>NW_024070202.1:79721627-80957572 GCF_014754425.2 Oryx dammah | reverse complement strand
CAGCAGTATCCCACTTCTCAGTACCAATTTCTAAGTCCATTTTGGGATACTATAACAGAATACCATAGACAGGATGGCTGAAACAGCAGGCATTTTTTTATTACAACTCTCAAGGCTAGGAAATCCAAGATCAAGATGCTGGCATATTAGATATCTTGTGAAGGCCTACTTCCTGTTTCAGAAATGGCTGTGTTCTTATTACTAATACCATCACATTGGGGAATTAGGATTTCAACAACTGAATTTGAGGAGGATACTGGAGTAGGTTGCCATTTCCTTCTCCAGAAAACATTCATTTTACAGCAAGATATATTCCTCTAAAAGTTCTTATTTAAAATATATTTATTAAATACTGTAACAATAATAACATGGGACAAATAATTATTTAAAGAATTGATAATCTCATTGCTGTTGTTGTTCAGTCACTAAGTCATGTCCTACTTCTTTGCAACCCCATGGACTGCATCATGCCAGGCTTCCCTGTCCTTTCCTATCCCCCAGAGTTTGCTCAAACTCATGTCCACTGAGTTGGTGATGCCATCCAACCATCTCATCCTCTGTTGCCCTCTTCTTCTCCTTCTTTCAATCTTCCCAGCATCAGGATCTTTTCCAATGAGTCAATTCTTTGCATCAGGTGACCAAAGTGTTTAAGCCTTAGCTTCAGCATCAGTCCTTCCAATGAATATTCAGGACTGATTTCCTTTAGGACTGACTGGTTTGATCTCTTTGCTGTTCAAAGGACTCTCAAGAGTCTTCACTAGCACCACAATTTGAAAGCAACAATTCTTCAGTGCTCAACCTTCTTTATGGTCCAACTCTTACATCTGTATAGTCAAAAGCTATGCTTTTGTCTGTATGGACCTTTGTAGGCAAAGTGATGTCTCTGCTTTTTATTAAGCTGTCTACTTTTGTCATAACTTTTCTTCCAAGGAACAAGCATTTTTTTAAAAATTTCATGACTGCAATTACCATATACAGTGGTTTTGGAGCCCAAGAAAATAAAAATTTTCACTGTTTCCACTTTACCCCATCTATTTGCCATGAAGTGATGGACTGGGTGCTATGATCTTAGGATTTTGAATGTTGAGTTATAAGCCAGCTTTTTTACTCTCTTCTTTCATCCTCATCAAAAGGCTCTTTGGTTCCTCTTCTCTTTTCGTCTTTAGAGTGGTATCATTTGCATATCTGAGGTTGTTGATGTTTCTCCTGGCAGTCTTGACTCCAGTTTGTGAATCATCCAGCCTGGGATTTTACATGGTGCTCGAAGTTAAATAAGGAAGTTGGCAATATACAGCCTTGATGTACTCATTTCCCAATCTTCATCCTAATAAGTCTACTTGGTGAGCCTTAGTCTAATTATATCCTGGTGGCTGAGCTGCTAGGGCTACCCAGGTGGCGTTAGTGCTAAAGAACCCACCTGCCAATGGGGGAGACATGAGACGTGAGTTTGATCCTTGGGTTGGGAAGATCCCCTGGAGGAGGGCATGGCAACCTTCTCCAGTATTCTTGGCTGGAGAATCCCATGGACAGAGGAGCCTGGCAGGCTACAGTCCATGGTGTTGCAAAGATTTGGACACGACTGAAGAGACTTAGCAGGCAAGCACACATGCACAGCTGAGCTGTTACTTAGTATTTACTTTCCAGTGATTATTAATTAGTTATCACTGCTTAAAATTTAAAATATATGTATTGGTAAAAATATATTTCATGTTATGGTTCCAGAATTAAGGAAGAAACAGCCATTTCTTTATTAATTGAAAGAAAATGAACCCTCTCCTATAATATGTAAACTTGTACATGTCACTGATCTAAAATTTTGGAAACCTTACTTCCCATTATACTTGTTAACACACGTTGTTACTTCATATTACTTAACTACTTCCCAACTCACTTTTCCCTCATAAAAAAAGCAAGCAAACAAACAACCTGTATAACTTCATAATTATGAATGGTTTGTTGAGACATCTCTGCTCAAAATCCTCGTCCTCCACTCATTGCTCTTTTGCAGACTTCCTTTCTGTGGTTTAAGAAACACTAATGCATTAGGTATGGCACTAATTTTGCTTTTGCCTGGTGGATAAGGGAATATAAACATTTAAAATAGTTCATGTAATATCTTGGTGGCATTGATTTACAAATCTAGCAAAAATGTAAACAGAAAAAAAACTCGATTATAGTGTTCCGAGATCCCTTTTAGCCACAACCCTATTATATGGAAGCAATCATCTGAGTGATTTATTAACATTTTATAACCATTTATTAATTGCCTCATATTCTTCAGATGCCATGAAGTAGGAAGAATAAAAGAAAAGCAGTCTACCAACTCCAATCTACTTATACTGTGCAACAGAACTTTCTGTGATGATAGAAATGTTCTCTATCTGGACTGTCTCCTGTGGTAGTCACTAGCCACATGAGGCTATTGAATGCTTGATGTATAGCTAGAATGTTGGTAGAAATGAACTATTAATTTTTCTTAAAAACAGCTTTACTGACATATAATATACATACACTAAAATTCATCCACTGAAACTGTACAATTCAGTGTTTTTTAGTACATTCGTAGAGTTGTACAGCCTTTACCATAATCAATTTTAGAATATTTTCATTGCTCCAATAAGAAAGCTGTTACTTGTGTAGTCACTTTCCATATTTCCCAAACTTCTTCAGCCCCAGACATCCACTAATCTTTCTAGTCTCCATGGATTTGCTGATTTTGGTCATTTCCTATAAGTGGAATCACAATTTGTATTCTTTTGTGAGTGGCTGATTTAATTTTAGTTTATTTAAATTTAATACTTACATGTGGCTAGTGGCTACCATAAGAAACAAGTAATACAGATACTTAAGTAATGATGATGTTTAAGTAATGTTGTTTAGAAGGTAATCCTGTAAAGGGGGCATGTGAAAAACATCAGAGAGATTAGAGATAAATGCAGACAGAGCCTAGAGGTGAGACAGTTTCCTGAAGGAGGGGATGGTACCAACTAATACAGTGGTATAAGAAAAAATTGTTTCAGTGATAGGATAGGAATCCTGATGACAAAGGGCATTGGAATGTGGTGGTTGCTGAAGAAGTGGCATTTTTATATTATTTAGAGATGGAGGAAGGGAACAATTTCAAGAAAGCTTGAGAGGTATGTCAGTACTGGTACAAATTTTATTTTGTTTCTAATATTTTTAGTATTAGCATTAGCTTCTATGTTGGCAGAAGAAAAAGATCCAGTGGAAATGAAGACATAAAAGATGATTGAGCAGGGTTCTGAAGAATGTGAGTGAGTACAGGTGGTACTAAGGTCATTAGCCTAGGAATAAGCCCTGACAGGAGAGACAGATGTTGTCTTGCTCAGAGGTGGGCATAAGTGAAGGAAAAATAGGTGAAGATGCAGAGCAAGTTTTACATAGGAAGAGAGGAAACTAAAGAAACTCATTTACTCAGAGAAAATGGGAATGAGGCCATCTGAGGGTAAAGTTTGGTTCCTCTGATCATCACTGATCCAGTGTGTAGAAGTGAGTTCTGATAAGTACTTAAGAGGGGCTTGAACTATGAGAAGTATCAATTATTTATGTATATCTGGCTTCCCAAATGAACATGTCTCTTAAAAGGAAAAGACTTTTTCAGGTACATAAAGCCACATGGGGTCCAGTGATCTAGATTTGTCATTTTTCACTTACTAGGAAGTGAAAATTACCCAAAAGTTTGTATCTGAGATTTTTGAAGACAAACTAGAGCGCCATTACTCATCTTCCTTCCACCCCATTCTCCTTTCTTTCCTCCTCCTTTCCCTCATTTCCTTCCTTTTCCCCATCTATTCTTCTTAGACTTTGTAGAAAACAATGTGCTATATCATTCTCTTTGCCCTATATGAAAAATTGGAAATAAAACACAAAACTGGGAATATTCAACATTAATCCAAACTATAGTGAATATAGAATTTAATATTATAATTATAATAAACCTCCAGTATTTTCTTTACTATTCTAAGTTACTCATTTTTCCTCCCTTCTCCAATGTTATAACAATTGATGGATGAGACAGGAATTGCTTTGAGAACTTCAAATAACAGATATACAAATATAATAGAAAAATATACTAATTAGTTGATATTGATTTAATTAATATTACTTTAGAACAAGGTTTATATATAAATTTTGAGTAATTAAAGCTACTTTTGTGGTATTCTCAATGTATAAAATTATATACTTATGTATATATTTATTTATTTTAGGCTTTTAAAACCAAGGATGGATATCTTGTAGTTGGAGCAGGAAATAACCAACAGTTTGCAGCTGTGTGCAAGGTAATCTGTAATATTTGGACTATTTGGAATGGGTAGATAATATATACAACAATTTATTTTGCACAAAGCCAGGAAAATTCAATTTTGCCTAGAGGAGTGTTGTGAAATCTATACTAAACTCAAGACTCCCTGTGTTAGCACCTTAAAGCATGCCCTTTTTATGTTTACAGTGTTATGAACAGAGTCCAACTTAACACTCTGGGTTTTTTTGTTTTTTTGTAAAATTGAGGTATATGACTATTTTTAAGTAAAGAATCATAGTAGCTTAAATTATGTTAAAACCTGACCTGTCTACCAGTCCAAACAAAAAGGGAAAAAAAGACATTTAAAAGGGTTTTTTAACACCAGGAACTTTTTTTTTTTTTTCTGAGAAGAAGAACAGAAGAACTAGGAGATAACCAGAAAACAACAAAATGGCTCTAAGTACGTACCTATCAATAATTAATTTAAATGTAAATGGACTAAGTTTACCATCAAAAGACATGGACTAAATAAGTTGATTAAAAACACAAGGCCTGCAAGAGTCTCACTTCAAGTATAAGGACACACACAGACTGAAAGTGGAGGTATGTAAAAAAAATATTTAGTGCAAATAGAAGCCAGAACAAAGCTGTGGTAGCAATACTTACATCCAACAAGAGACTTTAAAATAAAAACTGTGATAAGAGACAAAGAAGGGCATTGCATACTGATTAAGGGATCAATCCAACAAGGGTATGTAATATTTGTATACTTATGCACCCAACATGAAAAAGTGAAAGTGAAAGTTGCTCAGTTGTGTCCAGTTCTTTGAGACACTATGGACTATACAGTCCATGGAATTCTCCAGGCCACATGGGAACACCTAAATATATAAAGCAAATATTTACAGACCTAAAGGGAGAACCAGACAGTAGTAATAGGGGACTTTACTACTCTGCTTACCTCAATGGACAGATCATCCAGACAGATAATCAATAAGTAAACACTGGTCTTAAATTAGACCAGATTGACTAAACAGATTTATAGAGAACAGTCTATCCAAAAGCAATAGAATACACATTCTTTCTCAAGTGCCCATGGAACGTACTCCAGAATAAATCATATGTTAGGTTACAAAACAAGTCTTAATACATTTAAAAATATTGAAATCATATTAGGTATCTTTTATGACCACAATACTATGAAACTAGAAACCAATTACAAGAAGACAACTGGAAAATCACAGATATGTGGAGATTAAACAACATGTTACTATAAAAATGACTGGTATCAATGAAGAAATAAAAAGAGAAAACAAAACAAAACCTTGAGGGCTTCCTTGGTGGCTCTTTGGTAAAGAATCTGCCTTCCAGTGCAGGAGACACAGTTCAATCCCTGATCCAGGAAATCCCACATGCTGTGGAGCAACTAAGCCTGTGTGTCATAACTACTGAGCCTGTGTTTTAGAGCCCAGGAGCCGCAACTACTGAGCTCATGTGCAGCAGCTACTGAAGCCTGCATGCCCTCTAGGGGCTCTAGCCCATGCTCTGCAACAAGAGAAGCAACTGCAGTGAGAAGCCTGCACTCTGCACCTGGAGAGTAGCCCCCCTCACCACAACTAGAGAAAAGCTCATGCAGCAACCAAGACCCAGTACAGCCAGAAGTAAATACATGCTAAGACACTTCAGTCAGGTCCAACTGTTTGTGACCCTATGGACTGAAGCCTGCCAGGCTCCTCTGTTCATGGAATTCTCCAAGAATACTAGAGTGGGTTACCATTCCCTCCTGCAGGGGATCTCCCCGACCCAGGGATTGAATGCGCGTCTCTTGCGTCTCCTGCATTGGCAGGCAGGTTCTTTACCACCAGCACCACCTGGGAAGCCCAAAATAAATACCCCAAATTATGAAAAAATACCTTGAGACAAATGAAAATGGAAATACAACATACCAAAGTGAAAGCAGTTTTAAGAGGGAAGTTAATAGTGATAAAATGGCTACCTCAAGAAATAAGAAAAAACTTGAAGAAACAACCTATATTTACAACTCAAGGAACTAGAAAAAGAATAAGCAAAGCCCAAAATTTGTAGAAGGAAGGGAAGAACAAAAGCAGAGTAGAAATAGAGTAAGAAGACAATAGAAAAGATCAGTGAAACCAAGCAAAGGCAACAAAAGCAAAAATAAACAAGTGGAACTATATCAACATAAAGAGATTCTGTATAGCAAGGCAAATTGCCGGGGTCCAGCCCCGGTGGAGCCAGGGAACTCGAAGGGTGGACGGCATCGGCGAGGAAATCTTATTTGTTTAGAAATATAAGATTAGATTAGGAAGAAAATAGATTAGGAAAAAATAGATTAGGAAGAAAACCTCGAGACAAGAGGTTTGCACCATCTATGTAGGGCCACCGCATCTGTTTGAATATCGGAGAGTACCCCGCCTTGGGCTCTCTCTTTACGAATCTTAGAAGCCGGGACAAATAAGTAGATATGATGAGCCTCCCTGCTCCAGGTGGGAATTCAGCCAGAAAAAGAAAAGAACGACATGGGGAAGCCCAGCATCGGTGCAAGACTCCAAAAACTTTATTTTTCAAAATCAGCTTATATACCCCAAGTTGTACATAAAGAAATAGAGTTATGCAGGGGCAGCAGTCCTGACCCTCATTGAGACAAACAAGACTTTCTTTTTGCATACCCTCCCATATACAAAAGATCCCAGGTAGTTTACGTTATCATCTGGCCAAGAGGCTTGTTAACATTTTTATGGCTCTCTTCCTGGATAATTGTCCAGAAAACTCCTTTTCCCTAGAAGTGTTTCCTCTTTACTCTGCATCACCCTCAAAGTACAAAAAAGTTACATTCCTATAGAACAAAGGTGCAGTGGGTTATAACAAAGAAGGTACTTAACTCAAAGATCTAGTGTTGCTAATATCAGGTCTACTACCTGTTTTTCTATATACCAACTATACCTAAAAATAAAAGATATGAGAATTTGGCAGCAAGTATTGGCTCAACAAATGAAACCTTTAATTGGTCCTATTCTAATGATTTTGACTCCTCGGAAGCCTCGACATTCCTAGGATGTTTTATGCTTCCTGTGCCCCCCACAGTCGGGAGGCCTCAAACAATCACATGCGCAGCTATACGAGTCCTGCAGGCAGGCTAGAAAGCCATCAGAGGAGTTTTTGGATTGAAACACTCGTATTATGCCCAGGAGATTAATTATCTAAAAGCTCTAATTTTTTCCAGAAAAAGGTGGTGGGGGGACAGTCCCCTGTTAATGACAGAAGAGTAGGTGGAAAGCATAACATAGTAAAGCAGGCAGATTCTGGTCTTGGGGGGGTGGATGCTCAGGAATTTCCAGGGGGAATCCCTGAAGCCGAACACGTCCTTGTGTTTTGTCAGGCTTCCTTCCGCATGACCTTGTCATGGGTGGGATTCCTCACGCTGGCTCCTGACAGGAAATCATTAATGAAATGAAAATGCAACCTACTGAATGGGAGAAAATATTTGTAAATCATATATCTGATAAGAGGTTAATATCCAAAATAGGTAAGTATTTATATATCTCAATAGGAAAAAATATCACACAATCCAATTAAAAAGTGGGCAGAAGTTCTGAATAGACCGTTTTCCAAAGAAGACTTATAGATGGCTAATAGGTACATGTAAAGATGCTCAGTGGGAGAGAGACAATAAATAAAACTCCAAAATGATCCATGGTTAATTAAGTGCCGTGCAGAGAATTAAAATAGACTACTGTGTTAAAATAGTGACTGGATTGTCAGGGGAAAGTCTTTTTTGAAGAAATAACCTTAAGATGAGATCTGAGTTATACTCATAATGCAATAGTGATAAGACTTTTCAATATAAATATTAACATAAAATGTTTGCAATACTAATATAAACATAGTTCTCAAAATTTACAAAAAAGCCTGGAAGTATTCCATAGTGCTAATACAGACTATATGTCTTAGTGGTAAAGGATCCACCTGCCAGTGCAGGAGACAGGGTTTGATCCCTGGGTTGGAAAAATCCTCTGGAGTAGGAAATGGCAACCACTCTAGTATTCTTGCCTGGAAAATTCCATGGACAGAGCAGCCTGGCGGGCTACAGTCCATGAGGCCACAAAGAGTTGGACACAACCGAGCATGCGTACATGTATGCCAGGATAAAAGTGGGTTTTTCTTTGTTCTTTCTACTTCTATGAAGTGGTAAAAAACAAAAATATGTTTAGCTGTTGTCCCCAATTCCTTACATAGAATTCCTAAAACATTCCTGAGTTTTGAAAGTGTCCCTTGTTTTTCATAATAAGCCCCTTTCAATCATATCTGAGTTTATTCTGCTGAGGTAACTTAGGATGGGGCCACTAGATGGGATGGGTTGGTCACCAGAAAGACCAACTGATCAGAGGGTTGGAACTTTCAGCCCCACCTACCAACCTCCAGTAAGAGGGGAGAAGACTGGGGAGACTGAGCTCTGTGTAAACCCTTGAACTGTAAGATTCAGAGAGCTTCTGATGAAGACATCAAGGTGGTGGGAGGGTGGTGGAGCACGGAAGCTCTGCACTCTCCTACCTCTGTGCATCTCTTCCATTTGGCCTTTGTAATAAACCAGTAGCAGTAAGTTAAAAAAAAAAAAAAAAAAGATGCTCAGTGTCTTGACTCATCAGGGAAATGCCAATTAAAACCACGAGATCTTACCTCACACTTGTCCAGAATGGCTATTATTAAAAAAAAGAGAGAAACAAATGTTGGTAAGGATGTGGAGAAAAGGGAACCTTTGTGCACTGTGGATGGGATTGTAAATTGGTGTCGCCCCTATGGAAAATATTTAAAAATAGAACTAACATATGATCCAGCAATTTCATTTATAGGTATATATCTGAAGAAAATGACAACACTAACTTGAAAATATACATGCACTCCTGTGTTCATTGCAGCATTATTTATGATAGCTAGGATATGGAAGGAAAAAGGACTTTTAATGCCAGGATTTTTTTCTCTTCTTTCTTTTTCTGTTTTAATCTCCACAAGATCTAATTAGCCCCGAATATAATTGATCTACTATCAATGTATTTACCACTAGAAAATTTGTTCTTCAAAGTAGCCTTTGTTTAATAAGTACCTTTCTACAAAATTCATGTTTTAACTTTTTAGCAATTGTTATGTTAAAAATGTTGCTCCTACATAAGATCTAAATAAAGGTCTTGGAATCAGTAAAGTTGAAAATATTCTCAATTTTTAGCATTGCTTAGATAATGTTTTTATTGGATGTTTTTACTATTTATCCAATCTCTGGTTTTTTGTTTTTATTTAAGGCTTTCGTTTTCAGTTCACTTTTTAGAGTCCTAATCCCAGGCAATAATCTAGTTTATATATATATATATGTATGTATGTGTAAATTTTAATTTTTCTTACATGTAGGGAAAGGCCTTACCTATTGAGGATTTTTTTTCTGGTTGGGAAAGTTTTTGTATTTGTACTAACCACACTACCATGAGCTGTTAGTTTTATTAAGGATGGCTGTGAATTCCTTGGAGGAGTCTTATTTATTGCAGTTAACTTATTATGTACAAAAATTATTTATTACTGTGCCTCTTTCATATGAGAGGTTAACGAGCACAGCTAACAACCACAGCAAAGGGGTGGGAAGTATCACGGAGAAGGTGACAAATGGAGATAGTTGCTGTTGCAGGAAGGGTTGGAGGTAGGAAAGAAGAGAGCTTTTATAATGGTGACTCTGAGTAAGTGTAGAGAAAATTGATTCAAACATTTGATCTGGGATCAAAGAACCTTTGTTATGAATGGTCAATGTTAAAAATATAAAACATACGGAAGCTGTTGCTTGTGAAGTCATTTGCGTACTCTGGCTGCAGAGATGTAAAAGCCAGTTCATCACTATAAACGAGGACAGATTTTTTTTCCTGGGCCATATGTTTTGGAGTTTTCTCTCTCCAGAATCAGGATGGGGAGGGGGTAGAAATTACTGGTTGACATATTCTTCACTGTTGAAAATAACTGCACTGAATTCTCTTTATTTTTGATTCATTACTGCTGATCAGTTTGAAACTTTTGAACTTCCTCATAAATATCCATAAGAACTTTTTTTTGGAAGAAGATTTTTATTTCAAAGCAGAATATTTACCATAAGTTTTAGTACTAAAATATGACTTATTGTTATGGTGTGTTATGACACATTTTTTAAAAACGAGAATAGCAGAGAGGGCCTTGGAGAATGGCATACTTGACCTTGTTTTTACCATATGTGAGTAGGAATGATAATCCCTGTTATGAGCCATTAAGGCAGCGTCTATAAAACTCTTTGAGATCCTCAGAAGAAAAGTTTTATGTGTATAGCATTTTTATGTTATCTACATCATTTACTAGGGATCTTGAGCAAACATTGCAATCTGATTGACTTTTTCACCTTCATAATTTTATCCTTACAGGTAAACTTGTCCTAAAAACCTTTTCTGTTGAGGGGAAAAATCACTTTTCTTTATTTGATTCAAGATTCTCCCCCATCCCATTTATACTGAGTGAGTTTTTCTAAGTTTTTTTTTTTTAATTCAACTCTTTTTATTACTGAGGGTGTTATAATTCAGTCTGGCCTTATAGAATATGAGGATCCAATGTGATGACAATTTTGACCCCTATCAAAATTATTCTTTTGCCAAGTAAGGTTCATCATGAAAGATAGGGCAGCTCTACCTCTGGGAAGAAATGTGGCAATATTGTTTGCAATGAACGAGTAGAATTTATTTATGCCAGATCTCTTTTGAAAAGAGAATTTGATATACTGGTTGGTTAATACTTCTTGGGGAGGGTCCTATTAGAATGCTGTTATTGTCAGGGATTAGAGGGGAGTAAGAGCCTTGGGTTCAGGGGATTGGGGTTCAGAAAATTTCCTGTATATAAACTGAACCTTGGCTTATAACAAATCCTATTTTATGTCCCTTAACGTGATACAGAAGAACAGGGAATGTGAGCATATGTAAGCTATTTTAAGCTGATTGATGCCAACACTAATGGGTATTCCTATTTGAAATACACTGACATCCTTTTAAAAGTCACATAGACTGAAGGTTTCTTTTGTTGGAGTCAATAATCATTGGTTCTCAACTTTTGCATGCATAGGAGATCTCCTTGAGCCCTTCCCCAAAGATTTTGACAAAGTATGTGAGGTGGGGCACAGGAAACTTGAATTTTAATAAGCACTATAGTTGATTTTATAGCAGGTGGTCTGAGGATATTATAATTCTAGGGCATTCTGTGAGTCTTGAAACCAGTCAGGTGATCTCTGGCAAGGTCATTTTTGCTAAACATCTGTGTCCTTTTGATTAAATGAAGATTATGACACATAACTGCACTAATATATAACTTTGGGGGTTCTAGAAGAGATTAGGTAAGACAGCACAGTCCCTTGCTCAAAGTATGAACTTCATAAATGACCTTTCTAGTATGACCTAATTAGTATGCAGATTCTGGTTGTGGGTAAAATGGAGTTAGCACATTTCTCCCTGTCTCATTCATTTGACACAGTGATAAAACCTGTACAGAATGCATGGGACATCTATATGAGGACTTTGAAAAGTAATCAGTAGCAGGAAAATTAGTAAAGAATACCAGAATCTTGAAATAGCTCTAAACCGGCAGTAGGTTTACCAGTTTTCCCCCCTGATTATTCCTTTACATGAACACAGCCTGAAGTCTGGATGTGGGAACGTGGGGACAGAGCTGACTTCCAGGAGATGCCCTTATTCCTGGTGCAACAAGCATGAAAGTGAGCTCTAATGTCAGGGAGACATTTTTCCCCTCTTCCTTGTTTCCTCGAAGCCCAGCCTCCACGCGGTCCTGTAGTGGCAGCGGCAGATGAGCAGGAGCCAGAACTCCGAGGAAGGGGACCTTTCCTATTTATTGCTGGGCTGTGATTCCAAAAGACAGGGGTGAATCCTTGATGCATTTTTCCTCTGTCCTCCCACTGACTGGCCTCTGCCCTGGAACTATGCTGAGGAGTGGGGTAACCAGAGGGAAGCCCTGGGGAACTGGAAAGAGGTTGCCAAGGTAGAAAAGCTTTAGAAAGTGATCTGTGAAGTTGTTTGTGAACTCCTGTGCTCACCGCTGCGTTGTATATGCATTGATCTGATCTTAATCAGAACACCAGAGATGTTGAGAACTGTGTTAACAAATAGACAGCTTCTCAGGTGGCAGGATGAGCATTTAGTGGGTCACAGGTAGGACTAATTCAAAAGCACTGCAAAGGCTTTGAAAACGGAACTAACACTAGAACCAAAGCAAGTAGCAGGTAAGTTGGGACCTGTGGTCTGGATCTAACCAGGAGACCTTCTTGCTAAAAACAATAAAACAAGTGTTTTCTTTAGGATTTAAACAAGACCCAGAGGCTTGTAACATAATATTCAAAATATTCAGGATACAACTCCAGATTACTCAGATTATGAAGAACCAGAACCTGCATCAGAAAAGACAATGGCATTTCCAAGATGACACAGATGTGGGAATGCAGTCATGAAAATTTTAAAACAGCATTTATAAAAGTACTCCAATAAGCATTGCAGACACTATTGAAATAAATATTTAGAAAAGTAGAAATGTCTGGCACAGAAATAGAAGATAAGAAGAAGAACCAAATAGACATTTTAGAACTGAAAAATAAAACCACCAAATACAAGAACAAACACCTCACTAGGTGAGCGCAGTAGCACAATGGAGGTAATAGAGGAGAAAGTCAAGGGACTTAAAGAAGGATAAATATTGGGTTGACCAAAAAGTTCATTCAGGTTTTTCCATACCCGAAACCTGAACAAACTTCCTGGTCAACCCAATAGAAATTATTCAGTCTGAACAACAGAGAGGGAAAAATTTCCTTCCTCAAAATAAAAGAAAGAACACATTTCCAGGATCTGTGGGACAATAACAAAAATGTCTAACATTTATGTCATTGTAGTCCCAGGAGGAGGGAAGAAAAAAACATACTGAAAAAATAGTTGAAAAAACAATCGGTGGAAACTTCCCAAATTTAGTGAATGATAGAAACCTACAGATTTAATAATTTCAGCAAGTGCCACAAGAGAAATCCACATAAATCCATGCCCAAGCACATAAAAATATTACTGCTGAAAACTAAAGAAGAAACATTTGAAAGCACCTAGAGAAACTGACCTATTACCTTTGGGGGAACGTGACTTGATTGATTGCAGATTTCTTGTCAGAAACTCTTGTCAGATTTCTTGTCTTGACAAGATTTCTTGTCAGAGCCTAGAGAGAAGTTGCACAGCATGTTTAAAGAGCTGAAAGGAAAGAGCTGTCAATGCAGAATTCTATATCTAATGGGAATATCTTTGAGAAACGAAAGTTAAGTAGATAACCTCCCCTACCTTCCCCCCCTTTTCCCATCCTCTTTTCAAAAATTTTTTTTAAATTTTATTTTAAAAAATTTATTTTTGCTCATACATGTGGCATGTGGAATGTTAGTTCCCCAAACAGGGGTTGAACCCACAGTCCCTGCCTTGGAAGCACACAACTTTAACCACTGGACCACCAGAAAAGCCCTCATCCTTTTTTTTTTGAACAAACACATGTTTTATTATTTCTTTGGGGAGAAACAGTACCTACTTGGAGTAGTTCACATTTATGTAATGCTTACTGTTTCAAGTACTTTCACTTGCATTGTTTCATTTTGTCCCAGGCAGCATTCTATTTCAAGTTTCTAAAGCACAGTTATGACTACAGCACTTGAAGCAGTCTCTCTAGAAAGTTCTGAATGCGAGCAAAGTGGGACAGAAGGATCATTACTTTACCCACTATTTAACATCAACTATCAAAGAGAAAGGAAGTCTAATAAGTCAAATTTTAAGAAGGATACATGAATGCATCCCAGTTACCATTGAGGGCAAACACTGAATAGTTTTTTATGACACTTACAGTATATTCTGAGTGAGACCACATTTATAAATTTAACATGAGGGCTAGTGAAGACACTTGCTTTTTCTTGAAATGACTTATTCACTCTTAGCAGAAGAGGGTGGGTCTTAATTCCTGGATAAGCCTTGAGGCCAATTCTGGGATCAGGTGTGGTGACAGGGAGATTTTTAGAAAGGGCACTGTATGTAGGGTCACTTTTTAAAATCCAGGAGAGTAATGCTGTCTTTATTTTTCCTCAAGGAAATGAATAAGTGGAACATGTGAAAGAGAAATTGTACTGTTGAGATGTTCTCTTTCCTTCAGGGAATCTTCTTCACTTCTCTCTCCTTTGTAAGATGATTAATGGCTTGATTTTATTTAAACTGTGGGAAACAAATGAAACCATTAAGTGTTTATATTTAAACCAAATACATTAATAGAGGTAGTGAAACCTTCTGTAGGCCACATGGCCTGCCCCAGCCCATAAATGCTCCTTCTGACTTTCCAACACAACTGCCAAACACTGCCTCCACACATTCTTTTTAAAACTTCTTTTCCATTCCAAATCCACTTGGTACTTTCATTATGGTCTTGTTAAAATTGCAAGATGTCCACTGGGACTTACAAGATAGATTTTCTCTTTATTGAGGAGGAGCAAAAGAGGAAGTATATGAAAGCATTTCTATTTGTTATTCCTTCAGGGAGTCATATTAAAGAAAAATAGTGACAATTCTATAGGAAGAATATCTTTTAATTTGACATTGTTTTAATGGTGAGCATTTGAGGTCAGTGTGTTTGCCTCCCCTTGATTTTAGCACCTTGTACAACATCCTGGATAGGACTACTGGGACAGATAATATTATTTTATTTACATGTGGAACAAATAAGGGGATGTATCTACAAGATATATGTTGATTATAGGCTTGATGTAAGTGCAGACATGCACTTACAATATTTGTTCTTGGAATTAGGTCTGTTTTACCCAATTTTGTACCCATAGCCCAGTTTCCTGTAGACAAGACTTACTGTGAGAATCTAATAACTCCGTTCCTATCTTCTCATAAATAGATACAAGATATTATGAAGGTCTGAGAACTTTTCCTGTGTTCCTATATGTAGATACCTGCTTAAATGTAGTTAAAAACTTCTTAAAGGTGACAAACCCAATCACCAGTATAACCTATCCTAGAATCCTTCCCTATATAAATATCCATGTTAAGAGGTATAAAGCCTAGCAAGGAATGGTCTTGGGGATGGAGTGGTAGGCCCTGAACTCTAGTACCCAGAGGCAGGTACACAAAAATTTTGTGGGTTTACACTTTAAAATTATTTTTCCCTTTTAGATCTTGAATTTGCCTGAACTGATCAATGATTCCAAGTATAGAACTAACCACCATCGGGTAAAGAATAGAAAAGAACTTATTAAAATATTATCAACACGGTAAGCTTGGCTCTACTCTGTACATTTAAGAATTAATATGTTATTAGCATTTATCTGGTATTTTTCAGTGTTCTCTTCAGCTTACTTAGATTAACTTAAAAGTATCTTTCATTTCACAGAATTGGTTAGTGGAAATATGTTTTAAAGCTATGTTTTATTTTGTCTGAAAGCATTTACATGTCTTATAAAGTACTGTATCATAACAATGATATAAATAAGAAAGTCACAATAACTTGAATTAAGTTGCTTCTTTATGGTATATGTTTGGCTTTAGTTGATCATAAATAGGAACAATAATAATTCAACATCATTTTTTACATTTACTGTTTGAAATGCTCTCTCTATATAAGCTAATTTAACCCTTATAATAATCCTGTGAGAGAAGTTCTATCATTCTTACATTACAGATAAGGAAACTGAGACAAGGGAGGTTTAGTCAAGAGTTTGTTGGCTTTTCTGAGCCTCTCCTGTGTAGTTTGTCATGATGGTGTTTTAAAAATGGCAGATCGAGATAATGGATCAGAAAGGATTAATGGTAATCAGTTAGAGTATTTGATTTCTAAATTATTTCATTCATGTCAGGTTATGCTTTTGTTAAAACCTATACCAGTGTTTCAAGTTTGCCCTAGAAAAAGTTAATAATTCATACTTTTTCCTATCAGTTTCATTTCTGTTTACATCTAAACTTCTCAATCTAAAGGAATAGAGTGTGGTTTTTGTGGATCTAAATACCCACATACACTGTTCTTCAGTGTGGAATGTTTGCTTTCATCACACCAGTAAACTAAGAACTTTTGTTCAAATACCATGTCTTGTCTTTTAAAAAAGGCCCTTGTGTTTCCATGTAGCATGGATATATCAAACCTCTTAGGCTTACAGATATATAGAACAAACTAATGATTACCAGTGAGGATGTGGGGGAGGGGCTGTATAGGAGTCAGGAACTGGGAGGTATAGCCTATTGAGTGCAAGATAGGCTACATGGATGTATTGAACAATATGGGGAATATAGCCAATACTTTGTAATAATCAACCAGGACCTACTTAAAAAAAAAGAAGGACAAACAAAGGGACTTGCCTGGCAATCCAGTGATTAAGACTTCACCTTTCCATGCGGGGAGTGCAGGTTTGATTCCTGTTCAGGGAGCTAAGATCCCAAATGCGTTGTGATCAAAAAACTAAAACATAAAATAGAAGCAATACTGTAACAAATTCAATAAAGACTTTAAAAATAGTCCACATCAAAAAATATTAAACACACAAACAAAACTTCTTAGAAAAACACTTCTAATGTTACATTTATTTCTGTTCCCTTATTTGGTAATTTCTACACGAGTCAGCATTACCTACTTGGTCTCTCCTAGATTTTAAGCACTTCTCTACACTGCCTGTATCTCCTTCTTCAATCAATGGGGCCTCTGTGTGTGGGACTGATATGCACAGAAGAGGGGAATGAGAATTGGGCTCCCTTCTTTGGTCATTAGTTAAATAAAACTCAGATTCTACTGCAAAGCCAGAGAGCCCTCAGTCATTAACCTTTCACCCAATGAGAACTGGCCATTTAGCTCTGCTTTTTGCCTCTTTGCCTCTCATGCAGTTTTTAATTCATTAATATGACTTTTTCCTTTCACACAACGGTTACCAAGTTTCAATAATAGACACTTGTGAGAACCTTATCAAAAGCTCTTTGATAGTCTAAATAAATCATATCCATGCTGTGAGAAGAGTGGACCCAAGAAAAATACAAAACCTTGACAGATGCAAGTGTCCTCTTGTTTCTGAATTTTCAGCACTTTCATAACTTCAAGAACCACAAAATTATTGGTTTCCTATGTCCTAAAACTTGTATTCTTTACTAAATTCTGTTATAGAATTCTGCTCTGTACAGACTTTTAACATCATCTGTAACAGTTTAATTTCTAATTTCTCTCTTTGGGGTGAATTAAATAACCTGACACCTTCTTCTTTCTACTCTTATATACCCAGAAGTGGGAGTTCCAGCACTTTAGATCCCATAGGTTCTTGTGTCTTTATTCAGACTTTAGGAATCAAACTTGTAAAGAACAGGCTAAAGGGTAGTCTTAAGAGAGGAAACTTGATCGAGGAGGTCCCATCATCATACAGCCTGCAGGTAAAACAGACTACTACTACAAGGCCCTTGATTGCCTGGGAGCCAGAGTCCCTGCTCTCTTTAATTGCTGTATGGATCTATTTTGGTGGTGCTTTGTGGGATGCAGTTCTTCAGTCTCTTCTCAAGTCTCATCTTCTCCATGGTGGATCAAATAGTAATGACCAGAGACGATTAGCATATTAGTCCCTTTGATAACTTTTTCATTTGTTTTTCTGAACAAATATCCGTGGGTTCATTAGTACCATTAATTACTGGGCTTTCATAAGTATGTGTCAGTTGTTCAGTCATGTCCAACTCTTTACAACTCCATGGACTGTAGCTTGCCGGGCTCCTCTGTCCATGGAATTATCCAGGTGAGAATACTGGAGTGGATTGCCATTTTTTCCTCCACGGGATCTTCCTGACCCAGGGCTTGAATTTACTGCGTTGCAGTCAGATTCTTTACCAGCTGAGCCACCAGGGAAGCCCTGGCTTTCAGAAGTCTCTGTGAACGTTAAAAGTACCTCATTTTCATGATTTTATGTTTTTATAATATTCAAAATATTAGTGGCTCTATATTAATTAGAGGATTAAATCTGGCTGTTTTGGTCTGACATTATGGCCTTCCACAATCTGACATGACCTTTCCTTTCCACCTTTTCTCAGTATAAAGAATAGTATAGAGAAGTGAGTTCAGAGAGAGAGAGAGTGGGGGCGGGGGGTGGCGGAAACATCATGCTGTAAAAGTTCCAATAGACTTTATGATAAAGGAGTTCCTTACACTTGAGAAACAAAGTATTTGACCATAAAATGAGTTAGCTTATCAACAACTTCTATTTTCTGTCTAAACTAATGATAGATCTTTTTTTTTCTGTCCAATTTTATTGAGATATAATTGATATATAATGTTGTATTAGTTTAAGGCATGCTGGTAATGGTTTGATATGTGTATATATTCTGAAATGATGACCATAATAAGTTTTAGTTAACATCTATCATATCAGAATTACAAATCTTTTTTTTTCCCTTGTGATGAGAACTTTTAAGATCTGCTCTCTTAGCAACCATCAAATACAATACAGTATTATTACCTATAGTCACCATTGTTGTTTAGTAGCTAAGTCACGTCTGACTCTTTGTGGCCTCATGGACTGTAGCCCATCAGGCTTCTCTGTCCATGGGATCTCCCTGTCAAGAATACTGAAGTGGGTTGCCATTTCCTTCCCCAGGGGATCTTCCTGATCCAGGGATAGAACCCATGTCTCCTGCATTGCAGGCAGATTCTTTACTGCTGAGTCACCAGGGAAGCCCAAAGTCACCATGCTGTATATTATATCCTCAGGAGTTATTTATCTTGTAACTGGAAGTTTGTACTTTTTGACCACCTTCACCAATTTTCCCGACTCTGATAGAGTTCAAAGTTTTCGAGCAACTCAGAGTCATTCTTCATCACATGAAGAGACTTGAGGGACTCAAGAGTTTCCGTGGAACATGCTTCTCCATTGTTCATTCTCTTACTCATCTATTTAGCCCATTTATTGACTACCTACTATATGCCAGTGACTGTTTTGAGCCCTAGGAAAATGACATTAAAAAAACCAACATAAAAATTCCTATATTCCTGGATTTTCATTAGAATAAACCTTGCAGACTTTCTATAAGACTTGTAGGGCCTCTTCCATAAAAACATTTGTTTTGATATGCCTCAGAAGTTAGGTGTTCATATTTATAAGCTTTTTGTAAATTTTGCTTCATAAAAGTATTACAACTACAGGCTGTTAATTATTAATTGTTAATTATATATTGTCCTTTTTTGAGCATGTTATAGTACACACGCTACAAGCTTTGTGTGTGTGGTTTTCCTATCATTTCTATAGAAGAGCATGTTTTTTTTGGTAACATTAGCTACATTGCCATGTGAATATGCCATGCTTTTCTTGTCTGCTATTAAATATTACATCATAAAACTTTCCCTTGATGCTCGTAGACACTTTTTTCTGCCTATATTTCTGTTTTAGAAAATCTTCAAAATATATAAAAACGTAGAGGGATTTGTTAGAGTGAATTTGCACTTTAGGCAACTTAAACTCGACTATGATGGACTCACAGTGTTTATTAAAAAAAGAAAAAAAACAAAAAACTTCTTACCCCTTTCATCTAACTTGATATCTAAAAGTGGAAACAGAAGCATTTATGCATTTTTACAAAACCTGCTCTCCTAAATACACATGAAGTTTCCCTCTTGGGTTTCAGAATCTTCCATCCAAAGCATTTTTACCAAGTTTCGATTAATTTCCTGAGTAATTTCCCAAAGTAACTTTCCTGGCTATGGCAAACATTTATTTAAATGTTTTAGAATCTGGTAATTCTCTTTGAGTTCTCTGAAATTCATAAATTCTTTAGAAAATGCCTACCAGAAATGTCAGTCACTTACCTCACTTTTCTGTTATTCTTGCTAAATTCAGTTTGATGCTACTTTCTGAGCATGGTCCGGCCCATTCAGGAAGGCAGCTGCATGTTTTTGTCATCAGCTGGGTTTTCCACAGCCAGCACACACACAATCCCCCTCAAGTGCTCTCAGGTGTTACTATTCCTCAACTGTCGCCACAAGCACTTTTTTTTTTTTAATTTAAAGGTGGAAGTCTTTCCCCTTGAGCTTGCCATTTTATCCACGGTGTTGCAGAAAGTCTGTTTACCCAGCTGCTAAGACCAAAAACGAGATGAAGCTAAAGCATGTTAAAAGTCAGTCCCCAGCTAAAACACAAAAGAAGAGATATAATGGAGACTCATCCAGGGCCTGTTACAACAAACCCCTTCTTTGCAAAGCTAAGGAGCAACAAACTCCTCATCCTGTCCCACTCACATGCAGGACCAGCATTTTTGCAATAGTTCAGACCTTGCAGGAGAGACTGAAAATCACGATGTGTATTGATGCTGAGAAGAGAAGGATTAAGATGATGTATTAGTAGCCGGGGAGAAACAGTAGAATGACATGAAAATGAAGGAAAGGAGAAATGAAGGGGAAAATAGAAATATAATTCCCTTTATTCCTCCCCCTTCCTCTCTTCATTTCTAGCGGCCACTGACTATATGCCCTTGTCCTGTAGATGCAGAGATGATAGAAGTGGTGGGCCCTCGGTCTAAGTAGGAAAACAAACAAATACAGCAATGAACTAAGTAGTGCATGTGAAGTGCCTCTGTGTACATACATGCAGGGTGCTAGGAGCTCAGAGAAGGGAAGGGAAGAAGCAGTTCCCTCAATTTGGGCAAGTTAGGGAAGGCTTCCTGTAGGCAGTGTCACCTGAAATGAGTCTTAAAGGACAAATAGAAATAGGCAGGTAAAGAAAAAAAATAATTCAAAAGAGGAAATATCAAACTAAATGTAATTTTATACAGAGAAAAAAATTAATCATAGGAGAAGAAAATAAAGTAGCTTGGAGAAAAACTGATAACAACTTTTAAATTGCGTTTTGAAAAATGCCACACATATTAAGGAAGTGTATATCAGTACAGTCCTGGTGAAGGCACTCCTAAAATGTTGGTTGTCCTAGGTTGTCATAAATAAAATGACAATGTCAGGTAAATTACCTTTTATTTTTAAAGTACTGTGGCAATTCCTTCAGTAAAATAAATCATTATTTTTGGTTTAGAATGATCTGAGTTTTAAGTCAAGTAATTGAATATCTACTTATTTTTAGACTTTTCTATATTAATATATCATGAAATTAAATGCCTTCTTTCAGAGCCTTCTAAACAGAGGTACTAAACAAATATTTGTTGAACTGAATCCAGAACTTATAAAAGAGCTTCATCTCTTTAAATTTGATGTCACGTCATTTTTAATAGACTTGTTCAGAATATTGGAGAGTTGGACCTGGAACATTTTGGGGGCTGTTGATGGAAGGCTTGTGACTTCAAAGATGCCTAAATATAATGTTAACTTTTAAAACCTGACATCTTGGCTCCATTAGGCAAATTTGGTCATTTCACTACCCTGACTAGATCTTTCATGGAGTCCCCACAGCTTTGAGGATAGTTTAAACTATTTATCTTAACATATGTAATTGCATCGCCCACTTTTGCCTAGAACCATCTTATAATTTAGCCTGGTCTTTTAATCTGCTGTGTCTTCGCATATGCTCATTGCTTTTCACTAAAATGATGAAGTTCCTTTGTCCTTTAAAATGAGCACAAATTTTGGGAGCTTTTTCTGTCATTTGTCTGTTTTAAGTGGCTCCTCCTATGTTGCTATGTGAAAGCATCTATTACACTCAACTGTCATTCATCCTCCTCCTTGACAAAACAGTAAATTTCTTAAGGCAGAGACTAGCTTTTGATTTTCAAAGATTTTTTTTTAGAGCAGCTTTGTTGCTGCTGCTGCTGCGAAATCCCTTCAGTCGTGTCCGACTCTGTGCGACCTCATTGACAGCAGCCCACGAGGCTCCCCCATCCCTGGGACTCTCCAGGCAAGAACACTGGAGTGGGTTGCCATTTCCTTCTCCAGTGTATGAAGTGGAAGGTGAAAGTGAAGTCGTTCATTCATGTCTGACTCTTTGCAACTTTGCAACCCCGTGGACTGCAGCCTACCAGGTTCCTCCATCCATGAGATTTTCCAGGCAAGAGTACTGGAGTGGGGTGCCATTGCCTTCTCCATTAGAGCAGCTTTAGGTTATAGCAAAACTGAGAGGGAGACATGAAGAGTTCCCATATACCCTCTGCTATCCTGTTTCCTGCCTTCCCCTAGCCTCTCCACTATCAACATTCCTCACCAGAATGGTACATCTGTTATAATTGATTCACCTACAATGACACATCATAAGAGACGATGTCGTTTTAAGAAATTTTATTTCTAGTGCATATTTAGGTTCCTGACACTAGGTGTTCTTTGAGTTAGTAAACATATGAATTCATAAGGGGGAGGCAAAGCCATCCAAATTTGGCAAACCGGCTAAAGGAAAAAGACCCAATGTTAGGTAAAGTAAAAAGAGGAAAGCAGTGGTAGCTAGAAATGACAACTTTTTCTAAACACATCTAGGAGGCCTGTGTTATGATCACAGAATGTCAAAAGACCTGAAAACCAGAGTCTTCCACTAACTCTGTGGACTTGAGCAAATCCTCTGATTGATCTGAGCCTCAGGTTCTCTTGTATACAGTGTGTCTAACAATACCTACATCATGCTGCTGCTGCTAAGTTGCTTCAGTCGTGTCCGACTCTGTGCGACCCCCTAGACAGCAGCCCACCAGGCTCCCCCATCCCTGGGATTCTCTAGGCAAGAACACTGGAGTGGGTTGCCATTTCCTTCTCCAATGCATGAAAGTGAAAAGAGAAAGTGAAGTCGCTCAGTCGTGCCCGACTCTTAGCGACCCCGTGGACTGCAGCCTACCAGGCTCCTCCATCCATGGGATTTTCCAGGCAAGAGTACTGGAGTGGGGTGCCATCACCTTCTCCGACCTACATCATGGTGAGAATTAAAAAACAGAACAGGCATGAAAGCTGCCAGCACGGCCCTTGGCATATGACAGTGTATTGTAGGAGAATCTCAATCCTTAAGAATCATAAAATCCTAATTTTTTGCCATCAGAGTTCTCCTATATCTCTTTTTTTATTCATAGATGCCATGTTTTGAGATTTTTCTCATCCAATTGTAATTATTATATGAATTACCTTTCACAATTTTTATTTAATAAAGTTTCTTTTAACTGCCAATCAGATTCTGCTTAGTATGATATAACTAGTGTTATTGTACTGATTTGATTTAATTTTAGCAGAAATAAAGCATGACATTCTACTTGGCCTGTATGACCCTGTTGCAGCTAAATAAATTATTTCTGTTCAACTTAAAAAAATCAAAAATAGCTCACAAGATTCAGGAATACATTTGATTTTGTACAATGATTTTAATGACAGTTTCTTTTTTCTTTTTTTCAAACCCAAAGTGGGCCTTAATAGCTCATATACTATTCCCTTTCAAGAAATACTGTTTTTCAGTGTAGGCAATGAATTTGGAACTTGTGAACATTCCACTTAAATTATTCCATGCATTTGTGGTTGTACCTTCATAAATAATGAAACACTTTAGTGTGTTTCTCAGTTGCTATGCGGTGTTAACAGCTTCTATGAAGAGCTTCAGTCAGAGGCTTTGAATTCTGAGATAAAACGTATCCATGAGTTTTCCTGTGTCATTTTTATGGTTAAGTTTTTCAAAGTTTTAACGGGTATCTCTGGCCTTCCTGAAAGCTGTTGACTTTACCTTCTGTTGAATAACATCTATTGTTCTTGTGCTTTGTTGCTCAGTCGAGTCTGACTCTTTGCCACCCCATGGGCTGTAGCCCTCCAGGCTCCTCTATCCATGGGAATCCTCCAGGCAAGAATACTGAAGTGAGTTGCCATGCCCTTCTCCAGGGGATCTTCCCAACCCAGGGATCGAACCCAGGTCTCCTGCATTGCAGGCAGATTCTTTACCGTCTGAGCCACCAGGAAAGCTCAAGTATCCTTAACTTTAATTTATAGTAAAAAAATAAAAGCACCGCATATTTTTATCTCTTGCCCTTTCCCCTACCCTTGTCTTAAATCCTCATATCAGTCCTCCCTTCTATCTGCCTTCCATGGCCCCACCTTCCTGTCCTTATCCTGCCTTTCACAATTTGGACTCTTTTACTATTAAATAATAGGTAGATATCATGTATCACCTTCCTAGGTGGGTTTTACCTTTTTACAGGAAGGCTTCATTGAACAGTGGTTTGCTTAAAGAACAGGAAGGGTTTTATCAGTGTCTGCCTATATGATATAATTTAAAAGAGCTACAAAGTGAAAAGTGAAGTTGCTCAGTCGTGTCCGACGCCTAGCAACCCCATGCACTGCAGCCTTCCAGGCTCCTCCGTCCATGGGATTTTCCAGGCAAGAGTACTGGAGTGGGGTGCCATTGCCTTCTCCGATACACACGCTACCTATCTATATATGTATAGCTGTGTGTATACCCACACATGTGTACACACACAGAGCTGAACACTACCTGAATAACAACGACATACTGGGAGGCTCTGAACACCTGAATTCACAGGTGATCAGGTGAGCTGATTGTAGAACTGATTACAGATTGCATGAAAATAAAATCCTACAGTAGCTACCAATCTCTTGAGAGCTTGGTGTTCTGGTCTCTCTTGCGGGGAGCGGGAGGCGGTCCTCTCTGCAACGTTGCATAGCCTGATATATGACTGCCTCCGTAAGCGGCTTTCTGCTGCTCAGAAAGCAGTTCAGGAGGTGGCGGTGGCTGTGGGTTCCGCTCTAGACACGCGGGAGGAGGAGAACGAGCCGCGCTGGGTGATGGACTTGCGCTGCAGTGTCCTGTTGAGGTCAGCCAGGAAGCCAGGCTGGACACTGGGGAAGGCTGGATTTGGGCAAGGTACAAGGAACCTCTATTCCATGGAATATAACTGTTCCTTATACATAGTTTGCTGGTTTCAGAAATTCTACAATTATAGATTTGAGGGACTTAAAATTTGGTTCACTCTGAAGCTTCAAACAGCACAGGAGGAGTTAAAACATGAAGTCTTATTCCTTAGAGTTAATAAAATTTCCCAGGCCTTTTCGTCAGACTAGATTTTAATATGGGAAAAGTGGAGAATTCACCAAAACCCTGGCTGCCTAAGGTGGGTGAAAAGCAGAATGAAGGCTGAGAGCAGTCGGGGACCTCAGAGATTAAGTTTCCTCACTGACACTTTTGCCAGGGCTCGGAGGCTCTGAAAGTCTCTTTTAACCCTGATTAATTCCTCCCCTTTCTAAACCTGGCAATCGTTCACTCTCCCATGTCTACATGTTTTTAATATAACGTAGAGAAACTTATTGTTTTCTCCCACGGAAACTTTTATGTTGGTCTAATATTCTCTTTCCCATGTGATCCCACTTTAAAATCTCTTCTGCCAGCCTTTTCCCCACTCCCTGACTTCTATTAGTATCTTATGAGGCTGAATTTTATGTGATTTATATATATCCTCAACCTACATATTTAGTTTATTGCAGCCTCCCCCCAAACCTTGCATAATGCTTCAAATTGTATCATTGAAGGTTTATCTGGCATGCACTGCAGAGGGCTGATTTGGATAAATGGATCTGACGTTTGCTGAGGGTCACATTTGTTTTCTTATGCATTCCATGGCAGCTCTGCCATTATCAGCTAATAGATGGTCCCTTGTAAAATGTCTATATTTTATGTGGTACATTTTCTGAATGTTGGTTATTTGGAAATAGATTTAAGTGGCTATGTGTTGTTACTATAAAATCAGCCTGGAGGGAGAAAGAATGAAAGAAACCCAGTCCTGGAATGCATCCTTTTGGCTTACAGAATGCAAAAGGACCCACTGCAACTCCAAACAAGCTCCTTGTGACCAGGGCTCTTTCCACCCAGTTAAGAGAATTCTTTGTGATTGAGAATCAAATGATGTCTTTAAGTGAGTCAGGGTGGAATGGAATGTCATCCCACTCCTACTTAACTCCTCCTTTTTTCCAGGAGAGCTATAAACCATTCCACACTGCCTTTTAGTAGAAAGAATTAGGTGGTAGGGGTGGGATATTTATATGTATGTGCGGGGCGGGGGGTGGGGTGGATGATGGTGGAGGGAGGGTGTCCAGTAAACTCTCTTTCCCTGGATAAGACATTTAATACCCTCATCTCTCCATTGGAACTTAATGTATATTTTTAGATTTATAGAATGTTAGAGTCCTAAACACTTGGAGAGCTGGATAGAACTTGGGATATCATAGAACTTAACCCCTTCCTATGTATAAGAACTTGGAATTTAACGGCATCATAACCAGAAACCCCTTGAAATCTGGTGGGAGATTCCACAAAGCTTGAAAGGCTTTCCTTTTAGAAGGATGTAGGCACAGCTCTCCAGACTTTGTTGGCTGACCTTCTTTTGCTCTTGACTTTTGAATTGGATAGAGAATCTGGAGTTTGACTCAGTCTCCTGACACTCAGACTCCCAGACTCATTCCTGCCCTGCCCAATTTCCTGCCTGCCTTTGGCTCAGACTGAGTTCTGGTCTGCAATAACTTTGCCCCCTACTTGGGTCCTATGCTTATCTCTTCTTAGCTTGAGCTTTGCAGCATAGGCCTTCTTTGGTCCTTTGATCTTACACCAACTGATGTTTCTAGGAAGAGCTGACTCCACCTCTTTCACAGTGCTGACAGCTGACATGCCTGCTGAGCTCTGATTTCCACCAGCTGTCCAGCATCCTGGAACATTCCCTAGTGACCAGCTGCTCCTCGCCGTCTTCACCTGGACAATCCACAGTAGTTTTGGCAAGCTGCTCACTGCTTCCAAAGCCAGACTAGACCTACCTTAGTTCTAGTTTAATATGTTTTTCCCAATATCACACAGCTCACAGGTGGGGCTCAAATTGGAATATCTTGATTATCAATGCCTTTTCCATAGTACTCACAGGGCAATCGTTTCTCTTTTTTTATAACTAGGAATTTTGTGTTTAGAATAATCTTGGCTAGGAAAAGAAACTCAGTGAACATTCTACACTACCCCCCCCCCACCAGGCATGCATATACACATACACAAAAAAACTTTTAATCTTTCAGTTTATATAAATTTGCGTTTTTCTTAATGATTTTTCTTCCCTCTATTGTGAATTGTTTTTCTTTTCTCATTTGCTAACTTTGGAAAAGGAAAAATCCAGACATTGGAATGTCTGAGTTTATTTAAGTCTCAGTACTCTGTTCAATTTAATGAAGGGAAACAAAAAAAGGAAAATCAGAATGCTGGCCTGGATCTTTGTGGCTCTGGGATTGGCCCTTTTTGGTGGTCACAGATAATATACTGTATTTGGAAAATAAGAGTAATTGGTGGTTCCAAGCTATTTTTAAACACATTAAAATATAGAAATATGTTCTAAAATATAGACATTTAGAACTATTAAAAACAGAAATTGTGAGAAACATAATCATTTTGTAATAATTTAAAATACATTTTCTAAAATAGAAAAATAAAAAGATTTATTTAGTATATTTCATGAGGTGAAAATAGTAGACATAGGTCACATTGCACAACCTGCTAACAGAGCATATATTCGTTTTAGTGTCTATCTATGCAGCATTTATAAACACTGATTACAGACTAGGTTACAAAGAAGACATTATTAATAGTAAACTTCAAGAAAGTTAGTTCAAAAACTAACCATAATGAAATATTCTAAAAATTATTACCAAATTTCAATAAGTAAAACAGCATGTAAGCAAAAAAATTTAACATGGGATGAAAATTTTAAAATCATATTTAACTATTATGGTAGAGCAAACGATCCTAAAATTTGCTGTTTTAAAATGTATCTGAAAACTTTTTCTATGGAGTTAGATAGAAAATACTTTAGGCTCTGTGGACTTTGTAGTCTGTATCATAGTTACTTTACTATTGCAGTGAGATGGCAACCATAGAGAATACTTTAATGAATGAATGTGACTATATTCCAAAAAAACTTTATCTATGGACATTGAAAATTGAATTTCATACATTTTTCATCCATTATGAGACATTATTCTTTTGATTTCTTTCAATCATTTTAAATGTATCCATTTTTTATTGAGAACAAAGAATTTACTGTCAACAATTTTCCTCCATATCATATAGCAGCATTAGCTATAGTCAACATGTTACATATTACATCCCGAGTATTTATTTATTTTATAGCTGGAAGTTTATACCTTTTGAATACCTTCTTCCAGTTTCCCTTCCTTTTACTCTTTGCTTCTGTTTGCCACAAGTCTGGTCTCTTTTTCTGAGTTTTTTTTTTTTTTAAGTACTACATCCAAGTGAGATCATACAGTATTTGTCTTTCTCTGTCCAACTTATTTCACTTAGCATAAGACTTGCTCACTTTTTATGTCTGAATAATATTCCATCGTCTGTATTTACCACAATTTCTTTATCCATTTATCTATTTGTGGACAGTTTGTTTCCATGCATTGGCTATAGCAGATAATGCTGCTGTGCACATTGGGCTGTAAATATCTTCTCAAGTTAGTGTGTTCATCTCCTTTGGATGAATCCCCAGATATGGAATTGCTGGATTATGTGACAGACCATTCAGATATGACCTAAATCAAATCCCTTATGATTATACAGTGGAAGTGAGAAATAGATTTAAGGGCCTAGATCTGATTGATAGAGTGCCTGATGAACTATGGAATGAGGTTCGTGACATAGTACAGGAGACAGGGATCAAGACCATCCCCATGGAAATGAAATGCAAAAAAGCAAAATGGCTGTCTGGGGAGGCCTTACAAATAGCTGTGAAAAGAAGAGAAGTGAAAAGCAAAGGAGAAAAGGAAAGATATAAGCATCTGAATGCAGAGTTCCAAAGAATAGCAAGAAGAGATAAGAAAGCCTTCTTCAGCTATCAATGCAAAGAAATAGAGTAAGACAACAGAATGGGAAAGACTAGAGATCTCTTCAAGAAAATGAGAGATACCAAGGGAACATTTCATGCAAAGATGGGCTCAATAAAGGACACAAATGGTATGGACCTAACAGAAGCAGAAGATATTAAGAAGAGATGGCAAGACTACACAGAAGAACTGTAGAAAAAAGATCTTCACGACCAAGATAATCATGATGGTGTGATCACTCATCTAGAGCCAGACATCCTGGAATGTGAAGTCAAGTGGGCCTTAGAAAGCATCACTACAAACAAAGCTAGTGGAGGTGATGGAATTCCAGTTGAGCTATTTCAAATCCTGAAAGATGATTGTGTGAAAGTGCTGCACTCAATATGCCAGCAAATGTGGAAAACTCAGCAGTGGCCACAGGACTGGGAAAGGTCAGTTTTCATTCCAATCCCAAAGAAAGGCAATGCCAAAGAATGCTCAAACTACTGCACAATTGCACTCATCTCACATGCTAGTAAAGTAATGCTCAAAATTCTCCAAGCCAGGCTTCAGCAATACGTGAACTGTGAACTTCCTGATGTTCAAGCTGGTTTTAGAAAAGGCAGAGGAACAAGAGATCAAATTGCCAACATCTGCTGGATCATGGAAAAAGCAAGAGAGTTCCAGAAAAACATCTATTTCTGCTTTATTGACTATGCCAAAGCCTTTGATTGTGTGGATCACAATAAACTGTGGAAAATTCTTCAAGAGATGGGAATCCCAGACCACCTGACCTGCCTCTTGAGAAATCTGTATGCAGGTCAGGAAACAACAGTTAGAACTGGACATGGAACAACAGACTTGTTCCAAATAGGAAAAGGAGTACGTCAAGGCTGTATATTGTCATCCTGCTTATTTAACTTATATGCAGAGTACATCATGAGAAACGGTGGACTGAAAGAAAGACAAGCTGGAATCAAGATTGCCGGGAGAAATATCAATAACCTCAGATATGCAGATGACACCACTCTTATGGCAGAAAGTGAAGAGGAACTAAAGAGCCTCTTGATGAAAGTGAAAGAGGAGAGTGAAAATGTTGGCTTAAAGCTCAACTTTCAGAAAATGAAGATCATGGCATCTGGTCCCATCACTTCGTGGGAAATAGATGGGGAAACAGCAGAAACAGTGTCAGACTTTATTTTTGGGGGCTCCAAAATCACTGCAGATGGTGACTGCAGCCATGAAATTAAAAGACGCTTACTCCTTGGAAGAAAAGTTATGACCAACCTAGATAGCATATTCAAAAGCAGAGACATTACTTTGCCAACTAAGGTCCGTCTAGTCAAGGCTATGGTTTTTCCAGTAGTCATGTATGGATGTGAGAGTTGGACTTGAAGAAGGCTGAGTGCCGAAGAATTGATGCTTTTGAACTGTGGTGTTGGAGAAGACTCTCGAGAGTCCCTTGACCTGCAAGGAGATCCAACCAGTCCATTCTGAAGGAGATCAGCCCTGGGATTTCTTTGGAGGGAATGATGCTAAAGCTGAACTCCAGTACTTTGGCCACCTCATGTGAAGAGTTGACTCATTGGAAAAGACTCTGATGCTGGGAGGGATTGGGGGGCAGGAGGAGAAGGGGACGTCAGAGGATGAGATGGCTGGATGGCATCACGGACTCGATGGACGTGAGTCTGAGTGAACTCCGGGAGTTGGTGATGGACAGGGAGACCTGGTGTGCTGCGATTCATGGGGTCGCAAAGAGTCGGACACGACTGAGTGACTGAACTGAACTGAATTGTGATAGTTCTATTTTTAACCTTTTGAGGATCCTCCATAGCATTTTCCATAGTGCTTACCAATTTACAAGCCCACCAACAGTCCAAAAGAATTCTCTTTTCTTCACAGCTATGACAGCATTTGTCATTTTTTTCTTTTTGATGATGCAATTCTAACAAGCATAAGTTGATGTCTTATTGTGGCTTTAATTTTCATTTTCTTGGTTACTAGTGATGTTAAGTATCTTTTCATGTGCCTTTTGGCCATCTGTATGAATTCTTTAGAGACATATCTATTCAGGCTCTTTGCCTATTTTTTAAAATTGGGTTATTTGGATTTTGGTATTTAATGAATTATTTATATATTTTGAATATTAACCCATTTTCATGTATATAGTTTGCAAATTTTTTTTTCCCATTCCACAGGTTGTCTTTTCACTTTGTTGATGGTTTCTTTCATTGTGCAGAAGCAGTTCGATACAGTCCCACTTGTTTATTTCAATATTGTTTCTGGTAGTTTAGGTGTCATATCCAAAAAAACCATTGCCAGCACCAATGTCAAGGAGCTTTATTTCTCTGTGTTTTCATCTTGAACTTTCATGGTTTCAGATCTTACATTTAAGTCTTTAATTCATTTAAACTAGTATTTGTGAGTGGTGTAAGATACAGGCACACTTTCGTTCCTCTACATGTGAATATCCAGTTACATTTATTTAAAACTCTGTCTCTTTCTCATTGAGTATTCTTAGCTCACCTTTGAAGTATTAATTGACCATATATACTTGGGTGTATTTCTGGGCTCTCCTTTCTATTCCACTGGTCTATTTGTCTGTTTTTAGTGCCAATACCAAATTGTTTTGATGACTACAGCTTTATAGCATTGCTTGAAATCAAGAAGTGTGATACCTCCTGTTTTGATCTTTCTCAGGATTTCTTTGGCTACTCAGAGTCTTTTGTGGTTTCATATAAATTTCAGAAGTGTTTTTCTACTTCTGTAACAAAATGTCATTGGGATGTTGATAGAATTTGAGTTGAATTTATAGATGGCTTTTGATGGTATTGACATTTTAACCATATTAATTCTTCTAATCCATGAACATGAAATACTTTTTTATTTGTGTTTTTATTATTTTCTTTCATCAGTACCTTGTAATTTTCATAGTGGAGATCTTTCTCCTCTTCATGCCAATTTATTCCTAAATATTTTGTTGTTTTTGATTCTATTCTAAGTGAGATTAATTTCCTTATTTCTATTCTCCTTCATTTATTTCTGTTCTAATCTTTATTGTTTTCTTTCTTCTTTAACTTTGGGCTCAGTTTGTCCTTCTTTTCCTAGTTTCATAATGTATTCATTTTTAGCTCAAGGGCTGTACAAGAAGAGGTGGACTAAATGTGCTCAGTTGGTCATAGTTTTCAAGCCCTTGTTTTGAAACATCAGTGATTTATTATTATTATTATTATTATGGCAATTCTGAGGGTTGACTGGGTGGTTCTGCTGGACTTGGAGGAGCCCATTTATGTGGTTGTTTTCAGTTAGATGGTTATCTGGGCTAGAAAGACTAGGATGGCCTCACTCATGTGACTGATTGGGGTTGGCTGCTGGCTGCAAGGAGTGACTTGGATCTCTTCCTTATCTTTTTTACCTGTCAAGCTAGAGAGGCTTTCTTTCCTACATGGTGATCTTTAAACACTAGTTAAAAGGACAAAAGCAGAAGCAACAAGGCCTTTTGAGGTGTTGGCTCTAGAACTTGTACAGTGTCTCTTCCATCAGGTATAATTATTCAAAATGAGTCATGAGGCCAGTTCACATTCAAGCTGAAGACAAATAATTTATTAATGTGTATTATGAATCTCTTTGGAGAAATGTAGCAAGCAGTGATTTCCAAATTTAAGTGGCCAGAAAAAGTTTCTTTCACCTTCTTACTCCACTAATCCCAATTCCTATTAACACATCCAGTGAACCTAGTGTACCTTGGAATACAGCTTGGGAAATCAGATAATCTAATCTAATTTAGAGAAATAGGTACTAAAGTGGTATCAGATATAATTCTATGTTGAAAGAATACACACTGCATTACACTACCCTACAATTAAGTAGAGCTTATCTTGGGTATTAAAGTTAGAAAATCTAGGACTTGAACTTGTGTAGGAGTTCTAAATTTTACTGTTGTATGAGTGGAAATTATGTATTTCTTGGACTGGATGGCTTATTTTAATACTGGAACAAAAGTTCATTACCTAAGACAGATTGGAAAAGCTGTGGAGCCTTTCCAGATTTTATCCGGGGTTTGGTAAATACTAAATTTAGAGAATGAGTTGGAAATTGGGAGAGAAAATAAAGTTGGTTTCTGAATATGTACTACTAACTATAGGTAGTTTACTAAAAGGATTTATGAAGAAAGTATTAAAAATAATACTGCATATTATATTAAATTAATAATTTTTAAATTAATTTATTTTAATTGGAGGTTAATTACTTTATAATATCGTGGTGATTTTTGCCATACACTGACATAAATCAGCCATGGGTGTACATATGTTCCCCATCCCAAACCCCCCTCCCACCTTCCTCCCCATCCCATCCCTCTGCGCTGTCCCAGTGAATCAGCTTTGAGTGCCCTGTTTCAGGCATCGAACTTGGACTGGTCATCTATTTCACATATGGTAATATACATGTTTCAATGCCATCGTGTCAAATCATCCCAGCCTCACCTTCTCCCACAGAGTCCAAAAGTCTGTTCTTTATATCTGTGTCTCTTTTGCTGTCTTGCGTATAGGGTTGTCGTTACCATCTTTCTAAATTCCATATATATGCATTAATATACTGTATTGATGTTTTTCTTTCTGACTTACTTTACTCTGTATAATAGGCTCCAGTTTCATCCTCCTCATTAGATCTTATTCTTTTTAGTAGCTGAGTAATAGTTCATTGTGTATATGTACCACAGCTTTCTTATCCATTTGTCTGCTAATGGACATCTAGGTTGCTTCCATGTCCTGGCTATTGTAAACAGTGCTGCGATGAACATTGGGGTACACATGTCTCTTTCAATTCTGGTTTCCTCGGTGTGTATGCCCAGCAGTGGGATTGCTGAGTCATATGGCAGTTCTATTTCCAGTTTTTTAAGGAATCTCCACACTGTTCTCCATAGTGGCTGTCCTAGTTTGCATTCCCATTCAACAATGTAAGAGGGTACCCACACCCTCTCTAGCATTTATTGTTTGTAGACTTTTTGATAGCAGCCATTCTGACTGGTATGAGATGGTACCTCATTGTGGTTTTGATTTGCATTTCTCTGATAATGAGTGAAGTTGAGCATCTTTTCATATCTTTGTTAGCCATCTGTATGTCTTCTTTGGAGAAATGTCTGTTTAGTTCTTTGGCCCATGTTTGAATTGGGTCATTTATTTTTCTGGTATTGAGCTGCATGAGCTGCTTGTATATTTTTGAGATTAATTCTTTGTCAGTTGCTTCATTTCCTATTATTTTCTCCCATTCTGAAGACTGTCTTTTCACCTTGCTTATAGTTTCCTTTGTTGTGCAAAAGCTTTTAAGTTTAATTAGGTCCCATTTGTTTATTTTTGCTTTTATTTCCATTATGCTGGGAGGTGGGTCATAGAGGATCTTGCTCTGGTTTATGTCAGAGAGTGTTTTGCCTATGTTTTTCTCTAGGAGTTTTATAGTTTCTGGTCTTACATTTAGATCTTTAATCCATTTTGAGTTTATCTTTGTGAATGGTGTTAGAAAGTGTTCTAGTTTCATTCTTTTACAGGTGGTTGACCAGTTTTCCCAGCACCACTTGTTAAAGGGATTGTCTTTTCTCTGTTATATATTTTTGCCTCCTTTGCCAAAGATAAGGTTTCCATAGGTGTGTGGATTTATCTCTGGGCTTTCTATTTTGTTCCATTGATCTATATTTCTGTTATATTAGGGGAATAATATTTTTAAGGAAAATTACAACTAGCAGAGTTAACCATGTGATGAAAAACAAAGTCAATGTATAGAAAATAGTACTTTCCTATTTAATCCAAAGATGTAATGAAGGAGAGATTCCTTACATGGTCAATAGCAGCAACATCAAATACAAAACACCTGGAAAAAAATAGTAATGAGATATATGAGATTTACCTGAAAAAAAAAATTCTTGCCTAGGAAGACTAAATATTGTAAATTTGTCAATTTTCCCCATTACTAATAGTTGAACAAAATTCCAAATACCATTTTAAGAGGGTTAGTTTTGGAATTTAATACAGTCTAAAATTTATGTTGAGAATAAGTTTACTAGATAGATTATTAAAAAGTTACTGGAGAGGACAATCACTAATATATATTAGAACAACTCTAAGTGTTAAAACACTATAAATAAATTGAAAAAAAAAGTAGGGAAACTGTTTCCAATAATAACTGCAGATAATGGTAGTTATTTTACAAGGAATATAGACAGATCAGTAAAAAAACCTACAGTAGTTTAACTTGAAGAAATAATTCATAAAAGCTGAAATCCTCATGTGAAATTAATATATAAAAAGTATTTGGCCCTATTCCAGTACTCCTGCCTGGAAAATCCCATGGATGGAGGAGCCTGGTAGGCTACAGTCCATGGGGTTGCAAAGAGTCAGACACAGCTGAGCAACTTCGCTTTCACTTTTCACTTTCATGCATTGGAGAAGGAAATGGCAACCCACTCCAGTGTTCTTGCCTGGAGAATCCCAGGGACAGGGGAGCCTGGTGGGCTGCCATCTATGGGGTTGCACAGAGTTGGACACAACTGATGTAACTTAGCAGCAGCAGCAGCAGCAGTAATTAAATCTATACAAAGTGGTTAAGGCTTCACCTTCCAATTCAGGGAGTACAGGTTCAATCCCTGGTCAGGGAGCTAAGATCCCACATGTCTTGTGGTCAAAACACTAAAACATAAAACAAGCAATATTGTAACAAACTGACCTAGCTGGTAGACTTACCAGTGATTTTATTATAAGCTTTAAGTCATTAAGGACCAAGAACAGCACAGACCTGTAGAGGTCAAATTAAATGTAAGAAGTTTATGCTATTTAATGAAATTCTTCCTGTCAATTAGTTTCTGTTCTTAATTTAATTTTGTGTGATATCAAAATTAAAGGTATTTCTGATATGTTTTTAGCTTTTGTGTTATTGTAGATAAATTAATAAATTTTTATAATGTCTTATACATTTTACTTTTTTCAGTTGTAGGTTTCTCCTTTATACATTCTTTGAAAAAGTTGTATATTTTCCTTGCTTTTACTTATGGAGATGGAAAGTATAAACTTGGTAAGCAGGAAAAGGACCATGTATTTTGTTTGTGTGCTACAAAACTTTTCATTTTTCAGTGGGAAAGAGAATGTTTTGATAAAGCACAGTCTACCAATGACTTCTGCCATAAGTAGCAGAATTTACTAACAATTTATGCATGCCTTTTGAAGTTGTTTACTGTATTGTTCAAGAAAACTTACATACTTATTTTAATTGTAACCATATAAAGCATCTTAAAGAAACATGTACATACAAGAGCTGTGCATTTGAGAAATGTCAATAATATGATAATTGGTGTGGGGAGAGAGCAAATTAGCCAAGATGGTGTGTTTAGGTTCTCTTGCCCCACATTTGGTAAATAATGACTATGTAACAGCTGAGATCATTTATAGCAGTGCACATGCGTATCATGAGGTTTATGTAACAGCTGAGATCACTTATAACACTGTGCATGTGCTACACAAGGTACTTCCTTGGTCATGGGTCGTGTGCAGTATGCCTGTCTGAGTTCCATCCATAAAACGGCAGGAATTACTGCTGCCTCAGGGCAGTGTCCACTGGGTCAGCCATGAGAGGAGAGAATGTAGCGTGAATATTGCTATGGCTGCTGCTTCAGCCTGGAGAGAACACCGCTATGGTTGCTGTGTCGGCCAGGAGAGAAGCTGTGTGTGGTTATGTTGTGCTATGTCACGTCTGCTGCTACAGCTGCTGTGCCAGCCTGAGAGAATAAATGTGTCTGCATTTCCTATGGCTCCTCGCATCTTCTTCTGGCCTCTTAGCTCACACCTTGCCTACCCTGCGTTCAGCGAACAGTGTGGACAGTGTCAACAGCAATACAGCTGGTGCTGTGAACAGGATGAAGAGCAGTACAATTGGTTACCTCATTTTTCTCATGCAATAGTAGCAGTTGAACGTGACATTTGATGATCAAAATACTATTTTCCAGTGTAATAAGACTGCTAAAAAGATTGCATTTAGGATACCTCCTTAAGTAGCCTTTGTTGTTCCCATTTTTCAAAGTGTTTCTAAGTCTAAATTGTTCATTCTCTAAGATAGCAGCACCCTAGCATTACTGATTTATCAACGGCACTTTTTATCACCTCCTGAAAACACTCTTCATATTAGAAGACTATGAGTATGATATCCAAATTTAGTAACAAAAGCCTTACAAATAGCTGTGAAAAGAAGAGAAGTGGAAAGCAAAGGAGAAAAGGAAAGATATATCCATTTGAATGCAGAGTTCCAAAGAATAGCAAGGAGAGATAAGAAAGCCTTCCTCAGTGATCAATACAAAGAAACAGAGGAAAACAACATAATGGGAAAGACTAGAGATCTCTTCAAGAAAATTAGAGATACCAAGGGAACATTTCACACATTTCTAGCTGTCAATAACTTCCTGTGAGTATATCAAAAAAGAAAATAAATTAAAGAATTTCCTTTTCAAAAAAATTCTTGAGAATGAGCCAGATTTATAATTTGGCACTGGGAAGTCTATGGGTGAGTGATGGGGTGAATAAGACCTAAATTTTACTTGAGTTATAATGGTTAAATTAAAAATTCCTGTCTCCTTCATATTCCTCTTCCAATATTTTGTTATTTTCCCTTTCTTTTCTTTCTCAGCTACATTTAGGTTTGGTTTGTGGCCTAGAGGAAAGTCATGCCAGCACCTTTTCTTTTCCTCCATGTCATGCTCCAGTATAGCTCATAACATAGAACAAGGAATATATTATTAATGCCAGAGATATCTATGGTATGCTTTAAAATATAAACCGTTTAAATTTGTAAAGCAATTAAATTAAATAAATTCTTAAAGTTAGAGGATTCACTAACCACTTATTCAATCTAAGTTGTATCTTAGGTTCAGATTCAGTTCAGTTCAGTGACTCAGTCATGTCTAACTCTTTGTGACCCCATGGACTACAGCCTGCCAGGCATTCCTGTCCATCACCAATTCCTGATGCTTGCTCAAACTCATGTCCATTGAGTTGGTGATGCCATCCAACCATCTCATCCTCTGTCATCCCCTTCTCCTGCCTTCCGTCTTTCCCACGATCAGGATCTTTTCAATGAGTCAGTTCTTCTCACCAGGTGGCCAAAGTATTGGAGATTCAGCTTCAACATCAGTCCTTTCAGTGAATATTAGGACTGATTTCCTGTAGGATAGACTGCTTTGATCTTCTTGCAGTCCAAGGGACTCTCAAAAGTCTTCAGTACCACAGTTCAAAAGCATCGATTCTTCGGCGCTCAGCTTTCTTTATAGTCCAACTGTCACATCCATACACTACTACTGGAAAAACCATAGCTTTGACTAGATGTACCTTTGTTGGCAAAGTAATGCCTCTACTTTTTAAAATGCTGTCTAGGTTGGTCATAGCTTTTCTTCCAAGGAGCAAGCATCTTTTAATTTCATGGCTGCCCTCACCATCTGCAGTGATTTTGGAATCTGAAAAATAAATTATGTCACTGTTTCCTTTGTTTCCCCATCTATTTGCCTTGAAGTAATGGGACTTGATGCCATAATCTTAATTTTCTGAATGTTGAGCTTTAAGCCAACTTTTTCACTCTCCTCTTTTACTTTCATCAAGAGGTTCTTTAGTTCTTCAGTTTCTGCCATAAGGGTGATGTCATCTGCATATCTGAGGTTGTTGAAATTTCTCCCAGGAATCTTTATTCCAGCTGGTGCTTCATCCAACTGACATTTCACATGGTATACCCTGCATAGAAGTTAAATAAGCAGAGTGACAATATACAGCCTTGATGTACTCCTTTTCCTATTTGGAACCAGTCTGTTGTTCCATGTCCAGTTCTAACTGTTGTTTCCTGACTTGCATACAGGTTTCTCAAGAGGCAGGTCAGGTGGTCTGGTATTCCCATCTCTTGAAGAATTTTCCACAGTTTGTTGTGATCTACACAGTAAAGGCTTTGGCATAGTTAATAAAGCAGAAATAGTTGTTTTTCTGAAACTCTCTTTCTTTTTCGATGATCCAGTGAATGGCAGCAATTTGATCTCTGGTTTGTCTGTCTTTTCTAAATCCAGCTTGGACATCTGAAGTTCACAGTTCATGTACTGTTGAAGCCTGTCTTGGAGAATATTGAGCATTAATTTACTAGAGTGTGAGATGAGTGCAATTGTGCAGTAGTTTGAACATTCTTTGGCATTGCCTTTCTTTGGGATTGGAATGAAAAGTGACCTTTCCCAGTCCTGTGGCCACTGCTGAGTTTTCCAAATTTGCTGGCATATTGAATGCAACACTTTCACGGCATCATCTTTAGGATTTGTAGTAGCTCAACTGGAATTCCATCATGTCCACTAGCTTTGTTCTTGGTGGTATTTCCTAAGGCCCACTTGATTTTGCATTCCAGGATGTCTGGCTCTAGGTGAGTGTCACACCATTGTGCTTATGTGGATCATGAAGATCTTTTTTGTATAGTTCTTCTGTGAGTTCTTGCCACCTCTTCTTAATATCTTCTGCTTCTGTTAGGTCCTTACTGTTTCTGTCCTTTATTGTGTCCATCTTTGCATGAAATATTCTCTTGGTATCACTAATTTTCTTGAAGAGATTACTAGTCTTTCCCATTCTGTTGTTTTCCTCTATTTCTTTGCATTGATCACTGAGGAAGGCTTTCTTATCTCTCCTTGCTAGTCTTTGGAACTCTGCATTGAAATGAATATATATTCCCTTTTCTCTTTTGCCTTTCACTTCTCTTCTTTTCACAGCTATTTATAAGGCCTTCCCAGACAACTGCTTTGCCTTTTTGCATTTCTTTTTTTTGGGAATGCTCTTGATCAGTGCCTCCTGTACAGTGTCAGGAACCTCCATACATAGTTTTCAGGCACTCTATCTATCAGATCTAATCCTTTGAATCTATTTGTAACTTCTATTGTTTAATCATATCCAGAAATTCTGCAGCATTTTGTTGTATTAAACCTACACTATCCTTTGAAAGTGAAAGTGAAGTCACTCACTCATGTCCGACTCTGTGATCCCATGGACTATAGTCTACCAGGCTCCTCCGTCTATGGGATTTTCCAGGCAAGAATACTGGAGTGGATTGCCATTTCCTTCTCCAGGAGATCTTCCTGACCCAGGGATTGAACCTGGGTCTCCCGCCTTGTAGGCAGACACTTTACTGTCTGAGCCACCAGGGAAGTTCATGGAACAACAGACTGGTTCCAAATAGGAAAAGGAGTACGTCAAGGCTGTATATTGTCACCCTGCTTATTTAACTTATATGCAGAGTATATCATGAGAAACGCTGGGCTGGAAGAGGCACAAGCTGGAATCAAGATTTCCGGGAGAAGTATCCATAACCTCAGATATGCAGATAACACCACCCTTATGGCAGAAAGTGAAGAGGAACTAAAGAGCCTCTTGATGAAAGTGAAAGAGGAGAGTGAAAAAGTTGGCTTAAAGCTCAACATTCAGAAAACGAAGATCATAGCATCTGGTCCCATCACTTCATGGCAAATGGATGGGGAAACCGTGGAAACAGTGTCCGACTTTATTTTTTGGGGCTCTAGAATCACTGCAGATGGTGACTGCAGCCATGAAATTAAAAGATGCTTACTCCTTGGAAGAAAAGTTATGACTAACCTAGATAGCATATTCAAAAGTAGAGGCATTACTTTGCCAACAAAGGTCCATCTAGTCAAAGCTATGGTTTTCCAGGAGTCATGTATGGATGCGAGAGTTGGACTGTGAAGAAGGCTGAGTGCCGAAGAATTGATGCTTTGAACTGTGGTATTGGAGAAGACTCTTGAGAGTCCCTTGGACTGCAAGGATATCCAACCAGTCCATTCTAAAGGAAATCAGTCCTGGGTGTCCTTTGGAAGGAATGATGCTGAAGCTGAAACTCCAGTACTTTGGCTACCCCATGCAAAGAGTTGACTCATTGGAAAAGACTCTGATGCTGGGAGGGATTGGAGGCAGGAGGAGAAGGGGACGACAGAGGATGAGATGGCTGGATGGCATCACCGACTCTATGGACGTGAGTTTGTGTGAACTCCAGGAGTTGGTGATGAACAGGGAGGCCTGGCGTGCTGCAGTTATGGGGTCGCAAAGAGTTGGACATGACTGAGCCACTGAACAGAACTGAAATGAACTGTATAATCATAAGGGATTTGATTTAATCATACCTGAATGGTCTAGTGATTTTCCCTACTTTCTTCAATTTAAGTCTGATTTTGGCAATGAGGAGTTCATGATCTGAGCCATATTCAACTCCTGGTCTTGGTTTTGCTGGCTCTATAGAGCTTCTCCATTTCTGGCTACAAAGAATATAATCATTCTGATTTTGCTATTGACCATCTGGTGATGTCCATGTGTAGAGTCTTCTCTTGTGTTGTTGGAAGAGGGTGTTTGCTAAGACCAGTACATTCTCTTGGCAAAACTCTGTTAGCCTTTGCCCTGCTTCATTTTGTACTACAAGGCCAAAGTTGGCTGTTATTCCAGGTATCTCTTGACTTCCTACTTTTGCATTCCAGTCCCCTATAATTAAATGGACATCTTTTTTCAGCATTAGTTCTAGAAGATCTTGTAGATCTTCACAGAACTGTTCAACTTCAGCTTCTTTTGCATTATTGGTTGTGGCATAAACTTGGATTACTGTGATATTGAATGGTTTGCCTTGGAAATAAACAGAGAACATTTTGGTTTTTTTTTGAGGTTGCACCCAAGTACCGCATTTTGGACTCTTGTTGACTGTAAGGGCTACTCCATTTCTTCTAAGGGATTCTTGCCCACAGTAGTACATATAATGCTCATCTGATGAGCATTAAATTTACCCAGTCCAGTCCATTTTGTCTTGCTGATTCCTAAAATGTCGATTTTCACTCTTTTCCCAAAATCAGACCCTAATTCAGGGACTTGTGTACAAGTAATTTATTAGGGAAATGATCTCAAGAAACACAATCACTAAGGAGGAAAGTGAGGCAGAGGACAGTGCAGCCCAGCAAACTCACATGGTGGTAGTGGTGTTCACTTGCTCAGTTATGTCCAACTCTGACCTCATAAGCTATAGCATGCCAGCCTTCCCTGTACTTCCCCATCTCCAGAGTTTGCTCAAATTTATGTCCATTGCATTGGTGATGCCATCCAACCATCTCGTCCTCTGTTGTCCCCTTCTCCTCCTGCCTTCAGTCTTTTCCAGCATCAGGGTCTTTTCCAGTGAGTTGGCTCTTTGCATCATGTGGCCAAAGCATTGGAGCTTCAGCTTCAGCATCAGTCCTGGTGAATATTCAGGGTTGATTTCTTTTAGGATTGACTGGTTTGATCTCCTTGCTGTCCAAGGGACTCTAAAGAGCCTTTTCCAGTGCCACAGTTTGAAGACATCAGTTCTTCGGCACTCAGCCTTTTTTATTGTCTAGCTTCCACATCCATTGGTGACTAGTGGAAAAACCATAGCTTTGACTATATGGACCTCTGTTGGCAAAGTAATGTCTCTGCTTTTTAATACACTGTCTAGGTTTGTCATAGCTTTTCTTCCAAGGAGAAAATATCTCTTAATTTCATGGCTGCAGTCCCCAACCATGATGATTTTGGAGCCCAAGAAAATAAAGGCTGTCACTCTTTCCACTGTTTCCCCATCTATTTGTCATGAAGTGATGGGACCAGATGCCATGATCTTCATTTTTTGAATGTTGAGTTTTAAGCCAGCTTTTTCACTCTCCTCTTACACCTTCATCAAGAGACTCTTAATTCCTCTTTGCTTTCTTCCATGGTGTTGGAAAAGCCTACATGTGAAGAACAGGTACAAGCATTTGGGGTAGGCAGCTGTCAGCAGGCTGGAACTGTCCTTAGCTGCTTTAGAACTCATGTTGGTTAAGGGCATGTTGAGTGGGTGTCTACAGCCTCTGCAAATGTTGTTGTCAGAGGGTAAGAAAGACTGAATAGAATCATGGTTGAGATAAGTTGAAGCACCAATTAGACCGCTTATCTTTCAATACTTGGCCCATCCTATTAGTTGTGAGATATTAGGCAAATGTGTGGCTTTCATGTTTCTTTTTTTTTTATTTGTAAATTGGGGTTACTAATAATCCTACCTCTGTAATTGTTGAGAGACTTAAATGAGCAAATGTAGGTAGGGCCTGCAGCAGTTGCCTGGCATATGGCAAACACTTGTTAAATATTCAGTTCAGTTCAGTCACTCAGTCATGTCCAACTCTTTGTGACCCCATGGACTGCAGCATGCCAAGCTTCCCTGTCTATCACCAACTCCTGGAGCTTCCTCAAACTCACGTCCATCACATCAGTGATACCATCCAACCATCTCCTCCTCTGTCATCCCCTTCTCCTCCTGCCTTCAGTCTTTCCCAGCATCAGGATCTTTTTCAATGTGTCCGTTCTTCACATTAGGAGGTGAAGAACTCCAAACGTTTTGGAGTTTCAGCTTTAGCATCAGTCCTTTCAATGAACATTCAGGACTGATTTCCTTCAGGATCAACTGGTTGGATCTCTTTGCAGTCCAAGGGACTCTCAACAGTCTTCTCCAACACCACAGTTCAAAAGCATGAGTTCTTCAGCGCTCAGCTTTCTTTACAGTTCAACTCTCACATCCATACGTGACTACTAGAAAAACTATAGCTTTGACTAGACGGACTTTGTTGGCAAAGTACTGTCTCTGCTTTTTAATATGCTGTCTAGGTTGGTCATAACTCTTCTTCCAAGGAGCAAGCGTCTTTTAATTTCATGGCTGCTATCACCTGCTGCAGTGATTTTGGAGCCCAGAAAAATAAAGTCTCTCACTATTTCCATTGTTTCCCCATCTATTTGCCATGAAGTGATAGGACTGGATGCCATGATTTTAGTTTACTGAATGTGAGTTTTACATCAACTTTTTCACTTACCTCTTTCAATTTCATCAAGAGGATCTTTAGTTCTTCTTCGCTTTCTGCCATAAGGGTGGTGTCATCTGCATATCTGAGGTTATTGATATTTCTCCTGTCAGTCTTGATTCCAGCTTGTGCTTCATTTTAGTAATCTGGCCAGGAAGCAGTTAGTAAGATGGTAGTTAATTTGTTTTGAGTAATAGAGTTCTGTTGATGAAGTGCAAGTGTTCAGTCTTATTTGGCAGCATGTCCTATTGACCTATATTAAGTAACCACAGAAAAACCTTTAAAAAAATCTTGGTTGCTATTAAACCTTGTTTCTCTTTATGCATTTATTATTTTAGGACTTATATAAATTTTTAAGAATTTCGTTTAAGATAAAATTGGCTCCATTTAAACCACCTTGATTACTGTCATTACAAGTTTCCACAAATCTGATAATGATAGTATCCAATTATCCACAAATCTGATCAATGACATCCTCTGGGCCCTCATTTAAATTCAACAAGAGTAACTACGTTTACTCCCCATGATTGAAACTGAACTTTTTTGTCATATCTTTACTGGCTTCCAATTCACACAATTATTTCATTATATGATCTGCTATTTTCTCCATCTTATCCAGAAAGATACTTTGAATGACATTGTTAGAAGCTTTTTTGAAATCCAGGAATACTTTGCCCATTTTATTTCCCTCACAACGCTGTTTAGAACCCAATCAAAAAAGAAAATGAGGTTGGCTTGGAATGATTTTCCTCTAGGAAAACTATACTGGTTATCAAATACTCATGACTTCCTCCTGTAAGTATTAAAAAAAATGTACTTTAAAGTCCTTCATTCAACAAATATATATGGAGCTCCCATTCTTCCAAGCAACATTTTGAGTCCCAGGGTTATTTTTCCAAGATTTAACACCAAATGAACAAAATCCAGTTTCCTCATATTCAAAAATGGGCAATAATCGTGCATCCTTACAAAGTTATTACTATGATTTAGTGAGTTAAGTTATGGAAGCACCTAGCACATCCAAAGTGAAGAAGGTACTCAATATATAAGTTTCCTTTTCCCAGGTTCCAAAAGAGTCATTTAACTCTCTGTTTTAAATGGGTTGAAAATAACTCATTTATCCACTGGTCTATCAATCCATCCATCCATTCATCCAGATAGGTGTACATTCAGTCACCTTTCATTACTCACTTCCTTATTTGTTAAGGTGATAGAGTGTTGGAAGAAGATGGGAAGAGCTTGGATTTTGGAGTTCATAGTATTTATGTTCTAATCCTGGCTCTAACTCTTACTAATGGTATGATCTTGGCAAGTCACTAAAACCTCTCTGTGCTTCAGGCTCCTCATCTATCAGATGGGAACAATGATAGTATTTATGGTGTAGGATTGTTGTATTAAATGTGTATTCTATGTTAAGTGCTTAAAACAGTGTCTGGCACATAGTATATGTCATATAAATGTCAACTATCAAATGTCAGACTCTGTTCTGGTAAAAAGCTACAACAGAGAGTAAGGCAGACTCACTTCCTGTCCTATAGTACTTAAAGTTAGTGGAGATCACCATATGCTCTATGAAGCCATGAAAATGCTTTAATCAAATCTGCTTGTTTCTTTTTGTTGTTGTTATTGTTGGTAAGGATTTGAAAATCTTGAAAAAGAATATGATGAACATTTAGTTCTATTTATATCTTGCCAAATTGTTTCAGCAGTTTTGTTAATGTATATACACAATTAGATATAATTATATGCACATATAATTGTGAGTTCTGTTTTTACATTTGCTTAAGTATTTTTGTGTATATTGTATAAAGTGCTTAGTGTGTATTGGCTATATATTTACTTTAAATTGCTCATGTGCTAATCTGTTATATAAATATTCTGCAGTATATGAAGGTATTTTGCAATTCTTTAGACATTTAAGATATATAAAATGTTTTGCTACTTTTGAAGTCTTTAATTTGGTTATTACTGTACAAATGGAGTCATTTAAACTGATTGAACAGATTTATAGTTTTTATTATTTCTTAACCAGTTGTTTTCAAGAAAATTTGAATTAATTTATAATACCACAGTAGTATATAACCATTAATTTTTGCTGCTTCTTAGAGTAACTAATGATACCTAAAATATTTTAGCTTGTATTTCTTAAATTTTAAGGGGATTGAGCATGCTTCCCTCTGTTTACTTATTTTCATCTTTCCCCTTTTAATGAAATATGTCTTTTGTTAATGTATGGACTATGGATTGCTTAAGTTCTTTACATATACCATACTGAGGGATAGGTAAAGGATGTAGGTGTATATAGCTTATATAAGAAGACTTTCTGGAAAAGCATAACTGTTCTTTTAAAATATTGAAGGACTGTTATCAGGAAGAACATTGCATGAGGCTCCCCAGGATTTGCCAAGGATCAATAGGTGGAAGTTTCCAGGGGCAAATTCTAGGATGTATCTGAACATTTGCTTTAAAATTTATAGTACTGGTTCTTACCTGGAAAGAATCTGAGAATCAGGGAAAGTAGATTAGTGTGAGTGGAACTAGGAAGAATGAGAAATAACAGAAAGATTGGAACACTGGAATTCTTATGAAGAGATTTCCAAATGTGAGGTGAGTTGCTTCTGAAAATACTGTCCTCCTTGGCTAACCATCTTCTCTACTGTATACCTGCCAAATCAGGTTAAATGACCACTTTTCTGGGTTTTAAGAGTTGGAGGAAATTGCCAGTAAAACTCATTCCGCCTCTGAGATCCTCTGAAATAGAATAGCATTTTATAGCCTGAAACGTTTCTTCATGTCATTGTCATGTTCGTGTACTGTGTAAGTAAAGATGATGCTCCTTTTCCTAAGGCTTTTCATGGAGGAAATCAGAGGAGAAAATGGGTAGAGTTTTGAAGCAATAGATTTTCATCCTTCATTTGAAAATTTCCTTCGTTTAATAAGTTTAAATTAAATTCAGTGTAGACGTATTAAAAACAGGGTTTTGAAATAGGTAAATGAGCAGGATATGGATAAGAGAGGGGCTTCCCTGGTGGCTCAGACTGCAAAGAAACCACCTGCAATGCAGGAGACAGGTTTGATCCCTTGGTCAAGAAGACCCCTTGAAGAAAGGAATGGCAACCCACTCCAGTATTCTTGCCTGGAGAATTCCATGGACAGAGGAGCCTGGTGGGCTATAGAGTCGGACATGACTGAGTGACTCACACTAACTATGGATAAGAGAGATAAAGACGATAAAGGTAAAAGTGACAGAGGAGAACAGAGCGAGGTAATTTGGGAAAGCAAACTACCACATATTTCTTTCACACACACACACACACACACACACACACACACAAAACTAGGAGAGATTTCTATGACGTTAGAAGCTATTTGAGCTAAGTCACCTTCTAAAAGTTCAGGAAAACTTATTTTACCTTAAAAAAAAGTTGAGAAAAGTACTGAGATCAAATCCTATGCAATGTTATTATAAGATTAAAAAATGGAATAAGAAGAAAAATATTTCTATAGGCAGTGAAAACATGCCATAGAGATATGCCTATAAAACAGATAAAAATGAAAAAAAAAAAAACAACATTAAAATTGGCTATTTGGGTCTCTTGAGATTGCATATGAATTTTATCCTGGGTTTTCTATTTCTGCAAAAAACATCGCTGGGATTTTAGTAGGGATTGCATTGAACTGTAGGTTGCTTTGAGTAAACTGACGTTTTAACAATATTAAGTCTTCCAATCCATGAACATGGGGTATTTCCATTTATTTGTGTCTAATTTCTTTCAGCAATGTTTTGTAATTTTTATTCAGTCTTGAAAAGGAAGGAAATATGCTACAATGTGAATGAATCTTGAAAACATTATAAGGCAAATACTGTATGATTCCACTTACAAGAGGTACTTGGGGCAGTCAAAATGGTAGAGACCAAAAGTATAGTAATGGTCGCCAGGAAATTAGGAGAGAGGGAGGAATGGGGATTCATAATTTAATAGGTATAGAGTTTCAGTTTTTCAAGATGAAAAGAATTTTGGGGACAGATGGCTATGATGGCCCCACAAAAATGTGAATGTATTTAATGTCACTGAACTGTACACTTAATATGGTTAGGATGGTAAATTTTGTTATGTGTAGTTTAAAAAGTAAAAAGGGAAAAAAAATTGTGATCCCTTAAAATTTTTCAAAATATATTCATATAAAATGCTCAATGATATGCATAAATCAACATTCAGTTCAGTTCAGTTCAGTTCAGTCACTCAGTTGTGTCCGACTCATTGCGACCCCATGAATCACAGCACACCAGGCCTCCCTGTCCATCACCAACTCCCGGAGTTTGCTCAAACTCACGTCCATCGAGTCGGTGATGCCATCCAGCCATCTCATCCTCTGTCATCCCCTTCTCCTCCTGCCCCCAATCCCTCCCAGCATCGGAGTCTTTTCCAATGAGTCAACTCTTTGCATGAGGTGTCCAAAGTACTGGAGTTTCAGCTTTAGTAGCATCAGTCCTTCCAATGAACACCCAGGACTGATCTCCTTTAGAATGGACTGGTTGGATCTCCTTGCAGTCCAAGGGACTCTCAAGAGTCTTCTCCAACACCACAGTTCAAAAGCATCAATTCTTTGACGCTCAGCTTTCTTCACAGTCCAACTCTCACATCCATACATGACTACTGGATCCTTGACTAGACGGATCTTTGTTGGCAAAGTAATGTCTCTGCTTTTCAATATCCTATCTAGGTTGGTCATAACTTTCCTTCCAAGGAGTAAGCGTCTTTTAATTTCATGGCTGCCATCACCATCTGCAGTGATATTGACAGTGGTAAAGTCTGACACTGTTTCCACTGTCTCCCCGTCTATTTCCCATGAAGTGATGAGACCAGATGCCATGATCTTCGTTTTCTGAATGTTGAGCTTTAAGCCAACTTTTTCACTCTCCTCTTTCACTTTCATCAAAAGCTTTTTAGTTCTTCTTCACTCTCTGCCATAAGGGTGGTGTCATCTGCATATCTGAGGTTATTGATATTTCTCCTGGCAATCTTGATTCCAGCTTGTGCTTCTTCCAGCCCAGTGTTTCTCATGATGTACTCTACATATAAGTTAAATAAGCGAGGTTACAAAAAATAGCCTTGATGTACTCCTTTTCACATTATTTCTGTATAATAAGGTTATAGTTGACTTTGCTTCTTCTTTTGTGTCTATTGACACTTAAATATTTTCTACAACAATTATATATTGCTTTATTAGTAGCTTTTTACAAAGAGATCTTGATTTAAGAGGCTTATTTTTTGATATCAGCAACCCTGGTATGAGCAACTGGACACTGGCAACATGGGCAACTTTCCTATATCATGTTTGCAGTGATGCTGCTGAGGCTGTAGGGACAGTCACAGCAATGCTGGTCAGTCCAAACCATTATAATATACGACTTACTCTTTACTTAAAATTTGTGCAAAGCAGAACATATTTTGGAACTGTGATCATTAGTATGGATAGGAATTATTAATGAGGTGATAATCTGACTTGTAAGACATAGTGCCTGAGCAGCTTAGTAAGTGACCTGATGTATTTAAGAGCAAGCTCTATGAAAATTCCATCATGACCCTGCACTAGAAGGCAGTAATAGGAGTTCCTGGATGGATGATTTCACCATCTTTTGTGTAGCTTGTGGATTGACATGCAGACAAAGAAGAGAGTTAGTGAATGCTAGCAGGACAAAAAAAAAAAAAGATCTTAAACCATAATTTATCAGTAATATGTAGAGATAAATTCCTAAGAGGAAATAAGGTCTAAGGAAATTACAGGAAATATTAAATCTGTGATTCTGTTTACGGTAGAAACACAACCAACAAATTCCAGCTGTTTCTCTGTGGGTTATAGAAGTGTCACAGGACTGTTTATAGTTACTGCATTGCAGACTCCAGCCTGGTTCTTATGGAATCCCACTGGTTTGGTTTGAGTTTACTCAGATTTGTCCAAAGAGGTATTTCCTATAGGTAATACATTTATGGAATGTAGTCCTGTACCACATTTTTGTTCCTATAATATCTATTCTACTTTCCTCTTCTTCCTGCTAACAGTTTGCCTCCCCAGAAATGTTAGTATAGTTTTATTTATTTAACAATTATGTAGCACTTGTACCATTACAGTGTTCTGAATACCTTCAAAAGTATTAATTCTTCTAATTCCTCATGACAAATTTATGAGCTAAATAGTACTTCTTAAACCAACATAGAAAGCAAAAACCTTGAAGGACAAGAATTATGATTTGTCCGCATTAAAGTTAATAGTTTCTATATGAAAAAATAAATACTGAGAAGCCAAAAGACAAGCTACAGTTTAGGAGAAGAAATTTGCAATGTGTGTAACTAGTAAAAGATTTGTATGTAGACTATGCAAATATTCATATAAGTCAATAAGGAAAGAAAAACAGTTCGACTGAAAAAGGACAAATGGTATGAAGAGGAAAGAACCAAAAGAAAAAAAAAGTCTATGAAAAGATGCTTAGTTTCTCTAGTTGGGAAAAAATACAACTTAAAGTAATCATGAGATTCCATTCTACCTCTATCTGATTGGCAAAAGTTGCATCTGACAGTAACAAAAATTGGTGAGAATATGGTAGAAGCAGAAATTGACATCAACCATATTGAAGAGCATTTGGCAAAATCTAAGGCAGCTGACAATGTGCCTACTTTATGACTCAGCATTTCTTGTGCCTACTTTATGACTCAGCAGTTCTATCTCTGTATATATATTGTAGGTAATCCATCCCATATGAACAGAGGAATGTGTAAGGTTCTATTGAAGCATTGTGTACAATAGTAATAAATTGGATACAATGGATCATTACTATGAGAAAAGATAAATTGTGGAATATTCATACAGGCATGTGCCCAGTGGATAAAATAAATGAGCCAAGTCTATATGCACACATATGTATAGATCTTAAATTTAAAATGTTCAATCAACTTGCAGCATACAGGTTAAAAATACACAACATGATAGTTTATAATGCCTGTGGTGGATTTGTTCAGACACACACATATGTAATATGAGTGCAGTAACATGAGCAGAGAGATGCACAAGATCTAGGATGGTGGTTACTTCTGATGTGAATAAAAAGGGGAATAAAGTCAAGGAGAGGTACAAAAGGGGCTTTGTGTTTGTAAGATTTTGTTTCTTAAAAATATGAAGCAAATATGCTAAGATGCTATGAAAAATGTGAGTGGGTGAGGGCGCATAAATATTTATGTTATTTTATTTTCTGTCCTTTTCTACTCCTGTACTTTTGGGCATATTTGAAATATTTCACAACAGTAAAATACAAAAACTAAATTTAATAATTTAAAAACCAACTCTAGTGGATAATACTCCTAAATTTCCTTTTAAAAACCTTTGGTGATGTTGGGGGTATTCCTTGGTGGTCCAGTAGTTAGGACTCTGTGTTTCCACTGCAGGGAGCCTGGGTTTGATTCCTGGTTGGGAAGTAAGATCCTGTATGCCACACGGTGTGGCACCTCCCACCCCTCCAAAAAAAGGACATTGAGGAAAATAGTACTTGGAGAGGAATACTTCAGAAACAACCATAATTTAAAAACATCTTTGGGAAGCTTTGCTATGATATTGAGATAAACTCATTCAAAACCTTTTAGGTTATATGGATGCTTGGTGCATGCGTGCTAGGTCTCCTCAGTCATGTCTGACTCTCTGTGACCCTGTGGTCCTCCAGGCTCCTCTGCACATGGCACCAGGGACATGCACCAGACAAGAGTACTGGAGCGGGTTGCCATGTCCTCCTCCAGGGAATCTTCCCGACCCAGGGATCCAAACCCTTGTCTCTTATGTCTATTGCATTGGCAGGTGGGTTCTTTACCACTAGTGCCACACGAGAGTTCAGTTCAGTTCAGTCGCTCAGTCGTGTCTGACTCTTTGCGACCCCATGAATCACAGCACACCAGGCCTCCCTGTCCATCACCAACCCCCGGAATTCACTCAGGCTCACGTCCATCGAGTCCGTGATGCCATCCAGCCATCTCATCCTCTGTCGTCCCCTTCTCCTCCTGCCCCCAATCCCTCCCAACATCAGAGTCTTTTCCAATGAGTCCACTCTTCGCATGAGGTGGCCAAAGTACTGGAGTTTCAGCTTTAGCATCAGTCCTTCCAAAGAAATCCCAGAGCTGATCTCCTTCAGAATGGAGTGGTTGGATCTCCTTGCAGTCCAAGGGACTCTCAAGAGTCTTCTCCAACACCACAGTTCAAAAGCATCAATTCTTCGGCGCTCAGCTTTCTTCACAGTCCAACTCTCACATCCATACATGACCACAGGAAAAACTATAGCCTTGACTAGACGGACCTTAGTTGGCAAAGTAATGTCTCTGCTTTTGAGTATACTGTCTAGGTTGGTCATAACTTTTTTTCCAAGGAATGAGCCACCGGGGAAGTTCTTTGTAAAGTTTTGTATTCAGTTTTCACCAGCTTACAAATAACGCATTTGGCAATTCTCCAATGTTTTTGTTGTCTCTGCAAGATATTTATTTAGCTTTTTAGGTTTTCCCCCAAACTATTTTGAATTTAAAAGCACAGTTTCCTGGGTCTAGTCGTCTGTGTATCAAGAAGGTGGTGTGCTAAGAGAGCTTTCCACTATTCTGGAGAGCCACCTTCATGGTCTAATAGGGAAATCCACCAATGTTTTTTTTTTTTTGTGTGTGTGTGTGTGTGTGTGTGTAAGGGGATGGAACTAATATGTGAAAATTTAAAAAGATTAATGGATTTTAGGTTTCAGATGTATAAACATCTAAATTTATTTTCAGAAGTCTGTAGTTTTGGTAAGTCCATGATTCTACCATAGAGATAATATAGCAACAAGACAGGTATACATTTCTACTTATGCATAAATACACAAAACTTTTTAGTAAGTTGATTCATATTTCCAATTATATGAAGAAATCATTATGTGAATTAAAGTATGCTTTTGTAACATAAAGCCATATTCTAATATGTTCATATCTTACATTTGAATCTTGTGGTTCTCTGGATAACATAGAAAGTCCCTAAATTGAAACATTACAAGCTAATGTGACTGAGGTGAAACCTAGGGTAGTTGTCAGTTAACCCTAGATAAATGGTGAATTGTGACCTGCCCTTACTGGTTAGCCTTGCTTTGATTGTTTTTTATAAAAGTTTCCATGTCCTCCAAGAGTCACATAACCGGAGCAATAGGATGTTTGCCCGAGTTGTTTTTTAGGAACTTGGAGTCAGCTGTGTCCACTTCCAGCTTGAGATCACTGAGACGGGTTAAGACCTCCGATCCTCTCTCTGGGCATGTGCAAATATCGACTCTGTGACCTTTTGATGTCAGAGGGCCAGAATCTCCACCCTCATGGCAGGCTAGTCCTGCTATTTTCTGAGCACGTCCCCGACAAAGAAGCCTGTGGCTTGGTTGCATCTACTAAGAACAACAACTGCCTCTCCTTTTTCATGTCTGCAATTACTTTTCCCCATGCTGCTCCCCATGCCTCAGTTTTTATCCCTTAAATATCCCCAGCCCCTTGGCCTTCAGGGAGACAGATCTGAGACTTTTCCCCTGTTCTTCTGACTTGGCTGCTTTCAGAAGAAGCCCTTTCTCTGCTGCAAACCTCATTGTCTCAGTGTTTGGCTTGCTGTGCACCAGGCAAATAAACAAACTCTTGTTATTCCCAAAGAGTCATATATTCATTCATTCAGCAAATGTTGAGTGCCTTATATTTTAAGTGATGGGGCTATAACAGTCAAGAAGCAGTCTGGTTTTCTAGTATGCAAGGAGGTAATGATCTAGGGGAAGAAAACAGTTGGATGGATTTGAGACATCTAAAATTTGTGATTTATGGAAAGGAGGAAATTGGAGGAGTAAGTTTTATTGTTTAATTAATTAATTAATTGGCTGTATTGCCTCTTCCTTGAGGTACATGAGCTTTTCACTGTGGCACATGGTGTCTTCTCTCTAGTTGCAATGTCCAGGCTTCTCATTGCAGTGCTTAGGTTTCTCTAGTTGTGGTGCACAGACTCTTTAGTTGTGGTGCATAGGCTCAGTAGCCCTGCAGCATGTAGGATCTTAGTTCCCCTACCAAGGATTGAACCTGTGTACCCTGCACTGGAAGGCAGATTCTTAACCACTGGACCACCAGGGAAGTCCCTGGAGGCAGTAAGTTTTTAATCTATTGCCATAGACCATGTGCTATGAATCAAAGGCCTGGATAGTGATAGTAATAGTGGGAATAGAGGAATAAAGCTTAACTTTTGAAAAGTTGATTCTTCAGTACAACTATATATAAAGTATAAGAAATGATGAGAAGACAAAGTTCCAGATTTAGCCAAGGGTTTGAGTTCAGGCAAAGTGGAATATTAGGTTTATGGGGAAAATGGAGGTTGAATCATCCATGGGCAAGTTGTGTTTATAGGGGTAATACTGCAGCTGAGTGGAAATATTCTGTGGTAACCAGAAAAGGAGAACTGAAGCAAGATCAGGACTAGAAATATGAATTTGGATATCATCTGCATAGCAATAACAAGATTCCTTAAGTGCATAAAAGAAAATGAAGACTATTGGGACTAGAAGAAAAAAGTTAAAGAATTAATTAAAAAAAAAAAACAGAAATGGCCAAAGAGGTATTAATAGTCCAAAAAGGTATTGTATCATTGGAGTTAAATACAGGATAGATCCACAGCATCAAATACTGCACAGAGAGCAAGTAGGATGAGGACTGTGAAAAGAATATTGGGTCTGTCAAGTGGTCACTGTAGACCCTTAGAGACTGGGTAACAAAAGGTGTTGATGACCAAGTCAGATTTCAGAGGCTCAAGCAGTAATGATAAATTGGAAACAGATAAATAGCATAGTAACAAAAAGGTGTAAGAATGTCTGGAAAACTATTTTTTCAATTGAAAACTTGCTTCTGATTGACCATAATATGGAGGATATTGATGAGGAGGCAGATTTAAGAAGCATCAGGGGTAGACAGCATGGTGCCTCCTGTCAAGTTTCTTTTTCTCTAAACTCATCAGTCTCCTTCTGTTCTCAGTATCAATGTTGATTTTGTCAGTCCCCTAATGAAAGACCTCTCTGGGTTCCTCTTTGCCAGTGTAAATGCAATATTCTTAGCAGAGCTCATGAGGTGCCTCATGCTTTGGTTCTAACCGCCCTTTTCCATTTCATCTTTTGCTACTCGAGACACAGGAGATTTCAGATTCTTTCCAGATTGGATCTTTGTACACCTTGATCTTTCTGCCTGAAGATTCTTACTCCCATCTTTCACATGGAAAATTCTAACACATCCTTCAACACCTGGCTCAAGTGTCACCTCATTTTTGAACTCTTTGTGACTCCCCCAGGCCCTGTGCAGGTCTCCCTCTTTGGTGCTTCAGCTAGAAGTTATTCATTCATATTTTTGTCTCAGCATCCTGCACTATAATTCATAAATTTTCATAACTGTGTTCTCCATTAGACAATGTGATCTCTGGATACAATGACTTTCTTTTTTATTGTTGTAATCCCCATGACTGGCACACAACAAACCTGTGAAAAGCATAGGAATGAATGAGTATTTATGTAAAGAGATTTGCCTTGAGGTATATTGGGTGAAAGTGAAGAAGCATCTTAGTGCTAAGTGAAATAAGCCAGACACAGGAATACAGATACCGTGTGATCTCACTCACTTATGTGTGGAATCTAAAAAAAGTTGAACCCATAGAACCGGAGTGTAGAATGCTGGTTGCCAGGGGATATGGTGTGGGGGAAATGAGGAGATACTGGTCAAAGGAAATAAACTGTCAGCTAAAAGATGAAAAATTCTGAGCTCTAATATACAATATGGTAATTATAGGTAATAATACTATATCAAATACTCAAAACAAATAAGTGTTCTAACCACATATGCAGAAATGATAACTGTGAGGTAATGGATCCATTGATTGACTTGATTTTGGTAATCATTTCATAATGTATATGTATTTTAAAATCATCATATTGTTCTCCTTAAAAGATCCTATTATACAAACTAAATATATGTGATTTTTGTTTGTTATATCTCAAAAACATTGGGAGGGGGGAAGCTATATGAATTTGAACAGGTTAATTTTCCTGAATCTGAGTTTCCTTTTGATCAAAGGAGAATAATACTTACCTTATAATGTGCTTGTGAGGATAAAATCAATAAGATATAGATCAAACAATTAATGACCAGCATTTATTAATAGTTTCCTTAATGAGTAATAATTAAATATTAATTAATGAAATAATTATTAAACATTATTAAAATAATTAATATATAATAATATAAACAATATAAAATAAAACATTATTAATGATAATTTATTGATTATTTCCAAATCTTACCTTCATGGCATGGATCTCTTACTAGTAGATCTGTGGTCTTGAATTTGGCTGCAACTTTAGTCCAGTCGCTAAAGAGAAGAATTTGGGTTTGTTTTATAGGTTAAATTTTGATGTTAAGAAATTTAAACTCAAGTCTTACTAAATGGTGTAATCTGATTAACAGTAACCATTTGGCATCAAGTGAAATGAAATTCAAGTGAATTTCACATCAAGTGAAATTCAACAGAAATGTAGAATTAAATATATGGGTTGGTTGATTAAGTTCACAATTAAGTCTGAATTGTTTTATGAGTCTCCAGATAACTTCCCAGAGGAGGCTTCTAGCTTTGGGGCCAGATCCAAGGACACCCTTCTTGTCTTAGCTCAGGATTGTGTTGCCCTGAGTGATTTAAATCAGCTCTTTGCATTTTTTTTTAGCAAAATTTTTGTGGTTCATAAAAACATGTGCTTACAGGGTTTGCTTTTTTTTTTTTTGCATAGATAAAGGAAAGGATTCTACATCAGATTTAGATCAAGAGATAGATTTTCAGAAGAAAATGATGGGTATGTCCTCTGGGAGTAGTGGAATGCAGTGATGTTTGGTCTCTGACTGATTGAGTTTAAGGCATTTATGAACACGTCCACGCCCACACCCACACAAATACACAAACGGTGGTCACACTTCAGCTCCAGACGCTGCATTTCTCTCCAGTCTCACATCCAGAGTGCATCCGATGTTTTCCATAACGTGAAATAAATCCCTCTCTTGCTCAGTGGTGAAAAGCTTATATAAATACTAAAACTTCAAATATTCCCCTGAGATTTTGTTGGCAAGACTGCAGCTACGGGTTTGTTTAGATATTGACATGCATTTTCTGTGCGTATCTTTCAGGCCACTTGGGTGAGTTCAGTGGTGATAAATTCATTTGTCTTAAAAATGTACCATACTAACCATTATAACAGTCTGTTTATTAACACTTAAGTAATTGATACCCTGATTGGAAAGGTTCAGGTTCAAAGTACCACTTCTATTCTTTCAACGTATATCATTTTGGTGATATCTATCTATCTATATATCTTAGGAAATCTTGGCCAGGAGATGACTTTAACAGTCATTGAGCAGAAAACATGGATGTGAAGAATCCACTAATTCAAAAGACATTTAATCTTGCGTTGTGGTGTTCCTGTGACAGAATATCTTTCATTACTTAGAAGTGAGAAATTTTATTATATATTAAATAAAGATAGTTAACATTATTGGGCCATAATTAATGTGTGTAGTAAAAAGTCTTTATTATAATGGAGAAGAAAAGGAAAGCAGTATTTTTAGAGGCAATAATCAATGCCTGGGCTTTCCAGGTGGCTCAGTAGTAAGACTGCCTGCAAGTGCAGGAGACGCAGCTTTGATACCTAGGTCAGAAGATCCCCTGGAGAAAAAAATGGCAGCCCACTCCAGTATTCTTGCCTTGGAAAACCCATGGACAGAGGAACCTTGTGGGCTACAGTCCATGGGGTCACAAAAGTCCAACAAAGAGTAAGATTTAGTGACTAAAACAACAACAACAACCACAATCAATGTCTGGTATATAGTAGGCACTCCTTCAGTTCAGTTCAGTTCAGTCGCTCAGTCATGTCTGACTCTTTGTGACCCCATGAATCACAACACGCCAGACCTCCCTGTCCATCATCAAATCCCGGAGTTCACTCAGACTCATCCATCGAGTCAGTGATGCCATCCAGCCATCTCATCCTCTGTTGTCCCCTTCTCTTGCCCCCAATCCCTCCCAGCATCAGAGTCTTTTCCAATGAGTCACCTCTTCACATGAGGTGGCCAAAGTACTGGAGTTTCAGCTTTAGCATCATTCCTTCCAAAGAAATCCCAGGACTGATCTCCTTCAGAATGGACTGATCTCCTTGCAGTCCAAGGGACTCTCAAGAGTCTTCTCCAACACCACAGTTCAAAAGCATCAATTTTTCGGCACTCAGCCTTCTTCACAGTCCAACTCTCATATCCATACATGACTACTGGAAAAACCATAGCCTTGACTAGACGGACCTTAGTCAGCAAAGTAATGTCTCTGCTTTTGAATATGCTATCTAGGTTGGTCATAACTTTTCTTCCAAGGAGTAAGTGTCTTTTAATTTCATGGCAGCAGTCACCATCTGCAGTGATTTTGGAGCCCCAAAACATAAAGTCTGACACTCTGTTTCCCCATCTATTTGCCGTGAAGTGATGGGACCAGATGCCATGATCTTCGTTTTCTCAGTGTTGAGCTTTAAGCCAACGTTTTCACTCTCCTCTTTTACTTTCGTCAAGAAGCTCTTTAGTTCCTCTTCACTTTCTGCCATAAGGGTGCATATCTGAGGTTATTGATATTGCTCCTGACAATCTTGATTCCAGCTTGTGTTTCTTCCAGTCCAGCGTTTCTCATGATGTATTCTGCATATAATTTAAATAAGCAGGGTGACAATATACAGCCTTGACGTACTCCTTTTCCTATTTGGAACCAGTCTGTTGTTCCATGTCCAGTTCTAACTGTTGCTTCCTGACCTGCATACAGATTCCTTAGATGGTTATAAAACAAGTGGATGTATAAATAGGATTAATTACATTCCTAGTGAAATGTAATGGCACCCCACTACAGTACTCTTGCCTGGAAAATCCCATGGACAGAGGAGCCTGGTGGGCTGCAGTCCATGGGGTCGCTAAGAGTTGGACACGACTGAGTGACTTCACTTTCACTTTTCACTTTCATGAATTGGAGAAGGAAATGGCAACCCACTCCAGTGTTCTTGCCTGGAGAATCCCCGGGATGGGGGAGCCTGGTGGGCTGCCGTCTATGGGGTCGCACAGAGTCGAACACGACTGAAGCGACTTAGCAGCAGCAGCAGCAGTGAAATGTAATCCTACCTTTATTAAAAAATTTTATTAGATCCTTATGTGAAAATTTATGATTGAGCACAATTGTTCATATTTTGTCTTTCAGAGACTACATTAATTCAGTCTTTTTTCTTTTTATCTGTTAGATGGCAATGAAAGAAGTATGGTTAAAATATTGATACTGTATTTATCCTTTTTTTAAATAGTGGAAGAAATCAATTTGTTTGACAAATTCCCATAGAATCTACTGATCTGAGATTAACTCTAGCTATGTCTAAAAGAGCTGAATAGAAGCCCAGGAATATTAAATATTTCTACATTTCCAGTAGTTCTTCCATATTGATGAAGCATTAATACTTTAATACTTCAATATGTGCTGCTAATAATTCACTACAGCTAACTCTTTAAAAAAATCCCTTTTAACCTATATTATTACTTAACTAAAATAAGTTTACTATTTTAACAGCTGACAGTTCTAAAATTCTTCATATATTATGAACTATGAGTGTTGAGTTGTCTTTGAGGATCCAAGCTTTTTTCCTGTGTTCACTGTCTTAACAGAAAACCAAAGACAGTATATTTCATTAATGAAGTAGGTCCCCTTCCCTTAAGACATAATAGAGGAAAAAGGACATCAGATAAGCTTTTGTGTCTGAGAAGTCCAATTCTAAGTTATAGTGGAAACAAACAGAGGTAAAGGGCTTGGATGAATTTAGATACTAGTCTTTGTATGTCTCCATTTGTTCTGATCGGCAAGCTACAGTGCAAGTAACTAAATAGTTAAGGTTTTTTGTTTTTTTTTAGGCCAGTGGTTGTGCCTATTAATTCTGATGTGCCTTAAATATAATGCAGATAAAACATATAGCTTTCTTTTAAAATAGATTCACTAGTTTATTTTTTGTTTTGAGGAATAATTTAGCATATCTGTATCTATCTTAACCTCACATACTATTCCTGAGATCTAAAAAACCACTTTGTAAATGACATTATGCTCAAAACTGCAGTAATATTATATTATCATTATTAAGTTCATCAAGTGTTCAATACCACATTTGAAGCTCGGTTAATACAAAAGCTCATTTTATATGTAATCTTTCTTCTCTGAGGGACTCTCTGTCAAAAAGTTCATAGGGGAAGAAACAGGAGGAATTTCAACTCTGTGGTGGGTTTTTAAACAAGGGGACCTGAGTGACTATTCTTATCGCTTACAGGGCAACTCAAATTGTTTCATGTTGGCAACATTCTGTCAAAACTAGGCACAAGGAAAGTTAAAGAAACATATTTTTGTCATTATCAGTTGCTTTCAAAGAGGGCTGTATGAGAAAAAAGGTTGTGTTCTTTAAGTATAAAGGTGCATCTGTTTTTTTTATCTATTCCTAGATTTAAAGAAGAAATGACCAGCAAGTGGTTACAGCTCTTTGAAGGAAGTGGAGTCCCATATGGCCCGATTAACAACATGAAGAATGTGTTTGCAGAACCTCAGGTTTGTTTTTTGAAATTTTTAGGATGTTTTGGTTAAAAACACAAGAATTTACCTCTTTTTTTTCTATCCAGACTGATTTATATAAATGTACATTAGCCATTGGTCTTGAAAAGTCATATCACACATGATTTTTTACTCTAGGTTAAATTATGCATCTGAAATAAAACATAATCAAAATTTGGAACTGGCTGTCTACGATTATACCTTTATACCAATTAGATCTAACATATTTCTCCAGCAGTCACTACATGACATTTTTAAGGTCAGGGCATTTGTTTTTTTCCTGAAAAATGGAATAAAAACAATTGAGAGTTGGGATCAGGCACTCAGAGATCATTCTCTGCAGGAAGAAGCAGGAGTAAGAAATGTGTAATTTGCAGAGTTACACTCCCCCTCTCACCATATAGCTACTTTAAAATGGATAGAGAAGTCATCATTAATTTTGCTGATTAGAGACATCTATATGCTTTGAATAATGTCCAATATTCATGAAGAAGAAATAAAATTGAATAGAGATTCATGCTGTACATTGTTTACAGACTCCTTGAGTTTTAGAAGTTGGGATCATCTGAAAAAAATATTTCTTTTATAACACTGTTCAAATGATTATTTTGAGATAAGGTCAGAATAATAAGTTTTGATGTTATTTAAACAGCCTCACTGCAAGCAATTTACCATTGCTCAAATTCACATATTAATCCCATAATGTAGAGGAGCTCCCTTTTTCTGTGAAACTTTCACTGTGATTATTCACGTATCTTGTCAGCTTGCAACATTTCAAAATTATAGTCTTTCTCTTCATTTTTTTTCATTTTTATAATGGTAGATTTTTCTTTGAAATAAGTTGCTGAAAATGGAATACACTTTTTAAGGGAGAAAACTGACCTGACTAACTTTGGTACCTTTGTCTTACACAAATATTTGTTTAAAGGAAAATTGAAATGTATTCAAGTCAATGATTTCAGTATTTACTGGAGGAAAAAAAACAAAGGTGATTAATGCAGGAATTCTGCTCTGTGCTATTTTTTTGGCCAAGATGGTGATTATGGAAAGGCTTTGTTCCTAGTGAAAGAATGGTCAATAAGAATTGGAGGAAAGGGAGTCCTCTTGATACAGACTGAGTCTTTGTTAAGGGGTCCCCACTACACTACATTGCTGGTGAATGCTGGTGATTCCTTGTGATGAGGTAACAGTGTGTATACCCTGAATGTAACATACCAGAGGGCCAGTTATCTCACTTCATAAGTTTGAATGAGGCCAAGCTTTGGCTTAAAGCTGTTGTAGAGGAATGGGTGGGTTTTACCATTACTCCCTTGCTTACACGTAGAACTGAGGTGTGTAGGGCTTCCTGTGTAACTCAATTGAGGGCACATTTCTCTGGAGATAATTCCTGAGAGTTCTTCCATCAGTGTTTCTGTTGGCTTCACCTGTGTTTCATTGGGAATAAAGGCACCAAAGCAGGAATGTTATTTTAAAAATTATTAGATATATTCAAGGAATACTTATTTTTTAGGCTTTGATAAACAAGGATCTAAGGTCCCACACTTAAAACTGTTCACTTTGTGGGCTGGCTCAAATTGAATATTGGGTAAATAGGATTTTCATTCTCAATTTTCCCTTGTAGATCAGTTTAATTACTTTCATTTTTGGATTGGAACTCCTTTGGACCTACAGGAAGTTTCTAGTATTGGTCTGTGGCTTATTTTTAGCACTGAAACAAAATTTCCAATAGAGAATATAATATATCCTAAGCCAGGATACCAATTTTTTTTTCTCCCTCAAAAGTATCTGAAAAAAATCTTCTTATCCACCAAAACCAAATTCTAATTGTTACAGTTCTAGCATGAAAAGTTCTTAATCATACAGTTATGGTTATTGACAGTCATACTCTAGTTGCAAGAATAGAGTTGGTTTCTTTCATACATGATTTCATTCTTCTTTGGAATTTAAATACCAAAATTTGTGTATAAAAGTATCTGGATTTTTAGAAAGACTAGAGAACAGTGTAGTATTAATGCATTTTAAATATGAGCAAAGATTACTATGACAATTGTATGTAGGACTGTTTGGCACAAGAAATAAGGGTATCATCTTTTCCCATGCCTGGAAGTGTTCGGCTATTTTAGAAGGATTCTCTATCATTAGGTATTTTGATAGGACTGTAGAAGATGAAAAAACCAGGGAGTTAAAATTTCTGTATATCCAGTTTTTTAAGGAAGCTCCACACTGTCCTCCATAGTGGCTGTACTAGTTTGCATCCCCACCAACAGTGTAAGAGGGTTCCCTTTTGTCCGTACCCTCTCCAGCATTTATTGTTTATAGACTTTTGGATAGCCATTCTGACTGGTGTGAGATGGTACCTCATTGTGGTTTTGATTTGCATTTCTCTGATAATGAGTGACTGATGGTGGGAATGCAAACTAGTATAGCCACTATGGAGAACAGTGTGGAGATTCCTTAAAAAACTGGAAATAGAACTGCCATACGACCCAACAATCCCACTGCTGGGCATACACACCGAGGAAACCAGAATGGAAAGAGGCACGTGTACCCCTGTGTTCATCGCAGCACTGTTTACAATAGCCAGAACATGTAAGCAACTTAAATGTCCATCAGCAGACAAATGGATAAGAAAACTGTGGTATATATACACAATGGAATATTACTCATCTATTAAAAATAATGCATTTGAATCAGTTCTAATGAGGTGGAGGAAACTGGAGCCTATTATACAGAGTGAGGTAAGTCAGAAAAGAAAATACCAGTACAGTATATTAATGCATATATATGGAATTTAGAAAGATGGTAATGATGACCCAATGTGGGAGACAGCAAAAGAGACACAGATATAAAGAACAGACTTTTGGACTCTGAGGAAGAAGGTGAGGGTGGGATGATTTGAGAGAATAGCATTGAAACATGTGTATTACCATATGTGAAATAGATTGCCAGTCCAGGTTCGATGCACGAGACAGGGTGCTCAGGGCTAGTGCAGTGGGATGATCCTGAGGGATGGAATGGGGAGGAAGGCGTTCAGGATGGGGAACACATGTACACCCATGGCTGATTCGTGTCAGTGTATGGCAAAAACCACTACAATATTGTAAAGTAATTAGCCTCCAATTAAAATAAATAAATTTTTAAAATTTTGATAAAATAAATTATTAAAGAAAACATACCTTAAGATAATATCTAAAAGGGAACTACTCTGAAAGTTCATTTAACAAACCTTTTATTGTATTCAACATTTACTATGTACTAGATGCTAGGGATTTAACATGAATTTAGTAATTCTTTTACTTTCTGAAAAATAAATTATAACTTGACTTAAGTAGCAAGTACCCAGTAAAATTTCACTGATGCATGAATCAGGGGATGAGTGAGTTGGTTAACTTTGTAAAGTATAGGTTTCCAAATAATCAAGTCACTACTATCCCCTCTGTGTGGGACTGACTGACTCATATGTGGAGCTGGCTGAGAAGCCTTTGAAACTCCAGGGACTAAGCATAATACAACAGCTAAGACCATGGAATCAGAAGTGTTGGGAAGTTTTATAAGATTTCTAGGCTTCAGTTTCCTCAACGCTCAAGTAATGAAATAGAACCTTTTCTCTATACTGTAAAGTTAAATGGGATAATGTTTATCAAAGTCACATAGTAGGGATTGTTAAATGGTAAATGTTCAGTAAAAAGTAATATCTCTGGTTATGGTGCCCTTCACAGTTGTATTTTACTAAAAGATATCTTTTACTTATCATCATGTAGTGGATAAAGGCAAATCCAGTGTAGCTGTGAGGATGGGGATCATCAGCTTGACATCAAGCTCTAGCTAATATCCTTTTAAGGAAATGCATCCACAAACTTTGTGCCAAGAAGTGCTTAGCCCGTCATTTTTCTGATTACTGAAAATCTTTTTGTTTTCCATGTTCTATAAAAGTATGATTTCCGTTCAAGGTGTCCTCCCTTGTTTTTCCCCTGATGAGCTGTGGAGTTTCTTGGCCCCCAGGACATGGAACTGGCCACTTCTGTTCGGATGTGGGACTGCGCCACTGGCGCCCCGGGCCCAGCTCTCCATGTGCGCCTGGCCAGCACAGCTGCTAGTACAACTGAAAATTGATTTGGGTGAGGTACAAGGCCTGGAACATGGCGCAGGAAGTGAAACTTTGATGAAGTGAAAAGGGGTATGTCTAACCAAAAAAAAAAAAAAAAAAAGAAGCATCAAAGAGCAGGAGAGAATTTTCTGTGAACCTACTTATCAAGTGGACCATTTATATTTCATCTCTGGTTTAAACATGGTAGACAAGTTTACTTAATGTTTGAAATTATTCCTGACCAAAATAATGTCTTCATAGTCTCATGCTCTGAGAAAACTTGCCTTTTAACTCAATGGAAACTACAAATGATTGTTTTCTTGGATAGATGCAAGGTTGTCTACCTTTTATCCTCTGATTATATGCTGCAGTCCTTTGCACAGTTAAAATGATCCTGCAGGCATCCACTGTTAAGTCAATCAAGAATACTACAGGGGGTTTTGGTCTGCATTTACTGATAGCTCTGAGAAGTTTTGATCCAAAACCCTTTTAGTGGGAGTTATATTGTTTTTTTCTTCCTCAGCAATACATTATCTGAGGAAAACTCTGTGCATTATAGAAGTATAATATAGATTATTGGCATATAGATTTTAATAGTCATGTTTCCAAGTGCTTTCTTAAAATATCTTCTTTTAATCAGGCCAAGATTGTGCAGTACATTAAAAGAATTCTTAAAAAGCTTAAAAATCTTACTAGATGACCTCAGCATGGTCCTATTTAACATACCCTTGGGAACATGTGCATGAAATACATTGTGGTTTGAGGTTTTCCAACCCAAATAAACTTAAAAGAAAATGTAGCTTTTAATAGAAACTATTCAAATTCCTGCAAAAATAGGTATGGGTCTCACCACTGAGAGGATTTAAAAGCATTATTATCTACTATGAGAATCAAAAGAGAATTTGTTATCCTGCTTTTTCTATTTTGCTCAAGACCGTATATTTGGTGTATGACCATTTTTGAATGAACTTCTCAATTAAAAAAAATATATATATGAATAACTGAACCTCTGACGAATATTTTTATTTCTCCTTGATGCCATGACCTGTGGGTGGGAAAGAAAGGGCAAAGGGTGTCGCAAAACTGGTGTTATTTAACAGAGTCTTCATATTTGTACCACACAAGTTGAAGACATCAGGTGTAAGACATCACCCTAAAGCATCACTTCTGAGAACTATTGGGAGGGAAATATCAGAACTGAAATATCACAGCTGGCCCTGATTTTAACTGGTGCCAAACACCTGCAGGCCCTAAAAGGATACCAAAACAAAACCCCACCCTGTGGCAGCAAGCCAGCCCTTAACAACTCTTCCTTAACTTTCCATCACCATCAAAATTAATTTAACATTTTCTTCAGAAACCTTATTCTTCCTGTCCCAGAAGGCCATTACAACTCCTTTAGCCAATCTTTCATATGGGATAAATATGTCATAGAAACAAACAGAGTGAAGTCTTGAAATATTTGATCACTTAAAAATTATCTGTTGTTTTCATATCATTATTTGTGGAAGCCTGTGAAGTTGGAGGCTTTATTAATCTCTAGGTTAGCTCATAGTGTCTAAGTGATTTTGTTTTAGCACATTTTGGCAAAATATCTGAGCATCTGGGGGAAAAAGCCTTCAGTATTCGTATAGTAAGTGTCAGAAGCTCCCCAAAATACAGAGCTATTTTTCAAGCCCTTTCTACCTTATACATACAGGCACACATGTGCACACATGAACACACATACACACATGCACCATTGACATATTTCAAAGATTGCTTTTTCAATGACATTCATTAGTTGCATAGCCCTGAGAGGGTTATACAAATCAAGCAAAATTATATCCTTGTTTCTAATACTGCTGGGAAATATGTACATACAGTGCTCCCTGTAACTGGAAAACGGATGATGAAGATCTGAGGTAAAACAGTTTGTCTGGATATAATTCTTAGTAGACAAGAGATTAAAAAGTAGAATTTATGTTTATCTTTGAGTGTATATGACACATTTCAGATGATGAACAAATTCAGATGTATTATGTGTGTGAATATTCAGTCCCGAATATTCATTGGAAGGACTGATAGTGAAGCTGAAATTCCAATACTTTGGCCACCTGATGTGAAGAACTGACTCATTTGAAAAGACCCTGGTGCTGGAAAAGATTGAAGGCAGGAGAAGAAGGGGAAGACAGAGGATGAGATGGTTAGAAGTTAGATGACATCACTGACTCAATGGACATGAGTTTGAGTAAACTCCGAGAGTTGGTGTGATGGACGGGGGGGACTGGCATGCTGCAGTTTATGGGGTCACAGAGAGTTGGACACGACTGAGTGACTGAACTGAACTGAACCACTCTAATGGCAGAAAGTGAAGAGGAACTAAAGAGCCTCTTGATGAGCGTGAAGGAGGAGAGTGAAAGAGCTGGCTTAAAACTAAATGTTAAAAATATCAAGATCATGACTGTGTGGGTGCTTAGTCAATCAGTCGTGTCTGACTCTTTGCAACCCATGACTGTAGCCCTCCAGGCTCCTCTGTCATGGGGATTCTCCAGGCAAGAATACTGGAGTGGGTTGCCATACCCTCCTCCAGGAGATATTTGCAACCCAGGGATTGAACCTAGGTCTTCTGAATTGCAGGCAATTTCTTTACCATCTGAGCCAGGGAAGCCCCAAATCATGGCATCTTGCCCCATTACTTCATGGCAAATAGAAGGGGAAAATGTGGAAGTAGTGACAGATTTCCTCTTCTTGGGCTCTAAAATCCCTGTGGATGGTGACAGTAGCCATGAAATCAGAAGACATTTGCTTCTTGGCAGGAAGCCTATGACAAACCTAGACAGTGTCTTGAAAAGCAGAGGCATTACTCTGCCAGCAAAGGTCCGTATAGTCAAGTCTATGGTCTTCCCAACAGTCACGTATGGTTGTGAGCACTGGACTGTATAAAGAAGTGGAGTGCTGAAGAATTGATGCCTTCAGACTCTGGTGCTGGAGAAGACTCCTGAGACTCCTGTGGATAGCAAGGAGATCAAACCAGTCAATTTTAAGGGAAAATCACCCGTGAATACTTGTTGGACTGATGCTGAACCTGAAACTCCAGTATTTTGGTCATCTGATATGAACATCTGACTCAGTGGAACAGTCCCTCATGCTGAGAAAAATTGAGGGCAGAAGGAGAAGAAAGGTGTAAGAGGATGAGATGGCTGGATGGCATCACCGATGCAATGGACATGAACTTGGGCTAACTTCGGGAGATGATGAGGGACAGAGAAGCATGGCATGCTGCAGTCCATGGGGTCCAAAGAGTCAGACACAACTGGGTGACTGAACAACAACAATAGTCTATATTCATAGAATTTTTAATATTAATATTAATTTTATTTATGCTATTTTGTTTTCTTCTTATGGATTTGAGTTATAGACTTGAGTTGGATTTGATGTCCTTTCCTTATTCCAACAGAGATTTTTTTTTTTCTGCCCTTATTCACCTCCTTTTTACTATTTTGTCAAATATATTTCTGTATGCTGTAGGTCAACAATACACTTATTTACGTGTTGTTTATTGCAATATCATTTTAAATATGTCAAGAGATGAAAGGAGAAGAAATATGCAGTTATACTGCTTTTTATAAATGGCTAAGTGATTATCTTACTGGTATTCTCTATGTGTGTCTGTGTGTGTGTTCATAGTGCTGTATAGTATCATTTAGTTTCAGCCTAAAGAATTTTCTTTGGTTTTCATTATAGTGTATTATGTACCAAGATACTCTCTTAGCTTTTGTTTATCTGGGTTTATCTTTAGTTTGCCTTCATTTGTGAAAGGTAGTTTTGCGTGATACAATATTCTTGTTTAACAGTCTTTACTTTCAGCACGTTGAATGTGTTGTTTCACTGCCTTCTGATTCCCATGGTGTCTGATGAGATGCTATGTGTTAATCTTCTTGGGTTCCCTTTATGTGATGTCATTTTTCTTTTGCTCTTTTCAGAATTTTCTCTTTGTCTTTGAACTTTATGAGTATGCTGTGTCTGGGTGTATATCGATCTCTTTACATCTATCCCAGTTAGAGTTCATTGAGCTTCTTGGATGTGTAGATTAATGTTTTCCATAAAATTTGTAAAGTTTTAAGCCATTATTTCTTTGATATTCTTCATCTTTTTCTTCTTCTGGTACTCCAGTTATGTGTATGTTCATCACTAAATAGTGTTTCACATTTGTCTGAGACTTTGTTCGGTTTTCTTAATTTGTTTTTCTTTCTGAAATTCAGATTGAATAACTCCTATTAGTCTATCTCTAAGTTTGTTGATTCTTTCTTCTGAAAATTCAAATATATAGAGTCCCTTGAGTGAATTTTTCATTTCAGTTCTTGCACTTTTCAACTCAAGAATTTCCATTTGGTTCCTTTTAATAATTTGAATATTTCTCTTTGTTGATATTGTCTCTTTGATGAGACATCATCTTCACATCTTCCTATAATTCTTTAAGCATCCTTTCCTTTTGTGCTTCAAACATATTTATAATAGCTGCTTTGAAGTTTTTTTCTGTGAAGTCCACTGTCTGGGCCTCTTCAAAGGCAGTTTCTATTGCCAGCTCTTTCTTTCTGTGTATTGGATGCATTTTACTGTTTATTTGCATGTTTTGTAATTTAGATCCCCCTACCCCTGTTGTTGCTTTGTTTGTTGCTTACTAGGTCAAACAACATCGTGTTAAATGCTGGACTGGATGAAGCACAAGCTAGAATCAAGATTGCCAAGAAACATCAATAACCTCAGATATGCAGATGACACCACCCTTATGGCAGAAAGTGAAGAGGAACTAAAGAACCTCTTGATAAAAGTGAAAGAGGAGAGTGAGAAAACTGGCTTAAAACTCAGTATTCAAAAAACAAAGATCATGACATCCACTCCCATCACTTCATGGAAAATAGATGAGAAAACAATGGAAACAGTGACAAGACTTTATGTTCTTGGGCTCCAAAATCACTGCAGATGGTGACTGCAGCCATGAAATTACAAGACACTTGCTTCTTGGAAGAAAAGCTCTGACCAACCTAGACAGCATATTAAAAAGCAGAGAGATTGCTTTGCCATCAAGGGTCCATCTAGTCAAAGCTCTGGTGTTTCCAGTAGTCATGTATGATGTGAGAATTGGACCATAAGGAAAGCTGAGCGCCAAAGAATTGATGCTTTTGAACTGCAGTGTGGAGAAGACTCTTGAGAGTCCCTTGGACTACAAGGAGATCCAACCAGTCTATCCTAAAGGAAATTAATCCTGAGTGTTCATTGGAAGGACTGATGCTGAAGCTGAAGCTCCGATACTTTGGCCACCTGATATGAAGAACTGACTCATTTGAAAAGATCCTGATGCTGGGAAAGATTGAAGGCAGGAGGAGAAGGGGATGACAGAGGATGAGATCATTGGCTGGCATCACCAACTCAATGGAATGAGTTTGAGCAAGCTCTGGGAAATGGTGAAGGACAGGGAAGCCTGGCATGCTGCAGTCTATGGGGTCACAAAGAGTTGGACATGACTGAGTGACTGAACTGAGGTCAAACAACATGATTTGACTGCATTAATATTGTGAAGTCTTTTTTGCACAGCTCCTAACGTTCCAGCTCAGATTGGTTCTACTTGTTTTTATCTTTTACCTAGTGCTCACTCTTGGGTAGACATAATCCAGTTAGTGGTCAAAGATTGTTCTCAGCCAGTTAGGTTTTTATCCTTTACACTTGTATGTGTGTATGGCTTAGAGGCTGTTATGAGTTCAGAGAGTTTACATTATTTTGCCTTACTTTTAGCCAGGGACTAGTCACTTGGGGACTCTCTCTAGGACTGGTTTTGCTTTCTCAGAAGCAATTGCTCAGGCTTCTAGGGATGAGTGTGATTTTAGTTTTAAACATAGCTTCCTAGACATTGCCCCTGGGTCAGAGTAGCTTAATACCCAGTGTTTGGTCAGAAGTTGTTTGAACCCTCATGCCAGTGAGATTTCTGCTGGGTTAATGGGTCAGACTGCACTGTGGTGAATGGTTGGGTTTGTTTAATTTGTTTGGGTGTCTGACAGAACTCAAGAAATTTGTTTACACACTACATTGCTGTTGTATTACAAAGGATATTAAAGGATATAAATCAACAATGAGATGAAAGATGCATAAAGTCCTAAATGAAGGATCTTCTGTCCTGGTGGAGTTTGAGGACTGGCATGGTGGCACATGGAAGCATGGTTCCCCAACCTGGAAGCTATCTGAACCCCTTTCCTTTGGGGTTTTATGATGATTTCATTACAAGGCATGATTGATAAAATAATTGACTGTTGGTGATTGAGTCAACCTCCAGCCCTTCTCCCTTCCTCAGAAATCAGGAAGTGGAGCGAAAGTTCCAGCCTTCTATTTAATGTTTGGTTCCCCTGGCAGTTAGATCTCATCTTTAGGTGTTTCCTAAAAGTCACCTCATTAACGTAAACTCAGATGTGGTGAAAAGGGGCTTGTTATGAATAACAAGATACCTGTTTCAGCTTCATGACTCAGGAACTGAAGATGAGAGACCAAATATGGCAAAAGATTCTCCCATTGCTTTTATTGCTCAAGAAATTCCAAAGGTTTGGGGAACTGTGAGAGAGAAATATATATGACTAAATATGTATTTCAGATGACCAAGTATATATTAATATGCTTATTAGTCAAAATATCACACTTGGTGGTTTCAAGGTGATGGGACTCAGGCTACAAGTTCTGCTTAGCTTTCTGTGGGTTGTGGTTCTAATGTCACTTTAGTTTTCCAGACTTTTGCAGAGGTATCCAAATCTGTGCTGTGTATGCACCACCTAGATCTGAGTGGTGGTGTATCTGTCAGTTCAGTTCTCAAAGTGTGGTTTGTTGAATTCGACACATGCATATGTATGCCCATGAATTCATAAACAACCTTATGGAGTCATATTCCCAAGTTTCTCTCTTATGATCTCCTTGGTAACTTCCAGTAGGGAACCTCTTTCTGGTCTTGTGGCCAGAATGCTGTGACTGTAGTTACCGTGTTCTCCTGTGCAGTTCCGTAACTGCACTTGTCTTTGGGACCAGGTAGCAGCAGGACAGAGACAGAAAAAGAGCAGTGGATTTGACTCCACTTTTTTTGAAACTGCAGTTCCATCAAACTTAAAGGAATGTTCCCCTTTCTTCAGATTTTGGCTTTAGCTTGCTGCCATCATTGCCTCTTCTAGTCAAAGTTGCTGCTACCACTGTCACCTCAGCCTTGGCTGAAAGCTGGGGCAGGGGAATGGATAAAAGAAAGCAGAAACCAGATTTCCACACTCTCTGAGTTATGCATTCCCTTTTCCTATTATTACTTGAACTAAAGTAATAGGCTTCTCCTGGAGCTTTCTTTCTTTGTACCTGTGTTCGTTTGGGCTGCTATAACAAAAACACCATTGATGGGGTTACAAATAAACAACAGAAATTTATTTGTCCCATTTCTGTGAGCTGGGGAGTCCAAGATCAAAGCACCAGCATAGTCAGTATCTGATTGTGCTTAGTCGCTCAGTTGTGTCCAACTCTTTGTGACCCCATGGAATATAGCCCTCCAGACTCCTCTGTCCATGGGGATTCTCTAGGCACGAATACTGGGGTGGGTTGAAATGCCCTCCTGCAGGGAGTCTTCCCAACCCAGGGAATGAACCCAGGTCTTCCTCATTGCAGGAGGATTCTTTACCATCTGAGACACTAGGGAAGCTCAAACTGTATCTGATTAGAACCCACTTTTTGTTTCATAGATAGTTGTTTTCTTCACTTGATCTTCTCATGGTGGAAGGGATGACAAGGGAGCTCCCTGAAGTCTCTTTTATCATTTATTATTATTTTTAATAAGAATCGATGATCTTTCACTATAGGTGACAATATGCACAAACACCATGAAGAAATAAAGAATTACCAGCACCCCAGCAGCCTCCCTGAGGTCTCTTTGATATGGATGTTAATCCCATTCCTGAGGGCTCCATTCTCTTGACTTAATCTCCTCCCCAGGACTCCCTCTCCAAATACTGTCCCACTGGGGGACGGACTAGAGTTCAAGGTATGAATTTGGTAGGGAGTGCACAAACATTTATCTATAGCAGCATCTAAGTGCTCATTTTGTTTCCGGGGGATGCAACACTAAAAAAACTGATAAATTTACCACTTGTATGATGATATTTGAATTCTATTCTTCCCCTATCCATCTGCTGCTGTTGACTTTTGAATCCTCTAAAAGCTCCTCCACTCATTCTGTCCAGGTTTTATAGCTACATTCAAGAGAAGGCAGTGTAGAGTATACTTACTGCTTCATAGTGCCTGGAACCTGAATGTTTCACTTTAAAAGAAAGTATTTCTTAATATTTTAAAAAACAGTTTCCAGATCATTTTTCTTCGAAAGAATCTTAACATAGTTGTTAATTTGTAGTACTCAAAAAGTTCATATACTTTGCAACTACTTTTTAATGCAAATTAGAATTTTCAGGAAATGTCTAGTCAAACCAAAATATAGAAATGAATGAAGAGATTAATAAATAAATGGAACTACAATATACTCCAACTTCTATACTGATTGTCAGGCAAGTAAATGTTGTAGGTTCAAACATTTATATGAATGTATTTAGACTAATACAACATTGGGGATTTGTTTACTTTTTTTTTTTCCTAATTAAAGAAAGGGTTTCCTGTTAAAAAGAAAGAAATAAAGTCTTCTAACCTATGGGAATGAGTGGTTAGGTTGTCCTTAAAAGACTTTCCTTAAATGTCAGTTTTCTATGTTGGTCATTTGACAGTTACCTAGCACTTATCTAGCATTCTCTGGCAAATGCAGTGTTTTGGAATATGAAGGAAAACAAAATTCTCAGAAAGAGGAGAAAGATATCAGAGCCTGCAATGGTCAGGGAGACTGAACAAAAATAAATAAATAAATAAGTGAAAAGAGTCTATTTTCTTGTTTCTGAGCAGTACTAAATCATTCATCTAGTTTTTCTTGGCAAATACAATATAAGCCTGGAACATCTTGTGTGGTGCCAGGAAGTGAAGAAGTGCCCACAAAATGATGGGAACATGGCAAAAGTACAAAGGTGGCAACTTAAAAGAGTTCTCAGTAGCCACATTAGGACAATTGGAGTAACAAAATAAATGTAACTATAGTAATGGATTATAATCCATAGAATAAAGTAAGTATCCATGACTCCATACTAATATAAATAAATAATTGAATCAATCAGTGAATGTAGAAGAATAGAAAGAGCTCTTTAGATTGTAGAATTTCAACTAATAAACATAAAGGAATGAAGGAAATTGAAAATTATCTTTAGGTAAACATACTAAAATTATGACAAAAAAGAGCATATCTGTATAATCACAATGTATCTCTTTACCCTCTCTGTTACAAAGGCAAAACTTTTGACTTCACAGTGGGGAACTCTTACTGACATCAGCTTAACCAAGTGATTCAAGTTAGTATCACCAGTAATAAGATCTGACAGCATCATGAATCTTTTCTTATGAGGCATAATCACTTTCTTGCTCCAAATGTATAACTTGAATCTAATCATGGGAAAATATATGACCAACTCAAATTGAGAAATTCTATAAATTGCCTGACCAGTGTTTTTCAAAAATGTCAAGATTATATAAGACAAAGACTAAGATTGCAGATTATGACAGTTATTTGCAATGTGGAATCCTAGACAGTATCCTGTTCTGGAGAAAAGCACATTAGCATGATACTTGTCCAGTTTCCAAGTCTCTAGTTAAGTTAGTGACATTGTATCAATTTTAATATTTTGGTTTTGATAATCTTACTCTGGGTAGATAAGATGTTAATAGCAAAAGCTGGGTGATGAATATTTGAAAACTGTGCTTTGCAACTGTTTTGTCCTTCAAAATAAAAAGTAAGAAACCCAGAAATTTTATTTCAAATACCTCACATTACATAAATACAAAGGCAAAGAGCCTTGCATTAAGGTAATTAAAGCATGAAGTGGCAAAAGTGCTCTATGCGTGTATGCATGCTCAGTTGCTTCAGTTGTGCCATATAGAACCTGCATAATAAAATTTCAAATTTTATTGCTTCTCAGGTTTCCATCATTTAAGAACAACACTTAATCAAAATATCAGAGGACTCTTACATGCCACTTCATTTGTTTTCTCATATTTCAAATTGATTATGTCTTTCTTTGCTGTTCCAGGGACATGAGACCCTGAGTAGTATGAAGCCTAAACTATTATTGATATTTCTGCATCTTAGTTGAGATTTTATTTCTGATGCCTGAGGACTACTGAGACAGCCACACACTCAATCAAATTTTCAGATCTTTTCCACACAACTGTAGTTGATCCCTTGTCAAGAATTTAAATGAAAGCTAATTTAAATTCATTTTTCTTTAGAAAACAGATTTTTGCTAATTTATAAAATGTAATTAAAATGTTACCAGAATGCAGTTACTCTTGGAAATACTTCTCCACAGATTCTCATTTTTGCAAAATAGATATGTCTCATTTAACTTTTATGAAAAATGGTTAAATTTTCAAAATTCGTTTGAGAAGCTATCCAATTTCTTAGTAGTACACTAAGTGTCAATAGTTGTTGTAAGCCCTTTTATGTCATCAGACAGTGGTTCTCAAACAGGTTGTATATTAGAGTCACCCAGAGAACTCTTCCAAAATCTAGATCCTGGAGGTCTAGAAACATGATATCTGATAATACAGGTCAGTATGGAGTTAAGGATATCTGAATATTTAGAAAATTCATCAAGGATTCTACTATAGAATCACAAAATGGTTTGGAGAGGGGATAATTTTGTAGTTATGAACACAGTCTTTCTAATTGGGACAAACCTGACTTTTATCTGGTCTCTGCCACTTACTCATTGGATGACTCTAAGCATTTCTTGACCTTCATATGCCTTAGTTTCCTCTTCTGTAAAATAGAAGTTTTAATGATTTTGACCTCATTAATTGAAAAAAAGTCAATGAGATAAGATAGTGCCTATAGAGTATTTAAAATGAGGGCACTTTTTATTGATTAGTTTCTTAAGATGATCAAGTGTTTTCTGGAAAATGCCATAGTGGAAGGGAAGGAATGTCAGGCAAAAGTGGCAACCAAGCTAAGAAAGTGATGCTTTTAAACTGTGGTGTTGGAGAAGACTCTTGAGAGTTCCTTGAACTGCAAGGACATCAAACCAGTCAATCCTAAGCAGAGGATAGGCATCACTGACTCAATGGACATGATTTTGAGCAAACTCTGAGAGTTGGTGAAGGACAGGGAAGCCTGGCATGCTGCAGTCCATAGGGTCACAGAGTTGAACATGACTGACTGACCAAATAACAACAAGCAAAGAAATGGGAGACATGAAAATTCCTGGGGAGATGTGAGAAGGTCAGGTGGACTATAGAGTGTGGATGAGATAGAGTAGGAAGAGTCATTTCATGGAATATGGTATGCCATGCTGATAAACTTGATCTGTATCCAAATTGTTTGTCAGAACATGTGGTCTGATCCCAGCTACTGGAGTGCAGCAGATGTACTCATACCAACAGCAATGTATTCTGATGATCTCGGGTAGCTATGAAGCCTAGGAGAATGCAGGATGCAAGTATGCCTGTGTACACCTGTATATGGCTTAAAGCTCAACATTCAGAAAACGAAGATCATGGCATCTGGTCCCATCACTTCATGGGAAATAGATGGGGAAACAGTGGAAACAGTGTCAGACTCTATTTTTCTGGGCTCCAAAATCACTGCAGATGGTGACTGCCGCCATGAAATTAAAAGACACTTACTCCTTGGAAAGAAAGTTATGACCAACCTAGATAGCATATTCAAAAGCAGAGACATTACTTTGCCAACAAAGGTCCATCTAGTCAAGGCTATGGTTTTTCCAGTAGTCATGTATGGATGTGAGAGTTGGACTGTGAAGAAAGCTGAGTGCCGAAGAATTGATGCTTTTGAACTGTGGTGTTGGAGAAGACTCTTGAGAGTCCCTTGGACTGCAAGGAGATCCAACCAGTCCATTCTAAAGATCAACCCTGGGTGTTCTTTGGAAGGACTGATGCTAAAGCTGAAACTCCAATACCTTGGCCACCTCATGTGAAGACTTGACTCATTGGAAAAGACTCTGATGCTGGGAGGGATTGGGAGCAGGAGGAGAAGGGGACGACAGAGGATGAGATGGCTGGATGGCATCACCGACTCAATGGACATGAGTTTGGCTGAACTTCGGGAGTTGGTGATGGACAGGGAGGCCTGGTGTGCTGCAGTTCATGGGGTCGCAAAGAGTCAGACACGACTGACCAACTGAACTGAACTGAACTGAGTGTCTGTTAGTCCCATGGTAAAGATTCAGTGTAGGAAATACAAGTCCTAAGGTCCAAGCTGTATTTGACCCATCCTACCAAAAAACATGCATTGTCAGAGTTATTGGGAACTTAATCATCATACCTATTCATTCTTTGTTTTATACTTTGTCAGCCAGAAATCTGAGAGTGAACCTCTCATAAACTCAAATTTTGGTATTAATCAAGCTATAAATGGCATGTGATAACCTGCTATGCTTTTTACAGTAGTCACATATGGATGTGAGAGTTGGACTGTAAAGAAAGCCGAACACCAAAGAATTGATGCTTTGAACTGTGGTTTAGAGAAGACTCTTGAGAGTATCTTGGACTGCAAGGAGATCAAACCAGTCAATCCTAAAGGAGATAAGTACTGAATAGTCATTGGAAAGACTGATGCTGAAGCTGAAACTCCAATACTTTGGCCACCTGATGTGAAGAGCTGACTCACTGGAAAAGACCCTTATGCTGGGAAAGATTGAAGGCAGGAGGAGAAGGGGACGACAGAGGATGAGATGGTTGGCTGGCATCACCAACTCGATGGACATGAGTTTTAGCAATCTCTGGAAGTTGGTGATGGACAGGGAAGCCTGGCATGCTGCAGTCCATGGGGTTGCAAAGAATCAGACATGACTGAGCAACTGAACTGAACTGATGGCACGTGAATGAGCACTGTGAATAACTACAGGAAATCAGCTACTTTAATGTATAGATACGTGTCGGCATGTAGGGAATAGTGTTTATTGAACTGCAGCTGAACTCACATGTGCCACTGTAAACCCTACTCCTAGCCATCTTGGATTGTTAAATCAGTTTTAAAGAGCTTTCTCAAAGGATAAAATTCAACTCATAATCCCATGGAGGTCCATATTACTTATCCTTAAATTGTAACTAAAGTAGGGAAAGCCAGGATCTGACTCTGTGGGGACACCCATGTGAGTGGTAGACACAAGCATGATGGTAGAACAGCATGATGCTGTTCTGAACTCTGGAGTCCTCTGACACAACACACACAATTACATCATGTCATTGAAAAAGTTGCTTTTATCCCCCCAAAGTTTATGAGTACAACTAAGTGTTTATTTAAACTAGAAGTAGTGGCGATTGCATAGCATAGAGCTCAAAGAAGTATCTTTATACAAACTATAGTAGAAGTACAATTAGATAAGAAATATTTTTTCAGAGTCTGAGAAACTTGGACTTTGGACAAGAAGATGACTTAGGTAAAGATGTTGGTGTGTCATCGTCACTTCTTCCGTTGTAGCACTGTGACTCTGGTGGCAAATGTTGATAATGGGGAAGAGAATGCATGTGTGAGGGCTGGGGTATATGGGAACTCTATTTTCCTCTCAATTTTACTATAAACCTAAAACTACTCTAAGAAATAAAATCTTTAAATATGAAAAAAAGATTCCCTAAACGGTATCGATACTACCTTTAGACTAGACTTTTCAGTATTGAAATGGAGCTCAGTTTGTTGTCTGAGACCTAAAGATGGAGGATTCATTCGTAATCAGATATTTCATGAGTACCCACTGGGTACAAAGCAGAATGCTAAACACTGAAGAGAATGAATAGCAATATTTGGTGGATTCCAAACAAATACAAAACTAATAAACATGAGTACCTTGTTATTTGTTTGCAGTGAAAAACATGTTTGCCTTAAAGTGTGTAATATGTTATATCTGTTAGGGTATCAGTTCAGTTCAGTTCAGTTCAGTTCAGTCACTCAGTCATGTCGGACTCTTTGCGACCCCATGAATTTGGGGTATTAAGAAACTCATAGGGAGCTATGTTAATAATTAGGATATTGTTGATTAAGATGAGATTTGAAGATCATAGGAGTTAAATTTTTTCTCACTTTTTATTTTTAAATAGTTGGATTCACAGGGAGCGGCAAAGAAGGTACAGAGAAGTTCTATGGACCTCTAACTTCGTTTCTCCCAGTGATTGCATTTTGCATAATTATAGTACAATGACAAAGTCAGGAGTCTGACTTTAGTACAGTGTATGTGTATAGTTCTGTGCCATTTTAATACACAAATGTGTAGAGTTATGTAACTGCAAACACATTCTAGACACTGAACTGTTCCATAACCACAAAGATCTGTGTTAAGCTACCCCTTTATAGTCACATCTACTGCTGCCTCATTCCTCATTTGTCTTCTGTCACTATGATTTTTTCATTTCAATAGTGTTATATAAATGGAATCATACTACAGTATGTGACTTTGAAAAAATGACAGCTTTATTGAGATATTGTTCACATACCATAAAATTACTCTTTTAAAGTATATACTCCTTCATTTTTTAGCCCATTCACAGAATTGTGCAACCATCACCACTAATTTCAGAACATTTTTGTAATTCTTAGCAGAAACAACATTAACATTCACTCCCCGTTTTTCTTTCCCCAGCCCCTAGTAACCACTAATTTATTTTATTTTCTGTTTCTATGGATTGTTCTATTCTGTACGTTTCATGCAGATGGAATCATTTGATGTGTCCTTTTGTGAGTGGTGTTTTTACTTAGCATGAAGTTTTCAAGGTTCCTCCATGATGTACTGTGAGTCAGTGTTTCATTGCTTTATATGGCTGAATAGTATTCCGTTGAATAGATATACTACATTTTACTTACCCATTCATCAATTGAAGGACATTTGGATTATATCCACATTTGGCTATTGTGAATCGTGCTTTTATTGTAAATTCATATATAACATGTTGAAGATATATATTTTTATATCTATTGGATAATGGAACTTCTGGATCATACAGTAATTCTCTGTTTGGCTTTTGGAAGAATGGGTAAGCTTTTTTCCAATGACTGTACTTTTTCATAATCCCACAAGTGATGTATGAATACTCCAATTTCTCCGTATCCTTGCCAATACTTATTGTCTATCTTTCCTTATTTATTTCTACTTTCTTTTCTTCCTCCTATCCATGCTTCCCAAGCTCTCTTCTTTTTTCCCTTCCCCCCTCTCTTCCATTCTTTCTTGTTTATAATCATAGCCATATTACTGGGTATAAAGTAGTATCCCATTGTAGTTTTGATTTGCATCTCATTAAGGATTATGAGTGCAATTGTGCAGTAGTTTGAGCATTCTTTAGCATTGCCTTTCTTTGGGATTTGAATGAAAACTGACCTTTTCCAATCCTGTGGCCACTGCTGAGTTTTCCAAATAGGCTGGCATATTGAGTGCAGCACTTTCACAGCATCATCCTTCAGGATTTGAAATAACTCAACTGGAATTCCATCACCTCCACAAGCTTTGTTTGTAGTGACGCTTTCTAAGGCCCACTTGACTTCACATTCCAGGATGTCTAACTCTAGGTGAGTGATCACACCATCATGATTATCTGAGTCGTGAAGATCTTTTTTATATAGTTCTTCTGTGTATTCTTGCCACCTCTTCTTAATATCTTCTGCTTCTGTTAGGTCCATACCATTTCTGTCCTTTATCGAGCCCATCTTTGCATGAAATGTTCCCTTGGTATCTCTAATTTTCTTGAAGAGATCTCTAGTTTTTCCCATTCTGTTGTTTTCCTCTAGTTCTTTGCATTGATCACTGAGGAAGGCTTTCTTATCTCTTCTTGCTATTCTTTGCAACTCTGCATTCAGAAGCTTATATCTTTCCTTATCTTCTTTGCTTTTCGCTTCTCTTCTTTTCATAGCTATTTGTAAGGCCTCCTCAGACAGCAATTCAGCATTTTTGTATTTCTTTTCCATGGGGATGGTCTTGATCCCTGTCTCCTGTACAATGTCACGAACCTCAGTCCATAGTTCATCAGGTACTCTGTCTATCAGATCTAGTCCCTTAAATCTATTTCTCACTTCCACTGTATAATCATAAGGAATTTGATTTTGGTCATACCTGAATGGTCTAGTGGTTTTCCCTACTTTCTTCAATTTAAGTCTGAATTTGGTAATAAGGAGCTCATGATCTGAGCCACAGTCAGCTCCCAGTCTTGTTTTTGCTGACTGTATAGAGCTTCTCCATCTTTGGCTGCAAAGGATATAATTAATCTGATTTTGGTGTTGACCATCTGGTGATGTCCATGTGTAGAGTCTTCTCTTGTGTTGTTGGAAGAGGCTGTTTGCTATGACCAGTGTGTTCTCTTGGCAAATCTCTATTAGTCTTTGCCCTGCTTCATTCCGTAGTCCAAGGCCAAATTTGCCTGCTACTCCAGGTGTTTTTTGACTTCCTACTTTTGCATTCCAGTCCCCTATAATGAAAAGGACATCTTTTTTGGGTGTTAGTTCTAAAAGGTCTTATAGGTCTTCATAGAACTGTTCAACTTCAGCTTCTTCAGCATTACTGGTTGGGGTATAGACTTGGATTACTGTGATATTGAATGGTTTGCCTTGGAAACAAACAGAGATCATTCTGTTGTTTTTGAGATTGCATCCAAGTACTGCATTTCGGATTCTTTTGTTGACCATGAAGGCTACTCCATTTCTTCTAAGGGATTCCTGCCCGCAGTAGTAGATATAATGGTCATCTGAGTTAAACTCCCCCATTCCAGTCCATTTTAGTTTGCTGATTCCTGGAATGTCAACATTCACTCTTGCCATCTCCTGTTTGACCACTTCCAATTTGCCTTGATTCATGGACCTAACATTCCAGGTTCTTATGCAATATTGCTCTTTCCAGGATCGGACCTTGCTTCTATCACCAGTCATATCCACAGCTGGGTATTGTTTTTTCTTTGGCTCCATCCCTTCATTCTTTCTGGAGTGATTTCTCCACTGATCTCCAGTAGCATATTGGGCACCTGCTGACCTGGGCAGTTCCTCTTTCAGTATCCTATCATTTTACATTTTCATGCTGTTCATGGGTTCTCAAGGCAAGAATACTGAAGTGGTTTGCCATTCCCTTCTCCAGTGGACCACATTCTGTCAGACCTCTCCACCATGACCTGCCCGTCTTGCGTGGTCCCACAGGGCATGGCTTATTTTCATTGAATTAGACAAGGCTGTGGTCCTCGTGTGATTAGACTGACTAGATTGACTAGTTTTCTGTGCACAATTGCACTCATCTCACATGCTCAAAATTCTCCAAGCCAGGCTTCAGTGGTATGTGAGCCGTGAACTTCCATATGTTCAAGCTGATTTTAGAAAAGGCAGAGGAACCAGAGGTCAAATTGCCAACATCTGCCGGATCATGGATCATGGAAAAAGCAAGAGAGTTCCAGAAAAACATCTATTTCTGCTTTATTGACTATGCCAAAGCCTTTGACTGTGTGGATCACAATAAACTGGAAAATTCTTCAAGAGATGGGCATACCAGACCACCTGACCTGCCTCTTGAGAAACCTATATACAGGTCAGGAAGCAACAGTTAGAACTGGACATGGAACAACAGACTGGTTCCAAATAGGAAAAGCAGTACGTCAAGGCTGTATATTGTCACCCTGCTTATTTAACTTCTATGCAGAGTACATCATGAAAAACACTGGGCTGGAAGAAGCACAAGCTGGAATCAAGATTTCCGAGAGAAATATCAATAACCTCACATATGCAGATGACACCACCCTTATGGCAGAAAGTGAAGAGGAACTAAAAAGCCTCTTGATGAAAGTGAAAGAGGAGAGTGACAACTTGGCTTAAAGCTCAACATTCAGAAAACTAAGATCATGGCATCTGGTCCCATCACTTCATGGGAAATAGGGTAACAGTGGAAACTGTCAGACTTTATTATTTTGGGCTCCAAAATCACTGCAGATGGTGACTGCAGCCATGAAATTAAAAGACGCTTACTCCTTGCAAGAAAAGTTATGACCAACCTAGATAATATATTGAAAAGCAGAGACATTACTTTGCTAACTAAGGACAGTCTAGTCAAGGCTATGGTTTTTCCAGTGGTCATGTATGGATGTGAGAGTTGGACTGTGAAGAAGGTTGAGCACTGAAGAATTGATGCTTTTGAACTGTGGTGTTGGAGAAGACTCTTGAGAGTCCCTTGGACTGCAAGGAGATCCAACCAGTCCATTCTGAAGGAGATCAGCCCTGGGATTTCTTTGAAAGGAATGATGCTAAAGGTGAAACTCCAGCACTTTGGCCACCTCATGCGAAGAGTTGACTCATTGGAAAAGACTCTGATGCTGGGAGGGATTGGGGGCAGGAGGAGAAGGAGATGACAGAGGATGAGATGGCTGGATGGCATCACTGACTCGATGGATGAGTCTGAGTGAACTCCGGGAGTTGGTGATGGACAGGGAGGCCTGGCGTGCTGCAATTCACAGGGTCGCAGAGAGTCGGACACGACTGAGCAACTGAAGTGAACTGAAGGATTATGATGCTCAGAATATTCTAAAATGATTATTGCCCATTTGTATATCTACTTTTGATAGATGTCTATCGAAGTATTTTGCCCATTTTGGGAATTGGTTTATCTGTCTATTATTATTGAGTTCTAAGAGTTCTTTAGATCTAAGTTCTTAATCAAATATATGATAAAAATATTTTCTTACATTCTGTCAATTGTCTTTTTACTTTCTTAATGGTGTTCTTTAAAGCACAAATACTTTTAATTTCAGTAAAGTTTCATTTATCTATTTTTGGTGTCATATCCAAGAAAGTGTTGCCTAATTCAAGGACCTAAAAATGTATGATTATATTTTCTTGTAACAGTTTTATATGTACCTTTTATATTTAATTCTCTGATCTATTTTGAGTTGAATTTTGCATATAGGGTGAGGTAGGAGTCTAACTCTTTTCCTATGCATATGGATAACCAGTGGTAAAGCACAAATTGTTGAAAGATTATTATTTGTCTCATTGAATTTTCTGGCATCTTTATTGAAAATTATTTCACAGTAAATATGAGGGTTTGTTTCTGTTCCATTGGTCTCTAGATCTATCCTTTTGCCATTACCACACTGTATTGAACAGTAGTTTTGTCATTGTTTTGAAACGAAGAAGTGTGAGTACTGCAACTGTCTTTTCATTTTTCAAAATTGTTTTTGTTTTTCCAGGTCTCTTGCATTTTCATATGAATTTTAGGAATAACTTGCCAATTTCTGCTAAGTCAGTTGGGATTGAGAAATTAATTGTGTTGACTTTGTAGATCAGGTTGGCAGTATTGCCATTTACTAATATTAAATCTTCTGATTCATGAAAATATATGTCTTTCCATTTAGTCTTCTTTATTTCAAAAATACTTTTTAGTTTTTATTGTACAAGTTTTGTATTTTTTGTTAAATTTTACCTCAGTATTTTATTTTTATTGATGATGTGGAATGGAATTGGTAAATGGAAATTAATTTGTTAATTTTTCTTTATATTATTAATTACTATCACATTGAAATAAAATGTACTTTTATATATTAATTTGTATCCTTCAGTCTTACTGAACTCATATATCAGTTTTAATAGCATTTCTATTTGGAAGGACAGGAGGGTCTTTGGGATTTTTATATACACAAGATCATGTCATCTTCCTAGCTAATCTGGGTGGCTTTCTTCTCAATTTTTGCCAGAATTCCATAGATAGAATGTCCGGTAGAGTGTTGGATAGAGGTAGCAAGAGCAGACATCCTTGTCTGCTGATCTGATCTGAGGGACAAAGCATTCACCGTTAGTATGACATTTGCTGTGGTCTCATAGATGACTTTTTATCAGGATGAGGCAGTTACTTTGAATTTGTTGTTGAATACTTTTATCATAAAGAGGTATTGGTTTTCTGTGTCTGTTCAGTTGATCATTTTTATTGATATATTGTATCACATAAATTGATTTTTCAGCTTTCAAGCCAAACTTGTACTTAGTCATGGTATATAATCCTTTTTATGTGTTGCTGTGTGTTTGGTTTGCTAGTATTTTGTTGAGAATTTGTTTTGTCTATATTCTTAAGAGGTATTTGTGTGTAGTTTTCCTGTTATGTCATGCCTGGTGTTGGTTTCACAGTAATATTGGCCTCATGTAATGAGCTAAAAATTCATGAGCTGCCTTCACATATGTATGGGTATAATTTTCTTTTTTAATTAGTTAAGAGAAGAAATAAGTATATATTTGTTATGTCTTTTATATTTTCACATTTGTCTTTACTGGTGCTCTTTGTTTGTTTTTTTTCTAATGGACTTAAAGAACTTTTAATATGTATTATAAATCAGGTGTGTTAGCAAGACATTCTCTCAGTTTTTGTTTATCTGGGAATATCTTCAATTCATCTGCACTTCTTAAAGATAATTATTCTGTATTCAAAATTCTTGAGTCATGGTTTTTTTCTTTAAAAAATTTTTAAAACTTTCAATATAGCATCCACTGCCTTCTAGCATATGGTTGTTTCTGGTGATAAGTCAGCTGCCAGTCTTATTGGTGTTTCCTTTGTGTTTCAGTTTGTTTTCTCCCAGTTTCAAGAGTTTCTGTTTATTTTTGGCTTTCAATATTTTGATTAGGATGTGTCTGGGGTGAATCTCTTTACATTTATTCTATGTAGAACTCTTTGAGCTTCCTGGGTGTGTAGACTAATGCTTTTGTCAAATTTGAGGAATTTTAGCCATTATTTAATTATTTTTGTGCTTGTTATTTTCTCTTCTTTCTGCTGATACTCTCATTATGCCTAAGTTGGTGAACTTAATAGTATCACACTTTTTGCTTTTTAAAAAAATTATTTTTAAACTTTGTTTCTCAGATTGCATAATTTCTAACAATCTATCTTCAAGTTTGCTAATTCTTTCTTCTCCCAGTTCAAATTTACTTTTTTAAGTCCCTCTAATGAAGATTTTATTTTAATTATTTTACTTTTCATCTCCAGAATTTTATTTAGTCCTTTTAAAATAATTTTTCTCTTTATCGATATTCTCTATTTTCCAAGACATTTTCATCATTTTTTCTGTAATTCATTAAGGATGGTTTCCTTTAGTTTTCTCAATATTCTTAGGAGGCTATTTTGAAGTCTTTATCTATTAAGTCTGACAATTGGATACCCTCACAAGCAGGTTCTGTTACCTAGTCATTTTCTTGTGTATGAATCACATTTTCATGTTTCTTTGTATGTCTCATCATTTTTGTTAAAAAATAGACATTTTCATTTTCATTGCTTCTTGTTATTTTGTTTAATGCCTTTTATGGACTGATTTATTGAGATATTTCTCAATATTGAGATCTTTCTCACCCCCAGAAGGTATAGACTCAGGCATGTGTAGAGTCACGCTGAGATTACAGTGGTTTTAGCAGAGCTCTCTTTGTCTCTGCTTGTGTGTGTGTGTGTGTGTTAGTCACTCAGTTGTGTCCAACTCTTTGCGACCCCATGGACTGTAATTCATCAGGCTCCTCTGTCCATGGAATTCGCCAGGCAAGAATACTGGAGTGGGTTGCCATTCTCTTTTTCCAGTGGCTCTTCCCAACCCAGGGATCAAACCTGGGTCTCTTGCGTTGTAGGCAGATTCTTTACCATCTGAGCCACTCAGGAAGTCCTTGTTTTTCCTTTAGCTCTTCTAAATTGTCTACCTCTGTTGATATTACATCCCTATTCTGCTGTTAAGCTCCATTAATTTCCAGCTTGTTCCTGTTTTGTTTTTAGCAGTCCCTTGAGCATAAATAGCTCCAAGGTCTGATAGAACTAAACTGATCCCCTTTTGCTGGGGTAGTTTTTGAGTCCGGTCTTTGTGTGTTGTTCTGATCCTGGGGGTGGGTCTAATTAGCTTTCTTTTTTCCTGGTCCTCACTGGTAAGTAAGCTGTGAGTTTCCTTTTTTTCTTCTTCTTTTTTTTCTAGGCTTGTGTTAGCTTACCAGCAAATCTCTATTGATTTGAGAGCATCCTTAGTCATGAACTTCTCCATGCTCTTTCCAAATATAGTCAGTTCCTTTGGGAGAGCCCTTGAACTTTCTTTTATTATTGTCCTCTCTCTTTGGATGAAATCTCTGAGGCACTGCTCTGAAGTTGGAGGCAGAGACAGTGGCCACTTCTCTCAGAGTGATACCCCTGCTTTGTGAATAGGATCCTGGAGGGGAGTGGTGTCAACTAAAAAAAGATATACAGCTTGAGAGTTGTGAGTTAAGTTTTATTTGGGGCAAAATGACGATTGCTGCCTAGGATGCAGCATCTCAGATAGCTCTGAGAGACTGCTCCAAAGGAGCAGTGGGGGAAAGTCAATACATAAGGTTTTGGTGAAGGGGGAGTTCAATACCATGAAGCACTCATTTTACAAAAAGATTTTTGTCAGTCTTGAGGATTTGATGTCTCCACGAAGGGATTTAGTGGAGATGTAAGGATTGAGATCATAAAATCTGTTCCTAAAAACATCCAACTATCTAAAAACCTGTCCCACCAGATTCCCTGGAGCACAGAGTGCCTCACTCTACCCTGAACTCCCTCAGGGGTTGCTGAAGGTCAACAACTATAGCAGCATGGGGTTCAATCTCTGTAGAGGCAGATGGCAAATGCCTTTGTTGTTCAGTCGTTCGCAATGCTCTTGGTAAGTGCCAATTTGTAGTTGACAGTGGTAACTTCTGTTCTTTGTTTGCCTTTCCCAGTATGGAAACTCTGTCCTATGATCAAGCTGTGGAAAGAGTAACTACGATCTAAATATCCTTGGCTTGTGATACTTGGGATACAGTCTCTGTTCTATGGATGTTTGCTGAGTGAAAGAAGACAGCACTGGACCTCTATAACGTTCTTGTCTGAAGCAGAGACTCTGTAATACTGAACGAGGGGATGGAGTAGGGGGTGAGAAATGCTGTTGGCATGCATTTTTTATTTTTTTAAAAACTGGCTATGGCCTGTGGGATGTCAGTTCTGTGACGAGGGATTGAGCTGTACCCCCTGTATTGGGAGCATGGAATCTTAACCACTGGCCCACAAACGACGTCTCAGCATGCATTTTCTGAAGAGACACCTTAGCCTTTGGTTGGGAGCTGGGTGTGTGGGGAAGGAACCTGATGGTCTTGGATGCACCCATGAAGATTAGAACTTCTCCTGATCTCAGGAGCCACTAAGAGATGTGAGTTGCTGGAGTTGTGGTTCAAGTGCCAAAGAATTTTTCTGTTTTTACTGAGATTTCTTCAGTATTCTTACCTTGAGAACCCTATGAACAGTATGAAAAGACAAAATGATAGGATACTGAAAGAGGAACTCCCCAGGTCAGCAGGTGCCCAATATGCTACTGGAGATCAGTGGAGAAATCACTCCAGAAAGAATGAAGGGATGGAGCCAAAGAAAAAACAATACCCAGCTGTGGATGTGACTGGTGATAGAAGCAAGGTCCGATCCTGGAAAGAGCAATATTGCATAAGAACCTGGAATGTCAGGTCCATGAATCAAGGCAAATTGGGAGTGGTCAAACAGGAGATGGCAAGAGTGAACATTGACATTCTAGGAATCAGAGAACTAAAATGACTGGAATGAGTGAATTTAACTCAGATGACCATTATATCTACTACTGTGGGCAGAAATCCCTTAGAAGAAATGGAGTAGCCTTCATGGTCAACAAAAGAATCCGAAATGCAGTACTTGGATGCAATCTCAAAAACAACAGAATGATCTCTGTTTGTTTCCAAGGCAAACCATTCAATATCACAGTAATCCAAGTCTATACCCCAACCAGTAATGCTGAAGAAGCTGAAGTTGAACGGTTCTATGAAGAACTAGAAGACCTTTAGAACTAACACCCAAAAAAGATGTCCTTTTCATTATAGGGGACTAGAATGCAAAAGTAGGATGTCAAAAAACACCTGGAGTAGCAGGCAAATTTGGCCTTGGACTATGGAATGAAGCAGGGCAAAGACTAATAGAGATTTGCCAAGAGACACTGGTCATAGCAAACAGCCTCTTCCAACAACACAAGAGAAGACTCTACACATGGACATCACCAGATGGTCAACACCAAAATCAGATTGATTATATCCTTTGCAGCCAAAGAAGGAGAAGCTCTATACAGTCAGCAAAAACAAGACTGGGAGCTGACTGTGGCTCAGATCATGAGCTCCTTATTGCCAAATTCAGATTTAAATTGAAGAGTGTAGGGAAAACCATTAGACCATTCAGGTATGACCAAAATCAAATTCCTTATGATTATACAGTGGAAGTGAGAAATAGATTTAAGGAGCTAGATCTGATAGATAGAGTGCCTGATGAACTATGGACTGAGGTTCGTGACATTGTACAGGAGACAGGGATCAAGACCATCCCCATGGAAAAGATATGCAAGAAAGCAAATGGCTGTCTGAGGGGGCCTTACAAATAGCTGTGAAAAGAAGAGAGGCGAATAGCAAAGGAGAAAAGGAAAGATATAAGCATCTGAATGCAGAGTTGCAAAGAATAGCAAGAAGAGATAAGAAAGCCTTCCTCAGTGATCAATGCAAAGAACTAGAGGAAAACAACAGAATGGGAAAAACTAGAGATCTCTTCAAGAAAATTAGAGATACCAAGGGAACATTTCATGGAAAGATGGGCTCGATAAAGGACAGAAATGGTATGGACCTAACAGAAGCAGAAGATATTAAGAAGAGGTGGCAAGAATACACAGAAGAACTGTACAAAAAAGATCTTCACGACCCAGATAATCATGATGGTGTGATCACTCACCTAGAGCTAGACATCCTGGAGTGTGAAGTCAAGTGGGCCTTAGAAAGCATCACCACAAACAAAGCTAGTGGAGATGATGGAATTCCAGTTGAGCTATTTCAAATCCTGAAAGATGATGCTGTGAAAGTGCTGCACTCAATATGCCAGCCTATTTGGAAAAGTCAGCAATGGCCACAGGATTGGAAAAGGTCAGTTTTCATTCCAATCCCCAAAAAAGACAACGCCAAAGAATGCTCAAATTACCACACAATTGTACTCATCTCACACGCTAGTAAAGTAATGCTCAAAATTCTCCAAGCCAGGCTTCAGCAATACATGAACCGTGAACTTCCATATGTTCAAGCTGGTTTTAGAAAAGGCCTAGGAATCAGCGATCAAATTGCCAACATCCGCTGGATCATCGAAAAAGCAAGAGAGATCCAGAAAAACATCTATTTCTGCTTTATTTACTGTGCCAAAGCCTTTGACTGTGTGGGTCACAATAAATTGTGGAAAACTCTTCAAGAGATGGGAATCCCAGACCACCTGACCTGCCTCTTGAGAAACCTGTATGCAGGTCAGGAAGCAACAGTTAGAACTGGACGTGGAACAACAGACTGGTTCCAAATAGGAAAAGGAGTACGTCAAGGCTGTATATTGTCACCCTCTTATTTAACTTACATGCAGAATACATCATGAGAAATGCTGGGCTGGAAAAAGCACAAGCTGGAATCAAGACTGCCAGGAGAAATATCAATAACCTCAGATATGCAGATGACACCACCCTTATGGCAGAAAGTGAAGAGGAACTAAAAAGCCTCTTGATGAAAATGAAAGAGGAAAGTGAAAAAGTTGGCTTAAAGCTTAACATTCAGAAAACTAATATCATGGCATCTGGTTCCATCACTTCATGGCAAATAAATGGGTAAACCATGGAAACAGTGTCAGACATTTTTTTGGGCTCCAAAATCACTGCAGATGGTGACTGCAGGCATGAAATTAAAAGACGCTTACTCCTTGGAAGAAAAGTTATGACCAACCTAGATAGTATATTCAAAAGCAGTGACATTACTTTGCCAACAAAGTTCCATCTAGTCAAGGCTATGGTTTTTCCAGTAGTCATGTATGGATGTGAGAGTTGGACTCTGAAGAAAGCTGAGCACCAAAGAATTGATGCTTTTGAACTGTGGTGTTGGAGAAGACTCTTGAGAGTGCCTTGGACTGAAAGGAGATCCAACCAGTCCATTCTAAAGGAAATCGGTCCTGGGTGTTCATTGGAAGGACTGATGCTAAAATTGAATCTCCAGTACTTAGACCACCTCATGCGAAGAGTTGACTCATTGGAAAAGACTCTGATGCTGGGAGGGATTGGAGGCAGGAGGAGAAGGGGACGACAGAGGATGAGATGGCTGGATGGCATCACCGACTCAATGGACGTGAGTTTGAGTGAACTCCGGGAGTATTGATGGACAGGGAGCCTATCACACTGTGATTCATGGGGTTTCAAAGGGTCGGACACGACTGAGTGCCTGAAGTGAACTGTGATTTAGCAGATTTTGTAGAATAAATGTTTCTTCCTTTGCTGTATGCTAAAAGATAATTTATAGAAACTTGAAACTGTTGTTTTTAGAAATGATTTGCACCAGTGATGGCTGTCTCACTGAGGAGTGGCTCTGTGGAGCTCGTCATATCATCATTCTGGAAGTCACCAAACACCGTCCTTCCCAGCACACCTAGTAAAGTTTGTGTGTTGCTATATGAAGGAAGCCAGGCACAGAAGGCTGCATATTATATAATTCTATTTACATAACATACCAGGAAAGGCAAAATTATAGATTTGGGAAACAGATTAGTGGCAAAGAGTAGGGGTAGAGGTTGATTACAAAGGAGCAGCACAAGGGAACTGGGAGGGGTTATTGAACTATTTTGCATGATACTATGGTGGTCAATATAAGACTTTATGCTTCAAAATCCATGCAACTCTATACTGTAAAGAGTATGTGTGTCACAAAAAATCAACCAGCCTGTCAGGAAAACTCAAGGTGCAATCTAGAGTATGACAAATGAATGCCATGAGTACACTGAAAGAGACAGGGAGGAAAGGAGCTGACCTAGGCAACTTTGGGAAGCAGGGTCTTGACTTGCTACTGTAAGGACAGAGACAAAAATTACAACATGCCAACAAATGTACTCTGTGTAGCTGGTAGATTTAGTTTTCAAATGGGCACGGGTTAGCGATTCTGCAACTACTTTACATGTATATTAGGGTTGAAAACATATGTGAATATATTTGTAGATAATGAAAGCCAGCTTTTTTTTTTCTTCTATGTTGTAAAAGAATTTATCACTAATGTTAGAAAGAATAATAGAATGAACCGTGTGGTGCTGGATTGAAATCACCACTATTAACCCTTGTGTTCTCAATATAAACAGAGACGCAGAAGTACATATATATATGTGTGTGTGTGTGTGTGTATATATATATATGCACGACTTGGTTAATATACATACACATGATGTCCGAGAAGCAGTGACTCCCTAGTAGTCATGAACATATTTTGCCTCCAGGTCTTGCTTTTTAAATATCATTCTCCTATTAAAAAGCATCAGAGCTTATTGGAGTAGTAGTTGATTCCAAGGTTGAGCAGAAAAATCCAACATAAACTTGACATCTGGTAATGCCAGAAAATAAGGAAATACTAAACAATAAAAGAAAAAAAAGTATTGGGACATTGAAAAGATGTAGCAACCAACTTGAAAGAATTCCCAGTGGCCAAATTTAGAACAAATTAAAAAACAAATGATTCAACAACAATAAAAAACCCCTCAGAATTATTTGAATTACAACTCAAATAATAAAATAAATATCTGTTTTTTTCATATTGGCCTAATAGGTGTTAAATTAATAAATGGAAGTTAAAGGACAACTCTTCTTTACAGATGTATTTTTATTAATAAATGTAGAAGGAATGAAGGAAGTAGAAAGAACTATTAGAACATCACCATTAGAACATCACCATAAGACTGCTGTAAGAAAAATCCACCAGTGAGTGTTTAAGTTAGTGGGTAAATGTTATGGAAAAACATAATATGTGCAATACATCACCATTCTCCCCCCTAAAAGTATTTGTTACTGTGTGTGTGTGCATTTTTAGCTTCCCCATGGCTCAGATGGTAAAGCATCTGCCTGCAGGGTGGGAGACCTGGGTTCATTTGCTTCAGTCATGTCCTATTGTTTGTGACCACATGGACTGTGGCCCACTAGGCTCCTCTGTCCATGGGATTCTCCAGGCAAGAAATACCGGAATGGATTGCCATTTCCTTCTCCAAGGGATCTTCCCAACCCAGGGATTGAAAATACGTCTCCTGTGGCTCCTGCATCAGCAGGTGGGTTCTTTACCACTTGCGCCACCTGGGAAACAACTATGATAGAAAGAGTAATAACTTTAAAGCAGAGAAAACTCAAAGACATACTTTGACTCTGTAGTCTGAGCAACATCAGATCACTAATAATAATGAGTAGTAGTAATTAATAGTAAGTCAGTAATTGGGAATTGGATTCTAGTATAGGTAAGGACATTGGTAGAAAAGCTAGTGAAATCTGAAGAAAGTCTATAGTTCACTTCATTTTGTTGTTTAGTCACTAAGCTGTGTCTGACTCTTTTGTGACCCCATGGATTGTAGCCTATCAGACTCCTCTGTCCATGAAATTTCCCAGGCTAGAATATTGGAGTGGGTTGTTGTTTCCTTCTCTAGGGGATCGTAATATTATTTTCTTAGGTTTGATAGTTGTACCATGGGTGTGTAAAGTGTTAGTATTAGAAGAGCTACAAAAAGTATACATAGGAACTCTGTAACTATTTTTTCAACGTTTCTAAGTTATTTCAGAGTAGATAATTATAAATAAACAAAAAATGAATAAAATATTTAAAATAAATAATTTAAGCAAACAAGTAAAATAAATAGAATAAAAAGAGACAAAAATAAAATGACACTGTGTAGGAGATGTCATAAGATGCTATATGTACAGCAGATACAAAAAAATTCTTTGAGCTGAAAGTAAGAAAATGTTGCAAAAATCCTGATAGCATATGTCTGAATTAAGTCTCTGAAATAAATTATTAGAAAAGCAAAATTTATAAGAAAAAGTGTTGTCAGTTCAGTTCAGTTCAGTCGCTGACTAGTGTCCAACTCTTTGCGACCCCATGAATCACAGCACACCAGGTCTCCCTGTCCATCACCAACTCCTGGAGTTCACTCAGACTCACGTCCATTGAGTCCGTGATCCCATCCAGCCATCTCATCCTCTGTCGTCCCCTTCTCCTCCTGCCCCCAATCCCTTCCAGCATCAAAGTCTTTTCCAATCAGTCAACTCTTCGCATGAGGTGGCCAAAGTACTGGAGTTTCAGCTTTAGCATCAGTCCTTCCAAAGAAATCCCAGGGTTGATCTCCTTCAGAATGGACTGGTTGGATCTCCTTGCAGTCCAAGGGACTCTCAAGAGTCTTCTCCAACACCACAGTTCAAAAGCATCAATTCTTCTGCACTCAGCCTTCTCCACAGTCCAACTCTCACATCCATACATGACCACAGGAAAAACCATAGCCTCGACTAGATGGACGTTAGTCGGCAAAGTAATGTCTCTGCTTTTCAATATGCTATCTAGGTTGGTCATAACTTTTCTTCCAAGGAGTAAGTGTCTTTTAATTTCATGGCTGCAGTCACCATCTGCAGTGATTTTGGAGCCCCCAAAAAATAAAGTCTGACACTGTTTCCACTGTTTCCCCATCTATTTCCCATGAAGTGATGGGACCAGATGCCATGATCTTCGTTTTCTGAATGTTGAGCTTTAGCCAACTTTTTCACTCTCCACTTTCAGTTTCATCAAGAGGCTTTTTAGTTTCTCTTCACTTTCTGCCATAAGGATGGTGTCATCTGCATATCTGAGGTTATTGATATTTCTCCTGGCAATCTTGATTCCAGCTTGTGCTTCTTCCAGCCCAGCGTTTCTCATGATGCACTCTGCATATAAGTTAAATAAGCAAGGTGACAATATACAGCCTTGCTGTACTCCTTTTCCTATTTGGAACCAGTCTGTTGTTCCATGTCCAGTTCTAACTGTTGCTTCCTGACCTGCATACAGATGTCTCAAGAGGCAAGTCAGGTGGTCTGGTATTCCCATCTCTTTCAGAATTTTCCACAGTTGATTGTGATCCACAGAGTCAAAGGCTTTGGCAGAGTCAATAAAGCAGAAATAGATGTTTTTCTGGAACTCTCTTGCTTTTTCCATGATCCAGCGGATGTTGGCAATTTGATCTCTAGTTCCTCTGCCTTTTCTAAAACAGCTTGAACATCAGGAAGTTCACAGTTCATGTATTGCTGAAGGCGGGCTTGGAGAATTTTGAGCATTACTTTACTAGCATGTGAGATGAGCACAATTGTGTGGTAGTTTGAGCATTCTTTACCATTGCCTTTCTTTGGGATTGGAATGAAAACTGACCTTTTCCAGTCCTGTGGCTACTGCTGAGTTTTCCAATAGGCTGGCATATTGAGTGCAGCACTTTCACAGCATCATCTTTCAGGATTTGAAATAGCTCAACTGGAATTCCATCACCTCCACTAGCTTTGTTTGTAGTGATGCTTTCTAAGGCCCACTTGACTTCACGTTCCAGGATGTCTAGCTCTAGGTGAGTGATCACACCATCATGATTATCTGAGTCATGAAGATCTTTTTTGTACAGTTTTCTGTGTATTCTTGCCACCTCTTCTTAATATCTTCTGCTTCTGTTAGGTCCATACCATTTCTGTCCTTTATTGAGCCCATCTTTGCATGAAATGTTCCCTTGGTATCTCTAATTTTCTTGAAGAGATCTCTAGACTTTCCCATTCTGTTGTTTTCCTCTATTTCTTTGCATTGATCGCTGAAGAAAGCTTTCTTATCTCTTCTTGCTATTCTTTTCAACTCTGCATTCAGATGAGTATATCTTTCCTTTTCTCCTTTGCTTTTCGCCTCTCTTCTTTTCACAGCTATCTGTAAGGCCTCCTCAGACAGCCATTTGCTTTTTTTCATTTGTTTTCCATGGGGATGGTCTTGATCCCTGTCTCCTGTACAATGTCACGAACCTCAGTCCATAGTTCATCAGGCACTCTATCTATCAGATCTAGGCCCTTAAATCTATTTCTCTCTTCCACTGTATAATCATAAGGGATTTGATTTAGATCATACCTGAATGGTCTAGCGGTTTTCCCTACTTTCTTCTATTTGAGTCTGAATTTGGCAATAAGGAGTTCATGATCTGAGCCACAGTCAGCTCCTGGTCTTGTTTTTGTTGACTGTATAGAGCTTCTCCAATTTTGGCTACAAAGAATATAATCAATCTGATTTTGGTGTTGACCATCTGGTGATGTCCATGTGGAGAGTCTTCTCTTGTGTTGTTGGAAGAAGGTGTTTTCTATGACCGGTGCATTTTCTTGGCAAAACTCTTAGTCTTTGCCCTGCTTCATTCCGTAGTCCAAGGCCAAATTTGCCTGTTACTCCAGGTGTTTCTTGACTTCCTACTTTTGCATTCCAGTTCCCTATAATGAAAAGGACATCTTTTTTGGGTGTTAGTTCTAAAAGGTCTTGTAGGTCTTCATAGAACCGTTCAACTTCAGCTTCTTCAGCGTTACTGGTTGGGGTATAGACTTGGATTACTGTGATATTCAATGGTTTGCCTTGGAAACGAACAGAGATCAAAAAGTATTGTAATGGGGTGACAATCATAAATGATAAGACAAGCTATTGGTAAGTTTCATTAGCTTAAATAACAGACAAAATTTATTTTTGCTTAATAATACAAATGAATTTTCCTTCAGTATGGGATACTTCCTTTGCCAAGACCGAGGCAGAGTGCATTTGATGAAACTCTAGTGCAGAACTATGAGATTTGCAAAGATGTCCAACAAAGTTCAACTTTGTTGAAGAACTTATTCAACTGCTCATTCATTCCACGTACTAAATAAATGACAGAATTACTGATAGTATGTGAATATGATGCTTTAGATTAGACTAATTTTTTGAAAAGCCTTTTGATTTTAAAGTTTGGAAATAAACAATAGACATAAAGAATAATTAAAAGCAGATAATGTGGAAGTAATTATTGCTATAGAAGAAACAGAAAAGCCCTAATAAGGATTGTCACTCAATTCCTATGTAGAGGATACTTATAGCAAGTTTCCTAGATGTGTGGAATAAAGACAGAATTCTAAAAAGACTCACAATATTCTTACAACACTAAAATGCCTATAATTGTCGGTATATATTGTTGAATATAATTAGAAGTTTTAGAAATGAGACAGGTTGAAGAAATTCTAGTGTCAATTAAAGTTAAACTTTTTAGGAGCTTTCATGGTTTGAAAGAAATTTGGGTGAGAAAATCTGGGTTTTCGTCTTACAATCTTGAGTAACTTTACCCCTGTAAACCTCAGCTTTGTGATATGTGTGTGAAATGATGATAGTATTTATCTCCCAAGGTTATCATGAGATCAAGTGAAATAATGGTTAGGAAAGGAATTTGATAAAATATAGACCATTATATTTTTAAGAAAATATTACAAAATTTAAGCAACTAGCACTCTTTCAAGTCATTTGGTCAGTAGGAAGAACAGAACAAATTCTTGGTGTGGACAAACCAGATTCGAGATGAGGGATTTGCCACCCTGTCTGTGCTCTCACTTCTGTGGTACTTCTTGTGTGTGACCAAAAGCAGCCCAGGTAAAACAAATTGAGTCAAAGGTCTTGTTTTGCCCTTAGAAGTGGCAGTTCACTCCTGTGCCAGTGCAGAGTCACTGAAGGAGGTGTTACTGCTACAATTCAGATGGCAGGAGAAAGGATGGAAAAGTATAAAATTGAACAACAAAAGGGAAAAGACAGGGGTGAGATGAATTAGGAGATTGAAATTGACATATATACACTATGGATTCTACAAAACAGATAACTAATGAGAATCTACTGTGTAGCACAGGGACCTCTACTCAGGGCTCTGTGGTGACCTAAATGGGAAAGAAATCCACAACACAGGAGATATATGTATACATATGGCTGATTCACTTTGCTCTACAACAGAAACTAACACAACATTATAAAGCAATTATATTATAATAAAAATTAATTAAAATTTTAAAAAAGCATAAAAGGGACACATTCGCTTATAGTTATCCTTCAGATTGGCAGGTATAATTGCCACTATTTTGGTTTTATAGCAAGATTTCAACCTAGAGCTAGTAAACAATTTTGTTGCAAGAGTAGCTGAAGGATTTTAAATATCTGAAATCATCATGCCCTGAAGAATACAAGTAAAATTGGGAGTGGTCAAGATAGAAGCAGTGCTCTCTTTTCACTTGTCTACAATTAAATGGGAGGGGATCCATGTGAATTTATTGTTACAGAGTCTTTAAGTTCAAAAGTATTGCATTATTAACTGAGCAATTAAACAATTTAATTTCAAGGACTTCTTGCCTTGTTTTCATCTTCCTTTCCTCTCCGTCACCCTCCCTCCCTTTCTCCTTTCTCTTTCCTTACTAATCAAGCACATGGCTTTTGGAATCCAAGCCATTTCAGTTGTCTCTGTCACTAGTTATGTCATCTTGAACAAGTCACTCTTCTCTAAACCTTGGTTTCTTCCTTTGTAAAATGGTGACTATAATATTGGCAATTGAAGGGTTGTTGTGATGATTAAATGAGATAATGTAAATATTTCTGAGTCCAGTATTTGGTACTTTGGCCACCTGATGCAAAGAGCTGACTCGTTTGAAAAGACCCTGATGCTGGGAAAGATTGAGGACAGGAGGAGAAGGGGCCGACCGAGGATGAGATGTTTGGATGGCATCACCAACTCAATGGACATGGATTTGGGTGGACTCTGGGAGTTGGTGATGGACAGGGAGGCCTGGCATGCTGCGTTCATGGGGTCGCAAAGAGTTGGACACGACTGAGCGACTGAACTGAACTGAAGGCCCAATAAATGTAAGCTCTTATTAAAGCTGCTACTATTGTCATTGCTTCCCTTGTGGCTCAGGTGGTAAAGAATCCTCGTGCAGTGCGGGAGACCTGGTTCAATCCCTGGGTTGGGAAGATCCCCGGAGAAGGGAAAGGCTACCCACTCCAGTATTCTGGCCTAGAGAACGCCATGGACTGTATAGTACATGGGGTCGCAAAGAGTGGGACACGACTGAGTGACTTTCACTTTCACTATTGTCATTACTAGTCTTCCCTAGTGCTCAGTGGTGTCCAACTCTTTGTGACTCCATGGACTGTAGCACGCCAGGCTCCTTTGGAGCAGGTTGCCATTTGCTGCTCCAGGGGATCTTCCCGACCCAGGGATGAAACTTGCATCTCTCGTGTCTCCTGAATTGGCAGACACATTCTTTACCACTACTGCCACCTGGGAATTTGTTGAGTGCCTCCTGTATACTACTCACTGTTGCTGAGTGAGTTCACATATCTTTTAATAATCCATGCAGTTCTGTAAGTAGATATCACTATAAATTACTATAATATCTAATAATCTACATTATCAGAATATTTTCTTCTTTCTTTCCAACTGTAAGCTCTGCTAGTTTGGTGGTCTTGTTTCCTAAGGAAAGAATACCTCTACCAGGTGATGCATAATAATTCGTTGTTTGGAAGATGAGACTGCCACTTGACTATATGGGATTCTCTGAACACCACTGAAACAACAGGCTTCACTGAACCAAGGCTGTTACTGCTGACTGGTAATTGACCCTGATTGTAAAGAAGGCTGAGCGCCAAAGAATTGGTGCTTTTGAACTGTGGTGTTGGAGAAGACTCTTGAGAGTCCCTTGGACTGCAACGAGATCCAACCAGTTCATTCTGAAGGAGATCAGCCCTGGGATTTCTTTGGAAGAAATGATGCTAAAGCTGAAACTCCAGTTCTTTGGCCACCTCATGCAAAGAGTGGACTCATTGGAAAAGACTCTGATGCTGAGAGGGATTGGGGGCAGGAGGAGAAGGGGACAACAGAGGATGAGATGGCTGGATGGCATCGCTGACTCGATGGACATGAGTCTGAGTGAACTCCGGGAGTTGGTGATGGACAGGGAAGCCTGGCCTGCTGCGATTCATGGGGTTGCAAGGAGTCGGACACGACTGAGTGACTGAACTGAACTGAAATGAACCAAGGAAAAATAGGGTTAATACTACACAACAGGCTCCCCTGGTGGCTCAATGGTAAAGAATCCATCTGCCAATGCAGGAGACCTAAGAGACACTGGTTTGATCCTTGACTCCGGAAGATCCCTGGAAGAAAGAAATGTCAACCCCCTCCATTATTCTTGCCTGGGAAATCTCATGGACAGAGGAGCCTGGAGGGCTACAGTCCAGAGGGTCACAAAAGAGTCAGACATGACTTCAGTTTAGTTCAGTTCAGTCGCTCAGTCGTGTCCGATTCTTTGTGACCCCGTGAATCACAGCACACCAAGCCTCCCTCTCCATCACCAACTCCCGGAGTTCACTCAGACTCACGTCCATCGAGTCAGTGATGCCATCCAGCCATCATCCTCTGTCATCACCTTCTCCTCCTGCCCCCAATCCCTCCCAGCATCAGAGTCTTTTCCAATGAGTCAACTCTTCGCATGAGGTGGCCTAGGTACTGGAGTTTTGGTCATAACTTTCCTTCCAAGGAGTAAGTGTCTTTTAATTTCATGGCTGCAGTCACCATCTGCAGTGATTTTGGAGCCCCCCCAAAATAAAGTCTGACACTGTTTCCATGGTTTCTCCATCTATTTCCCATGAAGTGATGGGACCAGATGCCATGATCTTCGTTTTCTGAATGTTGAGCTTTAAGCCAACTTTTCCACTCTCCTCTTTCACTTTCATCAAGAGGCTTTTTAGTTCCTCTTCACTTTCTGCCATAAAGGTGGTGTCATCTGCATATCTGAGGTTATTGATATTTCTCCCGGCAATCTTGAGTACAGCTTGTGTTTCTTCCAGTACAGCGTTTCTCATGATGTACTCTGCATATAAGTTAAATAAGCAAGGTGACAATATACAGCCTTGACGTACTCCTTTTCCTTAATGACTAAATAATACCAACAATGTAATGGGGGCAGGAAAGCCATGTCTGAAACTCGGGGCATTCTTTTGGGAGGCTCTTAGTAGTCCCAGGTCCAACATAGTGACAGAAGGAAGTTAGATCCATCAGTGACAGGCTTGTGACCAGTTACATAACGACTGTAGCAGCTACATATTTTTTCCTCTTGTTTTTCATGTTTGTATGAATATACATATATATTTGTATATCTTAACTTTCTTATATCTCCTCTTTCTTAATTTACAGCTTTTGAGGGATTATTTTCCATTTACTGCTAGGTAACAGAAAATTCAATGGGACTGACTAAATTTGGAAAATAATGTAGCACAGGGATGCATACCATGACTTTTGAGATTTTTATCTGTACTGTTTGGTGAGATGATGTCTTTATTTGCACTAAGAATAGTTGCAGCTTGTTAAGTAGAAACACTGAGTTGTGGTGTTTTAGTTTATGGAAGGGTACACATGGATGGGAGTTGCCAAACAGGTAGACAAGTTACTAAGTGGTTTCTCAGCTGCATATCCTCCCTCCTGTATTATAATTGGTGAGGCTGGGGTTGGGATGCTAAACCATATTTCTGCTTTGCCACCTGACTTCTTGTTTCAATCTGAGAGGAGACATGAGAGGGAGTCAGCAAGGTAGGAAGTGGAGGGAAAGTGTTTCTCTTTCGTGTTTTTCTCTGCTTTCTTCCCATGGACTCCGGTTCATTTCTGGCTCCCATGATCATCACCCCAACAGCACTCTTTCACTATGACAATGGCAGTTCTTCTTATGTGGCAGCAGCGGAATCAAGCTTGCAGTTTTCCCAACATTTGAAGAATTAACTTCAAAATGTCTTGTCTCTGGTAAATCAGCTGTATTTCACCAACATTTCTCAGAAATCTGAGTTTTAGCTTCCGGGCCCCTTCCTCTTGGGTTCTAAGTTTGATAATTCTGTCTCTAACTATTGCTTCTCGTGCTCCTAGGAGTGGTAACTGCTTCCTGTATTTGCTACCTTTGAAACACCTTTGAGTTCCCTTTTTATCTCTTCAGTTACCCAGCTAACAACTTCATTGGAGAATTGGATTCATGTTGATGTATGGCAAAACCAATACAGTATTGTAAAGTAAAATAAAAAATAAAGATATGAATGGATATTAGAATAATGACTATGCAGACTTAAAAAAAAAGATTGTCCCTGAAAAGAGAAATGGTATGATTTTGTCCCCCAATTCTACCCTGATTGATACTAGAAGTTTTCTAAAAACAATTTAACTTGGCAAAAACTTAATAGTAAATACAATAGTAAATATTAAATGTACCATGAAGCAAAACATCTCATAAATATTTGACCTGTTCCATCAAGGGACTATCTAGACTAGCTGTCCTATTCTTTCTTTGTTTTGGTTGATTACTTAGGTCAACTTATAGGCATTGTGGGTTTTCCTGGTGGCTCAGCCAGTAAAGAATCTGCCTGCAATGCAGGAGACCAGGGCTCGATCCCTGGGTCAGGAAGAGCCCTTGGTGAAGGGAATGGTTACCCATGCCAGTATTCTTGCTGTAGATTTCCATGGACAGAGGAGCCTGGTGGATGACAGTCCATGGGGTCACTTAGAGTCAGACAAGACTGAGAAACTAACACTTTCACTTTTACTATAGGCATTGTAGGAATAACCTCCAAATTACAAGCTAAAGTTCTTCTTACTTGCATATTTACAAGTTATTTTCTGTCTCTGCTGCCTAGGGGTTCACACTACTATTGTAAGGCTCTAAAAACTCGTGGGCAATGCCAGCAATTTTCTTCCTTCATAGTAAATTCCCATGTTGTTTATTTATTGAATCCCAGTAAGAAACTTTAACTGACACAAACATTTCAGTTAATTTCTAAAAAATTCAGGATTCAAAATCTTTTACATAAACTATTTTATGCATAAATACTTGATAATGTGTCATAATTAATGTCTGCCAAACTGTTAAGTGAAGCTGACAATGAAATATTGAAAGTAAATGTCCCTTTTATCCTTCTTTTAATAATGAATCATTTATAACATTATCTATAAAATTCAGAAAGACATGAAGAATGTTCTAATAGCAATGACTGAGATATTGAGAACAAAGTTGCAGTTTTTATCTCTTTCAGTCAATAATATCAAACCTCCAAAATCATTTTTATTTAACATGCAGACATCTGAAACATCTATAGATTTCTAACATGAGACTATCAGAGATATAATGAAATTTCACATAATTTAAAGGAAGCAGAAAGTCTTATACCTTGACATTTAATATCTATCTTAAGAATTATAATTTGTGTCTATTTCCTCCACTGGAAGAACTGTGATTTCAAAGACAAAAAGATATCTTAGATTTTTTTTTAGCCTAATATAGTGTCTGATTGTATTAGTTTTCTGTTATTGCTAAAACAAATTTTCACATAATAGTTTAAAATAATACAAATATATTTTCTTATAATCCTGGAGGTGTGAAGTCTGAAATAGGTTTTAGTGGGCTAAAATCAGTTGGGGGCTCTAGAGGAGAATTCATTTCCTTCCTTTTTCCAGTTTCTATAACTGCCCATACTTCTCATGACTTCCTTATATCTTTAAAGCCAGAAATGGCCAGTTGGGTTTCCTCATACTACATCACTTTAATTCTTGCCTCCCTTTTTCTCTTATAAGGACCCTTGTGATCATACCCAGATTATCCAGGTTAATCTCCTTGACCTTATCTCACTTGGAAAGTCCTTTGCTGTGTGAAATAACACATTCACAGGTTCTGGGGATTAGGATGCGGACAGCTTTGACGGGTTATTATTCTGCCTGCTGCGCTGGCCTATTTGAAGTCGCTCAGTCATGCCCAACTCTTTGCGACCCCATGGATAGTAGCCTGCACCAAGCTCCTCCGTCCATGGGATTTTCAAGGCAAGAGTACTGGAGTGGGTTGCCATAGTACAGAACAAATATTGTTGACTCAGTGGACACAGTACGTTGTACTTTGGACCTAAAAGTAGGGACAAAAATTTTCTATGTAAATATTTATTATGCAGTGGCTAAGGGTATTGTGCAGTGGTAGGCAATGCTGTGTGGTCAGCAATTCTTATTTTTAGAGAATGGCTTTTAATTGTTGTATAATCATTAATTAATTATTACTTATACATTATGATAATGTTTTATTATTTAAATATTATTTTCAAAGATTGCACATTGGTATATGGGAATGCAGATTTATTTAGATGGTATTTGTCTGACTTGAAATATTTGACTGATAACACACTGATAACACATAGTAAGACAATGAACATGTTCATATTTATCTTGGCTTACTTGGGTATTTCTTAAATAAATTCTTTGAAGCATTATTTCTGGCTAAGTTGATATGCTTGATTTAAATTTTAGTAGAACCACCAAAATGTTTCTCAAAAGGCTGTGCTTATTTACACACCAATCAAAACTGAATTGTGAGTACTTGTTTTCCCTTACCATCACCAGTACTAGATATTATCAGCCTTTGCAGCTTTCACTAATCTGCTTGGCAAAAATAGGTGGCATTTGCATTTTATAAACACTGGCACTAACACTTTCATTTTCTAGAGTGAAAATAAGAATTATTTAATGTGTATTTTTTTAACTGCTAAAATCTTTGCCTATTTTTTGATTGGATTTTAATTTTTAATGCTTGTATATTATGGATTTGGGGGCTTACCTGATAGTTCAGCTGGTAAAGAATCCACCTGCAATGAGGAGACCCCGGCTGGATTCCTGGGTCAGGAAGATCCCCTGGAGAAGGGATAGGCTACCCATTCCAGTATTCTTGGGCGTCTCTGGTGGTCAGCTTGTAACGAATCTGCCTACAATGCAGGAGACCTGGGTTCGATCCCTGGGTTGGGAAGATCCCCTGGAGAAGGGAACAGCTACCCACTCCAGTTTTCTGGCCTAGAGAATTCCATGGACCATATAGTCCACGGATAACAAAGAGTCAGACATGACTGAATGCCTTAGTGAATGACTTTCATTTCACTTCACTTCATTATGGATTTTAACCCGTTTTCTATTTGTAAACAGTAAAATTTTCCACTAGTGTTGCTTGCCTTATAACTTTATTTATACTTTTTTTGTTGTTGTTGATTGGCAAACAGAACATTTTGGTTTTCAATGTAGTCATATAAGTCAGTTTTTTCTTGTCTTTGTTTCAGAAGACCTTTTGTCTAAAAGCTATTAAAATAGTCATATTTTTTTTTCTTTGACATTTTTATAGCTTCATCTCTAGCTCTTTATTACATTAAGAATTTTTGTCTACATTATGAGCTCAAAATATAACTTAGTTTTTTTGTTTTGTTTTTCATTCAAGTGAAAAACCAAATATCCCAGTGCCATTTATAGTTGTAGTCTTCCTTTTCCTGCTGGCTTGAAATATTACCATTATTATAACAAATTTCACATAGACATGGATATTTTTCTGGGTTTTTAATTCTGTTTACTGTTCAGTATATATGTATCTGGATTAGTTTCTTGCTGGCTTTTAATTACCATACTTGCATAGTATTTAGGACAAATTTTCTTTTTAAAAAATGTTCTTTCTCATCTCAGTCTATTTTATGTAGAATTTAGAATGACATGAGAGACTTTCATTAATTTATAGGTTAATTTGGGGACAAATTTACACTTTTACAATATTAAATCTTCCCATCCAGCAGCATGGTGCAGCATGGTGTTTCTCTTGGATTTAAGCCTTATTATATTCCTTAGTAAGACTGACAGTTTCTCTACATGTATGTTTTATTTATTTACTTTATCATTACTTTTAGTTATCATATGAGTATTTGAATTCTGAATGAAATCTTTATGGGTTTCATCTTCTAATCTGTGCTAACATATAAGATAGCTGCTGATTTTATATATTGTCTCCATCTAGATTACTAAACTCATTAATTTTAATAGTTTTCTAAGTATTTCACTGGACGAATGCTAATATTGTTTCTTACACTATATGCTGATTCCTTTATAGCTTGTTCTTATATTTAATGTATTTGCTAATACCTACTTTTTGTCCTTTTTACTACACTCTGGAAGGATTCTTATGATATTCCAGATCACTAATTGAATCTTTATCCCTATCCATATCTATCTTACTATTTACTCATCTATCAATTTGTTTTATTTCAGTGACAATGCTTTTAATTTCCCCAAATTCTCATTATTTCTTTTCCTCCTTTTCTTCCTCTTCTTTCTATTCCTGCTTCTGAAAAGTTTTTTTTTTTAAGAATGCAATGTTTTCTTTAGTGTCATTGCTTGTAATTCTAGTACTTTTAAAAGTTCTTCCTATTTCAGAAATTCTTTTTTTAAAAGAAACCAATATCACCTTCTTCATTATTTTTTTTAATTTAAATTTATTTATTTTATTTGGAGGCTACTTTACAATATTGTATTGGTTTTGCCATACATCAACATGAATCCGCCACGAGTGTACATGTGTTCCCAGTCCTGAACCCCCCCTCACCTCCCTCCCTATACCATCCTTCTGAGTCATCCCAGTGCACCAGCCCTGAGCATCCTGTATCATGTATCGAACCTGGACTGGCGATTCATTTCTTATATGATATTATACATGTTTCAATGGCATTCTCCCAAATCATCCCACCCTCTCCCTCTCCCACAGAGTCCAAAAGACTGTTCTATACATCTGTGTCTCTTTTGCTGTCTCGCATACAGGGTTATCATTACCATCTTTCTAAATTCCATATATATACGTTAGTATACTGTATTGGTGTTTTTCTTTCTGGCTTACTTCACTCTGTATAATAGGCTCTAGTTTCACCCACCTCATTAGAACTGATTCAAATGTATTCTTTTTAATGGCTGAGTAATACTCCATTGTGTATATGTACCACAGCTTTCTTATCCATTCATCTGCTGATGGACATCTAGGTTGCTTCCATGTCCTGGCTATTATAAACAGTGCTGCAGTGAACATTGGGGTACACGTGTCTCTTTCAATTCTGGTTTCCTCGGTGTGTATGCCCAGCAGTGGGATTGCTCAGTTGTATGGCAGTTCTATTTCCAGTTTTTTAAGGAATCTCCACACTGTTCTCCATAGTGGCTGTACTAGTTTGCATTCCCACCAACAGCGTAAGAGGGTTCCCTTTTCTCCACACCCTCTCCAGCATTTATTGCTTGTCAACTTTTGGATCGCAGCCATTCTGACTGGCGTGAAATGGTACCTCATTGTGGTTTTGATTTGCATTTCTCTGATAATGAGTGATGTTGAGCATATTTTCATGTATTTGTTAGCCATCTATATGTCTTCTTTGGAGAAATGTCTATTTAGTTCTTTGGCCCATTTTTTGATTGGGTCATTTATTTTTCTGGAATTGAGCTGCAGGAGTTGCTTGTATATTTTTGAGATTAGTTGTTTGTCAGTTGTTTCATTTCCTATTATTTTCTCCCATTCTGAAGGCTGTCTTTTCACTTGCTTATTGTTTCCTTTGTTGTGCAGAAGCTTTTAAGTTTAATTAGATCCCATTTGTTTATTTTTGCTTTTATTTCCAATATTCTGGGAGGTGGGTCATAGAAGATCCTGCTGTGATGTATGTCAGAGAGTGTTTTGCCTATGTTCTCCTCTAGGAGTTTTATAGTTTCTGGTCTTAGGTTTAGATCTTTAATCCATTTTGAGTTTATTTTTGTGTATGGTGTTAGAAAGTGATCTAGTTTCATCCTTTTACAAGTGGTTGACCAGTTTTCCCATCACCAATTATTAATGAGATTTATTTTTTAGAGATTAGTTCTGTTTGAAACATTTTTATCACTCTGTTGGTTTTTTTTTAAAAATGTTTGGGATTCTAGTTAGTTTTTTAGTAGTTGTATTTGAAGGACTCAGTTGAATGTTTTTGGTAGTTGGAGAATTATTTCTTAAGGACAAAAGAAATTTCTATTCCTTCAGCAATGAATTTGGCCAAATCTTAGGATCTGTGGCTCTAGCAGTTTTATACAGAGAGAAAGGCGAGGCTTTCTCTTTCTCTCTCTTTCCTAGAAGGAAAGGCTTCTAGGAGCCTCAGGAGCTGAAGCTCTCTTCCTTTATAAAGGTGTTTATCTTTGGCATCTGGAATAGCAATTGCTTAATATTTAATCCAAATGCTATTATATAGATTAACCAAAGAGCTATGTTAAAGTTTTATTTTTTATATTAAAGTTTTAGACATGTATTTTCTCCTAGTATTTCTAAATATCATATAGCAGAATAATCAAATTGGAAACATTGATCTAAATTAAATCCTGCCTAGTAAATAGACTATATTCTCTGCTTTAATGCCTGTTTTCACTTTGGCATTTTCCATCTTTTATTTTTTGTCCAAAGCTGGGGCTGGAGAAGAGTTGCTGGAATACTCATGACGTATTTTAGAGACAGGGACCATACAACTGTGATTTGAGTTTAGGATTCACATAAGGAAACAGTTGGAGATAAAGCTGGAGTCAGGCTGTGAAGATGTTTATATTTATGTTTAAGGAGTTTAGACTTTATCCTGTCAGCAGTGGAGTATTTCTGATGGGTTCTGAGCAAAGAAGCATCATGATAAAAGCAGCTTTATTTGACAGTGGTCTCCATAATAAGTATAAGGGAGAAAGAGATTATGAGAACATTATGGTAATCTAGGATGAGATGATAAGGGTTTGAGATAAAGTTGGGGAAGCTGGAATGGAAAGACAGTGACATATAGAAGAGTCTGAACAAAATAATGTTAGGTTTTAGTGATTTCTTGGATGAGACAGTGAAGAAAGAGGAGTGCTCAAAGGCAACATGCAGTTTCAAGCCTGGGTTGCTGGAAGAGGTAATATAGAACTAAACAAGGAAATAAAAAAGAGGCAGCTGTTTACTTCCTGACTTTAGCTGTCATTTGAACACATAGACACAATTGTGTTTTATATCTTGAGCTCCTTTATATATTTCCTGTCCACTGAAGCTGAGAATATCCATTGATTAGATAAGGCTGAGAGGATGAGAGCAAGGATGTAAAAGATGGTGTTTTAACTTTGTGCTGGTCAGACCTGAGGACAATCTGGTTGCAATATCTTCCATCTTACTTGTGACCAAACTATTCAGTGCATCTGGCTAGCTGGACTCAGTCCAGTTCCCATTCTGGACCATAATGAAGGATATCAGACTGGAATCATTTCAAGAAGTTGATTCATGAAAAAATTAGACCTCGACCTGTTCATCTATCAAGAGAAATGGCAAAATTTTATGAAGATCGTTATCAGTAAAAGTTGCTTTAAAGGTACATAAAAATTTTCTTTTCAGGCCTCCTAGTGTTTATACTTCTGTTGCTGTTGGTGAATGTACATTCAAGAAATTCATTCTTCTCATAATAGCCTTGTCTTTTCTCAGTAACTTAGTTTCACTGTGCCTGTCTATCTAATGAGTTGCATGGCCATAGTAGTTACAGGGTTGCATAAAGATTAAATGAGTAAATACAAGTAATGTGTCATGAAGAGTACTTTGCTCATAGTAAGAACCAATACTTATTCTTTTTTTTTTTTTTTTTTTAACTCCTAGGAGTCTCAGACCAAAGAAGGGCCTTTCCTTTTTACTGATCAGGTTGTGATGTTTAAGGCAGTGGTCTCAAACGTCAGTGTACTTTAAGATAATTGCTACAGTTTATTAAAACACAGATTACTGGGCCTCCTCCCCAGAGTTTTTGATTTGGTTCGTCTAAGGTGGGGCCTGAGAACTCTGACATGTTCCCAGATGATGTTGATGGTGCTGGCTGGGGACTGAATTTTTGAGAACCAGTGGTTTTGGGGGCTGAAGTGGGGAATGAGGTGTGGATTTGTAATGGAGTCAGTTTCTTTGCAGTTAGGAGTTCCATACTCTTCTGGCTGTACATCGTGAACTCCAGTCTGCTGTGCTTTTTGTTTTCTAAGCAGCAGAAACCAGTCAGCAGGTGACAAATTTCATTACTCCACTTTCTTTGAATTTTCCCAGGGATTACTAAGTATACAACTGTTAGTGCTGGCACTTTTCTGTTATTTTAAGGATTTGTTGGTTTTTCCAAGGTGGTTTTTCCCTTGATGCCAGAAGATGTGAATAAGAACATGCTGAGGATGTTCAGTCTGTCTTGATATGTGATGTACTGTAGAATTTATCTTTTTCATTTAATATTAATTTTAATCTGTGCTTTTTTTCTCATTCCTTTTAATTCTCATTTAATTAGTCAGAGTTACAAATGGCATCACTTATAAACATCCTTGTAAACCCAGCAATGTGGCTTTCAGCATTTCTGTAATGAAAGTTTAAACTACTTGGAACTCTAGCTTACATTCTTTTAAGTCTTTATGATCTAAATATTCTTTTCCATGATGCCAAAAAGGTTCTGTGTGATCATCTAAAGTTTGAAATTCTTTTCAAATCAAAGGCACTGCCAAATGCAGAAGCAACTGTGTGTGAAGAAAATGTGTGGAAACACCAGTCATTACAGGTTGGTTTATAAAAAGAGTTGCAGATTGATAGGTCTTTGAAAAATGTTTGGTGACACAAAACTCTTTCAATCAGTTCCAAATCTGGCAACTCTCTTGTTTCGTTAGATTTTCTTTCCTTCACTTTTCTCCTCTCTCTAACAGAGACAGACACATCCCTTTTCCTGCGTCCCATTTTAGATGACTGATGGAAAAGTAAACACCAAATATGAGCATGTGGGGATGGTTTATTTCTTTTTACATTGACTAGAAGGCAGTGTTGAAAGGGAGACACTGCTGTCATTTCACAATGTAGGAAATTTAGAAAAGGTGTTAGAGCTGTTTTAAATAATTTCTTTTTTTGGATTATGCCATTCATGAGGGTATGTAGTCTTTCCTTTATAGCAGGAATTTGTTTAAAGTATATCTGAGATCTCTTGGTGACAAATAAACAATGTGTTCAAAAGAAAGCCCTGTAATTTTTTCATTAGATGATTCATGCTTAAAAACGTCAAATGATCAGGAATGAAAGACCCAATGATTGGGTCATTTGAAACATATGGTTCTGGGGTTATTTTGCATGGCAACTCTAAATATGGAATCTCAGTCCCTTCTTTTGCCCTTGCAAAGAGAGCAGAGTCTGATGTGCCTAGTTCTTTCAGTTTTATATCTTAAATTCAATACCCTCTTGACCTGTGAAGCAGCACAGAATAGTGGTTAGATGTGAAGACTAGAGGTGCGTATTTATTCATTGAGCAAAGTTGAGAAAACTATTAAGCCTTTTATGCATTAATTTCTTAATTTGTAAAACAAAATAGTATACTTACCTTGAAAGAGATGAAATAATACACATAAGGCCCTTAGAACAGTTTCTGGCATATAATAGGCACAATCAGTCTTAGCTTTTATTACTGACCTCGAGTGGACTTCTTTAGTTTGATCAACTATTTCCCCCAAAGAGAGAAGATTATGACAACTTCAGTGTAAATTGCTACTTAGAATATCATCTGGGAATGGTTCAGACTTAAAGTGGCTTAAATATTATAAAATCAGGCCCATGTTTATGAAAACTAAATTAGTGATATTTTGGTCATGGGTTATATTTCTACATATGGGAAAATGCGTTCCATTACAGTAATTTCCCCATATTTTAACAACAGGAAATTCTTTCAGGCCAGTAGATTTTGGATTCTTTTGCTTAGTGAGAAAGGACCTGTGATTTTTACTTTTGTACTCTTTTCTCTGATGAATGAAAACTTTATACAAAAAAGGATGATTTTTAAATTATATTGAAACTCAAATATAACTTCATATAAAGTTATTCCTCTGAACTGGATATTTAGACTTGAGATGCACACTGAAGATATTTTGGAGATATTAAAATAATGTATCTAGATTACCTTATAGTTCCAAATTTCTGTTTTTTCTTTGAATCTTCTGACTCATTAAGTCAATAATATCCATTTCTTTTGGGGGAAGAGATTGACCCGGCTGAAAGCAAGAGCATCATCATTTGCCTTTGGACTTTCAAATAGAATTGATCATGTCTATAGTAAGATAATAGTCCTGAAGTAAGTACTTTTTGTTTGAAAAGGCATTCTTTTTTGAGAAAGAAAAAAAAAAGATGTATGTTATGATTTTCTTATAAATAAAATTGGAGTGGATATCATGGAACAGAGCATGGGTCAGAACGCAACACAGCTCAGAACATACGGGAAGTTCCCACAACATGGTTCGGGACTGGGGGAAGCAAATCTACCAGAACTGGAGTCGTTGAAAGGGAATGAGGTCAAGAAAGCTGACGGAATATCTTCCCTTTTGCATCCTACCCTCTTCAGGTGAGATCTTGAAAGTGAGAGGGAGACACAGAATATTAATAGATTTGTCTGAATTGAAGAACATTGAAAGTTGATGCTCCCAGTCACTTGGGAAAACCCTGGAGATTGCAGGATCTCTGTCATAGCAAAATGTGCATCACGATGTTGGAATGGTAGAGGATCAATGGCTGATAGGAAGGGCTGAAGGTATGTGGGGTGGGGTCCTGCATCTGCTTAGTGCAGCAGAAAGAAAACTGAAGGCTTCTTCATCCCTGTTCCTGCTCCATTATCCCACTTCCAGGAGGATCAGTGGACCAAAAAGCACAATGCAGAATGAGGAGACCTCACCACCAGACACAATGGCAAACTCCATGGACGAAACAGTGGCTGTCAAACTGACACCGTAATAGTGGGCCAGAGAAATCAGTGTCAATAGCAGACGATTCCCTGTGGACTAGGCAGAATGCAGGACATCTCAACAGAAGCCAGAAAGAACTGGTTGGTCCTCTTCATACAGACAATACCATCTTGGGAAGAAGGAAGAAGAAAAAGAAAGTTTTTCTTTTGTCAAGTTATAAAAAAAACCCCACAACCCTTTTGTTTGTTTTGCCATCAGTAAAAATGAGGCTAATAAAGAAAAGATAATCAGGGATAGAAAGTAAAGTGAGTTGAAGTAAATTTCATCCCTGCTACAGAAAGTATTAATTAAAATAATCATTCTGTGTTCTAAAGTACATGAAAAGTTGGGTTTTCCAACTAGAAATGGGGCAGAATGTACACAGTTTGTTCAGCTTCAGTGTGGACCACATGCCCCTAGAATTCTAGTGTCTGGAGATTTTTAACCTAATTGCTCACCTGACTTCAATTTCTCTCCTTTAAATCCTATCCTGCATATTTCTGCCCACATAATCATCTGCCTGTAGTCTGCCTCTTTGGTCAACTGTTTCCTTAATTCAAGAACCTCAATGATATATTTGTTTATGCCTCGAAGTACTGTGATTCACTCTAAAGGTTTATTTGTTTCTTGCTTTCTTGCTATATTTCATTCCTTTTGAACAGTTCTAATTATAGCATAGCAAGTTGGGAGTAGTTCTGTAACTTTTAGCTGCAGAAGATGACTATTTGGAATCAGTTTTCTTCCTATGCCTTTATTGGTGTTCGAAATATAGTATATATTTTTTGGCATGAAGATACAGTTGTTTTAATAAAGAATCAAGCTGACCAAAGCAGGAAGTATATATAACCCTTCAAACACTACTGCTAAGCAATCGAATTCAGTGACCACACTGAAACTTGAGAAAAGCATGCTTACAATTTAACTTCGTGGTGTATTGAACTCTTGTATGTCAATTTGCCTGTTTCATAGGTTTGTAAGCTGAAAGTCCTTGATGCTAACTTAAATACAAACAAGACAAAATATTCTTAACAGAGTGTGCTAACCATATGCAGGATTCATTTGATGATATTTTTCATTTTCTTTATAAAATATATCTTAGAATCATTAGTGATTTTTGTTCAGAAGTTTAAATCACAAAAATGAAGTGATATCATGGTGAACCATAGGATCCATCATCTCTAAGGGTTTAAATATCAAATTCAGCTAACATAAACTGAATTCCTACTATATCACAAATAGCTCAAGTTCAATGCTTTTGTATTATGTCATGCATTCATTTAATCAACATCCAGTTTTTTTTTTTTTCTACCATGGGTTACATGTGCTAGGTACACATGATGAGATGGAAGGCATAGTTTAGCAATTCAAGCAGGGTATAGTGTAGTCAGTCAATTGGACCAATAAACAGGAAACTGTTAGGATAAAGATTTGTATAGGTTGTTCTTGGAGACTAGAGAAGGAGCTTATTTAACTTGGAGGTAGTCAGGGAAGGATTTCTTGCGTGTTAGTCTGTATTATCCAAATAGACAAAGAAGGCATTCAAAACAAAGGGGAAGGGTGAATATGACACCATTACAGAACCTCAAAGACTTTGCTGTGACTCGAACATAAGACTCATGTTGAGAAAGTGGTGAGATACAAGTATTGAAAAGTGGGGTGGCAGCCAGATTGTAAGCTATCTGATTTTAACCTCACAAGAACTCTGTTGGGTGGGTGGTGTCATGCCTGTTTTATAGATGAGGAAACAGACTTGGGGAGCTTAAACACCTTGCTTATGGCCACACAGTAAGCAGCAGAGTTGTATCTCCTGACTGCAAATCTAGTGTTTTTCTCACTACTGCCATAGAGGAGTTACTGGATTTGTTTCTTAATGGCCACTTTTGTTTTAATAATACAACTAGTCATAAAATATGATCAGTCGGAAAGTGTGAGTAAGTATTAAACTGAGGCTTTCCTGGTAGTTCAGCTAGTAAAGAATCCACCTGCAAACTAGGTCAGAGGAGACCTAGTTTGATTCCTGGGTCAGGAAGATCCCTTAGAGAAGGGATGGGCTACCCACTCCAGTATTCTTGGGCTTCCCTGGTGGCTCAGACCATACGGTAAAGAATCTGCCTGCAATGTGGGAGACCTGGGTCAGGAAGATCCGCTGGAGGACGACATGGCAATCCACTCCAGTATTCTTACCTGGAGAATCCCCATGGACAGAGGAGCCAGGGGTTGCCAAGAGTTGGACACGACTGAACAATTAAGCACACACAAGTATTGAATTAGAATTACATTGTGGTTGTGAACAATGTTATTTAGGTAACTACTCAAAAGTGTTTTAATAATAGTAATAGTTCTTGCTCTTATAACAGGTGGGAAGTCCCTATCCGCCTCTACATCTATATGCTTATAGTTTGTATTGAACATGAGATATTTTATTTATTTATTTGAACATTAGATATTTTAAAAATGTGTTTCTACCACATGCATGGAACAGTATTTAGTTTAGTCTTTCTGAATGCCCACTTGTCCAGAAGCCTGGGAAGAGAGATCAAATAGCTGATGGAACAGGCCTAAGGAGTGGATCAGACTAGAAAAGTGGCCTCGTGTGGATTTTTATATGAGATTGGTCAAAATCATTGCTTAATTTGTTCAGTAATAAGGATCCAACACTACTGGATGATTTAATGTCTTACAGTAACTTTACAACAGCAGAAGCATAAAAGAATTTATTTTAGAACTCTTAAAACAAAACAAAATTTAGCCATGTCTTATGTTCCTTTGGGAACCACAGATGCAAAAAATGTCTTTTTAAAGGGAAAATTGGTTAACTAAGGGCTTGCTCTCCTTAGGAGAGGTCCATGTTAGACTTTAGCCAGGTGTATGGGTCTATGTAATTTATCTGGAATGGAGGAAGGGAACCTGTAGGATTCCTTGTATGCTTTTCTGTTTTTTAAAAATTTGTTGGCTGTGCCATGTGACTTGTCAAACCTTGGTTCCCTGACTAGGGATGGAACCTGGACCATTGGTTGTGAAAGTATGGACCCCTACCCATTGGACCACCAGGGAATTCCTTCCTTATATTCTTAAAGAGATCTGATAAAGCATGAAAAAAATAAGAAATATTTTAAGTGTGGCACCACAAACAATGTGAGAGTGTGTGTGTATATTTATGTGTTTGTGGGTGACCTCAGATTACTTCTAATCTGTAGTGTTGAATTCTCCAAAGTTCATCTTAAGTAAGCATGCAAAAGATTTTAAAAGACATTTCATATTAACATTTGACAATTTTTTTTAATGTTAAGGTAACATACTGATTCCATCAAGTCATCCAAACAGTAGTATCAGCATTAAGTTCCAGAACAATAAAGCTTTTAGAACTACAATGTTTAACATGTGAATTTTAAACACGTATTTTAATTATGATGAAATTAAATCAATACTACGTCATTAGTCTATCTGCTCATGTAAATGAGAAAACTGTGGTCTTATAAGTGCAGTTTGGTTGGTTAAGGTTAACAATTTCTGCTTTTTCCAATTCGTGATAGGCTACTAAGCCTCCTGATAAACCCTTCCTTCCACTCCAAAAATGTTTTGGGGTAATTAAAAATAGAATTTGAGTTACTAAATAACTGTAGGTGCTGAAGTAATATAGTTTAATAGTTATGAAATGCAAGGAGCATCATTATGCAGTTTGTATTAAATGAAGAGCCAGAGTGTAGAAAGTGGTTCAACCATAAAAAAAATTGATTAATAGTACATTGAACAATAAAATTCAAATCTGGGAATCATGTTTGCATAATCTAAAATTTTTCTACATCCTCAGTTCTTTTAAGTATTTATTCTTTTTAAAGAGTGCCTCTGAAGCTTCTTTCACTTTGTGCAAATTATTGGCCTCAACATGTAAATTTAATAGTATTGCATCTAATCTAAGTAATAAGTTTTTTAGAATAGTAATTAAATATCAATATTCTTCTTTGAAAACTTATCTATGAAAGCTGCAGAAAAATATATAAATAAAAAATCCAGAATTTTATCCTCTCTGAGATAGTTTTATTGATTTTTATGCATTCTGAAAATATTCTTTGATATATTGTATACTCTTTTTAAAAATCTGTTTTGAAATTTAGTTGAAGAATCACTTCTACTGTTTGAGGGTAAGAAAATTCTATGATTCTATGTTTAATCTCTTTAGAAAGAGTTCTTATAACTTTGTTGTTGTTGTTGTTCCTTCACTAAGTCATGTCTGACTCTTTGTGACCCCAGGGACTGCAGCACACCAGGCTCCATTGTCCTTCACTATCTCGCAGAGTTTGCTCAAACTCATGTCTGTTGAATTGATGGTGCTTTCTAACCATCTAATCCTCTGCTGCCCCTTTCTCCTTTTGCCTTCAATCTTTCCCAGCATCAGGGGCTTTTCTAATGAGTCGGCTCTTCACATCATGTGGCCAGAGTACTGGAGATTTAGCTTCAGCATCAGTCCTTCCAGTGAATATTCAGGGTTGATTTCCTTTAGGATTGACTTGTTTGATCTCCTTGCAGCCCAAAGGACTCTGCAGAGTGTTTACCAGCACCACAGTTTGAAAGCATCAATTCTTTGGTGCCCAGTCTTCTTTATGATCCAACTCTCATATCAGTACGTGACTGCTATAAAAACCATATGCTGTGCTTAGTCTCTCAGTCACATTCAACTCTGTGACACTATGGACGATAGCCTGCCAGGCTCCCTCATCCTTGGGGTTTTCCAGGAAAAACCGTAGCTTTGACTATACAGACCTTTGTCACAGTGATGTCTTTGCTTTTAAATATGCTCTCTAGATTTGTCATAGCTTTCCTTCCAAGGGATTCCCTCATAGCTCAGTTGGTAAAAAATCCGCTTGCAATGCAGGAGACCCTGATTTGATTCCTGGGTCAGGAAGAATCACTGGAGAAGAGATAGGCTACCCACTCCAGTATTCTTGGGCTTCCCTTTGGCTCAGCTAGTAAAGAATCTGCCTGCAATGCAGGAGACATGGGTTCGATCCCTGGGTTGGGAAGATCCCATGGAGAAGGGAAAGGCTACCCACTGCAGTATTCTGGCCTGGAGAATTCCATGAACTATACAGTTCATGGGGTTGCAAAGAGTCGGACACGACTGAGTGAATTTCACTCACACTTTCCTTCCAAGGAGCAAGCATCTTTGAATTTCACAGCTGAAGTCACTATCCACAGTGATTTTTGAGCTCAAGAAAATAAAATCTGTCACTGTTTCCACTTTTTGGAAAGTAGCTTCTATTTGCCATGAAGTGATGGGACTAGATGCCATGATCTTAGTTTTTTTTGAATGTTGAATTTCCCGCCAGCTTTTTCACTCTCCTTTTCACCCGCTTTAGTTCCTCTTCAGTTTCTGCCACTGGAGTAGTGGTATAATCTGCATATCTGAGGTTGTTGATATTTCTCCTGGCAATCTTGATTCTAGCTTGTATTCATCCAGCCCAGCATTCCACATGATGTACTCTGCATAGAAATTAAATAAGCAGAGTGACAATATACAGCCTTGTCATACTCCTTTCCCAATTTTGAACCAGTCGGTTGTTCTATGTCTGGTTCCAACTGTTGCTTCTTGACCCCCATGCAGGTTTCTCAGCAGACAGGTAAAGTGGTGTGGCACTCCCATCTCTTTAAGAATTTTCCATTGTTTGCTGTGATCCACACAGTCAGGCTTTAGCATAGTCAATGAAGCAGAAGTAGATGATGTTTTTCTGGAATTCCCTTGCTTTCTCCATGATGCAGTGAATGTTGGCAATTTGATCTCTGGTTCCTCTGCCTCTTCAAAACCCAGTTTGTATATCTGGAAATTCTTGGTTCGTGTAGTGCTGAAGCCTAACTTGAAGGATTTTGATTATAACCTTTTTGGCATGTGAAATGAGCTCAATTTTATGGTAGTTTGAACATTCATTGGCCTTGCCTTTCTTGTGTCTTAGCATATGACAAAGAAATTTTAAACCAAATGTAAATTCAGATTTGTAAAACTATTGTCAGATCCTGTGATTTACCAGCCATCTATATATTCCATTGAAAAATCATTTTCTACAACATACTGTGTTTCAATAACCCTTTGAAGTGTTTCAATTACACCTAATAATGCACTGTAGTGCAAGTTTAACATGTTTTTTAAAATTATGTAGCTCCTTGTACATTATTAATCTCTAATTTTTGAGATTTTGAAGATAGCTAATCTTTTTTTGCAGATTCATACAAATAACTGATAGTTTTGGGGGAAGTTAGCTGTTATTTAATTACCATTTCCTCTGAATACTTTATCACTTTTAAATCCAAAAACATGTATGACAGTAAATATACTTAAATTGGTAGCAAAATGTCTATATGTGTTAATGGCATGATATTAAGCTTGGTTTAAATTTTAGAAAAGTAATTTTGAATCAATACAATTAAAAACACAGACCTATGTAAGACAATTTCGTTCTTCTCAGTTGCTCTTTAAAATGGCTGCTGCTGTTATCTACACATATCTTACTAAGCAGATTCTGTTTTTGTAGTAGACTACCTGGGCTTCCCTGGTGGCTCAGCTGGTAAAGAATCTGCCTGCAGTGTGGGAGACCTGGGTTTGATCCCTGGGTTGGGAAGATCCCCTGGAGAAGGGAACGGCTACCCACTCCGGGATTCTGGCCTGGAGAGTTCCATGGACTGTGTAGTCCATGGGGTCACAGAGAGTCGGACACGACTAAGGAACTGTCATGGCACCTGTTGTCACAGCTGATATTGACTAAACTGAAGGACATTAATCTCATTGACGGTATTAAGAATCTGTTATACCAATGATTCTATATTGAAATTGGAAATATTTGTAAGAATCAAACTACTAATTCTTAAGTTAAAATGATTTTCTTTATCTTTCATTCTAGTAATTTCTGAAACCTTTAGTCACAATTGAAAAATTATTTATGCCATCTTAATGATAAACACATTTTCAAAATATAAGATATTTTCAAACCATAAGTTTTGCCTACTCTTTGTTTTTCTTAGCATATTTTTATTATCTATTGGTGACAGTTGATCACAAAAGAATTCACTCCAAAACTAAAATTGTTTTAAATATACTTTCCTGTGTATTATATTTTTTGAGGGATGCTCCTCTGTAGAATGAATTTTTGACGGCATGACATATTTGTATACAGTTAAGTATAACTGATGCTTTTGAACTGTGGTGTTGGAGAAGACTCTTGAGAGTCCCTTGGACTGCAAGGAGATCCAACCAGTCCATTCTAAAGGAAATCAGTCCTGGGTGTTCTTGGAAGGACTGATGCTAAAGCTGAAACTCCAATACTTTGACCACCTCATGCGAAGAGTTGACTCATTGGAAAAGACCTTGATGCTGGGAGGGATTGGGGGCAGGAGGAGAAGGGGACGACAGTGGATGAGATGGCTGGATGGTATCACCAACTCAATGGACGTGAGTCTGAGTGAACTCCGGGAGTTGGTGATGGACAAGGAGGCCTGGCGTGCTGTGATTCATGGGGTCGTAAAGAGTCGGACACGACTGAGCAACTGAACTGAACTGAACTAACTACGAGGAAGAAGAGGTTTCATAGTCTAGAAAAAGGAGTATAACACACTGAGTAAGAGCTTGAACATGACAGAAATGGGAAAAACCTATAAGAACGGGTACCTCATGCTCTGAGACTGCCAGGAAGAAGCGGGAGAGGAGCATGGTGGATTAAAGGTGAAGGGACAGAAAGTAGAGGGAATTCCTGCTTTGTTCATTTTCTCAACAAAGTAGTAGGCAAAATTATTTTTGAATGATCAGCTTAGAAGCAAGGCAATCATGAGAGATATGAGGATGGGAAGTTTTGGAACGGCTACTCTTAGATTTGGATGTGAGCTCACTGACTGAGGCCAGACAAGTAAGTATTTGGTTACTGAACTGTGGGGATACAGATATGAAAGACCTGGTCCTGGTCTGCTGGGTCAGGAAGATCCCCTGGAGAAGGAAATGGCAACCCACATCAGTATTCTTGCCTGGAAAATCCCATGGACAGGGGAGCCTGGTGGGCTGTAATCCATGGGGTCGCAGAGTCTGACATGACTTAGTAACTGAGCACACAAATTACTAGTTACTATGTGGATGCTGCTCTGGGAGCTGAGAGTAGAGACATTTTTTTCAGCCTAGGGAGAAGAGAGAAGTTGATAATTTTTTTTTAAAGAAGAGTTTCTTAGACCCTTTTATGTACCTGGTTAGCTTTACTATCATCAACACAATGGCCATGAGTTTAGCAAACTCTGGGAGATAGGGAAGGAGAGGAAAGCCTGGCATGCTGTAGTTCTTGGGGTCACAGAGAGTCAGACATGACTTAGCAACTGAACAAGCTTTACTTTATGCATTTAAGATGATACAGTTTTCAAGTAAATTAAAGTCAGAAGATTCTAAAAAGGTAAGTTATTCACTAAATGATATGTGACAGAACAATATAAAATAAACCACAAAATCTTAAAAAAAAAAAAGCATTCATACTCTTTCTGTTGTTAGGGACCAAAACCCAATTTAAAGTAAAGACAAACAAAAAAATGAAGCTATAGATTCATACCAGTCCATTTTAGTTTGCTGATTCCTAGAATGTTGACGTTCACCCTTGCCATCTCCTGTTTGACCACTTCCAATTTGCCTTGATTCATGGACCTGAAATTCCAGGTTCCTATGCAATATTGCTCTTTACAGCATCAGACCTTGCTTCTGTCACCAGTCACATCCACCAACTGGGTATTGTTTTTGCTTCAGCTCCATCCCTTCATTCTTTCTGGAGTTATTTCTCCGCCGATCTCCAGTAGCATATTGGGTACCTACTGACCTGAGGAGTTCTTCTTTCAGTATCCTATCATTTTTCCTTTTCATACTGTTCATGGGGTTCTCAAGGCAAGAATACTGAAGTGGTTTGCCATTCCCTTCTCCAGTGGACCATATTCTGTCAGAATTTAACTGGCGTGCTGTGATTCATGGGGTCGCAAAGAGTCAGACTCGACTGAGCAACTGAACTGAACTGATAGATTCATACCATTACTAATATGTTGGAGTCACTCCTGGTTTCAAGAATGGCTGCATTAAGGGATGGATTGTAACCCCATGGATTACAGCCCACCAGGCTCCCCTGTCAAATAATATCATCAGGATCTTTGTTTTACTACATTTTTGAGAAAGGAGCCTCCTTTTAAAATTTTTAATATTGTCAGCTTCACCCTGCGGCATGTGGGATGTTAGTTCTCCCACCAGGTATTGAACACACACCCCCTGCAGTGGAAGGTGAAGTCTTAACCACTGGACCACTGGAGAAGTCTGAGGAAGGAACCTTTTTACTCCAGCAGTTTATTATTATACTACCTATAAGCCTGTATTCCTTTTGAGAATAAAAATTTTCTTTTGCCAAAGTAGTGTGGCAGACTCCTGAGCCCCAGGTGCAGGAAAGCTACATTTCCTATCAAATCTAGCCACTGAATATGATGAGAAATATTTGCCTTATCATTATAAAATGAAACATCCTATTCTTTATATTTTTATTAAAATTTGGGATAAAACTATAAAGTCTATAATGCTTATCAGCTGAGTACTTTTAAGACTTTAATTAATAGATTCATTATGAAAGCTTATCTTTATTAAGCCAAATAGTCACCAATTATTTCATTATAATTCTGAATACACACCATGTGCAACTCTGGTGTTTAGAATGAGTAAACAATAGAAAACAAGTGTACATTAGATCTTAGATGTGGATGTAGCCTAAATTTATGTGTTTGAGAAGTAATTTTTATGGTTATACAACCCTGAACAGATAAAGCGTTATAAATCCTTCGTTATGGGTTCTCCTTAACATTCAAATGTACTGGCCTCTTAACAGAGATCTTGAAGATTTTGAATTTAGTACAATCCATAGGACCATTAAACACTTTTAATAATAATGTTTAATACAAATAGGAAACTTTTAGATAGTGCAAATTTAATATTCTTAAAGAGACTTTTTAAAAAGTCAAAACACAGTAGCATAAGGGTAATTTTAGACTAACTCCATTAGGAGCAAGGAAATTTCTATTTGGGGAAGTTTAGAAAATAATTTATGTATTCTATGGGACTAATCATTATGAGTCATTTAATGTAGCCTATTACATATATTTGAATTTCTTCTTTTCTGTTGTTAAACTAATGACTGAGAATACCTAAAAAACATATTGTTTCCTTTACTTTATTTAACTTTACAACCTTAATGGCATTCATCTGTAGGCAGTCGATTTAATTTTATTATTGATGTTGCTCTTATATTAAGTCAAGTAAGAAAATACCTCCATGGTGAAGCACATCATGTTGTATTTTGGTAGTTCAAATTTATTACTATGATTAATGGCAGTGATAACTATTATTATTTTTGCATCATTAAGCATTGACATTTTTGACATAGGAAACCATCACCACAGTCAAGGTAATGAACATATTCATCCATTTAGTATTAATTTTTAATGCTTGGATTTTGAAACTATGTTTGAAAACAGTTTGAAGGATGAAAGTATTAGGGTTTTTACTGATTACCAGATAAATGGTCTGGAATGAAAGATATAAAACAATATAAAAAGTTTAAAGTTTGTGCATAGCCTACTATAGAAAATGAAGGCTTATGACTCGATTTTCACCATCAAAATATTCTCTTTCCACCCTCTTAAAATAACCAGATAAGGTTACAGTTATGGTCACCAAGTTTTTTTGTTTGCTTGTTTCTTTTATTTTTTTCACCTTTCTGTCTTTTTTTGACAGCAGGGCATTCTGCCCTTTAAGTTTCTAGTCAGAGTTTGATGCTCTGTAAAACAGAATAAGAACCATTGTTATATAAGCACCACATGTAAGCAAGGTATGTTTGGGTTTAGTTAACATGTATATTATCATATAAGAAACGAATTGCCAGTCCAAGTTCAATACAGGATGCTTGGGGCTGGCTTTGGTTCAGAATTTTAAAGATTAGAATACAAAAGCTAATAAGCTGGGTAATGTTTCCAAGAAATACTTCTCAACACAAACCAAAGCAAAGATTAAGTCTGGGTGCTGATGACACAAAGGGATGATAAAAAGTAAGCATTCAAATTTCACCAGGGACATTTTCTTGAGCAAAGACTAAATACGTAAGAGCCCTGTCTCTGTATAGTGGGTATGCAGATGAAGAAAGATTGATTGAGATGCTTTGGTGCTGTCCAAGGACAGGAGCAAGACACACAGATAAAAGATGGCTCTCCTTTAGAAGGCTCTAAAGTGAAATTCAGACTAACTTTTCCCTAGGCATTGCGATTATTCTGTTTATTTATTTTCAACTTCCTCGCTCAAGAAGATAAAACAGCAAGTAGGACAATCTCGGCAAAGAAGAATATGTGTTAGAATAGTAAAATATGTCTGAGAAGAAGTAAGAACACAAAATATAAAATGCTATGTAGTCTAGCACATTCAAAAGTGACCTCTGGTTTCATTCTGAGATTTCTAGCAGGCAGCAAAAAGAAGGAAATGAAATTACTTATTATAAGTATTAGGATTTTCATAAGATTAAAATAAACAATTGTTCTAGAGAAGCAAAATTCTTCTACTAAAGAGACACATTTCTCTTGTTAATGCTTATAGAGTTAGGGAAATGGTGGTTTCTTTCATTTTGCTTCAAATGTTGTATAGAATCTTCTGATTTCCAAAATACTAAATGAAAGTTGGGCATATAAAGTGAAATAAAAAATTTTACCAACATTACTTAATCCCTAGAAAAATGCTTCTGACATTTTGAATCATGGAATAGATTATTGTTTTGAGCACCAACTAAATGCCAGTAATAACTAAGGTGCTGTCAGACTTTGGAAACCAGTGACATTGAACATATTTTATGCGTGCTATTTTGCAGGTTCCAAAGTACTCTCCCATTTATTATCATGTCACATTTTTAGAGTGTGTCTGAGTATTATCCCTATTGACAGCAGTCTGCATACTGGTTTGAGGCCAAGGTACTTGCTTAAGCTCACACAGCATTGAAGTGGTATAACTGGAACTCAAAATAAAACCAAATCTTTTTTTCTTAAAATAATGTATTTTCCCCACTACAGCAAATAAAATTCAATTTTGCAAGGAAAACCTCCCACTTAATCATATATCATTTCTGTCTAAGACTTAATTCACATGTTAGTAGCATACTTCCATCTATTGTTTCACCTTGATAATGTGGAATAGGTTGGGGAAAGGACAGGCATAATAAAATCATTACCATTTATCAAGTACTATACCATTGTTTCATTTGGTTATTAGTGGTACAATAGTCCTATAGAGCCAGTCTCATTGTTCATATTTTGCAGGTGTAAAAACTGATGGCAGAAGAAATAAAAAGTAACAGAGCTGGTATGTGACAGAGTCAGAATTCTAACCATGTCAGTTTGACTCCAAAGACCTTGTTCTTGATCATCACACTGTGTGACTTGGCAACTTTCATGATATTAATCAAGCAAGTGTTCATGATGTTCTCACACATAATTAAGTGTGAGACCACTGTTGCTCTGCCTTTATCAGGAAAGTTACAGAAAGTATAGCTATCTGCATAGGCTACTAGGTAAATACCCACCTACCCTCTAGGGAAAATTAATGTTGGCAAGAAGTAGAATTTTCTTTACCAGTTTTTGTATCTGTATATAAGAGCAGGGCTTTGGGGTTTCCCAAGATGAAGCTGCCAGCATAATGCCCATTAGGTCCTTAAAGTGAATAGTGAAGAAATTCACTTGTGCATCTGATCAAGGGGGACTGTTTGTAGATGTCACAGTAAAATCTCTACTTTAGAATCAGCACATTAGCAACTTCTTCCTAACCTTCAATGTGGAGTTTGAGGTAGTGAATGGTTGCTGTCATTTTTAGTTCAGCTGGCCAAGGGAAATCGTGGTTTTAGAAATCAGAGGATGAACCTTATCTCACTTATTTTAGATTTCAAAGCACTCATTTTTCTTTGTCACTGTCCACACATACTCTCATGCTTTTTGTTTATTTTTATTTATATATTAATATTTTATGTCTTTCTTCAGGTACTATAGTAGACTTTGTAGTGAGTGCAAAAATGAGAAAAATAAATATGCCGCTACCTTAAAGTAATTTGTAATCCTGCAGAGGGTGAAGAGAAAAGAGAAGCATTTCAGATGAAAAATTTGGGGCTGTATAAGCCAAAGGCCAAAGAAAAACAGAACCATGAAGAGTCAATGCATTAGTAAGTAGAGAGATGCAAGTGAAAACAATGATGAGATATCAGTTTACACTGAATAAAGTAGCAAGACTTGGCTGGATAGAGCCATGTGTTGACACAGATGTGGAATATAGAGGCCAACATGCACCTCTGTTGAGATTCCTGCCAGTGAAGACCTTTTGGAGAATGATTTGCCATTATTTGTTCAATAGGCTTACCTATTCCTGTGATCCTGTGATTCTGCTCTTTGGCATATATCCCAAGAAAAATTCCCAAACAGGTCCATGAGGGGGAATGTATGAAGAGACTCATTTCTGGTGGCCAGGAATTCAATGTTAAAAGTGAAGGTAAGGGACTTCCGTGGTGGTCCCATGGTTAAGAATCCACCTTCCAATGCAGGGGATGTGGATTTAATTCCTTGTCAGGGAACTAAGATCCCTGTGCACCTCAAGGAAGAGCCTGTGAGCCATGATGAAAGATCCAACATGTCACCACTGAGACTTGATACAGCCAAGAAAACCAAACCAAAACTTTAGGTAAAATGTAAGCAATGCACAGAAGGATCACAAAAGACCATGGAGAAATAAAAGAAGCGGACTGACATCTATCACACTGTTCATTTAAGTAAATTAATGTGTGTGCATAAAACTAATACATATTTTCCAAGAATAATTATGAATAAAAGGATATAAATGTATATTAGAAAGTTTTCCTATGGGAGAAGGAGTCTAGGAATGAGGATTGGGAATAAAAGGGAAAATAAATATAACACAAGGGCTATCCATGAACCGATGATGATAGTCTATGAGAGTAAACAAGTAGAATGTTCAACTCTCTACAGCAGGAAAAATAAAAACCATGGGGATTCAAGGAAGGAAAAGTTCACAACTTGAAAAGTTCAGGAAATATGTCATGAGGAAGCGGCATTTGATCTGTGTCTCAACGGTTGGGTAAATTTGGACAGAGAACACAAGGGATGGGATGCTGGTATAGGTAGTACATACAGAGATATATGAAGAGGGCCTTCCAGAGAAAAGGATCAGGATCTTCAAATGCTTGGTAATACAGCAGCAGGGGTAAGGGTTCAGTGAGGAGAGAGGTATCCACTTCAGTTGGAATGTATGGTATAGATGCTGCAATACAATAATAGCTAACATTTAGTACTAAGTGTCAGGCTGTTGGCTGAGTCATTTATGTCCCTTTCCTATTAATCCTCACAATAATTCTATCACACTTATAATCTACTCATAACCATCATTATCATCATCCTCTTTACAGACAGGAAACCGTGGCCTAAAGAGGTAAGTAACTTTCTAGCCACAAATCCTCTAAGTGCTGGTCATGATGAAAAACCAGGTATATTTGACTCCAAAGTCTGTGCTCTTAACCTCCATGCTAGATTCCCTTTCAAGGCCATGCTCTGTATTTTTCTGTCAGTGTATATGCAGAGGGGTTGGGTAGTGAAGTGGTTAAAGTAGTCAAAACTTGGCCCTGTGTTATGTATGGCTTTAATTATCCTTTACTACTGATTAGTTTGATAGCAAAAGGATATTCGAGAAGGAAGCTGCCCATATTATAAAACCCTGCCTATATCATAAAGTCCTTTCTGCTCATGTGTCTCTCATTGAAATGATGGAGGGGCGCTGCCAACATCAAACTAAATAAGGGGAAAACATTTATAAGCACCCTTTTAACCCTGTTAGAGCTGTACATTCTGAAATCCCTTCAAGTAACAAATGGGTAAGAACAAAAGGGGCAAAACTGGCCTTTCAACTACAAAGACTGAGGTTTTAGCTACAGAGAACCCCATTTATCATGCTGCCTTGATACTGTTAAACTCCAAACTTCAATCTGGTTTAAGATCGGAGAAATGGCCACATCTATAAGATAGGGTTCTGTGCCTTAGCTTATTGAACTGGAATGTAGCACATCTCATTCTGGTCAATATGGGGATAGAATTTGGTTCCTTGGAAATGAATGGCTAGGCCCATGACTATGCCTATTCCCACATTTTGGAAAGTAATATTTGCAACATGAGAAACCATTAAGTATAGAAGCCCACCAATGGGAAACAAAAGTTGAAATGTTTAGAAAGGGCTTTTAGTGATAGGCCATATGACCTAAAGCTTCAAAAATGTCTTTTTTATTTATACCTTCCTCTTCCTTGCATTTCTACCCAGTTCTCAAATACTTCAGTGGCTATTTACACATCACAACATCTGGGATTGGGCTTACAGCACCTGCTATAAGAAGCGGAGATTTTTCCTGCTAACACATGCCTTTAAATGGCAAAATTTAAATGAATATTTCTTATTTAGTTCAAAAAGAGTATGGTTTAAAATCTGGTTCTAAACAAATTTGCAGTTTAAGAAACTGTAACACCAACATAATTTTAACAGAAGAAATACCCAAACATGAAGATCTTGATAAAGGAATAAAACAAATGAAGGACTCAACACACAGACTGAAAACAGACTCTTCATAGTTTAGACCTGGAAGACTCTACAGTACATCTGTTTAACATCTTGCAGTTTGAAGAACTCTGCCTTGAAAAACCTTCTGTACCAATGACACACAGAATAAAAGGTTATGTTATGACTTTCAGATGGAAACCTGCAAAAGTTTATCTGCTGGACTAAACCATTAACTCTTACTATTTCTGATTCTGTTAGAAATATTTCTCATGTGTGAATTATAATTAATGTTTTACGTTTACATCAGAAAATCAGAAAGAATTTTTAGTTGGAGAGAGAGAACATGCTGTGGAATGAATAAAATGTTTGAGTTGTGATGTCTAAATGGAACGAAAATCCCCCAATTGGGATTTTATAGAGTGAATTGTAATAATAAGCATCTATTTGAAATGTAAGGATGTTATAAAACCTCCGTCACTGGCAACATTCTTTGAAAGTTTTGTTGAGACAACAGGATTCTATTTGCTTCCAAGTATGGGTGCAGAAAAATGCCCTTACACTGATGTGGCAAAAATCATACTGGGTAAGGAAGTAGTGTCATTTGGAATAAAGTTGTAAAAAAAAAATGTAAATCCCTTTTGTGATTGGTTTGCTACCAGAATTACATTGTGTTTGCTTGCAATTTACTTGGCTCTCAGGGGTAAAAATAGAGAGAGCAGTTCTTACATACACTGGGTTCTCCAGTGTTTAGCTGTCATGTGGATGTGCGTTTCCTTGATCTGCAGGAAGGAGATAGTTGCTTTTTCTCTAATCACAGAGGAGGCTCACTACCAGCCTCTTGCCTCTGTGTGCTCAGCATCCAGCAGACATCTCCAAAATGCTATTTGAAGCTTATTGTGCAGCGTGTGTGTGTGTGTGTGTATGTGTGTGTGTGTGTGTGTGTGTGTGTGTGTATGTGTGTGTGTGTGAGTGAGAAAAGGAGAAATATCATTTTCTTCAGAGACATACACACCCTTGAACCTAGATGAAGCAAGAATCTGCTATGCAAGGGGCTTTCTGCGAGGGATTTTTCCATGTGCATTTTATTACGCTGAGGCTGACCGTGGTGACAAGTTATGCATTAAATAGCTATCTGTCTTTTGTGAAATTTCACATTCTCTTCTCTTTGTAGGGAAAGTGATGTAATACTCTATTGCTTGTATAAACAATATCATTTCATTAGAGGGTGTCGTTTCCCCTCACATACCATAAGCAGCATGCATCACTTAGATGCATCATGGACTTGGTTGCAGAATGATTACCTGTGCTCTTGGGGACAGTGAGGTGCATATACTGACACTGTTAGTAGCCAGAAGTTTTCACTGGGGAAATAAGTTTAGTGTACTGTTATTAATTTGGTTTAGAAAATTGCTGCAGAGTGCTCAGACAAATAAGATGTAGCAGAACACATGGTCTTCGTTATTCAATAACTATCCCTCTGCAAAGGAAACATGGTCTATTTCCCATTTGAGAAGGAGCTTACAACAAACTAGTAAATATGGAGAGAGGGCTACATATGTACTATAATTTTATGGAATTGTTCTCCTCATGCACTTATAAAGCCCTGCCCCACTTCACAGACTCACACAGCAGGTCCACATCTATGTATTCCCAGCTGGAATTAGCATAATCATTACCACATTATAAACAAGCCGGTGGAAAAATAGCCTGTGAGATTTAGATGGCTTGTTTTATAAATGAAGGCAGGTGGGGGTGGAGAACCAGATAGTTTTGGAAGAAATCCTCCTTTTTTCCCTCTTTACAAATAATAGGTTAGAGCTCATAAACCTCAATTAATAGCATGGACTGAGGAGGCAGAGTTGAAAGGAGTCATGACATATTCAGTATTCCTGGAGAAAAGTCAGGGAAAGGTTCACCACAGAGCCCCTCCACTGGAAGAAGTTCTCATTCGATGATGGAAATGTTGAGCCTTTCTTTTTTCTTTTCTATTGGATCACAAGTGGAAAACCTTTCTTCTGGTTTAATATAGTTCCTGTTGGTCAGGGTCTCTGGCTCTTTCCTCCTTTCTCTATTGTACTTTTTCCTGGAGTTGACTAGATGAGAAATCCGGACTTAATAGCTAATTCCACATTTACTGCCAAGACCAGAAATAAAATATGATGTAAAAAATGGCCTTACCTGAAAGCTTCAGGACATTAAATGCTGTTAGATCCAGGTTGAGTTGAAAAAAAGGAACCCAAAGCAAAGGAAGGAAAAGGATTTTATGAAAGTAAGAAATGGTACATATGTCCAGGTTCTAAGAGATCAGACAACAGGATGAAAAGAGATTTAGTGTGCTATCCTTCTTTTCTTCTTTCTTTTTTTTTTCTGTTGATTTTCCAGGCAGACAGAGAAAAACTAAGTAATATGCTAGTCACTGGAGAATCATGGGTGTGTGCATTTAAACTTCTGACTCAGGAAATACCCAGAGAACTGTATTATTCTCAGGAAGATGGTGCTGGTGAATGTGTGTGAGACAGTGCATTCTCTGTGTGTTTATTACATCTTTTGCGGCCTTGTGATTTGTTTGTAAGATGGTTGAATTTGATCAGATGGGATTAACCATGAAGATCTATAAAAGAGATTCACATTCATGTATAATAATAACCATCATATGTAATACCATGAGGATCTATAAAAGAGATCCACATTCATATATAATGTGGATTACATGAATTTGAACATCTGAGGAAGTTAATCTTTAGATATAGTATTCAAGTGCTTCTCAGCTTTGACATGAGATTTCTATTTGGAATAAAGGTAAGGTTTTTTTTTCCTAGACTAACTTAGACTCAGGTCTAGAAGACCATTAAGTCTAGTATACCTGTGGGAAGGGAATGCACATATTTCAAATTGGTATCGCTGTCTAGTCTGCTGGAAGTTCACTGAACCCTTGCACAATAACTTCAAATTTCATCAAGCCCTGAAGTGACTTAATGTTTCATTATAAATAAATTATCAGATATGGAATGTTTTATTCTTATAAATTGGCTTTTTCCATGATTAAGAAAGAGGATTGGATTAAAACAGGCCTATTTCAAAGTAGTGTGCCTATTTTTCCATCATATGTTTGCAAAGTTAATAAAGTAATTGATATTGCAAAGACTTTGCCAAAAGGCAGGGCATTTCTAGGCCTTTCAATTAAACCATGATGTCCGAAAGAGCTTGCTTAATGTATTATTTATTGAGCACCAATGGAATATTCAGTATAGTATAAAAACAAACAGTGTATTCATGGTTTGAATAAAAGCATCTAAATTTGTTTCTTATCATAATAGAATCTTAGATTTATAGAACAGAAAAGGACCCTGGAGGATTTCTGGTCTAAACAAATCATTTTATACATGAAGAGTCAGAGGCTTAGAGAGGGGAAGTGATTGACTTACTCTAGGGCCCAGCTAGAATTAGAACTCAGTCCTATTGATTTTCTGAGCACCAGAAGCTTCCCTTTTCCATTGGCTTCATCCCCAGCCATCTTTCATCCTCTCATCATTTTTGCCCACTTTCTGCAGCATCTTTTCAGCTGAATTCTTAGCCTCTGGACTTTCCCAACTCTAGTCCCTCTTGCACACAACTATATGATTAACTTCTTTAAAGATATTTTAGGATTAAGGATTCCTTCTCTGCTTTATTCAGGATTCTCCAGAAAAACAGAAACAGTAGGAGACAGATAAATAGATATAAATAAACACATTAATAAAATAAGAAATTGGTTCACATGATTATGGAGACTGAGACATCCCAAGAGCTGCAGTTGGCCAGCTGGAGATCAAAGAAAGCCAATCATGTAGTTCAAGCCTGAGTCTGAAGGACTGAGAATCAGGAGAGACAGTGGTGTAAGTCTAGTCTGAGGGCAGGAGAAGACCGGTGTCTCAGCTCAGACTGTCAGGCGGAAGAATTTCCCACCTACTTATCCTTTTTGTTTTATTCAGGTCTCAGCTGATTGGATGAGGCTCACCTACATTTTGGAGAGCAATCTGTTTTATTCACTCTTTGGATTCAAATATTAGTATCATCCAAAAACCTCCTCACAGACATGCTCAGATTAATGTTTGAACAAATATTTGGGCACCACATGGTCTGGTCACATCAATACATAAGGTAAACTAAAATACCTTCCTTAAGAAGTTAAAAAGTTATATCTTCTGTTTTTTTCTTTTTAGTAGAGCACTTTATTCATTTAAAAACTCTTTCATGGGCTTAATCTTACTAGATCTTCTCTTGGACAGAGAAAGAGGAGGGATTGCTTACTTTGAATGCCAGATTGCTCCAAGGTACTAGGGAACCCCATTACTGTTTGTTTTTCTTATTATAAAAGAAATACATGTTTACTATAAAAATTCAGATAATAAAGATAAATAAAAGGAGGAAATAAATCTTTTCCTTAGCTCAGGGATCAGAGGAAACCTCTTTTATAGCTTTTTAGGCTTTGATATATATAATTAGTTTTACAAAATATTATACATAATGCTCATTCTGATATATTATCATTTTCTATTCACATATACATATACCTTTCGTAGGTATATGTATATGTGAATCATTTATATTAAATGTGAATCATATATATTATATGTGAATCATATATATTAAAATCATTTCATAATACAGTTGGCTCTTAAATAACAGGTTTGAACTATAGAAGTCAACATTTGTAAAGTTTTTTAATAAATATGTACTGTGGCACTACACAATCATAGTTGGTTGAAACTGTGGATGTGGAACCCCAAGTATGGAGGGCCAATTGTAATGTTATTATATGTGGAGTTCCCACTATGGGTGGGTAGCAGCCCAACCCTGAGTTGCTAAAGGGTTTATTCTATATGTTTTATGGATGTCTGATAATTTGTTAGGTAATTCAGTCCTGGATATCAAGATTATTTCCACTTTATGCTGAGATAAAACTTTGAACATGCAGCTTTGCACACTTGGGTAGTAATTCTTTTAGAAAAAATAAACACAGGTGAATTTTTATTTTCTCTATCACATTAACTCTGAACTATTTTGCCTTATTTTCATCTTCTTATCCTAGTTATGATTTCTGCAGCTTTCTAAAACAAATGTAATTTAGTGATCTCAGTTTTGTGTTGTGTTGTATTCTTTTCTTTTTCACATATGTGAATTTTAATTCTCCAAGTTAGCTGTCAGCAACTTGAGGGGAAGGATTACATTTTATATTTTTGTGTATATATGTATAAACAAATCTATAGTAGTTGATTTCAGTTGTTAATAAATTTATTGTGGGTTGTTGACTACTTTCAGTTCAATAGTCTAAAACCTAAAGAAATTATCTTGTATAGTTTCTATTAGCTTGGAAAATTTGATGATCACAAGACAATTTAAATATTAAATCCTCAGTCTTTCTACCAGTTGACACATGTTTTTGAATACTTCCTTTGTGTAGATTATTGCAGTGGTTATGTTGGAAAGTGGCATGAAACGTAAGAGACACTATTTCTGTCATGTAAACATATAGCTACAATACAGATCATATATGATAGATATAAAATTTGGGAGGCACTCTTTTGTTTGGCCTGGTATGACATTCTGTGAGGAAATTGTTGCTTTTAATTGATGACATGAATTCTGCCCTTTGTAAATATGATATTCCCTGTCTCTCTATTGTTTGGGCTTTTACTTGATACTGGCCTGTTGTAGACTTTCTGTAGACTTGATTAATGAATTGTGGAAAGAAAATATTGCATTCTAAAACTATAACTCTTTTTTGCAACAACTAAGGATGCAGCCTAAATAGAATTGAAATGATTGCTAAATTTAAATTGAGTATGAAAGTAGAGCAAGCATTAAAGAAATGTAAGCATCTAGCTGAAACTAATTTAGGAGAAAAATGTAAAGGTTATCATCAGTGTATTTCAGGAGAAAAATGTAAAGGTTATCATCAGTGTATTTCTGCCTAAAGAGTTTATAATCCAGTTGGAAATTTAGACACACACAACTTTCTAGTAAGTCAATTTCCTATGATGATGTAATTAAATATTAACATAATGTGATTCAAAGATATCAGTTCAGTTCAGTCACTCAGTCATGTTCGACTCTTTGCAGTCTCATGGACAGCAGGATGCCAGGCTTCCTTATCCATCACCAACTCCCGGAGCTTGCTCAAACTCATGTCCATCGAGTAGGTGATGCCATCCAACCATCTCATCCTCTATCAGAGAATTCAAAGATATACGCAAGAACAATTATTGTGACTAAGAAAACTGAGTAAAAGACATTAAAGCAGGCCCTTGAAAGGTAGGATTTTGGTGTATGAGTTGTCTCAATTCAGTTCAGTTCAGTTGCTCAGTCTTGTCCGATTCTTTGCGACCCCATGAACCGCAGCACACCAGGCCTCCCTGTCCATCACCAACTCCCGGAGTCCACCCAAATCCATGTCCATCGAGTCGGTGATGCCATCCAACCATCTCATCCTCTGTCGTCCCCTTCTCCTCCTGCCCTCAATCTTTCCCAGCACCAGGGTCTTTTCCAATGAGTCAGTCAATACTTTGGCCACCTGTTTCAGCTTTAGCATCATTCCTTCCAAAGAAATCCCAGGGCTGATCTCCTTCAGAATGGACTGGTTGGATCTCCTTGCAGTCCAAGGGACTCTCAAGAGTCTTCTCTAACACCTCAGTTCAAAAGCATCAATTCTTTGGCACTCAGCTTTCTTTATAGTCCAACTCTCATATCCATACATGACCACTGGAAAAACCATAGCCTTGACTAGACAAACCTTTGTTGACAAAGTAATGTCTCTGCTTTTTAATATGCTGTCTAAGTTAGTCATAACTTTCCTTCCAAGGAGTAAGCGTCTTTTTAATTTCATGGCTGCAGCCACCATCTGCAGTGATTTTGGAGCCCAGGAAAATAAAGTCAGCCACTGTTTCCACTGTTTCCAATTTGCCAAGAAGTGATGGGATTGGAAGCCATGATCTTCGTTGTCTGAATGTTGAGCTTTAAGCCAACTTTTCCACTCTCCTCTTTCACTTTCATCAAGAGGCTCTTTAGTTCTTCTTCACTTTCTGCCATAAGGGTGGTGTCATCTGCATGATATTTCTCCCAGTAATCTTGATTCCAGCTTATGCTTCATCCAGCCCAGCATTTCTCATGATGTATTCTGCAGCATTATAACTGTGGGGATAGGATGAAGGGGCAGTATGAATATCTGAAAATACCTATTTATTCCTGGAATGTTGAAAAGTCTACTTTGGTGTAAAAAGAAAAGGATGAGGGAAGAAGAAAGTGGTAGAAGATAAAACTGAAAAAGTAGCTTGCAGCCTGATTCTGAGAAATGTTCTGTGCCATCCTGAGTAGCTCAGAATTCATTCTATTGGGTATTGGCAGGGAGTGAGGAGAAGGTTTTAAGTAGAGGATGGCACAGTTGGTTTTATCTCTTAGGATAATTACTCTGAATTTATCACAGAAGATAGATTGCAAGAACTAGACACTTGAGGTGAGAGAACAACTGAGAGTCTTTACAAGCAATCGTTTAGGATGGCTACCCATAATCATAAGTTGAAAAGACAACCTACAGAATGGGAAAAATATTTGCCAACCACATATTTGGTAAGGGGAAAATCCCTTGGACAGAGGAGCCTGATGGTCTACAGTCCATAGAGTCACAAAGAGTCAGTCACAACTGAAGTGACTTAGCACACAATATCCAAAATAAAGAACTCATGCAACTCAATAGCAAAAAATAATCTTATTAAATAGTACCTGAATAGACATTTTTTCAGAGAATGCATACGAATGGCCAACAGGTACATGAAAACATGCTCAACATCACTACTCATTAGGGAAATGCAGCTTAAAACCACAATGAGATATGACTTCACACCTGTTAGAATGGTCATCCTCAAAAACACAAGAGATAATAAATGCTGGTATGAATGTGAAGAAAAAAGAACCCTCTTCCACTGTTGGTAGGATTGTAAATTGGTACAGCCAGTATGAAAAACAGTATGAGGTTTCCTTAAAAAATTAAAAATAGAACTACCATATGATGCGGCAGTTCCACTTATGGGAATATATACATAGGAAGCAAAAATACAAACTTAAATGGATATATGCACCTCGATGTTCACAGAAGCATTATTTACAATAGCCAAGACATGGAGACAACTTAAGTGTCCATTGATGGTTAAATGGATAAAGGAGTTCAGATTATCTGTCTCTCTGTCTATTCAATTGAATGTTATTCAGCCATAGAAATAAGGAACTCCTACTATTTGTGACATGGATGGATCTTGAAGGCATTATGATAAATGAAGTAAGTCAAACAGAGATGAATCCTATATGATCTCATTTATATGTGGAACCTAGAAAAAAACAGTGACACCAAACTCACTTAAAAAGAGATCAGATTTGCAGTTACCAGAGGCAGAGCAAGGAGGGAGGGAGCATTGGTTAAAGGTACAAACTTACAGTTATAAGATAAATAAGTACTAGAGATGTAATGTACAACTTGAGACCAAGGTAAGAGAAACCCAAGTAAGATGATAGGTGTTGCAAGAGGGCATCAGAGGGCAGACACACTGAAACCATACTCACAGAAAGCTAGTGAATCTAATCACACTAGGACCACAGCCTTGTCTAACTCAATGAAACCAAGCCATGCCTGCGGGGCAACCCAAGACGGGCGGGTCATGGTGGAGAGGTCTGACAGAATGTGGTCCACTGGAGAAGGGAATGGCAAACCACTTCAGTATTCTTGCCTTGAGAACCTCATGAACAGTATGAAAAGGCAAAATGATAGGATACCAAAAGAGGAACTCCCCAGGTCAGCAGGTGCCCAATATGCTACTGGAGATCAGAGGAGAAATAACTACAGAAAGAATGAAGGGATGGAGCCAAAGCAAAAACAATACCCAGTTGTGGATGTGACTGGTGATAGAAGCAAGATCCGATGCTATAAAGAGCAGTATTCAATAGGAACCTGGAATGTCAGGTCCATGAATCAAGGCAAATTGGAAGTGGTCAAACGAGATGGCAATGGTGAACGTCGACATTCTAGGAATCAGCAAACTAAAATGGACTGGAATGAGTGAATTTAACTCAGATGACCATTATATCTACTACTGCGGGCAGGAATCCCTCAGAAGAAATGGAGTAGCCATCATGGTCAACAAAAGAGTCCGAAATGCAGTACTTGGATGCAATCTCAAAAATGACAGATTGGTCTCTGTTCGTCTTCAAGGCAAATCATTCAATATCAAAGTTATCCAAGTGTATGCCCCAACCAGTAATACTGAAGAAGCTGAAGTTGAACGATTTTATGAAGATCTACAAGACCTTTTAGAACTAACACCCGAAAAAGGTGTCCTTTTCATTATAGGGGACTGGAAGGCAAAAGTAGGAAGTTCACCTGGAGTAACAGGCAAATTTGGCCTTGGGATGTGGAATGAAGCAGTGCAAAAACTAATAGAGTTTTGCCAAGAAAATGCACTGGTCATAGCAAACAGCCTCTTCCAACAACACAAGAGAAGACTCTACACATGGACATCACCAGATGGTCAACACCGAAATCAGATTGATTATATTCTATGCAGTCAAAGATGGAGAAGCTCTATACTGTCAACAAAAACAAGACCCGGAGCTGACTGTGGCTCAGATCATGAACTCCTTATTACCAAATTCAGACTCAAATTGAAGAAAGTAGGGAAAACCGCTAGACCATTCAGGTATGACCTCAATCAGATCCCTTAATGATTATACAGTGGAAGTGAGAAATAGATTTAAGGGCCTAGATCTGATAGAGTGCCTGATGAACTACGGAATGAGGTTCGTGACATTGTGCAGGAGACAGGGATTAAGACCATCCCCATGGAAAAGAAATGCAAGAAAGCAAAATGGCTGTCTGGGGAGGCCTTACAAATAGCTGTGAAGAGAAGAGAGGCAAAAAGCAAAGGAGAAAAGGAAAGATATAAGCATCTGAATGCAGAGTTCCAAAGAATAGCAAAAAGAGATAAGAAGGCCTTCTTCAGCGATCAATGCAAAGAAATCGAGGAAAAGAACAGAATGGGAAAGACTAGAGATCTCTTCAAGAAAATTAGAGATACCAAGGGAACATTTCATGCAAAGATGGGCTCGATAAAGGACAGAAATGGTATGGACCTAACAGAAGCAGAAGATATTAAGAAGAGGTGTCAAGAATACATGGAAGAACTGTACAAAAAAGATCTCCATGACCCAGATAGTCATGATGATGTGATCACTAATCTAGAACCAGACATCTTGGAATGTGAAGTCAAGGGGGCCTTAGACAGCATCACTATGAACAGAGCTAGTGGAGGTGATAGAATTCCAATTGAGCTATTTCAAATCCTGAAAGATGATGCTGTGAAAGTGCTGCACTCAATATGCCAGCAAATTTGGAAAACTCAGCAGTGGCCACAGGATTGGAAAAGGTCAGTTTTCATTCCAATCCCAAAGAAAGGCAATGCCAAAGAATGTTCAAACTACCACACAATTGCACTCATCTCACATGCTAGTAAAGTAATGCTCAAAATTCTCCAAGCCAGGCTTCAGCAATACGTGAACCGTGAACTCCCTGATGTTCCAGCTGGTTTTAGAAAAGGCAGAGGAACCAGAGATCAAATTGCCAACATCCGCTGGATCATGGAAAAAGCAAGAGAGTTCCAGAAAAAACATCTACTTCTGCTTTATTGACTATGCCAAAGCCTTTGACTGTGTGGATCACAATAAACTGTGGAAAATTCTTCAAGAGATGGGAACCCCAGACCACCTGACCTGCCTCTTGAGAAATCAGTATGCAGGTCAGGAAGCAACAGTTAGAACTGGATATAGAACAACAGACTGGTTCCAAATAGGAAAAGGAGTATGTCAAGGCTGTATATTTTCACCCTGCTTATTTAACTTCTATGCAGAGTACATCCTGAGAAACGCTGGACTGGAAGAAACACAAGCTGGAATCAGGATTGCCAGGAGAAATATCAATAACCTCAGATATGCAGATGACACCACCCTTATGGCAGAGGGTGAAAAGGAGCTAAAAAGCCTCTTGATGAAAGTGAAAGAGGAGAGCGAAAAAGTTGGCCTAAAGCTCAACATTCAGAAAACGAAGATAATGTCATCTGGTCCCATCACTTCATGGGAAATAGATGGGGAAACAGTGGAAACAGTGTCAGACTTTATTATTTTGGGCTCCAAAATCACTGCAGATGGTGAGTGCAGCCATGAAATTACAAGACACTTGCTTCTTGGAAGAAAAGTTATGACCAACCTAGATAGTATATTCAAAAGCAGAGACATTACTTTGCCGACTAAGGTCCGCCTAGTCAAGGCTATGGTTTTTCCTGTGGTCATGTATGGATGTGAGAGTTGGACTGTGAAGAAGGCTGAGTGCAGAAGAATTAATGCTTTTGAACTGTGGTGTTGGAGAAGGCTCTTGAGAGTCCCTTGTACTGCAAGGAGATCCAACCAGTCCATTCTGAAGGAGATCAGCCCTGGGATTTCCTTGGAAGGAATGATGCTAAAGCTGAAACTCCAGTACTTTGTTCACCTCATGAGAAGAGTTGACTCATTGGAAAAAACTCTGATGCTGGGAGGGATTGGGGGCAGGAGGAGAAGGGGACGACAGAGGATGAGATGGCTGGATGGGATCACGGACTCGATGGACGTGAGTCTGAGTGAACTCCGGGAGATGATGTTGAACAGGGAGGCCTGGTGTGCTGCGATTTATGGGGTCACAAAGAGTCGGACACAACTGAGCAACTGAACTGAACTGAACTGAATAATATATAAGAAAGTTGTGAAGAGAGTATATCCTAAAAGTTCTTGTCACAAGGAAGAATTTTTTCTTCTTACTCTACCTATATGAGATGGTGGATGTTTACTAAATCTATTGTGGCAATCATTTCACAATAGATGTAAGTCAAACCATGTTGTGTATCTTAATCATGCAGTAATATATGTCTATTATTTCTCAGTAAAACTGGAAAAAAATTTTATTTATAACAGTAGTTCTATTGTCTGATGAAGAGACACTTTAATTGAATTTAACTGTCCTGTATTGTGTCTGTGACTTTGGGTCATCCAGTACTTTTATGGGATATCAGTGTCTTATGTCTTCTCTCCTGATGTTGGTTGCATCTCTTTCTATAAGACGGGAGGATTTGTACTGTGGGTATAGCTGTGCTGTGCTTAGTCACTCAGTCATGTCTGACTCATGCAACCCTGTAGCCTGCCAATCTCTTCTGTCCATGGAGATTCTCCAGGCGAGAATGCTGGAGTCGGTTGCCATACCCTCTGCCAGGGGATCTAGTTTTAGCTAGTGATACTAAGTTTTCATGATATATAAAAGCCTGGATTTCATCTTCTGTGAAATCACTAGTTTTTTATGAGGTTGCATTTGCTTTGGGGAACAAACTGCTCCATTCCACCCTTTCTCTTGGATAGGAAGGCAGGAGCAGAGCCAGATCTAGTCAAGCACTATTTCTTCCTGCCTGAATGGAGGATGGCTGTTGTTGCCCTCACAGTGAGGCATTTGTTATAACAATATCCTGAGACTTACAACCAATAAAGATTCATCTGAGAACCATGTAACCTTTCCCTCTGGAGAAAACATTAAATTTGCTAAAGTGACTATTTGAACATTACCAAAAAAAAACCCACACATATACTAACATACTTCTCTTTGATCCCCAATTTCATTTCACTCAGCAAGTTCTCTCTGTTAAAGAACTACTACCACCAGAGTTACAGTTCTTTTCTCTTTTCCTGTTACCCTCATGGGCTCTTCTGCTATCCTGTCAGATGTCTAGACGTTTTGCCAGGTTCTCATACCTTTCACCTTTTTTCCTCAGGACCTATTTACTACGTGACTAGAGTTCTCCTGATCTGCCTAGAATGTCTCACCGAAGCATTTCCCTGCCTCTTGCTTTCTCTTGTACTCATTTGGCCTGTTTCCTTTTATTGCCTCTTGTGCACTTGTTTCCTTCCGTGGCAGCCTGCTCTATTCTTTCAGGCTACAGTGTCCCTCGTCTTTGCAGTGACTGGTTGCCTGACGGCCCTCACTCTGCTGTCTCGGGCCCTCTGCCTTCAAGTGGGCATGCTCTCTGGTTGATATGCACTCCTGGGACCCGTCCTGATTATCTGCTTGGGCCACTTTTGTTTTTATAGGTTACAACTTTCTTGCTCTCCCATTCCCCACAGTCTCTGCTGAATTTCCTAATTATTTTTTCTCTAAATATCCATTCTCTTGGGAGGGAAAGAATTGACTTCCAGGCTGAATGCTACCAGGAATCCTATCATCTCTATAAACATATGTAACTGATACTCACATATACTTTAAAACATATTTAAGCTCTCTCTCACAAGGTTTGTAAATAGAAAAAGATGGTTTAGTTAAATCACAAGGAAGGATACAATCTAAAACAGACAGAAAGAGAAACAAATGTATATTGTGCTAGGTCATAATAAATACTGACAATTCAGACTGATGTATATTCATTCATTCATTGAACATTTGTGAATGGGATACTGTATGTGCTAGGTTCTGTGGATTTGAGGCAGTAGAAGACATGCTTTCTATCCACAAGAAATGACAGTCTGGGGATTTCTTTGGCAAAATAGTGGTGAAAATTCCATGCTTCCACTGCAGCAGGTGTGGGTTTGATACCTGGTCCAGGAGCCAAGATCCCATATGCTATGTGGCATGGCCTATCTATCTATCTATCTATCTATCTATCTATAAACAAACATAAGTATCTTGAGAAATCTGTATGCGGGCCAGGAAGCAACAATTAGAACTGGACATGGAACAACAGACTGGTTCCAAATAGGAAAAGGAGTACGTCAAGGCTGTATATTGTCACCCTGCTTCTTTAACTTATATGCAGAGTACATCATGAGAAATGCTAGACTGGAAGAATCACAAGCTGGAATCAAGATTGCCGGGAGAAATATCAATAACCTCAGATATGCAGATGACACCACCCTTTTGGCAGAAAGTGAAGAGGAACTCAAAAGCCTCTTGATGAAAGTGAAAGAGGAGAGTGAAAAAGTTGGCTTCAAGCTCAACATTCAGAAAACGAAGATCATGGCATCTGGTCCCATCACTCCATGGGAAATAGATGGGAAAACAGTGGAAACAGTGTCAGACTTTATTTTTGGGGGCTCCAAAATCACTGCAGATGGTGACTGCAGCCATGAAATAAAAGACGCTTACTCCTTGGAAGAAAAGTTATGACCAACCTAGATAGCATATTCAAAAGCAGAGACATTACTTTGCCGACTAAGGTCCGCCTAGTCAAGGCTATGGTTTTTCCTGTGGTCATGTATGGATGTGAGAGTTGGACTGTGAAGAAGACTGAGCGCCGAAGAATTGGTGCTTTTGAAGTGTGGTGCTGGAGAAGACTCTTGAGAGTCCCTTGGACTGCAAGGAGATCCAACCAGTCCATTCTGAAGGAGATCAGCCCTGGGATTTCTTTGGAAGGAATGATGCTAAAGCTGAAACTCCAGTACGTTGGCCACCTCATGCGAAGAGTTGACTCACTGGAGAAGACTCTGATGCTGGGAGGGATTGGGGGCAGGAGGAGAAGGGGACAACCGAGGATGAGATGGCTGGATGGCATCACTGACTCGATGGACGCAACTCTGAGTGAACTCCAGGAGTTGGTGATGGACAGGAAGGCCTGGCATGCTGTGATTCATGGGGTCGCAAAGCGACTGAGCGACTGAGCGACTGAACTGAACTGAACTGAACAATAGAACAGGGTGAGTGCCATAATATAGGTACATAGAGATAATCTTGAGAACACACGTAAGAGAGAGAATAATTATGAGCCAGGCCGGGAAGATGCTGCACTGTGGTGGTGCTCAGTTAGCCGGCCCGAGAATGACAGAAAGACTGCTGTTTAGTAGGTCAGTGTCACCTCCTGGTCTGCCAGCTGTGAGAGGCCAATTTCAGCTCAGATAAATACTTTATTGCAATCATTAAACTTGAGTTTCAGGCTCTTGGAGAGCTTTATCAAACTTTTAGAGTGCAGATTATCTAGAGGACAAAGGCATCTTTGATGTGCTTGAGAATTGTTCTGGAGAGGTCATAGATTGGCTTTTCCCCATGTCTCAGCAACACTTTCCCTTCACAGCATGAGAGCAAAGCAATAACATCTGTTTCTGTGTGACTATCCTGTGAGTCCATTCAAGGGGACAGGCAGTGGTTTAGTGGAGCATGTGACTTGTAAGGAATTTCATATGGAGAGAATTCTACTGTGTGGTTCTGAAATGAGGGAAGAGAGGAAGTTACTTTTATTACTGTGGCATATGAGGCCCCTCTGTCCTGAATTCCTCTTTCTTTTTCTAATTTGTAACCATTTCCTGACTGACATTCAGGTTGCATGCTTTCTCATAAGTTCCCTGATGCTTACATCGGTTCACAGCTAGGGCTGCACTAGGCTAGCCTGGAGCCTGGTCCCCACACCTGGGCTTATACTAGATTGATCACACGGCAGGGCCTGGTGCTCGCCTGTCAGGGAAGATGGAACAGTTCAACCCTGTGTTCATCTGGCACAATTACCGGGCATTGAAGGGTTTGTCTGGCTTGCTCCACTCATTTTCTTTGTCAGCATAACCAAGATCAAAGTCCAAGCAGGATTCATAAATGATAATCTAGAACTTTGCCCAAACACAGAGGCAACGTCTTCCATTATGCTTTCCCCATAGGCAGGGAAGGAAAAGGGCAAATTATGCTTAAGTACAGCCTTTATTATGCTGAACCATTCCCATCCCCCCCCCACCACATTGTCATATTAATCAATTAGTTCAGGGATTTGAGATTTCCTGACCTAATCACAGGACTTGGGAAAGACTGATTTCTGTTTATATGAAGCTGTGGCTGTGATTACAGACTTGGTACCTGCCTGAGCTCATGTCTGTCATTCCGTACATATTCAGGGTTTGAGATGGTTCTGGCTTTTCTGGGAGTAAGGATGAATGATCTCTGTGTTGGCAAGCAGAGATAATTTACTTCCGGAATGCATTTTGTTCAAAACAATATTGACAAACAATGTTCAGAATGGCAACATAGTTTATGGAAGTAATTGGATGGATAATACCTTTGGACTTGCATTCCAGACTTTAAAGAATAAGTTGTGGTGTTCTGAGTTTACTTTGTCATATTATACTCTCATCAGAAATGAGTATTAGTGCCTTAAAGAAAGAAAGGGAAATATGAATTTGTTGGTATGGCCTCGTGTTAGGGAATAACTAGGAATTCACTAAAAGCAATGATTCTCTTAGAAAATAACATTCAGATAACACAAAAGATTTCTATTTAGTTAGAAAAATTTATATGATTGTTCTCTAGATTGGTGTTTTCTTATAGAGAAAAAGACCAGGAAAGTCAAAGTCGAATGGTACAGCCCTTGGTGAATGCCATTGTATACGCTTATGTTTTCTTTATCAAGATAATTGTTTTATGATAATAAATGATAATCCCTCAATGGAGTTTCAGAAATCACAGCTTGTCCATGTGACTTCTTATTGTTTTCTGAAAATAGGTATCTATATATTTACCTGTGTATGGGTAGACATATAGCTATTTATATTTACACAGACTGATATATCATTCACGGTGGTAGAGTGCTAAAGTGTAGACTCCTCCCCCACCACCATAACCTTTATTCAGTTGCCATGTTATCTGTGTGTGGCACACCCATCTTCAGGGCTCTCAGCTATGCTGTGTTTCAAATGTTCTACTTTCTTTCTCAGAAAATGTTGATATGTTTTAGAAATACTGAATATGCCTCCAATCAGAGTAACTCCCACCCCAGGAAGGCACTTGGAGTAAATAACTCTGGCTAGACCTTCCTGGTGGACTCTTGTTGAACTTGACACTTGACTTCTTTGGGTCGCATCTTCCTTACCTATAAAATGGTGGTAATAATGACTATTGTAAAGGGTCTTTTAGAAAGATTAAAGTAAAAGAGATCATGTATAAAGAGTCATAATGTTTTGAACTCTGGCTCTGCAGTCAAGCAGCTGTGGGTTTGAATCATGACTCTTCTATGTAAGAGCTATATGTGTGTGTGTTCAGTCGCTCAGTTGTGTCTGACCCTTTGTAAGCCCATGAACTGTGGCATGCCAGGTCCCTCTGTCCGTGAGATTTCCCAGGTAAGAATACTAGAGTGGGTTCCCATTTCCTCCTCCAGGGGATCTTCCTGACCCAGGGGTCAAAACCGCATCTCCTGCATTTCCTTTTATTGGCAGGAGGATTCTTTACCACTGCGCCACCTGGGCAGCCCAAAAGCTGTGTAACCTTGGGCAATGCATTCAATTTTCTGTGCTTCAGCAATAAATTAGGTAAGGCGTGTAAAGAGCATAGAGCCTGGCACATAGTAAGTACTCAGTAAGTACTCACTGTTATTATTAAAGGCTAAAACTATGTAGTTGTTAACTTTTTTAATGATGAACCAACAAGAAAACCATGTCTAAGTCTGCTTCTATGCTGTGCTTAATCCTGTCTGGCTCTTTGTGACCCCATGGACTCTAGCACGCGAGGCTCTTCTGTTCATGGAGATTCTCCAGGCAAGAACACCAGAGTGGGTTGCTATGCTCTCCTCTAGGAGATCTTTCCAACCCAGGGATTGAACCCAGGTCTTCTGCATCGCAGGCAGATTCTTTACCATCTGAGCTACCAGGGAAATCCAAGAATTTTGGAATGGGTAGCCTATCCTGCAGGGGATCTTCCTGACCCAGGAATTGAACCAGGGTCTGCCACATTGCAAGCAGATTCTTTACCAGCTGAGCTACAAAGGAAGCCCATGGCTAACTCTGAGGGTGAATGATTTCTCTAAACTTACTCTAACAACAGATCTGAGAGTCTGGTGGCATATCAAGTAGCATTTTTATTGATTTATAACATGCCAACTTTGTGAGGGAATGAGTGTATTTGTAGGTTTGAGCTAGAAGTGTGATTACATGTATTTATCTTAAATTGTATGTATTTAAATTACATGTATTTAGCTTGTCCATGTTTCAGAACTCTTCTATGATAAATATGAGAGTTAATCAGCATTTGTAGGGTTACAACTTCTCTATTACTGTGTTGTGCTGTGTGGATGATTTTAATGACCATTGTTTTAAGGGTAAAACTGAATTTTCTATTTCAGCTAAAAAAAAAAATCAGACTTTTGTAGAAGAGATGTATCACATTTATTGATAACTGCAATCTGCAGAAAACTGTGTCCTTTCCTTTGCCAAATGTTTTCCAGTTTTTCACATACTTTCCCACCTTCCCATAGTTCTGCTTCTGAGCCTCCTAAGGGATTTTCCTTCTTCCAGGATTCCTTTAATTCATTTTGCCTACCTTCCAGATACACTTACTAAAAGCTTAGTGTTTGTTCATTTCACTCTCAGGCCTAATGGTTCCTCATCTTGACCACCCCCCAATCATATTTTCATGACTTCTTTCTGTATGTCCTATCCCACTAGACTATGCTCTTCTTTCATAAAGCATATTTTTATATATTACATAATTATGGTCACTTCAAATGAATCACTTCCTCATGTCTGTGGGAATGACCTGGTCTCCTAAATGATATTTGATAGATGACTTCAAACTTTGGTGGTGCTGCCTATACTCCTCCTTTGGCATAAGCCATTAGCTTATCATTTTCTGAAGTAGAATGGGTATTCATGAGCCCCTGGAGCTGGCCTAGTCCTAATATCCCACATACCTCATGGCCAAAAAATAAAGCATAAAACAGAAGCAATATTGTAACAAATTCAATAAAATTTTTTTTAAAACTGGTCCACATAAAAAGATCATTAAATAAAAAGACTGATTGACTCCATCCCTGTCTGATAAAATATTTCTGGGGTAGGACCAGAGATTTTGCATTTCTAACATTGTTTAGAGAATACATTATATTTGAAAGTACATAAGATCTGAGCACTATATGATTGTTAAAAGTGCTCTGTACATTCATATCTCTGTGTGGCTTCATATGTATTATGATTGATCTTGTAGGATTTTCCCAAATCTTGTAATTCTTGTAATTCTCTTCTCAGATTCCCAGGTCAAATGCAACCTCTTCAGTGATTTTTATGATTGTGTTAGTCAGGACATGCCCAAGGAACAGTTGTTTTATGGTCTGTTCTCTCCAATTTCTTAGCAATTTATTTGCCCTCTTATAGTACTTACCACTGCCAATTCTATATAAAGGGTGCATGTCTTGGCTTTGCTACCAACATATAAACTCTTTGAAGGCCAAAGTGTTGTTGGTACCTACCCAGATTCCCTTGGAATTCACTTTACTACTTCTGTGTATCCATCCTCCTGTACACTTTGCTCCTACCAATATGAACTTGTAACTTTCTTCAGAGGACTAAACTTGAACTACTAGGGCCATTTCACTCAGACATGTAGAGAGCTGGAATTGTCTGAAGTTTACATCCTCAGCAGAGTGACCTGCAGCTAAGTGACTGATGGAACAATATGAAAGCCCAGCTCCCCTGCCTTGGATGCTCCACAGCACTCACAAGATTGGGCTGAAGCAGGGGCCTCATTTGAAATCAAACCTGTGTTTGACTTCTTCCCCTTCCCTGTCCTGCTTTTCTTACTCTCTTAGTGGATTTCTCCTGAGAGCACTTTCTTAATAAATCACTTGGAAGGTGTTGTGTAAGTGCTTGTTGAATGAATGAGTGCTAGAAAAGACGTAGATTGTCATAGTTAGAAGCATGAACCCTGGAGCCAGACTGCCAGGTTTAAGTCAGAGTTCTACCACTTACTGGCTCTGAGAGCTTGGGCAAGTTATTTGACCTCTTTGTACTTCAGTTTCTTTATCCATAAAGTGGAATTAAAATGGTACTTCATCCGGTTGTTATGAGGATTAAATAAATGAATGTTTATAAAGCACTTAGAGTGTTTCCTGGCTTAGAGTAAATGTTAATTAAGTGTTTGTAAAAGACAAATTAAATAAAAAATGCTTTGAAAGAAAGTAAAGAAAACATAAATACATGGAAAGACATACTGTGTTCATTGACAGGAAGACAATATTGTTAAGATGACAATACTACCCAAAGTGATCTACAGATTCAATGTAATCCCTATCAAAATCCTATTGGCAATTTGTTTTTTCAGAAATAGAAAACCCATCCTAAGTGACTTTGAATAGTCAAAATAATCTTAAAAAGAACAAATTTGGAGAATTCACTCTTCCCAATCTCAAAATTCACTACCAAACTATGGTAATCAAAACAGAGTGGCACTGACGTAAGGACAGACATAGACCAGTAGAATAGAATAGAGAGCCAAGAAATAAACCCTCACATATGTGATCAGGTGACAAGTTTGGCAAGACCATTTAAGAGAGAAAGGACAATCTTTTCAACAGAAGTTCTGGATATCCACATGCAAAAGCATTAAGTTGGGCCTTTACCGAATGCCTTATAAAATTAACTCAAAATGGATAAAAAAATTAGTGTGTTACCACAAAATACAAAACTCTTAGAAGAAAACATAGGGGGAAACCTTCATGACTTTGAATTTGACAGCAATACCTTGGTTATGACACCTAAGGCATAGGCAACAGAGGAAAAAATAGATAAAATGGATTTCATTGAAAGGAAAAAGTTATACATGAAAAAGTACTATCAGGTGACAGACAACCTGTAGAATTGGAGAATATACTTGAAAATCATATATCTGATAAAGGATTAATATCCTGAATACATAAAGAACTCCTACAATTCAACCACAGAAAAACAACTCAATTTTAAAAATGGACAAAGGACTTGAATACACATTTCTCTGAAGAAGATAATACAAATGATCAAAAAACAGATGGAAAGATGCTCCACATTATTAGGCATTAGAGAAAAGGAAGTCAAACCTGTATATTGTCACCCTGCTTATTTAAATTATATGCAGAGTGTGTCATGAGAAGCACTGGGCTGAATGAAGCACAAGCTGGAATCAAGATTGCCAGGAGAAATATCAATAAACTTAGATATGCAGATAACACCACCCTTATGGCAGAAAGTGAAGAGGAACTAAAAAGCCTCTTGATGAAAGTAAAAGAGGAGAGTGAAAAAGTTGGCTTAAAGCTCAACATTCAGAAAACGAAGATCATAGCATCTGGTCCCATCAATTCATGGCAAATAGATGGGGACACAGTGGAAACAGTAGCTGACTTTATTTTGGGGGGCTCCAAAATCATTGCAGATGGTGATTGCAGCCATGAAATTAAAAGACACTTACTCCTTGGAAGGAGTTATGACCAACCTAGATAGCATATTAAAAAGCAGAGACATTACTTTGCCAAGAAAGGTCCGTCTAGTCAAAGATATGGTTTTTCCAGTAGTCATGTACAGATGTGATAGTCGGACTATAAAGAAAGCTTAGCACTGAAGAACTGATGCTTTTGGACTGTGATGTTGGAGAAGACTCTTGAGAGTCCCTTGGACTGCAAGGAGATCCAACCAGTCCATCCTAAAGGAAATCAGTCCTGAATACTCATTAGAAGGACTGATGTTGAAACTGAAACTCCAATACTTTGGCCACCTGATGCAAAGAACTGACTCATTTGAAAAGACCCTGGTGCTGGGAAAGATTGAGGGCAGGAGGAGAAGGGGACAACAGAGGATGAGATGGTTGGATGGCATCACCGTCTCAATGGACATAAGTTTGAGTAAACTCTGGGAGTTGGTGATGGACAGGGAGGCCTGGTGTGCTGTGGTTCATGGAGTTGCAAAGAGTCTGACATGACTGAGTAACTGAAATGAACCAAACTAAATCAAACCCACTATGAAATGCCACTTCATATCCATCAGGATGGCTATTGTTAACAAACAAACGAATAAAATAGAAAATAACAACTGTTGGTGAACATGTGGAGAAATTGGAACTCTCATGCTAAGTGGTGGAATGTAAAATGGTACAGCTACTGAAGAAAACGTAGCAGTTTTTTCAAAAAGCCAAACATAGAATTATGATCTGCTCTAATAATCCCTCTCCTAATTATATATCCCAAGGAACTGAAAACACTCAGACAGACATTTGCACACAAATGAGGATAGCAGCATTATTCACAATAACCACAAAGTGGAAACAACCCAAGGGTCCATGAACAGATGAAGGTATGAACAAAATGTTGTATATGATAGAATATTATTCAGTCATAAAAGGGAATGGAATTGTAATACACACTAGAGTATGAATGAACTTTGGAAACACTAAGCTCAATGAGATATCAGGCACCAGAGGGCAAATGTTGTATCATTCCACTTATGAGGTACCTCGGATAGGCAAATCCAGAGACAGAAAGTAGAGTAGAGGTTAGGAGGGGAAGGAGAGGTGGGGAATAGTGTTTAATGGGTATAAAGTTTCTGTTTAGAGTATTAAAAAAAACTTTTAGAAACATATAGTGGTGATGTTTATACAACATTGTGCATCTATTTAGTGCAATTGTATACTTAGAAGTGGCTAAAATGGTAAATTTCATGTTATATCTATTTTACCAGAGTGAAAAAAAATGCATTAACTATTGCCTTCCATTTTGCTGTTCCTGTTCTGTCTCTGGGACTTTGATATCTGTCACACTAATGTTTCTTTCATTTCTCAAGAAAAAGTCCATGTAAGTTGTCTATGAGCCTTTAAACAAAGTTTCTGAAGAGCTGTAAAGTTTTAAACATTCAATTAAAAGCAGAGAAACAAAAGATCACTGTGGATAAACATGAATAAATAAGGGAATAATTAGATTATTGGAAAATTCTTTAGGTTTAGTCAGAATTTGCAATAACCCCATGAGTGCAGTGAGTCCGGTTTAATTATTGATGCCATAAAGCAGTCCGCGTCTAGAGTTTTCTTCAGCTTTACCGTTTATGATTTTATAAAAGCTATCCATATGGGTCCAGTTGGTTTGGGCTCATAGGCAAATTGGTCTCCAGCCAGATACTCCATCTTCTTATGTATCACACCTCTCCATAGAGCTGAAATGTTCCCCTGAAGAGAAACTTTAAAAAACCCCACAAACTCTAATTTAGATTTGGCAGTCACTAGGCTGTGGTGTTTGAGTGTTTTAGACTTAGCAATAAATAGTGTTTTAAAACTTCCAATGTCTGTGTCTTAGTTGCTGTGCTTTCTGTATCTATAGTCAAAAGCCGTAGATGGAAGAATAATTAAATCTCACAAGAATAAATTAAATTACTCATTGGCTAAGATGGTCCTTCCCACCCCATGGCCTGGAGGAGGGCATCGCAACCCACTCCAGTATTCTTGCCTGTCTCCATAGACAGAAGAGCCTGGCGGACTTCAGTCCTTGGGGCTGCAGAGTCGGACATGACCGAGTGACTAAGCACAGTGAAGTAAGATGAGAAAAGGAAGGAGAGGAGAAGGTGCATTTGTGTGTGAGATAGTGTTCCTCAAGGAAACCAGTTGATATCTGACAAATCTCCATAACATTTATTCTGATGTGTTTTTGCCTATGCCTCTCATACTTTTACATCTTTACCTTAAGACTCTTTAATCTTCATTTGAGTGGTGCAGTGTTGAGGGATCTGTGGGACAGAGGATATATGACATTTTACATTAAATTTCTTTAAAAAGAATATAATGGGGGTAAAAGAGCAAATTCCATATAGCAGCTTTCCAAACTTCAGCCAGTCTCACATTTATTTCACACAAAACTCCTTTAATTCCTTTCTAGAACAAGATAAGGTATGAAAGAGAGAGAACAATAATCTGTCAAATTGTCTAATACAAAACAGTTTAGGCCTTGGACATGTCACATTATGTGTGTTACTCAGATTCACATCGCCTTTTCTTCTGTTGCTGGTCCAGGGTTCTGAGGTGAAAGGGCAGTTTGGTATAAATTACACTGTTGAAAACGTGTTGATGTTACTGGTGGATCTGGTCTTGTAGCGTGTGAATATAAGATATCTGCCCATCCCTTATAGATGGAGTCAACAGTGGCAAGACAGGAGTGGTAGGTATAGCTAGACTGACCATGTGAACCCTTAGTCAATACCCACTGGCTAAAATCTGAGCATTTGGAAAGGGTACACACACACACACACACACACACACACACACGATGTGTATATTTATGTATACATTTCCCCCACTTTGGGGGTGAAGGACCTTACAGACAATGACATGGCCACTGGACAGAGAGACAGGAAAAAGAATGGCCTCATGGCAAAGGGCAGCCTCTAAGTATAAGTTGTAAAACTGGTTTCTTAGGTTTTCTTGATCTTTTCACAGGAGGCAGAGAATCATCCTCACAAAGAGTTAACAGTATCAGAGCATCCTCCCTTCTGGCAGGCACAGAACTCCTGGAAAGTCTCTTAGGAGTGATATATCTTAAGTTAAGTGGAAATCCTATACCCCAAGGATCTTAGATTCCTGATTAGAGATTATACTGAGAGAAACAAATTAGTTATTTCCACCCAGCTCTCCAGAGCTCACTGGTTGGCTTTGTATTGACAGTTCAAAGTAAACCTTATATTTATTTACCTTCATTGAAGAGCTTGCACAGTGGAAGTTTGTTGATATGCAGTGAAATCCCTAGTGGGAAATTACTAGAACTCACAAGATGAGGAATATTTGTTTTCAAGTGGAGTTTTAAATTGACCTTGATAGTTTTCAATGTTTCTTAATTAGTGTTTGCAAATCTGCTGATTTTACGAAAAATCTGTTTCTTGCTGTATTAGAGTATAGCATCACAACAAAATTAGCATTCCATATGTTGTTTTGTTAAACATACTTGGTGACTTTCTTTAAAATCCCTTGGGAAATGTTTTGAAATTTGTTGAAACAAACATGCAACACTTGAAATTAAATGGTGATTATCACCACATTGTCCTTTCTTTAAAGCATTGCCGGTATTTGGACTCAGTGAGGAATGCTATCATTGAACACATTTTCTGCAGAAATTACTCTCAAATGGGTAAGACCTAGATACAAGCCTTTTTGCCTAAGTAAGTGTAGCTTGCTATAGGATTCTAGTAATGCCATGACACCATGATGAAGCACATTTATTTTGCCAAAGGCTGGAGTGGCAAAAACCATCTATAAAAGCCTTTATGAGGGTATTCTCTTCTCTAAATGCAAAGAGAAAGTTCAGTTCCCTTTTCCTAAAATCTCCTTCAGAACATCTGAGTAGAAACAGAAGAATATATTTCATCTGATATTAGAGAACTAAATTGCCTCTCATTGGTAGTACTAATCATTAACAGTTATTCATTTATTGAAAGTGAGATGTGGAAAGAGTTGTCATGTGTCTGTCTTCACTTTAGGCTTACCATTTAGTCAACTTAGATTTAGTAGTGAACTTAGAATTTAGTAGTGAACGTCTACTCTATGCCAGTAATTGTGCAAGGAGCTAAAGTTACTGACAGGAATAAGACACAATGGCATGAAAGGTTCTGTTCTGTGAACATCATAGCTTAGCTGAGGAGATAACGGTTACCACACTAGAGTTGGGGGGAGACGTTCAGGGAAGAGTTCAAAGAGGAGTAGGTGCTTAAACTTAAAAGGTGAATGTAAGGTTATCAGGTTGGAAAAGCAGGAGAGAACATTCCAGGATGAGCGACTGACCCATATAAGGAACTGAGGTTTAAAGGCTGCAGGATGTCAGTGTGATGGTAATTCATTCTGTGTGGCTAGGCAGGGTGTTTAGGATGGGCCTTGAGGAAAATGTATTTGGTAAAGTAGGTGGATGTTTTCTGCCCTGCTGAGGACCTTGAACTTCATCTTGTAGGATTCAGAAAGCTAAAAAAGTTTCAAGAAGGGACAGAAATTAAGCAATGTTGTATGAGCAGAATGTGAGGACACTGAAGACACCAGTATTAGTTAAGCTATTTTTAATCTTAATTTTTATTATTTTGAATTTCTTATTTGTTGGCCACATGGCATATGGGATCTTAGTTCCTTGACCAGGGATCAAATCTGTGCCCCCTGCATTAGAAGTGCAGAGTCATAACCATTGGACTGCCAGGGAAGTCCCAAGGAGCTCTTTTAACAGTCCTGAAAAGGATCCTGAAATCTGTGTGTCTTGCATCTCCTGCATTGGCAGGCAGATTCTTTACCAACTATGACACCTAGAAAGCAAAATCATAACAGTGGGAATTAACAGGCTGACCTTTTTAGGTTGGAGAGAGATTTAGGAAGAAGAACCAACTTTACTGTAAAGAATGAAGGCCGAGAGAGTCCCGATGAATCCCAAAGTTTGTGGTGTGCTAATTGAGTGGGTCGTAGCATCATTTGTTGTTAGGGAACATAGTAGAGATTTGAGAGAAAGTAAATGAGGTCTGGCTTGGACATGATGAATTTAACGTTAGAGTGGATTATATTGGAAGTATGTGTTTTTTCCTTGGTTCTGATAGATAACCCAAGCATTTCCTCCCCTTCTCTTGATGGGTTAAGGCTTTTATTGGGTTGGCCAAAATGTTCTTTTGAGTTTTCTGATGTTACAGAAAAGCCCAAAAGAAATTTTTGGCCAACCCAATACTTTCTATGAGAGACGGGTCCAGGAAGGTGGGTGGGATTTAATGCTAGCCTCCACTTGCATTACCCACGTGGCACTGAAGGAGCTCTTGTCCTTATCTGTGGCTTCCTCCTGTGCTCACATAAGGGTTCGTTAAAATTTCAGCTGTTTTCTTCCTAGCTGCTGTTACTCACCTCATCCTCCTCTGCTTTGCCAAAGGAAAAATAGTTTCTTTGACCCATTTCTCCTCAGAAGGGCGTTTCAATTCTTTGAAAATTGGTTCTGGTTGCCTTGATACTTCAGCTCTAAGATGTGCTCAAGAAAAATCATTGTATACTTTTTTGACTTTTTCTCCTTATGAGAGTAAGACCTGTTGTGCTTTTATATATTCTAAGTGGAATCATGAAATCAATTTTGACAATTAAAAAACTGACAATTATTTTAGAAAGTGAAAAACAGAGTTGTGGACAGTTGCTGACAGATAATTAGAGCAAATAAAAAGTAGTCTTTCTACGATGCTAAAGAGATAAACTTGGTGGTATCAGTACTCAAAAATTCACAGTAGAAATCTGGCTACACTTGATAGGCTCTTCTCAATTATTCCTCAGATCAGAACTATTTCCATTAAGCTGTAGTTACCTACTGTCTCTCTTACCTATAATACCTTGAAGACACCTTGCTGCTGCTGCTGCTAAGTCACTTCAGTCGTGTCCGACTCTGTGCGACCCCATAGATGGCAGCCCACCAGGCTCCGCTGTCCCTGGGGTTCTCCAGGCAAGAACACTGGAGTGGGTTGCCATTTCCTTCTCCAATGCATGAAAGTGAAAAGTTAAAGTGAAGTCGCTCAGTCATGTCAGACTTCGTGACCCCATGGACTGCAGCCCACCAGGCTCCTCCGCCCATGGGATTTTCCAGGCAAGAGTACTGGAGTGAGGTGCCATTGCCTTCTCTGAAGACACCTTGCAACTGAGGGTAAATAAATCAAAATGCAAAACAAAACAAAACTGTGGTGTGCTCCTAAACCATTAATAATTTGATGTGGACTCATTTGTTTGGAAACTCGTATTATGACAATTCAAAACCTATTCGAGCCACGAGAAAGGTAGAAGAAGAGGTAGTTTGACACATACATGTTTTTCTTTGCAAATTAGATTAGAGCGGGGGTATGGTCAGCAAACTTTTTCTGTAAAGAGTCAGCCAGATTATAAATATTTTAGGCTTTGCAGGCAGTACGGTCTCTATTTCAGTTATTCTGTTGCAAATTAACTTTGCTGTAGTAGAACATAGCATCTATAGATAGTAATAATGAATGGATATGATGGATTCCAATAAAACTTGCTTAACAAAAGCAGGCAGTAGCTGGATTTGATGTAAGGACTGCAGTTTGTTGGCCCCTGAGCTAGAGAATTGATACAGATAATAGGGTGTACCACATTTCCACTCTGGCAATGGCAGTCAATCTACATCACAGATTTTTACAAAGAAACTCATTGAACCCAAGGCTAATCTATGTAATGAATCAGAATATTTGCCTATGAGACATAGGTCCTATTCTTTGCTATGAATGACACTTAAAAGCAATAGTAAATGTCCACGGCATGGTCACTCCTTTATGAAACAAGCCAAGGGATCAATTATGACATAAGTAGGGTGACTGGTTAAGTAGTGTAAGTGTATATACCGTATGTATATATAAATATGCCACTTTAAAAATATATATGGTAGAAGGGATCATACTTGAAATTGTTTTATATGAGAATTCATTTCAATTTATTTCATTTACTCATCTTAAGTTATGAATCAAAATCTCAGTATCTTTTCCTGTTAGAGCTATGTCCTTTTCCTTAGACTACCAGTTGGCATCTTGAGAATGAAGATAATTGCATGATGTGAAAAAGGCTTAATACTACTAAGCTCTGGGCTCCTATAGGATGGCCTCCTATAGGAGGGACTGGGGCTAACTTTCTGTACCCAAGGATGGATTGACTCAGATATCCCTAAAGGTTAATTTTCCTTTCTGCTAGTGAACCAGACACTCCAAGAGACATATTTATTAATTCAGACCAGACTTTTCATATACTGACAAGGAAGATAATTTTCCAACTTCCAAAAGGCCCAATGTTATTCTGGTCTAGATAAAAAGCACTTGCTGACTATGTTTTCTCTTAGAAGTCAAGCCATGCCTAATTTCCTGTTCCCTAGGAAGAATGGTGACCCAGAATGGATGACCAAGCCCTTCAACTAGAAAAAACTGGATTCTGCAGAAGTAGGATGAACACTGGAAATACGTTGTAGATGTAAGCAGGGAATATTTTCAGGGCTGCTTTGGGAGCAGTTGAAGAACAGTCATAGTTCATTGCTATCATCTTCCCACATCTCCTTTTAGCAGTATTCTCCCAAATCTTTATTTTAGTCATCCACTCTTAAAATTCTAATACACAGTTCTTGTCCTTCAGATCTTTTTTTTATCCAGACACTTTCAATATCTAGTCTCTGCTCATAGTCAAATTGGGCAGAATCTGTTAGTGAATTAGTTCATAAAACGCATTGATGACTCCAGTGACTAAACTGTGATGTTGTTTAGATGTATGCTGCAATGTAAAAAGAAACTGTGGTTTTGATTAAAAGAGTAAAGGTCTAATGGTGGAAACGTTTTTATTGGGGCATAGGCTATCACCATCATATCTTATATTGGTTCATTTTTTCTTTCATTCGACAGATCTTTATTGAACACCTGTTATATTTGAGGCATTCTTTGAGCACTGTACTGGTTTTGCTTTAGGTGAAAGCTGAGGTGACTTGCCCTCGTCTTTGCGAGGATCATCACACCCCTGCTCTGCTCAGACCCTCCCCCACTGCAATCAGCAGAGTTTCCAAGGTTGAACACGAACTCCCCCGAGTTACTTCTCTCATCTTATCTCATGCTTCTATGCAGCATCTGCTCTAGCCCCATTGACCTGCTTGATGTTCTTCAAGCCAACTAAGCAAGCTCATGTTTGGGAATCTTGTATTTGCTGTTCTTTCTGTTTGGAATACTCTTTCTGGAGATATCCATGGGGCTTATTCCCTTATTTTATTCAGGACTCTGCTCAAATGTCACCTCAACAAAAAGTCTTTATTTGATATGGTGTTACTCCTTAATTCTCTGTTCCCTTTTCTTGCTTTATTTTTTTTCATAGCCCTCATCATCACCTGGCATTATATATATTTATACTGAGTGTAGCTTTTCTCTTTGCTAGCATATAAACGTGAACTCCATAAAGTCAGGCATTTTATTTTGTTCCCTGTATTATTAGCACCTAAAAGAGCCTGGGCATAATATATATTCAATCAATTTTTAGATTGTTCAATGACTCTGCTTCCCTTGGAGCATTTACAATCCAGTCTTCCTAATCTTCGGTTTGTATCTTTTGTCCAAATAAACAAGGAATAACATTACTATACCAGAAGTTATCTGTTCAGGGAATTTAATCATAAGAAGTCTCTGTTACTTACCGAAGATACAACTAATATTAGATCCGTGAAGTTGCTTTCCTGGAGCCCTGTTTTTAGGATATTTGGCCATTGTGACTTTGGTTCAGCTCTGTTGTTATTTTTACATGGTGCTAATGTGTTCCTGACATATTTCAGAGACCAGGCTTGTCATTTACTTTGAGGGGTCCCATGAATTTCTCTCTTACACTTTTGAAATGAAATTTCAGAATCAAATCAAATTTATTGTTTCAATCAAACTGGATTTGATTTACAGATGTCTGATCCCTTAAAAATAGATCTAAAAAAAGAAAGCTTCCATCAACTTCAGTTCTTGTTTTCTTGTCTCCTCCAAACAAGAACTAAGGACTTTCTACGAGACATTTTCCATAAGACTTTATTGTGTTAAAAACATCGGTGCATGTTAAACTTAGTACATTATACTTGCCTGTGTTTCAAGGTTTGTTTCATCAGGGAAGTAGTATAATCCACAAGTAAGTTGTGTATGCCTTTCAGAATGTGATTATTGCTCATAAAAATGGTTTTAATTGAAAATTTTATGTCATGGATAGCCTATAGCAATCTTAGATGCACATACCTATATTTATGTGTCTATAATTTATTTTTTAAGATTCCCTATACAACACTATTTTGAAATTACTAAAGGGGTTTTCTTTCTTTTTTTGTTATTCATCTGGGTAACTTAAAAAAATATTGCTGTTATGTTCAACTGTTGGCACTGTTGCAGGCAACTAAAAGCTTAAGAAAATTATTCCCCATCTGTCCCCCCCAAAAGCCACATCTTAAAAGGTCACAAAAGGAAACACACAATTCAAATAATCTCCATGCTGTATCTGAGATTAACTTGGACACAGATGTTTTAACTTACAGTTTGATCTGGCATAATATATACATTTAACAAAATCCTGTTTTGTATTGCTTCTATAAACACTGAAGTCTGATAAAAGTGTATTGATTTTTCTGCTATTTAAGAGCTTTTGAACCAGTGCTTAAAGCAAGTTGTCTCCAAAGCCTAAATTAACTCTTTCAGCTTTTGACGATGGTTTCCGTGTAGGGGTATGTGTGTATACATGCAAGTATGTGTTTGTTTATGCTTGCAATGGATTAGAATGGCAAACCGTTTTGTGGTCTGCAATATTTTACTTGCTGGGGATAATCATTAGACTTTGTTCTTGATTTCTTTCTTAGAAGATGAAATGATTCAACACTGTTCATTACTGCTCATTTCCTAACCACACTGTAATCATTACAGGCCTAGATATTATCTGAACAGTTACTGAAAATATTAATGCAACATGGATAGAGTTTTCCTCTCTCACTCTGAGCATTTAAATATGGACATCATACTTCCTCCTCTTAGTCCTTAGGCCTTTTGTCTGACTGATCTTAATATGAGAACCTTGAAGGAAGCAACTCAGGGAACATGAATCCAGTTTGTCTGTCTTGCTTTCAAAGTTATTCTTGCACTGTCTTCCTTCTTGGCCAACATTCTAATACAGTAAAGCCTTCCTACATATGAGTGAGTTCCATTCTGAGAGCAAGTTCATAAGTCCAGTTTATTCCTAAGTCCAACAAAGTTAGCCTAGGTACCCAGCTTTTACAGAAAACTCCAGACGCTGAAGTGACTCACATGATTGGACATACAACGCACACTCACATCTTTGATAGTTCTCAACTTGAAGGTTCCTATGTAGCAGATTTACTGTACATTACAAGGTAGCTTCTCACCCTTGAGCAGTAGCATGGAAGCCACCACAGCTGCAAGTAGGCTTCTCCAAATTATATGCGTCTTCAAATTAGAATTGTGATAACTCCCAGGGAAAAAGATATCCCCAAATTGAAAATATTAAAAGAAATATAAAATTCAGCAGCAACACAGCCTTTTGAAGGTACAGAGACTTTTGCTAAGAGGAATCCTTAGGATAGTTTCAAAAGATAGGTTTTGAACTAGATAAGACACTTTCTCATATGAGGGCCTATTGGACTTTGTCATTTACCAAAAGTCTTCACATAAATGATTTCATTTGAGCCTGGATATAACCTTCTGAAGTAGATGTTTTAGAGATTCCCAGATCGCAAATGATGATGACACAGTCTCTGAAGAGGCTACGTGGTGAGGCAGGACCTTAAAATCTGCGTTTATTCTTTTTCACTAGGCAGAAAGCTCACATCTCTCTGGATATAATGGACAAACAAGCATTTAATTTAGTGGAAAGTTAATGAAATGACTATTTTGTGATGTTGGACCATGTTTCTTCATTTTTAAATTAATCATCTGGGTACACAATAAGCATACAGGTAATAAGACTACTTATCTATCAGTAAATATATTTATTTATCTTATCAGTCTTATACACACATACACACATGCACAAACACCTCTAGACCAGGGACAAAAGCAAATGTAAAACCCCAAACTAGAAATCTGTAAAGTTTCTTAGAAAGTATTCTCTCTACCTTAAAAATCTCTTGGGACTTCCTGGTGGTCCAGTGGCTAAGAGTCTGTGCTCCTAGTACAGGGGGCTCAGGTTCCATGCCTGGTCAGGGAACTAGATCCTAAATTCCATAACTAAAGATCCCGCATATAGCAACTAAAGACCTGACACAGCCAAGCAAATAAATCAATATTAAAAAGAAAAGGATTACAAAAGTGTTTTATATACGTATATGGAGATTTTCTTTCATTTACATTTTCTAAAATGAAAGTGTCTTCCTTTGGCAGAAAACCCTTAAATTCCTCAGTGAGGGAATTCTATCAGCAATAGTAGAAGGGAAGATAGTAGTGTAATTCTGAAGGATGTGGGTTTAAATCCTGGCTCTGTGACTTTACTAGCTGTGTGATCTTGAGTAAGTTAACTTTTCTCTATGATCCTTAGTTCTTATCTGCACATAAATAATAGCATCTGTCTTGAAGGATGTTTAAAAGATTGAAGGGAATATATGTATTGGCCAAGATGACTTTTAAAAAATCGAGTGTTTAATGTATGGAAGGAATAGGACTTTGGTTCCTGAAAATCATCGTGGAACATTTATACTACCAGGGACATGTAACTCCATTACCTGAAATGCCAAGTAAGGGAGATGAGATGTAGAGGGCAGGAGGTTTACACTGAAAGGAGCTGCAGAATCCTAAAGTGAAAGTGAAAGTGAAGTCGCTCAGTCGTGTCTGACTCTATGCGACCCCATGGACTAACCTACTAGGCTCCTCTGTCCATGGGATTTTCCAGGCAAGAGTACTGGAGTGGACTGCCATTTCCCTCTCCAGAGGATCTTTCCAACTCAGGGATCGAACCCAGGTCTCCTGAACTGTAGGCAGACGCTTTACCATCTGAGCCACCAGGAAGAAAATAGAATCCTAAGGGGACACCTATCCCTCATTTTCCTCCAGTGGTTGAAGAACCTTTGGCAAAGTCACCATTTGCCTGATCAGTAATGTGTGAAAAATCAGCCTTTGGCTCAATATCTCTTCCCATGTGTCTTTGACTTACACTTGTTCATTTTACCCACTAAACTTGCTTTTATTATCTCTGGCTCCTTAGAGCCAGCACATCTCTGCAGGAGTGAGCTGGATCCGATTTGGATTCTCACATCTCTGACAGAACTGTCAGCTTCATTTCCATCACAAAATCTTGGTTGCCTGTAAGTGTGTCAGAACTCGATGTTTCCCATTCTGGGTTGAATTGGCACAGCTGGGGCAGAGAAGAACCTTCGTACACTTTTGAACTGAGCAACTTGGACTGAAAGGTCACTGAGAAGATACAAATATGGGTTTGAATCTCTTGTAAGACCTCAATTATCTGAATGTGAAAGGATCATTGAAAAGTAAACCTTGAATTAATTCATTGATAGTTCAGAGTTATTCTGTTAAAAACAATCAGACCATCTGATCCTTTTGAGCTGTGATCTATTTTGAACAGAAAGTGGCATTAAAAAGTTTTTAATCTTAGTAAACCTTTAAATGGCAACCACTCCAGTACTATTTCCTGGAAAATCCCATGGATGGGGAAGCCTGGTAGGCTACAGTCCATGGGGTCGCAAAGAGTCAGACACAACTGAGCGACTTCACTTTCACTTTTACTTTCAAACCTTTAATTACAACCTAACTGATAAGGTTAGTCTTGTTTTTCATTGAATTATTTGGAAAAATTAATAGGCAGAAATGTATGTAGTTATTCTCTAATTGAAATGTGAAGTATGATATCCAGAGTTGATGACATGTAGCTTGCCCCCATAAAAATGAAAGCTTTATCACTCCACTGTTACCAAACCTGGCTTGTATAGTAAGGAAAGTGTAGGTCTTAAGAGAAATGGCTACACTGGAATACAGGAAGTCTTCTACATACAAACATCCAAGTTGCAATTGTAGACTTTCAAAGATGCGAATGTACGTGCCATCAACATCATGTATGAGTGAAATTGCAGCTTGCTCTCCACCTCCAATTGTTGACGATCCTTCAGCTCTGTCATTTCCCACCTCATCTTCTTCCTCCAGTCAGTAACTCTTCTTGCCTGTTCACTTGATTCTGGCCGCTGTATGCCAGCTGTTGTACTGTACTACTGTACTTTTCAAGGTACTGTATTGTAAGGTTAATTTAAAAAAATTTTTGTTTATGTGTTCTTTATGTATTATTTGTGTGTAAAGTATTATAAACCTGTTATAGTACAGTACTATATAGTTGATTGTGTTATTTGGATACCTAGGCTCACTTTGAGACTTATAAACAAATTGGACTTGAACCTACTCTCAGAGAAGAGCTCATTTGTATGTAGGGGGTTACTACAGTGGCTCAGTGGTGATTATATTACATTTCATAAAATAAGAGTTTTCCTAGTTACCTGGAGTTGCTACTGCTTTTATTTGTAAGACTGATTCATTGTAAACATTTTTGTTGGACATACTGTATTTAGTTCACTGTTTTTTAAATGGAACATGTGATAGTTTTTTTCTGAAAAACACAGGGTTAAGAAGATTGATACTTATTTTTTCATCTAATTATTCAACAAATATTTTCTATGACAGTTCTTGTATAAATTCAGGCTTTAAGAAAAAAGATGTAACCATGTGAATAATGGGGCAAAAAGATTTCTAAGCAGAGAGAACAGCATGAGTGAAGCCCTTGGGAGGGAAAGACCTTGACAAGTTTGCAAAATGATTGATTGGAACTTAGTGAAGGATGGGGAGAATGAAACAAGAGACTGAAAGTGATAAAGTGATAAACTTGAAGGGCTCTTAATGTGCATGTAGCTATTGTCCTTAATTTGATGTCAAGAGCCTGCTGTACGTTTTGTGACGTGTGTGATGTCTTTATTTTGTGATGTTCTGACGTCATTTCCTCGTTTTTCTTTGTTGTTCCTTCTTTGACTTGGCAGCAGTTATTGCTCTGATTCTGGTAGCTTGATCTTCTTTTCTTTCTAATGTGCTTTCTGTTGGTTGAAGAATCAGATAACCAGACTAATTAGAATTATGTTGAATTTAAGGGTTAAGAAAAACAAACAAACTATGAATTTGTAGTATAAACTGTCTCCTCTGGGCAAACTCTATACATTTTTATACACGGACTCATTTCCTTCTGGACCTCAGTTTCCTCCTGTATAAAAGCTGGCTAGTGACCAAAGCATCACATCAGTGCCCTTTAATCAGTAATTTGATTTACAGTGGTTTGCTAAATGATCTTTAAAAATTAATTACATTTGTTGTGCTTTCCATAGTTAAGCGTGCCATGTCTTAACTATCTTGAAGTGTTAACTATGTCTTTAAATAATAGTACTCTCAGTGCATGAATATTGACTAAAAGAAACTAAACAAAGTGTTGAGGATCCTTGTCTAAAAGAGGATCAATATTTAATTATAAATCATCTATTACATTTTTCTTCTGCTGAGTATAAAATACACTGTATGAAAATGTGAATTCAAGTGAAAATTATAGTTTTGAGCTCCATGCCTAATGATTTCTGCATTTTCTAAATGCATGTACTTATTTTCCTATTCCAAAAATCTGTACTCTAAACTTGCTGCACACAGGAGTGTCCAGTTGTACATGGACACACAGCTATTAACTGTTTGAGGGGAGAAGCTGTTTCTTCTATTCTGATATCAGCTGCTGCACGTGTCACAGTACTTTGAGCAAATCAGATGATCAGAAAGATGTTTATTGAATGAATGTGTAAGTGAATAAAATCCACTGGCTTGAATCTGGATTTGAGCCTTTGCTAACTGCCCCAGAAGTCATCATCTAGCTGCTTTTCTGTCTTCAGAAAAGCTTTTGTCAGGCCCATTTCTTAAAAATAAAGTGTGAATTTGTGGTACTCTAGAATGCTCTGGGTTTATGTAGGAATGTGTAAGATGGTCTTCAACTGTCTTAGGAGAAAAGAGTTAGTAAGCAACACTCAGGTAGAAATAAAATAGTCAGACAGTGGTCAACCTCAGCAAGGTATTTGCAAAACAGCTGTCAAGTGACATTCTTTCTTGTTTGGGGATCAGAAGTTGTCCACTTACCTTCAAACCTCCCTCCTGGCTAATTGCAGGGGAGAGATGAGTGGAAGGCCAGGTGCTGGACAAGTGCTGACAGCTGTCCTGAATGTGGCATCTTATTTCCTGCAGGCCCAGGTCTGCTTAGCATTACACAGTATTTAGCTTTGGTTAGGATGTGGTCACTGTTTGTTACAAGGTGTATGAGAAATTGGCTTTCCAGGAGGAAAGCTTCCGAAAATTTACACTGTGTGTGTAAATTTTAGTTTAGAAAATTGCCTCTAAAAATTCAGGTGTGTGTCAGGGGTACAGAAAATTTATTGGTTGGACAGCAGCAAAAATATTTCTTTTGTCAACCCAAGGGAAAAATCCATAAGGTTTATGGTCTATATTTGAAAATAAGTAAATTCATTCCTAGAAATATTTGGAGATCTCTGGCTCTCAGATGGTTTGGGGTCCATTCATCCATCAGTGGTCAGATGATTCTGAAGAGTTTTGTGGGGGTCAATGAAGGGAAGATGAGGATATGGGGTGAAGGGCTTGTAAGGGTCACAGATACATTTGTGTTACTACAATCCTTGAAGATCATGAGGAAGTAGCAGAAATTATTTATTGAATTAATCTGTGCTTAAACTTAATGGGGATTATCTTTAAAGAGTAGCAGTGGAAAAAAGGCATCTGGAAAAAAAAACCTTAACACTTCTGGAATAAATTTATGATTTTATTTTCATTATATTACTGTGGTGTTTAAACTATTAACTCTTTCTTAAGAATATTGATGATGTGTGAGGTCCCCAGTGGCTTTAGATTTCAGTGATGCTGTGATTAATGAAGAACAAAGGGTATGTCTGAGAAAGACCTGGCATGTCCCCTTATTTCTAAATCAAAGGTGTCATTAGCAGCATCCGTTGTGGCATCAAACTTCTGTGAAACAAGAGGAGACAGAATTTAAACCATGTGGATAAGTGATTCATCTTGATGCATTGTTTGGAGAGTTGGCTGAGAAAACCCTGGACTGAGAGAGGAGATCAGACTCACAAAAATGCATCTCAAATGTGTGAGCACAAATGTTCACTTTCTTTATTTTAACTTGAGCTGTGACCTCTCAAAACTGCTTGCTCAGCCTTTCTTAATACCAGAGCAACTTAAAAACAAATCATATCTTTTACCAAAATTGCATAAAAGCAGGTCCTCTGGGCCCAGGGCTTTGACAGGATTCATTCTGAAATGATCCTGTGTCATGCAACCTACACAGCAAATTTGTTACTTTTATTACAGAAAAATCACACAAGTTTTTCCAGAGTCCAGCTGTGGATCTTTAGATTGCCTTCATGTTACTCGGAACAGAACAACTGTTTGAATCAAAGCCAAAGATGTCCTTGAATCATTTGGTATCAGGGCACTAATGAGCTCTGCAGACATTTCAAATTCCTTTCCTTCCCTCTCTCTCCCACCCCTTCCACCTTAACCAGGTGTGACTTAATCCAGTCTATTTTCCCCTTAATAATAAGCTGTAACACACACACATAAAATTTATGTATATATAATTTTTCTGTACTGTAAAGTGAGTTTTCAAAATAGTGTTTTTTTTTCTTTTTAAATAAGAGCTAAATGTTTTACTGATCTGCTTTTATTAATAGGTATGTAAAAACGGAGCTTCAATTTTCATTGTATCCTAAGGTTTATAGAGATGACAGATAACTTTCATGATCTGTTAAGCCAACCATTGGTTTCCAGAGATGAGAGCCTTGAGGTTCAGAATTTGAAGAGATTTACTCCAGATCACACAGGTAATAGCTGGTAGGGCTTGACTAGAACTAGGCAATTGAATTCCTGGTGCTTTTTTCCCTGGAGAGTGTGATCTGAGAGGTTTATAATTCTTATTTTTCCTACTTTTCTCCACTTAAAATTGCATGTTATAAATGGGCATGTGTTATCCACCTATGAGACTTCCTTCTTGTTTTTCATGGTGAATTTATGAAATTATATAATTCTGAAATCATGTTATGTGAACATATGATTTCTATGTGGTATGCTCACTGCTCCCCACCACCACCCCTGCCCCTGCCGCCCCGCCGACTCCTCTTACCGCATCTGTCTGATGAACTCACACTGAAAACCAAGGCTCAAGTCCTCTGTGAGTCTCTGTGCCAAGTCAACCCTTCTCTAGACAGGTGAACCTCCCCTCATCCCCAGCAGCTTGTCCTCTATATACACCCTAGCAATTCTTTGTATATTTGTGGCTATGAGCACTCTTTACATTGTGTTATATTTATTTATTCATTCATTAATCTTTCTTTATCCTTAGTCTGTAATATAGAAAATAAAATTCTTTATAGGATGAACTTCTGAATAATTTAAAACCTCTTTAACTTTTATTCCTAATTATGTTTCTGAACAAGTATGTCACCTTGAAAGAGATCCTATTAGTTCAATCTCTCCACAGATTACGGGTGAATCAGTTTTTACTTTCAATTAACTGGCACTTATTGAGCACCTAGTATTACAAATAACTCCTAGAATTGCTCGTGTAGACATCTTGCCACTGAATCCTCACAACAGTCTTGGGGAATTAGGTTGTCCTACTCTATGGATAGACATAGAAACTGAAACACAGAGTCCATATCTTGCCCGAGGCTTATTAAGTGGCTGAATCTGAAATTGAAACCCAATCATTGGAATCAATATGCAAGATCCCCCAACCCCCATTATATTCATCCTTATCTCATTAAGTGTTTTTTTTTTCCAGTATGTCTTATATTTCAACAAGATAGGGGAGTGGTTGGTAGTTGTGGTGAGGGGGAGGAGTTGGGAGAAATTTCATAAGTTTGAGAGTAATTCTTTGGATTGTGTGCCTCACATGTTTTGTTCAAATTCGGCCATGTACCTGAAAAATGTTTAAACTGTATATTGTTGAAAGAAGGGGACTAAGTCTCCCTCAGTTTTTGTTATTGTTGCCTTTTATTTCTGTTTATAACTTATCTTAGTTGACTTCTTACCATCAGTATTTTTAAAATGGGGATGAGTTCCATATTCTAACCCCTGGAAGATAGCTCTTAATTATCTAAGAGTCACAGAGAAGAGAGGATGGACGACATTTGAGTTACTAGCTGGTTCAAAACAAGAAATTGTCTAGTTGCTTCTTTCCACTAAATTCTTTGTCAGAATTTCTAATCAATAGCAAACATATATTTCAACTCCATTTATCCCCTTCTTGTAATCTCAGACATCCTACCAGTTCTTTAAGTGGGCCTATATAGAATAGTAAAGCAGAAGAGAAATTAAAAATCTCTTATCTGTTTTCAAACCAATAAAATTCTATAAAGCAATTATCTTTCAATTAAAAAAATAAATTGATTAAAAAAAAAAAAAAGATTTAGCACCCAGGATGCTACTCCTTTTTAAATAAAGATTTAAAAAAAAAAAATCTCTTCAGTTTTTTCAGATTGAATCATGTGTACCTGAATAGTTAGTTATATCATGTGTAATGCTTGTCTTAGGTTGTGAAAATTAGACAGTATTGCTGAACAATCAGTCTTTTATAATTTGCTGTTGCTTGTATCGGGCATTTTGTCAGTTAGTACTGAACAGTAAGAGATGGGCCCTTTTATTTGCAAAAAGATAAAAAATAAGGATCATGAAGTTCATTTAGCTTTTTGAGCAATTCAGCTCTAATGGCAAAGAAAGAATGTGTTTAAGAAAGTGAAATTAATGAAAAGTGTTCATCTGTTGGTAGAGCAGCAGTTTGAAGATTGAATGTTAGCAGCTTTGCAGCTTTTGGTTATTAACTCTATTTTGTCTTCTGTCTTGCAGCTGTCAAATAAGAGTGGCAGGATTTGAAAAGGCAAGAGAGAAAGAAGTTAGAAAAAGGGGTATGCCCTCACCAGAGGAAAACGCTTCTCAGATATGTTTTAAAAGCTTTTGAGATAGCTACTTCCAATCCATTGAGAGCAGAAAACATGCGGATCAGGAAAATCAGAAGGCTCTTAGAGGTCTGAGTATTATTGCAGACCTAGAATGTGAATGTTAGAATGAGGTCATCAGTTCAGTTGTTGCTCAGTCTTGTCTGACTCTTTGCAACCCCATGGACTGCAGCATACCAGGCCTCCCTGTCCATCACCAACTCCTGGAGTTTTCTCAAACTCATATTCATTGAGTCAGTGATACCATCCAACCATCTCATTCTCTGTCGTCCCCTTCTCCTCCCACCTTCAATCTTTCCCAGCATCAGATTCTTTTCCAATGAGTCAGTTCTTTGCATCAGGTGCCCAAAGTATTGGAGCTTCAGCTTCAGCATCAGTCCTTCCAATGAACACCCAGGACTGATCTCCATTAGGATGGACTGGTTTGATCTTGCAGTCCAAGAGACGCTCAAAAGTCTTTTCCAACACCACAGTTCAAAAGCATCAATTCTTCGATGCTCAGCTTTCTTTATAGTCCAACTCTCATATCCATACATGACTAATGGAAAAACCATAGTTTTTACTAGATGGACCTTTGTTGGCAAAGTAATGTCTCTGCTTTTTAATATGCTGTATAAGTTGGTCATAGCTTTTCTTCCAAGGAGCAAGCTTCTTTTAATTTCATGGCTACAGTCACCATCTGCAATGATTTTGCAGCCCCCCAAAATAAAATCTCTGTTTCCATTGTTTCCCCATCTATTTGCCATGAAGTGATGGGGCTGGATGCCATGATCTTAGTTTTTTGAATGCTGAGGTTTAAGCCAAGTTTTTCACTCTTCTCTTTCACTTTCATCAAGAGGCTCTAGTTCTTCTTCACTTTCTGCCATAAGGGTGGTGTCATCTGCATATCTGAGGTTATTGATATTTCTCCCAGCAATCTTGATTCTAGCTTGTGCTTTGTAGGAGGAAGCTGTTCAAAAGAGCTACTAGGGAGTGTTGTCCAGGTAGTCAGCTAGACCAGGAGGAGGGAGATGTCAGTGTTTTCCTCATTTTAAATGCAAAGGCTTGGCTGAGTTTAGTTAGAGCCATTGTTTGCAAATATATTTCTCATCCTTTTACTCTTTTGTTAATGAAATATCAATACAGAAAACTGATTTTAAGAGTTGGTTTGGTTGATGTAGGGGAGAGAGCTAGACTCCACCCTCCTAAGCTTCATCTTTCTTTTATAGCAGATTCTGAAACATCAGATTTCTTCCAGACCCAGTTTGGAAACCATACAATCACATTTGGAAATATGGTTGGTGAGCTCCCTGATCATCTCATTGCCCTGGGGCCAAGGAGAGTGAAACTCAGTCTAGTGATTCTCAAAGTGTGACCCCAGTAGGATCAAGATCACTGGGAAACTTATTGGACAGGCAGATTCAGTGTCAAAATGTCTTGGGTGGGGCCTAGCAGTCTACATTCTGTTTATAACTACAGTTGTCAAGACCATCAAATTTTGAGCATCATTACTAGGGCATTGGTTCAGATGTTTATATTTCCCAGACCAGTTGTATTGCTGGATCCCCTGAGAAGCAGACACCAAAATAAGATTGAATTTATGAGGTTTCTAGCAGAGGAAACACCTATGAGAGAATAAAGCTGGGAGGGCTTTCCAAACTCATGCATATCTACTCTGAATGAAGGAGAGAGGAAAGAAGATTAAGTGGAAACATCTCAGAATGTTAGTTCTAATATCTGGGACATTTTCATTGCTTGTTTCTCTCTTAAAAGTGTTATATTTTCCTGAGGGGGAAAATTTTTGTGGGAGGAGGAGGTGTATATTGAGTAAGGTTGGATTATTTTCTGGTCATTGTCAACTGATCTGTTGAGACTCTCTATTTTGATATACTCCTCTGAAGAGTTCAGTTCAGTTCAGTTCAGTTTCTTAGTTGTGTCTGACTCTTTGTGACTCCATGGACTGCAGCACGCCAGGCCTCCCTGTCCATCACCAACTCCCAGAGTTCACTCAAACTCATATCCATTGAGTTGGTGATGCCATCCAACCATCTCATCTTGTGTCATCTCCTTCTACTCCTGCCTTCAATCTTACCCAGCATCAGGGTCTTTTCAAATGAGTCAGTTCTTCACATCAGGTGGCCAAAATATTGGAGTTTCAGTTCAAGATCAGTCCTTCCAATGAACGCCGAAGACTGATTTCCTTTAGGATGGACTGGTTGGATCTCCTTGCAGTCCAAGGAACTCTGAAGAGTCTTCTCCAACACCACAGTTCAAAAGCATCAATTCTTTAGCACTCAGCTTTCTTTATAGTCTGACTCTCACATCCATATATGACCACTGGAAAAACCATAGCCTTGACTAGACAGACCTTTGTTGGCAAAGTAATGTCTCTGCTTTTTAATATAGTGTCTAGGTTGCTCATAACTTTCCTTCCAAGGAGTAAATGTCTTTTACTTTCATGGATACAGTCACCATCTGCAGTGTTTTCACAGCCCCCCAAAATAAAGTCTGCCACTGTTTCCACTGTTTCTCCATTTGGCATGAAGTGAAGAGACCAGATGCCACGATCTTTGTTTTCTGAATGTTGAGCTTAAGGCCGACTTTTTGACTCTCCTCTTTCACTTTCCTCAAGAGGCTCTTTAGTTCTTCTTCACTTTCTGCCATAAGGATGGTGTCGTCTGCATATATAAGATTATTGATATTTCTCCTGGCAATCTTGATTCCAGCTTGTGCTTCTTCCAGCCCAGCGTTTCTCATGATGTACTCTGCATAGAAGTTAAATAAGCAGGGTGACAATTTACAGCCTTGACATACTCCTTTTCCTATTTGGAAACAGTCTGTTGTTCCATGTCCAGTTCTAACTGTTGCTTCCTGACCTGCATATAGGTTTCTCAAGAGGCAGGTCAGGTGGTCTGGTATTCCCATCTCTTTCAGAATTTTCCACAGTTTATTGTGATCCACACAGTCAAGGGCTTTGGCATAGTCAATAAAGCAGAAATAGATGTTTTTCTGGAACTCTCTTGCTTTTTTTCATGATCCAGCGGATGTTGGCAATTTGATCTCTGGTTCCTCTGCCTTTTCTAAAACCAGCTTGAACATCTGGAAGTTCACGGTTCATATATTGTTGAAGCCTGGTTTGGAGAATTTTGAGCGTTACTTTACTAGCGTGTGAAATAAGTGCTATTATGCGGTAGTTTGAACATTCTTTAGCATCACCTTTCTTAGGGATTGGAATGAAAACTGCCATTTTCCAGTCCTGTGGCCACTGGTGAGTTTTCCAAATTTGCTGATATATTGACTGCAGCCCTTTCACAGTATCATCTTTCAGGATTTGAAATAGCTCAACTGGAATTCCATCACCTGAAAAAGTTGGCTTAAAGCTCAACATTCAGAAAACAAAGATCATGGCATATGGTCCCATCACTTCATGGGAAATAGATGGGGAAACAGTAGAAACAGTGTCAGACTTTATTTTGGGGGGCTCCAAAATCACTGCAGATGGTGACTGCAGCCATGAAATTAAAAAGACGCTTACTCCTTGGAAGAAAAGTTATGACCAACCTAGATAGTATATTCAAAACCAGAGACATTACTTTGCTGACTAAGGTCCGCCTAGTCAAGGCTATGGTTTTTCCTTTGGTCATGTATGGATGTGAGAGTTGGACTGTGAAGAAGGCTGAGCGCCGAAGAATTGATGCGTTTGAACTGTGGTGTTGGAGAAGACTCTTGAAGGTCCCTTGGACTGCAAGGAGATCCAACCAGTCCATTCTGAAGGAGATCAACCCTGGGATTTCTTTGGAAGGAATGATGCTAAAGCTGAAGCTCCAGTAATTTGGACACCTCCTGCGAAGAGTTGACTCATTGGAAAAGACTCTGATGCTGGGGGAGATTGGGGGCAGGAGGAGAAGGGGACGACCGAGGATGAGATGGCTGGATGGCATCACGGACTCGATGGACGTGAGTCTGAGTGAACGCCGGTAGATGGTGATGGACAGGGAGGCCTGGCATGCTGCGATTCATGGGGTCGCAGAGAGTCAGACACGACTGAGCGACTGAACTGAACTGAACTGAACCACTAGGTTTGTTCATAGTGATGCTTTCTAAGGCCCACTTGACTTCACATTCCAGGATGTCTGGCTCTAGGTGAGTGATCACCCCATCATGATGATCTTGGTCATGAAGCTCTTTTTTGTACGGTTCTTCTGTGCATTCTTGCCACCTCTTCTTAGTATCTTCTGCTTCTGTTAGGTCCATACCATTTCTGTCTTTTATTGAGCCTATCTTTGCATGAAATAATCCCTTGGTGTCTCAATTTTCCTGAAGAGATCTCTAGTCTTTCCCATTCTGTTGTTTTCCTCTATTTCTTTGCATTGATCGCTGAGGAAGGCTTTCTTATCTCTCCTTGCTATTCTTTGAAACTCTGCATTCAGATGCTTATATCTCTTTTCTCCTTTGGTTTTTGCTTCTTTTCTTTTCACAGCTATTTGTAAGGCCCCCTCAGACAGCCATTTTGCTTTCTTGCATTTCTTTTCCATGGGGATGGTCTTGATCCCTGTCTCCTCTACAGTGTCACAAACCTCCATCGATAGTTCATCAGGCACTCTATCAAATCTAGTCCCTTAAATCTATTTCTCACTTCCACTGTGTAATCATAAGGGATTTGATTTAGGCAATAAAGAGTTCATGATCTGAGCTACAGTCCACTCCTGGTCTTGATTTGCTGACTGTATAGAGCTTCTCCATCTTTGGCTGCAAAGAATATAATGGTGTCAACCATCTGGTGATGTCCATGTGTAGAGTCTTCTCTTGTGTTGTTGGAAGAGAGTGTTTGTTATGACCAGTGCGTTCTGTTGGCAAAACTCTATTAGCCTTTGCCCTGCTTCATTCTGTATTCCAAGGCCAAATTTGCCTGTTATTCCAGGTGTTTCTTGACTTCCTAATTTTGCATTCCAGTTCCCTATAATGAAAAGGACATCTTTTTTGGGTGTTAGTTCTAAAAGGTCTTGTAGGTCTTCATAGAACCGTTCAACTGCAGCTTCTTCAGTGTTACTAGTTGGAGCATAGGCTTGGATTACCATGATGTTGAATGGTTTGCCTTGGAAACGAACAGAGATCATTCTGTCATTTTTGAGATTGCATCCAAGTACTGCATTTTGGACTCTTTTGTTCACCATGATGGCTATCCATTTCTTCTGAGGGATTCCTGCCTGCAGTATTAGATATAATGGTCATCTGAGTTAAAATCACCCATTCCATTCCATTTTAGTTTGCTGATTCCTAGAATGTTGATGTTCACTCTTGACATCTCCTGTTTGACCACTTCCAATTTGCCTTGATTCATAGACCTGACATTCTAGGTTTCTATGCAATATTGCTCTTTACAGCATCAGACCTTGCTTCTATCACCAGTCACATCCACAACTGAGTATTGTTTTTGCTTTGGCTCCATCGCTTCATTCTTTCTGAAGTTATTTCTCCACTGACCTCCAGTAAAATATTGGGCACCTACAGACCCAGGAAGTTCCCCTTTCAGTATCCTATCATTTTTCCTTTTCATACTGTTCATGGGGTTCTCAAGGCAAGAATATTGAAGTGGTTTGCCATTCCCTTCTCCAGTGGACCACATTCTGTCAGACCTCTCCACGTCTTGGGTGGGCCCACATGGCATGGCTTAGTTTCATTGAGTTAGACAAGGCTGTCGTCTATGTGATCAGATCAGGGGTTTATTAATCATTTCTCTGACCACAAGTCTAACTCCTATGGGAAAGCTTTTGTACTAGCTATTTCTTTGCTGGAATGTACTTCCCTCTTCAGTTCTTCTCATTTATGGCTAACAATTCAGAGTTGGCTTACTGTGTGTTAGTTGCTCAGTTGTGTCCAACTTTGTGACTCCAAGGACTATAGTCCACCAGAGTCCTCTGTCCATAGGATTTCCCAGCCAAGAATACCTGAGTTGTTTGCCCTTTCCTTCTCCAGGGAATTTTCCTGACCCAGGGATCGAACATGAGTCTCCCACATTACAAGCAGATTCTTTACCATCTGATCTACCAGGCAAGCATTGAGTTGGCTGGGAACATTTAAGCAATCCCAGTGCCCAGCCTCTACCACCTAAGCCCAGGGAAATCAGTCTCTGATTCTTTAACTACTCAAATGATTTTCATGGATGGAAAAGTTGAGAAGTGCTGTGATGTTTTCTCATGGGTGTTATTTAGGAGAAAAGATCTATCCTATCCATTCAAACTAAATTAGCTCCTCTAACACTTTCTAATAGTGCATATTACTTTCTGATAGTTTATTCTTGATTTAATTCTCTGTTTGTTTTGTGGTTTCTACTACCAAACAGAATATAAGCTTAATTAAAGCAAAGTTTTGTCTTGTTTATCACTTAGCCCGAGATCTCAGAATGGATTCTAGAACTTATAAGCGCTTGATCATTATTAATTTATACTTTTCATGTGCCAAGCAACGTGTTAGGACCTAGGGATTGTATAATAATGAATAACTATAGAACAGCAACAGATACCCCTCCCTCTGCCAAATGTAGTTTTCTCTGTCTTCATGAAGCTCATAATCTAGTGAACTACTTATTTTTTTCTAACATTTTATTCTATTCTGTTAAGACCTCAGAAAAGTAAAGTAGTTAAAAAGGAAATATTTTATGACATAAAGATGTCAGTGGCATCTCTTCATTGTAGTTATCTGGCATCTCTTCTTTCCATTGTAGTTATCAGCGACACATTTACATGGTTAAATAGACTCAGTGATTTACAGAAACTGAAATGACGTTTCAACCCTGCCTTATAACAGTCTGAGCTGTGGTTTCAGGGCTCTGCAATTTCTTCAGTCTTCCCTTGCTGCATAGTGCCACCAAGGAACCCTGAGACAGTGCAGCTTCCTCCCCAGCACAGCAGGTCCTCAGTGGGATCCTCCTGGTGGTCCAAGACCAGAGCTGAATCTTACTGCTGTGGTTCGGCTGCAGGAAGTACTCTGTAGTCCCTCAATTCAGCCAGACAGACACATGAAAGAGCCCAAGAACACACACAGAGTAGACACATAAACAAGTGTACACTCATCCATTTTTATGGAAACAGACATAAATGGTGTGGGGGTGCCTTAGCACGTGGAGTGTCTAGATTCTAGAGGGTTTAGTCAAGAGACAGTGGCTAAGTCTTGACAGCAGAAATTACAATGAAGGAAAAGCTCAGCTGGGAGATCCAGACTAGGGCATTGCAGGCCAAATGATGATCCATGTGCAAAGGCTAATAGGCTTTAGCTAACACAAGGCCAAGGCCAGTAGTCACTTTTTGCTGATCTTGATTCTGCCTGTACTGGAGCAAGATGGCTTGGGCATTAGGTGAAGTCAGTGTTTCTTCATACTATCGTTCCTGCTCAGAGAATTCACCTATCTGGGTAAAGATAAGAGGGTAACTTTTATATATCTCTTAAATAGAGCAGTAACTTATTCCGTCATAGTTATTGTTTCCATAATCTCAACTTTGACTAGCTTATGTGGATTTATTTCTTTAATCATTAAGCTATTAGAAAATCTTCATCTAGAGCTTTGGTTTTGTAATATAAACTTACAGAGAGAAATTTGTTAGTTGATTGAAACCTGAGTGTGAACAAGATATATTTTTCAATATTTAGTGTGTATAGTCTGTTGGTTTGTCTGTATAAATGAGATGACAAATTCTTGGTTTGCCAGAGGTAGTGCCTTTCTACTTAAAAACATAGTCCCCTAGGGACTTCCCCGGGGTCCAGTGGTTAAGACTCTGCACTTCCACTGCAGGGGCCATGGATTAAATTCCTGGTCAGGGAGCTAAGATTACACATGCTACATGGTGCAGCCAAAACCAAACAAACAAACAAAAAAAGCATTTAAAATATTAATGCTTTAGTGAAAATACTATAACACTTGTAGTTTCTCCAGGTATAACATCTACCTCATTATATTGTCTTTTAAATTGTTGTGTAAATACCCAAGTCACTGTTAAAGGCCAGACTGGAATCCCAAAACATCCTAGGTGGTATATCCACACCTGCCTTGCACTTAGTTTAGAGCTTAAGTAAGAAATCAGCTCACTGTGACTCCACAAAGCAAAAAAGCAAAGACATTCAAATGTGATGGATCAGGAGGAAGGCACATTTCTTAATGAATTTATAATTGTAGATTTGTGTGAAAATATACTTCCACTAGCACAGAATAGTGCAGTTAGTTTGGCTCTTTTTTCTTTAACCAGCTTCATTAAGACAAAAAGCGAAAAACACCTGTAGTTAATTTTGCTGTTTATTTAATCATGAATTTAATATATGTTTATTATGTGCCAAGTACTATGATGGGCACTGAGTATATAATGGTTAAACTTTTTTTTTAAGTTTACAATTAGTGGAGGAGACAGGGCATTAAAAACTTCATAATTACAGGTATGGCCTTATTTGATTGATAAAGGTGGTAGGAGAGACTGATGTGGGGATATAATTTAAATAGGGGAGTGGGCAGCTAAGTGACATTTTAGCCTAGAGGGAGTTAGCCATCTGCAGGATACTTTATATTTCAGAGTCCAGAAAACCTGCAAACCTCTTATACTTCATGTTTTACTTTTGAATCTAGGAGAGGAAAATGGACAATAACTTGTTTTAGTTTTATTGGATTCTTGGAGAAAGATATAGAAATTAACTTTTCTGGGACTTCCCTGGTGGTCCAGTGGTCAAGACTCCATGCTTCCAAAGCAGGCAGTGTGGGCTCCATCCCTGGTTGGGAAACTAAGATCCCACATTTTCTCCTAAAATATGGTGATTGTGGAAGAAGCCTAAATAAAGGGGAATATTTTATTTTGTTTCAAAATTGTGATTTTATCCCACACTTGTAATACCCTGCCTCCCAAATGATGTATGTATATGTGTGTGTATAATCTTTTTCCTGATGAATATCTGGTAAAGACTGTATGTGCACAGGAAATAAGAAACAAGAACTCCCGCAGGCTATAATATTTGAATAATTTCTGCAAGATGTAATAAAAATAGGACCTGATTTAGAGAGGTTCTGCTCAGTCTGCCATTTACAGCAGGGAAAGGAAATATCCACCTGGAAAGTAAGCAGAGAGAAGCTGAAGTACCCTAGATCACCTCCGTGTTTGTAAAGACCAGTCCATAAAACTAAAGAAATCATAAGGCACAGAAGTGAATGTTCCTCCTCCTGCATGTCTAATCTGGGAAAATTTCAGGAAGCATAATCTTTCCTCTTTATATTTTGGTACTGAAAGTATTGAACAAGAACACACATGCACTCTCTCATGGAACTTAATGTAAATTCCAATCCTGGACAAACATACACTGTTCTTTATAAGCATAAAAAGGAAAAGTCACTCTTCACTGACTTTATTGAGATTGCTTACAGAAACAATAAGCAAACATAAAAACATCCCTATCTTCCTTATATGGAAAATAGATCATCACAGACTATAAACCTTCACCCATATTCTGGCCTGAAAATGGAATCATCCTTGTCAAAACAGCCACAACTGGCAGGATCATGAAGTATACACTTCACTGATAGAATCTAAAAGTTATTTCTTGATTTGAGGACATATTAACAAAGTGTGTAATGGTTTTAGTCTCTCTCAACACATTGTATTTGAATTCCATTATTACAATTCACAACTAGAACTAAAATTGAGTTACTGTCTGCCACTAAACAAGATAATCAAGTCATAGGGTCTTAAGAATGTTTTTCATGAATAAAAGTGCTGCAAACATAATTCATAGTTTGTATAGTCCTCTTTTGGGGGGATACCAGTTTTTCATCTGTCTTAAAGATCCTCCTGAGAAATCTATATGCAGGTCAAGAAGCAACAGTTAGAACTGGACATGGAACAACAGACTGGTTCCAAATTGGGAAAGGAGTACATCAAGGCTGTACATTGTTACCCAGCTTATTTTACTTATATGCAGAGTACAACATGTGAAATGCTAGGCTGGGTGAAGCACAAGCTGGAATCAAGATTGCCAGGAGAAATATTAATAACCTCAGATATGCAGATGACAGCACCCTTATAGCAGAAAGTGAATAAGAACTAAAGAGCCTCTTGATGAAAGTGAAAGAGGAGAGTGAAAAAGTTGGTTTAAAATTCAACATTCAAAAAACAAAGATCATGGCATCTGGTCTCTTCACTTCATGGCAAGTAGATGGGAAAACAATGGAAACAGTGACAGACTTTATTTGGGGGGAGGGGGCTCCCAAATCACTACAGATGGTGACTGCAACCATGAAATTAAAAGACACTTACTCCTTGAAGAAAAGCTATGACCAACCTAGTCAGCATTTTAAAAAGCAGAGACATTACCTGCCAACAAAAGTCTGTCTAGTCAAAGCTATGGTTTTTCCAGTAGTCAAGTATGGATGTGAGAGTTGGACTATAAAGAAAGCTGAACACTTAAGAATTGATGCTTTTAAACTGTGGTGTTGGAGAAGATTTTTGAGAGTCCTTTGGACTGCAAGGAGATCCAACCAGTCCATCCTAAAGGAAATCAGTCCTGAATATTTATTGGAAGGACTGATGTTGAAGCTGAAATTCCAATACTTTGGCCACCTTACGCGAAGAACTGACTCATTTGAAAAGACCCTGTTGCTGGGAAAGGTTGAAGGTGGGAAGAGAAGGGGACCACAGTGGATGAGATGGTTGGATGGCATCACTGACTCGATGGACATGAGTTTGAGTAAGCTCTGGGAGTTGGTGATGGACAGGGAGGCCTGGCGTGCTGCAGTCCATGGGGCTGCAAAGAATCAAACACAACTGAGTGACTGAATTGAACTGAAAGATCCACTCTGGCCAAATGTTGGGATAGAATTCATTTGTACTGCTACAGCAAAACCTTTTATTGGAGGCCTGTTCTTCTCCTGCCAGTTATTGCTTCAAACACAAAATTAGGTGGCTGGGTAAGACCAAATGCTTTGGAGTTAGGTTACTCTAGCTTTCTCTAACCCTTTTGCCTGAGTTTCCACATCTCTATGTTGGGAGACTGATAGTAAATAGCTCTTGCGTTGGGCACACTGTTACTCCTATGCCTGTCGCATAGCACATGCACAGTATTTATTAGCTCTCTATCCAAAAAGGTTAGGAGAACAGTGATTTAATGTTGCCAATATGTGGCATTTTCTGTAATAGTAATTATTCTGACATTATTAATCTTTCCTAGATATTGTCATTTTTCTCCCACAAAGAACCGTAGGTTAGCTCTATCTTATTTTTTATTGAAGTGTAGTTTATTTACAATGTGTTAAATTCTGCTGTACAGCAAAGTGACTCAATTATACACACATATAGGTACTTCTTCATATTCTTTTCTATTATGGTTTATTCTAGGATATCAAATCTAGTTCTCTGTGCTATATACTACTATATAGTAGTATCTTTCTATTTATCCAGTCTATATATAATGTGTGTGTGCTTAGTCATTAAATCCTGTCTGACTCTTTGTGACCCAGGAACTGTAGCCTGCCAGACTCCTCTGTCCATGGGATTCCCTGGCAAGAATACTAGAGTGGGTTGCCATGTCCTCCTCCAGAGGATCTTCCTGATCCAGGGGTCGAACATGAGTCTCCTGCATTGCAGGCAGATTTTTTACAGTCTGAGCTACTAGGGAAGCCCTCTATATGTAATAGTTTGCATCTGGTAACCCCAAACTCCCAGTCCTTCCTTTGCCTGTGCCCTTCCCCCTTAGCAGCCACAAGTCTGTTCTCTATGTCTGTGAATCTGTTTTAGTTTTGTAGATAGATTGATTTGTATAATATTTTAGGTTTCACATACAAGTGATATCATGGAGAAGCAAATGGCAACCCACTCCAGTATTTTTGCCTGGGAAATCCTATGGACAGAGGAGGCTTGTGGCTATGGTCCATGGGATTGAAAGAGGTGGACACAACTGAGTGACCAAACTACCACCACCATAAGTGATATTACACAGTCTTTCTCTTTCTGACTTATTTCACTGAGTATGATCATCTCTAGCTGCATCCATATTGGTGCAAATGGCATTATTTCATTCTTTTTTATGGTTGAGTCATATTCCATTATGTATACATATGTACCACATGTTCATTATCCATTCATTGTCAGTGGACATTTAGGTTGTCTCCATGTCTTGACTATTGTGAATTGTGTTTCCATGAGCAAAGGGGTGCATGTATCTTTTTGAATTATGGTTTTGTCCAGATATATGCTCAGGAGTGGGATTGCTGAATGATATGATAATTCTATTTTTAGTTTTCTGAGGAACCTCCATACTGTTTTCCTTAGTACCTGTACCAACTTACAGCTCTATTTCATATATAGATATGACTTACTAAAAAACTAAACCAATAAAAAAAATAAAACACTGACTTATTAGGAAAATACAATTTTTTGAATATAAAAGTTGGCAACCTGATAATTTACTTTATAACATATTATCCTCAAATAATGGTTAACTGGTTATCTGAAACTTTTGAAAACATAGTCATTAAATGAGAAGGTATCTCAGTGAAGAAAGATATACTTGGAAATACTCAAAGCCAAGACAAGAAAAAAAAGGTGGAAAAGTAGCCTGGAAATTTCTGTCTTAAGACAATATAAAAGTTTGAACTTTTATAGTTAATATAAAGTAAAAGAATATGTAAAATAGCCAGTGGGAATTTGCTGTATTATCAGGGAGCTCAAACTGGTGCTCTGTGACAACCTAAAGGGGTGGGCTGGGGTGGAAAGTGGGAGGGAGGTTCTAGAGGGAGGGGATATATGTGTACCTATGGCTGATTCATGTTGATGTATGGCAGAAACCAACCCAATATTGTAAAGCAATTATCCTTCAATTAAAAATAAATAAATTTTTAAAATAAATTAAAAGAATTATTTTTTCTTGACAACCGGAGATAGGTTTTTTCTTGGGCTCTAAAACTGTTCAGTCCTACATGAATAGATCTTTCTTTAATTCTTCTTATAAATACATTTTAGTATTATATATTTATCTTAAAGTAATCATTTAAAACCGAAACTTCCTTGCCATTGATAATTCAAAATATATCATCTCTGGAATTGTCTAATGACCTTTAGTGATACTGAATCAATGATTTTACTTAAACTTTCAGACAATTAAGCTTAAAATCAGTTCTTAAATATACAAAATCAAAAAGAATGTTTCTAAATTAAACCAATGGCTCTTTTTGTATCTGCAGCATGCTTTAATTTCTACCACATATGTGTAAATTGGCAAAGTACCTAAAAGGCTATAATAATCCTGATGGCTTGGAACCAATGTTTTACCATCATTGAACAAGCCCATCTACTCCGAATCTTTGGATTAAGACAAAAACTCCATCCTGCCATGCACCTGGTCAGTTGTGCAATCCTGACCAATGAACAGCTGCTAACAATAAGGGTATTGTGCTTATGTAACACAGTTCAGGACCTGATGGTTAGTCTCTTGATAAATGGTGAAACGCTAGGGAATATTCTCTTGCCAGGATGCCTGCTTCATGGAAAATACTATGTCTATGTTGACCTGCACCCTTAAATCTTCTCTCTATATGACTTGATGGACTCGGGTTCTGGAAGATCACATTAGCCTTCCCACTTGGCTTTGAGGGAGTTAAGGATATTTTAGCCAAGAAATGGCCATACAGTGTTGCAGCAAATGTAATTTTAGGAACTGTTTTCTGTAGACTTGTTTCACCACGCTAACAAAAATCTGTATTATGTTTCTTCCCATCGATGTGGGTGTGTCCTTGTGTGTGTATTCAAGAGAGGCTTCCGTTTGTTGAGTGATCTTCATGCAAACATCTTGGAGTGCTTTACAAAAGAATTTTAAAAATTAAACCAAACAGGATATGAAACTGTGCTGCCAAACAAGTAAGTCTTTAGGCATGATTTAAATTTAGTTAATGACATAAAGAGCTAAATCTGTGAAAGGAAGCAAGTTCCTTGGATCAGAGAAAAAAGAAGCAGAAAACAGATACTCATATTTTGTAAGTCTTCATTTGAGTAGCTCCAAAAATATTCTTTTAGAAGTGTAGTTGGAAAACCCCAGGCTAAGTGAGTTCCAAGGAACAGCATTTTAGGGAAAAAGACCAGATAATGGCTCCCGTGTGCATAGCAATCTACAGATTACAAAGTGTTTTCCCAGCTTTGATGACAATCGTACTTGTCACAAAACCCCACCAAAGCTAAGGAATATGTTATTCCATTTTACAGATGAATAAGCTGATGACAGGAGAAATTAAGGGATTATACTAAGGTCATTCATCTAAGAAGTGATTGATATAGGATCTGAATATGGATTTTGATCTAAATCTGGTGTTCTACTTACAGTACCATGAGTCGAGTCTGTGACATGTCCTTTATGCTGGATACATTTCTCATGCCACTATAGATCTCTGTCTGATATAACAGCAGTGACTCTGGCTTCCTGGGATAATATAGTATTCTTCTCTCTCTTAGGAAGGACTGCTGATATTCCTAAGTGGGAAATTTGAAAACCAGGGTCTTCTAATGCCAAGTACATAGCAAATGATAATATTGTGGCTTAATCCTCTCAAAACATTTAAGCTGCCTTTGATTTGCCTTTCAAATTAGCCTCTAAGCAGTTCCCAGAATCCTCCCTGAATCAATGTGATTGGATTCAGGCATCAGTCTCAATGTTGCAGGTAGCTTCTCTTAGCTGTAGATTGTAGTAGGGAAATTGGGGAATTCTTAATGAGCTTCCTGTCCTCTGCTGACTTGGACCAAGTGTGGTTATTCCAGAACTTCTTAAGATTCCACAAGCATTGTGGTTTCAGACAGTGAGTCATGGCCTGTGCCTGAGGAGTGGGTGATACAGTATGTGGATCGATTCTCAGGACATACAGTGTTCAGGGTCATTCAGAACTGACTGTGCTACAGCTGCCTAGTTTTGTTGTTGTTGTTGTTTTATTGCCTTTTCCTTTAAAAACACATTTAATTTCTCATCCAAGTTTTAGACATTTAAAAGTTTACATTTTCTCTGGTACTCCTTTAACTTTAGACAAAGCCAGGAAGAACTCTGTCAATTGTTTGTCAAAACACATGTGATAGAATCCAACAACAAGCAATTAAAATCTTGTCTCTGTAATCAGCTCCTTGAGCAGGTCACTCAAGCCAAATATAAGCCCAATTAAGGCCTTACAAATATCTGTGAAAAGAAGGGAAGCAAAAAGCAAAGGAGAAAAGGAAAGATACAAGCATCTGAATGCAGAGTTCCAAAGAATACCAAAGAGAGATAAGAAAGCTTTCCTCAGCGATCAATGCAAAGAAATAGAGGAAAACAACAGAATGGGAAACACTAGAGATCTCTTCAAGAAAAATAGAGATATCAAGGGAACATTTCATGCAAAGATAGGCTCGATAAAAGACAGAAATGGTTTGGACCAAACAGAAGCAGAAGATATTAAGAAGAGGTGGCAAGAATACACAGAAGAACTGTACAAAAAAGATCTTCATGACCCTAGATAATCATGACGGTGTGATCACTCGTCTAGAGCCAGACATCCTGGAATGTGAAGTCAAGTGGGCCTTAGAAAGCATCACTACGAACAAAGCTAGTGGAGGTGATGGAATTCCAGTTGAGCTATTTCAAATCCTGAAAGATGATGCTGTGAAAGTGCTGCCCTCAATATGCCAGCAAATTTGGAAAACGCAGCAGTGGCCACAGGACTGGAAAAGGTCAGTTTTCATTCCAGTCCCAAAGAAAGGCAATGCCAAAGAATGCTCAAACTACCGCACAATTCTACTCATCTCACACGCTAGTAAAGTAATGCTCAAAATTCTCCAAACCAGGCTTCAGCAGTACGTAAACCATGAACTTCCAGATGTTCAAGCTGGTTTTAGAAAAGGCAGAGGAACCAGAGATCAAATTGCCAACATCCGCTGGATCATGGAAAAAGCAAGAGAGTTCCAGAAAAACATCTATTTCTGCTTTATTGACTATGCCAAAGCCTTTGACTATGTGGATCACAATAAACTATGGAAAGTTCTGAAAGAGATGGGAATACCAGACCACCTGACCTGCCTCTTGAGAAACCTATATGCATGTCAGGAAGCAACAGTTAGAACTGGACGTGGAACAACAGACTGGTTCCAAATAGGAAAAGGAGTACATCAAGGCTGTATATTGTCACCCTGCTTATTTAACTTCTATGCAGAGTACATCATGAGAAACGCTGGGCTGGAAGAAGCACAAGCTAGAATCAAGATTGCCAGGAGAAATATCAATAACCTTATATATGCAGATGACACCACCCTTATGGCAGAAAGTGAAGAGGAACTAAAAAGCCTCTTGATGTAAGTGAAAGAGGAGAGTGAAAAAGTTGGCTTAGAGCTCAACATTCAAAAAACGAAGATCATGGCATCTGGTCCCATCACTTCATGGGAAATAAATGGGTAAACCGTGGAAACAGTGTCAGACTTTATTATTTTGGGCTCCAAAATCACTGCAGATGATGACTGTAGCCATCATTAAAAGACACTTACTCCTTGGAAGGAAAGTTATGACCAACCTAGATAGCATATTCAAAAGCAGAGACATTACTTCGCAAACAAAGGTCCGTCGAGTCAAAGCTATGGTTTTTCCAGTGGTCATGTATGGATGTGAAAGTTGGACTATAAAGAAAGCTGAGTGCCAAAGAATTGATGCTTTTGAACTGTGGTGTTGGAGAAGACTCTTGAGAGTCCCTTGGACTGCAAGGAGATCCAACCAGTCCATTCTAAAGGAGATCAGTCCTGAGTATTCTTTGGAAGGACTGATTGTAAAGCTGAAACTCCAGTACTTTGGCCACCTCATGAGAAGAGTTGACTCATTGGAAAAGACTCTGATGCTGGGAGGGATTGGGGGCAGGAGAAGGGGATGACAGAGGATGAGATGGCTTGATGGCATCACCAACTCGATGGACGTGAGTTTGAGTGAACTCCGGGAGTTGGTGAAGGACAGGGAGGCCTGGCATGCTGCAAATCATGGGGTCACAAAGAGTTGGACACAACTGAGTGACTGAACTGAACTGAACTAAAGGCAATGAAAAAATGGAGGAACACTATTAGGGCAGTCAGGGCCTTGCAGCAAGCCAATTAGCCTAAGCATGTTTACTTTTTACCTTACATTTCAGTACATTTTTTGCAGATTTTTACCTTTATGCTTAATTTTAAAACATTAACGTAAAGACTTCAGCTGTTTTGCCTTCAGTCAATAAGCACAGCCTATCCAAAAGATTTATATGACTTCCATATGTCATTTAAGCATTTGAGACAGGAAGACAATCCATCCCATGTGGAACCATCAGAGATAAAAGATAGTTGGAACTGCATTTCCAAATTGGCTGCGTATCCCAGTCTGGCCTCTTATATGGCACCTGCTCTCTCATCCTTCCTTTTTTTCTGGTGATAAGTTATCTCTGGCTGCATTGTGCTAACCTTTGGGCACAGCTTTCTTCCTTGAGCCTGAGTTTGTCTCAGTATCACTTTTATTGCCTAGTATCTATTCATTTCTTTCAACTTGACTTGACTTTAGTTCCTTAGCCCCTGCATCTGGATTTGCTTTTTACCTACCTTTGCCAATCTGCCCTTAGTTTGATCTGCTCTGAGCCTCTATCTTTTGAATCCTTGTCACATGACTGTCCATCATGTGTTACCCTCAGTAATGTGACTAACTGAATATATTCCTGCTCCTTATCATTTTGTTCTTCCACATCTCAATGTGTTAGTTGTGTTTCTCTATATCTAGCACTGTGCTTCATGCTCTGGAAAGAATATGAAATAATATAAGATAGGGTTCTGCTCACTCTTCTATCTTCCTGGACTATTCCTTTTCATATATGTCCTGAACTTTCAATGATCCACATCTCTACCAGCCAGCCAGACCTTGGTAATTATTTCTTCTTTTAAATTCCTTTAGCATTTGTTGTCCAGGTGGCTCAGGATCACCTGAAAGATGACTCACTGTTGCCTAATATTAGTATTATGGTAAGCTCTGGCAAGGCAGGTCTTCAGAACCTCAGTCCTTGGCTGTGTCTTGCATAGGCTAGATGCTCAATGACTGCTAACTAGTTTTCTGTGGAATATGTGCACAGAAAAACTGAGAATACAACTGTATCATTTAAGCTAGTTCTAAATGGAACCATATAGTTTTAAGTGTTGAGTGTTGCTAAGTCACTTCAGTCGTGTCCGACTCTGTGTGACCCCATAGATGGCAGCCCACCAGGTTCACAAGTCCCTGGGATTCTCCAGGCAAGAACACTGGAGTGGGTTGCCACTTCCTTCTCCAATGCATGAAAGTGAAAAGTGGAAGTGAAGTCGCTCAGTCGTGTCCGACTCTTAGCGACCCCATGGACTGCAGTCTTCCAGGCTCCTCCATCCATGGGATTTTCCAGGCAAGAGTACTGGAGTGGGGTGCCATTGCCTTCTCCCAAGTGTTGAGTAGTGTTGTCCAATAGAAATTATGTGAGGATTGAAATATTCCTTATCTTCATTGTCCAGTATAGCAGCCATTTACTGCATTTTTCTGTTAAGCACTTGAGATACGGCTACTGTGACTAAGGAGCTGGGTTTAAATGTAAAAACCTAGAGAAATATCATGTGACATCCCTTATATGTGGAATTTAAAAAGAAATGATACAAATGAACTTACAAAACAGAAAGAGACTCACAGACTTAGAGAATGAACATATGGTTGCTGGGAGGAAGGATGGAGGGAAGAGACAGGGAGTTTGGGAAGGACATGTACACACTGTTTTGTTTAAAATGGATAAACAGCAAGGACCTACTGTATAGCACATGGAACTCTGCTCAGTGTTTTGTGGCAGTCTGGAAAGGAGAGGAATTTGGAGGAGGATGCATACATGTATGTGTATGGCTGAATTCCTTCTCTGTTCACCTAAGATTATCTCAGCATTGTTAATCGACTATACCCCAATATAAAATAAAAAGTTTAAAAAAATTATTTGACCATAATTAGTTTAAGATTTTCAAAAAGTTGTAGTGTGTGGAGTGGCTACCAGACTGAATAATGCATGCTACAGGATTGTGGAGAATGGAATGGTAAGTGAGAACCGTGAACTGGGAAAGTCCTCATGGAGGAAGATGCACTTGGATCATAAAGATGGGAAACAGAGAGATGGAGAGGTATATTTTAAGTGAAGTGATACAGCAGGAGCTCTGAGGTGATTCAAGATGTTATGTTTGGGATCAGTTTGAAGACCTGAAGTAAAGCAGAGTTTGAGAACCAGAGATCATAGTAGCAATAATACACTACAGTGAAAGTGAAAGTCACTTAGTCGTGTCTGACTCTTTGTGACCCCATAGACTATACAGTCCATGGAATTCCCCAGGCTAGAATACTTGAGTGGGTAGCCTATCCCTTCTCTAGGTGATCTTCCTAACCCAGGGAGTGAACCCAAGTCTTCTGAATTGCGGGCAGATTCTTTACCAACTGAGCTATCAGGGAAGCCCAACAAGTCACCTGTTAATTTGATCTTCACAATACTATGACTCAGAAAATATAATTTGCCCAAGGGTACAAATTAATATATGGCAGACATGAGATTTGTACTAAAGTCTGTCTAACTTAAAAACTTAGGCTCTTAACATACTGTATTGTCTCATTCTCTGACATGTTAAGAAAAACTTAAAAGTAGAAAATTGCCCAAATGTCCCTTCATCTGCGAAATGGGTAAACAATGGAATACATGCAATCAATGGAATACTGCTAAGCCATATAACAAGTAACAGAACTAGAAATAAATGTAACAGTATGGATGAATCTCAGATGAATAATACTAAGTGAAAGAAACCAGATGTAAAGGCTGCATACTGTATGGTTCTATTTATATGACATTCTAAAAAGATAAAATTTATAGGGACAGAAGGCAGATCAGTGGCTGTCATGAAGGGCAGGTGGTGAAGGGCAGGGAGTGACTACAGCTAAACAAGAGAATTTGGGGGCAGGTGATGAAAATATTCTATACTTGATTGCAGTGTTGATTACATGATTCTGCATTTGTCAAAACTCACAGAATTTTGACCTATACATGGTAAATTTTCCTGTATGTAAATAGCACTTCAGTAAAGTTGACTGAAAAAGAAAGGCTTACAAGTAGTTCCAAGTTTATTTTCACAAAGGCAGGTGGGAATATGGTTGGTTATTCTCAGGCTATTTTGAAAAAATAAATAATTCTAAATTTTTTGTATCTAAACATATCTTCATATTTATGATATGTATATATACACAAACAACCACATATAACAGAAAAATGATGTAGGAATTGACTCTTAAATGTGTGTGTGTGTTTGTGTTTGTCTAAAAGCAGTTAAATTTGTATTTGACATGAGTTGACATAGTACATGTTTATTCAACTTGGTGTTTATTTACCATCAGCATGGGAAAGAGGATGGAGGTGAAAGAGGAAGATATATTTTAATTAGACCTGAATGGTAAGATGTCATATAATTTATCCCATTTTCCTTTTAAGTGAAAAGTAACTACCATATGAAGTCATGGGCCCTTTTGAAAACTTACTTTAAAATTTCCCAATGCATAATGTAATTCTTGTTTGTATAATATAACCATTTGTATGGGACAATAGTGCAATGATATCTTTTTGCATATACTAATGTTCTTTAATATTTCCAAGAAAACTGTCACACAATTAATCATCTAAAAGGCTTACGTGACTTTGTCTTCACTCGTTTTGTTGTGTGTTCATAATATCCTAGATACATCTAATTTTTAGGCAGAGTGGACATCAAAATATTTTACATGCTGCTCTGTTGTCTATGAGCAGATAAGGGGTTATCTCTGTTTTACTACTGAAGAGGCAACATACAGAGTAGTTTTATAACTTTCCCATGGTCACATTTCTAATGCTCCAAGAGTAATTAATCTTAATAAAGAGCTATAAACAAGATTAATGAATGATTATGATTTAAGCATTTTTCTTGGTGTTCTGCCTTTAGCATTTCTCCAGGTTCAAGCTGTATTAGCATCATGTATAATCATACATAAATAATCCTAGTTAATGTTAAAATAGTCTTATTAGGGAAAACATAAATTACAGGATGTATTATTTTTTTAATAGACTGCATTTACTTTTTTGGATAAGTACTTTTTAAATTTAATTTATTTTTTAACATGATAACTAGTTTAAAAACATTTTTACTTTATATTGAGTATAATTGATTAGCTATGCTGTGTTAGTTTCAGGTGTATAGCAAAGTGATTCCGTTTATATATACATATATCTATTCTTTTTCAACTTCTTTTCCCATTTAGGTTATTACAGAATATTAAGCCAAGTTCCCTGTGTTATACAGTAGGCCCTTGTTGGTTATTTATTTTAAATATAGTACTGTGTATAAGCCAGTCCCAAACTCTCAATTTGTCCTTTCCTCCACCATTCTCCTTTGGCGACCATAAGTTTGTCAAGAATAGACCGCATTTACTAATGTGAAATCTGAAGTGATAAATATGAATATGTTCAGTGCTGGCCTCAAAGCACTGAACAAATGTTATTATATTCTACTTGATTTTTATCTTTCTGTCATTTATTTGCCATTTTTTCCTAGAATCCTGAGTAGTACAATACATATATTTGCAGAGAAAATTGATGTCTGACATTTTTGCTATTTAGGAAATAATTCTCTTGCACTACAAATAAATATATAATTTAATATCAACATCTACATATAACAGTTTCAGAGAGTGATCTAATTAAAATGATAGAAATGAAATTGCTTTTGAACTGATACCAAATCAGTATTTGGTGTCATTTTGACTTGTCACTCTGTTCAGTAATCTTGTAGCATTATTTAAATGTGTAGTTTGTGTGTGTGTATCCTCAAGACTGTTTCTCAGCAACATTTTTTATTTATCCCCTTTAGTTTTCTGTTTGTCTAGCTCAGACTTTTCAAGTCACCAAATGGTTGCCTCAGGAGAACATGCTGGCTAGATGTCTTCTCCCAGTGATAATGACTACTCCATGCTTTAGTTTTCGAAGGAGTTCATTGTACTGCTTTTCTCCAAATGTAGTCACAAATCCTTAGCTAAATCACCCCAGATCATCAGAGCTTACATTGTCACTTGTACGAGACATATGAAAGATTTGGAGATAACAAAGGGAGAACACAGCACAGGAAAATAACTCTCAACAGTAACACAAATCCATATACAGCACAGACTCTTTTTCAGACCAGCTGCTGACCTCTCTCAGCCTCCCCCACACAGCACAGGTAGCTTGCTCTTCACCACCAAAACCACTCAGGCCTCCAGGCTGGGAATCTGGGCCAAAACCTTGGCCCCAGATTTACTTGTCCTACTGTGAAACTTTTCTAGGCTTATTCATCCTGAGAAAAACTGTCCCCTTCTGGGAAACCCCTTCTCTCTTCACAGGATTATGTTCAGATCCTCAGTGGCCCAACAAGAAAATCTTAAGTAGGCCATCGTTGGTGCATTTCCTAAATCCAATGTTTACACATGACCAGTAAAAAATAGAATGAAGTACAGCTGTGTTGGTTAAAGTAGGGTCAGGAACCCAAAGTCTCATGGGCTTGGGCTTCCCCAAGTTCACTTCAACCACTCCCCAGGTTACTCTGCTAGGTTTAGAATGAAGATCACATCTTTTAAAAAAAACGTTTTATCGGAGTATAGTTGCTTTACAATGTTGTGTTAGTTCTACTGTACAACAAGGTATATAGATATCCACCCTGCTTTTTTTGGACTTACTTTCCATTTAGGTCACCACAGAGCATTGAATAGAGTTCCCTGTGCTAGGTTCCATTAGTTATTTATTTTATACATGGTATCATCAATAGTGTATATATATATCTGAGTCCCAATCTCTCAATTCATCCCACCCAAGATCACATTTTTAAAGTATCTTTTCTCCTAGGAGTAGTTTATTGACAGTCTTCTTTTTCTGTCTTATCATGGAATCATTTTTGCTTCAGAGAAACCATTGGCACTGGCACTGATAATGAAATAAAGGAATTTTTTAAAATCAGATATAAGGGAAAAAACTGTTCTCATAGACTTACTATTCTAAGAAAGAAACTCATAATTTTAAGACTTACAATGAACTAGACAGGTGCTTTTAAACATATATTACCTGCCTCAACTCTCTGATGAAACTGTTAGTTTCCATATTATAGTTGATGCAAATGGGTGCCTAAAAAAGGTGAAGTTGTTTGGTTTTAGGTCATGATGTTTTGAGGTAATGAACTGTGTGATGCTAAAAGCTGCATTCTTTCCATTCCCCTTTTCCATCTGTGGAAGCTTCAGGAAACGTATTGTGCTCCTTTAATTTCTGCTGCTGCTAAGTTGCTTCAGTCGTGTCCGACTCTGTGTGACCCCATAGACGGCAGCCCACCAGGCTCCCCCGTCCCGGGGATTCTCCAGGCAAGAACACTGGAGTGGGTTGCCATTTCCTTCTCCAATGCAGGAAAGTGAAAAGTGAAAGTGAAATCACTCAGTCCTATCTGACTTTTAGCGACCCCGTGGACTGCAGCCTACCAGGCTCCTCCATCCATGGGATTTTCCAGGCAAGAGTACTGGAGTGGGGTGCCATTGCCTTCTCCCTAGAATGTATTATTGTGCTGTGCATGCTAAGTCACTTCAATTGTATCTGACTCTCTGTGATCCTGTGGACCGTAGCCCACTAGGTTCCTTCCTCCATGTAGTCCATAGGGTCACAAAAAATATAGTATTATGATCTATTAATGCCTTGAGCAGAGAAGTAAGTGGAGTAGAGGCTGTGAGCCTTGAAAAGTGCTTTGTAGAAAGAGGGGAGTAGTTAATGAGCAAGTTGAGATTGGTAAGATCGACAATGTGTAAGAGGCAGAAGACATACACAGACTGTATTGTCCTGTGCTGTGCTATGCTAAGTTGCTTCAGCCATGTCCAGTTCTTTGTGACCCTATGGACTATAGCCCACCAGGCTCCTCTGTCCATGGGGTTCTCCAGGCAAGCATACTGGAGTGGATTGCCATGCCCTCCTGCAGGGGATCTTCTTGACAGGGAAGATCCTGAGTCTGTTACGTTTCCTGCATTGGCAGGCAGGTTCTTTACTACTAGCACCACCTGGGAAGCCCTCCATATGCACACTACTATGTGTAAAATAGATAACTAATAAGGACCTACTTTATAGCCCAGAGAACTCTTAGTACTCTGTAATGATGACATGGGGACAGAATCTGAAAAAGAGTGGATATATGTATATGCCTAACTGATTCACTTTGCTGTACACCTGAAACTAACACAACATTGTAAACCAACTATAGTCCAATAGAAATTAAGAAAAAAAAAAAAAAAAGAGGCAGAGGACAAGTCCTCAGAGAACTTCTCGGACAGGAGCATGGAAAAAGAGAAACTTTGGAAACTTTCAGCAACTCCATGCTGTGTAGCTCAGTGGGCTACTAGATACACCCTCTACTTTTTCTTTTTTGCCATAAAAAGAAGAATACAATAAAATTTCAACTTAATGTTGAAAATGTTGAACTAGCTATAGCTGTATCACTACTCTCTTCTTCCGAATCACTCAGCTACCACAACTTATTAAGCATGAAATGTGGAAGCCAGGATATAGAGACAGTCTTTACTAACAAAAGTGAGTGAGTGAAGTTGCTCAGTCGTGTCCAATTCTTTGCAACCCCATGGACTGTAGCTTATCAGGCTCCTCCATCCTTGGAATTTTCTAGGCAAGAATACTAACAAAGTTTGAAACATTTTAATATTTATACCTATTTATACCTGTGACTGTTTATACTTGTGAGCTGGGTAGAATCTGACTTTGTTTCAATGGTTGATAACCTATGACCTTAAATTTAGTAGCTTAAACAATTTATATTCAACAAAAGCAGTTACTGGTACCTTTCTCCTGCCTAAAGTTGATGGGAAAATATCCTAAATAGGACACATAATTGGAAGAAAAAACAGCTTGAAATAACACTAAATCCTGGATATGTCTAAGGGCTAGTAGTCACATTCGCATGTAGCGTGAAATCTTCCTTTTATTCACAACATGGCTGACGTGTTTATAAGATGGAGTTCTTTTTCAGACCAGAGAATCCCACAGATGTCTCATCTGGGAGGACTTATGAACTATGTGACTTACTTGTTAATTGTTAATAAAACAAACTGTTCAATTTAGAAATCATTTCTTATCCTTTTCATGGGTTTTTGCACATTTCCTTTGTAGCTTTAAAGGGATCCTTTGTATTTTTAATAGTTTACTCACTCTTTCCAATAAAAATAGCTAAAAGATAAAGCTACAGTAGGTACTGTGGGAGAAGGCGATGGCACCCCACTCCAGTACGCTTGCCTGGAAAATCCCATGGACGGAGGAGCCTGGTAGGCTGCAGTCCATGGGGTTGTTAGAGTCGGACATGACTGAGCGACTTCACTTTCACTTTTCACTTTCATGCATTGGAGAAGGAAATGGCAGCCCACTCCAGTGTTCTTGCCTGGAGAATCCCAGGGACGGGGGAGCCTGGTGGGCTGCCTCTATGGGGTGGCACAGAGTCAGCCATGACTGAAGCGACTCAGCAGCAGCAGCAGCAGGTATCGTGAGTCTACCACATCCTTGGAAGCCACATTGATATCTTACTGACGTTAAAAGGGCCACAGAGGCACAAAGTTCTCCAACTGCTTTCATGAATTATAGAGAGCATTTTGGTCATGTTGCATGTTGTAGCTGCCAATGTAAGTTTTCATAGTTGTTTAGGAGATTGGATTATTTAAATATGTACAAAGTATTCTAAGTCAAGTACTTAGGAAGTCAGAGGAGAATGTTTTAAGGTCCTATCAGCTAGTTAAGAAAACATAATGCTTCACTTCTGTAAATGGACTCTATGCTGACAGCTTCTATTTTACCTGTTTTTAAATACTTGAACATATATTTCATTGCCTGATTGAGGTCCAGTATTCAAGGATGGGTGAGATCTTCTCTCAGTCTATTATATTTAGGTATTAAAGTGTTCATTTAGTTCTGCTCTTCCTTGCCTTCTCTATCAGTTGCCTTCTCCATTGCCTCCCTAATTTAGGGGCTCATATACCAGTGCACTGAACAGAGCAGTGAAAGTCTTAGTAATTTTCACATGATGTTTATCCATACCTATATTACCATGTTCCATTATTTAGAATCAATTTTTATCACTAGTGATAAATAGGTTATAAAATTCATGAGGTCAAAGATCATGCAGTTTTTCCTTTTAATTTCTATATTACCACTGTAGCCAAGTGCCTATATCCAATGGATGTTAAATGAATATTTGATAATTGGATGAATTCATGCCACCCATTTCTGGATAAAAAAACTGAAGCACATGACCTTTGAGACTGTTTTATGTTAAACAGCGGTAGGTAGAATGTGAGGAAATATCTCATATCTTTTTGTGATTCTAATCAACCTTTATTTTTCATCAGACTTGTTTCGGTAAAAAACTGTTTTTCATCAGATCTGTTTCAGTAAGATATATTTCAATTTATTATAACAAGTGTGATCTACTTTATAAGCTTGGGGTGCAAATAAGGTCATGTGGTAGTCAGCAGTGCTGTTTACCAAATATTCTCAGCTTCCTACCTCCTGGTAATATGATAGAATTGTACTTCCTGGCTTTTTTATAGTGGGAATGGGACCATGTGACTTGATCTGGGCAAAATGTGAACAGAGGGTATGTCATTCTTAGGACAAAGCATTTAATATCCAGTCGGAGACCCTACAGCGTACTCATTCTCTTTGGCACAGTGGACTGGTAAATGCTTGAGATGATGCTTCCCTGTCAACTTGAGTCCTTGAGTGATTAAACAGAGCAGAGTCCACTATGGACCCAAAGTTGTCATTTGGCTTGGGAAAGAAATGAATCTTGGTTGTTTTAAGCCATTTATATTTGGGTTTGTTTCTGTTCCCTGATGCTGGGAAAGACTGAAAGCAAGAGGAGAAGGGGAAAACAGAGGATAAAATGTTTGGATGGCATCACCAACTTGATAGACTTAGTTTGAGTAAGCTCCGAGAGTTGGTGATGGACAGGGAAGCCTGGCATGCTGCAGTCCATGGGGTTGCAAAGAGTCAGACTATGACTGAGTGACTGAACTGACTGCAGCATAATCTAGCTTATCTTAACTGATGAAAATACTTTCCTTATTTTTCCAATTAATCTTTGGGATAAGAATAGTTATCTCTCTTCTCCATCAATTAGTCCTCCAAAATTCTGTGCTTTATTTTATCCAAAAAACTTAGAAAAAAAGACTGAAGTCTTACCAGTCCATGACTGCCTTTTCTCTATCTCTGCCATGGTTTCTCACAGACAGGTGGGTTTTTTTGTCCACTAGAGTGAAACTACCCTTGCTGGTCCAGATCTCTGCATAGGTCTAAATAGTGCTACATGTCAAGATATAGGCTATTTAAATTCATATTTATATCCTCAGCTGTTACTCAAAGTGTAGCAATGTGACAGGGTAGTTGAACTGCAGAACTCACAGTTGACTTTAAACATCATGAGTGTTAGGGGTGTCAATATCCCATGAGGTCCAAAATCTACCTGTAACTTTTGACCCTGCCCCCCCAAATTTAACTGCTAATGGCCTTTTGTTGAATGGAAACCTTACTAATAACTAGCGGATTAACATTTTTTTAATGTTATATCTATTATATACTGTATTTTAAAATAAAGTAAGCTAGAGAAAATAAAATGGTATTAAGAAAATCATGAAGAAGAGCAAATACATTTATACTATTTAACTGTATTGATACTGTAGGTTTATGTCATCTAAGATGAGTTTTTTGAGTTTGGAGCAGAGAAATGTTTATTATTGCAGGACCATGAAAGGAGAAAAGGTGGCTCATGCCTTGAAAAGCCTCATGTTCATTGAAGTTTTTCTGGAATGCATTTTTAAAGGGCAGGTGAGGGAAGATGATTTGCAGGATATGTGATGGGCTTGTGTGCAATTCTCTGGCTGATAGTGAGGCAGCAGGGTGGTGTCACAGGTTAACAGGGGTTGTGTCCCTGTAGTTAACATTATCAGTCCTTAGGCTCCAGGAGGCCTGGGGCTGTGTGCTCTTGGTCATCAGGTAGTTCTTCCATTTGTTTCAAGGTTTGTGCATCTGCAAAGTGATAGGGAAATTTACATTAAATACTATTATCTAGGTACTTCAGAGAGGAGCTAAAGCAGATATGAGGGATGGCCTGTCCTGGAAGGGCCACACAAGGTCCTGCTTGGTTACGATTCCTCTCCTTTTTTGGTACTCCTCCATCCTAAGGAGAACAAGTTTTGAACAAGAAAAGGAATAAAGGTTAAAGCAGAGAAGTTAATCATTATCTTGGTGGAGGTCTCCACAGGATCCTGCTTGGTTACAATTACTCCAGCAGACACTGCTTCGAGAATGGCTTCTGAGTCTGACAAGCTACTCCACTTTTACTTCCAGGTACATTTCTCTCCTCAATGGCCAAAGCAGACGTCACATTAGTGACTCTGATGCTTTTCAACAGGTATTTTAAGCTTGAGACACATTTCAGTTTGGACCAGCTGTATTTCAGGTACTTCACAGCTAGTATACCTTATGCACAATGTGGCTTTAGGCTTTTGGTTCTTCACTTACTGAATGATAGGATCTGTAAAGAGTATTTTAGCCCTCAGTTTTAAAATTCTAATTCTGGTTAAAGCTCACCATGATGATATACAAAGTTCTTCTTCATCTCATAAATATGCACAAACCAAAGAAGTCATTATTAAATATCATCCAACAAGTAAAATGGAAGATTAACTAAAGGGAAATTTTGCTTACGTTTATTAAATGATATCATAATTATGTTTATATTATGACAAAGTTAATAAAAATTTTAAAAAGTTAGAAACAAAATGCTCAATAGAATTGTATATAGGAAAAATGATAAATCTCATGAATAAATCTCTGATCAGTGTTTTGGGGCTATCCTTATAGACATGAAAGTGTTAGGGAAATAATGAACCCAGAATGGCCAGAGCAGGTGGGAATCTGATGAGACATTTATTTGGAAAGAAGCTTATTATGATGTGCAGAAAGTAAGAAATACATATGGATATTATTTGGAAAAGAAGATGGTAAAAAAAAAAGGTGATGTAAGATGGTAACTTTGTCCAGTAGATGACAACCACCATGCCAAACCCACCATCATTGTATATAGGGTACCAGTTTCTAAATCTTTCACATGTGATCCATGACTTCTATGGGTTGGCCAAAAAATTTGTTCGAGTTTTTCCACTCCATAAGATAGTTGCAGAAAACCTAAATTAACTTTTTGGCCAACTCAATAGAACTGAAAGTATTTCCTTTACACTGAGTTGGAGGGAGGGAGCATATTGGACTTTCAAAATACTAGCAAAGGAGTGGTGATTTCTAAAGAGATCATCATCTCTATTATCTCTAAGATTGTATCCTTTCCCAACCACAATTCTAAACATGATGGTGGCTGTAGAGATGGAATTGTAAGAGACAGCTAACTGGCTCACCTTCCTCCTCACTTCCTTCTGGACAAAATGCTGTCTCTGTTTCCTGCTCCACATTTCAGATGCCACAGGAAGCTGCCCTGGTTTGTGGTTAGATGCAAGAAAAGGAGGTTGAAACCAGCACTTTCAGGGAAGCCTCAGAAGCTGGTGCTTAAGATTTGTCCGCCACCCCTTGTTATCCTTGTTACAGGATGCCACAGCGTCGGGGGAATTTTCTGAGAAGTTTGTGGGTAGCTTGTGCATTCTCATTAATTAGGAAATTAGATTGTTGACTATAAATTGGAGATTTAGGAATGTCTTTATTTAAAGTTGAGGAAATGAAGCGTGGGAGGTTAGATGATAGCTATGCTGTTTACACCAAATTGCAGTGGTTTACTTGCTTTTGCTTTGGGGGTCATATTAACTTCAGCACCAAAGCCAGTCCCCTCAGAAGGCTCAGTTCCCTGCCAGATGGGTTTGTTTTGTAAGATTTCCTGTATAAGCATGATTCTAAGTAATACATGTAATCTTATTGATTGCAAGTCTTCTTTCTCTTCCCTCAAACTCTCCATCTGATTTTTTTTCAAGATTGTCTTGTCCGTTCTAGAAATAAACTTAAAACCCAATTGTTTTTCATTTCTAAATTCGAGCTTCCCTAGGCTTACCAGCTTGTGTATAATATGTAATAGATTATAATATCTCCGTTCACTAGTATAATTCCAGATTTCTAGAGCCCCACTCTTAAGCAGTCCTTTTTTTTTCTTTTCTTTTAAATTGAAGTATAGTTGATTTATAATGTTGCTTTAGTTTCTGATATACAGCAAAGTGATTCTCTTCTATATATATACTCTTTTTTGCATTCTTTTCCATTATGGTTTATTCAGTTCAGTTCAGTCGCTCAGTCGTGTCCAACTCTTTGCGACCCCCTGAATCACAGCACACCAGGCCTCCCTGTCCATCACCAACCCCTGGAGTTCACTCACTCATGTCTATCGAGTCAGTGATGCCATCCAGCCATCTCATCCTCTGTCGTCCCCTTCACCTCCTGCCCCAAATCCCTCCTAGCATCAGAGTCTTTTCCAATGAGTCAACTCTTCGCATGAGGGGGCCAAAGTATTGGAATTTCAGCTTTAGCATCAGTCCTTCCAATGAACACCCAGAGATCAAATTGCCAACATCCGCTGGATCATGGAAAAAGCAAGAGAGTTCCAGAAAAACATCTATTTCTGCTTTATTGACTATGCCAAAGCCTTTGACTGTGTGGATCACAATAAACTGTGGAAAATTCTGAAAGAGATGGGAATACCAGACCACCTGACCTGCCTCTTGAGAAATCTATATGCAGGTCAGGAAGCAACAGTTAAAACTGGACATGGAACAACAGACTGGTTCCAAATAGGAAAAGGAGTACGTCAAGGCTGTATATTGTCACCCTGCTTATTTAACTTCTATGCAGAGTACATCATGAGAAACGCTGGGCTGGAAGAAACACAAGCTGGAATCAAGATTGCTGGGAGAAATATCAATAACCTCAGATATGCAGATGACACCATCCTTATGGCAGAAAGTGAAGAGGAACTCAAAAGCCTCTTGATGAAAGTGAAAGAGGAGAGTGAAAAAGTTGGCTTAAAGCTCAACATTCAGAAAACGAAGATCATGGCATCTGGTCCCATCACTTCATGGGAAATGGATGGGGAAACAGTGGAAACAGTGTGAGATTTTATATTTTGGGGCTCCAAAATCACTGCAGATGGTGACTGCAGCCATGAAATTAAAAGACGCTTACTCCTTGGAAGGAAAGTTATGACCAACCTAGATAGTATATTCAAAAGCAGAGACATTACTTTGCCAATGAAGGTCCATCTAGTCAAGGCTATGGTTTTTCCAGTAGTCATGTATGGATGTGAGAGTTGGACTGTGAAGAAAGCTGAGCGCCGAACAACTGATGCTCTTGAACTGTGGTGTTGGAGAAGACTCTTGAGAGTCCCTTGGACTGCAAGGAGATCCAACCAGTCCATTCTAAAGGAGATCAGTCCTGGGTGTTCATTGGAAGGAATGATGCTAAAGCTGAAACTCCAATACAGGATATTAAATATAGTCCCCTGTGCTATTAGGACTTTGTTGTTTATCTGTTTTATATACAGTAGTTTGTATCTGCTAATGTCAAACTCCTAATTTATTCTTCCCTCACTTTCCCCTTCACTTTCACTTTTCACTTTCATGCATTGGAGAAGGAAATGGCAACCCACTCCAATGTTCTTGCCTTGAGAATCCCAGGGACAGGGGAGCCTGGTGGGCTGCCGTCTGTGTGGGTCACACAGAGTCGGACACGACTGAAGTGACTTAGCACCAGCAGCAGAACTCTTCCTTTTAGTAACCATAATTTTGTTTTCTATGTTTGTGAGTCTGTTTCTGTTTTGTAAATAATTTCACTTTTCTTTTCTTTGTCAAGAGACATACACATTCCGAATTTCTAAAGAATCAAGGTCGAGATGTTTTTCCTCCTGAGTTTTGTGGATTAGGTTCAATTAAATAAGTGTTCATGTGTTTAAAGGTATGCCTGTCGAGTGAGGATGGAGGTCAAAATTCTCTGATTAAAGACAGTTTCAAAGGTTGAATAAAGTGCTGTCTTGACCTGAAAAAAAAAATCCATCTTTACTTTGATATGCATAGTATTTAAGTACATTTTTTAGGACTTATGTTCAATACTCTGCTCCAGTATTTCTTGGTTGAAACAGCATGTATCACTGTCACTTTAGTATAGCAACATACATGACATTCTATGAATCTGAAGCCAGTTCTAATATAGAAGAGGGGAAAGGGGCTGTGTTTTTTAGGTGACATATTTACATGAAATTCAGAACTGCTCATGATATTAGTGGAGAAGGCAATGGTACCCCACTCCAGTACTCTTACCTGGAAAATCCCATGGACAGAGGAGCCTGGTAGGCTGCAGTCCATGGGGTCGCTAAGAGTCGGACATGACTGAAAGACTTCACTTTGACTTTTCACTTTCATGCACTGGAGAAGGAAATGGCAACCCACTCCAGTGTTCTTGCCTAGAGAATCCCAGGGATGGAGGAGCCCGGTGGGCTGCCATCTATGGGGTTGCACAGAGTCGGACACGACTGAAGCGACTTAGCAGCAGCAGCAGCAGCAGCAGCAGCAGCATGATATTAGAGAAACAAACAAATCCAAGCCCATATGAAGGATCCTGACCTTGGATGATATGAAAAGAAGCAAATAGCTTTCAAGGTAATAATTGCAGAAACTGGAAATATGTAGTGTGTTACCTCTGGAGGTACACTCTAAAATTTCCTTGTTATTCACGTTTATCTTCTATGTTGTGCTGACTGAAGCTCCTAACTCATTTGATCAGGAACCACAGGGAGAAATTGGGGACCTGTGGACACCAGGCTGCCCTTATGGACTGTAACCACCGAGTACATATGTCTTCGCCACAAATCTATGGTGTTAGTGCAGTGGATTTCTGGGTGACAAAATTATACTGCTTCGAAGCATTTTTCTGTAGGGTTTGAGTCTGTTATGGAAATAATGATGTTAACCACACAAAACCTTGGCTCACATTGTGGTTCATTAACACAAAATTCCATGATGTGGAGGATCACAGTAACCTCACTCTTTTCCCTTCCAGTATTGAATGGCAGCCCCTCTGCCGAAGAAAGCCCAAGCCTGTAAAATATCCTGCAAAATAAGATCTAAACATTCAAATGGCCAAATTCAAAGTGTATTTAAAAATCCACAATTGCCCTTTGCCCAAAAGTTTTCATTTAAAACATCTAGCTTATTAAATTAGAAATACTTCCTTCAGCCTTTTATAAACAAACTATTTCAATTTTGCACTGGAACTAAAAATGTTAATTTATTTCATAGACCTCTTCATACCACAATACTGAGGATTTTAAGCATGGGTTCACCTTTAGATAATCGCAGCTCAACTTTATTGAGTGAAGTAGTGTTCCTTTTTCTCCCAATCTTGTCTGTTATAATACAGGATTTAATTATAGGTCTACCCTTAAGCTATGGGTATATATTTACTCAGAAAGTGTGAAAAGTATTAGTCACTCAGTTGTATCCACCTCTCAGTTGTGACCCATGGACTATAGCCTGCCAGATTCCTCTGTCCATGGAATTTCCCAGGCAAGAATACTGGAGTGGGTTGCCATTTTCTCCTTTAGGGAATCTTCCCACGCCAGGGATAGAACCCACATCACTTAGGCCTCCTGCATTGGCAGGCAGATTCTTTACCACTCTACCACCCAAATACATAATTTAAAAAGTAATTTTGTTAGTATTTTTATTTGCCCAAGATAACCCATTAGAAAAAAAGTGTTTTCCTTTTTACTTGATTTGAAGTAGTATGAGTTTCTAGAAGACAGAGATTGCATTTTATTCATCTCAGAATTCCTAGTAGAATCTTGTGTGATGGTTTCAACAATTAGCAAAACCAAAAATATTTGTGAGATTAAAATTAAGTTCCTGTAAGAAATGATACTTCTATATTGAAAAGTAGGATTGCAAATCAGTTCCCTTGAGATTTTATTCTGAGTTTAGATGGTTCTAGGACTTGGAGTCTGTATAAATGATGGCCCTTAAGCCTGTGCAAGGCAGGGGACCTTGGGTCTAGGGCAAGATAAGTAGGCTAGAAATGGAAGAAACATCCCAATATCATTTAGTATGTCCTGTTTTTCAAAATTCAACTCATGGTCTTGCTATGCCTTAGGCTAATTAATAAGCATGACATCTGATTTAACATTTCATATTTGATATGTATAAGCTTACTCCATTGTCTGCTGTTTCTAGAGTGATCAACCCAACATGCAAACCTAATCATGTCACTTCCTATTTAAAATTCTTCAATGGCTTCTTAAGATATCAAGATAAAATCACACTGCTTAGCATGATTTACAGTGAGTTACACCAGGCTTTTATACTGAAAAGTAGGATTGCAAGTTGGTTCACTTGAGGTTTTATTCTGAGTTTAGATGGTTCTAGGACTTGCAGTCTGTATAAATGGTGGTCCTTCACCACTCCCCAGCTCTCTACTCTCTTCTCCAGGTAGCTGGAGGCACCCACAGCCTTCTATCAGGCAGTCCCCATTTTGCTTCCTAGACCTTTGCACAGGAGAGAACAGGGCCTCCTCAATGCAGGGACAAGATTCCATGAAGATGTCTCCTCTCTGCCTGAGGTGTATTTTGAAGGGATAAGATAATACTCGGTGTGCCTTTTCTTGGTGTTAACAAGTAGTTTTTTCTATCTGCCTCCTCTCAGCAGGTTTTGGGGTTAATAGCAGACAAACAGGCTCCCCATAAGGACTGTGATGTTACTCTGTTCTCTTCAAACAAAGCACAGTGGGGATGGTTGTGGGTTCCTTGAGAGTGACTTGAATCTGGTTTATTATTAATTTTCAGTTTGTCTTCCCAGATCACTGGCCCTTACTCGGAAGTTGGACAAGAGAAGCATCTGTCTTTAGAATGTGAAAGGATGGCATATTTTCCCCCTCCTCTTCTACTAGTTATCCCTCATAAAATGTAAATATATATTCAAGCGAAGGAGTTTACCCCCATTCATCCTTTTAATAGCTTGATGACCTTAGTGTAACCCTTCTGAACCCTAAAATATCTATGCTAAATCATTAAGGGCAGAAAATCATTTTTCTTCCAGTTGAGGGAGGGACATTTTGAATCCCCTATCCACTTTCAAAGGAAAGGAATCAGATTGTAAGATAGAACCAGTTTGAGATGCTTTCTGTAAGCCATGATGCTCAGTAGGAGTGAGTGAGTTTCCTTTTCCAAGAAATTATCACACCCCTCAGTGAACAGCCTCCCCTTTGCCCTCTTCCCATTTGCTGCAAAACTGGTGTGCTTGATATCTGGAAGTTCACTAACACCTCATTGTGAGTGGGAAGAATAGAACAGAGTGCTGGGGAGCAGGCGAGGACAGGAGGTCAGTGCGTTGACCTGGATTTGGAGGCTATGGTTCCTTGAACAACTTCACCCCCCGCCCGGCGGGCTTCCTTGACCCGCCTTACTCGGTGTTGGGGGCTATGCGCCCTCTGCTGGACAAAGCAACACCTGCAGCCACCGCATTAACGCATTTCCAGCTTTTGAAATGCGTTTTCAGGGGCAGATTTTCTTCTCAGGAGCGATACTATGCTGGTGCAAGATGGTGCTCATGAATACAGAGAGTTAGGCTGTTGAGCATAATTTCAAGTCTGACCTGAGAAAACAAACAGGAACTCATTTTACGTTCCACCCGGGTCAACTCCATACCCACCTGTTTCCTCTCTTTGCCTTAGAAGATTTTTGATGTATTTGAACACTTTCCCTATGTGTAGCCTAGTTTTATATATATATATATATAAATATCAGTGTATATATATATATATATATATTCCAATCTCAGGGCTTAAAACTTCTTTTGAATTTCATGTGCTTACTTATTTTTTTGTGATTCAACAAGCATTATATATACCAGGCACTGTGCAGGGCTGTGCAGGGCACTAGGCAATGGAGGATGAAAGAGACGTTTGGATAACCGAGAAGCTCAGTCCAGAGGGAGACCTTATATAAAAGGGCATTAATGGGACTTTCCTGGCAGTCCAGTGGATAGGACTGCACCCCCACTGTAGTTGACACAGGGTTCAATCCCTGATCAGGGTAAAACCCTGCATGCCATGAAGCACAGTCAAAAATCGAGGAAAAAGAGCTTTAATATTAATAAGAAAAGGGACAAGTTGTTTGGAAAGCACTGAGGTTGAGGTAACAACGCTACAAAGGTACAGAAGTTAAGGTATACTTCATAGGATAGAAAGGTGAATACTGAGAGATGTTTGTGTGTTTGCCTGTTGGGCAAAGTGGTCAACAGCAGATAGTAGGTGGTAGAGTGAAGGAGTGGTCCTGTGTGTGACTCAAGAAAGCAGAGCCTGTTGAGAGGCTGAAGTCCATTAAGTGGAGAGTGGAGCAAGCCTAGAGTGGTAGTTTAGAGCTAGCTTATGAAGGGCCTTAACCAACATGCTAAGCAGATTGGATTTTATTCAGCTGGATATGGGAAGTCATGGGAGCAGTGTAACCAGGAGGATATAATGACTGCTCTCCATTAAAAAAAATTTATTTATTTTTGGCTGCATTGGGTCTTAGTTGCATCATACAGGATCTTTCATTGGGGAGTGTGGGCTTAGTTTCCCCAAAGCATGTGGGATCTTAGTTTCCCTGTCAGAGACTGAACCTGTGTCCCCTGCATTGGCAGGAGAATTCTTAACCACTGAACCAGGGAAGTCCTTACCCTTCAGTTTAGAAATATCTCCAGACAGTAGAAAATGGATAAGGGGTAAAGGAATGTCAAAATACCAACAGGAGGCTATTTAACAAACTGTTGCAGTAGAAAAGAAAAAGGAATGAGGGTGGAGATCCAGGGGAAGGGATTAACTGGAAAACTGAGGAAATCCACTGGGTATAGAGAATGAAAAAGATGGATGAAAGGAGGAAGGCTTGACTAGTAGATTCAACAATGATACCAGGGTGAGCAGAAAATGACTCATAGTCATGAGTTTGAGATGACTGTATGTAAGGATACCCACTGTATATGGGTATGGAAAGATGAGTCTTGAGCTCAAAGAGAGGCAATAGCTAATGGGGAAGATTTGGGACTCACCAGCGTGAGTCTGAGGAACCAGTGAGAATGCCACGAAGAGTCTTTATAGAGATGGGGATAGAAGCAAACTTGGAACATTTCATGTTCTATTTTACTTAGTAGAGTAAGGTGACTATTTTAATACCTCCTTTTTAAATATCAAATGTTGTTAAGGATGTGGGTTTTGGCTCTTAATGAGAAACCTATTCAGAAGTAAGTTTTTATTTTATTTTTTTTAAATGTACTTCTACATGATAGAGTCTTGAGTCTTCTTTGTGGAGTTCATTAGCTTTAGCATCTTGGATTTATGTCAATGTATGCTTTCAAAAAATCATATTAAATCAGAAATGACTTAAAAATAAATTCTGCATGAACTTGGTCTATATAGGTTAAGCCTCGATTAAGCTATAAATGTGATAAAGTGTCAAAGATTGGGTTCACATTGTGCATTTCCATTTAAAAAACGATTGGGTTCATTTTGGGTGGCATTTGGGATGGGAAAATGGAAAAAGATCTAATTTCTTCTGATCTTGAGGGAATCAACATTTATTTTCTTAAAATCAATGGATTTATTTTTATTTAATAAAATATTTATTTATTTTTATTTATTTGCCTGCACCAGGTCTTAGTTGTGTCATGTGGGGTCTAGTTTTCTGACCAGGGATTGAACCCAGGCCCCCTGCATTAGGGATGTGTAATCTTAGCCACTGGACCACCAGGGAAGTTCCTTCATTTTAAAATCTATATTCATAGGCATAACTGGTTCTAAAAATGCCTAGAATTCTAATCTCTTAATGAGGAGGGAGGAATTTAGAAATTATGCTGTAAAATCTTATGTTTTATAGATGAGGAAACTGCCCAGTAAATTTAAGAAGCACTGCAGGCTGTATCTTATGCCTCTTTAGGGGATTCATAACTCACATTGTCACATTAAAGGGTCAGAGAAGTTCTGCAGGAAAGAAAGTACTGATTTTGTTTAACTTAGATTTCCCAGTCTTATATGATGACTAACCCAGTATTTCTGAGTTTGAATAATGGTGTTTTAAAAGTTTGATTTGTAATTACATGGAGTAGTGTAAAATTTCAAACTATTAGCCATAAAACTAAGTTTAGTTAGTGAACATTATTGATTCCTTTATATTTATGGGCATTGTGTTAGGTACCTAAGAACATAAGGATTACTCACTAGATAGCAATAATAATCATAATGGTAGTAGTAGCTAAAACTTGCTGACTGCTCACTCGCTGCTAAGAAATTTGCTGAGTATTTTACATATGCCATCGCTTTTAATCCTCCCAACCCTGCCAAGGAAGTGAGTAGTATTTGAGTACTGCATATGTAAGAAAAGAGAAAATTAAGGCTCAGAGGGGTGAAGTTATTTTCTTAAGGTCATAGACCTTGTGAATTATAGAACTGGGATTCAAATGTATCATGAAATGTTATGGAAAAAGTAATGAATCTGAGTCAGTTCTACTGAGGTGGGCCAACCAAGAGCCTGTTATAGAGAGTGAAGTAAGTCAGAAAGAGAAGAACAAATATCATATATTAAGCACATATATGTGGAAACTAGAAAGATGGTACTGATGAACCTGTTTTCAGGGTAAGAACAGAGAGACATAGAGGACAGACTTGTGGACACAGTGGGGGAAGGAGAAGGTGGGAGGAATTGAGAGAGTAGCATTGACACATATACATTGTCATATGTAAAATAAATGGCTAGTGAGAAGTTGCTGCATAATGCAGAGAGCTCAGCCCAGTACTCCGTGACAACGTAGAGGGGTGGGATGTGATGGGGTGGGGGATGGGAAGGAGGTTCAAGAAGGAGGGGGACATGTGTATACTCATGGCTGATTATGCTGTTGTATGGCAGAAACCAACACAACATTGTAAGGCAATTATCCTCGAATTAAAAAAAGTTAAAGATGTTATGGAAACATACCTGAACAAGATTTTTGGCCAACCCAATAGTTTCTGTCTGATCCCATCATTCACATTCTTAACACAACAGCACTGTCCTTAGAGAATATACAGCCTAAATAATATCCACAAACATTCTCAAGATGGGCTTCAGGTAACTTGACTTCAGAATCTCAAACTGTCATGTCTAATGTTAAACCTTGATATTAGCTTGACAAGTCTTCCATATTTAGCAGACAGCATGACCCCTTTCTCTCTAAATCTGAAGCTCTTGGTCTTAAGCTGTTCTTTGTTGGGATATAGTATCTCGTTTCTTCCATATTACATAATGCAACATGTATGAAGTAGATGAGGATATAGCTAATTTACAGCTTTCCTGTATGGTTTCTGAATATTCCTTTAAAAAAATTTTTTAAGTGGGGAAATTGGGCACTGTATTTTAAATCTTCTTTATACACTCTAGGCAATACTTAAACATTTAACTCTTAGCAATTTGTGTTTTTAATGGAATAGGGTTTTCCTTTTGGGTCATTTTCATAGAGTAACTTGGATTGTCCAAACATACTCTGAAATACGTTGGGGATTATGGTTTCAACACATGTAAGCCTAAGGCCAAAGTATGAGTAACACATGATATTTTGTTACATTTCATGAACAAACCACTGTTTTGTGGTATAATGCAAAACATAGCTAAGTAGTTTAGATCACTATCAGGCATTACAGGGTTAGGTTTTCAATTTATGTGATTACTGAAAGCTCATTAGAAGTATATTCTCTAGCTCTAGGGAATGCAGCGTAGAAAACTGTGGTTTCTCTTGTGAAAATGATATATTTTTAGTTCAGTTATTATGTTTTTAGTTTATCTCAATTATATCCCTTTGTACTTTTAGGACAATAGTTGAATTTACAAATAAAATAAACTTACAAAATCTATTTACCAATGAGCCAAAAAGGTTAAAAAAAAAGAAAGAAAAGGAAGAAAACACATTATTTTTATTAACTTAAGCTCGGTCTCTGGAATATCACAGATTTTCTATCAGTGAAAACACTATTACAAATTTTTCTCTTTAAGTAGTATCAACTGTAATGTGGTAGAAAACTCTAAATTCAAGTTCTGGCTCTAGTATACACAAAAAAGCCTTTTGACTCTTTGATTTTTGGTTTCCTCACTTAGAAAATTGGCCTACAATCATGTGCTCTGCTATATGAGAGCTCTTCTGAGAATGCTAGGAATAAGATGAGCTTTACAATTACTCATACATGGGGTCATTTTCTCTTTCTGACTCCGTGATCTTGATTAAGTTATAACTGAGCATTGGTTTCCTTATTTGTTAAAAAATGATGACACTGTCTACATGACTGACTCATAGGCACATCTCCTTTCATTGCACTAGACTCTGTTGTGCTCCAGGATACTGTGTTCTTCACAAGTTGAAGCTTTATGGCAACTTGTGCGTGCTGAGTCACTTCAGTCATGTCCGACTCTGTGCGACCCTGTGGACTGTATTCCGCCAGGCTCCTCTGCCCATGGGATTCTCCAGGCAAGAACACTGAAGTGGGTTTCCATGCCCTCCTCCAGGGGATCTTCCTGACCCAGGGATTAAAACTGCATCTCTTATGTCTCCTGCATTGCAAGCAAGTTTGAAGCAATTGTATATTGAGCAATTCTATTGGCACCAATTTTCCAACAGCGTTTGTTCTCTTAGTGTTGCCGTGTCACATTTTGATGATTCTCACAATATTTCAAACCTTTACAGTATTATTATATTTGTTGTGGTGGTCCTTGATCAGTGATCTTTGTTGTTACTGTTATGACTGTTCCTCCATGCCAGGAACAGCACCCATATAGGATGGTGAACTTAACTGATAAATGTGTGTGTTTTGGCTACTTTACCAAATTGGCCAGTACTCTGTCATACTCCCTCTTCTCCTGCCTCTCTGTTCCCCAGGACACAAAAATGTTGAAATTAGGTCAATGAATAACCCTACAGTGACCACTAGGGATTCGGATGTTCAAAAGAAGTTTCATGTCTCTCATTTTAAATCAACTAGAAATGATTAAGCTTAGTTGGAAGGCACATTAAAAGCTTAGATAGGCTGAAACTTGTGACCCCATGGACTGTAACCTATCAGGCTCCTCTGTCCATGGGGGTTCTCAAGACAAGAATACTGGAGTGGGTTGCTGTGCTCTCCTCCAGGGGATCGTCCCAACCCAGGGATGGAACCCAGGTCTCCACCCATTGCAGGCAGATTCTATTACTGTCTGGGCCACCAGGGAAACTCAGGAATACTGGAGTGGGTAGCTATCCCTTCTCCAGTGGATCTTCATGACTCAAGAATCAAACCAGGGTCTCCTGCATTGCAGGCGAATTCTTTACCCTCTGAGCTACAAGGGAAGCCCAGTTAAGCACAGATAGTTGATCAAAACAGCCACAGCATTCCCTTAATCCAAAGTCTAATCCAGAGCAAGGTCCAACTCCCCTCAACTCTGTGAAAGCTGAGAGAGGTGAGGAAGCTGCAGTAGAAAAGTTTGAAGCTGTAGAGGTTGGTTCATTAGGTTTAAAGGAAAGCAACTGTGTCCATAACATAAAAACGCAAAGTGAAGCAGCAAGTGCAGATGTAGAAACTATAGCAAGTTATCCAGAAGATGTACATGAGATAATCAATGAAAGTGGCCACACTAAACAACAGATTTTCAGTGTAGAAAAAAATGTTTTATTATTGGAAGAAGATGCCATCTAGGACTTGCATGGCTAGATCGGAGAAGTCAATGACTGGCTTCAAAGCTTCAAAGGGCAGGCTGACTCTATTAAGGGCTAATGCAGCTAGTGACTTTAATTTGAAGCCAATGCTCATTTACCATCTGAAAATCCTAAGGTCCTTAAGAATTATGTTAAATCTACACTCTGCTCTATAAATTGAACAGCAAACCCTGGATGACAGCTCATTTGTTTATGACATGTTTTACTGAATATTTTAAGCCCTGTGTTGAGACCTATGGCTCAGAAAAAGATTCATTTCAAAATATTACTGCTAACTGACAACGCGTCTGGTCACTCAAGAGCTGTGGTGCAGATGGACCATGAGATTGTTGTTGTTTTCATGTCTACTTTAACACACAATAACCAACCTATGAACCATAGAGTAATTCCAACCTTCAAGTCTTATTATTATTATTTAAGGAATACATTTCATTAGGCTGTAGCTTCCATAGAGAGTGATTCCTCTGATGGATCCAGGCAAAGTCAATTGAAAACCTGCTGAAAAGGATTCACCGTTCTACCTGCCATTAAGAACATTGATGATTCATGGAAAAGGTGAAAATATTAACATTAACAAGTTTGGAAGAAGTTGATTCCAACCCTCATGGATGACTTTGAGAAGTTCAGAACTTCACTGGAGGATGTAACTGCAAATGTGGTGGAAATAGCAAGCTAGAATTAGAAGTGAAGCCTGAAGATGCACATGAATTTCTGTGATCTCATGATAAAATTTCAGTGGATGAGGAGTTGCTTCTTATGGATGAGCAAAGAAAGCAGTTTTTTTCAGATGGAATCTATGCCAGATGAGCTTGTTGTGAAGATGGTTTAAATGATAACTGTGTGCACGCACTCAGTCGTGTATGATTCTTTGCAGCCCCACAGACTGTAGCCTCCAGGTTCCCCTGTCCATGGAATTTTCCAGGCAAGAATACTGGAGCAGGTCACCGTTTCCTACTCTAGGGGATCTTTCTGACACAGGGATTGAACCTGCATCTTTTGTGTCTCCTGCCTTAGCAGGCAGGTTCTTTACCGCTAGTGCCACGTGGGAAGATGAAATGACAATTAGGGATTTAGAATATTATATCAACTTAGTTGATAAGGCAGAGGCAGGGTTTTAGAGGATAGGTTCTAATTTTGAAAGTAGTTCTCTATGAGTAAACTAGTATCAAACAGCATTGCATGTACAGAGAACTCTTTCATGAAATGAAGAGTCAACTGATGGGGCCAACTTCACTGTTCTGTTATTTTAAGAAATTGCCACAGGCACTCCAACCACCTCTTTCAACAACCGCCTATTCGATCTGCCATCAACACTGAAGCAAGACCTCTACCAGCAAAAAGATAATGACTCATTAAAGGCTCAGATGATGGTTAGCATTATTTAGCAATAAAGTATTTAAAATTAAGCTATGCATGAGTTGGACATGACTGAGCGACTTAACTTTCACTTTTCACTTTCATGCATTGGAGAAGGAAATGGCAACCCACTCCAGTGTTCTTGCCTGGAGAATCCCAGGGATGGGAGAGCCTGGTGGGCTGCTGTCTATGGGGTTGCACAGAGTTGGACACGACTGAAGCAACTTAGCAGCAGCAGCAGCAGCAGCAGCAGCATGCACATTTTAAAAGACATAATGCTATTGCATATTGAATAGACTACATGCATGTGCGTGCATGCTCAGTTGCTAAGTTGTGTCCTACTCTTTGTGACCCTAAGGACTGTTGCCTGCCAGGCTCCTCTATCCATGGGATTTCTCAGGTAAGAATTCTGGAGTGGGTTGCCATTTTCTTCTCCAGTGGTCAAACTCCCATCTCCTGCTTGGCAGAGGGATTCTTTACCACTGAGCCACCAGGAAAACAAATAGACTACAGCATAGTGAAAACATATTTTTTGTGCATTGAAAAACAAAAAGATTTGTAAATTGCTTTATTGCAATATTCACTTTATTGTAGTGGTCTGGAATTGAACCCATAAAGTCTCCAAGGTATGCCTGTACTGTGGGGACCAGAATGGGATGCAGGGTAGTTTCGCACTCCATGTTAAATTCTTTTCCTTCTTCCTTACAAAATATGTGTTATAATAAGTTTGTTCTTTTATATACTTTATTTTATATAAATAGGAATACTCTAAAATTGCACTTAAAACTCTTAATAAATAACATGAAAGCAACAGATGTGGCTTATATAATAATATACCTGATACCTGAAGAACTGCACCTCATTTGATTCAACACATTTGCTGAATTTTTGCTATGCAAATACATTGGACTAACTAATGAGAACTGATCTCCTTCTGAAATCTTGATAAGTCTGCATTACAGAATAGGGAGTTTTGGGGTTTGTTTGTTTTTTGTTTCATTTTTCGCAAAGTAAGAGTTCACCATTGGCAATATAGTAGCCATTACTTGGTAATAATCTATGTCTTCAGTTTAAAATAAAAACATTGACCTATTTTAAGAACTGAAATATTGTCTGCAGAAACCATCCTTCTGTGTAATCTAAAGGTCTTTCTATATCAGGGCGGCAGGATGATGCTCTGAAAAGGATGTGTGTAAAGGAAACAAGGTAGCATCCATCTGTGAGTCTTAAGTAGTTGCACATTTGCTGAAATAGTCTGACTTGTGATTTTGGAATAATCATTTAAATTGGGCTGTTTATCTGCAGTGCCTTTAACTTAATTCTCAGAGACTTTTTCTCTCCTTGCATTGACCATCAGGAAGCTTAAAACTGAATCTATCATCCAGTTATAGTCACCTTGTGATATTTTAGCTGGTCTCTCATTTTTCTTGGCCCTGATTTTTAAATGTGTCTTTTATTAGTGATTTCATAAGTTTATTGAGTAAGGGGGAGTATTCATATAATGAATAAATAATTCTAGTTAAACTTTTTGTTAGAAGAGACCAAGTTCCCAAATGAGCCAGACATTTGACTATTAATGGGTAAGAAAAACCTGGGTCAATTTACATTTCATCTGCTCTCTCTTGGAAAATGCAATTTTGTAGGCAATCCCCAAACTGAGTGTTTGTAAATGGGGTATTCTTAGAAGAGACCAGCAGATCCCCACAATTTCTCAACTGCCCTTGGAATCAAAGTGCTAGTTTGAACAACAATCCTGTAACAGTATATTAGGTGTGGCTCCACCTTGTGTCAAGGGGATTTATTCGTGCTTATGGCTTCAAATTCCTTCATGAGCCTCTGTGTTGCTCCATGTCAGTTTAAGATTAATTATGGTATTCTCAAAGCAACTGAGTACCTGTCAGAGTTTCCGACTGGATCGACACTCCTGCCCGATCCAGAAGTGGGAAGCGTGTGGAAAGAAGTAGATTTGGCGGGGAAGGACATGCCTTTTTGACATTTCCCCTAAGCAAGGTTGGTTCTCCACAAGGCTTTGATATCCCACTGTTAACAGTACACACAGACACCTTCATGTATACTTGCTATACATTTTCTGTTTCTCATACTTTTATATTTAATCAAAATATATCAGATTTAGTAATGAAACTCCAGAATGACCATATGCTTTGAGGTATAATTCCTTTTCCAACATTAAAAATGTAAAAGCTATTAGATTGTGAATCTGTAAATAGTTATTCTCTCATTCAAGTTACCATAATTTATCAGTAGATTCAATTGTCTTTAGTATGCCACTTATATCTTTTGCTGTCTCATGGTAGTTAGTAATGACTTATTAAGGATAATACTCTAGGAAGTTTTCCATTTTAGATCACTGATGGTGAGATGTGATTGAAAGAGGGCTGAAACATATTTTATGTCTTTTTCAAACTTCAGGAAATAGAGTTATTGGATCTTCATGCAGAGTGTTGGTTTTATTTTAAATCAAATGCTATCCCTATGTCATATGTGCTCCATGAGTCCCTTGGGGCAATAATCCTGTGAGGAAAACAGTCACAAGATATACTGAGTTATGTAGTAGCACTACTACTATTATTACTGCTAGGTAACTGTATTTTCAGTATCTGCCAAACTTTTTAATAAATATGTTATATATATTATCTTATTTGAACTTCATAATCCTAGAAAGCAAATATTATTGTTATCCTCATTTTGCAACTCTTTAAGGGCAGGCATTTTTATTATCTTCACTTTACAGGTGAATAAACAGACACAGACAGGTTAAGTCACTTGCCCAAGGTCACAGACATTGAGCACCAAAGCTGATCTTCCAACCTGGGCAGCTTGTATGCAGAGGTGTTCTTTAACCAGTATCATAGAGCCACCTTCTTAGTCATTTTTTATTGTTATTATTTTATAAATTTCTACTGTACTAAAGCATTGTTGAAAGCTAGATTACCCCCTGCTTGGTGCAGCCTCCCAATGACACTGTTATGATGATGGTTATGATTATAAAAACATGTTATGAAGTTTCAGTGTATGTGGTGATATATCTGATGGCTAACATTTATTGATTATGGCATGTCAATCATCATTCAGAGTTCTTTACATGTGTTAAGCCACTTCTCCAGTGGCCTGACAACTGGACCCTCCCTTAGTCTCAAACCATATAAGGAACTGGCTTCCCCACCCCATGGAGCAAACAAGGGAATCTGTTACTTGTTTCACCCCCCCTTGTGCTGTTCCACAAGCTCTAGTAAAGCCTTATCTGGAAAAAAAGAAAAGGAACCTCCCCCCGTCAAAAAAACCACATATTTTACATGCATTAAAACATTTAGTTCTATTATTACTTAAGTATCATTAAGGATAATAACTTCATGGCAAATAAATGGGGAAAAAGTGGAAACAGTGACAGATTTTATTTTCTTGGGCTCCAAAATCACTGTGGAGGGTGCCTGCAGCCATAAAATTAAAAGACACTTACTCTTTGGAAGAAAAGCTGTGACAAACTTAGTGTATTAAAAAGGAAAGACATCACTTGGCCACCAAGGTCCATTTAGTCAAAGCTATGATTTTTCCAGTAGTCATATACAGATGTGAGAGTTGGACCATAAAGAAGACTGAGTGCTAAAGAATTGATGCTTTTGAATTGTGGTGCTGGAGAAGACTCTTGAGAGTTCCTTGGACTGCAAGGAGATCAAACGTTGTTGTTGTTCAGTCACTCAGTTGTGTCTGACTCTTCACCACCCCTTGGACTGCAGCACGCCAGGCTTCCCTATCCTTCACCATCTCCCAGAGCTTGCTCAAACTCTTGTGCATTGAGTTTGGTGATGCCATCCAAATATCTCGTCCTCTGTCACCCACTTCTCCTTCTGCCTTCAATCTTTCCCAGAGTCTTGTAATCTATCAGGTCTTCGCATTAAGTGGCCAAAGTATTGGACTTCAGCTTCAGCATTAGTCCTCCCAGTGAATATTCAGGATTGATTTCCTTTAGGATTGAAGCTGAAGCTCCAACACTTTGGCCACTGTGATGAAGTGCTGACTCACTGGAAAAGAACCTGATGCTGGGAAAAATTGAGGGCAGGAGGAGAAGGGGGTAACAGAGGATGAGATGGTTGGATGGCATCACTGACTCAATGAACATAAGTTTGAGCAAACTCCAGGAGATGGTAAAGGATAGAGAAGCCTGGCATGCTGCCATCCATGGAGTCACAAAGAGTCAGACACAACTTAGCGACTCAACAACAACAACAATTACAACAACAACATGGATAATAACAGTTACTTTGTTGTTGTTCAGTCACTCAGTTACTAATTCATAGAATTAAAAATATCCATATATAGTGTTGGAGAAGACTCTTGAGAGTCCCTTGGACTGCAAGGAGATCCAACCAGTCCATCCTAAAGCAGATCAGTCCTGGGTGTTCATTGGAAGGACTGATGTTGAAGCTGAAACTCCAATACTTTGGCCGCCTGATGTGAAGAGATGACTCATTTGAAAAGACCCTTATTCTGGGAAAGATTGAGGGCAGGAGCAGAAGGGGATGACAGAAGATGAGATGATTGGATGGCATCACTGACTCAATGGACATGGGTTTGGGTAGACTCAGGCAGTTGGTGATGGACAGAGAGGCCTGGCGTGCTGCGGTTCATGGGGTCACAAAGAGTCGGACATGACTGAGCGACTGAACTGAACTGATATATGCAAAGTACATGGAATGCATAGTTTTCTGTAAATGCTAGTTACTATCCATATGTTACAGACGAGGAGACTGAGACTTTACTGAGGTTAAATGCTTGCTCACAGGCGCATAGCTGTTTAGAGGCAGAGCAGGGCTTTGAACTGAGACAGTCATGTTCCAGAGCACATATTCATGTACCACACAAGCAAGAAAAATCAGGACCTTTATGAATTATTTCTTTGCTTTTACTTGCTCCATTTCCCAATAATTGAGGTTTTTGGTTTAGTCATGAGAAGAAGTTTAGTCAGGGTTTAGAGGAAATGATTTGGAGTTAGCCTGCCTAGATTGGCACACCATTTCTGTCCCTTGATAGCTGTGCAATCTTGGGAAATTTACCTAAATTCCCTCTGCTTTGGGTTTCTCTTCATACAATGGAGATGATTATTATATATTGGGTTGTTATGAAGATTAAAGAGGAAAAACCTATCTATATAAAGCTATTTGTATAATGCTGGGCATATGGTAGCATTCAAATAAGATTAACTGACATTATTATGAATATTAGAAATAAAATTACATTTATAATTCACAAGTATACTTTGAAATTTAGAGTCATAGATTAAATCCTGGGGGCCAAATGCAGTGAATACTTCTAGAAGCTATACCAGACTCTCTCTGAAAGTCTGTATGATTGTCTTACATTGAAAGTCAGAGTGTGGGCTATTATCACAGGGGTTTAGGGGGAACACTAGCTGGAGTAGAGACTAGGGGTATCAGTTGAAAATGACAGAATGTTTGCTGCATTTATTTGGGGCCCTTATAAATAGTGTTTAGGCAGTTTATCCCCATCAAGAGTTCACTTAGCTTCATCATGACTATTTTCTAGACCTGGGGTAGATGGAGAAGAGAGAGAGTGACAAAGAGCACACAGAGTGACAAAGAGCACACCTCGAGATTGTCTTAGTGAGTGAAATGGTCGTAGTGAGTAAAGGAAGTTAGAGAAAGACAAATAGATGATATCACTTATATGTGAAATCTAAAAAAAAAAAAATGGTACAAATGGACTTATTTACAAAAAAAGAAGTAGACTTGCAGACATAGAAAACAAACTTATAGTTAAAAGAGGATAAGGAGGGTGGAGTAAATTGGGAGATTGGGATTAACATATACACACTACTATATATAAAATAGATAACTAATAAGGACCTACTGTATAACACAGGGAACTCAGTAGTTTGTGATGAACTATATAGAAAAAAAGAATCTCAAAAAGAGTGGATATGTATGAAACTGATTCATTTTGTTGTACAGCAAAAACTAACACAACATTGTAAATGGTTATACTCCTATAAAAATTAATTTAAAAAAAGAGCCTACACACACAATGACATCTTGGCATTATGTCTTTCTCATTTCTGGCTCTTTTTTAAAAAATTCATTTTTATTGGAGTATAGTTGCTTTATAATGCTGTGTTAGCTTTTAGTGTACAGCAAAGGGAATTAGCTATATGTATACATATATCCCTTCTTTTTAAAAATGTATTTATTTTTTATTGAAGGATGATTGCTTTATAGAATTTTTGTTTTATGTCAAACCTCAACATGAATCAGCCATAGGTATACATTAATCCCCTCCCTTTTGAAATTCCCTCCCATCTCCCTCCCCATACCACCCCTCTAGGTTGATACAGAGGCCCTGTTTGAGTTTATTGAGCCATACAGCAAATTCCCACTGGCTATCTATTTTACATGTGGTAATGTAAACTTACATGTTACTCTTTCCATACATCTCACCCTCTCCTCCCCTCTCCCCATGTCCATATGTCTACTCTCTATGTCTGTTTCTCCATTGTTGCCCTGTAAATAAATTCTTCAGTACCATCTTTCTAGATTCCATATGTATGCGTTAGAGTATGTTATTTATCTTTCTCTTTCTGACTCACTCTGTACAATATGTTTTAGGTTTATCCACCTCATTAGAACTGACTCAAATGTGTTCCTTTTTATGGCTGAGTAATATTCCATTGTGCATGTGTACCACAACTTCTTTATCCAGTCATCTGTCGATGGACATCTAGGTTGCTCCCATGTTCTAGCTATTGTAAATAGTGCTGCAGTGAACAATGGGATACATGGGTCTCTTTCAGTTTTGGTTTCCTCAGAGTATATCCCTAGGAGTGGGATTGCTGGGTCATATGCTGGTTTTATTCCTAGCTTTTTAAGGAATCTCCATACCGTCTTCCATAGTGGCTGTATCGATTTACATTCCCACCAACAATGCCTGAGGATTCCCTTTTCTCCACCATTTATTGTTTGTAGACATTTTTCATGAGGGTCATTCTGACTGGTGTGAGGTGATATCTCATTGTAGTTTGATTTGTATTTCTCTAATAATGAGTGATGTTGAGCATCTTTTCATGAGTTTGTTAGCCATCTGTATGTCTTTGGAGAAATGTCTGTTTAAGTCTTTTTCCCATTTTTTGATTGGGTTGTTTGTTTTTCTGGCATTGAGTTGTATGAGCTGCTTGTATATTTTGGAAATTAATCCTTTGTCAGTTTTCATTTGCTATCATTTTCTTCCATTCTGAAGGTTGTCTTTTTACCTTGCTTATAGTTTCCTTTGCTGTGCAAAAGCTTTTAAGTTTAATTAGGTCCCACTTGTTTACTTTGGTTTTTATTTCCATTTAGGAGGTGGTTCATGGAGGATCTTGCTTTGATTTGTGTCATCGAGTGTTCTGCCTATGTTTTCCTCTAAGGATTTTATAGTTTCTGGTCTTACATTTAGGTCTTTAATCCATTTTGAATTTATCTTTGTGTATGGTGTTAGGAAGTGTTGTAATGTCATTCTTTTACATGTCCAGTTTTCCCAGCACCATTTATTGAAGAGGCTGTCTTTGCCCCATTATATATTCTTGTCTCCTTTGTAAAAAATAAGGTACCCATAGGTACATGGGTTTATTTATGGGCTTTCTATCTTGTTTCATTGGTCTATATTTCTGTTTTTGTGCCAGTACCATGCTGTCTTGATGACTATAGCTTTGTAGTATAATCTGAAGTCAGGAAGGTTGATTCCTCTAGCTCCATTTTTCTTTCTCAAGACTGCTTTGGCTATTTGGGGTCTTTTGTGTTTCCATATGAATTGTGAAATGTTTTGTTCTAGTTATGTGAAAAATGCCATTGGTAATTTGATAGGGATCACATTAAATCTGTAGATTGCATTTGGTACTATAGTCATTTTCACAGTATTGATTCTTCCTACCCAGGAACATGGACTATCTCTCCATCTGTTTATGTCATCTTTGATTTCTTTCATTAGTGTCTTATACTTTTCTCTGTACAGTTCTTTGTCTCCTTAGGTAGATTTATTCCTAGATATTTAATTCTTTTTGTTGGAATGGTGAATGGGATTGATTCCTTAATTTCTCTTTCTAATTTTTCATTGTTAGTATATAGAAATGCAAGTGATTTCTGTGTATTGATTTTGTATCCTGAAACTTTCCTTAATTAGGAAACTGATTAGCTCTAGTAATTTTCTGATACTCTCTTTAGGGTTTTTCTGTGTACAGTATCATGTCATCTGCAAACAGTGAGAGTCTTACTTCTTCTTTTCCGATCTGGATTCCTTTGATTTCTTTTTCTTCTCTGATTGCTGTAGCTAGGACTTCCAGAACTCTGTTGAATAACAGAGGTGAAAGTGGACACTGTTGTCTTGTTTCTGATCTTAGGAGCAATGCTTTCAGTTTTTCATCATTGAGAATGATGTTTGCTGTAGGCCTATCATATATGGCATTTACTATGTTGAGATAGGTTTCTTCTATGCCCATTTTTGGAAGAGTTTTAATCATAAATTGGTGCTGAATTTTGTCAAAGGCCTTTTCTGCGTCTATTGAGATTATCATATGATTTTTATCTTTCAATTTGTTAATAAGGTGTATCACGTTGATTGATTTACATATATTGAAAAATCCTGCATTCCTGGAATAAGCCCAAATTGATCATGGTGTATGAGCTTTTTGATGTGTTGCTGAATTCTGTTAGCTAAAATTTTGTTGAGGATTTTTGCATCTATGTTCATCAGTGATATTGGCCTATAATTTTCTTTTTTGTGTTGTCTTTGTCTTGTTTTGATATCAGGGTGATGGTCGCCTCATAGAATGTGTTTGGAAGTGTTCTTTCTTCTGCAATTTTTTGAAAGAATTAGAAAAATAAGCATTATCTCTTCTCTAAATGTTTGATAGAATTCTCCTGTAAAGCCATCTGGTCCTGGGCTTTTGTTTTTTGGGAGAGTTTTGATCACAGCTTCAATTACAGTGCTTGTAATTGGATTGTTCATAATTTCTGTTTCTTCCTGGTTCAGTCTTGGAAGAATGAACTTTTCTAAGAATCTGTCCATTTCTTCCAGGTTATCTATTTTATTGCCATATAGTTAATAATAGTCTCTTGTAATCCTTTGTATTTCTGCATTGTCAGTTGTAAACTCTATTTCATTTCTAATTTTGTTGATTTGATTCTTCTCTCTTTTTTTTCTTGATGAGTCTGGCTAAACGTTTGTCAATTTTGTTTATTTTCTCAAAGAACCAGCTTTTAGTTTTATTAATCTTTACTATTGTTTCTTTTATTTCTTCTTCATTTATTTCTGCTTGGGTCTTTATAATTTCTTTCCTTCTACTATTTTTTCTTTTGTTCTTCTTTTTCCAATTGCTATAGGTGTAAAGTTAGGTTGTCTATTTGATGTTTTTCTTATTTCATGAGGTAGGATTGTATTGCTATAAACTTCCCTCTTAGAACTGCTTTTGCTGCATCCCATAGGTTTTGAGTTGTCGTGTTTTCATTGTCATTTGTTTCTAGAGTTTTTTTGATTTCCCTTTTAATTTCTTTAATAACCTGTTTGTTATTTAGAAATGTGTTGTTTAATCTCCATGTGTTTGTGTTTTTTACACTTTTTTTCTTGTAATTGATATTTAGTCTCATAGCATTGTGGTCAGAGAAGGTGCTTGACACAATTTCAATTTTCTTAAATTTACTGAGGTTTGATTTGTGACCCAAGATGTCGTTCCTTCTGGAGAATGTTCCATGTGCACTTGAGAAGAAGGTGTATTCTTCTGCATTTGGATGGAATGTCCTAATGATATCAATGAGATCCATCTCATCTAATGTATTATTTAAAACGTGTATTTCCTTATAATTTTCTGTTTTAATGCTCTGTCCATTGGTGTGGGGTGTTAAAGTCTCCTACTATTGTGTTACTGTCAATTTCTCCTTTTATGTCTGTTAGTGTTTGTCTTATGTATTGAGGTGTTCCTATGTTGGGTGCATAGATATTTACAATTGTTATGTTTTCCTCTTGGGTTGATCCCTTGATCATTATGTAGTGTCCTTCCTTATCTCTTGTAATCTTCTTTATTTTAAGGTCTGTTTTTCTGGTGTAAGAATTGCTACTCCAGCTTTCTTTTGCTTCCAATTTGCATGGGATATATTTTTCGATCCTCTCACTTTCAGTCTGTATGTTTTTTGAGGTCTGAAGTGGGTTTCTTGTAGACAGCATATATATGGGTCTTGTTTTTGTATCCATTCAGCCAGTCTGTGTCTTTTGGTTGGAGCATTTAATCCATTTATATTTAAAGTAATTATTGATATATGTGTTCTTAAGGGGACGACAGAGGATTAGATGGCTGGATGGCATCACTGACTCGATGGACGTGTATCTGAGTGAACTCTGGGAGTTGGTGATGGACAGGGAGGCTTGGCATGCTGCGATTCATGGGGTCACAAAGAGTCGGACACGACTGAGTGACTGAACTGAACTGAACTGATTGCAATTTTCTTAATTGTTTGGGGTTGATTTTTCTGGATATTTTTTTCTTCTGTTGTATTTCTTGACTATATAAGTCCCTTTAACATTTGTTGTAAAGCTGGTTTGGTGGTACTGAATGCTTTTAACTTTTGCTTGTCTGAAAAGCTTTTTATTTCTCCATCAATTTGAATGAGATCCTTTCTGGGTACAGTAATCTTGGTTGTAGATTTTTCCCTTTTTCAATACTTTAAATATATCCTGTCATTCCCTTTTGGCATGCAGAGTTTCTGCTGTAAGATCAGCTGTTAAGTATATGGGGTCTCCCTTGTATGGTACTTGTTGCTTTTCCTTTGCTGCTTTTAATAGTCTTTCTTTGTGTTTAGTCTTTCTTAGTTTGATTAGTATGTGTCTAGGTGTGTTTCTTCTTGGGTTTATCCTGTATGGGACTCATTGTGCCTCTTGGACTTCAATGCCTATTTCCTTTTCCATGTTGGGGAAATTTTCAACTGTAATCTCTTCAATAATTTTCTCGTACACTTTCTTTTCCTATTCTTCTTCTGCAACCCCTATAATTCTAATGTTGGTGCATTTGATATGGTCCCAGAGGTCTCTGAGACTGTCCTCAGCTCTTTTCGTTCTTTTTACTTTATACTGCTTTTCAGAAGTTATTTCCACCATTTTATCTTCCAGCTCACTGATTCATTCTTCTGCTTCAGATTCTGCTATTTATTCCTTCTAGAGTATATTTAATTTCAGTAATTGTGTTGTTTGTCTCTGTGTGTTTATTCTTTAATTCTTCTAGATTTTTGCTAATTGATTCTTACATTTTCTCCATTTTGTTTTCAAGGTTTTTGATCATCTTTACTATCATTATTCTGAATTATTTTTCAGGTAGTTTGCCTATTTCCTCTTCATTTATTTATACTTCTGTGTTTCTAGCTTGTTCCTTCATTTGTGCAGTATTTCTCTGCCTTGTCATTATTATATTTTTTAGGCTATTGTGTTTGAGGTCTCCTTTTCCGGGTTTCAAGAAAGTTGAATTCTTTCCTTGCAGAAGATTGAGTTCGTCCTTCCTTTTGGTTTCTTCCCTCCTAAGATTGGTCCAGTGGTTTGTGTGAGCTTTGTATAGGGTGAGATTTGTGCTGAGTATTTGTTTGTTTCTTTGTTTGATTTTCCTCTTATGGGGAAGGATGAGTGAGGTGGTAATCCTGTCTGCTGATGATTTGGTTTGTTGATGAGTGAGGTGGTAATCCTGTCTGCTGATGATTTGGTTTGTTTTTGTTTTGTTTGTTGTTTAGGTGTCCTGCACAGGGTGCTACTGGTTGGAGGGTGATGCCGGGTCTTATATTCAAGTGGTTTCCTTTGTGTGTGTTCTCACTATCTGATATGACTTAGGGTTAGTTCTCTGGAAGTCTAGGGTGTTGGAGTCAGTGCTCCTACTCCAAAGGCTCGGGGCTTGATCTCTGGTCAGGAACAATGTTTCCACAAGTGCTTTGTTATGGCATTCAGTTCAGCTCAGTTCAGTCACTCAGTCGTGTCCGACTCTTTGCGACCCCATGAATGGCAGCATGCCAGGCCTCCCTGTCCATCACCAACTCCCGGAGTTCACTCAGATTCATGTCCATCGAGTCCGTGATGCCATCCAGCCATCTCATCCTCTGTCGTCCCCTTCTCCTCCTGCCCCGAATCCCTCCCAGCATCAGAGTCTTTTCCAGTGAGTCAACTCTTCACATGAGGTGGCCAAAGTACTGGAGTTTCAGCTTTAGTATCCTTCCTTCCTTCCAAAGAAATCCCAGGGCTGATCTCCTGGGAATGGAGTGGTTGGATCTCCTTGCAGTCCAAGGGACTCTCAAGAGTCTTCTCCAACACCACAGTTCAAAAGCATCAATTCTTCAGCACTCAGCATTCTTCACAGTCCAACTCTCACATCCATACATGACTACTGGAAAAACCATAGCCTTGACTAGACGCAGATGACACCACCCTTATGGCAGAAAGTGAAGAGGAGCTAAAAAGCCTCTTGATGAAAGGGAAAGAGGAGAGTGAAAAAGTTGGCTTAAAGCTCAACATTCAGAAAACAAAGATCATGGCATCTGGTCCCATCACTTCATGGGAAATAGATGGGGAAACAGTGGAAACAGTGTCAGACTTTATTTTTGGGGGCTCCAAAATCACTGCAGATGGTGAGTGAAGCCATGAAATTAAAAGATGCCTACTCCTTGGAAGAAAAGTTATGACCAACCTAGATAGCATATTCAAAAGCAGAGACATTACTTTGCCGACTAAGGTCCGTCTGGTCAAGGCTATGGTTTTTCCTGTGGTCATGTATGGATGTGAGAGTTGGACTGTGAAGAAAGCTGAGTGCAGAAGAACTGATGCTTTTGAAGTGTGGTGTTGGAGAAGACTCTTGAGAGTCCCTTGGACTGCAAGGAGATCCAACCAGTCCATTCTGAAGGAGATCAGCCCTGGGATTTCTTTGGAAGGAATGATGCTAAAGCTGAAGCTCCAGTACTTTGGCCAGCTCATGCAAAGAGCTGACTCATTGGAAAAGACTCTGATGCTGGGAGGGATTGGGGGCAGGAGGAGAAGGGGACGACAGAGGATGAGATAGCTGGATGGGATCACAGACTCGATGGACGTGAGTCTGAGTGAACTCCAGGAGATGATGATGGACAGGGAAGCCTGGCATGCTGCAATTCATGGGGTTACAAAGAGTCGGACATGACTGAACGACTGAACTGAACTGAATTGAACTGATTAGACGAACCTTAGTTGGCAAAGTAATGACTCTGCTTTTGAATATGCTATCTAGGTTGGTCACAACTTTTCTTCCAAGGAGCAAGCATCTCTTAATTTCATGGCTGCAGTCACCATCTGCAGTGATTCTGGAGCCCCCCAAAAATAAAGTCTGACACTGTTTCCACTGTTTCCCCATCTATTTCCCATGAAGTGATGGGACCAGATGCCATGATCTTTGTTTTCTGAATGTTGAGCTTTAAGCCAACTTTTTCACTCTCCTCTTTCCCTTTCATCAAGAGGCTTTTTAGCTCCTCTTCACTTTGTGCCATAAGGGTAGTGTCATCTGCATATCTGAGGTTATTGATATATCTCCCAGCAATCTTGATTCCAGCTTGTGTTTCTTCCAGCCCAGCGTTTCTCAAGATGTACTCTGCATATGAGTTAAATAAGCAGAGTGACAATATACAGCCTTGATGTACTCCTTTTCCTATTTGGAAGCAGTCTGTTGTTCCATGTCCAGTTCTAACTGTTGCTTCCTGACCTGCATACAGATTTCTCAAGAGGCAGGTCAGGTGGTCTGGTATTCCCATCTCTCTCAAAATTTTCCACAGTTTATTGTGATCCACACAGTGAGATTAAAACAAATATCCAAAAATGAGAAACCAAAGATGAACCCCAGACAAATGGCAGTCACAAAATCAGGCAAATAATAATTAAAATAATGGAATACACACACATATATGTACATGAATGAACAAAGTGAAAACAGTTCAACAAAAATAAAGTACAGTAGATTGACCCAGTGAACAAAGGAAATAAAAAATTGTACTTACCAGTTAAGAACAAAACTAACTTAAATACAAACTGGAAAACAAAACTAAAGCAAGGTGCCAAGTGGGGAATAAAGCAATGAAAACAAAACTAACAAATATGTTGAGAGGAAAGGAAAGAAAGAAAAGAAAGAATAGATATGCAAAGTTAAATAGAGGTAGATGAAGAAGATTTATATACATTAAAGATTAACTGCATGGGGAAAAGAACAGTAGGAAAGGCAAACAAATGAATAAATGTAGAAAAAATAATAGTTTTTAAAATTAAAAATATAAAAAAGAGAAAAGAAAAAAAATGGAAGAAGAAAGTAAAAATCAAAAGGGAAAACTCCACAGAACTGCAAAAGCCAAACATAGAGTCAGAGGTTTGTAACAATAGAAAGTGTGAGTGAATATACACATATACATATATACCCATAATCAAAATCAAAACAGTCCAACAAAAATAAAGTACAATAGACTGACCAGGCAAACAAAGGAAACCAAAAATTATATCTACCAGAAGAAAACTAATTAAAGCACAAACTGGAAAACAAAACTAAACCAAGGTGCCAACTGGGGAATAAAACAATGAAAATAAAACTGACAAATATTTTGAGAGGAAAGGAGAGAAAGGGAAGAGAGAAAGAATAGATATGCAAAGTTAAACAGGTAGATAAAGAAGATTTGTATACATTAAAGATTAACTACAAGGTGAAAAGAATGGTAGGAAAGGCAAACAAAGGAATAAATGTAGAAAAAAGAATAATAGGTTTAAAAAATTAAAAATAAAGAAAAAGAGAAAAAAAAAAAAAAGAGAGAGAGAGAAACTCCACAGGACTGCAAAAGCCCAATGTAGAGGCAGAGGTTTATGACAACAGTAAAAAATGTGAATGAGAGAAAAAAAGAAAGCTCAAAGCTTAATTGGATTTCTAAGTGCCAATAAAATTGACAACTACAACTGAGGGGGAAAAGGGGAAAAAAAAGAAAAAAGTTCAAAAGAATCTATAGAACAAGTCAAAGAATAAGAATAATACATGTTTTTCTTGAGTCACTACTCTCAGAGTCCTTTCTCTTGCTGGGAGTCACAGTTCACAGTCCACCTTACCTCCGTAGAATGCCCTCCAACACTGTGCTGACCTCTGAACCTGCTGCTGCTGGGGGCAGCTCAGATTCTAATCTGGTTCTACTCCTGTGTGTTGCCTCCAATGTCCACAGCTATCAGAGATAGTGTGTTTTCTTTTGTGGGAGCTCTCAATGGTCTTTTATGTATTTCATAAACACAGATCTGTGTAGTTGATTATGTGGATTTAATCTGCAGCTTGTACAGCTGGTGGGAGGTTTTGGGTCTTCTTCCTTAGCCACACTGCCCCTGGGTTTCAATTGTGGTTTTATTTCCACCTCTACATGTGGTTCTTCTACTGGGGTTTAGCTCCTGAAGCTGCCCTGGAGGGTTTGGCTTTGCCCCTGTGAGGGCCAGGTGTGGAGGTGGTGCAGCTGCTTGCTTGGGTTGCAGGGGTTCTAGCAACACCAGGTACTCAGAGGGGTTGGCGGCTAAGACAGCAGGATATATAGTGCTCTAGAAGGGTATGGCAACCAGTATTGGCCAATATGCTTCAGTATTCTTGCCTGGAGAACCCTGTCTCTGACAGAGAAGCCTGGCAGGCCACAGTCTACAGGGTCGAAAAGAGTTGGACACCACCAAAGCAACCCTACATGCCTAGATGCAAGACTTTTTTTGCCTGTGGCAGCTCTGCCTGAGAGTTGAGCATGAAGGTGGCACAGCTGCTTGGCTTGCAGGGACCCTGGTGGTGCCAAGTGTGCAGGGACACGAACTGCCTTGGCTGCAGGAGTTATGGCCCTCTTAGAGTCTTTTTCCAAGCCTCTTGTAGCTGGTGGTCAGAAGGACTCCAGCCAGTCTTTCTTCGTAGCTCCACCAGTTCAGTCACTTCGAGGATTCCCTTGTAGGGGGTCCTTCTCTGTTGCTGTATGCGTCAGACCCATAAAAGGACTCCTCTGGTTGGGGTCCTACTCTGTAGATCGGTGGTCAGGCTCTTAAAGGGGCACTCTGGGTAGGGTCCTGCTCTGTAGTTCAGTGCCTTAGTCATTTGATGGGCCAGCCTCTCTATTGTTCAGCTGCCGATGCTGGCATGTTGGGAGAGAGAGGCAATGGTGATGGCCCCAGCCCCTACAAGTTACTCAGTAGTATCATCTTGCTTCTGTGGCTGCCTGGCTTTCCTCCACTGGCATTTCCCACCATGATCTCTTCCTTCACATCCCCTCAGTCCATCTTTCTGCAGTCAACAGCAGCCCTTGCCTTAGGATTGCTGCACAATCCCTAAGCTCCAGCTCCCAGCCGCTGTGCCTTCCAGGAAACCAGCATTCCTGACTAGGGTATGTATGGCTGTGGCAAGGACTGTTTGATTCTCATTCCATTTAGGTTGCCAGAGATCAGCTATTTCACTCTCAGCCTTAAATGTTTCTCTGACTCAGACAATTGCCCCGCTGTGGTGGTCAGACCCCTGCTTCAGTTCCCCCACCTGGTGAGGGCAGGTCCAGTCCTTCCAACACTCCTGCTTCTCTCCCTAGTTCCTTTATCCTACCGAGTTTTCCGTGGTTCTATATATTCTTTTCCACTGGTCAGGTACTCCTGTCCACTCTCACTGGTGTTCTGCATGCCCTTCTGTGTCTGAAGGTGTATTCCTGATGTATCTGTGGAGAGAGATGTACCCCACATCCACCTGCTCCTCCTCCATCTTGTTTTCTTCCATTCCTTCTTTTTTGATTCTTTTGTTCTTGGAAGATAAGCCAAGTGATGTAGGCTTCTTGCAACAGCTGACATGCACAGTTGCTGTTCTCTCCCAGTATTATCATGTACCCAATATTTCTAAATAGCACAATAGTGAATGCTATGGATTATAGTCTTGATTTAATTAATTTTAACTTATTTCTCTTGGGTTTTGAATATCTTATCTATGCTTATTCATATGCCTAGGATTTTTACAGTCGATGCTCTCTGAAAGCCTATAGTTTCCTTCAGGGAATAACCCTAGGAAGGAAGGAAAGAGATAAACAAAAACCGTAAGTAAACACAAAGCAGTGTTTGTTTCAAAACCCATTCCATTATCCAGTTGACTTTAAGGGACATTGCTTTATTTTTCTTGCTTTCCCTTTATTTTGTTGAGTTCAACATTCAAGAAGACAAGTTTCCACGTGACTACAGCCTGCTTCCTCAGTCTGTTTTGTATGATGGCAGTTAAGAGGATATTAATTTTGCTCTGCTAAAAACCTTTACTGTTTTATATTAGTTTGGGAAACACTGACATATGCAACATAACCACAACTGCTCTTTTGCTGGACTTTGGAGAGCCATTAATAACCCAAATGAACATGTCAGTCTCCAAGAGGAGATGATCATAAGCTGTGTTTATTGGACTGGCATCCTTCTTTCTTGCAACATCTTAAGTTACTGTTTGAAGGCATGCTTTGAGACATAATTTATACAGTAGTCATTTTTATAGAGAAAAATAAAAAAAAAGTACCACAACTTCATGGTAATTGTGCCGTTATTTTTCAAAGATTAAATAAATATCATCCCACATCTTATTAAAAAGAAAATCTTAAATTCAAAACTTATTAGACTGTTTTTCCTCTGTATTGAACTTAAGAAAAAGAGGAAAATGACAAAAAGAGAAAAAAATAGAATTAACTTAAAAAAACATGCTCTAATTCTATACTGAATTCTGCATCTATCACAAATCTAATCTAACGGTTTGAAGGTGCTGTAAACTTCTCAATCCTCAACGATGTTCTCTTCCTCCCTTCCCCACCCATGCTTCCTCCTCTTCCTTCTCTTCTTTCTTTTTACACATGCAAGGCAGAACAATATAGATTAATAAATTACTGATAATCTTTTTCTAATAGAGATTAAGACAAAATATTTCTGGACATCTTTATCTACCCAGAGAATCATTTTCCTAGAATCTTTCAATCCTAGCATAGTAAGCAGAATGATTTATTGTGGTGTTTGAATTTGTGTCCTATAATTCTAAGGTAAGAATAAATTTATCTTTGCTCTCAAGATATGAGTATGCTAGAAAAATACTGGACAGGAAATCAGAAGGTCTCAGTGACCTTGTTAAGTTCAGACCTAGATGGGCACCCTGCCTGAAACAGAGCAGGTACCCAACACATATTTGTGGAATGAACTTCATCTGCTTGTGCTTTGACTTCTCATCTGTTCAAAGATGTTGATCAGAATATGTGACCTCTTAGGTTTCTTAGAGCATGAAAATGGGGTTCTATGGTGTTCTGTAGCTCCTTTAAAAAATTATTTAAGTTGATATATTTTCACTTTTATTCAGTTCAAAAAATTTTCTTTCTATTTTTTTTTTTTGTTGTTGTTGTTTGTTTGTTTTATTTGCATGGCACATGGGATCTTAGTTCCCCAACCAGAGATCAAATCTGTGTCCCTTGCAGTGAAAGCTGAGTCTTAACCACTAGACTGCCAGGAAAGTTCCAGTTTCCTGTAGCTCTTTGATTTAGATAACAAGTAAAGATCATTTGGGAGAAAATATAATTTTTAGATGGCTGTGTATAATAATAAGGCCTAGTACAAATTTTATTTTAAAAAATCAAGCCTTCCACCCCACTTATGCTTTGTTCTATTGATTGTATGTGACATGCTTTACATTTAAAGAGTAAGGCCCTTCTCTGCACAGACAGTGAAGCAAATAATTGTTGCTGGAGATATATAAGACTCTGCTCTGTTGAAAGTCACCCAGACCATTTAAATTGTTTAATATCATTAGAGTTTAATTGATGCCCTTAATTAACTCTTGGAAACCAGGGCAATTTCTTGTCCTGTTAATGTATTTGTATACTTTTGATTTCAGGATTACAATCTAAAATGTCAAAAATATATGATTTCAGAATGCAATCGATGTTTATTAAATGCCTACTTTTATATAATTACATATACTATCTTCTTTATTCTTTAAAGAAACCTAAAAATTAGATATGATAAATTAGTTTTGAGAAAATCAAGACTACAATTCAAGTGACATGGGCAAGATCTAAAAGCTGATAAATAATGGAATAGGAATACAAACTTAGTCATCCTCAGAAAAGAAGAAAAATATTTCAGGAATAAAATAATCCATTTCAAACATGTGGTAGACTATGTCACTGTGCAATTAATAGAAAGAGCTAAGGCCATGAAGGTAGTAGTGAGCTGAGGGCTCTTATGCTCCTTGAGCATAGGTTTTCATTAGAAGTGGGATGTGGTCCCCCCTTTCCACCTTTCACCTTGAGAGGAGCTGAAAGCTTCAGGTGACATTCCATTCTGAATGGTGTGGGCTTGGGAACAACACATTTTTATTTGATTAATGTTGGTTATCATGGCAAAATTTTTCCATTTGTATATAAGTGAACCCAGATAGTAAAGTATGAAAAGCCTATCTTTAGGTGGACTAAAGGTCAGGAATAGTTATGACTTTTTTCATACCATGCTACAAGGCAAATGATTAATATGTCTTTTTTTTTTTAAACTCAGACTTTATTTCTCAACTTTTTAAAAACTTCTTGCTTAATATTTGAAAAAAAAATTCCAAAGGCATTACCTCTGCTTCTTACTATTTTGAAGGAATCATTCCTAAAGACTGGATTTCTGTCTTTAAAAGATGGATGAACACCATTTTAAGGTCTAGAACACCTTTGTCATGTAGGTAGTAATGAAAACTCTTAGATGATCAAGGTTAGATGAAAGCACTGAGAGGTCATCTAGTCCTGGGCTTTGAATAAGATCTCGTCCAAGGTTTCTATCAAGCTTGAAGCTTTATACTTTTGTACTATCTGAAGTTTGCCCCTGAAAATGTATGCTTTTGACATATTTTTTAAAGAAGTTTTGATTCTCTTGGTAAAAGAGCTCAGATGTCCAGTAAAATTCAGATATAAATTTAACTGCTTAGATTTCTGTTTTTTTTTAAAGAAATTATTAACTGACTAGCTCTTCAAGGAAAGAAAGAAACAACTACTTAAAAAAATTAATTGTAGACCCTTCCTAAGGATACCATGTATAAAAAAAACTTAGTGATATTATATTAAAGAGTTAAGCTTTAAAATCTCAGAAGATTCAGTCAAAACATCTCAGAAATTTCATAACCTTTAGATCTTTGCCTGTAAATTGATTCTACATATTGAAAATCAATTACTACATACATATTTTTCAGTGGAGAACTATGATTGTATGTGTGTTCTTGTTGGTTTCATGGACATCCCCTCTGCGCCATTCAAAAATGCCAAATAAATGATTATTTCTTACATTATACCATTTGTTCAAAATCATGTCTTCAGGTTTTTCATATTGACTCCATCAGACTATTTCAGATCATATTTTTCTTCCTGATTTTAGTTGCCTTTTATATACTTGAGAGAGAAAAAAATTTCTACATTTTATAATGCTGCTCCTTAATTTAAATGTATATTTCTTGTAGCCTGTTTAATTCTTTTTTTCTAGAAGGCATTGTTCTTGGAGATTTCCACTGATTTCCTGTTTTAATTTTGACCAGTTGTTTGCTAGGGCTGTTGCAAAGCTAACATCCCAAGAATTATTTTCAAAGAACACTTGAACTGGCTTCGACATTAATACCATTTTCTCTTTCTTTCTTTTGTGGTCTTTTCACTCCTGTTTTGTTAGAGTACTACTTGGCATCACTTTGTAGTTGTCTAACTTCTCAAAGTTAAAGACTAGACTTGGTCTATTCAGTCTTTCTTCCTCATCTTTGTTAAGTGACTGCTCTGTGTTCCCAGTTGCTCAGGTCAGAAATCTTAAAACCATACTTGACTCTTTCTCTCATACTCCACTCTACCCAACAGAAAATGCTTTAATTGCCAAAATATATCAGGATGTAACCAGACCTCCACTGTAACCATGTGCATCACTCAAATGGTAGGCATACTTCTGTCTTAGAATTGTAGAAGACCAAATGACTTTGTCATCATTAACAAACTGGAACGCTCAAGAGGTGACAGCTAGTCTGGTAGCATATTTTGATACATTCTGATTTGTATATGAAATTGTTTTCCATTGCATATCCTTGGTGGTATTTGGTAGTTATTTTCAAATAATTTAGGGACTTTCAAATAGATGGAAATAGTAATAAGTAATGTTGGAGTTTACATAATCTGTCATTTACACAGCAACTTACAGTTGATAAAGTAGTTTTCATAACTATCTCATTCGATTGTCATCATCTTTCTAGGTGACTATTTATATCATTGTGAAGAAACCAAGGCTCAGCATCTAAATGGTTTGACCTAACCTTGCTGATGGTGATGACATCAGAATTTGAATCTGATTTTTCTGTTTCTGAATCTTATACTCTTTTCATTGCTTTTCTTCTGTCCTCTATGGGGCATAATTAAGACTAGCATTCTGAACTGATAGATTCTAACTAAACAGAGATGGAGACTCCCATAATTTGTGCTTTATGTTAGAATGTGTTCTAGAGATGACAGGTTTTGTATCAGGGCTGCTGTTGGGGTAGACATAAATCTCCTTCCAATTCCCCCAAGTCCCTGCCCTTTCTCACCCTGGCCAGGGATACTGTGGAAATTCCACATTGATGAGGTCACTCTTTGGGATGCCTTCCACCTATCCCTTCAGAGATGAAATTGTGTCATTTATAAAGGCCCATGGGCATGTTTGCTTCTATAAGAACCCATATGTCAAAGATACTGCTGGGTCTTCTTGCATTCTCATTTCAATAGAACTACTACTTAGTAAATTATTGAAACTACTAAATTTTTATTAAATTATTGAAATGGCTAAATTATTAGTCATAACCCCTTCTATCTTGTCTATTAATTCTTTAATATTTAATATTTGTATTGTTTTCTTTCATCCTCTAGTAGGCCAATATATTTATTTATTTATTTGTTTTAATTAATTAATTAATTTATTTCTTTTACTTTACAATTCTGTATTGGTTTTGCCATACATTGACATGAATCCACCACGGGTGTACATGTGTTCCCAAACATGAACCCCTCTCCCACCCCCCTCCCCACAACATCCCTCTGGGTCATCCCCATGTACCAGCCCCAAGCATGCCGTATCCTGCATCGGACATAGACTGGCGATTCGATTCTTACATGATATTATACATGTTTCAATGCCATTCTCCCAAATCATCTCACCCTCTCCCTCTCCCTCTGAGTCCAAAGGTCTGCTATACACATCTGTGTCTTTTTTGCTGTCTTGCATACAGGGTCATCATCGCCATCTTTCTAAATTCCATATATATGTGTCAGTATACTGTATTGGTGTTTTTCATTCTGGCTTACTTCACTCTGTATAATCAGCTCCAGTTTCATCCATCTCATCAGGACTGATTCAAATGTATTCTTTTTAACGGCTGAGTAATACTCCATTGTGTATATGTACCACAGCTTTCTTATCCATTCATCTGCTGATGGACATCTAGGTTGTTTCCATGTCCTGGCTATTATAAACAATGCTGCGATGAACATTGGGGTACATGTGTCTCTTTCAATTCTGGTTTCCTTGGTGTGTATGCCCAGTAGTGGGATTGCTGGCTCATAAGGCAGTTCTATTTGCAATTTTTTAAGGAATCTCCACACTGTTCTCCACAGTGGCTGTACTAGTTTGCATTCCCACCAACAGTGTAAGAGGGTTCCCTTTTCTTCACACCCTCTCCAGCATTTATTGCTTGCAGATTTTTGGATCGCAGACATTCTGACTGGTGTGAAGTGGTACCTCATTGTGGTTTTGATTTGCATTTCTCTAATAATGAGTGATGTTGAGCATCTTTTCATGTGTTTGTTAGCCATCCGTATGTCTTCTTTGGAGAAATGTCTATTTAGTTCTTTGGCCCATTTTTTGATTGGGTCGTTTATTTTTCTGGAATTGAGCTGCAGGAGTTGCTTGTATATTTTTGAGATTAGTTGTTTGTCAGTTGCTTCATTTCCTATTATTTTCTCCCATTCGGAAGGCTGTCTTTTCACTTTGCTGATATTTTCCTTTGTTGTGCAGAAGCTTTTAATTTTAATTAGGTCCCATTTGTTTATTTTTGCTTTTATTTCCAGTATTCTGGGAGGTGGATCATAGAGGATCCTGCTGTGGTTTATGTTGGAGAGTGTTTTGCCTATGTTTTCCTCTAGGGGTTTTATAGTTTCTGGTCTTACATTTAGATCTTTAATCCATTTTGAGTTTAATTTTGTGTGCAGCGCTAGAAAGTGATCTAGTTTCATTCTTTTACAAGTGGTTGACCAGTTTTCCCAGCACCACTTGTTAAAGAGATTGTCTTTACTCCATTGTATATTCTTGCCTCCTTTGTCAAAGATAAGTTGTCCATAGGTGTGTGGATTTATCTCTGGGCTTTCTATTTTGTTCCATTGATCTATATTTCTGTCTTTGTGCCAATACCATACTGTCCTGATGACTGTGGCTTTGTAGTAGAGCCTGAAGTCAGGCAAGTTGATTCCTCCAGTTCCATTCTTCTTTCTCAAGATTGCTCTGGCTATTCGAGGTTTTTTGTATTTCCATACAAATCTTGAAATTATTTGTTCTAGTTCTGTGAAAAATATCACTGGTAGCTTGATAGGGATTGCATTGAATTTGTAGATTGCTTTGGGTAGTATACTCATTTTCACTATATTGATTCTTCCAATCCATGAACACGGTATATTTCTCCATCTATTAATGTCCTCTTTGATTTCTTTCATCAGTGTTTTATAGTTTTCTATATATAGGTCTTTAGTTTCTTTAGGTAGATATATTCCTAAGTATTTTATTCTTTTTGTTGCAATGGTGAATGGAATTGTTTGCTTAATTTCTTTTTCTACTTTCTCATTATTAGTGTATAGGAATGCAAGGGATTTCTGTGTGTTGATTTTATATCCTGCAACTTTACTATATTCATTAATTAGCTCTAGTAATTTTCTGGTAGAGTCTTTAGGATTTTCTATGTAGAGGATCATGTCATCTGCAAACAGTGAGAGTTTTACTTCTTCTTTTCCAATTTGGATTCCTTTTATTTCTTTTTCTGCTCTGATTGCTGTGGCTAAAACTTCCAGAACTATGTTGAATAGTAGTGGTGAAAGTGGGCACCCTTGTCTTGTTCCTGACTTTAGGGGAAATGCTTTCAATTTTTCACCATTGAGGATAATGTTTGCTGTGGGTTTGTCATATATAGCTTTGATTATGTTGAGGTATGTTCCTTCTATTCCTGCTTTCTGGAGAGTTTTTATCATAAATGAATGTTGAATTTTGTCAAAGGCCTTCTCTGCATCTATTGACATAATCATATGGCTTTTATTTTTCAATTTGTTAATGTGGTGAATTACATTGATTGATTTGCGGATATTGAATAATCCTTGCATCCCTGGGATAAAGCCCACTTGGTCATGGTGTATGATCTTTTTAATTAGGCCAATATATTTAAAAGGAAAGCATTTTCCTGACAGTTAACAAAAATAAGTTCTGTTTGTCACATTTCCAACTGATATATATTAATTTTCCTTATTTTTTTGTCCATTCAGAGTACTTAAATATTTTATATTAAAATCTCAACAGAAATAATTTGACAGTTTTATGATTTATTGTTTCTGTGTTTGCCAATCTTTACACATTCATAAGTGGTCTTTCCATCAGGTTTGTGATTTTTGTTTTGAAATTTTTAACATATAAGAGAACATATTTTCATAATATGGTTTTTAGAATTTAATATAGAAGGAAAATTTTAGTTTCATAATCAAAGTAATTCTTACCTTTAATCTCATAGATTTTGTCAGCCAAGCAAAGCCTTTTAAAAATTCCCTTCTCTCAAATTCATTTGTGATGTATCGCCAGGGTAATGATTAGTTTTAAAGTACAATGCATCCCCTGCATACGAACCTTCAAGTTTTGAGCTTTTCAAAGATGGGAACATTCATTCCATTAACATCAGGTGTGAGTGAAATTGCAGCTTGCCTTCCATCTCCTGTTGGTGATGGTCCTTCAGCTCTACCATTTTCCACCTCCTATTTTTCCTCCAGTCAGTAACTCTTCTTGTCTGTACACTTCATGCCAGCCCCTGTATGCCACCTGTTGTACTATACTACTGTATTTTTCAAGATACTGTACTGTAAGACTAAAAAATTGCCTTTTTTTTTGTTTTGTATGTATTTGTGTGTTTTTTAATGTGTTTGTTTTTTGTGTATTATTTGTTTGAAAAGTATTTTAAATCTGTTACAATACAGGACTATATAGTCGATTGTGTTGGTTGTATACTTAGGCCAACTTTGTTGAACTTAGAAACAAACTGGACTTACAAACATGCTCTTGGAATGGAACTCATTCATATGGAGGGAACTTACTGTACATGTTGGAGATTTGCCTTTTCATCTCTCTCTCTTTTCACTTGAGTAAAGTCACTTTGTGATGACTCAGGCTCACTTTTCAAAATGTAGATATGCTTTCTCCTTTCTCTTAATTAGTAGTAATAGTTGTGAGTTAGACAGAGATTGGGCTTCCCCAATGACTCAGCAGGTAAAGAATCTGTGTGCAATGAAGGAAATATAGGATACTCAGGTTCAATTCCTGGGTGGGGAAGATCCCCTGGAGAAGGGAATGGCAACCCACTCCAGTATTCTTGCCTGGAGAATCCATGGACAGAGGAGTCTGGTGGGCTTCAGTCTGTGGGGTCACTAAGAGTTGGACACAACTGAGTGACTGACACTTTCACTTTCAGACAGAGACTGTAGACACTGGCTGGATTTATTTTAACTTTTGCCCTAGAAGATGAATCTTAGGGTATTTTCGAAAGTAATCAGTAAAAGACATGTGAGTGATTTTAGCACAATATGGTATGCAAATAAAAGAAAAAACAAAAACAAACAAAAAAACCCCTGGGTGTTACAGTTGAGGACTGCATAGTATGACTTTTCTCTGTTGGATTATAACATTTGATTTGGAAAAAAATACAAAAAAATGCTGATATTTCCCATTAGATTTAGCATACTTTATATGATGTTTGTTTGCTATACTGCTTCACTTGTGGCTCAGATGGTAAAGAATCCACATGTAGTGTGGAACCTAGGGAGACCTGGGTTTGATTCCTGGGTTGGGAAGATTCCCCTGGAGAAGGGAAAGGCTACCCACTCCAGTATTCTGGCCTGGAGAATTTCATGGACTGTATAGTCCATGGGGTTGCAAAGAGTCGAACATGACTGAGCAACTTTCACTTCACTTCACTTCTTTGCTCTATTACTTCCAATTCAGCTTTCAAAGCTGTCCACAGAGTTTTCACTTTTGATTCTGACTTTCTGCAGTAACAACAGGATAATTTGGTGGCTTTCTTCTATATTTTACCTTTTCAATGAATGAAATCTTCTACACATTATTTAATACTGCCAGGATAGAGACATGGCCAGTGTCCAATTTCCAAAATCATGTATGATCACAGGAGTGATGAAATGGATGACTATAGCACTTTTTGAACAAGGCTGGTCTGGATTTAAGCCATAGTGTGATGAGGTGAAGTTGTAGCTGACAAGATGGAACCCACACGCATCTTTTCCCAACTCTGGGCTAAGTGACATCACCTTGGCAGCTTGAAATACCTTGGTGGGAATATTTATACCACGGGAATCAGCAAATTTTTCAAACCAGATTCTTCCCTTGACCCCAAAGAGCTGGTTGGTTAACATTTACCAACACAACACTGGTTTGAGCACACTTAATTTGTGTGACTTTGCTCAACATATTTAACCTATCTGGGTCTCATTCTCTGTTTCTGTAAAATGTGGGAAGCTACTACCTACTTGACAAACTTTTTGAAAAAAAAAATTACATGAGATAGCTTAGATTACAATATTTAGCATAGTATTGAGTTGGCCAAAAAGTTCATTTGGGTATTTTGGTAACATCTTATGGAAAAACTGGAATCAATATTTTGGCCAACCAATAAATGGCTATAATAATGATAATGATAAAATAACCACTTCAAACCCAAATAGATTGTTTATGTTAATTTACAGAACTCCTTTACTCACTGTTAGCTAAGTAGCAAGAGGAACAAGGTTATAAAACACTGGCAGAAACTTCCATTTTAAGTGAGCATAATCGTAGTGAGCTCTTTCTCCTATTAGTCTTTAAACTTCTTTGGTTTAAGTCAGCATCTATTTTCAGTATATACCATATGGCAAACTGCCATAGTGAGTATAGTGAGGAGTTTGTTTTGTATTTTGCAGCCCATTTCCTTTTGCTGTTTCTGAAACAGGGAGAAAAACAATTCTATAACTATGCCCAGTGGTAAAGAAAACACCTGCCAATGTGGGAGATGTGGGTTTGATCCCTGGGTTGGAAATATCCCCTAAAGAAGGAAACGGCAGCCCATTCCAGTATTCTTGTCTGGGAGATCCCATGGACAGAGGAACCTGATGGGCTACCGTCCATGGGGTTGCAAAAGAGTCAGACATGACTTAGTGACTAAACAACAATAGCAACGTATGCACTGACAATTTGTCTTGTGTTTTTATTTATTCTATCTTCTAAGATATTTTTATTATATTTATTTACATAAGATATTATCTAATTATAATATTTATTATTATGGCAGGTTGAGAAATAAATGGGAAGCAAGAAATTGAAGATACACAAAGAAGTCAGCAATTAGAGCCTAGTGAATACAATAGGAAGATCATTGTAAACTAGGGAGCCTTCCCATGTTTGTGATTTTCACTTTTCTTGACTTCCTCCTTGTAACAATCAGTGATTAAAATGAACTGATGTGATGCACAGAGTTAACTGTTATTTACTCTTTTGCTCCTATCTTGAGAGGACAGGGTGTCAAGGGACGATTGGGTGGAAGTACCTACCTAAGGAGAAGGAACTAGGTTAAATCTCTGAGGCTTTTACTTATACAGCAAAGGAGATCACCACGGGAGGCTGGTCTTGACCTGTGAGTCAGCCCTGAGACTGATCAGATGGGACTAGAGTAAGGTTTCCTGACACATGGAGCAGTTGGAGAAATCTGGTGATAAAAGTAAGAGGGTGCTTCACTAGCTTGAGAAGAAGGTAACAGGCAAGGCAAAATCAGAGATGCAGTATGTGAAATCAAATGACGGAACTTTCTGTCTTAATGTAGACCATCTGGTCATCTTATCTTTAAAGCAGTGATTTCTCAGACATTTTTCATCTTATATCATGATGACCATATGTCTCAGATTTCCCAGGATGGGCCGGATTTCAAATATTTTTGCCATTGTTAGACCGTAGGTCCCAAATTAGGATTGGAAAATATGATTACTGTTCTTACACCTCCCTCTTCCAACTTTTATTACCTTTATCTCTCAGTTTCCAAGTCATTAGCAGCATCATTAAGCAGCTGTCCAAAGTGTGGTTCTCAGGTCTGACTGTGTGTCAGAATCACCTGGAACATTCATGAGAGTGCTGGTTCCTGGGCACCTGCTCTGCCCCCATACCCACACACACACACCCCCCCCCACAAAACCAGATTCAGGAGGCTCTGGAAGACAGTCAGATGTCTGTATTTTTCACAGGTGACCCATGTGATCACGAGGCAGCTGGCTTACAGACAGGTGTTTGGAAACCAGTGGGCCAATCAATGCCATGCACATCTTCCTTTGAGCATAGCAAAGCCTCTTACAACAGGGTTTCTCATATGGGGGCTCTTTGATTTGTGGAATCTTTGAACTCTTAAACTTTTTATCTTTATTGGGCTATAGCCGATTAATAATGCTATGATAGATTCAGGTGAACTGCAAAGGGACTCAGCCATGCATACACATGTATCCATTCTCCCTCAAACTCCCCTCCTATCCAGGTTGCCACATCAGTTCCATTCAGTTCAGCTCAGTCGCTCAGTCGTGTCCAACTCTTTGTGACCCCATGGCCTGCTGCCATATAACATTGCACAGAGTTCCCTGTGCTATACAGTAGGTTTTTGTTGGCTGGTTATTAATATTAAACTTATGAGTATGGATCCAAAAATGATTCCCTGGGAGAGGACCATAGCTTTAATCAAATTCTCAGTGGAGTTAATGGCTGAGAAAGGATGCAAACCCAAGACTTTGCATCTAGAGGCCAAGGATACAAGGAAATCATCCAGATGGTGAAAGGTACTTTTTCCCAATGGTTTTAGACTTTATTATTCTCATATTTTATTTCAATTTGTTTTCATCTTCTAAAATCAGAACTAATTATTGATTAAATAGCCTCTTCTCTGGGTTTAAGGAAGACACACACACACACACACTCCTACAGACACACCGATGACTTATTCTAAAGCAGTGATTCTTCTCTCAGGTAAGTATTTTCAATTTTGTTAACCAGCGATGTGTGTGTGTTTGAAGGGTGATGGTTTGCTGATGTGGAATGATCTGATCATCTTCTTTCAGTCAGTCAGTCAGTCAGTTCAGTCGCTCAGTCATGTCCGACTCTTTGTGACCCCATGCACTGCAGCAAGCCAGGCCTCCCTGTCCATCACCAACTCCCAGAGTTTACTCAAATTCATATCCATTGAGTCAGTGATGCCATCCAGCCATCTCATCCTCTGTCGTCCCCTTCTCCTCCTGCTTCCCTGTTTTCTCAGCCATACTCCACCCCCCGCCCACCCCCTTGCCCTCTAGTTTCCCCTGTGTATCCACCAAAGAGGTTATGGATCTGTGATCCAGTGAAATCCTGTCTTTTTTAAACTTTGGGACTAATATTCTCCAGCTGTGTTGCCTCAGCTCTAGGGAGACTTTTTTCCTTGACAAGCCTTTGTGGTTGAGAGAGCCAAGCAATAGATTGGAAACTTGAGGGCTGTGAGTTCTAACTCTGGGTCTGCCCTGACACAGAGTGTGACCTTGGGCAGTTCATTTGATCTCTGTCCAAACTCTCTGATGCTTGATAACAGGATTTTCTAGAAATCCCCCTGCCAATAAAGACATATGGAACCACTCCTTGGTTCCACAAGGGAAGGCTACACTTCATTATCCTTCAGGCTTTTAACTCTCTTTCTCTACTTGCCCACTTCCCCACACCAGGAACAGCACAAGTCTTTTTTTCCAAGTCTTGGTACTACTTTCTTGCTTTTCTTTCCAAAAACACAGCAGTTCTATTCTATCTTAGCCCTCCCCAGCATTCAAAACTTTGTCCCCAAACACATACTCAATAGAATCAAATTGCCCAGGCAGTATGAATTGTTCAGACCTGGATTCTGCCCTGGACTTCACATGGCTACTGTAAACAGAAGAGAGTTAAAATTCTCTCTCATTTTCTGCATTCTGCAAAGCACAATTTATTGTTTTATGAGCCAGCACAAATCATTTTTATACTCCCTCTACTTTTTAACATCTCCTTTTATAGAAAATGATTAAGTTAATAAATTTTATTAAAAACAATACAATTCCAAGAATTTTTTTTTTTTGGTAGAAAATATGCACTATTTCAGCTTTTGGACTTTGTTAGATTATTTACTCAGATAATATGTGTTTTTTAAGTTTTGGGAATACACACACATACACACACGCACACATCCCAGTATGTAATCAAAAATTTGGTGGTGTGGCATAGAAGAAAATTATGTTTGGTAAGGAACTTTTAAATTCCTGATAATTGCCATTTCCTCATTTTAGAATGAGGCTGGAGCAGTAGAGCCATAAATATTTTTTCTTACTGATATTTTGTTCTGCCTTCAGTCTCAAGGTACCATATCCCACTGAACAGTGGGTTTTTAAATTTTAGTCAGTTTGTTTCTGCTAATGGTAATTAAAAGTCCTTTAACATGCTCAAAAGAGTCAGCCTAGGGTTCGTAGTAAACCAATCCAATGGACTTGAGTTGACCAGTTTGTGGAGTAACTGAGGTTGTGTGTTGTAAGTCAGACACCCTCTGGCTTGGAGTGGTGTTGGTGGTAACTCTTCTGGGATGGAGAGTCTTCCTTCCCCTGGGAACCTCCTTCACTCTCCCCTTGGTCTGAGCCTGCCCCAGAACTCTCCACTCCTGTCATGTCTCCCAAGTAGCTTCCTTTTGCTGTGGGGCATCCTCCCCTCTCTCCACCAAGATCTCTTTTGGGTAATTGCCAACCTGGAAATTGCTTAATAAACTATCTGCTTATTATTCCTATGCAAAGGAATACTATTACAGTAATAGTAATGGGTTAAGCACTTTTTGGAATACTTTATGTGTAATTTTGTATTTAATTATCATCCTGGGAGGTCTTTTAAATACCCAGTCTTGAGATGAGGAACGGGAGTGGTAAGGTAATTTGTGTAGACCCACACAGGGAGTCAAGGCAGTGAGTTGAGACCTATGTGCTTACCTAATGTGCTGCTTCTTTTAAAAATAGCCAGATGTACCTTTATATTATATGTAGTTTTAAAACCATGATGGTTAGACCCCAACCACAAGAAGAACTGCTGTATGTGTGAGAATGAAGTAGAGAGAGGAGGAAGCAAGTGGAGATGGCTCTGTCTCTCCACACTTTTTTCTCTGTCTCTTTCACACACACACACACAGGACACGCATGTACACACACACACCAAGCTGAACAGATAATTTTTCCTTGTTTTCACACTGGACTTCCAAATAATATTTCATCTGAAGGAAAAGTGTCTCCGTCAAATACAAACAAGCTGTGAAAATCACTGCTGTCTAGAATCTCACTTATCATTGTGCTTTCTTATCTCTTCCTCCTCCTGATCTGGAAATGCTAATGTGACTCAGATGTTAGCTTAGGTCACTCTTGTCTCTGAGGTCACCCTGTCCTTTGAGATTTAACTAAAATGGTCTCAATCCTCTGTTTCATATCTCCTGGAAGGTTCCAATGCCACCCCCCAGATTTCTGCCCAACCTCGACCTGATTCTCATGGGTGGTTTTTCCTGGTAAACTCTTGACCTCCCTCATCTTATCTCCCCCAGCTGTCTTGTTCTCTCTTCTTCATGCTGACCCTGAGGGGGAACTCAATCCTTTTTTCTTAACTAGCATCCCCGAGTCATTCCTGCTCACTCCCACATGGCACCATTCCATAGGAATGGCGCTTCCTGTAGGAAGCAGGAGAGTGTTTATATCCCAGTAAAATGCTTAAGAAGAATAGGAGGCCTCCTTGTTCTTAAACATTATTAAGCCACTTTGCCACCAGGAAGTTCCTCTTGACTGCATTCCTCTACCACCTCAGGTCTCTCTCGCTCTCAGCACCTTCTCCTCTCCCATCTCCCCTCCTCCCTTCCTTCTCATCGTCCCTCCATTCAGAATCCCTTAGCTGTTCATCTAAGGCTGTGTTTGCTGCTTGCTTCTTAACTATGTCTCCCAGGATCTCACCTTTTCTACCCAAATAACTTATTAGGGTATTCTTCTAAACAGAGACAGTCTTCTCTCCAGGAGGAACTCTGCTACAAGCTCTTGCAACAAATTCCCTCCAGTTAGTGGAGTAGGTTGGGTTGTGTGTTGTAAGTCAGACACACATGAACACAGTATAGCTCTACTGGAGGGACAGAACCAGGCTGAATAGCAGGTCCAAACCAGAGGCTAACTTTTATCCATGTTGAAGAAGTGTCAGGGGCCTATTTAAAGCATAAGTAAACAATTTGTCTTTTTTTATGAACATTTACTATTAAGAGTGATGAAACACCATTTACTGAGTGCTTTACTTTTGTTTTGTTTTTTTTTTTGAATTGAACTTATTTCCAAAACAGAAAAAGAGTCACAGGTATAAAAAACAAACTTACAGTTAACAAGGGGGAAAGGAGTGAGGGATAAATTGGGAGCTTGAGACTGACATATTCGTGCTCAGTCACTTCGAGTGTGTCCAACACTTTCTCACCCTATGGACGGCAGCTCGCCAGGCTCCTCTGTCCATGGGATTCTCCAGGCAAGAATACTGGAGTGGGTTGCCATGCCCTCCTCCAGGGGATCTTCTGACACAAGGATTGAACCTGCGTCTTCTGCATCACAAACACTACTATATATAAAATAGAGAACTTATGAGGACCTACTGTGTGCGTGTGTGTGTGCTCAGTCACTTCAGTTGTGTCCCACTCTGCGATCCTATGGACTGAGAATGAGAGTGCGCCAGTCTCCTCTGTCCATGGGATTCTCTAGGCAAGAATACTGGAGTAGGTTGCCATGTCCTCCTCCAGAGGATCTTCCTGGCCCAGGAATCAAATTCACATCTTCTGTGGCTCCTGCATTGCAGGCAGATTCTTTACCACTGACTCATCAGGGAAGCCCCAAGGACCTACTCTATAGCACAGGGAATTCTGCTCTGTATTCTTTAATGGCCTATATGGGAAAAGAATCTAAAAGGTAGTGGGGATTATGTGTATGTATAACTGATTCACTCTGCTGTACAGCAGAAGCTAATGTGACACTGTAAACCAACTATTCTCCAATAAAAAATAATTAGAAAGTTCACATTCTGTAACGTACATGTTAATATCTTTTTTTTTAAGTAATAAAAGAAGTAAAGCAACTTGTCCAAAGGGTACAGAATTAAAAGCATGGGGGCCTACTTGGGCCCAGCTCTGACATTTTCAGACTCTTCTCTGCACCCTTGTGTCACTCAACCACCTAGTGGTCAAAAGAATACTTCTATTCCTAAATGTTCTGGTCCACTTTCTGGCATCCTTACTCCATTGGGGCAGTTCCTTAGGCTCTGTGTCATTTTCTTGCTCCCAAGACACTCATAAAATTTGAGAGATGCAACTATTTTCAGCTCTCTTCTGGAAATATGTTCTTTTCCCCCAATACTCAGTAAAGAACAGGTACTGATGAACCTATTTGCAGGGAAGAAATGGAGATATTGGAGGCAATGGAGGCAGCAATGGAGACATTTAAGACAGCAATGGAGACATTTAAGATAGCAATGGAGCTGGCTTAAAACTCAACTTTCAAAAAACTAAGATCATGGTATCTAGTTAGGTCCAGTCCCATCACTTCATGGCAAATAGATGGGGAAACAATGGAAACAGTGATAGGCTTTATTTTCTTGGGCTCCAAAATCTCTGTAGGTGGTGACTGCAGTCATGAAATGAAAAGACACTTGCTCCTTGGAAGAAAAGCTACAACCTACCTAGACATATTAAAAAGCAGAGATATTACTTTGCCAACAAGGTCCGTCTAGTCAAAGCTATAGCTTTTCTAGTAGTCATGTGAGAGTTGGACCATTAAGGCTGAGCACTGAAGAATTGATGCTTTTGAACTGTGGTGTTGGAGAAGACTCTTCAGAGTCCCTTGGACTGCAAGGAGATCAAACCAGTCAATCCTCAAGGAAATCAGTCCTGAATATTCATTGGAAGGACTGATTCTGAAGCTGAAGCTCCAATACTTTGGCCACCTGATGTGAAGAACTGACTCATTGGAAAAGACTCTGATGCTGGGAAAGACTGAAGGCAGGAGGAGAACGGGACGACAGAGGATGAGATGAGATGAGATGATTGGATGACATCACTAACTTGATGGACATGAGTTTGAGCAAGTTCCAGAAGCTGGTGATGTACAAGGAAGCCTGGCATGCCGCAGTCCATGGAGTCACAGAGAATCAGACATGACTGGGTGACTAAACTGAACTGAATGGAGACACAGACGTAGAGAACAAGCTTGTGGACCCAGTGGGGGAAGGAGAGGGTGAGATTAATTGAGTGGGTGGCATGGAAACATATACACTACCATATGTAAAATAGATAGCCAGTGGGAATTTGCTATATGACTCAGGGAGCTCGAACTGGCGCTCTGTGACAACCTAGAGGGGTGGGATGGGGTGAGGAGGGGTGGGATGGGGTGAGACGGCTTGGGAGGTTGGGAGGGAGGTTTGCTGCTGCTGCTGCTGTGTTGCTTCAGTCGTGTCTGACTCTGTGCAACCCCATAGATGGCAGCCCACCAGGCTCCCCCGTCCCTGGGATTCTCCAGGCAAGAACACTGGAGTGGGTTGCCATTTCCTTCTCCATTGCATGAAAGTGAAAAATGAAAGTGAAGTTGCTCAGTCGTGTCCAACTCTTAGTGACCTCATGGACTGCAGCCTACCAGGCTCCTCCATCCATGGGATTTTCCAGGCAATAGTACTGGATTGGGTTGCCATTGCCTTCTCCGGGGAAGGAGGTTTAAGAGGGAGGAAACATATGTTTATATGATTCGTGTTGATGTATGGCAGAAACCAATACAATATCATAAAGCAATTATCCTCCAATTAAAAATAAGTAAATTAAAAAAAAGAACAGAGCTAATTTGCAAGTCATGTTATCTGTATATTTGGATATCTGTATTATTTTTTCTTGTATTTTTAAAATTAATTTTTGTTGGAGTATAGTTGCTTAACAATGTGTTAGTTTCTACTATACAGCAAAGTTAATCAGCTATATATATATTCCCTCTTTCTTGGATTTTCTTCCCATTTAGGTCATCACAGAGAACCAAAGAGTTTCCTAATACAGTAGGAAACCTAATATAATAGGTTCTCATTAATTATTTATTTTATACATAGTAGTGTATATATGTCAATCCCAATCTCCCAATTCATCCCACCCTCCTTCCCCCCTGGTGTCCATATGTTTATTCTCTGTGTCTGCATCTCCAATTCTGCTTTGCAAATAAGATCATCTATACCATCTTCCCAGATCCCACATATATACATTAATATACAATATTTATTTTTATCTCGTGGACTTACTTCACTCTGTATGACAGTCTCTGGGTGCATAATTCAAAAAGATACATGCACCCCAATATTCATTGTAGCACTATTTACAGTAGTCAGGACATAGAAGCAACCTAAATATCCATCAACAGAGGAATGGACAAAGAAGGTTGGTATATATATTAAGTGGAATATTACTCAGCCATAAAAAGGAATGAAATTGAGTCATTTATATATATGTGGATGGACCTGGATATCTGTATTTCTAAAAGAAGTGTGCTAAGTTAACATTCTTTTTTTTTTCTTTAAACAATAATTAGCAGGTTTGTGGGGAAAGGGTCCAGAGAGGCATGGCCCTAATCCTGATTTGACATCTTGTGTGTCCCCTGGCAAGTTGTTGGTCTTCCCTTAGATTCTGTTCTGTGTGAAATGTATAATTCCCTACTATAGTGCACGACATTCAGAAAAAGCTCAAAACATATCAGTTTCTTTCCCTTTATATAACTAGTTGAAATTATCCCATCAGCCTATTTTCTTAGTATTTGTTCAAAATAGCAAATGGTTTCAACACTGGAAGTGGGAGGAAGGTAATATGATGAGTATATTCTACTTTTCCAGTTTTCCTTAGCTTTTGACATATGTTTTTCTTATAAGAAGAAAAGATATGATCATATGGTTTTTATTCTTCAGTTTGTTAATGTAGTGTATCACATTGATTGATATATGTATATTGAAGAATCTTTGCATCCCTGGAATAAGTCCCATTTGATCATGGCATATTTTGATGTGTTGTTGGATTTGGTTTGGTAGTATTTTGTTGAGGATTTTTGTGTTTGTATTCATCAGTGATATTGTCTTGTAATTTTCTTTTTTCTGTGATATTTTTGTGAGGTTTTGGTATCAGGGTGATAGCAGCTTTGCATAGTGAACTTGAGAATGTTCCTTCCTCTGCAATTTTTTTGGAATAGTTTAGGAAGGATAAGTGTTAGCTCTTCTCTAAGTATTTGATAGAATTTGCCTGTGAAACCATCTAATCCTGGACTTCTGTTTTTTGGAAGTTCTTAAATCACAGCTTCAGTTTCAGTACTTGTGATTGATCTGCTCATATTTTTATTTCTTCCTGGTTCAGTCTTAGAACTTTGTAACATTCTAAGAATTTGTCCACTTCTTCTAGCTTGTCCAGTTTTTGGTGTATTGTTGCTTGGACCTACTGGATAGCACAGGGAATTCTACTCAACACTCTGTAATGACCTACAGGGGAAAAAAATCTCAAAAAGAGTGGATTCAGGTATATGTATAACTAAGTCACTTTATTATACACCTGAAACTAACACAACATTGTAAATCAACTATACTCTAATAATTTTTTTTTTAAATCATACTTAGGAAGGCCCACTTCAAGTTGGAAAAAAATTGGGGAGTACTTTAATGAAATAAATATTTATTTATACATTTAAAAAAGGAAATGAAAACAGAGGTCTTTCTAAATGCCAAGAGGAAGAGGCCTGTTATCCAGCTTCTACTTTTAATGAGAATTGAAAAGCATATAGACAAGAAAGTGGAGGTGACTTCAAGCCCCAGGTGGTGAAGTCCTCTGTGGGCTTTGTTGGCAGGTCAGCTCTTGAAATGTTTGAAGGATTGAGCATAGTTCTAACATCCACAAAGGGAAAACAGGTAGCTTGTATTCATTTGAATATAGCAGTTTGCTGACTTTTAGATTTTGGATTTTTATGTTATCAGTGTTGACTATACTGAGTGATTATATATCCACATTTACTGTGCTTTGTTGTATAAATGGGCTAATTCAAAGCCAGTGCTCAGCACAGTGAGACTAGGTGGTTAGCACCAATTCAACGACTTGGAAAACATCTTTCCTCAATAACCATAAATGCAAAACATCACCATGGTGCTTAGAACCACTGATCAGGCAGAGAGGGTTGAATCATCAGGGGATGCTGTTTAATTTCTCCTTAAGTCAGTGATTCCTACCAGGTGAGACATCCACAGCCCTCAGGCTGTCCAGCACACACTAGGGTTCCTGTCACCTTGAATGGGGAGATGTCACCTGAGAGCAAGTCCTACTCCTCCTAACATCAGTAACTCTAAGCCAAAAGGAAATATGTGTCTGAGATAAAGTGAGCTTTCTCCTTCCTGAAAGTGAATATTGCAAAAACTTTGACACTGACTCTGTTTAAGCATGCTTGTGATATGGTATTGATTCTTAAACCTCACTCCTCATCACTGTTGCCACCTCACATAGGTTCTGATTGAGTCAATTTCGGGTAGAATCCAAAAAGCTTGGCTTTTCCAAAGTGGCTTGTTGAATATTTCCATTACAGGTAGTATCTATCTTTCAAATAGCTATATTACAGGCAACCAATACACAACTGAGCTTCCTTGGTGGCTCAGACAGTAAAGAATATGTTTGCAATGTGGGAAACCTGTGTTCAGTTCTTGGGTTGGGAAGATCCCCTGGAGGAGGAAATGGCAACCCACTCCAGTATTCTTGCCAGGAAAAACCTATGGACAGAGGACCCTGGCAGGCTACAGCCCATGGAGCTGCAAAGAGTCAGACATGACTGAGAAACGAACACACAGTACATACAACTACCTCTTTTTCTATCTCTGGAATATCTCTGTTCTTCCACCTTCTCCTCCATTCCTTCACCCCAACCCCATGTGTGTTTTTTTATGCAAATATCCTTGATTTCTATTGGTTCTTAAGTGAAGAGAGTTCAGCAATGGGAATCAGCATAAGTAATTCTAATGCAGGGATCTCAGCAAGTCTGATTTGCGTGAATAGTGCCTGAACCCCGGTCCAAAGCTGTATTTGCGTTGCTCATCTCTCTTGTTCAAGGAGGGTTCCACTGAAGACAGAAACATCTAGTTTAAGTAGATGAACTTTTTTAAAAATTGGGCTGTAGTTGCTTTATAACGTGTCAGTTTCTGCTGTCCAATGAAGTGAATCAGCTGTATGTATACATATATCCCCTCTCTCTTGGGCCTCTCTCCCACCTCCTCCCGCTGCCATCCCATTCACCTGTGTCACCACAGAGCACTGAGCTGAACGCCCTGCAGTATACAGCAGGTTCCCACTAGCTGTCTGTTTTACACGTGGCACTGCACATAGGTCAATTCCCTTCTCCCAGTTCGCCACCCTTCCATGTCTACCTGTCCATTCTCTACATCTGCCTGTCTATTCCTGCCCTGCAATAGGTTCATCTGTACCATTTCTCTAGAGTCTACATCTGTAGATACAGATTTTATTTAGGGGTTCAGGTACTTCAAAACTGTTGGAAAAGCTTGACTAAAAGGTTAACCTAGACACAAGCTTCCAGAGCCCATCTACTATACTCAATCAAAGAAGCCACCATCCCTCTGTAGGAAGCCAATAAAAAGGAAGCTGTTGCTCCCAGAAGACTGTTTATGCTGCTACCCTCAGCCCTCAGGAGAGCAACAGTGCACACTGAGCCAGGAAGAACCAAATTCAGGAGCCACATGGAAAGCGGGATGCTCTGCATTCTGCTTCTCTCCCCATGTAACTCAGTATTCAAAATAAAATTTTTCTGTTAAGTTCATCTTATTGGTGGAAACTAAGAACTAAGTCTTGCCTGGAACCCTAATGACAAGAGTGTCTTGGATTACCCCCACCCCGCCCCCTGCCATAAGTTTCAACTCTCCAGTCTCTAGCTAAATAGGAGGGAGAGTGACTTAGCAGTAGCAGAATAGACCTTGGACCAGTATATTCTCAGCATCCACTCATTCCCCTGAAGCTTCACTTCACTGTATTAAATTTTCCTGTGTATCATCATTTATAAAGTTAATTTGGGTCCTAGAATTCTGTGAATATTTTTATTATAGTCAGTGTTTCTGTGAGGGGGAAAACATTTCTAGGATCAAAGAACATTCTTATCAATATATTTTTAGATTGAAGCTCTTTATAATGTGGAGACTGCCTTTTTGGAGGCACATATGTATATGCATATGTATAGGTGTTTATGTTATATGTGTTCTGTGAATGTGAATGATCTTGAATAGTACATATCCTATAATTAGGATGGAGGTCCATAATGATCCACTGGAGGCCCGGCCAGATTCTGAAGTTCCATAATGATTAGAGTGTGCATGCTCGGTCGCTTCAGTAGTGCCTGACTCTTTGCAACCTATAACCCACCAGGCTCCTCTGTCCGTGGGATTCTCCAGGCAAGAATAATAGATTAGGGTGCCATGCTCTCCTCCAGGGGATCTTCCCAACCCAGGGATCACACCTGCATCTCCTGCATTGCAGATGGTTTCTTTGCCCACTGAGCCACCTGGGAAGCCCATAGTAATTAGTGTAGATAACATTTATTGAGCCTTTACTTTGTACTAGGAGTCATACTAGGTGTATGTATTCTTATATTGAATTCTTACAATTCTATGAGTTAGGTCTCTTATTATCATCCCATTTCACCAAAAAGGAAGCCTAAACTAAGAGAGATTAAGTGACTTGCCCAAGATCTGTAGCTGGTCAGTGGCACAGCTGGGACTTGAATCTAGGACTCCAATCATCCAACAAAATTAATACTAGTATAACTTTAGTGTAGGTATTTTATTTTAATCTAATACCAGATGGTGTAATTTGTTCTTTCTCCGTCTCTTTCTATCTCTTTGCTGGTGCATGTGTGTATATGTTCAGTTTTGAATATGTTGAGTTTGATGTCCCATAAAACCTTCTTTTATCTTCTCATCTTTGTTTAGAAGGAAACTTAGGATAAAAAAGTTTATTCATCTACAGCTCTGAAAGAAACACTAACCCACATTTGTCCAAATGGTGAGCAGGAAAGGAGAATGTCTAGGTTCACAGCTCATCAAAAACTAGAACACTCTTGTGATACTTCACCATCTGGTGGTCAGAAACTCAAGTGAGCCATCTGGGCACTAACTAAGCAAAGACTCTGTTATCGAGGTACCCTCTAACTTAGCTGAGAATTCTGTTATAACTTGGCCATTAGCCAGTTCCAAGGACTGGTGGCTAGCTGTCACGTGAAATTGGAATTCTCAGTTCAGGCTCTAACCCATGCAGATTTTGCATATATAAGAATCATGTGCATTCCTATATGCCCTGTCAAAGGTTCTGGTCCTTTACTCCACTGAAAACCATTGTCACTGAGGCCACTTATGATCCTCTGGTTGTCATGTACAATTGCATTTTACACTCTTGACTGCTTGTCCTTTCTAAATTCTACCCTTCCATCATTTCTAGAAATGTGCTCTCTCTTCTACCTTTCCTTCTTTGTCAGGCACCTCCTTAAAAGTTCCTCTTTGTTTTCTCTCTAAAATTTAGATATTTATCAAGGTCCTTTGTTTGGCCTTTTGGGTTCAATGGGAACTCTTGGCAAGTCTTAGTAACTTCTGACTCCTAACTTTATCCCCAAGGAAGAGGGATGATTAAGTGGGATCAAGGGCAGTGACATTTATTAGAACCAGGTGCAGGGGATTCTCTCACTCTCTATCTATCTCCTGATTATTACCCTGAGTCAATCCCTCTCTTCCTCCCATGAAACTGGGAACAATATGAGTTTGGAGCCATTACTGCTGGGGAAATACCTTAGTCCTGTGAATACCTTGGTGTCTGGATTAAGCAGTCTCTATTCTAGGCCACTGCAAAACCCCTTGCTTTGTCTTCTTGTTGGCCTCAGTCTGCCTTTCCTTTGACACAGTTTTCCTTGATACCAGAGTAGTCAGATGACCTGGGTTTCAGTATAGGGCAAATGGCCTGAGCAGCCTACTAGCTTACTGTATGTGTTGTAGATCCTTTGCATCTGCCTCTGATTTTAGAGCATGGATGGTCCAGTCTTGCTCACGCAAGGGCTTTCTACACTGATGAAGGCACAGTGGTAGAGGGTTACAGTGAGAAAAAAATACATGTTAGCCTGGTTCTTGATCCTTAAGCTTGTCTTTCCTTGAATTCATAATATGAGTTTGAAGGTAAAGAGTAGAGTTTGGGAATAAGGTGGCAAGTCAAAGTTTAGGATTCCTGCTTCTGATTATCTTGTAATAGATTTCCATCATAGTCATAATGTATACTACCTACTTCTTATTCTATACATTCTTCTTTTGCTTCTGAACAACACTCCGCAGCCACATACGTGCCAACATCTCCAGTCTTCTTGTCTTCAGTCCAGCAGTCCCTACTACATGCCAGATATGTATAGTCAAGTGTCATCAGGAAATTATTCCCTGGTTGCTCCACAAGACCTCAAACATGTCCCAAACTAAACTCATCATCTTTCCCTCTCTCATCCCCTGCATCTGCCCTTCTTTCTCTAGCTCAATAGTAAAAGCATTTAGGTCAGAAACAAAGAGGTCACCCTTAACCTGGCTCTCTCTTAGTCCCCGTGTTCAACCTGTCATTAAGTTATATTGAGAGGAGACTTCCCTAGTGGTCCAGTGATTAAGGTTCTGTGCTTCTACTGTAAGGCACAGGTTCAATTCCTGGCCAGGGAACTAGGATCCCACATGTTGTGCATCCAAAAAAACAAGAGAGAGAGAGAGAGAGAGAACTATCATGACCTTTTGTTGTTGTTGTTCTTGTTATTCTTTGGCCAGGCTGCGTGGCTTACATGATCTTAGTTACCTGACCAGGAACCAGGGATTGAACCCAGAACCATGTCAATGAAAGCACTGAGTCCTAACTACTGGACTGCCAGGGAAATCCCCAGAGGGAACTTTTAAAACAGTTTCCTTGAATCCACCCTCTCTTCCTCACTGTCACTGCTTCATTCAGGCTTTCCTCATTTCTCACTTGTTTTATAACAACAGCATCCTAACAGGTCTCTCCACTTCTAACAACCCCCGATAATCTCCAGTTCTACATGGAATGGAGTTCAGTTTTTCAGAACAAAACTGAAAACCCTCATTTGCCCCTTTTACCACCTGTGCTATGTTCTTATGGAAAAACATCTGGTCTCAGAGCATGTGTCCTATATCTGTGCTCCTTCCGCCCCAGGGGTCCTCACCCTGAAGAAACTGCTCCAGAGCCAGTCCCTCCTTTCCTCCTGACCTGTCTGCTTGGGGCTTCTTCCTTCCATGTCATTTCTCAGCCCCCTTGGCTTTTCTCTACCATAGTACTTGCCCCCATTTGCTCCTCTGTTTTCTCATCTTCAGCTAAATGATGATCTCAGTAAGATCAGGAGTTAGGTCTTTATCTTTGTGTGAGTCCAGTCAAGTACAACCTAATGCTTACTGAGCATAGTTTATGTGGTTTAAATCAGTGAACAATGTATTTATCCAGAAAGGAAGAACCTGTGGGCCACATTTCAGGACATGTGAGATTGAAGTAATTCACCCAATCATTTGTAATCAGAGAGTCCCTCCTATGGAGGGTAAGTGATAAACCAAGGCAGAGAGAAGATTCTCTGTTCTTGCCTTCCTGAGGGTTCTTAGGGTGCTCAGAGGAAGACCTTTGAGGATAGCCTTGCAGTAGACTCAATTTGTCCAGAGGTATAGGGATTCTGAAACTACAGCTATGAATATGATCTGGGGGACCTCCAGGAATCGTGTGTTGCTGGACTAGGGGATGGGAGTGTGGCAGGAGAAGGGGGTAAGTTTTGAAGGACCTTGAAAAGGTTGTTACTGATCTTGACCTTGACCTTGACTGTGTTGTCCACAGTCACATAGTCTGTAGTAAACTGAGTGAGGTACCAACTTTATTGAAAATAAACTGGAAATTGTTTAGCATTGGTGACCAGAGTTAAAGACTGCCTCATCTGTCAGATTATGTACATGTCATGAGATATCAATCTTATGAATCTGGATTATATATTTTATGCAAATGTAAATTGACATTACATGCAAAATATCAAGAGGAAAATGCTTATGACCCTGTAAAAGATGTCAATCCATAAGTGGAGCTCCATTTTGTGAACTGCAGAGTTAGAATGAGAAGCCACAGAGTTTGAGAAAAACCATCTCTAAATTTTTGAGGCCCATTTCAGTGAAGGAAATAAAATCCCAGCACTTTAGAGGAGACAGATGTCAGGGGTAGCCTTCCTATACCCCCCTGACTTCTGGCTTCCGGTTCTCCATTTAAACCTACACTTAGGCACAGATCGGCCCTTACCTTCCCCTCAGTTAGTTGGTTCAGTCCTACTTCCTAGTACTACTACTATCCCTTCTCTGTGCTGTAAGGAAAACTGCTCTGCCTGCACCCCTTCACTTCACTCATTCTTCCCCTTTGCTCCTCCAGTGGCCTTAGCCCAAACCTGGAGTTCTCTGATGCCAGCTATGTGTCAGGTCATGCTGAAGAAGGAAACCCCTTGTCTTGCTCCTGCTGGATCTCAGGAAATGGGGGGGGAGAATTTTTTCCTAGTTGTCTCTTGTTTCTTCAACTCACACGATAGAACACTCATTCTCTCTTCACAGTGGCTCACTCAGTATCTGAGAACCAAGATGCTATTTCTTAGGAAGGAAGGCGTAACCACAAAAGAAGGATAAGTAGAAACTAGAAACAGCAGATCTCTTATTGTCGCATCGTTTGTGGTGAAAGGGTCTTGCATGTGCACAGCTGTAATGTTGGGGCTTAGGTGATGTCTTTTTCTTGTTCTCATTTCCTATCTTAAATGGAGGAGAGGGCTCTTTTGACATGAACACAGGGAATGTAAGAAAATCAAAGTCAAAAACAAATTTTATTTTTGACTGCCTACTCTATGCTAAAACTTTTCTGAAACCTCATGACAGAAAGATAATGAGGTATATGCCTTGTCCCCAAAGAACCCTCAGTTTAGTTGAGAAGGTAAATATGTGAAAAATATTAAAAAATTTACATAATACAGTACACACAAGATTCTGACCTAACAGAATGGGAGTTGATTAACTGGGGTGTGTGTGTGGATATGTGGGTGCATGTGGGTGTGTGTGTCAGAGAGGGAAAATCTCATTTGTTTCTTATGAAATACCTATGAGACAGTCATTAATATCTCTCTTTTATAGATTAGAAAACTGAGGTTCAGAGTGGTTGTGTAATTTGACCTAGGTTATCTAGGAAGCGGTTAACTTGACATTCATACCCAAATCTGTCTGACTGCAGAGTCGAGTTTTTTTATTTCACTCCACTGCCTCTGGTCTTCATAACCCCATGGTCCAGGATGGTAGAAAAGAACCACAGTATGAAAACAGGAAACAGTATTTACTAGCACTGTATGGGAACATAGGTATATCGTGTAGCTTTTCTCTGGTTGATTCTGTTTCTCTCAGCACTATTTCTATGTAACAAGAAACCATATAGCCTTCAAGAGGCACTCCTGATTTATATTTAATAACACCTTTTCTTCCTAACTTTGTCTGTTTGTGCACATTATGGATTTTGAACATAATTTGCAATCTGGAAAAAAGTTCAGATTACCATGGGACATTTGTCCTCGTCACCAGCTGTTGTGATTTAATTTTACAGATTGAACATTCAGGAGGTTGTTTTTACTCATCAAAGAACCAGATCAGCAGTTGGCCTACATGTTGGCAAAAGAGCCCTTTTTGTGATAGGATCCATGGCCTGAATTGGATCTGGGTAACTGTGTGAAGGATGAAGTGATTTGGGTTTTTTTGTTTTTGTAATCAGGAAGGTAATACCATGGATTTCTTGGATGAGATGCTTCCTATAGCTCTTTGTCATTTCTTAAGACCTAAGTCCCGTCCCATCTCAAAACCCTGGATAGAGTGTGACTAGTGAGTTGAGATCCCCTTGCTCATGGACAGGGCTCTCTCTTTTTTTCTAGGAAAATAGAAGTCTGCCTTATTGCTACATGGATTTGAACTTTTTTTTTCTTGAGTTTTTCCCAGTTTATATAGTGAAATGATTGCCACAAGTTTAGTTAACATCCATCACCTCACATAAATATACTTTTTTCTTTGTGATAAGGACAATTAAGATCTTGTGCTATGCTTAGTCACTCAGCCATGTCAGACTCTTTGTGACACCATAGACTGTAGCCCACCAGACTTCTCTGTCCATGGGGATTCACCAGGCAAGAATACTGGAGTGGGTTGCCATACCCTCCTCCATGGGATCTTCCCAACCCAGCTATCGAAACCAGGTCTCCTGCATTGCACGTGGATTCTTCACCATCTGAGCCACCAGGGAAGACCAAGATCTTAGCAACATTCAAATATATACTCTTTTCGATGGACATTTGTACCTTTGGCCACCTTCACCCCTATTCCCCTATCCACCACCTTCCACTTATAACAACCACAACTCTGATCTCTTTTGTTTTTTAAATTCCACATATAAGTGGGATCACACAGTGTTTGTCTTTCTCTGTCTGATTTATTTCACTTAGCATAATGTTCTCAAGGTCCATCTATATTGTGACAAATGGTAGAACTTCTTACTTTTTGTGAATGGATAGTGTTCACAATTTCTTTATTCATTGTTTCATTGGTGGACTCAGGTTGTTTCCATGTCTTGGCTGTTGTAAATAATACTGCAATGAATGTGGAGGTGCAGATATCTTTGGGATAGTGATTTTGTTACTTTTGGATATACACCCAAAGTGGAATTGCCAGATGATATGGTAGTTTTAGTTTTAATTTTCTGTGGAAACTCCATACTGTTTTCAATAGTGGCTGTACCAATTTACATTCCCACTAGCAGTGCACAAGGGTTCTCTTTTCTCCACATTTTGGCCAGCATTTGTTTTTCTCTTGTTTTAGTTTTTGTTTGCTTTTTCTGATAGTGGCCATTCTGACTGGTGTGGGGTGATATCTCATTGTGGTTGGTTTGCATCTTCCCAGTGATTAGCGACGGAGAAGGCAATGGCACCCCACTCCCGTACTCTTGCCTGGAAAATCCCATGGGCAGAGGAGCCTGGTAGGCTGCAGTCCGTGGGGTCGATAAGAGTCGGACACGACTGAGCGACTTCACTTTGACTTTTCACTTTTATGCATTGGAGAAGGAAATGGTAACCCACTCCAGTGTTCTTGCCTGGAGAATCCCGGGGATGGGGGAGCCTGGTGGGCTGCCGTCTATGGGGTTGCACAGAGTCGGACATGACTGAAGTGACTTAGCAGCAGCAGCAGCAGTAATTAGCAATGCTGAGTTCGTTTTCATGTACTTCTTGGCCATTTGAATGTCTTCTTTAGAAAAATGTCTGTTAGTGAAGCATTGATACACTCCTTTGCTTGCCTTTTGCTAGAGAAGAATTGCGTCCTTTTTTCTTAGGGTGCAGGGAGATGGCATAAAGCTTCCAGTGAGTAGGTGCCAAACTTTCTCTGCCGAATCTTCTACATCTGAGTGCTCTGTTAAGTGTTCTGTGATTGCCACTGGTGTTGCTGTTCAATCATTTGTCCTTTGCAGTTCACTTTTCACTTCCTAGTCTTCCTCCCTCAGCATGAAAGAAACTAGGCAGATATGAAAAAGAAATGTGGAGCCATGCCACCAATTCCTTTCTTCTGACTTTCTTACCCTTCTCTGCCTAAGCAAGAAGAAAAATATTAAGTTATATAGGTTCTTGCACACAGGTTCTGTAAAATCATATTAATTTAAAAAACATTTAGTATTAACCATGTCACACACAAATTTTTGAAAAAACAACTTGTTTCTTTGCCTCTTTATAAAAGAGGTTTAGGATCTCTCACTTAAAAATATTTAACAACTGATTATTTTATGAGTTCTCTTGGAATTTAAGGGCAAATGTATTTCTAAATTTCACTAAAATAACTCTTAGTAACCTGTACATTTTATAAGTATGGATACAGACTGCATTGTCATGGGAGTTTTCTTCAGTCAAGGGAATTTTTAAAAATATCTCTAGGAGAATATCTTCAAAAACCATGAAAGAGAGACAGAAAGGGAATCAGAGAGAGACAGATTTATACAGGTTTCTTTACATATTATAAAACAACTATATTAAAAATATTATAAAATTAGCTAGAGGAAGAATTATGTGTCTTACACTTTAATACTTGGAAAAGGTACTCAGTAACTTTGTCTCTGAGTTACTGTAAAGACATATTTTAATAAAATTGAAATCTGCATTCTTTTGAAAAGTATCTGTTTTACTTTTTCTTTCAAATATTTTTAATCTTAATATTAAGGATTAAAAGTGAACCTCTCTTTTTTAAAAATAATAAACTTTCTATACATGATACATCCGATTTGCAGAATCTGACTCTTTGCAGAAAGGCAGGCCTACACCAAAATAGACAGACTCAGCTCAATGTTTTTGAACATTTTAAAGTTTGCTCTTAATGAACTGACATGCATACAAGTGTTTATATGGAGTCTGTTGTCAGTGTATATGTTGAGGTCATCTGCAGCTCCAGCCAGGAAAATGATACCTTTATAAAATTAATTTTTATTGGGGTATAGTTGCTTTTCAATGTTGCATTAGTTTCTATTATACAGGAAAGTGAATCAGTTATACATATACATATATACCCTCATTTTTGGATTGCTTTTCCATTTTTATTACCACAGAGCACTGAGTAGAGTTCCCTGTGCTATATGGTAGATTCTCATTAGTTATCTATTTTATGTGTGTGTGTGTGTGTACTTAGTTACTCAGTCATGTCTGACTGTTTGCAACCCCATGGACTGTAGCCCATCAGGCCCGTCTTTTAATGGGATTCTCCAGCTAAGAATATTGGAGAGGGTAGCCATTCCCTTCTCCAAGAATCTTCCTGACCCAGGGATCAAACCTGCGTCTCCAGCACTGCAGGGAGATTCTTTACCGTCCGAGCCTCCAGGGAAGCCCATCTATTCTATACTTAATATTGGTAGTGTATATATGTCAATCCCAATATCCCAATTCATCCCACTTCCCCTTTCCTCCTTGGTACCTATGCATTTGTTCTTTGTGTCTGTGTCTCTGTTTCTGCTTTGTAAATAAGATCGTCTGTACCAATTTCTTCAGATTCCACCTAAATATGTTAATATACAATATTTGTTTTTCTCTTTCTGACTTGAGTCTGTACAACAGTCTCTAGGTCCATCAGGTCTCTACAAATGACCCAGTTTTGTTCCTTTTTAATGGCTGAGTAGCATTCAATTGTATATATGTACCACATCTTCTTTATCCATTTCTCTGTCATTGAACTTTTAGGTTGCATCTATGTCCTGGCTATTGTACATAGTGCTACTGTGAACAGTTGGGTGCTTGTATCTTTTTGAATTGTGGTTTTCTCAAGGCCATTTTAAACTCATTCTATTATTTGGAAGTGAGTCACTAAGACAGACTCATATTCAAGAGAAGAGCAGTTAGACTCACCTTTTGATGAGTAGGAGTATGGAATAATTACAGATGTTAAAACTCTATAGTCCTTATATGAAGTAAATAGAGTAGGCAAATTCATAGAGGCATAAAATAAAGTAGAGATTACTAGGGGTTGGGGTGGGGGAGAAAGAAGAGTTTTTGTTTAATGGCTACAGAGTTTCTTTGGGAGGTGCTGAAAAAGTTCTGGAATTGATAATAGTGATGGTTACACAAAACTATGACTGTACTTAATGCCACTGAATTGTACACTTAAAATGGTTAAAAGGGTCAATCTTACATTATATATATATTTACCACCACAATAATACAGTCTGCACTCATTCTAATTAATCAGTGCCTGACCAAAAGGTCCTAATGTATTATAAATATCCACATTTTATGGCTACATGCATGCCTCCAAAGTATTCACGAAGGATGTGTACTTCTAACTCCTCCTTGTCCTGGCAGGGATTTCACAAAGGCAGATATTGATAATGAAAGGAGTGCTGACTTGTTAGCACTGGCCTATAAGATCCAGCAAAGTTTGAAATAAGCTATTTCCAATTTTATTTGGTGAGCAACCCAACAGGAGAGCTACTTATTACATGTAAGGATACCTGATGAAGCACACATTCTCCATTTATGTTGGATGAATGAAATTTTGTTTCACCCCAGAGAAAAGTCACTAAAAGGGAAGTTATAATGGATATTTTTAACTTCTAAACCCAGTTTCCTCTTTCTATTCATCAAGAGCAGGAAAAGCCAAATAGCCTCCATGACTCACACAGTTGCTCTGGGACTCAGTGAGAACTGTGTTAAGACTGACCACCTAGTGAGCGGCAGGCCCAGAACCTTTATAGTCTTGTCACATCTGGCACCTTCAGTGAAACATTTGAATTTAGTATCTGGTATCAAAAAGTGTGGCTGAGCCACTGGAACCAGCATCTCTGAAAGGTAATAGAAAAATAAGTGTTTAATAGTGAATGGGGGATACTCAGCCCTGGGATAATTTTATGTGGCTCCAGACTCTGGGCCATTCACAGAAATAGAAATTCTGGTATATTTGTTGTTAATTCTTTAATGTCAGACCTTAGTTAGTAAACTACTGTAGCCTGTGGCTCACTAACCTTAGAAAAGTGGTTGTCCCCATTTCAGTGTGATGGTCCTTTATTAGGAATGCCAGAGCTTGGTTTCTTCCTGTTTTGCCACTATTTGAGGACCCCAACAAATGTTCTAATCCATTTACCTCTGTGATTTCTTAGTTTTACAACAGTAGTAACCTCCCTGCTGATTCTTTTTTTTTTTTTTTTTGCTAACAGCATGAAAGATACTTCCTACTTGGGGCTTAGTATCATGGTGTTTCTCCTTCTGACTTTTTGGGAATGTTTAGAAGTATTTGATAGCATTATTGTTACCTGTGCTGATGCTGCTTGAATTTTTCAGAAAATGATGTGGAGTAAATACTTGCACATATGCATTACATATTATCAAACCTACTCATATTTTCAGATAATGTGCCACAGCAAAAGCTCAAGTGGGTCCCTATTTCAGTAATTTACCTCTATCAAATAGTAAATTTCATTAAAAATAAGAGTCAGTTGCCTTTAGAAGGCAAGGTAAGTAGCCCTTGTCTTCAAACGTCTTGCAGTAATTTTTCATAGTAGGTTTGTAAACACGATGCCTTAGATGTAAGGTGGTTTATAAGCATAGATAATTGTTAACTACTAGTTAGGTAAAGAATATAATCAACCTACTTTTGGTATTGATCATCTGGTGATGTCCATGTGTAGAGTCATCTCTTGTATTGCTGAAAGAGGATGTTTGCTATGACCAATGTGTTCTCTTAACAAAACTCTGTTAGTCTTTTCCCTGCTTCATTTTGTACTCCAAGGCCATATCTGTTACTCCAAGTATCTCTTGACTTCCTTGCTTGCATTCCAATCCCCTATGTTGAAAAGAATGCCTTTTTTGGGTGTAATTTCTAGAAGGTCTTCTAGAATTGGTCAACTTCAGCTTCTTCAGCATCAGTGGTTGGGCCATAGACTTTACTGTGATGTTGAATGGTTTGCCTTGAAAACGGACTGAGAACATTCTGTTGTTTTTGAGACTGCACCCAAGTACTGCATATTGGACTCTTTTGTTGAGTATGAGGGCTACTCCATTTCTTCCAAGGGATTCTTGCCCACAGTAGTCGACAATATAGTCATCTGAATTAAATTCACCCATTCCCAGCCATTTTCACTCACTGATTGCTAAGATGCCAGTGTTCATTTTTGCCATCACATGGACCTGACGTTCCAGATTCCTATGCAATGTTTTTCTTTACAGCACTGGACTTTACTTTCACTACCAGACATATCCACAACTGAGCATTGTTTCCACTTTGGTCCAGCTGCTTCATTCTTTCTGGAGATATTAGTAATTGCCTTCTGCTCTTCCAAGGAGAAGTTCTATACAGCAAAAACAGGGCCTGGAGATGACTGTGGCCTCGCCCATCAATTCCTTATTGCAAAAATCAGACTTAAATTGAAAATAGTAGGGTAAACCACTAGCCCATTTATATATGACCTAAATCAAATCCCTTATGATTATACATTGGAGGTGACAAATAGATTCAAGGGATTAGATCTGGTAGACAGAGTGCCTGAAAAACCATGGGCGAAGGTTCATAACATTGCATAGGAGGCAATGACCAAAACAATCCCAAAGAAAAAGAAATGCAAGAAGACAAAGTGGTTGTCTGAGGAGGCTTTGCAAAAAGCTGAGGAAAGAAGAGAAGCTAAAAGCAAGAGGGAAAGGGAAAGATATACCCAAGTGAATGCAGAGTTCCAGAGAATAGCAAGGAGAGATAAGAAGGCCTTTTTTCATGAAGCATGAAAATAAGAGGAGGAAAACAATAAAATGGGAAAGAATAAAGATCTCTTCCAGAAAACTGAGATATCAAGGGAACATTTCATGCAGGGATCGGCACAATAAGGGACAGAAACGGTAAGGATCTAACAGAGGCAGATGACATTAAGAAGAGGTGGCAAGAATACAGAGAAGAACTATATGTAAAAGATCTTAATGACCCAGATAACCACAATGGTGTGGTCATTCACCTAGAGCCAGACATTCTGAAGCGTGAATTCAAGTGGGCCTTAGGAAGCATTACTACAAACAAAGCTAGTGGAGGTGATGGAATTCCAGCTGAACTATTTCAAATCCTAAAAGATGATGCTGCGAAAGTGCTGCACCCAAAATGTCAACAAATTTGGAAAACTCAGCAGTGGCCACAGAACTGGAAAAAGTCGGTTTTCATTTTGATCCCAAGGAAGGGCAGTGCCAAAGAACGTTCAAACTCCCAGACAGTTGTGCTCATTTCATATGCTAGTAAAGTAATGCTCAAAATCCTTCAAGCTAGACTTCAGCAGTATGTGAACTGAGAACTTACAGATATATAAGCTGAGTTTAGAAAAGGCAGAGGAACCAGAGATCAAATCACCATCCTTCTCTGGATCATAGAGAAATCAAGGGAATTCCAGAAAAACATCTCCTTCTGCTTTATTGACTACATGGAAGCCTTTGACTCTGTAGATTACAACTGTGAATTGTTTGTAAAGAGATGGTAATACCAGACCATCTTACCTGTCTCCTGAGAAACTTGCATGGGAGTCAAGAAGCAACAGTTAAAACTGTACATGGAACAACTAATTGGTTGAAAATAGGAAAAGAAGTATGACCCTGTGTATTGTCACCCTGTTTGTTTAATTTATATGCAGAGTACATCATGTGAAATGCCATGCTGGCTGAATCACAAGCTGGAATCAAGACTTCTGGGAGAAATATCAACAACCTCAGATGATACCACTCTAATGGCAGAAAGCAAAGAGAAAATAAAGAGCCTTTCAATGAAGGTGAAAGAGGAAAGTGAAAAAGTTGACTTAAAAATTAACATTAAAAAAACATTCAAAAAACTAAGATCATGGCATCCAGTCCCATCACTTCATGGCAAATGGAAGGGGAAAAAGTAGAAGCAGTGATAAGATTTTATTTCATTTTCTTAAGCTCCAAAATCACTATGGATGATGACTGGAGCCATGAAGTTAAAAGAAGCTTGCTCCTTGGAAGGAAAGCTCTGACAAACCTAGACAGCATTAAAAAAGCAGAGACATCACTTTGCCACCAAAGGTCCATCTAGTCAAAGCTATGGTTTTCCCAGTAGTCATGTAAGAATTTGAGAGTTGGACCATAAAGAAGGTTGAGCACTGAAGAACTGATGCTTTTGAATTTTGTTGCTGGAGAACACTCTTGCAAGTCTCTTGGACACCAAGGAGACCAATCCTAAAGGAAATCACCCTGAATATTCACTGGAAGGACTGATGCTGAAGCTCCAATGCTTTGGCCATGTGATGGAAAGAGCTGACTCATTGGAAAGGACCCTAATGCTGGGAAAGATTGATGGCAAAAGGAGAAGAGGGTGACAGAAGTTGATATGGTTAGATAGCATCACCAACTCAGTGAACATAAATTTGAGCAAACTCTGGGAGATAATGAAGGACAGGAAAGGTTGGCATGCTCAGTCCATGGCATTGCAAAGAGTTGGACAGAACTTAGTGATTGAACAACAACAAGTTAAATGAAATTGTAGAGTGATTTATTTAAAAATTTAAAGCAGATTCAAGATTTTCCCTTGAGCAATATGACTCACACTTGGATTCTGAAATACCTCTTGATGGAAAAGAGTAAGAGAAGCTATGACTGAATCACTATTATTTGATCATCTGTCATGTATGTATCAGAAAATTCTGGTTAATTTGGCACTTTGTGTTAATTTTGGCACTTTACTGGTGCCTGCTTTTGAAAAACCTCAAGACCAAAATACATGAGCACATACATGTCCCAGTGTGATGAAAGCTTCATTTGACTGCTTCCAGAAAAGCAGTTCTTTTCTGCTTCAAGTGAGAAAAGGACCTAGTGTCAGAGAATTATGTGAATTTGACCTTTCTGCCTTGAGGAGTTGTTCAATCCTACTGTGCAAAGGTCTTCTAGAGATCAGTAAGGGAGAAGGGGAAATGGGGCACACATTAGGAAGAGGATGGAGTAGGGATACAGTGCCTGGGGTGTAAAAGAACATTGGAGAACAGTGATGGAGATAAACATGTTAAAGTTGGGTGAAGGAAAAGGGAGTAATGACTTGCTTTCAAGATAAAGATAGGACATGTGCACCACAACTAGAGAATAGCCCTCAATTGCCACTACTAGAGAATAAGCCAGAAATAAATTTAAAAAAAAATTTTTTTAATAAATTCAAGATATAAAGATTGAATTGAGTGAATAGTGGGCTGACTTAAAGTTTTGGGGATGAATGTGACTTACTCAGAAACTATTTTTTCTGCATCTTCTGATGCCATCTTCAGAATTTGTACCATTTGTCTGAGTCTAGCTTGCATTTCCTAGCATACTCAGTTGCTCAGTAATAGCCCCAGTTTTACTTGATAGTACTTGTCAACTTAAAAAATATTTGCAACCTTAAGGTTGAGAGTTATCTCTTATTCGGCAGAAATTTTAAGTACTTCAAACACAGGACACAATGTCTCAAGTAACTCTGAGAAAACTGCTCTGAGGAGGTGAGGAGAGGGAAATTTTGCAACAAATGGCAGGTAGTCTGAACATCAAAATATTGTTAATTAAAGAAAACCATATATCCCAAGTTAAGGAATTTAGTTCTTTTCTATGTGTGGGAAGATGCAGAAGTCTGAGATCACTGGAATCATTCATTTGATATGAACCTCCGTTATCTGGGATCAGAATTCTGTGTTTTAAAATTCTGAATTTCTTTAGGGCTCACCATAGTGGGTGGCTGCAGTCTGATGGCTGCTAGATGGCAGGTATTCTTTCCTTCCTGAGTGCCCTCAGGGCTCACCAGCTCACCATTAGTGGTGCCTGCAATTGTTGATGACTATAACTTTCTTTGTTTACTTATATGGCAAGAAATATTCCATTTCTCATACTCTTTTTATATGTGTCTTCCTGACTAGATTGTACACAGTGAGGGCAGGACCACATCTACTCTCCTAACTACACCATCTCCAGTGCAATACCTGGCAAAATGTCAGTGCTAACTGTTGACAAAAGAAATTGCCCGATACAGATGCTGTAAGAATTAAAGACAATGTTTATAAAGAACTTTATTCCATTTCTGGCTCTTAGTAGGTATTTTTATTATTTGTAATAATAATATGAAAATCCTCTTTCTCTGATTCTTGCTTGATTGGTTATAAGGGACCACTGCAGTGAAAAAGCTATAACGATTCAATACTGTGTTTAAACAAGTATGTGAGAATGTATAAACTCTCCTTAAGATGCTTGCTAAAAAGACTTCAATTCAGGAGAATTTAAAGGAATGCTTGGACCTTCTTAATGAACCTTTCCTTCCAACTTCCGGTGGATGTCTTTTTCCATTAAACCTAGTAAGTCAGAAAATCAAACAGTGAGACCAAAAGAGCTAAAGCTAACCATGGGAAGTGAAATAAATATTTACACATGGCTTCCATAAGCATGATATATGTTTATACCTTTAGTATGTTTTGATTTGTGTATCCTACCACCTCAAGATGTAAGCTTCTAGCAGCTGGGATCCTTATCCCGGACGTATTTTGTATGTTCTTTATTGTATTTAATGACTATCAGAGTTCCCCAATAAATATACCAAACTTCGTGGAGATGCATACATGGTTAATTCAGCAAGCATTCTTATCTACAGATTTGTGTTTTTGCTTGGCTGCTGTATCAGTAGACCCGAAGACTCAGCTACAGCTGTCCTGAGAGGCTAGGTATAAAAATGCAGGTGTTCAGCATTAGCAAATAGTCCTTATTATATGGATCGACTTTTGGCAGCTAGTAACGATGTTTCCTGAGATTGAAAAATGATTTTCTACCTTAAACAGTGGTTTCACATTACTGGAATGCTGAATTAAAAAAAAAAAAAACCCACACAAAATTCCTCTCATCAAGTAGTACTGAGACTGTTTTTGTTAGTTGTATACATTTCATGATTTGTATATTTTATAGTAGAATGTAAGCCTTTATTTTTAACTGTTGTGGTTAGGTTTCGGTCCTTTGCCAAATGAAGCAGACTATGAAGAAGCAGGAAGAGTAAAGCGACCTGGAGTTCTGTTCCTGGTAAAGGGGACCAGGGCCTGGCCGGAAGCCAAGGAAAGACCTGGGGCTGGAGATGTTTTCAAGGTTTTAAACATATTCGGGCATTTTTGTGTTTTACTGTTGTTTTGCATCATCATGTATTAGCCGATCACCTTTCATTCCCATTTACAAGGAGTTCAAATGTTTTTTTGTGATATAATTCTTAACCCTTCCTATACCTTAATCTGAAGGTCATGACTGGGCAGAATTTAAGATCTTGTTTAAAATGATTTGTGAGAAGTTAAGATATTCTCTGTTTGTAGTTCCTCTGTTTCCTATATATCTACCTATTGATTAGACCCTTAGTATGGAGAAGGCAATTTCACCCCACTCCAATACTCTTGCCTGGAAAATGCCATGGACAGAGGAGCCTGGTGGGCTACAGTCCATGGGGTCGCTAAGAGTCAGACACGACTGAAGCGACTTAGCAGCAGCAGCAGCAGCATGAGCTATATAGCTTGATATCTGTTAGCCTCTAGGTTAAAAAATACAATACTACTAAAAAGTTTTAAGTACAAGGCAAAGATGTTTTCCTTTTGGAATATTGTAGAAAAAATTACAGAAATCATTGGCAGAGGGTTAGTGAAGCTCACATCTAATATATGAGCCCTTCACTGCTTGCTTGGGTGTTTGTTGAGGCAATGGAGAAACCAGGTTAGCTAAAAAAGTAAATTACAAGATGGTACTATTGCATGGGGTGGCACCTGGGGACTCTCACTGAACTGATCTTAAGGAGGGCTGATGCTGTTAAATAAGTTTCCTTACTTTGGCAACACATCACTGACTTTTTGGAATCTTTACAAGGCAGGTAAGCCTTGATATCGAGGAAAACCAAACAAACCAATGTCAATTATCCGAACTAAGTTCTACATTAGCAGACTTGATACGGCCCATGGCAGGAGAATTCAGAAAAGTTTCATGTGTAAAAGTTTCCGCTTTATCATCTTACCTTCTCCCTCCTTCAGGTCTTTGCAGCAGAGTGCATTTCAGGTTTTTGTTAGACATATGAAAGGCTCAGTTTCAAAGGCTTGGGTTTTCACATCCATGTCAGTATCACAAATTGAAATGTGACCTGGGTACCTGGCTGCATACTTTCTTTAAACCTGAGCCAATAATACTGCAAAATGTGAGGGGAGGCCCTCTTTCATCTCACACTTTAAAGTGAAAGGTTTGTTGATGTAACCCAATTTCCAGTCTGCAGAGGTCACCCTGTAATGTAGTGCAACAATGATAAGCCCATCAATTCTGTTTGATGTTCGAATTTTCCTTCCCCTGGATTTCACTCCCACTTTGTTTTGTAAAGTAAGTTTAGTAATAGTGATATTCTGGCTTGCCAACATGTGATGATATGATTTCCCTTGACGCTCACCGAGTGGCTTTTTAAACTGTGCGGGTACTTTGCAGGGATTATATCCTGGATATAATTAAGAGGGGATAGTAGAAATAGACATGTTTTTACATACTTTAGATAATGTTCTTGGGAAGGGTAAGTGATCAGATCCAGAGATATCAACTCTGGCTTTCCTGTGACCTCTGACAGTAGTGAAAGTTGTTCTGTATTGTAAGCATTTAGTGGTCAGCATGAAATTAGTTGGTGTTCTCTGTATGATGTAGCTGAGTGGGTATGGACTGAAGGCTGGGGGAAGGAGGAGAATGAACAGGAACCATTGTTGGGAGCAGGAGGGCGTGAGATAACGCCTCTGACACACACAGTTGTCCTTGGTGAAACACACACAACTTAACATCAAAGGCCCCACTGTTGTTTCTGGTCCTGTCCCTCAGTTAAGCAGTACTGATAGAATCAGGGATGAACATGGACCAGAGGCCACTACCTGGAATACTAGAGGGTCCAAGTTGGTTGGGGATCAGTCCAGTGAAATAGAGTTTGAAATATATAAAAGAGCCAGTGTTTAGCCATTTATGATTTATAAAAACAGATGAGTCAGTGTTTTCATTTCACCTTATTTTATGATTCAACCTAATTCTATCTTCGTTAGCCACGCAGTTTTTATCCTTCTGAATTAGAAATGGAAGTCCAGGGTTACAGTGGGGACCAGCAGCTCCCTATTGTGACAAACATCTGTTTTCTTTGTTGAATGCTCCCTTCTGGAAAGGAGAGACAGACAGAAAGACACATTCAAACTATCGTACTGGAGGTCACCTCGGAAGCTCCATTTATGCTTTTTCCTCCCGTTGAATCATCCTGTTGATAATTATTTACCCTTTGGTAAGGATCTCTATCAGCAGCAATGGCAGCATTCATTGTGAACCCTCTGCTAAGTACAGCTTCTGCTAAGACCAGTGGGCATTACTAGATGGGGTGCCTGGTAGTAGAACAAGAAGTGAGACCAGAACTCAGAAAGATACCTTTCAAGCGAGTCGAAAGTCTGTGTTGTTTTCAAGCCCTTTTCGTGATGAAGGGTGCCGTGGTGGATTCTAGTAGCTCCATCTCCACCATTGACTCAACTGCACAATTTTGGGCAGTCACATAACTTCTCTAGTTAGCATTTCCCACACAGTAGACCATGTCAGAGGTTTAGAAACTATAGTATGAAGTCCTAGGGTTCCTCTGAGTTATATTGGAGTGGCTGCTGAGGAGAGATGGAATGTCCTCATGGGTTCAGCCTGCGCTTTCCACACCTCTTACTTTTTAGCCAAAGTAGCTCCATTTTTTTGTGTTTTATATTTGAAAAAAGCATTCAGCAACTGAAATTAAAAAAAAAAAATTGAAGACCCCTGGACCAAATGAACTTTAGGCCTACTGCTAACTCATTGAATTTTTCCTCTAAATATCACAATGTACAATCTGACAGTAAATGCTGTATAATACAAGGAGAATAATTTTCTTCCTTTTCCAAGCATATCTACTGAGAGCCATAAAATAGAAACATCTGTCCTGCTGGAAATACTGGGAGAGGAGGGAACTTTCAGCCTTCCTTCCAGGCCCCTCCCAGAGGAAAGGGGGTCTTATTTGGCTGCCTAATTGGGGCAGGGAGGAGAGTCACTGACTTCGTGTGGCTCAGACCCCCTGAGTTTTCTTGCTGTCATCCCAGTCTGCTATTAGCTAGGTTTGTTCTTTGCCACTTGGGGTAACTGAAAAGTGCAGGCTGTGCCTCTGCCTTGGGGTGAAACCTGCAGTTTGTGATTGGTGTGGAGAAGTTGGGTGCCTGGTTGTGACCTTAGGTACCAGCCACAGTTTCTGATCCAGCTTCACTGGTAATGAGGTTGATGGACTGATGCTGATATGCCCCTGTATCCATTTCTCTGAAACTGCTGGAGTGACAGAGAGGGAGCATTTTCTTGGAGAAACTGTAACAAACTTAGTCCGTATGCACGTATGTATGTGGTCAGTTGTGTCCGACACTTCGGGACCGCGTGGACTGTAGCCCTCCAGTCTTCTCCATCCATGGAATTTTCCAGGCAAGAATACAGGAGTGGGTTATCATTTCCTTCTCCAGGGGATCTTCCTAACCCAGGGATTGAACCCATGACTCCTGTATCTCCTGTACTGCCAGGTAGATTCTTTACCACTGCACCACCTGGGAAGCCCAACTCAGTGTTTATTCCTTGGCTACTGATTCTAGACTTCCCCAGTATAGAGAACATCTTCCCCCACCCCAATCTCTTGACCTGTATAGCAGTGGCTTCCATGGCTAGATTAAGAACCTGCTCTACTATATGCCTTTTCCCTTCTTACTGTCTCTCTTATTCTGGGCTGTGCCTGCAGTTGGTGCACAATGATTACACACTGGTTTTATGAGCCCATCTCATTGCTGATTGCACTCTTCTGTCCTGGTACCTGGCTTTTCCTCACGTTGCCTCACAGTTCAGTTTAATTCCCAGCCTGGTGAACTGCCGTAGGTGGATCATGGTCTCCACCAGAAGGCAGGGAGTTTAGTCCTGGTTGACAAGTGCAATTGACTGAACCACAGTGTTCCATGCTCAGACATGCCTGACACTTTCATCTCAGGATCCCTTTCTCTGTTCCATCATGAGCAGATGTGCCTGCCAGTTGCAAGCTGTCAGGGAACAGTGCCGTCTGGTGTGAAACTTGCAGCTCCAGGATGAAGCCCCTGCCGTTCCTTTGTCTCATTTCATTTCTAGTATTTGAACTTGTCTGTTCCTTTCCCATTCAGGACCCTAACCCAGTATCCACTCATCTCTCCCCCAACACACTTCACCTGGCCTCTTCCTTTCATCACTGAGTTTTTAAAAACTCATTGTCACTTCTTCCAAGAGGCCTTCCATCTTCCCCAATCTAACTGGGTCACCTTTTTCTGTTTTTCTCTTTCTTTGCACCCTATTATTCCTTCCTGCTGTTAAATCACAAAGCATGACTGTATTTGTTTAGCGCTTTCATTCACTAAGCTCCAGGTGGGCAGGTGCTATTGTGTTCAGTATCTGGTACAGGTCCTTGTAGTCGATGAATATTTGTTACAGGACTGAGTTATTTAACCCAGTGTGGGTCAGGGTGAGGAAGGAGGTGATGCTGACTTGGAAATTGAATATCTCTGAAAGGAAAGCTAGTGCAGTAGGCAATCGCCAGACTGACCTGCTCTTGGGGTGAGGGGAGGGGAGTGCTCTGCACACACTGCTCAAGGATCAGAGGGCCAGGTGGGGCTGAGTGCACCTGAAGGCCATGGGCCTTCAGTACCTGCAATGTGACAGGGCAAGGCAGGAACAGATGGAACTGGTAATATGAGGGCTGTCAAGCACCGTTTGTGGCCTATTTCACTGGGGGCTGGACGAGAAGCCGAAAGTCTTAACTTTAAATCATAAGATCAAGGTGCTTGAAGAATATTAAATAATACTGGGCAATGTATCTGACTTAATCTGTGTGTTTGGCAGGGGAGGGACAGGGGGAACTATCCAGTCACTTTAGGACCTCTGTGCCTTGGGTATCAGTGAAGTCATCCTACTGCATTTTAGGGAAATACACTCAATGAGAATCCATACATAGAACTGTAAGTCAGTACAATATGATTACCACCACTTTTATTCCTACTAATACTATCAGATACACCTTACAAAATTGTTGAACAAATTGTAGATAGAAAGCAGCTAACCTGTCATTTTTGTTGAATACACTAGCAAAACCTTTGCTAAAATGATGTTCTGATGTCCTAAATAATGTCATATTATATTTTCAGCTTACAGGTTAGAACTCTGAAATACAGAGAGGTTAGTTTATTTGACCAAGTTCATACTGCCCTGAAGTTCCATTTTCTACTGTAAATCTAGGTTATTTGGTGTGTGATCTTAATATTACATGTAAGTATACAAGCACCTCACACCCATACAATCCTGGAAGTTAATTAAATTCCTTCAAAAAATACACAAGGTTATCCACAACTCTCTGAAGAGGGGTATGAAAAATATATTTTATTATCCCTGTTAAAAATAAAAATATTATGAAAGTCTGAAAAAATTGCTAACTACAGGAACATATTGAAAGTATAGTAAATTATGAAGATAAAATTTCCCTGCCATCCTATCAATCAGTGTTAATCAATGTTAATATTTTTGTGTATTTCCTCTAAGATCTTTTTATGTGTATATATGTGCATAGATGATTTGAAGTTATTATATCTACTTAACTCCCTATTTGTATTTTAGTATCCTTCATATCAGACCGGTTCCAAATAGGAAAAGGAGTACGTCAAGGCTGTATATTGTCACCCTGCTTATTTAAATTATATGCAGAGTACATCATGAGAAACACTGGGCTGGAAGAAGCACAAGCTGGAATCAAGATTGCCGGGAGAAATATCGATAACCTCAGATAGGCAGATGACACTACCCTTATGGCAGAAAGTGAAGAGGAACTAAAAAGCCTCTTGATGAAAGTGAAAGAGGAGAGTGAAAAAGTTGGCTTAAAGCTCAACATTCAAAAAACGAAGATCATGTCATCTGGTCCCATCACTTCATGGGAAATAGATGGAGAAACAGTGGAAACAGTGACAGACTTTATTTTTATGGGCTCCAAAATCACTGCAGATGGTAACTGCAGCCATGAAATTAAAAGATGCTTACTCCTTGGAAGGAAAGTTATGACCAACCTAGATAGCATATTCAAAAGCAGAGACATTACTTTGGCAACAAAGGTCCGTCTAGTCAAGGCTATGGTTTTTCCAGTGGTCATGTATGGATGTGAGAGTTGGACTGTGAAGAAAGCTGAGTGCCGAAGAATTGATGCTTTTGAACTGTGGTGTTGGAGAAGACTCTTGAGAGTCCCTTGGACTTCAAGGAGATCCAACCAGTCCATTCTAAAGATCAGTGCTAGGTGTTCTTTGGAAGGAATGATGCTAAAGCTGAAACTCCAGTACTTTGGCCACCTCATGTGAAGAGTTGACTCATTGGAAAAGACTGTGATGCTGGGAGGGATTGGGGGCAGGAGGAGAAGGGGACAACAGAGGATGAGATGGCTGGATGGCATCACTGACTCGATTGATGATGGACAGGGAGGCCTGGTGTGCTGCAATTCATGAGGTCACAAAGAGTTGGACGTGACCGAGCGACTGAACTGAACTGAACTGATATCACTAACATTTTCTCACATATTATTCTTCCATAATGTGATTTTTACTAGGTTTCTAAATTTTATAATGGAGTATAGTTGATGTTTTATTTTATATTCAATTATGGTGGCTTGGTGGTAAAGAATCCATCTGCCAGTGCAGGAGATGTGGGTTGAATCCCTGGGTTGGGATGATTCCTTTGAGAAGGGAATGGCAACCCACTCCAGAATTCTTGCCTAGGAAATGCCATACACAGAGGAACCTGGTGGGCTACAGTCCATAGGGTCACAAAGAGTCAGACACGACTTAACAACTGAACAACAGGATTGATTCAGTCAACAGCCAACGTGTTGTGTTTGTTTCAGACGTACAACAAAGCGATTCAGTTATACATATAACATGCATCTATTCTTTTAAAATTCTTTTCCAATTTTAGTTTTCATATAACTTTGAGCAGAATTCCCTGTGCTATACAGTAGGTCCTTGCTGGTTTTCCATTTTAAATATAGCAGTGTGTATATGTGTATCTCAGACTCCCTAACTATCTCTCCCCCTCCCCAATATGCCCTTGTATCCACAAGTTCATTCTCTAAGTCTCTGAGTCTGTTTCTGCTTTGCAAATAAAACGACCCACAGAATGGGAGAAAATATTTGCATGTTTAGTAGGTTTTATACACAACAGTTCAAAAGCATCAATTCTTTGGCGCTCAGCTTTCTTCACAGTCCAGCTCTCCCATCCATACATGACTCCTGGAAAAACCATAGCCTTGACTAGACAGACCTTCGCTGGCAAAGTAATGTTTCTGCTTTTGAATATGCTATCTAGTGGTCATAACTTTCTTTCCAAGGAGTAAGCGTCTTTTAATTTCATGGCTGCAATCACCATCTGCAGTGATTTTGGAGCCCAAAAAAATAAAGTCTGACACTGTTTCCACTGTTTCCCCACCTATTTCCTATGAAGTGATAGGACCAGATGCCATGATCTTAGTTTTCTGAATGTTGAGCTTTAAGCCAACTTTTTCACTCTCCTCTTTCACTTTCATCAAGAGGCTTTTTAGTTCCTCTTCACTTTGTGCCATAAGAGTGGTATCATCTGCATATCTGAGGTTATTGATATTTCTCCTGGCAATCAGTGTTAGAGAAGACTCTTGAGAGTCCCTTGGACTGCAAGGAGATCCAGCCAGTCCATTCTAAAGGAGATCAGCCCTGGGTATTCCTTGGAAGGCATGATGCTAAAGCTGAAACTCCAATACTTTGGCCACCTCATGCGAAGAGTTGACTCATTGGAAAAGACTCTGATATTGGGAGGGATTGGGGGCAGGAGGAGAAGGGGATGACAGAGGATGAGATGGCTGGATGACATCACCGACTCGATGGATGTGAGTTTGAGTGAACTCTGGGAGTTGGTGATGGACAGGGAAGCCTGGCGTGCTGTGATTCATGGGGTTGCAAAGAGTCAGACACTACTGAGTGACTGAACTGAACTGAACTGATACATTTCATTATGTGAATATATTCTCATTTGACTGTCCCCTTATTGTCACATGTTTTAATTGTTTCTAATTGATTTTAGATGTGCCTTTTGTAAATAGTATATAGCTGCTTGGGGTTGCACAGTGTCCCCTAAAAGGCATCTTGAAGTCCTATCCCCCAGTAACTGTGAATGTGACCTCCTTTGGAAATAAGATCTTTCGAGACAGACTAGAGTTAAGATAGGGCTTCCCAGATGGCTCAGTGGTAAAGAATCTGCCTGCCAATGCGGAAGACACAGGAGATGCAGGTTCAACCCCTAGGTTGAGAAGATATCCTGGAGGGGAAAATGGCAACCCACTCAAGTATTCTTGCCTAGAAAATCTCATAGACAGAGGAGCCTGGTGGACTGGCAGTACATGGCGTTGCAAAGAAATATTCATTGAGAAGACCTGTGCTGAAATTGAATCTTCGAAACTTTGGCTCCTGATGCAAAGAGCCAACTCACTGGAAAAGACCCTGATGTTGGGAAAGATTGAAGGCAAGAGGAGAAGGGGGCGACAAAGGATGAAATGGTTAGATAGCATCACCAACTCAATGGACATAAATCTGAGCAAACTCTGGAAGATAGTGCAGGACAGGGAAGCCTGGAGTGCTGCAGTCCCTTGGGTCGCAGAGTTAGACCCAACTTAACAACTGAACAACAACAAATGCTTGGATTAGGAGTTGAGCACATTTACTTTTTCTCTCTTTTCCATTGTTAACCCTTAAAATATTGATAATATCTCACATTTACTGGGTAAGTAGCATACTGTAGTGCTAGTATTTACATGTAATAGCATCTCTATTCTTTACAGGTGATGAGACTGAAGATTTGAGAGAGTATGGCATTTCCCAAGGTTACTAGGTATCCTTCCTGGAGCCATCACTCAAATAAGAGTCTTCTGTTCCTGGAGCCATGTTCTCTATCACAGTACTATCAGACCTTCCAATAAATTCTGGGGTTTTAGACCTAATTAGGTTTAGACCTAGATTAGACTTAGATTGTGAAGTTCTACATTAATTATATCTTCTCTTTTAAGATCTTATTGTACATTTTATTTTAGTATCAAAGATAGGTTGATTGATGTAGTCATTGATTGATTAGCTGATTTCTAAGTCTGTGTAGCCCATGGTCAGAGACCTGATGGGTTTGTATTAAGTGTTTGCTCGGATCAGAGGTGACTCCTGTCTCAAGAGCAAGACTAATTTTCAGTTACTTAAAACTAAGGAATTGCAGGGAACCAAGTGATCATTCACACATTTACTTTCTATCTCCTTATTCTTTACTCAGTACTAACGTTATATATTGGTTATCTACTGCTGCATAGCAAATTATCCCAACACTTTATGACTTAAAACTAAAAACATTTCTTATTTCAGTTCTTGTGTCAGGAATCTGAGCATGGTTTGATTGGTATCTCTAGCTCAAGGACCTCCGCAAGTCTATAGGCAATGTGCTGCTCAGGGCTGCATTCTAAACTGAAGACTACTGGAGGGCAAGATTTGTGGTTAGGTTTGATTTACTCATAAATTGTTGGATTGAGAGTCTCAGTTTCTTGTGGACTCTTGGCTGGTGACCTCTCTCAGTTCCTTGTCAGTGGTCCTCTCAAGCAGGAAGGACACAAACTGAAAGCAGGAGTCCTCGTGGAAGGAGAGAACATGAGTGCCCAAGACAAAAATCAAGTCTTTTTGTAATCTAATCTTGGAAGTATTATTCTGTTACCTCTGCCACTACTTTTCTTCTATTTCACCCTTTTTTTAAGGAATACCTTTCAGCCTCAACTTGGCTTTATACTTTTAATAATCCGTAGCTTTCCCTTTCTTTTTTCTGCTTGCTTTTTTTTATTGTTGTTATTCTAAGAAAACGTTAATGGTCACTGCCACATAATTTATTTGAGTTTTTGTGTCATTGCTTCTGCCCTACTACCTTCAATGGAAATTTAATTTTAATTTTAATAATGTGATTTTAGTGTCATTGTATTTTTTTTTCATTTTTATTGTTACCCTTTTAAGTTTGTCCTTTCGTCTTTTCACTTCAGCCAGTTGTTTCTGTAAGATCATTTCTGCCCATTCATGGTTGTCTTCTTATCTTTCATTGAGGAAATCAAACATCTTTTTGAAATTTCTTCTAAGTCCTGAAATAGATGTTACAAAGCATTTTATCCTTCTTTATCTCCTGGATACTATTTTTTTCTGCAAACTATTTTCTCCATATTGGTTTTACTCTTACTTATTTTCAAACAAGGGTCCTGACTCAGTATTTTTTCAGTCAACAAGGCAACTAGAATTTCCTTTATATACTGTGAGACTGAATTGCTTTCTTAGTTGTGCACATAAAGGGCAAGTTTATGTATTTGTCTACCATTTCATAACAGGCTTAAAAATTATAATGTACCCTCTATTCTATGGAACAATTGGCTTGTTCCCTGCCTTCTTCCTGGCAATCTTGATTCCAGCTTGTGCTTTGTCCAGCCTGGGATTTCGCCTGATGTTCTCTGCATATAAGTTAAATAGGCAGGGTGACACTATACATCCTTGATGTACTCCTTTCCCAATTTGGAACCAGTCTATTGTTCCATGGGATTTGGAGGAGCCTGGTGGGCTGCAGTCCATGGGGTCACTAAGAGTCGGACACGACTGAGCGACTTCACTTTGACTTTTCACTTTTATGCATTGGAGAAGGAAATGGCAACCCACTCCAGTATTCTTGCCTAGAGAATCCCAGGGATGGGGGAGCCTGGTGGGCTGCCATCTATGGGGTCACACGGAGTCGGACACGACTGAAGTGACTTAGCAGTATTGTTTCATGTCCAGTTCTAGTTGTTGCTTCTTGACCTGCATAGAGATTTCTCAGAAGGCAGGTAAGGTGGTCTGGTATTCCCATCTCTTGAAGAATTTTCCACAATTTGTTGTGATCCACACAGTGAAGACTTTGGGAGAAATATCAGTAACCTCAGATATGCAGATGACACCACCCTTATGGCAGAAAGTGAAGAACTAAAGAGGCTCTTGATGAAAGTGAAAGAGGAGAGTGAAAAAGTTGACTTAAAACTCAACATTCAGAAAACTAAGATCATGGCATCTGGTCCCATCACTTCTTGGGAAATAGATGGGGTAACAATGAAAACAGTGAGAGATTTTATTTTGGGGGGCTCCAAAATCACTGCAGATGGTGACTGCAGCCATGAAATTAAAAGACACTTCTTGGAAGAAAAGCTATGACCAACCTAGACAGCATATTAAAAAGCAGAGACATTACTTTGCCAACAAAGGTCCATGTAGTCAAAGCTATGGTTTTTCCATTAGTCATGTATAGATGTGAGAGTTGGACTCTAAAGAAATCTTGGTGCTGAAGAATTGATGCTTTGGAACTGTGGTATTAGATAAGACTTTTGAGAGTCCCCTGGACTGCAAGGAGATCAAATCAGTCCATCCTAAAGGAAATCAGACCTGAATATTCATTGGAAAGACTGATGTTGAAGCTGAAACTCCAATACTGTGGCCATCTGATGCGAAGAAATGACTCATTTGAAAAGACCTTGATGCTGGGAAAGATTGAAGGCAGGAGATGACAGACGATGAGATGGTTGGATGACATCACTGACTCGATGGACTTGAGTTTGAGCAGGCTCTGGGAATTGGTGATAGACAGGGAAGCCTGGCTTGCTGCCGTCCACAGGGGCACAAAGAGTCAGACACGACTGAGCAACTGAACTGAACTGAACTGCCTTCTTCCTCTGGTTTTAAGAATTGATTAAATACAGGAAATCCTGCAGCATTTGTGATCCCGGAGTTGTGTCTATACCCATGTTCTGTTCTGTTCTACCTCTAGACCTTCTTCTACTACATTCAGTACCATGGCTTTCTGGTTTTCAGTCTCTGGTTGCGATAAAATTGGGGGGAGATGTTAGGGGTATATATGTATCTCACTCTAGCTCGACTATCATTTAATTATTGCCAGTTTTCTTAGATTTAGGTTGTCTCTTAATATTGATTTTAGTTGTATTTTTACTTTTTATGTGTTTCCATGGAAAGAAGTTAGGGAGATTGAACTAGTGGCTGTTACGAAACATTGTTTTGAAAGAAGAGTATGTATTGATATAATACTAGCCTTTTCAATCTGTTTGCTACTGTGCTGCCTAAAGCTCTTTACCAAAGCATAGATCATGTCATCTCCTTCTTAAATTTCCTCAGTGTTCTTTCTATCCAAACTCCTTAATATGGAACATTTGATCTGCTTCAGAATCTCATGTCTGCCCAAGTCTCCAGCCTCACTCCTCACACTACTCCAACCCTGTATGCCTTGATTGGTGGTTATTCCCTTGCTTATTATTTCCTTCCATTCAAGTTTGTCTTAAAAATGCTTGTTCAAGACTCAGCTTCAGCTGCCTAAAGAGGAGACTTGATAACTCCATCTTTGTGCATGAGTTGGTTTCAGCACCTCTATCTCCTTACTATACTTTCACTTGACCATTGCTGGGCAGAGGAGGTTTCTAGGTACCTCTGTAATCCCAGAAATTGGTACAATGCCCAGTACATATTAAAAGCTTTAAAAAATAATTGCTGATTCAAAAAATCTTGGATATGTAAATTTCCTCTTGCTCTCCCTGGTGACACAGATCCACCTCCAGTGTGGGAGACCTCGGTTTGATCCCTGGGTTGGGAAGATCCCCTGGAGAAGGGAATGGCTACCGGCTCCAGTATTCTGGCCTGGAGAATTCCATGGACTGTACAGTCTATGGGGTTGCAAACAGTCGGATGCAACTGAGTGACTTTCACTTTCACTTTCCTAGTAAAATGAAAGGAGTGATACATATGGGGGCTAGTTCTTCTCTAGTTCCTCTTATCTCTTAAGGATTTATGATCCAATTCTTGAGGTTTTGTTATTGTTGTTTAAATGGATGGATGGTATTTACTTATTTATTTTTAATGTGTATTTATTTATTTATTTGACCACACTACATAGCACCTGGGATCTTAGTTCCCTGAGCAGGGATCAAACCCATGCCCCCTGCATTAGAAGCACAGAATTTTAACCACTGGACCACCAGGCAAGTCCCTTATTTTTGACTAAAACAGGAACCTCTTACGCTGTAGAAACAACTCATAAACTGCATTGTGACTTTATTGCCCACCCCACTCCAGTACTCTTGCCTGGAAAATCCCATGGAGAGAGGAGCCTGGTGTGCTACAGTCCATGGGGTCGCTGAGAGTTGGACACGACTCAGTGACTTCACTTTCACTTTTCACTTTCATTCATTGGAGAAGGAAATGGCAACCCGCTCCAGTGTTCTTGCCTGGAGAATCCCAGGGACAGCGGAGCCTGATGGGCTGCCGTCTATGGGGTCGCACAGAGTCGGAAATGACTGAAGCAACTTAGCAGCAGCAGCAGCACCTCCTCTCTATGACAGTTGGCTACATCTGCCTTCATATTGGGATCAGTGGCTTAAGATGATATCTAACTCTTGAATGGACATTCCTTGAACATATGTAAGAGGCTGGATTCAATCACTTATCTCCTTCCCTGCTCATTCAGTCCATATTCCACTCCCTTCCTGGATTGTTTATGGTTTCAACAACCAGAGTAACCTGGGACTCACCTGATCAGTTGCATGGATTCCTAACATTTGCCCAGATAGGCTGTAAATCTTTGAGCAAACTCTTCACCTCTTTGGGTGTCTCACTTTTAATCTCTGAAAAAGAAGTTGACCTGGTTCACTTAGTTGTTTCACATGAAATCCGACTATTAAGTGGCAGGAAAGTAATGTTTTTTTTCCCTTCCAGAATGCTATAATTAGTTTCTGTGGAAATGATTTTGTTGTCACCAGCAGTATTATGGACTCCTGTGTGACACAGTAGCAAGTACACATCAGCTGTTAAGAAACAAAGATCTTGCTTCCTACTGGAGACATATGGTTAAAACCACAACAACAACAATTACAAAAAGTACCAAAAGGATATTTTGCACCCACAGAAAAAAAAACTTCAAGGAAATTACTTTTAAGTCATATATCCCTGACTTTTTCTTGAAGTAGAAAAATCTCATAAACACCAAAGAGCCCTGATTTAATTTTTTAAAATTTGATGTTAAGCTACCAGTCACTTTAGCCACAGGGAAATGGATAGAGTTCATTAAGGAGTGAGAAGTAGTCTTTTGCTGTTGTCACTTATGAGGATGAAAAGTATATGAAGAGCTCAGGCAAAGAAAAAAATTTCATTTCTAATTCCAGTACAGCCCACAAGCTTGCACGTCCTATAACGAGAAACCTCCTTGTTAGCTGCCAAAATCTGCCATCCAATCTGTCTGGTAGTTGATTTCGTTATTACATTTTGATGTGCCCTTGACAAGCTTTCGCACACAAAAACTCAACACCTCCTCCGGAGCTCCTTCAGTACCAGAAAGATCATGGAGGGATGACAAAGGCTTGGGCTTGGCTCTTTATTATTCACATAGCTGGAATGTTTATAAACAGAACAGAGTGTAGCGAGAGCAAATGCTCAACCACATCAAGCAGCTCCCTTCTCTCGCATGTCATTTAAGTATCGACTCCATCTCATCCTGCGCTCTGCGCATCACACACACAAAGACCTTATCTAAGTGCCTGAGAACCGTCCTTAGGAGTTTAAAAATGTGGACAAACAACTCTCTTTTCTTTTGATAATTCAGATGCATTCTTCCACCCCTTTGGGTCTGTAGCATTTGGTGTTTTAGAAATCTTCTTGACATGGTGCTCTGGTCTTGGTCCCAGCAATAGCACTTGGGCTACTCTCTTTCCCCAGCTCATCCTCATGGCTCCTACACCCGGACTGCATTCAGGAAAAATAGAAGGGATTCAAATTACTGTTAGGTTCATGAAATGTATTTATTATCAACCTCAGTAAAACTTAAGAGAAAGGCAAGAAAAAAGGCCCGTGCCACAATGCCTTCGCCAGTCTGATTTTATCCTCACCCCTTCTCTTTTCCATTCACTGGTGTTAATGTGATATAAGTGTTCTGGCTGAGCTTCAGTGGAAAGGTCATAACCCACTCCTCAGGAGTTAAACATTCCACTTCAGCGTCACTCTTAGATACACTTCTTCATTGCAAAGCAGAATTCTGTCCTACACACTGAGCAAAGTATTCCTTTGCAGACTTGTCCATTGCTAACCCCAAATGTTAGAAAGAAAGAGATGAATTACAAAGGCAGTTCCAAGATGTACTTTAACCCCAGGACCCTGTGATTGTCTTGATTTCGGTGAATCAAAATGATTACAGTGAATCAAAATGATTATGATATGCCAGTCTTGACAGTTTTTGGCAGGGTTGTGGGGAGGCAGTGGAGAAAGTGTAACGGTATAATTTACTACAGTCATAAAAACACATGTCAGGAGATACATTTCATGAAATGCCTTTAACTACAGTGATCAACTTTTCTGAGGTATCCTAAGGAAAATATTTTCCAATCCATGCGTACATTTCATTTCTTGTATTCTCTTGTGCTATGCTACTGACAGTTTAAGTTGTAGGGTACATGGAGCCTCCTGTCTCATTGTGTTTGCCAAAACTATATTGCTTTTAAAAAAATAAGTTAATGAAGGATAGAGGGAAGAGAGAAAGGGAGAGCCAAAAAAGGTACATTTGTGGAATAACTTTTATAGCTATGTAGTCTTGTAATCGTTAGGTGTTTTACGTATGCTATATGATTTAATATAATAACCAGAACACAGATCTCTTCAAGATAGGAATTATTCCCATTTTCCAGATAAGGAAAAGATAAAGAAAGATTAAGTAACATTCCCAAAGTCACACAGCTAGTAAATTAAAATCTGGGTCAGTCTGATGCCGAAACCATGCTTCTTCTTACAACAGCTTTTCTTTTCTAAAAGAGAAACAGTGTTGATATTTGAGCACCTAAATTTGACCCTAATATACAAAAACTCCCAGACAAAATGTACACCTCAAAGGGACATTTGAAAATTTACTGTAGTCAATCAACAACTGGTAACAGCCTCATGGATACAGTACTAATGATTCTAGTTGAAATGAGAAACAAATATCTTCACTAGCTTGAGGGGATCTGTTTGCATGTGAGATGAGCTGGGATTCCTAGGTTATTATTCTTTCTTGATTTGAAAATATAATTGAACTCACTGTCCTAAGAAAACTCTTTCTTCTGTTCCACATATAACCTATTCCAGATGTGAGACCACTTTCCTCCGATAATTGGTGTTTTACTTCAACTGGTTTGACCTTTCTTAAAAACCCTCTCCTCTCTCAAACTATTTAGATGCTCATTTCCAGACTGAAATAAAATTTGGACCCTAAAGTGAGGAATGTCTACAAACTTAAAATTCCATTTCAATTCACACACTGCCCTCGAAACATTAGAACCCAAAGGGAAGGGAGGACTGATGATCTCCCAAAGACCAAAGATCCAGTCCCACTCTGGTGTGTTTCCATGGCTTAGCCCCTCTTCCAGGCCAGACCCTCGGCTGGGGCTTTCTTGGCTTGGAGTCATTTTGCTGCAGTTAACATTTAGTTCACACATCATTAGGTGAAGCCCCGGTTACAAAGATACACTGCTCTTGTCATTGCAGAAGTATGCTGAATGCACCTGCAGTTTGAAGTTTTTGTTGAGGGAATAGACTCAAATGAATGAAAAGATTGAAACCACTTACTTTTTTGTGACTCCACCTGCTGTGGTATATTTTTGTTGGACGGGATAACCAGAGGTGTGTTTATGGCTTTAGGGAAAGGATACATTAGGGGTTACATGGTTTTAAGGCTATTTTTTTTTCTTTAAAGCTATAAATCAAATTTCCATGAAGATAGTTATGTACATATAACTATTATAGACTATGTGTGTGTGTGAGAGAGATACTTTTTCCCCCTTTGGTGAGTCAGGAAGGGATCATTTCTTTTGTTGTTGTCAGTGGAGGAATAATTTGGTCATGGCAGTAATATGTCAGTACCATATCTGTGCTATATTTGACAATAACAGCAAGGTCAGAATCAAAACTAGCTTACCATTTATATTGGGTTCCCAGGTGGCACAGTGGTAAAGAAAAGAATCTGCCTGCTCAGGCAGGAGACATAAGAGATGCCGGTTCAATCCCTGGGTTAGAAAGATCCCCTGGAGAGGGCATGGAAACCCAATCCAGTATTCTTGCCTAAAGAAGTCAATGAACAGAGAAGCCTGGTGAGTTACAGTCCATGGGGTCACAAAGAGTCAGACATGACTGAACACACACACACACACACACACACACACACATGTACACACCATTTATATAAAATTCTAGTTATCAGATTCTGCTTTAAGTGTCTTTCAGGAGAGCATATTCTATATCAAGTGTTCCGTGATACAATTTGATTAGTAATTAGTAATCTCATTTAATAATCTCATGAAGTAAATTTTTTAATCCCCATTTTACAGAGGAAGGACCTAAGATAAAATAAGATATGTGACTTGTGAAGCTCCTGTAGCTCTTAAGTGATAGAGCTGAGATCCTTGGTCTATTGACACCAAATCTAATGACCTACTACACAAACACTATTAAAAACTTCAAAGCCCCAAATGGCAATCAAACACATTGTCCCTCTGTTAGTATGTATAAATTTTTTAGTTAACCTGTTCATTTCTACATACTCCTTCTATATAGCATTTCTGTTATTAACCCGTGCAGAGTTACAAGTCAGAATGATTATATGATGGAATCACCTCTATACTGAAGAGTTTCAACTGATTGAGATGGAAATAGAAAATTGTTTTGATTTTTACCAACTGTTATATTGGACCGCTCTCCTGGTTTTCCATCTCTTAACATCCTGTTGGAATGACTCCAAACATTTCCAGTTTTTAAAAATGTTGGTCTAACCCCATTCTCAATTTAAAGCCTTCTCTTTCTCCCACCAAAGCCTAGCCTTCTCCTTTAGAGTGGAGAGGGATGTGATTTACCTGGCTTGGACTTACCTTCTTCCCATCCTCTCCTAGACTTAGATCCTTATCTATTGGGGTCAGGAAGGAGGAAGAGCAGAGACAGATTTCTTTTCTTTATTTTCAGCTTTAATGAGGTATAAGTGACAAAAACTTTAATATATTTAAAGTGTACAATGTGATGATTTGCTATATTCATGCATTGTGGAAGGATTCCCACCACTGAATTAATTCACACATCCGTCACCTCCCATATTTATCATTTTTCTCACTTGGCTTTGGGTGAGGTGGATACCTCTCTCTCCTTCTCCCTAGATACCCTGTGCTACTCATGAAGCCAACACTCACCTCTCACCTCTTCTTAGTCCTGTCCTCCCATGAGCTCAGGAAGGGGCATCGGGTTATCATTGGTACACAGTTGGGACTCTACATCTTAGTAAGATTTTGAAGAGGTCTCTGTGTTCAGTTATGAGATCTATGATAGATATAGTGGTAAAGTACCATTGGGTGTTAGTTGCTCAGTCATGTCCAACTGTTTGTGACCCCATGGACTGTAGCCCGCCAGGCTCCTCTGTCCATGGGAATTTCCAGGCAAGGATACTGGCATGGGTTGCCATTTCCTTCTCCAAGGAATCTTCCTGACCCAGGGATCGAACCCTGGTCTCCTGCATTGTAGGCGGATGCTTTACCATCTGAGCTACTGCTGCTGCTGCTGCTAAGTCGCTTCAGTTGTGTCTGACTCTGTGCAACCCCATAGACAGCTACTAGGGAAGCCCAAGAAGTATCATTAGCTGCTGTAATAAATAAACCCTGCTGCTGCTGCTGCTAAATTGCTTCAGTCTTGTCCGCAATAATGTTTATATAGTTTTCACATAAAGTCTCCTGATTGGAAGAGTTGCTGTGTGTAGTCCTTCAGGCTGAGAAAGGCTCTGCCACATTTAACATGAGTCTGCAGGGTCACTGTCACCTTTCTATCCATCCAGTGGGAGGGATGAGACTGAAGGCATGGAAAAGAAGGATTTGGGGGTCAGGCCTGAAGTGACCTACATCATTCCTGTTACATTTGATTGGCCAGAACTTAGTCATACCTAGTTTATGCTTTCATGAATTCCACAGGCTGGATGTGAGGGGAGGGGAATGGGAAACATAGTCCCAGGTTGGGAAGCTGTTTCTCATTTTGCAATAAGAAAGGAGAGTATGAAACTTGGCTAGACAGCTAATCATTGTCACAGGACAGCATTCACAAATTGAACATGGCACAGGGGTGAAATGGGACACACATGAGTAGACACAGCCAAGTGCTCTCGGTGTGAGCTCCTCCCTGCAGATATTGGATATTTCCTGGGCTTTAGTTTCTAGCAACCACAGGGCCTCCTCATCTTGCTTATCACTGAGTGCACACACCCAGGCCTGAGCCCATCAGCCCTCAAGTCCTCAGTCTCCTTGAGAACTCCCCACTTCCCATGCACCTGCTGCTCTATAACCGTCTCCATCATGTCCCACTTGCCATACCCTGCTCCCTCACTCTCCAGACTCCTCATCATGACCTCTCATCCTTAACTTCCCTACAGCCTCCATCTTTTCTTGTAAAATTTCCTTCACTTTGTTGCTCCAACTATAATCCAATGTGGCTGTCCCCTGAGCACACTGAGCTCTCCAATGAGAACTCTGATTTCTGCCTCCTCCACATATATCAGGGCTAGAAATCCAGGTAGGTATCACTTTTCTCTCTTCTGCTTCTAACTTTTCTTTCCTTGCTCTGCCTTTGACATGCCTGTCATCAGACTTCGATACCCTCATTGTTTCCTGTTGTCATTTGTTGACCTCCTGGCCACTCTTATCTATTGAAGAAGTCAGAATTTGGGTCACTGTCTCAGTCATGACCACTTTCCCTTTTACTTCTAGCAGTTTCTACATCCAAGCAGATAATTCAGACAACACCTAAGGTTCTGTGTCCTTTGACCTCTTTGACTTCCATGATCTTTACAGCTGCCTGTTGGCAACAGTGACATCCTAGAGGTTGTGCCGTTCCAGAAAACTTGATTTCCTGAAACAACCCAGAACGACCGTCATCTCCTGTGTTTCTAACTCACTCACTCAGTTCTGCCTTTATAAGAACTCTTCCATTAAGCAGACACACCTCTGCTGTGTCTCTTTCCAGCTGCTCATCGTGTTACCGTGTTCCTTGTACCTTCACTTCTCTGCCTGCTCTCTGGGGTTCCTCTGCCCAGCAGTATGACATTTTTTGTGACCTTATGTTCTTACTCCTCTCTCATTTTTTGGTAGTCAACTGGTAAAAATCCCAAATGTCTACCTATATCCCACCTGTATCTGTGAAACTGAACATTGCTAGAAAAAAAAAATACATCACTGACTGGACTCACTTCAAATTTATGACCAAAAATCTCAAATGAGCTATAGTCTTGGTTTCTATATATAGATAACAGGGAGATCCTAGTACTTTAAGTGACAAAATGACAATTTCATCATCATGTCCAAAAACTGGCAAATCATTAGCATACCAGTGTATCTCCAGTACTGTAGCAAAGAATCGTGGCCCTATTTCATAAAGACATGGAAGTGATCAATGTTCTTGCTTTTGTTTAGTTAATTTTTATTTAAGGATAATTCTTTTTTAAATAGCATCATTTTACTATTTATGTGATATATAAATATTTTAAATTTTTCTGAAAAAAGGTAATATAAAAGTATTATTTTTAAAGCCATCAACAGAAAATTATTTCTCACCTTTTGGTGTCATGAACTTATAAGTGTTTGGTTACTTAAAGGTCCTCCCTCCAACTAGTCTGTCCTAGGGAAAATCCTCTGTGAGTGGGATGGTTTCTTGTACATGTGTTCTGAAATGAATCCATACCATAACCATGACCAGTGATCCATTTTCAGGATTCTGTCCACCAGCTGGTTGCGCCTCAGGTAGGTGCAAGGCCATTCATCTTGGAATAGGAGGGCTTCAATTCTGCTCAGTCTTAAGCAGAAGAAACATACCAGAAAGATCCTTGCTATTCAAAGTGTAATCCATGGGCCAGCAGGACTGATATCACTTGGAGGTTTGTTAGAAATGCAAATTATCAGTCCCTACCCATTTTGGATTACCATTGTGTCTCACCAAAATTCATACATGAAGTCCTAACCCCCAGAACTTTGGACTGTGACCTTATTTGGAATAGGGTCTTTACAGAAGTAATCAAGTCCAAATGAGGTAATTAAGGTAGATCCTAATATAACTGGTGTCCTCATAAGGGGAGTTATTTGGATCCAGAGAGACATGCATAGAGGGATGATGCCAACTACAAGCCCCAAGTAGAGCAGTCTGGAACAGATCTTACCCTCAGAGACCTTAGAAAGGAACCATCCTTGCCAACACTTTGATTTTTAACTTCTAGATGCCAGAATTTGAATAAAATTTTTTTAAGCCACTCAACTTGCTGTCCTTTGTTATAGTGGCCCTAGCAAACTTGTACTCACTGTAGAGCCATGAATCAGAATCCACATTTTAACAAAATCATCAAGTGATTTTTTATGCATTTAAACTTTGCAAAGATGGAGTTAGAATGTTTTTAAGAGTAAGTAAGGGAAAACCTAACTCAGTCAACAATAAAGAGGATTGATTGCAGTGGTTCTCAGCCTTGAAGGAGTCTTAGAGTCAACTGGGGAGCTTTTAAAAAATACAAACGCCAGGGGCTTAGCTCAGAACACTTACATGGGATGGGTCCCAGGTATCAGTAAGCTTCCCAGAGGAATCTGATGGAAAGCCAAGGATGAGAACTACTGATTTATTGACTCAAGTAACTGAAAATCCTGCATAGTGTGGACCCTGGGTGTGGTGAATCAGAGCTTGGACTTTGAGTCTATGTTCTCCATATGTTTGTTTTGTCCTCTGATGACTTTCTTCAAGGTCACAGAGCTGCTGCTGGCAGCAGCTGTGACTGTACTCTTCCTTAGTTACCTTCAGAGAAGAGGGAGGGTGCTTTGCTTTAGTGACTGGGCCAACGTGTAACATTGCTAGTGAACTGTAGCTAAGGACTGAGAATCACTATGCACTGAAGAGTTTAAACCTGGCTTATGTGCCCATCCTCAAATCATTAACGATGATGATGGCAAAGGGCAACTGAAAATGGCTTAGGCTAAAGGAGGCTAATCTCAGAAGCTAAAGGTGAGTCTATTCCCCTCCAAACTGCTGGGCTTTTACAGAATGGAAGAGGATTATGTGAAATTCATGGACTTAATTCAGTCCATTTTAATGTTCCATGTGGCACTAAATACAGTAAATAGAAAAAAAGAAAGGAAGGAATGAAAGAAGGAAGAAAGGGCAGAAGGAAGGAAGGGTGAAAGAGAGAGAGGGAGGGAGGAAGGGGCTCTGCTAAAACAGAGGAAATAAAGCCAGTTAACACAGAAGGTTTAAATAAGATCCAGAATTTCATAACATAATACTCAAATTGTGCATGTTTCAATTGCTCATCATACCAAGAAGTAGGGATGTATCAAATCAGTAGATGCCCAAACTGAGATGACAGAGTTGCTGGAATTATCTGACAAATATTTTAAAGCAGCCATAATTAAAATGCTTGGACTAGCTATTATTAGGAAATGCTTGAAACAAATGAAAACAATAGAAAGTCTAAGCAAAGAAATGGAAACTCTGAGCAAAGATACAGAAGATACAAAAAAGAATCCAATGGACATTTTGGAACTAAAAATAACTTTTAAAAATAAAACTCAGTAGTTGGATTCAACAACAGAGTGGAGAGGAGAGAGAAAAAAGTCAATAAATATTAAGATGGAATGATAGAAATCACCTCATATGGACAACAAAGAAAGCAGACTGGGAAAAAAAGGAACAGAGCCTCAGGGATTTAACACTCTTGTTATTGGCATCCTGGAAGGACAGAGTAAAAAGGGTGGGGCTGAAAAAGTACTGGAAGAAATAATAACTAAAAACTTCCCAAATTTGAGAAGAGACATAAATATAAGGATTTAAGAAGTTGAGCAGATCTAAAAAAAAAAAAAAGCCCAAAGAATTCCATGCCAAAACACATTATAATTCTGAAAACTCTTGGAAAACTAAAGACATAAAAAAAATCTTTAAAGCAACCATTAAAAATGACACCTTACCTACAGAGAAAAAAAACAATTCAAATGTCAGAATATTTCTCATCAGTTATAGAAGTCAAGAAAGAATTGGCATAATAATTTTCAACTGTCTTCCCAGAACTGCCTATAAATCCTTCTGGAATGAAGGAAAAGAAAGACAGATGAAAAAAACCTAAGAGAATTTGTCACTGACAGAACTACCCTCAAATAATGGCTAAAGGAAATTCTGTAAATAAAAATGAAAGTTGGGGTGGGGAGGGATCTTGGAACATAAGGAAGGAAGACAGAACATGGTAAGTAAAAATATGGGTAAATATACTAGACGTCTCTTGAATTTTCTAAATTATGTTTGAATGTTAAAGTAAAAATTCAGACTGTCTGATATAGTTCTAAATTCATGTAGAGAAACTATTTAAAGCAATGATAAACAAGAATGGATAAAGAGATGCAAAGGGTAGTTAGGTTTTAAACTGGCAAAATGACAATACCTATGGACAGTTAAAAATACTTATAAATAATGTCTAGTGGAACCACTGAGAAGCCTGTGTAAGGAGATGCAGTTCAGAAAAACTACAACTAAGCTATACAAAGAGATGCAATAAAAAGCACTATATCTAAACTAAAATAGAATTTTAAAAAATATATACAACTAACACACAAAGGCAAGAAAAAAGACAAAAACAGGAAACACAAATAAAATAGTAGACTCAAGTCCTAAAATTAAAAAAAAAAAAAGAAAAAACCCTACATTATAGGTTAATTGTTGATAATGAAGTGTTAGTTGCTCAGTTGTGTCCGACTCTTTGCAACCCCATGGACTATATCTGCCAGGCTCCTCTGTCCATGGAATTCTCCAGGCCAAAATACTGGAGTGGGTTTCTATTTCTTTCTCCAGGGGATCTTCCTGACCCAGGGATTGAACCTGGGTCTCCTGCATTGCAGTCAAATTCTTTACCAACTGAGTCACCAGAGCAGCCCGGGTAAATGGTTAAAATAAACCAATTAAAAAATAAAGATTAGCAGAGTAGATTAAAAATATGACTATGAGAAACTCACTTCAAATATAATAAAAGTGGTAGATTGAAATTTAAAAGATGGAAAAAGGTATTTTGAAAACATTAATCAAAAGATGGCAAGAGTGACTATATTAACATACAAATAAAGTCAACTTCAGAGCAAAATGAATTGTCAGGGCAGATAGGGTATTATATTATAATGAGAAAAGGGTATATACATTAAGAAGAGATAGAAAATTTTAAGTGGGTAATTTAAAATTACCCTACAGTCGGAGATCCCAGCACTCCTTTCTTAGTAACCAGTAAAACAACTGGACAGAAAATCTGCAAGGAAATAGAAAAACTCAATAGCACCATCACCAGGAGGATGTAGCTGACCTCCAACAATAGCAGAATATGTATTTTTCCCAAGTGCTCACAGAACATATACCAAAATAAACTACTCCCTGGACCACAAGGTAAACCTTAACAAATTTAAAAGAATTGAAATCATAGAATGTACCCTCTGACCACAATGGAGTTAAACTAGAAATCAACAGCAGGAAAAAAATAAACTCTCAAATCTGGAAGGCTAAACAACACACTTGTAAATAAGTAAATTATCCATGGATAAATGAGGAAATCTCAAGAAAGGTAAAAAACAAAAAACTGAATACAATGAAAATTAAAATGCAGTATATCAAGATTTGCAGGATGAAGCTAAAGCATCACCTAGAGGGAAATTTTTAGCACCAAATGCAAACATCAGAAAGCATGAAAGTCTTTCAACAATAAGCTAAGCTCCCAACTCAAGCAGCTAGGAAAAAGCAAAATAAAAACAGATGCAAAAGGAAGGAATTAATAAAGATAAGAAAAGAAATCAATAAAATTAAAAATAGAAAAGTCAATAGAGAAAAACAATTGAAACAAAGAGCTGGCTCTTTATTCTTTAAAAGAACTGCATTTTTATTATTTATTTATTTGTTAATTTGGCTGTCCTGGGTCTTCGATGCTTGTTTGGCTTCTCTCTAGTTGCAGTGGGTGGGGGCTATTCTCTAGTTATGGTGTGCAGTCTTCTCATTCTATGGCTTCTCTCGTTGTGGAGCACAGGCTGTAGGGTGCACAGGCTCCAGAAGTTGTGGTGCGTGGGTTCAGCTGTTGCAGTTACCAGGCTCTAGAGTATGGGCTTGATCGCTCCACAGCATACAGGATCCTCCTGGTCCAAGGATGGAATCCATGTCTCCTGCATTGGCAGGCAGATTCTTTACCAGTGAGCCACCAGGGAAGCCCAAGAACTGGTTCTTTAAGAGATTAATAAAATTGGCAAATCTCTATAAAACAAAAATGAAAGAAGTAATAAATGAGAAATAAAAATTGGCAGGCATAAGAGCTCATGAAACATATTTCACTTTTTGTTCTATAATAAAATAACAAATGTTAGAAAAATAATAGTAACCATTTATCAATCCTATACTAAGTTTTAAAGCACATTATATGTGTTCTTTTATTCAATCTTCACAGCTGTTTAAATTTTAACAGTCCTTTTGCCAAATGAGAAAACAGGATGCTGACAAAATAAGCCCAGCATCGTGCCACTGCAGACTTTGCTCACGTCATTGTGCCCTAATGCCTTCTAATGTTTCCGTTACGTTAAATCTGTAGTATGGATACTTCTCACTGTTGTCTCCTTCTCTGATGTGACTGGACTCCACCTCCTCACCGGTCTCTCTGGCTCTCCTCCAATCTGACTGCAGCCACAGATGTCTTTCTCAAGTCTATACTTGTTCATATTTACACATTGTCACGTCAAGAAATTAAGTAAAAATTCCTTGACAGGACACGCCTGCATTCCTGAATTCACTCACCTTTTCCTTGCACCTTGGCCTCTACTCTCAGCATTGCTCCCTGTTTTGACACCTCTTTTTTTTAAATCTTGTTTTACTGTACATTCAATGTCCTATCCATATTGGATTTCTCCCACTTACCTATGCTTTGTCAGGGCCAGATTTTTGCAGCCAGTGCCCCAGTCTGCCTGGAGCACTTTTTCTGACTCTTCTGGTCTGAACTCTCACTGACTTTTAATCTTAGACATCACTTCTGAAACAACTTTGTGCTTCTATAAATTTCAGTCCTCATTGGTTTGTGTCTCTCTTGGCTTGAACGTATTATATAAATCATGTTCACCACTGTGCTTCCAATTGTTCAGGAAAAGTTCAAGTCATTCATTCTTAAAAAAGGCTTGTGTATTCCTATATCCCTATGTATAAAATAGATAACTAATGAGAACCTGGATCATGGAAAAAGCAAGAGAGTTCCAGAAAAGCGTCTGTTTCTGCTTTATTGACTATGCCAAAGCTTTTGACTGTGTGGATCACAAGAAACTGTGGAAAATTCTGAAAGAGATGGGAATCCCAGACCACCTGACCTGCCTCTTGAGAAATCTGTATGCAGGTCAGGAAGCAACAGTTAGAACTGGACATGGAACAACATACTGGTTTCAAATAGGAAAAGGAGTATGTCAAGGCTGTATATTGTCACCCTGCTTATTTAACTTCTGTGCAGAGTACATCATGAGAAACGCTGGACTGGAAGAAACACAAGCTGGAATCAAGATTGCTGGGAGAAATATCAATAACCTCAGATATGCAGATGACACCACCCTTATGGCAGAAAGTGAAGAGGAACTCAAAAGTCTCTTGATGAAAGTGAAAGAGGAGAGTGAAAAAGTTGGCTTAAAGCTCAACATTCAGAAAACGAAGATCATGGCATCTGGTCCCATCACTCCATGGGAAATGGATGGGGAAACAGTGGAAACAGTGTCAGACTTTATTTTGGGGGCTCCAGAATCACTGCAGATGGTGATTGCAGCCATGAAATTAAAAGATGCTTACTCCTTGGAAGAAAAGTTATGACCAACCTAGATAGCATATTCAAAAGCAAAGACATTACTTTGCCAACGAAGGTTGGTCTAGTCAAGGCTATGGTTTTTCCTGTGGTCATGTATGGATGTGAGAGTTGGACTGTGAAGAAGGCTGAGCACCGAAGAATTGATGCTTTTGAACTGTGGTGTTGGAGAAGACTCTTGAGAGTCCCTTGGACTGCAAGGAGATCCAACCAGTCCATTCTGAAGGAGATCAGCCCTGGGATTTCTTTGGAAAGAATGATGCTAAAGCTGAAACTCCAGTACTTTGGCCACCTCATGCAAAGAGTTGACTCATTGGAAAAGACTGTGATGCTGGGAGGGATTGGGGGCAGGAGGAGAAGGGGACAACAGAGGATGAGATGGCTGGATGGCATCAGTGACTTGATGGACGTGAGTCTGAGTGAACTCCGGGAGCTGGTGATGGACCGGGAGGCCTGGTGTGCTGTGATTCATGGGGTCGCAAAGAGTCGGACACAACTGAGCGACTGAACTGAACTGAATGAGAACCTACTGTGTAGCACATGAAACTCTACTCTGGTCTATGGTGACCTAAATGGGAAGGAAATTGAAAAAAGAGGGGACATATTTATACAAGTAGCTAATTCACTTTGCTATACAGTAGACACTAGCACAACATTGTAAATCAACTATGTGCTGCGCTAAGTTGCTTCAGTCATGCCTGACTCTTTGAGACACTATGGACTGTAGCCCACCAGACAGCTCTATCCATGAGATTCTCCAGGCAAGAATACTGGAATGGGTTGCCAAGTCCTCCTCCAGGGGATCTTCCCAAATCAAGGGGTCAAAACCATGTCTCTTGCATCTTGTGCCTTATCAGGCAGATACTTTACCCCTGTGCCACCTGGGAAGCCCACACTGTGTGCTACCCACATGTATAATTATAGACAACATTCTACTAGTGTCATGGATATAGCAAAGAACTGAGGTGCCTGGCCTAACTAAACTTGCATGTTTAACTACTCATTCTCCATGAAAATACACCAAATTTTCAACACATGAGAATGCATGTGTATGTAGTCAATGTGTATTTTATACATATGTTATGAAACATTGTAATGATACAAGAGAATATTCTATATATAACTATATAATTAAATATAATTATTGAACAGAATGTATTCCCTTTCAATTTTATAGTTGTGCCAGCCTAATTCATGTCCTCTATCACCTTCCTTAACTCTGAGTAAACCAGGTTCAGTCAAAATTTATTTTCTTAATATTTAGCATCCCATCTCTATTCTCTACTCTGTGGGTGAGAGACCATCTTTTCATTGTCTAATAAGTCATTGATATGATTTTCTATCTGTCTTACTATCACCAATACAGATTCTAATACCGTTCAGTATTTTGAAGACCATCCCTATATCAACTGCCTTCCCCTCAAAAAAAATTAACCTGGATCTCCCTTAATCTGTTTTTAAACTAGTCATTAAAAAAAAATTTCCTTGTTTATTTTTAAGTTTGATTTTTAATTTCCCATTGGAAAAAGCTATTCTCTTTCAGAAGTTAAAGCATGTCCACAGAGGCCACAATTTTGGGTCTCCATCCAACTTCTTCTGTGGTTGATGGACATTTCTGTGGCTGTCCAGTGATTCACTGTTACCTTTGATTTTCATAACTGTTTGTCTTTTCTTATATCCTCATGAGAAGGCAATGGCACCCCACTCCAGTACTCTTGCCTGGAAAATCCCATGGACGGAGGAGCCTGGTGGACTACAGTCCATGGGGTCGCTAAGAGTCAGACACGACTAAGCGACTTCACTTTCACTTTTCACTTTCATGCCTTGGAGAAGGAAATGGCAACCCATTCCAGTGTTCTTGCCTGGAGAATCCCAGGGATGGGGGAGCCTGGTGGGCTGCTGTCTATGGGGTCGCACAGAGTCAGATATGACTGAAGTGACTTAGCAGCAGCAGCAGCATGAGTATTTGAGTTAGGAAGGTCACATCATGAAATGTGAATATGACGCTAGTTTGAACCAAAAGGCCCTGTCTGTCCTTCAAAGCACTTCTCCTTCTGCCTTAGTTCACACTGTGCTGTGTGGCTTAGTCACTCCGTTGAGTCCGGCTCTTTGTGAGTCCATGGACTAGAGCCTCAGGCTCCTCTGTCCCTGGGGATTCTCCAGGCAAGAATACTGGAGTGGGTTGCTACACCCTCCTCCAGGGGACCTTCTCAACCCAAGGATCAAACCCAGGTCTCCTGCATTGCAGGCAGATGCTTTACCATCTGAGCCACGAGTGAAGTGCAGGAATACTGCAGTGGGTAGCCGATCCCTTCTTGAGGGGAACTTTCAGACCCAGGAATTGAACTGGGGTCTCTTGCTTTGCAGGCAGATTCTTTACCAGCTGAGGTACTCAGGAAGCCCTAAGTGGCACTAAGCAGCTGTAATTCTTGGAAGAGAAGTGACAGATTAAGCAATAGGGAGCTTGCTGGACAAGGTAAATGAAGTTTCCACAGATTATCTCTTGTGGTCAGAGTTTCCATTTCATGCAGTCACTCCTAATAGAAAATATACTCCTAGGAAGAAATAGCATTTAGCACTTTAGTAACAAATCGGTTATTTCAAAAAGAGAAAGAACAGACTCACATTTTAGCCTTTTACATTTCTTCCCTTGATAGTATAGTTTAATTTTAAACTACACTTCCTTTCCAAATTGATTTTGGTAGAACTTTTGAATGTTTAAAATCTGTGACTGATTTTCATTGTTGTTACTGTTGCGGTTGTTTATTGTTTTAAGTGACCTTGGCAGGAAATGAGTTTGGGAAGCAGAAGAGATACCTAGAAAGATATGTATAGTATCGTCTAAGGTAGCAAAAACTCCTTGCAAATTTGAAAGAGGAATTACTTATCTCCAATAGGATTAATAAAATCACAATGCATACAATTTTTGACATTGAATCATAAAATTTGCTCCAAATCACAGGTATTTTGTTTCAAAGACTACCTATTGTTACTAATATTGCAATGAATCTGTGTTTTAAAATATCTAATTGGAATAACTGTTTTCAGTTATTTTGAATATATACCCAGAAGTGGGATTGCTGGATAATATTCTATTTTTAATATTTTAAGGCACTGCCATACTCTTTTCCATAACTGTTACACCATTTTACATTCCCACCAACAGTGCATGAGGGATCTAATTTATTCAGATTCTTACTAAAACTAGCTATTTAATTTTTTTTAATAATAGCCATTCTACTGGATATGAGATAATACCTGATTGTGGGTTTGATTTGCATTTCCCAACTTATTAGTTGGCAAAGTAATGTCTCTGCTTTTGAATATGCTATCTGGGTTGGTCATAACTTTCCTTCAAAGGAGTAAGCGTCTTTTAATTTCATGGCTGCAGTCACCATCTGCAGTGATTTTGGAGCCCCCCAAAATAAAGTCTGACACTGTTTCCACTGTTTCCCCATCTATTTGCCATGAAGTGATGGGACCAGATGCCATGATCTTAGTTTTCTGAATGTTGAGCTTTAAGCCAACTTTTTCACTCTCCTCTTTCAACAAAGGTCCGTCTATTCAAGGCTATGGTTTTTCCAGTAGTCATGTATGGATGTGAGAGTTGGACTGTGAAGAAAGCTGAGCGCCAAAGAATTGATGCTTTTGAACTGTGGTGTTGGAGAAGACTCTTGAGAGTCCCTTGGACTGCAAGGAGATCCAACCAGTCCATTCTAAAGGAGATCAGTCCTGGGTGTTCTTTGGAAGAACTGATGCAAAGAGTTGACTCATTGGAAAAGACTCTGATGCTGGGAGGGATTGGGGGCAGGAGGAGAAGGGGACGACAGAGGATGAGATGGCTGGATGGCATCACCGACCCCATGCACATGAGTTTGTGTGAACTCCGGGTGTTGGTGATAGACAGGGAGGCGTGGCGTGCTGCAGCTCATGGGGTCGCAAAGAGTCGGACATGACTGAGCAACTGAACTGAACTGAACTGATTAGTGATGTTGAGCATCTTTCATATGAGTGTTGACATCTTTTTGTCTTCTTTGGAGAAATGTCTTTTCAAGTCTCTTGTCTATTATTTGGTTATTGAGTTATTCAAATTTTGGTTTTTGTGTTGTAGGAGCTAAATTTTTCCATGTTATTTGCATATCACCTTAGATGAAATATTTATTCATGTCTTTTGCCCATATTCTAATAAGATTTCTTTTACTATGGTATGGAGGGGTATGGTATGTTGTTGTTGTTGTTTGCTTGTTAGTAGGAATACTAGTCCTTTGTCAGTTATGTGAATTTCAAACATTTTCTCCCATCCTATAGCCTATTTTTTACACTTTTTAACATGGGTACTTTGCAAAGTTCCTAATTTTGATGCTTTCTAAAAGTCTTATAGTTTTATATTTTACATTTAAATCTATGAAACATTCTGAGTTAAATTGCTGTATAAGGTAGGTGTATTTTATTTGCTTTGTGTATTTGCCTATGGATGTCCAATTTCTCCAGAACCATTTGCTGAAAAGGCCCATCTTCCTTCTATGAAGTGATTTTGTACCTTCATCAAAAATTAATTGGGCATATTTGTGGGGGTCTATTTCTGGATTCTTTCTTCTGTTCCATTGATGTATGTTGTCCCTCTTCCGATTTCACACAGCCTTGATTACTGTAAGCCATATAAGTCTTGAAACTGAGTAGACTAATTCCCTCACTGTATTATTCTTTTTCAAAACTGCTTTAGCTAGTCTGTACCTTTCAACTTAAAATTTATTTTTTTTTATTTTTTTATGGTTATTTTTTTATTTTGTTTTTTTTTTTATTTCAACTTTATGTTTACTCTATAAAATATAACAGTTTTATACAGTTTGCCCTATAAAATATAGCAGTTTTATACAGTTTATAAAATATAACAGTTTTGAACTGTGGTGTTGGGGAAGTCTTTTTTTTTTTTCTTTAGTAAAAAATAAAATTTTTTTTTTACATGATATTATACATGTTTCAATGCCATTCTCCCAAATCATCTCACCCTCTCCCTCTCCCTCTGAGTCCAAAAGTCCGCTGTACACATCTGTGTCTTTTTTGCTGTCCTGCATACAGGGTCATCATTGCCATCTTTCTAAATTCCATATATATGTGTTAGTATACTGCATTGGTGTTTTTCTTTCTGGCTTACTTCACTCTGTATAATCGGCTCCAGTTTCATCCATCTCATCAGAACTGATTCAAATGGATTCTTTTTAACGGCTGAGTAATACTCCATTGTGTATTTAGAAGTTTGTCTCTATCTTGCTGGGATTTTGATAAGAATTGCATTAAGCCTATTCAGTCATCCTCAATATCTGTGAGGGATTTGTTTTAGGACCCCTTGCAGACATCAAAATCCAAGGATGTTTGAATCCCTTTTATAAAATGGCACAGTACAACTGGCCCTCCATATCCATGGCTGTGGAACCCACAAATACAAACGGTCGACTTTATATCAATATTGAGAGAAGTGACATCTTTTCTATGTTGAGTCTTCCAGTCCGTGGACATGATGTGTCTCTCCATCTAGTTAAATCTTCTTTGAAATCCTTCATTAGCGATTTGTAGTTTTAGCATACAAGTTCTATACATGCTTTGTTAGAGTTACACTTAAGTATTGCATTTTTATCTTTGAGAAGTTGAAAATGGTACCATATTTTAAATTTTGGTATCAAAATGTTCATTGTCAGTATATAGACATACAATTGATTTTGGTGTAGTTAACTGCCCTTATTTGGGTAACTGAAGGCAGAGAACACTTTGGCATAGGAAGTAGAAGATAACCAGCTAATATAATAACAATAGCATTGAAAAATTTATGATAAAAACCCCAAAAGTCAAGATAGAGTCTTAAGTCCAAGCTCAAACCCATCATGAATTAAAATTTAATTTTTCCCTCCTTTTTCCAAGTCTCATTTGCCGCTCTGTGATTGATTCCTTCTTACGCATGACAGTATTCTCCCATGTTGGGGATTTCATAGCAGTCTAGACAATGCCTTAACTTAAAGCCACTTAGCATTTTGTGCCATTATAGAAAGATATATTATTTCATTTTTAAGCCAGTATTGCTAATATGTGCCCCTCCATCCTAAATTAAAGGGTTAGTAAAATGAAAATGTAATGTCACATTTTGGACCTTTCGGCTTTTTAAGGAGTAAGTCCACATGAGCTCATGTCTTAATCTTCATGGAAAGTTTATTTTTACAGAGAAATGCAATCGTTTTCTTAGGACAAAATAGAGAGGAAGGATTTACTGTCAAAATAACCTAAATAAATAGAGCTAATTTTTTTAGGTTTGATAATAGATGGATTTGGTTCTTTAAAAAATTAGAGTCAGCTGTTTAACACCTGCAAAAGATTCAGGATGTATTATGTTCAAAAAGTGTTAACTTTTTAAAAGGGAGAAAGATCAGCAAACAGGAAAAAAAAAAAAAAAAAACTTCTTAGTACAGTAAATGTTAGCATCTGAGGCTCTCTCTTTGGCTCATTCATGAGTGTTACTTAAAGGTCTGTCTGAGGCTCATTAGGCCATTTAAAAGCACAGGCCTATCCATATGTAGACCAAATGTTTAAGAAAGGATTGCACGTTCACAGAAAAAGTAAAAAAAAAAAAAAAAAAAGGCATAACAGTATTTCTTTGAAAGTTCCAGGTTACATCCTATTGTCAAAGGTAACTATATTCCCCATCTCCAACAAAGGATGTTGTTTCATGAGATTTTATAGGAAAAAAATTCCATATTTCATATAGGTAAACTCCTGATCTGGAGGGTGTTTTGATATCTGATATGCTCTCTTTGGTTATGGTGGCCATAGTTCCCAGATCCAAATCTGGGATGCATGGCAGGGTAGCCAAGGTCGTTTTACTTGGGAATGACAGTCTTGTACTCAAGTCGTATTCCAGTAAGCGAGGCTCTAGAGATAGTCATGACTAATGGGATGAAGTACTACACCCCGTTTACTACTATGATCCATTCAAAATGAGGTAACAGTCATATTTACTTTAGGAAAGATCTTGCATCTTTTTAAAGTGAAACTTTGTGTGTGCATCTTTCCATTAACAAAGACAACTGAAGACTTCTTCTGAGACATGAACCTCAAAACACCCTCATCCCTCTCTATAGTACACCCTACGTACTGGGTACCTTGAGGAAGTTACATAGAAAATGGAGGGGAAAAAAAATCCCTTTACTCTCCCTGGAAGGAGGAAGGGAATTTAAGCATTTTTGTTTGTTTTTTTTTAATCTAGCTTGAAATATTTTTATTCCTTGTTAATTTTGTGAAATGTAGACCTAAGTTATATTAATACTATTTCATTCTAGTTTTTTGATGTTTCTAAAAGGAAAGGATTTGGAAATTAAAAGTCAATATGTAGTGTGAAAATCAAAAGGATCAGTTCCACTTCTATTATTGCTATTATTTCAATAGATCTTAAGAGTTTGTAATATGTCAGGAATGGAAACAGGATTCTTTTTCATTTTGTAGTTTGTCAGTTTTCTTTCCTTGCTTTATATCAATAGTTTATTATTTAAAAATATACTCTAGATGACTTTTCTGCTTGATAAAAATCCTGGACTTTTTCAGTTATTGGCAATTTTAATAAAAGCTATTTCCCAGTTATTCTGTGTAAATTCCAAAAGGTTTTGATGTTCTGGTTAGGAAAGTGAAAGTGAAAGTCGCTCAGTTGTGTCCGACTCTTTGCGACCCCATAGACTGTATAGTCCATGGAATTCTCCAGGCCAGAATACTGGAGTGGGTAGCCTTTCCCTTCTCCAGGGGGTCTTCCCAAACCAGAGATCGAACCCAGGTCTCCCTCATTGCAGGCGGATTCTTTACCAGCTGAGCCACAAGGGAAGCCCAAGAATACTGGAGTGGGCAGCCTATCCCTTCTCTAGTGGATATTCCTGACCCAGCAATTGACCCGGGGTCTCCTGCATTCCTGGTGGATTCTTTACCATCTGAGCTATGAGGGAATGAAAAGATGCTCAATATCACTAATCATCAGGGAACTGTAAATCAAAACCGTGATGAAATGTCACCCCCCCAACCCCTTAGAATGGCTATCATCAAGAATACAAGAGATAACTAGTGTTGGCAAGGATGTGGAGAAAAGGAAACCCTTGTACACTATGTTGCTGGAATGTAAATAGGTGAAGCTACTATGGAAAACAGTATTGAAGCTCCTCAAAAAATTAAAAATAGCACTACTATATGATCTAAAAATTTTACTTCTGGGTATATATTTAAAGAAAATGAAAGAAGATATTAAAAAGATATATGCATTCCTATTTTTTTTAATGCTTTATTTATTTATTTTAGTTGATGTATAGTTGATTTACAATATTATATTAGTTTCAGGTGTATAGCACAGTGATTCAGGATTTTTATAAATTATATTCCGCTTAACATTATTATAAAACAATGGCTATATTTCCCCATGTTATGCAATATAGCCCTATTTCTTATCTATTTTATACATAGTAATTTGTATCTCTTCATCCCACACCCCTATCTGCCCCTCTGCACATCCCTCTTTTACTAGTTTGTTCTCTATATCTGTGAGTCTGTTTCTGTTTTGTTAAATATATATATTCATTTGTTTCACTTTTTAAGTTCCACAAAAATGGATAACAGTATTTTTCTCTCTCTGACTTAATTCACTAACTTCACACTTTCCATGTCCATCCACATTGTTGCCAAAGGCAGAATTTCATATTTTTAATGACTGAGTAATATTCCATTGTATATGTACCACATCTTAATCCAGTTACCTGTTGATGAACACTTAGGTTGCTTCTGTATTTTGGCTATTAAAAATAATGCTGCAGTGATATATAGAAACAGTGGAAACAGTGGCAGACTTTTTTTGGGGCTCCAAAATCACAGCAGATTGTGACTCCAGCCATGAAATTAAAAGATACTTACTCCTTGGAAGGGAAGTTATGACCAACCTAGACAGCATATTAAAAAGCAGAGACATTACTTTACCAACAAAGGTCAGTCTAGTCAAAGCTATGGTTTTTCCAGTAGTCATGTATGGATGTGAGAGTTGGACTATAAAGAAAGCTGAGCACTGAAGAATTGATGCTTTTGAACTGTGGTGCTGGAGAAGACTCTTGAGAGTCCCTTGGACTGCAAGGAAATCCAACCAGTCCATCCTGAAGGAAATCAGCCCTGAATATTCATTGAAAGGACTGATGTTGAAGTTGAAACTCTAATACTTTATCCACCTGATGCAAAGAACTGACTCATTTGAAAAGACCCTGATGCTGGGAAAGATTGAATGTGGGAGGAGAAGGGGACGACAGAGGATGAGATGGTTGGATGGCATCACCAGCTCAATAGACATGAATTTGAGTAAACTCTGGGAGTTGGTGATGGACAGGGAGGCCTGGCTTGCTGCAGTCCATGGGGTCGCAAAGAATCGGACATGACTGAGCGACTGAACTGAACTGATACATGCGTTCCAGCTTGAATGAGTTCATGGATATCTAGGTAGCATAATGAATGATAAACAATACATAAATCTTTTTGAGTTAATGTTTTTATCTTCTTCAGCTATATACTCAGAAGTGGAATTGCTAGATCATATGATCATTCTCTTTAGTTTTCTGAGGAAACTCTGAACTGTTTTCTGTAGTGGCTATACCAATTTACATTCCCAGCTATAGTGTACTAGAGTCCCCTTTTCTCCACATCCTCTCTAACATTTGTTATTTGCTGACATTTGGATAATAGCCATTCTGACAAGTATGAGGTATATCTCATTGTGGTTTTGATTTGCATTTCTTTGATGATTAGCAATGTTGAGTATCTTTTCATGTGCCTCTTGGCCACTTGTATATCTTCTTTGGAAAAATGTCTATTCATGTCTTCTGCTCATTTTTAAATCAAGTTCTTTTTTCTTTGATAATGAGTTAAAGGAGCTGTTTATATATTTTGGATATTAACCCCTTATCAATCGCAAGGAGACCAGTCCATTCTAAAGGAGATCAGTCCTGGGTGTTCTTTGGAAGGACTGATGCTAAAGCTGAAACTCCAATACTTTGGCCACCTCATACAAAGAGTTGACTCATTGGAAAAGACTCTGCTGCTGGGAGGGTTTCGGGGCAGGAGGAGAAGGGGATGACAGAGGATGAGATGGCTGGATGGCATCACCAACTCGATGCACATGAGTTTGGGTGAACTCCGGGAGTTGGTGATGGATAGGGAGGCCTGGCGTGCTGCAGTTCATGGGGTTGCAAAGAGTCGGACATGACTGAGCGACTGAACTGAACTGAACTGAATTGTATCATTTGCAAGTATTTTCTCCTGTTCAGTAGGTTGTCTTGTTAGTGATACTTTATCATTCATTATGCTAGTTGAATATTCATGAACTAATTCAATTTAGAAGCTTTGTTATAGTATTTCTTTGATAATTTCATCATCACGGTTCTTCTTTTCTAGGTAGATTGTTTTAGCTTCCCCTCCTGCTTTCCATCTTTGTCTTTTAGCTTTACAATTCATTTTTATAACTCATCAATTGAATCTATTGATCGCATATTTTCTTCTTCACTGAATGAGAAAGCACATGTTTTTGGGGGGGGTTGTTTTCTTTTCTTTTGCCTTTTAATGGATGCAATGAGTAAATTGAGTAAATATGTTATAGTTGATTTACACTTTTTCTTCTGCTCTCTTGTTTCCTGTTTCCATTGTTTTCCTGTTTTCTTTTTTCCTTGATTTTGTCTTTACTTTCATTTTGCGACAGTATGTTGTAGAGATTTAGAAGTATGGGCCTTGGATCTGAATTGAAAATTTGTGAAACTGGCCTTACAACATTGTAGCTTGTGACATTGGGCAAGTTACTTTAGTCTTTTTTTTTTTTTTTAACCAAAATTTTAACTGGATCTGCTTGTCTCTGTGGTCAGAGATCTAAAGTGAAATGCTCTAAGGCTCCTGACCATTTTACTTCTGAGTTCTAATTTGTCCCAATAAATAAAAAAACAGATATTGTTCCCAATCACTAGAATAGTTGCTATGGTGCTTTTATTTGTCTTGAAATTATTTTTGTCTCCAAGATATCATTAATAATAAAAAAAATTTAAATAGCTCCCAACTCCCCCAGAAATTGTATTAAATAATAGATAATTATCAAACTATTAGATTATACAATATTTAAGAAGAGATAGTAAGATACAAAATTGCTAGCACATTTTGACCACAATTATAGTAAAATCAATATGCAAAAAAAAATATGTAAGGAAATACACTCAAATGTTAACACTCTTTGTGTTTGGGAAAGAGTTATGAGAAATTTTTCCTCTTTTAAAAAAATTTATGTATTTTCCAAATCTCCTATAAAGAAATTTTATTATTTTTGAGTTAAAAACAATTTTTATATACATAATTAACATATATAATATATATTGTATAATAATCTATAAGATAGAAATAAAATAGCGTATTTGTGGATGAGATTAAGTATTTTACTTCTCTATTAATATTTTAAAGAAACTTTGGAGGGAGTAAACATTCTGAAGTTTCACTATGAAATTCTGAAATGGAATAGATTTATTTAAAGGCTAGCTTGTAGGACTGTTAGGCCTGAGTGCATAGTTTGCCAAATGAATAAAGAAAAGGAAAAAACTTACATAATTCCATAAGGTAAAGACTCAATTTGGTATTTCTTTGAAAACTTATCATAAGCAAGACTTGTTCAGAAAGCCACAGATCAATACATTTGTTCCAATTTCTACTGCTCTGCATTTTTCCATCTATGTTTACTCATTTTAAGCCTATTAAGTAATTAAAAAGAAGGCTTTGTTGGAGCAGACATCTCATTTGTTCTAGAGAAGATTGAACTATCCAATTAATGGCAACTGATGAGTCCCCAAGTTCTGAGGAAAATGAAAATAATAGGAAGGCAGTATTTTATTTTTTACATTTGAATTTTTTTAAAAATCATATATTTCCAAGCAAAGAGAGAGCAGCATAGTTTGTTTAGAATGTAACTCTCAAAGGATAAAGAATATTATTATGAGTGATTGCCTAATGAGATACTTTAACAAACTTAAGTGGAATAGCTATCTTCTCAGATTTCAGATGGAGCCTTTCTGCTATTGACCTGCTGACTTTCATAAAGACAAACCTTTCCCTTGATCCATAGCTCCTTCCTTCTCACCATGTGAAGGGCATCATATAGCAAAGGCAGGGATCTTTCTTTGAATCCTGGTATGAATGAGGTGAGATCTTGGCAGACGGCTCATTTCTTACAAATAGGAGTCTGTTTGTGCAACTCAGATTCTTGTGGCAAACTTCACTGGGCATTTCTCATTTAATTGAGTAGTTGGGAAGTTGGATGGATAGATTGGAAGGTGAAGAAGTAGGTGGGGAATTGGATGGGGGAGAATGGTAAAGAATGAATGATGAGGATTAGCTGTGCATATTATTTTACTCCGGGTATTCTCTTCCTTAATTCCCATGATTTACCCCATGGATTTTCCACATTTAGGCAATAAGTAGCCACTGTAAATTACCACTTAATAGGATCAGTTCCTCATGTCAGAAACCTCAAGTGTTCCAACAGAAAGGGAAATTAATATTTGGCTTTTTATTTTCTAAGGATTGGTGCATATGGGCACCATACTCCAAAGAGTTTCAAATTCATGTTTAGGTAAATAAATTTGTTCTCTTATGCATTTGGAATAGCAACAAAAGCTTCATATTTGAACTTTTATTGTTAAGTCAAAAAAAAATGCAAAAAACATGTGGAGCTTGGGACTTAGGCCAACATGGTAAACATAATGGTTACAACTTGGTTGTCTGTGACTATTGCCTTAAAGCTCTTTTTAAAACTTGTATTTACAGTATCATTATGTGTAGGAACAAGAACATTTTTGTGACATGAGTTGACTTCTGTTCAAAAAAGGGTTTAGAACAAGGAAATGATTTAGACTTTCTACTCAGTCACTTTTATATATCATCTATAAATCAAATGTTATCTTTCTTAAGTGTGACTTATCCTCATGGTTGTTAGGTTTTCTATATTAATTGTAGAAAAGCTACATTTTCATAGGTCTTGCATAAGTCACATGAATGAACTAGTAAGAGAGATTCATTCATATAAACATTTAAGCTGGAATCGTTAGGAGGACCTAAAAATTGTGACCTAAAGTCACTGACAAGGTCTGTTTCTCCCTCAATGGCAGAGTCCATAGAGACCAAATATACTTGGGTCTTTTGAATTTGGCTCTCTGACTTTTCTTCTTGAGGGCAGAATATGACAATCTGGGATAAACAGAGTTTCAGGCTGTCTACTGTTGGAGAACTAAGGATGTCAAAGAATACAGATGGAGTTCACAGGAACAGGGGAAATAAAACAAAGCTTAACGAAGTCCTAGAGTGATCTGTACTCTCCTTGAACACGCAAGAAGTCATTTTTGTGTTTAAGGTCAATCAGTATTGTCTCATGCTAAGATACATTGTGTGTGAGACTGTGGTAGATTCCAGAAAAGTGATTAAGTTACATGAAAGACTTTTTTTTTTTTTTTTTTTTTTTGGTCTCTAGGATTGACATAGGACCAGAGGTTTCCTCCTCACAGCCATATCATAATCAGAAGCCATGCTGTTTCCTGATTGTGAAATATCATAGCCAGATGGGGTCTGGAAAGAGTCAAGGTCAGCATGAGCCATAATTCTACCCAGAAGGCAGGTCCAGATTTCTGGTGAATGTGGAGTCAGAAAAACCATGTTGGATGCATTAAACATTCAATGGAGTGCCAAACCAAGATATCTTGCTATGTCTACTCCATAATGATGATGACTTTGAGTTTGTCAGTGGGGCAAGAAATCATTAAAGTCCATTGGCTTAAGAATAGTACATTCATCTTCCTACTAGGGCCATCCTAAGATACCAGGCTTGTGGTATGGTATCCATGTCAAACGGATCTTTCCATCTTTTAGACTCTGCTTAGAGGGACTCTTCTATAATATGTATTATAATTTCCCTTTCTCCAAATTTTCAACAACCACATTCCTCTTTTCTATGAAGAAATGATGTAGGGCAGGGAATGGGAGTAGGAATATGAAAAGAAGAAAATGTGTGTAAAAGTCAAGAGAGACACAAAAACTTGTTAAGTGTGCACCATGCAGCAAAAATGCTTATATCCTTTTCTTTTTTAATTCTCAAAACAATACTCTGTTTCATAGATGAAGAAACAGAGGTTCATAGTTGTTTTGCCATTACATAGCCAGGAAATAGGAGAACCTACATCTCTCTGGTATCAAAAATTATACTGTTTCCACTATACCACTCTACCTCAATCTACCTTAGTCACACTTTGATGGTCTTTTTCAATAAACCCTCTTGAGTGTCTCTTATATCTCAAGACTACACGAGGTGCTAAACATTGGAAGGTTATAAAATGATGTGTTAAATGGCTATAGAATTAAGAGAAATTGAAGAACACAAAGAAGGTAGCAATTTTCCTTGCAGTTGACACAGATGATCATGTGGTCTAAGAAAACTACAGTGAAGGCACATTTGTCTTCTTCTTAGAGCAGGGGTAGAAGCTTGCCAGGTTAAGAAAGCAAATAGGTGGAGGATGCAGTACTAAAAAGATGGTATTTCAGGTCTAGGAAGTAAGAATTGCAAAAGCAAATTTGAAAACTTGAAGCTCCTGCTTTATGAACTTCCATGATGCAGTCTCTGAAAATGAACAAAAGTCTCCTTTAATGTGTGCTGAGAATGGAAGCCTTCACTGAGGGGAAACTGGATGAGAGATATGGAGCTGAACAGTTTGTTAATGGTGTGAATGTGCCACCACAATGGACATTTTCCTTAACCCAAGAAAAACTCACAGAGCTGTACTGGGGGTGGTGTCAGGGCAGAGAGTGGAGGTGGGGAAGGGAGAGTGGTATAGGAGAGAGGGTTCCAGAAGTAGGGCAGGTACAAACAGAACTCACTCACCAATACAAACCTTCATTTAAAAATTCTGCTAGAGAGGGGCTTTTCTGGTGGTCCCATGGCTAAGAATTAAAAAAAAAAAAAAAATTCTGCTAGAGCCTGGTAGGTCTTGTAGCCTTCACCCAGAAGTCAGCCAAAATTGACTCAGTTGGCAGAATTCTACCAACAACAGACTTAATTGTGGTGAGGGATGTTTGTTGGGGAAGGGGAGGAGAATGGTGTTCAGATATTCACGCTATATGCTAAGTGTTAAGAAATGACCTGGTTAAACTGAGGGAAAAGGAGTTTTGAGTTGGTTCATCTTTATAAGCACACCTTTTTACTCTTATTATTAGGGCTTTGGAGAGAGGAAAGGTGTAGATACTCCTGGAGGATTATGGAGAGCTCTTTCCTGAACTAGAATGATCCTAATCTTTACCCTCAGTTCAGTTCAGTTCAGTAGCTTAGTCGTGTCTGACTCTTTGTGACCCCATGGACTGCAGCATGCCAGGCTTCCCTGTCTATCACCAACTCCTGGAGCCTACTCAAACTCATGTGCATCAAGTTGGTGATGCCATCCAACCATCTCATCCTCTGTCATCCCTTCTCCTCCCACCTTCAATCTTTCCCAGCATCAGGGACTTTTCCAATGAGTCAGTTCTTTGCATCAGGTGCTCAGAGTGTTAGAGTTTCTGCTGCAGCATCAGTCCTTCCAGTCTATATTCAGGACAGATTTCCTTTAGGATGGACAGGTTGGATCTCCTTACAGTCCAAGGGATTCTCAAGAGTCTTCTCCAGCACCACAGTTCAAAAGCATCAATTCTTCAATGTTCAACTTCCTTTATAGTGCAACTCTCACATCCATGCACGACTACTGGAAAAAGCATAGCTTTGACTACACAGACCTTTGTTGGTAAAATAATGTCTCTGCTTTTTAATATGCTGTCTAGGTTGGTCATTGATTGATATTTCTCCTGGCATCATGGGGTTCTCAAGGCAAGAATACTGAAGTGGTTTGCCATTCCCTTCTCCAGTGGACCACATTCTGTTCGACCTCTATATCAATAACCTCAGATATGCAGATGACACCACCCTATGGCAGAAAGTGAAGAGGAACTAAAAAGCCTCTTGATGAAAGTGAAAGAGGAGAGTGAAAAAGTTGGCTTAAAGCTCAACATTCAGAAAACAAGGATCATGGCATCCGGTCCCATCACTTCATGGAAAATAGATGGGGAAACAGTGGAAACAGTGTCAGACTTTATTTTGGGGGACTCCAAAAACACTGCAGATGGTGATTGCAGCCATGAAATTAAAAGATGCTTACTCCTTGGAAGGAAAGTTATGACCAACCTAGATAGCATATTCAAAAGCAGAGACATTACTTTGACAACAAAGGTCCGCCTAGTCAAGGCTATGGTTTTTCCAGTGGTCATGTATGGATGTGAGAGTTGGACTGTGAAGAAATCTTGAGCACTGAAGAACTGACGCTTTTGAACTGTGGTGTTGGAGAAGACTCTTGAGAGTCCCTTGGACTGCAAGGAGATATAACCAGTCCATTCTAAAGGAGATCAGTCCTGGGTGTTCTCTGGAAGGACTGATGCTAAAACTGAAACTCCAATACTTTAGCTACCTCATGCAAAGAGTTGACTTATTGGAGAAGACTCTGATGCTGGGAGGGATTGAAGTCAGGAGGAGAAGAGGATGACAGAGGATGAGATGGCTGGATGGCATCACCGACTTGATGGACATGAGTTTGAGTGAACTCCAGGGTTGGTGATGGAAAAGGAGGCCTGGCATGCTGTGATTCATGGGGTTGCAAAGAGTTGGAACGACTGAGCAAGTGAACTGAAGGTTGTCATCCTTTTCTTCCAAGAAGCAAGTGTCTTTAATGTCATGGCTGCAGTCACCATCTGCAGTAATTTTGGAGCCCCCAAAAATAAAGTCTCTCACTGTTTCCATTGTTTCCCCATTTATTTCCCATGAAGTGATGGGACCAGATGCCATGATCTTAGTTTTCTGAATGTTGAGTTTTAAGCCAACCTTTTCACTCCCTTTTGCCATTTTCATCAAGAGGCTCTTTAGTTTTTCTTCGATTTCTGCCGTAAGGGTGGTGTCATCTGCATATCTGAAGTTATTGATATTTCTCTCGGCAAACTTGATTCCAGCTTGTGCTTCATCCAGCCTGGCATTTTGCATGATGTACTCTGCATAAAAGTTAAATAAGCAAGGTGACCATATACAGCCTTGATGTACTCCTTTCCCGATTTAAAGCCTTGACGTACTCTTTTCCCAGTCTCTACTCTAGCAAATATTATTTCCTTTAGTAGGGAAGACCAACCCTTTTCTTCACATTCGTTTTCCCAAATACATTATAGAGTGAGTGCTTATGAGCTTGAGCTTTGGGAGAAAGTTTTCAAGAACTGACTCTACCACTTAGGAGCTGTCTGATCTTGAGCAGCTTAATTTACATATCAAATCATCACCTTCCTCATCTGTGAGATGAGAGTGATGGATAGTACTCATGAGGTCTATGTGAAGATGAAATTAGATAATGAGGACTAGAATTGATGTAACTCTTGAAATATATCAGGTGTTGCTCTTTCAAAATGCTTGACATGCATTCTGCCATTTAATTTTTTAAAATCATGACCATGTTAAGGAGCTATCATAATGAACACCATTTGAGAGGTGAAATGAGTTTCTCAAAGTTGCAGAAGTATCAGAGCTTGGATTTGAACATAGACTTTTGGACTTTAGTGGTCATACTCATTGGTTACCAGGGAAGGTAGAGCATTTGGGGACACTTACTAGAAGATATAATCTTGGAATAAAGTTTAGCTAGCTAGAGACTTCCTGGTGGGCTAGTGGTTGAGAGTCAGCCTTGCAAAGCAGGTGTTCTGGGTTCCATTCCTGGTCAGGGAGCCAAGAGCCCATATGCCTCATCCCCCCCCCCAAAAAAAAAACAAACCAAACATAAAGAGAGCAATATTGTAACAAATTCAGTAAAGACTTTCAAAATGATCCCCACAAAAACAAAACAAAACAAAAAAGATTAGCCACTTAGAGAAGCCTAGGTTTGGTGTTTTTTTTTTTTAATTCAAATCCGATGTTCAGCATATTCCTCAACATTCGACTTTTGAAGCCTTCATCTTACTTTAACTTTACAGCCACTTTAACCAATTTTCAGTTCTTCACAAATCTCGTTTACATGAAGACAGTTAAAATATTTGCTCTTCTCATGACCTGGCAAGTTGAAGAGTTGTACTTCTTCCAGTTACTGTTTTTAAATGATTTCATTCCAACCTGTGGAAAATAGAAGTCAGCATATCAAACCCTCACAAAACATCATCCCGCCATGTTCTTACTGTACTTTTGGAAAACATTCCCACAGCTCCACAAATTAGAGGTGTAAATATCCATTGTATAGTCAACACAGATCTGGATTTTTCTTGGGATACATATTCATATAAGTTCAATCCCATTCTGGTTGTATTAGCCATTGACCTCAAAAGGGATCCCCAGATGTTGTAAGCATTAAGATCTAGAATTTAACAGGCTGCCTTTTTTTTTTTTCTTTTTTCATTTTGAAAGTTTCTGTCAGAGGCCTTGAGTGTGAATGAGGAAGACTGCCTTTCGTCCAAAACCTACCAACTTGTTTCCATGCTATAAAGAGCAGACATGGGGAAAGTTCAGTGAGGGTGTCAGGGCTGCTCTGACATATCTATCATGGTTTGCAAAGTGTGCGATCAGTCTCTTGGCAAAACCCTGAGGAGGGGAACTTCTCCAGCTCTGGCTCTAGCCTGCCATCCCTCTTTTGAGCTTGGCACTTAATGAATCGGTCTTTGGCTTGCTTGCGTCTCAGAGTCAGGCTGGAATAAGCTTCATTCTCAATGTAGGGCTTTTCAGTTTTGTCTCTAGTATTTCCTTTGCAATAGAAATTTTATTAACATTCATAAATAAAGTTGTCCACATACTGTCATCTATCTCTTTTTCACCTAACTTATCCCAGATTTTCTGGGAATTGTCTGAAAATGATTCACATTGTAAGTGAACAATTTCCACATTGTTCTTGCTGGTCTCTAACTAGAACCTTGCCCTTGGTTAAGTCAGTGAGAAAGATGTGAATTTCTTCTCTTTGGTCTTGTTAAACAAACAAACCAAAGAATACATAAAACAATTCTTGGCATCAGTGGCAAGATTTCTTCTCTTTAGAAGATATCACTGTGGGGGAAATGGTGCTGCACTTTCCGAGATAAAATTAACACCTTATCTCAAGAAATAGCAGGAAGAATCTGGACCATATGCCTAGAGAAATTTGGGGGGGTTAGACAGTCCAACACTAGTAAGTCACCTGGTCATGCTGATGACCTTTGTGTTTTATGATCTAAGTCTTGGTTTCAGGAAAGATTATGATCAACATTGATCTTAAGATGAGTACTTACAAGGTATTACTGAAGAGGGTTGAAGTTGCCATTTGTCCTCAAATTACCCCCACAGAATTGCCCCCATAGATGGTTAGATAGCATCATTGACTCAATGGACATGAATTTTAGCAGTCTCTGGGAGACAATAAAGGACAGGGAAGCCTAGCATGCTGCAGTCCATGGGGTCTCAAAGAGTCAGATATGACTTAGTGACTGAACAACAACAAGCACTGCATTAAGGAATTGATGAAACTAAGGCCTGGAGAGGTCGAGTAGATTTCCCAAGGTCACCTAGCTAGTAAGTGGCAGATTTAGGACTGCAGATCTTTTCTGAGTACAAAGTATTTATCTACTACTCTATTCTACTGCTCTTCCATCAAACAATATTCTTTTTTTTTTCTATCTAATATCATATGTCTAATGCACTTCTTTGCATTGATCGCTGAAGAAGGCTTTCTTATCTCTTCTTGCTATTCTTTGGAACTCTGCATTCAGATGCTTATATCTTTCCCTTTCTCCTTTGTTTTTTGCCTCTCTTCTTTTCACAGCTATTTGTAAGGCCTCCCCAGACGGCCATTTTGCTTTTTTGCATTTCTTTTCCATGGGGATGGTCTTCATCCCTGTCTCCTGTACAATGTCACGAACCTCAGTCCATAGTTCATCAGGCACTCTATCTATCAAATCTAGGCCCTTAAATCTATTTCTCACTTCCACTATATATCATAATGGATTTGATTTAGGTCATACCTGAATGGTCTAGCAGTTTTCCCTACTTTCTTCAATTTAAATCTGAATTTGGCAATAAGGAGTTCATGATCTGAGCCACAGTCAGCTCCTGGTCTTGTTTTTGTTGACTGTATAGAGCTTCTCCACCTTTGGCTGCAAAGAATATAATCAATCTGATTTCGGTGTTGACCATCTGGTGATGTCCATGTGTAGAGTCTTCTCTTGTGTTGTTGGAAGAGGGTGTTTGCTATGACCAGTGCATTATCTTGGCAAAACTCTATTAGTCTTTGCCCTGCTTCATTCCACATTCCAAGGCCAAATTTGCCTGTTACTCCAGGTGTTTCTTGACTTCCTACTTTTGCATTCCAGGCATCTGGTCCCATCACTTCATGGGAAATAGATGGGGAAACAGTAGAAACAGTGTCAGACTTTATTGGGGGGGGCTCCAAAATCACTGCAGAGGGTGACTGCAGCCATGAAATTAAAAGACGCTTACTCCTTGGAAGAAAAGTTATGACCAACCTAGGTAGTATATTCAAAAGCAGAGACATTACTTTGCCGACTAAGGTCCGTCTAGTCAAGGCTATGGTTTTTCCTGTGGTCATGTATGGATGTGAGAGTTGGACTGTGAAGAAGGCTGAACACCGAAGAATTGATGCTTTTGAACTGTGGTGTTGGAGAAGACTCTTGAGAGTCCCTTGGACTGCAAGGAGATCCAACCAGTCCATTCTGAAGGAGATCAACCCTGGGATTTCTTTGGAAGGAATGATGCTAAAGCTGAAGCTCCAGTACTTTGGCCACCTCATGCAAAGAGTTGACCCATTGGAAAAGACTGATGCTGGGAGAGACTGGGGGCAGGAGGAGAAGGGGACGACCCAGGATGAGATGGCTGGATGGCATCACGGACTCGACGGACGTGAGTCTGAGTGAACTCTGGGAGATGGTGATGGATAGGGAGGCCTGGCGTGCTGCGATTCATGGGGTCGCAAAGAGTTGGACACGACTGAGGGACTGAACTGAACTGAACTGAATGCACTTCTACTTAGTACACTGTGTGTGCACACCTGCATGTACCACATTCAACAAATATCTGTTAATATTTCAAAACAGTCCTTTTAAAAAAAACTCAATTTTTTTTTATTGGCGTGTAATTGCTTTACCATGTTGTGTTAGTTTCTGCTGTATAACAGCATGGATCAGCTGTATATATACATATATCCCCTCCTTCTTAGGCCCCCCTCCCACACATTTTGCATCCCACCCTCTAGGTCATCACAGAGCACCGAACTTCCTGTGTTATATAGCAGATTCTCACTAGTTATCTATTTTACACATGGTAGTGTGTGTGTGGATATATATATATATATCCGGAGAAGGCAATGGCAACCCATACAGTACTCTTGCCTGGAAAATCCCATGGGTGGAGAAGCCTGGTAGGCTGCAGTCCATGGGGTTGCTAAGAGTCAGACATGACTGAGCATCTTCACTTTCACTTTTCACTTTCATGCATTGGAGAAGGAAATGGCTACCCACTCCAGTATTCTTGCCTGGAGAATCCCAGGGACGGGGGAGCCTGGTGGGCTGCCATCTATGGGGTCGCACAGAGTTGGACACAACTGACACGACTTAGCAGCAGCAGCAGCAGCAGCAGCAGTGAGTATATATCAATGCTACTCTCTCAAGTTGTCGCACCCTCCCCTTCCCTCACCGTGTACATGTCCATTTTCTATGCCTGTGTCTATTTCTGCCCTGCAAATAGGTTCATCTATACCATTTTTCTAGATTCCACATATATGTGTTAATATATAGTATTAGCTTTTTTCTTTCTGGCTTACTTTACTCTGTATAATGGACTCTAGGTTCATCCACATCACTGCAGTATTTCAAAGTACTCATAAATGCATTCTGCATTAATCGTCATATGCCATCAGATGGGAATCACAGAAACAGAAACTTACACTTGTGTCACCATAGTCTCTGAGCCAGTAGGTACCTTTGAGTGAAGGTCTGAAGTCAGAGGTATGGGTCTGAGTTCAAACTAGGGGGCCCCATTGCAGGCAACCCCTCATTTCCTAGGAAGACTCAGGTTATCCCTGCTCAGAGTATATCTTATCTTTGGGGTAAGTGGACCATCCCAGTCTCTAAAGGATAAATTAATGTAGGGAGGCTTCTTACCCATGTGCTATTGTGAAGTAGAAATGACATACAGAGCCAATTAATAGCTCTTATTTTTCTTCCCATCCTGTAGTCTTTATCAGAACCTCCAAACTCCTCTTCTCTGAAGCAGTTGAGCCTCTAAGAAGGTGTGAGAATGCTAATCAATCTAATGTCATGTTTCATTTGCTCCTGACAACATTAACTCTTCAGTTTCTTCATACTTTGTAAATAGATGAATATTTATTACTATGGGAGAAAACACTACTGTCTACAATGACTGCAGCTGAAAAGGAAGGAAGGAAGGAAAGAAGGAAGTTCGCTCAGTCGTGTCCGACTCTTTGCGACCCCATGGACTGTAGCCTACCAGGCTCCTCTGTCCATGGGATTTTCCAGGCAATAGTACTGGAGTGGATTGCCATTTCCTTCTCCTGCAGATCTTCCTGACCCAGGGATCGAACCCGGGTCTCCCGCATTGTAGACAGATGCTTTACCATCTGAGCCACCAGGGAAGTCAGCTGAAAAAATGATAATAAACATGAGAGATTAACAGGGCTCATGAGAGGAATCAGATCAGGGATGGTGAACCAGGGTCTGTGGAATGTAAAACAACTGTCATCCTAAGAACAGCTAAAATGTTAGACATGCTGAAGCACATTGTGTTGGTGGAAAGTAATGAAAGGGAGTTTCAGATTATAGTGTGTAATTAACATTTGCATAAATATTCATACCAGGGTACTTTGTGGATAGTAGCAGATATTCAAAATATATACACTCAGACACACACATGCACAGCTAAGAGGCACAGAAAAATGTATATTTATGAACTCATCATTTAAGATCTCCTTCAAAACTCATTTCTGGAGCTAAATCTTCCTTTATTTCCCCTACAAAGAGCACTTGCATTTCATTTCAAACTCTATAACTTCTCTGTTTATGAATCTATTATTCCTCTAGAACCTTGGCTTTCCTGGCTGTTGCTTCCATAGTGCCTAGCAGGTAGGTAGTAAATGATCAACTCTTGTTGTTCACTCACTAAGTCATGTCCAACTCTTTGCAACCCCATGGACTGTAGCATGCCAGGCTTCCCTGTCCTTCACTATCTCCCAGAGCTTGCTCAAACTCATGTACATTGATTTGGTGATGCCATCCAACCATCTCATCCTCTTGCCCCCTTTTCCTCCTGCCCTCAATGTTTCCCAGCACTGGGGTCTTTTCCAGTGAGTCGGGCCTTCACATCAGGTGGCCAAAGTATTGGAGCTTCAGTTTCAGCATCAGTCCTTCCAATGAATACTCAGGATTGATTTTCTTTAGGATTGACTGGTTTGATCTCCTTGCTGTCCTGGGATGCCCAAGAGTCTTCTCCAGCACCACAGTTTGAAAGCATCAATTCTTTGACACTCATCCTTCTTAATGATCCAGCTCTCACATCTGTACGTGACTACTGGAAAAACTATAGCTTTGACTAGCTGGACCTTTGTCAGCATATGATCAATAATGATGGTCAAATGAATAAAGATTTGTCAAGGCAAGAATTATGTGGTTCAGTTTCATTTAACTAATAGATACTGTGCACCAGACACTGTGTTAGTCACTGAGGAACAGGAATATCTCAAAGAACTTTCAGCCATTTCTTATCAGTGGTCCCAGGTGGTGGCTGTGACTGCATCTTGTTGCTGTCAATTCATTTGATGAGTCAGCCAATGAGTTTTTCCCTTGGTTCTTACAACGTATCTGACACTTTCAGGATTTCTGAGGACACAAGGTAGAGAAGTTTGAAGGAAGTACTAGTCTGTGTCATAAATGCTGTGCTTGGTGCATGTCCAGAATTTCTGGAAAACAGAGAGCAAGAGATTCCAGCTCAGCTTGGAAGACTCAGTAAAGACTTCCAGGTTGTGTGAACTGAGTTTTGAAGGAGTGGGAGTTACTGGGGTGGGTATTGGAGGCAAGGGGATCCTGGGCACATTCTGAGATGGAGAGAGAGATGTGGGAAGCCCGCCAGCAGTCAGCATGGCTGTGGCCAGGGTTCCTGTGCTCAGCAGCCTTTTGGGAGGGAAAGGTGGTCCTATCAGGTGAGAGCTGCAGGTTCAGAAGGCCAGAACCAAAACTGTTAGAGGGGCCAGGGAAAAGGAGGCAAGAGGAGGTGAACAATCAGATCTCTTTAAAGTGGAGAACAGATCAAAGGGCGGAAGAGATCAACTCAAAGTGTAAACTGAAAAGGCTGAGGCTAGAGTCTGCGCTTGCCTTGATCCAAGTCTTGGGAATCTTCTGAGATGGAATACAGATGCCTTGGCATGCCCATCTCTAATTGTCCCAAGTTCAGGACTAGGGAGGAGCTGAGGATGCTGCCTCCTTCAGAGCTAGGCCTGCTCACATGGTCCACATCAAAGAGGAAGAAGCAATTACACCCTGTGATGTGCGTGACACATTCACAGATGCTTTAAGTTAAGCATTTCAGGGTATCAACTCTTAAATAGCCCTTTGTCGCTTGGACTTTTACTTTGCTTTCAAAGTCAGCTTTATCTTGGTGGCTAATATCAGCCTTAGCATTCAGTTAGGGTTGAAACATTACATTTTACTATCCAAATAATTGGTGAGTTAAAAATGCTTCCAACAGTTTATGACTCATACTTTTCAACTAATAGGTGAAAAAAACCAAGGTGGGTGACTGTAGATGCCTGATTTAGGGACAGGCTAAAGTGCCACTGTATTCTCAATGTGATTTTTGGCCTGATACTCTCAAGTCATCCCAGGCTTTCAGCCTATGCCTGAAGTTAAGAGAGCCACGTCCATTTAGATTCAAGTTCATTGTCTACATGATGTACAGCATTTTAAGTTCTCAATCATACAGTATTTTTATGTGTTGGAAAGATCTGAGAGTAGGTTTTGATAGACATGAGTCAAGGTTGAAAGCAAGAGGTTATTGGATAGGGAATACACAAAATTTACTTCTTTTGAAGTTTTATCAGATTGGTTAAATTTGGTTCAATTTGTCAAATATTTATGGAGCACGTTGCTACATACAAAATGTGATACCATAGCCTCTGACCATCAATGATGGGCCTCATAGGCCCCTTGTCCAACCTTTAACAACACAAGGTAAGTACACAGATAACTGAGATGACAGTGCATGGTGTAGTGAGACCAGCTTCTGCGGGGGGAGGGTGTTGAGTGAGTAGGTTTGTGTGTGCTCGTGAGAGAAATAGTAACTTGGGGAGACAGGGAGCTCAGGTCACACAGGAAGGACACCAAACAAGAAGGCTGGGTGTGAAGATAGCTCTGCCTATCTAGAAAAAGGACTTTAGGTAAGTTATCCAGACCCCAGAGGTGGCTTGCTCGTCTCTCAGATAGGGATGACAAAGCCTTCCCTTCTCACTCAGAGGTTAGTTATGAAATCCAAATATGTCGCTTAATCCTGTAGAACTGAAAATATCAATATATCGAGAGCTTACATGCTCTTCTTGATGCAAAGACCTGACTCATTTAAAAAGACCCTAATGCTGGGAAAGATTGAAGGTGGGAGGAAAAGGGGACGAAAGAGGATGAGATGGTTGGATGGCATCACCGACTCAGGAATTGGTGATGGACAGGGAGGCCTGGTGTGCTGCAGTCCATGGGGTCACAAAGAGTCAGACACAACTGAGCAACTGGATCTAATTTAACTGAATTACATGTTCTTCATTATTTAGCAGAATCAGAATTGGAATCCAGGCTATTTGATTTATCCCATGAACCACTAAATTCTGAGAGCCTTCCTGAGTGTTTTTCTTTCTTTTTTGCTGGGATTTGCTCTATTAGAAAAATCTTTGTGATTGCTGTAGGCAGCTGCATGTGTCTCTTGATTCATAGGGAAGGGTGGAATAAGGACGAGGAAGAAGGTGACACTGTGGGTGGATGATTCTAAATTCTGTGAGTCAAATACAATTCCTGGGGTTCTGAAGCTGCTTGGAACCTCTTGAAAGATTGCCTTTCGCACTGCATTTTAACTTACACAGTGTGCGTGTATTAGCTAAGTGGGCCTGCACTCACATGTCCAGTCCCATCCGAGGGCTGGAGGCTCTTAAAGCATTCAAGAGAATTTGACTTTTTCTTAACCAGTGGGTTTTTTCCAGCCTTACTTGAATGGACTCTTGTAGGAGTTAAGTGATCTTAAAATGGGAAACTAAGCATTGAATCTAATCAGGGTATTCATCACAGGAAACCTTCTCAACAGACTAGTGTTTGAGTAAGTTGCAATGTTGATGGAAATAAGCAGATCACTCTGAGTATTCTGGACAGTTTTCCAGTTGTTCTGCTTCAAATCAATTATTCATATTTTTCTTGTGACTGAAAATGGACGGATCTCAGAGGAATGCTCCAGGACGTCCCCTGGTCCTGGAAATCAAATGAAAGAAATGTATTCATTGCCTATATTTATGGTTTTATGTCTAAGTTATAGCCCCTGTTTGATTCAGTTCTTTTCCTCAATTCTTCCCTTTTTTGGCCATGTGACATGCGGGATCTTAATTCCCTGACAGGGATTGGACTCATACCCTCTGCATTGAATGTGAAGAATCTTAACCACTGGACTGGCAGGGAAGTCACCTTTTCCTCAATTCAGATAGCAAGGGAGACTTGCTGAGCAGGCAGAACATTTCGTTAGAATCTCTAGGAGGTGTGTGATGCAAAAAGAAGTCATTGATTCTTATGGAGCTTCTTAAATGGATCTGTAGTGGGAGCCTAAGACCAGTTATCACTCTAGTCACTTATTAAGGAAAAGAAGCATCCCAGATACCAAAGCAAACCTCATGTTCCTTCTAAAGAGCTTCCGGTAGCAGACCCAGTCTGAAAATTATAAGTAAGGGTTGGGATTTTGAGGAAACCTCTTCCTCCTCTTTGGTTTGATTGGTAGCAGTCCTGCTAAAAGCATGGTTGTTTTTATCATTCTTTTCTTTTATAGTTTCTTCAGGAAAGCCCCAGGCTTCTGAGGCCAGATTCTGCTTTCCTTGGAGATTGTTTTTTTTTTTTTTAATATGAGGACAGGAAACATTTGTTTGACTTCTTCACTTTTGTGACACAGTTGCCCACTCCCCTGCCCACACACCCTCATTTGATACCTCCTGAAAAGTCCTGCCAACATTAACCACCTTTTAATGTGGCTTTGGCTGAATTTGTCCTAGGAAGTAAGTGTGGCAGAGCACCCCCTATCTCAACGACTCCAGCCACTTCTAACTGAGCTCACCCACTGTTCACTTCAGGGTTCAGAGGTGTGGGCAACTGTGCACAGTGCTGGGCAGCCTGAGGGTGCAAGCTGCTTCAGCCGGGCAGGCAGGCTGCTCCGAAGCCTAACACTGCACTTTTCAGAGAGGAGCTGCTACCTGCTGTTTTTGATGATCATCTGGAAAAGTTACAGAATTTATTTAGGGAAATAGAGAAATACATAGCAATCAAGGGAACTGTTCAAAATCCACAAGCTATTACAGCACTGGTAGAAGGTGAATTTCCAGATTTCTTTTCTAACACATTTAATGTCATAAATTGCATTTAGTGGCTGTTTATTTTCAACTGTTGTGAGGCTTTAGAGCAATTCTAAACATGTAACATGCTCTGACACCTCGATTTGTTAAATCTCCACTGAGAAGCTCTGTGGAGAAAGGAAGCTTACTTACTCTGAAGGAAGTAAGTGGGGGCGTCCCCCTACCTTGCAGCAGAGAAAACTGACTTGTAAAAGAGTTTATGTGTAGCCTGAAGCCAAACAGTGAGTTAGTGGGAGACATGTTCTAGAAAGTCAGCCTCAGGCTCAGAGCCCCTTGTGTACCTCTGGGCCATGGTTCTGACCATTAGCTGACACAAGCTTGCCAAGGTAAAGCAGTAGAAATGCAGAAGAAAAGCAAAAATTATCATGAGATCCACTTGGGTTACATTATCACAGGATGCCACTCTCTCTGTCGTCAGCCCTTTCTATAAACACAGCCAAGGACTAATCTCCCCAGATAACCTCAGTTCAGTTCAGTTCAGCCACTCTGTTGTGTCTGATGCTTTGCGACCCCATGGACTGCAGCACGCCAGGCCTTCCTGTCCATCATCAACTCCCGGAGTTTACACAAACTCATGTCCATTGAGTCGGTGATCCCATCCAACCATCTCCTCCTCTGTCATCCTCTTCTCCTCCCGCTTTCAATCTTTCCCAGCATTAGGGCCTTTTCAAATGAGTCAGTTCTTTGCATCAGGTGGCCAAAGTATTACCACCTCCAAAAACCTGGGGACTCTGCAGGACTCAGGGCAATGTGAAGGCAACCAGGTCTTCCTCTGATTGCCTTCAGTTCAGTTCAGTTTAGTTGCTCAGTCGTGTCTGACTCTTTGCGACCCCATGAATCACAGCACTCCAGGCCTAGGTGGCAATAAAGAGATACTTGCAGTGACCACATCAGTCTCTTTTTCATCTTACTCTGTACTGGATGGGCAGGCAGACTGTTAGAAGAAGTTAGGAGAAATTTAAAATCAAATTTCTAACCTTTCATTCTATTGAGATATTTTTTTTCTGATGTGAAAGAAACTTGGCACTGTTTCAGAGAAGGAAAATAATCCAGTGGAAAATACATTTTCCTGCAAGCTTTTCTGTAAAAACATCAAAGTCAAGAAAACCAAGTGAAATCATTATTCAATACCTCTAAGAGCCTCAAATTACCTTCTCAGCTTCTTGGTCGATGGGCATTCATCTACTTTTCCTCCCCTGTGTGAGCAGCAGTGTTGTCTGGAGCATGTGGTATTGGTACAGTAGATTTATGTGTATTTTAAAGGCACTGAGTCCACCTCACTTTAACCTTCTACTTTAAGGGTCAACCTACTGTAAAGCTACTTTCAGTTTCATAGTAATTTATCAAATTGAGTCTGCTCCATGCTTTCAGGATTGAGAGAACTGTGGGGTAAGGTGTTCTTATTAATACCCTGTGAGTGCCAGTGAGGGATTTCCAGCTGGATGAAAGATCCCTGAAGTGCATTTTTCTGGGCTGCTTTCTCATCCTGTGGAGCACTCACCTATAAACCAGAGCCAAACATGGAATCCTTTTACAGTCAAAAACCATGCTACTCTTAAATCAGCCCACATGCTGTGCAAGATGATTTTGACTAAAGATTGGTTCTGTTCTGTGCACATAACTATTCTACCATTCCTGTCCCCACTTTTTAAATCCCAAGTATCAACAACAACAACAAAAAATATACACAATCTACAAGTTGAGAGTAGGTATTATTTGGTGGCAGTGTTAGGACTCGAGCCGGGAGACAGTATCTCAGGTGACCCCGAGAGAGCTGACTCCAAAAATGTAGGGGAGGAACCAGGCTATATACATGTCTGCAGCAAGGGGCAAGTAATCTGAATATTAAAAGATTATTGTTAATTAATAGAAAACTAAATCTATTTCACATGAAGAGATTTAGCAATCTTCTATATGGGAAGATGCGTGTCTGAGCTTGCTGAAACCATTTCTTTCATATGCATCTAGCTATCTGGGGCCAATCCTGCTTTCTTTTATTGTTCACACTGTTGTTGCTCAGTTGAGTTCAACCCTTTGCAACCCCATGGACTGCAGCACACCAGGCTTCCCTGTCCTTCACCATCTCCCAGGGTTTGCTCAAACTATGTCCATTGAATCAGATATGTTGGCATACCAATTCCTTGTTTACTGTAAGAGATGGCTGATTTGGCAGCTGGCCACCTTTCACATCCCCCCAGCTCCTCAGAACTGGGGAGGAAGTAGCTGATGGTTTCCAAATAGCTGGCTTTGTTTCACCTGGGCTTAGAAATTTACATTTGGAAAAGGCCTGTTTACTGGTAGAATGTAGAGCAGAAAGTATTTCTGCAGGACTTCAAGTTTTATAACAAGAGAAATATATATACTCTGTGTATGTGTGTGTGTGTGAGAGAGAGAGAAAGAGTGGTGGCGGGGGGAGGGAGGGAGCAGGAGAGAGAAAGAGACAGGATATGTATATGTATACCTGTGTTGGCCTGTCTTCTCTATGATTGATGGTTGTTTCCTGGGTCCAATTGAAATGGTTTTTCAAATAATTTTGTCCTGGAGAGCTCAGCACAGGTGAAGTTCTCCATTGGTCCATAGCATTCCCTCAGAAGGTGTTTTTTGAGCCCTCTTCTTCTCCCTTTCTACAGATATTCAAATTTCTTTGGTGACTGGAAGGAATGGCAGTACCATTTTATAGATTTCCTGAAAATTGGTAGATTCATTTTATGTTATAGAAAAAGAGCCAGTAAAGTTTATTCACTTGCTCAAGGTCACACTAATGAGTGATTTTATGAAACTTGTTCTTGACTCCAAGAGCTGGCAATAAAGAAGATACTCTTCCTCTTTCTTGATATCAGGCTAACTGATACTCGGACTTCTATAATCATAATCCCAGGTGGTCATTCATATACTCAAGAGCTTCTCAAACCGAAACATCGACCATCTTTTTCAAGCATTGTTCCAGATTTGGGGGCCAATGATCTGAAGTTATAGGTGATGGTACTAATGGTTTTGAGGGGATATCAGATAATGTCAACATGTGGTCCCTGTATTCTCTGAACCTCCAGTCTATCTGGGGAGACAGAACTCTAAAACATCTTGCTGCTGCTGCTGCAGCTAAGTTGCTTCCGTCATGTTCAACTCTGTGCGACCCCATAGATAGCAGCCCACCAGGCTCCGCCGTCCATGGGATTCTCCAGGCAAGAAACTGGATCGGGTTGCCATTTCCTTCTCCAATGCATGAAAGTGAAAAGTGAAAGTGAAGTCGCTCAGTGGTGTCCAACTCTTCACAACCCCCTGGACTGCAGCCTTCCAGGCTCCTCCATCCATGGGATTTTCCAGGCAAGAGTACTGGAACGGGGTGCCATTGCCTTCTTAAGAGCATAGAAAATGACATGTGTTCCCACATAGAGTGTGACCCAAGTATAGGAGCAGCTGACTTGTCCAGGCAAGACTTGTATAGCATGTACTACTTTCTGGAGCACTGACAAGAATCAAGAAGAAAAAAGTAAAACCTATCATAAGTCAACAGGTTATCTAAAAGCCCATGCTAGAAAAACGTAGGCCCTATAGATCCTTATGAATCATCTTTGTTTAGATACAGCGGTTACAAAGTGGACTAGAGGGTTTTCTACCAGTTCTGGAAACTTTCAGGCTTTTGGTGCAGAAGAACTGGTTTCTGTTTGCTTGCTTGCTTGCATGTTTTGTTTTTGGCCATGCTGCATGGCTTAGTTCTCCCACCAGGGATTAAACCATGGCCCTTGGCAGTTAAAGTGCAGAATCGTAACCACCAGACCACCATGGAATTCCCAAGAACAACTGGTTTTGAGATTAAGTGTTACTATGTGCTGGCTGTGTGATCTTGGGCAAGTCAGTGACTTCTCTGAGTACCATTTTTTCTCTAAATGGTGATAGCAGTATCTATTGACAGGGACACTGTGAGGGTTAACAGAGGTAATGTTTGGGAATATGGAGTTGGTAACACTGGTTATTGATACAAGGGACCTCTTACAATTATCCTCTTATGATACTTAATTACAGTGGACTAGAAGCACAGCACTGGAAGAGAAGTGGATGTATAACCACGCAGGAAGACACACTGAAGTGAAAAAGGTTCCAGCTCTCAGGCAACCACAGGGGACAGGTCACTTAACAGATCATCAACTCTCATGATAAATGTCCAGGTCTGACTCAGCATGAAGATATCATTATATCAGAACAATACTTCCAGGCTTATTCAGAGTGAGTTTACCCAGCCAGATCCTAAATAGCAGAGAGCTTGAAAGAAGGATTTGTTTTTTTTTTTTCCCTCTCTCTTTTGTTTTGAATTGTAACCATTATAACAACAACTAAATCAGCTAGTACTTCATGTGTTACTGTGTTCCAGATACTATCCTGAGGACTTTATATTGTATTAACTCATTTAACCCTCAGCAACATTTCATGGAGGATAGCACAAGGATCTATGTCACAAATGGTGAAGTTAAAGTTCAGTGAAAGTAACTTTCCTAAAGTCACATAGCTATCAAGTGATAGAGTAATGATTTTAACCAAAGTAGTCTGGCTCCAAAGCCCACACTTTTAGCCACTGTTTAATTGATATTAAATTGATACTTTTAAACCTCATTTGTCAGTGATGGAGAAAACATCTGAATATTTGCCTTTCAAGTTTGAGTTTTTGGACATTCAGAAATTTCCAATTTCTACATGGTTAAATTTATGAATTAAAAATGAATTCATCCTTGCCCACATGAAGTTTAGCTGCTCAAGTTTACCTTATCCTATTCTTTTATGTTTATTTTTAATTTTTATTTTGAGATAATTAGAGTTTCACAGGAAGTTTCAAAAATAGTATAGAGCAGTCCTGTGCACCATTTATCCAGCTTCCCCTAATGGTTACATTTTACATAATTATAGCTCACTATCAGAATCAGGAAGTGGAATAGTGTGTGTGCATAATTCGATGCCATTTATCACATATGTACATTCATGTAGCAATCTCTGCAATCAAGATACAGAACTATTCCATCATCACAAAGCTTTTTATGCTTTCATTTTTATTCAAAATGTTTTGTTTTGTCTGGAATGTATTTTGGTGTTATTGAGAAGTAGAGAATCTATTTCCTAATTTCCAATTTTCTCAGAACGATTTATTTTGACCAAATCATCATTTGACACTAATTAGAAATGTCGCCCTTCCATTCTAGTACTGCACGATGACAAACGCCAGATCTTTCAGAGGTTAGGGTGGTTGTTCTTCCAATTTACTGCCTTACCTCCTAAAATTTGGGTCATGGCAGAAGTGGGATTTGATTTTTATGCCATTGGAAATAACAGAGCTTACATCAGGGTCTTGGACCACCTAACTGCACTGTTGTGAAATTAGTGCCTTCTATTTCCTTGAATTTATCTGTAAGTCTCTTTGGGGCAGCCTGGATGCGGGGACCACCTGCTGCACTTACTGGTACCTCCTTTTCAGGGCAGCATATCTCAGAAACTCAGAAGGGAGTGGTCATGAGTTAAGAGTCACAAAACTCAAAGTTTCATCACTTTAAAAATTTCCTTAATTTTTCTTCAGCCTCAGCTTTCTCATCTGTAAAATGAGAAAAATAGTCTCTGCTTCAGGGTTATAATTTTTATGAAGATTAGTTGAGGCAATATATTTTATTTATTTACATGTAATTGATTTAATTCTCTTTTTTATTGAATATAAATGACATAAAACATTGTATTAGTTTTAGGTATACATCATAATGATTTGATAATTGTATATACTGTGAGATGATCACCATTGTAAGTCGCGTTAACATCTGCCCCGGTGGCTCAGATGCTAAAGAATCTGCCTGCAGTGTGGAAGACTCAGTTTCAATCCCTGGGTCAGGAAGATCCCCTAGGGAAGGTAATGGCAGCCCATTCCGGTATTCTTGCCTGGAGAATCCCATGGACAGAGGAGCCTGGCAGGCTATAGTCCATGGGAATTCAAAATTCAGACATGACTGAGCCACTAACATTCACTATGATGAAGGCTTTTAAGATTTACTCTCTTAGCAACTGCCAAATATACAATACAGTTAGCTATAGTCACCATGCTGTATATTACATCCCCATGATTTATTTGCTTTATAAGTTTTGACTCTCTTCACCCATTCTTCCCAGCCCACCACCACCTCTAGCAACCACCAGTCTGTTCTCTGTACCTATGAGCTTGTCTTTGTTTGGTTTTTAAGATTCCACATGTAAGAGAGGTCTTATGGTATTTGTCTTGTCTGACTTCTTACACTTAGCATAGTGTCCTCAAAGTTCACCCATTTTGTCACAAATTGCAGAATTACCTTTTTTATAGCCAAATAATATTCCAGTTCCAGAAAAACATCTATTTCTGCTTTATTGACTATGCCAAAGCCTTTGACTGTGTGGATCACAAGAAACTGTGGAAAATTCTGAAAGAGATGGGAATCCCAGACCACCTGACCTGCCTCTTGAGAAACCTATATGCAGGTCAGGAAGCAACAGTTAGAACTGGACATGGAACAACAGACTGGTTCCAAATAGGAAAAGGAGTACGTCAAGGCTGTATATTGTCATCCTGCTTATTTAACTTCTATGCAGAGTACATCATGAGAAACGCTGGGCTGGAAGAAACACAAGCTGGAATCAAGACTGCTGAGAGAAATATCAATAACCTCAGATATGCAGATGACACCACCCTTATGGCAGAAAGTGAAGAGGAACTAAAAAGCCTCTTGATGAAAGTGAAAGAGGAGAGAGAAAAAGCTGGCTTAAAGCTCAACATTCAGAAAACGAAGATCATGGCATCCGGTCCCATCACTTCATGGGAAATAGATGGGGAAACAGTGGAAACAGTGTCAGACTTTTTTTGGGTGGGGGCTCCAAAATCACTGCAGATGGTGACTGCAGCCGTGAAATTAAAAGACGCTTACTCCTTGGAAGGAAAGTTATGACCAATCTAGATAGCGTATTCAAAAGCAAAGACATTACTTTGCCAACAAAGGTTGGTCTAGTCAAGGGTATGATTTTTCCAGTGATCATGTAAGGATGTGAGAGTTGGACTGTGAAGAAATTGATGTGTTTGAACTGTGTGTTGGAGAAGACTCTTGAGAGTCCCTTGGACTGCAAGGAGATCCAACCAGTCCATTCTGAAGGAGATCAGCCCTGGGATTTCTTTGGAAGGACTGATGCTAAAGCTGAAACTCCAATACTTTAGCCACCTCATGCGAATAGTTGACTCATTGGAAAAGACTGTGATGCTGGGAGGGATTGGGGGCAGGAGGAGAAGGGGATGACAGAGGAGGAGATGGCTGGATGGCATCACCAACTCCATGCACATGAGTTTGGGTGAACTCCGAGTGTAGGTGATGGACGTGGAGGCCTGGTGTGCTCCAATTCATGGGTTTGCAAGGAGTCAGACACGACTGAGTGACTGAACTGAACTGAACTGAATATTCTACTGATGCTTCCGTAGTGGCTCAGTGCAATGCAGGAGACCCAGGTTCAATCCTTGGGTTGGGAAGATTCCCTTGAGGAGGAAATGGCAACCCACTCCAGTATTCTTGCCTGGAGAATTCCATGGACAGAGGAGCCTGGTAGGCTACTGTCTATTGGGTTGCAGAGAGTCAGACACAACTGAGTGATTAGCACAGTATTCCATGTATTCCATTGTACATATATACCACAATTTCTTTATCCATTTATCTATCAATGGACACTCAAGTTGTTTCCATATCTTGGCTATTGTAAATAGTGCTGCAACAAACCTGGGGGTGCACATATCTTTTCAAATTAGTTTTCATTTTCTTTAGATAAATGCCCAGAAATGAAATTGCTGGATCATATGGTAGTTCTATTTTTAAAATTTTAAGGAACTTCCATACTGTTTTCCATAGTGGCTGCACCAGTTTACATTCTCACCAAAAGTGTACAAGGGTTCCCTTTTCTACACATCCTTGCCAACACTTGTTATTTCTTATCTTTTTGTTAATAGCTATCTTAAGAGGTATGAAGTGATATCTTACTGTGGTTTTGATTTGCATTTCCCTGGTGATTAGTGATGTTGAGCGTCTTTTCAAGTACCTGTTGGCCATCTGTATGTCTTCTTTGAAAAATTATCTCATCAGATCTTGTGCTTATCTTTAATTAAATTCTGTTTTGCTATTGAGTTGTATGGGCTCTTTATATACTTCTAGATGTTAACCTCTTATCAGATACATGATTTGCAAATATTTTCTCCCATTGTGTAGATTGCCTTTTCATTTTGTTGATGGTTCCCTTTACATACAGAAGCTTTTTAGTTTGATGTAGTCCTATTTGTTTATTTTTTCTTTCATTGCCTTTAAATATATAGCCTAGGAGGGCCTCAACATAGTCCTGTGTTTTTGTGATCATTATCATTTCTAATAATATAACATTTCCTTTATTTATGACATTTATATATATATATATATATCAGTATTGTCCTCGATCATGATGGTGTTTCCTATTCCCTCTTAAAAGTTCAATGTAGAGAGATGATATGGGGTGGGAGGTGGGAGGGGGATTCAGGATTGGGAGCTTGTATACACCCGTGGTGGATTCATGTCAATGCATGGCAAAACCAATACAGTATTGTAAAGTAAAATAAAGTAAAAATAAAATTAAAAAATATATATATATAAATAAAATAAATAAATTTATATTAAAAAAAAGAATAGCAAATGACCAAATAATGTGTTTGATGAACAGAGAAACGCAGTTCTTAATAAAGTTTTAAAAGTGAAAAAAAACAAAGTTCAATGTAATAGAATCTTAGAATTGAGGGAAATATGGTCATTGTAAATTTGAGTTTGAAGTTGCTGATCAATGTCTTAGTTCATTTAGGCTGCTGTAACAGAAATATGAACTGGGTATCTTATAAATAACAGAAATTATTTCTCATAGTTCTGGAAGCTAGGAAGTCTAAGATCAAGGTACCAAGAGATTCAGTGTGTGGTGAGGGTCCACTTCTTGGTTCATAGATTACCACAGTTTCACCATGTCCTCAAAAAGCAAAAGGGGAGAGGGAACTCGTTAGGCCCTCTTTTATAAGGGCACTAATCCCATTCCTAAGGACTCTGCCTTCATGAGCTAATCATCTCCCAAATGCCCCACCTTTAAACACCATTCCCTTGGGAATTAGGTTTTGACATATGAATCTGGAAGAACATAAGCATTCAGTCTATGGCAATTAAAAGCAGAAACATGTTCTTTCCACCCTGGATGATGTTCTCATGGCAGTTTCTTCTTCTGTTAGTAGCAGTATCCATTCAGCAGATTTCCAGGTGGCACAGTGGTAAAGAATCTGCCTTCTAATGCAGGAGATGCAAGAGATGTGGGTTCCATCCCTGGGTCAGGAAGATCCCCTGGAGTAGAAAAAGGCAACCCACTGCAGTGTTCTTGCCTGGGAAATTCCATTGACAGGGATCCTTGTGGGCTACAGACCATGGGGTCACAAAGAGTCAGACATGACTAAGCAATAGAGACTACTTTGGCTTACAAAAAAATTAGCCTTGCTCTAAAGCTGCCTACCTCCTCTGGGCAGCTGTCTCTTGGGACCTTGCTAAGCTTAATTTGGAGGAAACCACAATATTGTCAAGGGTATATAAGATAGCTTTGTATGAAAGCTTTGTGTTCAGAAAGCTAGGCTGTGTAACCCTCCTGCCCCCTCATCTCCCTTTTGTGTTTACAGCCTCACTTGGGTCAGATGAGAAGTCCTATTCCTTAAAGAGATCCTTACAAAGATTGTGGGTTTTCACACAACTCTAACAACTAGAAAACTGCTTGCCCTCATCGTCCATCTTCACCTTGGAACACACCAGCATTTGTCCCAGGGGTAGCCCTAGGTATTCTATAATTGCCCAATGTAGAGCTTCTTTAAACCTCTAATACTAACTCAGATTACATGAATCTATCTCAGTAAAGAAAAAAATCTGCCTTAAATGATAAGTATACAGTGAAGTAAGTCAGAAAGAGAAAGGTATCATATATTAACACATTTATATAGAATCTAGAAAAAAGGTACAGGTGAACCTATTTGCAGGGCAGAAATAAAGAAAGAGACCTAGAGAATGGGCATATGGGCAAGGGAAGGGGAGGGTGGGCCAAACCGAGAGAGCAGCACTGACATTTATACAACACCATGTGGAAACTAGACGGCTAGCGGGAGCCTGCTGTATAGCACAGGGAGCTCAGTTTGGTGCTCTGTGATGACCTAGAGGGCTAGAATGGAGGTGGGGGTGGGAGGGAGGCTCAAGAGGGAGCATATATGTGTATACATGTAGCTGACTCACACTGTTGTACAGCAGAAACTAGCACACTACTGTAAAGCAATTATACTCCAATTTTTTAAAGTGGCTGTAATAAAAAAGACATGCAGTTGAAAAAAATAAATGAAGATCTGAAACCCCAGCATAAGCTATGAAACTACTGCAATAGATCCTCTTTATTAAAAAAAAAAAGAGAGAGAGAGGCAATTTGGGAAAAGAAGAGAATTTCTTTCCTCCTCTGCTTCATCCTCATTTTGTTTGGGGAGGTGTTTTGTTTATGTGCATAGGAGTGTTTTGCTTCTGAGTTGTGACTATAAAATCCAGGAGTGATGCTGTGATGTTCATTTCCTAAAGAGGCACTCCTACAGGAAATTGGGCTTCAAGAAAGGAAAAGTGTGTGTTTTCCTGAAGGAAGTGCTTGTAGAAAGCTAAATCTGGGAAACAAATCATGGAGAAGGTATAAATAAACTTCTGGTGCTTTGCCTTTGAATGGTGAGATAGTACCTTTGGTCCCAAGGAAAGCAATTTCTTTTTGGACACGGTCCTTAAGGCATGTGAGAGATTCAGGTTTAATTTTAAAACCAGCACCTTTATTCTTCTCATTTTCCCTAAACCACCTGACCACAGGCACATACTCTGTAACCACCAACACCAGGATACTTACAAATGGGAAAATTGAATTCCACTTAGAAAAGAAGTATTAGAAATCTCCACGGATGTAAGCCTTAAATATTGTTTCTAAGTAAGCTCTGGTGGGTTTTTGTTCCTTTCGAAAGAATTGACTTCCTATGTTAAAACTTGCTGGGTTATAAATTGTAAGCGAAATCTCTTTTCCATGCCCTTAAAAACTTACTGACAGCAGAATTTTAGCAAAGAGTAGATTTTATTAGAAGCAAAAACTGAAGTAGAAATTTTTAATTTTTAGCACAGATGATATCAAGTCTTTTTTCATGAAATCGCTTAATAATATTTATATACTTTGAATAAAATGAGACGGAAATAAATTAAATTATTCCTTACATTGTGGGTTTAGAGAATAGGACTTGGCCTTGGTAAATCTTCCCTGATCTTCACAACATCCACACAACAAGAAGCAGGGAGTTGTTTCATGAAATATAACAGAGCTGACCTCAACATGGGGTGGGGTGGAGGTGGGGGGCGGTGGATGGTTTTCCAGCCATCTCTCCTCATTCTGTCAGTCACTAATAGGTCCCTGGAAAAGGTCATGGGGGTAAACCCTCAGCTTTATTACTGAAAGGAGTCAAAGGATGGGTGCACTGGCTGGTCAAGCAGCTCTGTATGGTGCACACCAACAGCTTCTACTACAGATGGTTCGTCCATAATGGCAAGTTGCTATAGGTTACAGCAGTAGTTTTCAATATCAGCATACATCGAAATCACTTGGAAGACTGCTTAACATACATATTGCTGGACTTCATTCCCAGAATTTCTTACAGATCTGAGGTGGGGCTCAAAGCTTTATTTATTTATTTTTTTAATTTTCAAATAATTTTATGTAGGTTTTTTTTTTTTTTTATTTTACTTTACAATTCTGTATTGGTTTTGCCATACATTGACATGATTCCACCATGGGTGTACATGCGTTCCCAAGTTCCCAGGTTTTTCTGATATAAGTCAGGGATGAGGGAATAGCTTTGAGAATTTATCATATTGAAGATTTCCTTGAAATCATCTCAGATGAAAGAAACACAAATCTTACTTCAAAAAGCACTGGAAGTCATACTGAAATTTTCTGGAAGAAGGGGCAGGGGTATGGGTTATATGTCCACTATACCATGTTCAGCAAACTTTCTACAAAAGAATTTTTAGATATTTGTTCCTGTCTTCAAAAGTTTTACTTCTCACTAAAACTCCCAGCTTTCCCTGGGTTATAAAACACTCTCTAAGTGTTAGTTGTATGGTGGGCCACCTATTTCTCATTCCAGAAAGTGTGGTAGAATGCCAAATGGAAATATGTTGCTACATAGATAATCTTAAATTTGCTTTTGTTTATTTACATAGAAATAAGTTATTAGAAAATTTTTCTTCTACAGATCTTAAGAACAAATTACTTGTGATCCATTTCACAGTTTATAGAAAGAGTAAGATACAGTCCCAGACTCTATTTTATATTAATAGATGAGTAAGAGGCACTGAAGGGGATAAGGCTTTAATGTTTTATTCCAGAGTCCTTATCTTCGGAGGTTTCCTTCTAACCCATTCCTCCTCCGTCTTCCTTTCTATAGATCTCCATAAGAAGGATGGTTTTAGGGATGTGCCTCTGTGTGTGTGAGAGAGAAAGAGATGGAGACATGGAGAGAGAGATTAGGAGAGATTTCTAAAATCATGCTTGAAGACAAAGAGATGAGAAAAACTTTCTAGTCATATTTAGACCTAGTCCAGGGGAAAAAAAGATCTGCTAAAGCCATGCCCTTTTATCTGAGTGGAGAAACTAGACAATCATCATCAACTTATTGAAAATTCAGCCCTAGTCCTTATCAGAGGTTTTATCATCATTTGATTCTCTTTTTCCCTGGGATCTTAAGGACATTTCCTTTAAGAATTTTTATTGGAAAAGATGCCACCTAAAATAAATTTAAGCTTTGCCTATAGCTTCTCCATGTTCGGAGGGTGGAATGCAGCCCTCAAGGTTTTAGATGAGTTCCTGCTAGTGAAAGGTAGTCCAGAGGGAAACAGGAAGTAGCTTGTGGTTGCATGGGTTGGTTGATGTTCACTCAAGTTAGGGTCACCATTTAACTAGTTCGGTGACACTTCTAACTCAGAGTACAGCAGTATCAGGCATCGAGGAGGGCCAGTCAGGCACCATTTGTCAGGGAAGGTGGAAGGGTGGAGGACGCTCACGCTGGAGCCCTCTGTTGAACAAGAGTGGGTGGGTGAACCTCCTCTTCTAGGGGTAACTCAAACTCAGGGTGTGTGTGTCTACAGTACAATCTCAAAATCAGGATTTTTGTTGTGAAATCTTATAATAGAGCCACCAGTTTGCAACTCTGTATTGAACATCCCCGTGCCCATTTCTCTTTGTCTGTTCAACCCCCTCCATCATTTGGAAACCTGAACACTGCTGCTCATGTCTTTCACTGAATCAGAATTTCAACATTCACCCTTCAAAATGTGCCTCATTCACAAGATGGAGTGTCCGACCTGAGGAGGCAGACCCCCAGTGGAGCAGTTGGCTTTTGCAGGCTTCACATTTCCCTAGAGTTAAACTTAAGAGCAGACATCACATCTTTTTCTTTAAATCTTTGGGTTTTCCTGCCATTGGATCTTGGGAAGATCCCATCACCTTTTTCCAGTGAGATGACAACAAAAGTCTCTCATATCACTTTCAGTTACAAGATTCATCTAAAATGTAATTCTTATGTCAATTACAGTGGAATCATAAAATCTCTGAACTTATTTTAAAATGACAGCTCCTGTATTTCCCAAGCCCTGACCCACTATGATTCAGAAGTCTGCTGGTGGGACTTCCCTGGTGGTCCAGCTGAGGATGCCACACTACCAGTGCAGGGATTTAGGGAACGCTGTTTTGATCCCTGGTGGGGGAACTAAGATGCCTCATTCTGTGTGGGCCCCCCCACCCCCGCCAAAAAATATATATCATTGAAAAAAAAATCCAGAAGTCTGCTGCAGTGGAGGACAGAAGAGGGGTACATGGATGGCTTCAGTTGCAATTTGTCACCTGTCTTTTATCCCTTGACCCTTATTCCTGCCAGGAGAGGAACCCAAGGAGAGAGTAGGACAAAAAAAAGCCTCACTTGACTGGTGCTGAGTGATCTGCTGTAGACCTTCTGGACTTGGAGACAGCTCGAAGCTACACTCTTTTTTTAATGATTTTTTCATTTATTTATTTAAAAAATAACTAAATCTCCCATATGTTTATTGTACTGTGCACAGATTATCTCCTTTACCTCTCATAACAGCGCTATGAGAAGAGAGGAGATTATAAGGCTTGATTACACAGCTATAGTAAGAGGCAGGAAAGCCCACGGGCTAGCCACTCTAAGCCATTATACTCAAAGCTACCCTCTCCTGATGTGCTTTTATGAATTTACTCTGAGAGTCTCCCACCCAGCAAATCAGACCTCAGGTCCCTTAGCTCAGACAGTGCCTCACCTGCACCTGGCCTAATGTTAGTATTTCCTTAGTCCCAGCCTCTGAACCCAGGAGGTATAATAAACCTTTCCTCTTATTCCTAGTTGTATTAAGCTTGAGCAAAGGAAGATTTTTACATGATCAGACAGTGTTACTATAATAAATGTGATCATTTGCCATTTCATAGGTGGATGTTGGGTTAAGAGTTGCAAAGCCAGTTTTTGCTACCTCCCTGCAAGTTCTACAGAGGTGGTCTAGAACCACAGCAACCTGTTATTTTGTGTTTAACATTTGTTTGGCCTAAACCAGGACAGAGGTGGAAGACATTTTGTTTTAATATCCTGTAGCATGTGTGACTCCTGCTCTGGAGCTAGGTATCCAGAGGTGGTCAGTTTGAGTCTTTTCTTGGAAAGTTTCAATTCAGTACAGAACTGTTTGAATTATCCTTTCAAACACTTATTCTTTCAAATTCCAGTGGCTCACCTTTTCCAACCCCTGTCTCTCTCTCAGCCCTCTCATGTCAAGTTTTGTATTTTCCTTCATAGTCTCTTTCCTTTTTTGGGAGGGAGGCATTTTGACCACATAAGGGGGTGTAATTTGGCATCTACCTCCCTTTTGCCAGTAGAAAACTATCCAAAGTTATTAAACTAAAAACTATTTTAAACTTTATTTCACTTCCCATAGTGATGCTATTTAGCTAACATTGAAAACAAAACAAAAAAGAAATACAACTACTCACTCTCCTCCTACTCCAAAGAGTCAAATGATTTCCTGAGATTTGTCATAGAGCAAGTTAAGTGTCTCTAAAAACCGAGCACCATAGTTCTGCTGTAGTTTCTGTTTAATCTCCCAGTTTTGCCCAAAGCCATGAAGTCGACCTCAGAGCTGAGCCTCTCTCCACCCCTTATTCCCCAAATGAAAACCATGTGCCTGTGTGGCTTTCCTTTGTTTTTCTTTTTAAAGTTCTTCTCCATTATTTAATGAAACTATTTAATAATACATAGGTCTTAAATAATAGGGTTCACATTGGCTGTTATCAATTAAGTGATATTAACACAACACTTGTTCTCAGAAGCAAATTTAAGTCCGGACCTGTTTAAAGCTGATGGTAGCACCCTGGAGGAAGCTAGGAACTCTTTGAATTTTTACAAGTCAGACTACATAGGATAATCTATAAAAATAATATATATGTGAAATACTTAATACTTGCACAGCTCCCATCCATCCTTTCCTCCTTTCATGAAGGCAATTTATCAATCGAAACTCCCACCCTGGATAGTATTACTTCTGACTCTGGTTTAATGGGAGAAAAGATCAAATTCACACAGGAGTTATATCATATTCCAGAAATCGGGTCACAAATCAAAGTCTCTACACCTACTGAGCTGTGAAGATGGCTCCTCCTTCCACCTGTCAGGAGCTGAGTTTGTCTCAAAAAAGAATTGCAGGGGTATGACTTGGATTATGAAAGTCACACTTTTAATACTATTGAATCAGTATTTTTTTTAAAGCTCTCTTTTGTTTTCCAAACAGACTAACCTAGTACAAATAGGTCATTCTTGAGCATTTATTCATTTCAGTTGTACAGCAGAGAATGAGTAGTTTATGGCCACCACAGCAAATACAACAGAGGTGATGATATGAGGGATGAGATGGGGAAATTTTGCATCTGTGACCTAATTTGCACAGTTGCAAAGAACCCTTGACTTACTTTTGGTGCCTTCTTAAAGCCCCTTCTCGTATTTTCTGACATCCCCACTCCTACCTTTTGGGAACCCAATGTCTACTCCACCCATGAACTCTCCTTATTTCTCACAAAACAAAGACACAAAAAAGTTCAATTCATGCAACTTCCTTGGCAGACAAGTGGTGAAGACCCTATGCTTTTAATGTAGGGAGTTCAGGTTCTAATCCTGGTTGAGGAGTTAAGATTCCATGTGTCACATGATGTGGCAATAAATAAATAAATAAATAAATAAACTCTCACTGTAGTCCTATAAAGACTTCCCTGGTGGCTCAGACGGTAAAGCGTCTGCCTACAATGCGGGAGACCTGGGTTCAGTCCCTGGGTTGGGAAGATCTCCTGGAGAAGGAAATGGTGACCCACTCCAGTCTTGCCTGGAAAATCCCATGGATGGAGGAGCCTGGTAGGCTACAGTCCATGGGGTCACAAAGAGTCGGACACAACTGAGTGACCTCTGGTTCCTGGTTGGTAGTCTTATAAAGTAGGTCATTTTTTGTTTTGAAAGCTCAATTCTCATTTCTTGAAGGTGTTCTCCCTAGGAAAGCAGGTGAGATAAAGTAATTTACAGCTGGATGTGATTGACTCTGTCCTGAGCTCTAGATACCCAACTGTGAGCTGGACATAGATACTAGGATATATCCACTTACAGCAGCTCAAACTCAACATGTCTAAAACCGAGTTTATCTTTGCTCCTCCTCCTGTATTTTCTATCTCAGTAGATAGGTACAAGCACGTTCTCAAGTGTACAAGCTACTAAATGGATAATCTGCCCAGACTTCTCCCTGCCCCTTCCTCTCGGTATTCAATCAGTTGTCAAGTCCTGACTTTACCTCTTCACTGTATCCTCTTTATGATTCTTTCTCAGTTTTCCCAGACAAGCCTAACTCTAACCCTCACTGTCATTTCAGTGCCCAAGCCCACAGGTCGGCTTGCAGTTCCCCCAGCCAAACAGCCCATTGATACATATCTACATATTAAGCCATTCCCAGCTCTCATATCCCCACCTCTATATCTTCAGATTTCTCTGAATCTTCTGATGCTTCTTCATGTGGTTTTTCCATCCTTCTCCCTTCCTCCTGGACCACTGTTTACTCCTTTGTTCTCCTATTATTCTCCCATCATACATTAGTAAACTAAAGATTGGATTTTATAGCACTTTGCTGGCTGGTTCTCTGAGGGCAGAAACGTTTTCAGACCCATTAACCTAGTGTGTCATTAGTGTGAGGCAGGGAATAGCTGCTCATCAAGGGCAGCTGCTCATTGAGTGCAATGCTTGGATACAGGCATTATAAAAGATGAATTTGTGAATGCACATGCTGAGTGGGCTGAGGGGTGTGTTCTGACTTCAGCATGTTGCTCTGGTGGGCACTCAAGACATTGATGTGGAGTTTTGTTGAGGACTGAAACTAGAGACTTGCCAGCCTGGGAGAGGAAGCCCCTCTCCCTGATTCCAATGGGCCAGAAGAATGGACACCAACAAGGAGGAACACTAGTTCTCAGTTGGCTGGGTCTTATTATATATTCTGTAATATAATATTCGGTAGAAGGCAATGGCACCCCACTCCAGTATTCTTGCCTGGACAATCCCATGGACGGAGGAGCCTGGTGGGCTGCAGTTCATGGGGTCGCTGAGACTCGAACACGACTGAGCGACTTCACTTTGACTTTTCACTTTCATGCATTGGAGAAGGAAATGGCAACCTACTCTGGTGTTCTTGCCTGGAATATCCCAGGAACAAGGAAGCCTGGTTGGCTGCTGTCTATGGGGTAGCACAGAGTCGGACACAACTGAAGCGATTTAGCAGCAGCAGCAACAGCAGCAGCAGCAGCAATATAATATTCAGTTCAGTTCAGTTCAGTCTCTCAGTCGTGTCCGACTTTCCTGACCCCATGAATTGCAGCACGCCAGACCTCTGTGTCCTTCACCAACTCCTGGAGTTCACCCAAACTCATATCCATCGAGTTGGTGATGCCATCCAGCCATCTCATCCTCTGTCGACCCCTTCTCCTCCTGCCCCCAATCCCTCCCAGCATCAGAGTCTTTTCCAATGAGTCAATTCTTCACATGAGGAGGCCAAAGTATTGGAGTTTCAGCTTTAGCATCAGTCCTTCTAAAGAACACCCAGGACTGATCTCCTTTAGAATGGACTGGTTGGATCTCCTTGCAGTCCAAGGGACTCTCAAGAGTCTTCTCCAACACCACAGTTCAAAAGCATCAATTCTTCAGTGCTCAGCCTTCTTCACAGTCCAACTCTCACATCCATATATGGCCACTCTGCTTTTGAATATGTTATCTAGGTTGGTCATAACTTTCCTTCCAAGGAGTAAGCGTCTTTTAATTTCACGGCTGCAATCACCATCTGCAGTTATTTTGGAGCCCAAAAAAATAAAGTCTGACACTGTTTCCACTGTTTTCCCATCTATTTCCCATGAAGTGATGGAACCAGATGCCATGATCTTCGTTTTCTGAATGTTGAGCTTTAAGCCAACTTTTTCACTCTCCACTTTCACTTTCATCAAGAGGCTTTTTAGTTCCTCTTCACTTTCTGCCATAAGGGTGGTGTCATCCACATATCTGAGGTTATTGATATTTCTCCCAGCATTCTTGATTTCAGCTTGTGCTTCTGCCAGCCCAGCATTTCTCATGATGTACTCTGCATAGAAGTTAAATAAGCAGAGTGACAATATACAGCCTTGATGCACTCCTTTTCCTATTTGGAACCAGTCTGTTGTTCCATGTCCAGTTCTAACTGTTGCTTCCTGACCTGCATACAGATTTCTCAAGAGGCAGGTCAGGTGATCTTGTATTCCCATCTCTTTCAGAATTTTCCACAGTTGATTGTGATCCACACAGTCAAAGGCTTTGGCATAGTCAATAAAGCAGAAATAGATGTTTTTCTGGAATTTTCTTTTTCTGTGATCCAGCAGATGTTGGCAATTTGATCTCTGGTTCCTCTGCCTTTTCTAAAACCAGCTTGAGCATCTGGACATTCATGGTTCATGTATTGCTGAAGCCTGGCTTAGAGAATGTTGAGCATTACTTTACTAGCTTGTGAGATGAGTGCAATTGTGTGGTAGTTTGAGCATTCTTTGGCATTGCCTTTCTTTGGGATTGGAATGAAAACTGACTTTTTCCAGTCCTGTGGCCACTGGTGAGTTTTCCATATTTGCTGGGATATTGAGTGCAGCACTTTCACAGCATCATCTTTCAGGATTTGAAATAGCTCAACTGGAATTCCGTCACCTCCACTAGCTTTGTTCATAGTGATGCTTTCTAAGGCCCACTTGATTTCACATTCCAGGATGTCTGGCTCTAGGTGAGTGATCATACCATTGTGATTATCTTGGTCGTGAATATCTTTTTTCTACAGTTCTTCTGTGTATTCTTGCCACCTCTTCTTACTATCTTCTGCTTCTGTTAGGTCCTTACCATTTCTGTCCTTTATCGAGCCTATCTTTGTATGAAATATTCCCTTGGTATCTCTAATTTTCTTGAAGAAATCTCTAGTCTTTTCCATTCTGTTGTTTTCCTCTTTCCTTTGCATCGATTGCTGAGGAAGGCTTTCTTATCTCTCCTTGCTATTCTTTGAAACTCTGCATTCAGATGCTTATATCTTTCCTTTTCTCCTTTGCTTTTCACTTCTCTTCTTTTCACAGCTATTTGTAAGGCCTCCTCAGACAACCGTTTTGTCCTTTTGCATTTCTTTTCCATGGGAATGATCTTAATCCCTGTCTCCTGTACAGTGTCACAAACCTCCATCCATAGCTAATCAGGCACTCTATCTATCAGACCTAGGCCCTTAAATCTATTTCTCACTTCTACTGTATAATCATAAGGGATTTGATTTAGGTCATACCTGAATGGTCTAGTGGTTTTCCATACTTTCTTCAATTAAAGTCTGAATTTGGCAATAAGGAATTCATGATCTGAGCCACAGTCAGCTCCTGGTCTTATTTTTGCTGACTGTATAGAGCTTCTCCATTTTTGGCTGCAAAGAATATAGTCAATCTGATTTTGGTGTTGACCATCTGTGATGTCCATGTGTAGAGTCTTCTCTTGTGTTGTTGGAAGAGGGTGTTTGCTATGACCATTGCATTCTCCTGGCAAAACTCTATTAGCCTTTGCCCTGCTTCATTCCATATTCCAAGGCCAAATTTGCCTGTTACCCCAGGTGTTTCTTGACTTCCTACTTTTGCATTCCAGTCCCCTATAATGAAAAGGACATCTTTTGGGGGTGTTAGTTCTTAAAGATCTTGTAGGTCTTCATAGAATCATTCAACTTCAGCTTCTTCAGCATTACTAGTCAGGGCATAGACTTGGGTTACTGTGATGTTGAATGGTTTGCCTTGGAAACGAATAGAGATCATTCTTTCATTTTTGAGATTGCATCCAAGTACTGCATTTCAGACTCTTTTGTTGACCATGATGGCTACTCCATTTCTTCTAGGGGATTCCTGCCAACAGTAGTGAATATAATGGTCATCTGAGTTAAATTCACCCATTCCAGTCCATTTTAGGTCGTTGATTCCTGGAATGTCAATATTCACTCTTGCCATCTCCTGTTTGATCACTTCCATATTGCCTTGATTGATGGACCTGACATTCCAGGTTCCTATGCAATATTGCTCTTTACAGCATCGGACTTTGCTTCTGTCACCAGTCACATCCACAACTGTGTATTGTTTTTGCTTTGGCTCCATCCCTTCATTCTTTCTGGAGTTATTTCTCCACTAATCTCCAGTAGCATATTGGGCACCTACCGACCTGGGGATTTCCTCTTTCAGTATCCTATCATTTTTTCTTTTCATACTGTTCATGAGGTTCTCAAGGCAAGAATACTGAAGTGGTTTGCCATTCCCTTCTCCAGTGGACCACATTCTGTCAGACCTCTCCACCATGACCCACCCCTCTTGAGTGGCTCCACATGGCATGGGTTAGTTTCATTGAGTCAGACAAGGCTGTGGTCCATGTGATTAGACTGACTAGTTTTCTGTGATTATGGTTTCATTGCCTGCCCTCTGATGCCCTCTCACAACACCTACCGTCTTACTTGGGTTTCTCTTACCTTGGTCTTGGGGTATCTCTTCAGAGCAACTCCAGCAAAGCACAGCCGCTGCTGCTTACCTTGGACGAGGGGTATCTCCTCACGACCACCCCTCCTGACCTAATATTAATGACTGCTGCTGCTGCTAAGTCACTTCAGTCGTGTCCAACTCTGTGTGACCCCATAGACGGCAGCCTACCAGGCTCCCCCGTCCCTGGGATTCTCCAGGCAAGGACACCAGAGTGGGTTGCCATTTCCTTCTCCAATGCATGAAAGTGAAAAGTGAAAGTGAAGTCGCTCAGTCATGTCCGGCTCTTCGCGACCCCATGGACTGAAGCAGTGGTAAATCAGGTTTTTCACCACTCAGACCAGAATCCCTCCAGAAGCCCTAACCTGTGGCTTTAAAAGCTTAACCTAGAACAGCTTCTACAAATTATTTCTATAAATTTCATTAATCAACCAATGACTATCTATTAAGTGGTTCTTGTGTTTGAAACACTGAAATAATAGGAATTATTAACAGTCAGAATAAGCTCAGTGATATATGAGCAAAAACGATTTAGTTAATAAATATTAGCAAAATTGGCCAATTCATTTGTGAAAAAGTAATTTGCAAATTTATTAAAGATTTAACTGCAAAATATAATAGTAGGAGGAAACACAGGTGACTACTACATACATTGGAGAAAGCATGAGCATGGCAGTAAAGTAGACACTATTAGATTATATAAAAACTGTGTATCTATTAATCATAGTCACACATATAAAGGCAAATACTAAATTTTGTGGCACTTAAAAGATTGATAATATGATACAACACTATAACTATCACTAGAAAGGAAAAATTAAAAACAAAAATAACAAGTATATTATGCAATCAGCTGTAAAATGTGACTTATTTTTAAGGATGTAAAAATGTGCCTCTTCAAATCAACAAAGTATGATAGAAAGCTAGATGAAAACAACATCACTGAAAAATGTCATCTACTCACCTCTAGCGGGAAGATAACTTAGTACAATCTTTCTGGCTGCAATATTGTAGTTATGTACCAAAGATTTGAAAACATGCATTCTTTTGACCCACAGATTTTACTTCTTGGAATTTATGCTGAGGAAATAATCAAAAATGTGTAGAAAGATTAAGCTACATATTTGTTCGTTGCCACATATTTATAAAACCAAAACCTTGGAATGATTTAAGTGTTCAGAAATCAGTGATTAGTTGAACAAACTATAGTGTATCTACACCAGGGCACTGTTTTAGTCATTAAAAATGATGCTGAAGATGAAGATTAATCGGCATAGAAAGATCTTCACCATTTTGATTCCATTTCTCCAAGAAAAAAATTGTATATATTTATATACATATATATACACACAGAGAAAAAAACCTAAAACTAGAGTGATATTTGAGAGGGTTACTGAGTTTGGTGCCAAAATGAGAAGTCTATTTTTCTCTTTTTTATTTATATATTTTAATTAAAAAATATATAATCTGTACAATAATGAAAAGTTATTTTGTATTTAAAATGAGAGTCATGTCTTTAATAGATTTTTTAAATCATTTGAAATATTAGGAAGAATACAGATGAAAATTATCAAAATATAAATATAAACTATGCCCTTGACTGTGGTCATTTGTATAAAATGGTATTATGTGCAAAGTAGTGAGTATTCTAGTATAAAAACTAGTTTCTCCCTGTTTTATTGCTACTTTGATTAATAGCAAGTCAAGTTCCTATTTCTGTCTTATGGATGTTTAAGACTCTAACCCCTGCAATCAAATCCAACAAAATCTTGTGAAAAATTTGAGAAAACAAAAATTCTTGGGAAGTAACCAGGCACTTAAAAATTAACAAGTATTCAGTGTAACCTGACCTCAAGTGTCACATTTTAACATCTGTTTTTTATGTTACGATACTTATTTGTGATCTGGTATTATTAAATAATGAGGAAAAATATCTATCTGTTACCATAGGTAACAGAGCAGTAACTTGAGGCCAGTGGGTCGGCATGCTTTTGTCTATATAATGTAATTCAAATAAAGTCATAACATTATGGCTATAGCCTTCATCTGTCAAGCATTTATACACTTTTTTTCTCTGATAAATGAACTGCTAGGCTTTCTGGCTGGTTAATAATATTATAGCTTTTGGTCTGCCATTTAAAATTGCTATCAGCCATTTGGAGATTTAGGTATATACATAAACATTTTTAAGTGATTCTGCAGTGGCTTTCTTTTTTTTTTTTTGGTGAAAGAACTTGGAATATTTTAAATAATACTTATTGAAATGGATTCCACATACTTGTATTTGAGCCAGTGTCCACACTATTGCCACAAACTCTGGGAACAAGTTCTTATAATATTAGAGACTACAAAAATATTTATTTATAGCCTTCTTCTCAAAGACTATATAATATAAAATTTTAAGAAACAGATTTCAAAGAGACCACTTTGAAAAGGTGATTGAATATGATTCCTTCAGCTTTTAAGGTTGATTTGGAGAATTTCTAGGCAGCATTCCTAAAATGCAAATTTCATTATGCTACTGCATGTTCAATTTAAAGCTTTCAATATCTTTCATCACCCTTAGGATAAAGTCCAATTTCCCTAAAGTGACTTACAAAGCCATTCATGGTCTGGCACTTGCCAGTCTTCTAAGCCCACCTTCCCTCACCAACCCATCCCATTCTACCTTCTACCACACAGAGTTTCCATTAGGGCACTGGCTATACTCTGCTCTCTGGCATGTGGGCCTTTGCTCATGCTGTTTTTCCTGAAGTAGTCTGGTCATTCTTTCCCTTCTCTGTTCTCCAGTAGTCTATATCCCAGTCTATTCCATGCTCTTTGCTTTATCCATCATCATGATCATGATTGTGAAAGTTGCTCAGTCTTGTCTGACTCTTTGTGACCCCATGAACTCAACAGTCCATGGAATTCTCTAGGCCAGAATACTAGAGTGGGTAGCCTTTCCCATCTGCAGGAGATCTTCCCAACCCAGGGATCGAACCCAGCTCTCCCTCATTGCAGGTGGATTCTTTACCAGCTGAGCCATAAGGGGAAACCAAGAATACTAGAGTATGTAGCCTATCCCTTCTCCAGTGGATCTTCCCTACCCAGGAATTGAACCGGGGCCTCCTGCATTGCAGACAGATTCTTTACCAACTGGGCTACCAGGGATGATCATCACCATAATGGTCATCATGAACTCTCCTGCTGCTCTAGCTGTCTGGTGTTGACATCCAGTCAGTTTCTCCATTTCTAATCTCCCTTGGGAGATTTTGGTTCCCCTTGTTCTTCCCTCTTTGGGCCCTTTGGTAACATACCAACTGGAGTCAGCCCTGGAGAGCCATACATCAAGGGGTCTTGAGATGTTTGGGACCTCTACCAGCCACTGACTTGAGAACAGCAGAGAGAAACATCAGGTCAGGCAGAGTTACCAAAGCCTACAACAGAAAACTCACAAGCAGAATGAGGTTGAAAATTGGGTGAACACAGAGGGAGGACTGGGATGAATAAGAAAACCTGATGAGCAGGCTAAGGCAAGAGATAGTCAACTGCTGAAATAGGGAGGCAGGGAGTTTTAGTGCAAGGACATGCAAGCTCAGGTGAAACATCTGAGGCAGCCTTTAGTTACCACACAAGGCGCATGCAGTGCTGGTGTGCTGGTCATAAATCCAGATGCCAGTCTCCCTCCTGCTGTGTGTGACCTCAGGCAAGCCACTTAACAATACTTGGAGCAGTTATGATATTTTTATCCTATATCTTTGTGAAGCCCCGCCATATTCACTTTGGTCATATGATTTGGTTAAATCACAAATTCTTGGGGACTGAGTATTCTCTCCTAACTGAGCAACTTGGAGTGGATTGTAATTGCCCGAGTCTGGCACAAAAAAATCCAGAGGGTCAAGGGGATATGGCAGGGGTTCACAAAGATATAGAATAAAAATATCATAACTGTTCCAAGTATTGATTTTATATAGTGGGGCAATGTTAAATATTATTTTTTTAATCCACAGAGAAATGGATATACTGCAGAGTCAAATGCAAAACTTGAATACAGTTTTAGGGTACAGTGTGAGACTACAAAGAAATTTTATCCACAGTCAGGCCTCTGTAGGCTTTTCATCCAAATCTTTGAGGGGTCCCTGTTTATTCCTGTCTAGTATTTGGGGCCTTTCAGTGGACACATGTGAAAAGCAGAGACTATAGTATTTATTACTCAGGCTCCTTCCAGCTAAACAAGATTTTTTTTAAGATAAAAATTGGGGTAATGGGTTAAATTTGAATTTTGTTAATAGTAGTATTTACTTTCTTTGAAACAAGTAAAACATAGCCTTGATGTAACCAAATACACTTCCCTATGTTACATTTTTGCTTGCTGACTGCATATATCTTATATTAAAGCTCATCTTTTACCTATCACTTTTGAAATAGAACAAATACTTGGTGTTTGACAACACAAAAGAAGCTCAATGACATGTTACATAAAAGATCTTAAAACAGACCTATATCTTCTCTATGTCTTCTTAGGTTCTACCTGGATTTATAACAATAGAATCCCCCTCCCCTAGTCTTTATGAATTCAAGCTACCAAAAGCACAGATAAGGTTCATTTTTCCAAATACTCCAAAATGAGTCTGGTGACAGTAACTGGGGCTTTTGATGTACCCACTTGAGTGACTGTTTCTGCAAGAGTCCTAAATAGACAGGTTCTGGAGCCAGTCTGCAGCAGCTTTCTTCACTCTAAGGATGTGTTGATGGGTTAAAGCAGGACCTAAACAGTCACTACCTGTCAGTTGCTGTGTAAATGAGAACCTCTTGATTAAAAAAAAAAAAATTGAGGGGTAAATCTCAGTGTTTGGGGCTAACAAACCAGATTAACACAGAGCTGTGCTTTCATTTATCCTATGCTTCACTCAAGTGGCACTCATTCAAGCTGCATTTTTTCCTTCCATCTCTTGAGAGGTATTATGGACTTTCTTTACTGAGTGTTACATGGAAGCCATTTGAATAGTTTGCTGTCTGCACCAGGGATGGCAGATAAAGGATGCTATCAGTGCATCATCTCACTGTGAGACATAATGGTGAAATGCTGCAATGCAGGGAATTTTATTTGGGACTGCAATTTAATAAATGATAGACTATCTCTAGGTCAGATCTAGTCCAGATCAGTCACTACCATCTGTCACCAAGCTACAGCCAACTGGCAGCTGGTTGGTGGCCATTATGAAATCCATTAGTAATTTCAGTTCATTCCTTAATTAATGGACATACTTACGCACAGAACATTCCATAATTGACCATTTTCTTCAGCAGCTTCATTCCATTCCTATAACCTGGACATTCTTTGCCTTGGAGGAGTGTCTTCTGGTTTTCAGTTGCTACAGTGGGGATCAAGTTTCTTCTATCACTGTTTCTGCATATATGTACAATCTGTGAAGGGGTGAAAGGTTTGGAAATTTTTGCTTTGTGTAGCTTGAAGTAGAAAATATGATTCCCAATGAGACTTCTGGAGTTGGAAGCATGTTAAAACTGCCCTTTCGTGAGAGAAGGACTGCATATATAATTCTGTTCCAGGATGAAAGCAGGCCTTGTAGAAGCCTATGACCAAGAAAGCATCCATTTAAATACGAAGAAAGCTGGCCTGTGTTTGGGGCCATTTTCCCAGTCAGTTTTTATTTTATCTGAACGATTCCATCCATGACAGATCGACAGAGTAGAGGACTTCCTCTTTTTGGGTTACCAACAAGCACATTTTGCCACCAGTAAATTCTCCTAAATATTAACCACGATGAATAATACCAATTGGAGGAAAAAATTAAACAAAGGCTGACAGCTGTGAAAACAAAACAAGCATGCAGCTTTTCAACTTAAAGAAATTCTAGCTCACTCTCATACTATAATGTAGGAGAGTCTCTTGGCAGAATCATATTTTTGCTCTATTTTTGTATAATAAATACACATATAATCAAGTGAAAATAGACCTTGGTGCAGTGCTCAGCTATTCCCATGCTGTGATGACACAGCTCATGTAAATGCTCCTTGGGAATTTTGGCTCATTCAATGAGAAAAGAGTCAGCTTTAGACCAAATATAGTCAATTCCAACAAACAGTCAAACCAGTTGCATGAAAATAAATTTTTCACTTCTCTACTGTTTTGTTTTTTTTTTAGTTTCTTTTTATTTGTTTATTTTTATTTTACTTTATTTTATTTTACAATACTGTATTGGTTTTGCCATACATCAGCTATGGTTTTTCCAGTGGTCATGTATGGATGTGAGAGTTGGACTGTGAAGGCTGAGCACTGAAGAATTGATGCTTTTGAACTGTGGTGTTGGAGAAGACTCTTGAGAGTCCCTTGGACTGCAAGGAGATCCAACCAGTCCATTCTGAAGGAGATCAGCCCTGGGATTTCTTTGGAAGGAATGATGCTAAAGCAAAACTCCAGTACTTTGGCCACCTCATGCGAAGAATTGACTCATTGGAAAAGACTCTGATGCTGGGAAGGATTGGCGGCAGGAGGAGAAGGGGTCAACAGAGGATGAGATGGCTGGATGGCATCACGGACTCGATGAACATGAGTCTGAGTGAACTCCGGGAGATGGTGATGGACAGGGAGGCCTGGCGAGCTGCGATTCATGGCGTTGCAAAGAGTCTGACACGACTGAGCGACTGAACTGAACTGAACTGAACATCAATCCACCACGGGTGTACACGTGTTCCCAATCCTGAACCCCCCTCCCACCTCCCTCCCCATACCATCCCTCTGGGTCATCTCAGTGCACGAGCCCCAAGCATCCTGTATCCTGCATTGAACCTAGACTGGCCATTTGTTTCTTATATGATATTATACATGTTTCAATGTCATTCTCCCAAATCATCCCACCCTCGCCCTCTTCCACAGAGTCCAAAAGACTGTTCTATACATCTGTGTCTCTTTTGCTGTCTTGCATGCAGGGTTATCATTACCATCTTTATAAATTCCAAATATATGCGTTAGTATACTGTATTGGTGTTTTTCTTTCTGGCTTACTTCACTCTGTATAATTGGCTCCAGTTTCACCCACTTCATTAGAACTGATTCAAATGTATTGATTTTAATGCCTGAGTAATACTCCATTGTGTATATGTACCACAGCTTTCTTATCCATTCATCTGCTGATGGACATCTAGGTTGCTTCCATGTCCTGGCTATTATAAACAGTGCTGCGATGAACATTGGGGTACACGTGTCTCTTTCACTTCTGGTTTCCTCGGTGTGTATGCCCAGCAGTGAGATTGCTGGGTCATAAGGCAGTTCTATTTGCAGTTTTTTAAGGAATCTCCACACTGTTCTCCATAGTGGCTGTACTAGTTTGCATTCCCACCAACAGTGTAAGAGGGTTCCCTTTTCTCCACACCCTCTCCAGCATTTATTGCTTGTAGACTTTTGGATCGCAGCCATTCTGACTGGTGTGAAATGGTACCTCATTGTGGTTTTGATTTGCATTTCTCTGATAATGAATGATATTGAGCATCTTTTCATGTTTGTTAGCCATCTGTATGTCTTCTTTGGAGAAATGTCTATTTAGTTCTTTGGCCCATTTTTTGATTGGGTCGTTTATTTTTCTGGAATTGAGCTGGAGGAGTTGCTTGTATATTTTTGAAATTAGTTGTTTGTCCGTTGCTTCATTTGCTATTATTTGCTCCCATTCCGAAGGCTGTCTTGTTTTGGAATCACATTGACAGAGACAGAAGATGGACTGATCATCTGATCATCACATGTTTTTCCACTCCAGATATAGTGGCCCTGAAGGATCCTGATGAATCTGCATTTTCTTATGATGCTTGTGGTCCTCTAAACAGGACCTTCTGGAGGCAGGATCAGAGAGGGTGCTCTCTTGAATCTGATCAGTTGAAATATGGATGCTGAGGAGGTCCTGGGATGGGGTGGTGGCAATGGACCAGAGAGTTTTCTGTTCTCCACAACCCTGTACACACCCTTGTTTATCTGATGAGTCTGGAACGCAGACTATGTGCAACTGTCCTGCCAAGGCAAGAGTTTCTACTTACAAGGAATTAACTACACGAGGAAAGTAAATTACATTTAGATGGACCTAACCCTTTATTTTGTACATGAACCCTGAAGATGGCTTCATTTCAGCAAGTGGCATTAGAGGAAAGATACCTGGGCTCACGATATCACACTTAATATCTAACCGTCTAGAACTGCTTCTTCCTGAATTGACAGTCAATGAATAATGAGCAAAACTTCATGATTTATCCATTCATTCCTTCACCCAATGAATGAGACAAATGGAAGTTAAGGAAAAATTGAATCCAAGCCTTCATGAGGTTTTCAGTCCACTAGAATTCATGGGCTGGGCATGAGGACAAGGTACCAGAATACAAGTGGGAATCAAATGTGTATGATTTCTGGCAGATGAATGCAGACACAGACAGCTAGTGTCTGTTCCTGAGGGACTTTTGTTAACTTTACTTAAAACAGTGGTGATTAGGTTAGCCTTGTTGAAACCAGCTGTGATTAGGTTGGCACTCAACATACAAAGCAAAACAAAACAACCCCAAATCCTCTTAGCATTTTTAAACCCTCCTCAAGCCGACCTAAAACAAATCACAAATCCCTGAAAGGTACTACTTTACATCTATCACTTGGGAAACTTAGTCCAAATAGACCAAACAGGTAATTTAATCCTCTTTCCTAGAAAGTCAACATTTTGACATTTCTTGGCTCAGAAAAGAAACTACAAAAATCATAAGAATATGCATTTTAATAGTTGTGTACACTTTATAAAACTGGTGCCCTCTGATCTACCATGCTAATGAAGACAGAGAAAACTAGGTGTTCCTAAAAGATGCTTGGCTAAAAAGCTCACATGTGGAAGTCTATATTTGTTTGATTGTGTTCCTTTGGACCAATAATATAGTAACTGATTTTCTTTTTATGGAAGATAATTTTGATTTTTACCAAAATTCAAGTCTGCTGAGTTCCTGGTATTTGAGTATAGCCTGACATTAGAGAGGTTATAGGGAATAAGAGAAGAAGTACCACTAAATTACCTTATAATGTAAATCTTGCCCAAGGGTAGTTTTTGAAGGGGGGGGCGGATAGCCAAATATTACCTTTTACAAGTTGTGTTCTTAAGGGTTTGAACATCGTAGAAGGATATGGGATATAAATAAACAAATCAGTAGGTTTAGAAACACATTACTAGGAAATATGAGTTGGTAAAGCCACATCAGGGGCACAGTACAAAAGAAATGGCTGATACATTGTTAAACATCACGCATGTGTAAGAGAGATTTTCTTTTGGTTTGAACATGGAAGGAATCAATACATTTCTATAAAGTTTTTAAGGACTATTGAAACTAATAGCTAACTAACATAATAAAATGCTCCTGAAGTACTGTGAGAAAAATGGGGGTCACACCACTTCATAAGCCTATCAGGTATATTTCCATGAATCTGGATGTTGAGCGCTCAGGTAGCACTTGGGAACAACAAGATCTCCAAATTTAGCAGGAGATAGATGGGCTGGAATCTTGCGGTCTGTCCTTTGCCCAGCTGGCATGGGAGCTGCTGCTTCTTTTACTTTTGCTTCTAGCAATATTTGCAGCAGCATACAAAAACACAGATATCTCAGCTGATCATTGGGCAGATAATCATTTGCCCTGTGGAATGTCTTGTTTCCTTGAAGTCACAGTTCTCTGAAAGAGGATGAGGTTGGCTTTGATTAGACAGAGACAGTTTCTGATACTAATTCCTGGTCATAGACTCCTACTTCTGATTTGACTTTTATTTGTGCGTATGTTGTTTGGTTGTTTGTGTTTATGTTTGGCTTCACTGGGTCTTTGTTGCTGCACGGAGGCTTTCTCTAGTAGCAGTGCATGGGATTTTCATTGAAGTGGTTTCTGTTGTGTGGCATGTGCTCTAGAGTGCAGGCTCAGTAGTTGAGGTACATGGACTTAGTTGCCCCATGGCATGTTGCATCCTAGTTCCTGGACCCAGGATCAAACTTGTGTCCACTCCAGGTGGATTCTTAACCATTAGGGGAGTCAAATCACAAAACCACAGGAAATCTCTACCTAGCTTAGTTTTTTAGAAATAACTTTTTGTTGGGGGAAAACAAAACAAAACAAAACCTGACTCTCCAGGAAACAGAGTTACTAACCTTATTATATACTACACCCTGTTGCTTAAGGCACAGATTGAGGATACTGAGCCCTTAACCACTACACATTGCAATTGTCTATTTGCTCTTTGCATTTTCAAGATAGGAAAACTTCACCTGCTTCATTCTCAGTACTATCGCTTTATAGACACTTGGCAGCTGTTGGTGAATCAACAAATGCATCCATATTTATGTATTTCCTGTCTATTTCCTTAAAGGATTCAAGGCAGTTTGTAACAAAACACATGGGATACAGAACAAAATTACGATAAGAAAAAGACCAGACACCATGTGAAGAAAATGAAAATATATTTATTCCAAGGGCAAGGGCCTGGAATGAAATCTCTTGAGTACTAGACTAAACTCTCAATTGAGGCAAAAAAAAAAAAAAAAAAGAACACATGATTTCCTATGTTACTTTCTTAACCTGAGGAAACAAAACATACAAAGAGGATTTGTTCATGTAGGAGTGCTAGCAAGTGGGAGGGCATAACACAGTTGACTGTTGCCATATCTGACCCTATTTGTACCTATCCAGTGTACTTGTCCCCTGGAGAACATACTCCAGTATTCTTGCCTAGAGAATCCCGTGGACAGAAGAACCTGGTGGGCTACAGTCCGTAGGGTTGCAAAGAGTGAGACAAAGCTGAAGCAACTTAGCATACGCATGTGGTATACTTGGTCCTTCCTTTATCCTATGAAGACGAAGAACTGATACTATGAATAAAATACTGCCTGGCTCAGGGAACTCCACTCAGTCTCTGCAGTGACCTAAATAGAAAGGAAATCCAAAAAAGAGGATATATATGTATACATATAGCTGATTCCCTTTACTGTACAGTGGAAACTAACAGAACATTGTAAAGCAAATACACCCTATTAAAAAATTAATTTAAAAAAGTATAAAAAAATAAGATCTGGAGTTGGCTGAATGCAAGGGCCTGGACTCTGAAATCCAAGTACAGCAAATGGTTTATTAATCTTGCCTCTTAAGTCAGTACAGTGCAATGTGAATATGCATTATATGTGTAATATTTATGTTTATTGTGCATTTGACATGTTATACAGAGTATATATATATATGTATGTGTGTGTATATATATATAAATTTATACATATCAAACATATGTATGTTTCTCTCATATGCATGAAAGCCAAACTTCTATTGGTATCAACTCTATATCCTTTATTTACAAAAAACACAAATTGGAAACAGATAAAACATGAATAAACTAATTTTATTTAAGGTTTGAGGAAACCAAAGGAAAATCCTTTTAAACATCTATTTTGCCATCATAAATGGAGCCTTTGACTGCATTTGCCAGTAGCCCAATTTTATAGCCCTGTTAAAACTCTGCTGCTGTTGCTAAGTCGCTTCAGTCGTGTCTGACTCTGTGCGACGCCATAGACGGCAGCCCACCAGGCTCCCCCATCCCTGGGATTCTCGAGGCAAGAACCCTGGAGTGGGGTGCCATTTCCTTCTCCAGTGCATGAAAGTGAAAAGTGAAAGTGAAGTCGCTCAGTCATGCCTGACTCTTAGCGACCCCATGGACTGCAGCCTACCAGGCTCCTCTGTCCATGGGATTTTCCAGGCAAGAGTACTGGAGTGGGGTGCCATTGCCTTCTCCAACCCTAGAAGGACACAAAGTGGTTGAGAGAAATGCTTGACCAGAGCGGTGCCTTCTCAGATGGGAGCCATTCTGGGCTCCTTCCAGGTCCAGTTTCCCACTGGTCACTGCAGCTTGGTCCTGTTTCCCCTCCCAGGATGTGTGTGTCTGGTGGTCTTCTCATGCAGTTGTATGGAGTCTTGCTACTCAAGGTGTATTCTGGCAGCATCAGCATCACCTGGGAGCTTGTTAGGAAGGCAGTCTTGGAAATAAGAATTTTCTAACCCAGCTCTCCAGGGGATTTTATGCATGCTAGGTTTTGAAGCATTGACCAAGAGCACATGTCATCTTAAATAAACGAAAGAGTGAATGGATGAGTGAATGAATGGGTCATCTAAAGAATAAAGAGTGTTCTTTTACAGATATGTATTATCTAAACTCTCTTCTTAGAATCCTAATATCAAATGTTACAATGCATTTTCTGTCCTGGTAGAAAGGGACAGCTTAGAATTCTTTACTTATTATTAATTGTTTAATTATAAACAATTGAGTTTTGAGTTCCTGACTGCTCACCTTTTTCTTTCCTTTTTTAAAAAATGATCTTATTTTTAAATTTTATTTTAATTTTTAATTGAAATATACTTGACATAGAACTTTTATTTAAGGTGTGCAACATGTGGATTTGATGCATTTATATATTATGCTTTGATTTCCATTGTAGCTAACATCTCTAAAAATCACGTAATTACCATTTCATTTCTTGTGATGAGAATAATTAAGAGTGAATCTCTTAGATGTTTTGTTGTAAAAGTATTCTCTTCTAGATAAAACCCTACCTGTTAAGTACATGGCCCCCATGATTCACTAAAAGTCGTAGAATGTGCTGGACAGTAGAGACATGTCCTTTCCCACAGCCTTTCCAAACCTTTCCATTTGTTTCTTTCTCTCTTTTAACTCTTAGAATTTATCAGAACTTTGTCTCCTTGCACTTGGCTCATATGATTCCTCCTAGAGATAACCTCTTGAATTCTGTAATTAATCGTTTATACCTACCTACAATCCTGTTTCTCAGCAGACTTAATCCAGGTCTCATGATGATAGAAGTTCCAGACTCCTTCCATGGAGAAATTGGATTTTCTCCCATTTCTGCTGCCTCAAACCCTTTGACAGTCTTGATTTGTGAGGATAAGGTTTTTTAGACAAGGAACTTGCCAGAGGGAGTAAGGGGAGTTTAGGACTTTATATATAGCGAGGCAACTCTTGGTAAAAAATGATAGGTAATAGATATAGGCTCCCTGGTGACTTAGTGGTAAAGAATCTGCCTGCCAATGTAGGAGATTCCAGTTCAATCCCTGGGTCAGGAAGATCCCCTGGTGAAGGGAATGGCAACCCACTCCAGTATTCTTGCCTAGAGAATTCCATGGACAGAATTCCATGGGCTACAGTCAGTCTATGGGGTAACAAAGAGTCAGACACTACTTAGTGACTGAGCATGCATGCACGTACACGTAATAGATAGAGGTATAATGGATAACTTTATGGTCAGGAAGGCAATAGGTAGAAGATAATGTTGGACTGTTGGCATCTTTGGCTGCTTTGGCTCTGGCACTCTGGTCTCAATTCATATCCTAGCTCCTCCATTTAAAAGGACTGGGTGGCCTTCACATATTACATAGACTCATACATCTCAGTGTCCTTGTTAGTAAAATGGGGCTAATCAACAGTGAAAGGAAGTAATCCATGCAAAATATATGGTACACAGTAAGCAGTCATTAAATACTGGCAATTGTTACCTAATATGTGCTAAGCTTCATGCCTCAGTTGCTAAACTTTTTCTTAGATGTCTTAAAGGTCAACATCTTATATTCCAGCGTAATATGTTCATGGAGTGAGATTACCTTGAGAACAGGATAAAAGAGAAGCTGAGGCTCCATGACACTTTCCTTATGGTCGAGTGGTTAAGATTCCAGGTATCAGGTTTGATACCTGATCAGGGAACTGAGATCCCACATGCTGCATGGTATGGCAAAAAAAAAATTAAAATTAAAAAAATAAATAGAAAGAAGCTTAGGTTCTGTGTTCTGGAGGATCTTGTCATTGGGTTGGTTCCCCACCTCCATGATGGTGTACACTATAATGGAATACACAGGTGCTGCTTGGAATAGGCATTTCCATGTAAGAAACAAGTTTGATCATCAGGGGAGGGGTTTGTGCTTACAGTCAAAAGCCTGTGCACTAAGAAAACAAAGAATGATATATAAACAAGGTGCAACACTTGCATGACAGGTGAAAGATGAATGAGGTACTTAAGCAAGGCTCTTGAGACAGAGCACTGTGTGTGATTGAAAGGCTGCATTGACTGTGTATATTGTGTTTGGAGAAACAGGTGAGGACCCTGTGGGCTGTCAAATACTGAATAATATATTAGTAGGATGGTATCACGTTATTGTTAGTGACTCCTTCGCTCACTGTTAGCTAAGGCAGTAACTTTCTCTCCATATAAGGACTTCATGACCTTTGAGATTTTCTATTTTGCCTTTTTCAAGTATACTTTTCCATTCTATCTACAAAGATGTGTCATGATTTCTTTAGTAGGAAATTTATTATTGTTGTCCCCTGGAAGTTATTCTTTAGCTTATCCAAGAGATATGAATTCATTTGTGAATCCAAAAGCTAGTTCCCAGAATGCAAAGTCTCAGTGGATATAAAGCTGCAACATTTTGGAAACTACTTTGCAGACAACCTTCTTCATCTTCAGGAATAGAATCCGGCCCACTGGACCATTCTCTTTCATAAGCATTTTTCATTTGGTTGAGTCCCCATGGCCTTTAGAGGTCTTTTTCATCCTACACTTATACTTTGACAAATGTAGACTGTTCCATTGAAAACATTCAGTTATGCCCTTCATGTCTGATAGCTGTGCTGGGGTTCAGCAAGAAAAACCATATTCTTCCATGTAGGGGTATGTGTGTGTTTGTGTGTGTTAGTAACTCAGTCGTGTCCGACTCTTTGCGACCCCATGGACTGTAGCCTGCCAGGCTCCTCTGTCTATGAGATTCTCCAGGCAAGGATACTAGAGTGGGTTGCCATATCGTTCTCCAGGAGATCTTCCCTACCCAGGGATTGAACCCGGGTCTCCTGCATTGCAGACAGATTTATTTTCATCTGAGCCACCAGGGAAGCACTAATGTCACTATAAATTTAATCTAATCTTTTTCTCCAGCTCTGCATGAGTCATAAGGGTGAAATATTTAATTACAATAGTCAGAGTATTTTGCATACCCTAGGAATGTTGTGGTTCTAGACACGTACAAAATCAGTCAGGTGTAATTCCTTTCATTGTTTACTATTCCTTTCATTGTGTAATTCCTTTCATTGTTTATTTTCCTTTAAAATTTGGGGCTCTCTTATTCATAGAAATTTGTATCCTGCAGTTTTAACTTTCCTGTTTCATTAAATAATTTTGTTAACATAATTTTAATAGCTCCTCATATATTTGTATTATTATTTATTATTCTATATTTGAAGATTTAGGTTATTACCAATTTGATAATACTACAAATGTGTTGAGGTGAACATTTTTTTGTGTGGATAAGGCTTTTTCCTTTTTTAAAAAAAACCCTGTTTCTTGGGCTTTCCTGGTGGCTTGGTGGTAAAAACTCTGTCTACCAATGCAGGAGACATGAGTTTTAATCCTTGTCCAGGAAAATCCCACATGCTGTGGAGCAACTAAGCTTGTGCACCACAACTATTGAGCCTCTGCTCTAGAGCTTGGGAGCTGCAGCTAGTGAAGTCTGCATGCCACTGAGCCCATGCTCCACAAAAAGAGAAACCAATGCAATGAGAGGCTGAGTACCACAGCTAGAGTGGCCCCTACTTGCCACAGCTAGAGAAAAGCCTGTGCAGCAGTGAAGACCTGGCCCAGCCAAAAATAAATAAATAAATAAAGTTAAACTGTTTCTTTAGAACAGAAGTACAGAATTAGGATTATTTGGTCAAATGGTACATTTATTTCTTCATAAATTATATATATAAATATTGACTAAATCCCTCCCCCCAAAATATACGTTTAGATCTTTACCTTCAAGGAAAAAATTGTGTGTCTTCTTTCACCCTTGAAAGGTACCACCTTGTTTAAGACTGTAGTCAAGTGAAAATCACTCAGTCGTGTCTGACTCTTTGCAACCCATGGACTATGGAGTCCATGGATTTCTCCAGGCCAGAATACTGCAGTGGGTAGCCTTTCCCTTCTCTAGGCAATCTTCCCAACCCAGGGATCAAACTCAGGTCTCCCACATTGCAGTCAGATTCTTTACCAGCTGAGCCACAAGGGAAACCCAAGAATACTGGAGTGGGTAGCCTATCTCTTCTCCAGTGGATCTTCCCGACCCAGGAATTGAACTGGGGTCTCCTGCATTGCAGGCAGATTCTTTACCAACTGACCTATCAGGGAAGCTGTTTAAGAATATACATATTTACAAAGGTTGTAAATAAAATATGGTTTTTCATTGTTGCTTTGGGCACATAGTGTCTTACTGCTTGACTATGTTTAACTGCCATGGCTTTTCTCAATTAAGTATATTTGTTTAGGGCTAAATGGTGCTTAAAGAAAAGAGGAGTTTCCTAAAGTTCTCACCTATGGGAAAAAAAGGGGGCTTTACAATTTCTTTGAATATATACATACATATATATATAACCTTATGTAAGTAAATTCTGACACCTCAGAATATAGCTGCCTCACTAGACTGCTGTTCTATAGATGCAATTCATGGGTTTGTTACACAAGAGAGACATCTTTATTAAAAGCTTTACTTTGTAGTTAGCCAAGCAGCTTCCTCACTGTGATCTATTGAACCCTTGACACAGGGGTTTGTGGAAAAAAAAAAAAAAAAGAAGGCTTTACATAACAAAATGACAACAATAATAATAATTACAGCCAAATATATTTAATGCTTACTGTGTGCCAAAAGCTGTCTAAGACTTCATGAAGGTGAAAGTGTTAGTCCCTTCAGTTCAGTTCAGTTCAGTCGCTCAGTCGTGTCCGACTCTTTGTGACCCCATGAATTGCAGCACGCCAGGCCTCCCTGTCCATCACCAACTCCCGGAGTTCACTCAGACTCACGTCCATCGAGTCCGTGATACCATCCAGCCATCTCATCCTCTGTCGACCCCTTCTCCTCCTGCTCCCAATCCCTCCCAGCATCAGAGTCTTTTCCAGTGAGTCAACTCTTTGCATGAGGTGGCCAGAGTACTGGAGTTTAAGCTTTAGCATCATTCCTTCCAAAGAAATCCCAGGGCTGATCTCCTTCAGAATGGACTGGTTGGATCTCCTTGCAGTCCAGGGGACTCTCAAGAGTCTTCTCTAACACCACAGTTCAAAAGCATCAATTCTTCGGCGCTCAGCCTTCTTCACAGTCCAACTCTCACATCCATACATGACCACAGGAAAAATCATAGCCTTGACTAGATGGACCTTAGTCGGCAAAGTAATGTCTCTGCTTTTGAATACGCTATCTAGGTTGGTCATAATTTTTCTTCCAAGGAGTAAGCGTCTTTTATTTCATGGCTGCAGTCACCATCTGCAGTGATTTTGGAGCCCCCCAAAATAAAGTCTGACACTGTCTCCCCTGTTTCCCCATCTATTTCCCATGAAGTGATGGGACCAGATGCCATGATCTTCGTTTTCTGAATGTTGAGCTTTAAGCCAACTTTTTCACTCTTCTCTTTCACTTTCATCAAGAGGCTTTTGAGTTCCTCTTCACTTTCTGCCGTAAGGGTGGTGTCATCCACATGTGTGAGGTTATTGATATTTCTCCCGGCATTCTTGATTCCAGCTTGTGCTTCCTCCAGCGCAGTGTTTCTCATGATGTACTCTGCGTATAAGTTAAATAAGCAGGGTGACAATATACAGCCTTGACGGACTCCTTTTCCTATGTCCAACTCTTTGTGACCCCATTAACTGTAGCCCGCCAGGCTCCTCTGTCCGTAGAATTCTCCAGGCACCAATACTGGAGTGGTTAGCCATCTCTTCTCCAGGGGATCTTCTTGACCCAGGGATCAAACCTATGTCTCCCACATTGCAGACAGATTCTTTATCATCTGAACCACGAGGGATAAATATCTTATATAATCATCTCAAGTCATGCCTTCATCCATTAAGGAAAAACTTGGGAAAGTCAATATTTAGGAGTTACCAGCAAATAACTGAATCCTACAAATGAACCAAAATAGTGAGGATAACATACATCTTTGTTTATATGGTGGACATCACCCAGAAAGTGTCAGCCTGTACCTGTGCAAAGTCACTTCAGTTGTGTTCGACTCTGCAATCCTATGGACTATAACACCCTGGACTCCTCTGCCCATGGGATTCTCCAGGCAAGATTACTGGAGTGGGTTGCCATTTCCTTCTCCAGGACATCTTCCCCATCCAGGGATCAAACCTGTATCTCTTAAGTCTCCTACATTAGCAGGCAGCTTCTTTACCAGTAGCACCATCTAGGAAGCCAACTGGAGCAAGCAAATCACTAAAGTGGAAGAAAGAAAGAAATGATGTGGAAAAATTATTTGGCTTTAACTTTCTACCAGGTTGTTGAAAATGGCAAAGCTTGGTGCTCTGTGATGACCTAGAGAGGTGGAACTGGGAGGAGGTGGGAAGGAAGCTCCAGAGGGAAGGGGTACATGCATATACATAGCTCATTTGCATTGTCGGGCAGCAGAAACTAACACAGCATTGTAAAGCAATTATACTCCAGTGGTAATCAACTAAGTTAAGCAAACCAGAGGCAAGAACCACCTTTCTTGCTGCTCTGTTGAGATAGGACAGTGCTATGAATATCTAGGCTGAAAAATGTGCCTGTAAGGCATTTTGATAACATGTGATTGCAATTATGAGTCACTGGATGCAGAAAGTCACCTGGGAAAACAAATGTATCTGAAAGGGGCTTAGGCCTAACTCTCAAACAAGTCCATGTCTCTTCTGTTTTAGTTTCTGTGTATGACCATCCCTATTGGTCATATCCCATGCTCTAGCTAATTCAAGCCAAAATTATATATACATATATATGACTCAGTCCTTTATGACCAATAAAATCTTAGTGTATCCAAAGGATCAGTTAACTACAAAGTTATCAGTGACCCTGCTCACACTGATCCATATCATCTCCCCAAACCTTCATCATACAGGCTCCTTCCTAAAATAGTTCTCCTTGTCACTTGCCCTAGAGCAGCACACATCTGCCTGCAAGCAAGATATTTCCCCACGAATACAAGTTCCTGTGGAAACCAAACCAAAATGTAAAGTGAAAGCACAACGTTTAATGAATTTTAAAATGGCCACCTTAGTGCTTCTTTTTTTAGAAATATCCCAGTTATCGTAATGATTGTTTTCTGAACCTGAGTGGATTGTGTGAGTGATGAACCATGTGGAAGGAGGATGTGATATGCAGTGTCCCTGATCTCTCTGAGGCAAGGACTGTCACTTGCTTGCCGCCTGGGTGGCTCTGGTTCTCTGGAATGACTGCCATAAAGTAAACATATGCTCTTGCTTTCTCATTCAGGCAGAGGACTGAATAATTACATTTATCAACGGGTGTTCTGCTTTGCAGCTGTTTAGATATCGTGTGTGCCCACATCATTTCCTCTGTGGTTTCCGGATGCTGAAAATCTTTCCTGGTTAAACTTCTATCATACTGTGTCAAGAGCGATAACCAGTTTTAAACATATTTGGCATGCATGACTTTATTAAAGAAGACATGGTTAGGGAAGCAGATGCTGGTGCTTTGTTATAACCTGCTGGCCTTCATATTCCTGTGGATGTATGAAGGGAAAGCTTTACAACTCCAAATAAGGAGATGTCTTATGGTTGTTTGATCCCAAATTGAGTTTGCAACACATTGCCATCAATGAGGGAAAAACAAAGCCCTCAATAAAATATTACTTGCATCTTACCATACCCAAGCTTCTAGGCAGCACTCAAGCCAACAGAAGAAATCACAAATTTCTGAATCATTTGGACTATTTGGTGTCCCCAGTATTCTTTCCCCTTGCGTCTGGGTTGAACCCAGGTCAGGAACACTAGAATAAAGAGACAGCCTACTGTGATAGAGTGTAGGCTCTGTCATTCGAGAGAAGGATCTGCCACTTTCCCCCTCTATTTGGGATCTTAATCAAGTGATTTTAGCTCCCCAAGTCTGCTTCTTCATCTATGAGATATTTATGAGATAATAACACCTATGTCACTCGACTTTTGTATGGATAAAATGAGACAGGGCATGCAAATTGCCCCACGTGTGGTGGGCAGTGCTCACCTCACACTCATCTCCATCCTTTCTTTATATTCATGCTGGTTAGACTGTCTAATTTTGACACATCGCTTAGAAAACTCTGCCCTCTCACAGAGCCCACATGATTTTTTATGGTCATGCTCTATTTTCATCCAACTGACTGACTTTTTTATTTCTCACTGCTTTTGTTCAATTGTTCCTTGAAAGAAGAGACTGGTTGGCAGTGATTCACATTGAAGTGATGATTTCTTGAACAACAAATGGACATGAATAAGAAAAGTGTTTACTTCCATGACACTGAATAGGATCAAGAATTATTTCATTAAATAAAGTAGATCGCGTTATACATCTTCGATTGGACACCTGGGCTTTGCCTTAGAATCTCCAGAGCATCAGGGGAGCAGACAACTAAATCCAGTAAGAAAGATGAGACAGTCACAACCTCCTGACTTGTTCTTAGACTAATCAAAACTCAGTTTCCCCAGGGGACAGTTGGATAATTCCTAAAAATGAGGGAATGATTTGGTTCTGTCTAAGTGAAGACAGCAAACACAATCATCCTACCGACCACTTCTTGGAATGGTTCCTTCCACATGGCTTTGCAAGCTGCTGTGCTGGAGAGAAAAGAATACTGTCTCAGCTTTCACCAAAGTTTGTAGCAACTGATTCTGGAATAATTTCAATAATGGTCCCAATGCCAAGGATGATTGAGTTAAAGATATTAAGTTTGGACTTCTAATATTCTGACTTTAAAATTCATTAATCACCTTTATATTTCCACTGGATTCTATTATATTTTCTCCTTATTGTTGTTGGTGTTCAGTCACTAAGTTGTGTCTATCTCTTTGCAACCCCATAGACTGCAGCACATCAGGTTTCCCTGTCTATCACTATCTCCTGCAGTTTGCTCAAATTCATGTCCATTGAGTCGGTGATGCCATCCAAACATCTCATCTTCTGTCACCCCATCTCCTCTTTCCCTCAATCTTTTCTGGCATCAGAGTCTCTTCCAATGAGTTGGCTCTTCGTATCAGGTAGCCAAAGTATTAGAGCTTAAGCTTCAGCATCATTCCTTCCAATGAATATTCAGGGTTGATTTCCCTTAGGATTGACTGGTTTGATCTCCTTGCAGTCCAAGGGACACTAAAGAGTCTTCTCCAGCACCACAATTCAAAAGCATCAATTCTTCATTGCTCAGCCTTCTTTATGGCCCAACTCTCACATCCATACATGACTATTGGAAAAATCATAGTTTTGATTACATAGACCTTTGTTGGCAAAGCAATGTCTCTGCTTCTTAATATGCTGTCTAGGTTTGTCATAACCTTTTTTCAAAGGGGAAAGCATCTTTTAATTTCATGGCTGCAGTCACTGTCTGCAGTCATTTTTGAAGCCCAAGAAAATAAAATCTTTTCTTTATTAGTAGTTGCTAATTTTCTTATTCCCTGGGATAATTAATATTGGGAAAGTTTGGAACACCAAATTAAGCCTGAAAAGTATAGCTTAGAAGAGGACATGATAACACTGTAAAGACTTTTGTTTCTGTCAATATGGGGGGCTATGTGAGCAGAGAAAGCCCACTGGTACACAAGTTGCTAGAAAACATGGATGCATGAAACTGTACTCTGGCTAATACCTACGGGCTTAGAACTTTAACTCCTTGGGTCATAAGAAATGGGGATGGGGCAGAAATCCTGAATCACACACTAGGTGGAAGGTTCAACTTCAGAATAAAACTTGAATATCTAAAGGCTAGCATTTTCCATGGGTGAACTAGGTAAAAAGCAAAACAAACAAAAAGTAAATTTAAAATTTGTACTGAAGACTGAAACAGTAGGGATTCTGGCCTTGACTTTGGCTTCTGAAGGAGAGAGAGAAAAAAATTCTTTCATGAGATATCTTAGCCATATATCTACCGTCATGCAGATAAGGCAGAAATTAATTCCATTATAAGACTTCTAAATCTATAAGAATGCCAAAGACTGTTCAAACCACCACACAACTGTACTCATTACATGCTAGCAATGTAATGCTCAAAATTCTCCAAGCCAGGCTTCAATAGTATGTGAACCGAGAACTTCCAGATGTTCAAGGTGGTTTTAGAAAAGGTAGAGGAACCAGAGATCCAATTGCCAATATCTGCCGGATCATTGAAAAAGCAAGAGAGTTCCAGAGAAATATCTACTTCTGCTTTATTGACTACGTCTAAGCCTTTGACTGTGTGGATCACAACAAACTGTGGAAAATTCTCAAAAACATGAGAATACCAGACCACCTGACCTGCCTCCTGAGAAATCTGTATTCAGGTCAAGAAGCAACAGTAGAATCAGATATGGAACGACAGACTAGTTCCAAATCGGGAAAGGCTGTATATTGTCACCCGGATTATTTAACTTATATTCAGATGGCAACCCACTCCAGTACTCTTGCCTGGAAAATCCCCTGGGCAGAGGAGCCTGGTAGGCCACAGTCCAGGCCATCTCGAAGAGTCGGACACAACTGAGTGACTTCACTTTCACTTTTCACTTTCACGCATTGGAGAAGGAAATGGCAACCCACTCCAGTGTTCTTGCCTGGAGAATCCCAGGGACAGGGGAGCCTGGTGGGCTGCCATCTATGGGGTCTCACAGAGTCGGACACGACTGAAGCGACTTAGCAGTAGCAGCAGCAGCAACAGAGTACATCATGTGAAATGCTGGGTTGGACGAAGCGCAAGCTGGAATCAAGATGCTGGGAGAAATATCAGTAACCTCAGATACCCAGATGACACCACCCTTATGGCAGAAAGCAAAGAGGAACTGAAGAGCCTCTTGATGAAAGTGAAAGAGGAGAGTGAAAAAGATGGCTTAAAACTCAGCATTCAAAAAATGAAGATCATGGCATCTGGTCCCATCACTTCATGGCAAATAGATGGGGAAACAATGAAAACGGTGAGAGATTTTATTTTCTTGGGCTGCAAAATCACTGCAGATGGTGACTGCAGCCATGAAATTAAAAGATGCTTGCTCCTTGGAAGAAAAACTATGACCAACCTATATAGCATATTAAAAAGCAGAGACATTACTTTGCCAACAAAGGTCCATTTAGTCAAAGTTGTGTTTTTTCCATAAGTCATGTATGGATGTGAAAGTTGGACTGTAAAGAAAGCTAAGCACTGAAGGATTGATGCTGTTGAATTGTGGTGTTGGAGAAGACACTTGAGAGTTCCTTGGACTGAAAGGAGATGCAACCAGTCAATCCTAAAGGAAATCAGTCCTGAATATTCATTGGAAGGACTGATGCTGAAGCTGAAGCTACAATACTTTGACCACCCTGATGTGAAGAACTGACTCATTTCAAAAGACTCTGATGCTGGGAAAGATTGAAGGAAGTAGGAGAAGGGGATGACAGAGGATGAGATATTTAGATGGCATCACCACCTCAATGGACATGAGTTTGAGCAAGCTCCGGGAGTTGGTGATGGACAGGGAAGCCTGGTGTGCTGCAGTCCATGGGGTAGCAAAGAGTCAGACATGACTGAGCAACTGAACTGAACTGAAATCTACAAGCAGGAAGGTTAATGTAATGCAGTCCTGTTTTGCTGGTGCATCACTTGGAAGAAGCAAATGCAAATCATCTCTGGATAAAGTACACCTGTACAACAGACAAATTTAATAGTTGATTAGACATAGAATAAGAGAGAATTCATGGTCTGGTACACTACATATGAATGACATAATTAGAACTGCAGCCCAGACAGACAAAGAGAGCAAGTGTAAGAGATGCAGAGAGGTATAGAATGATCACATCTGATACCTAGCTAATATATATCTACTTGGTCTTCCAGGGGAAGACAGAGAATGTATAGCTAGAGGCAGTATTTGATTATGGTTGAGGATTTTCCAGGGCTTTTGAACACCTAATTCCTCAGATTCATGAAGTTAATACAAAATTGGTTACATAAAAATGAGATTAAATAAAAAATCAGCTGAGACCTAGAATATGATAGAAAAGCAAAAACATAGAGAAGATTTTTCAGTCAGCCAGAGAGAGGGAATAAAACCAAATTACAGACTTGTGCTCAGCTTATTATGGTTTAACTTAATATTTTTCAGTTTATGGTGATATGAAAGTGATAGGTATTCAATGGAAAACATACTTTGAATTTCTCCTGGACCAGCAATATGCAGTAGACTCTCTCATGATGCTAGGGCAGCATCAGCAAATGCAGCTCCCAGTCAGCCACATGGTCATGAGGGTAAGCAACAGATACATTTATAACCTCTCTATACATAGACAATCATTCTGTACTTAACTTTCGGAATTCAATAATTTACATGACATATTCAACACTGTGTTATAAAATAGGCATCACATTAGATGATTTTGCCCAACTGTAGGCTGACGTAAGTGTTCTGATCAAGTTTAAAGTAGGTTAGGTTCGACTATGATGATTGACAGGTTGGGTGTATTAAATGCATTTTCAACTTATGATGACTTTATCAGGACATAACCGTGTCATAAGTGGAGGAAAATCTGTACATATAAAGGAATGGCAATTAGACCAATTGACGACTTCCTAAAGCAACAGTGAAAACCACATGGCTGTGAAATAATATCATCAACGTGCCAACAGAAAATAACTGTCAGCTTAGAAATGTGTAACCAGTACCATACAGATATCTTTCGGGATGAGGGCAAAATAAGATAACTTATATGAAGATAAAAACCAAGGGAATTTACTATGAATAGATAACTATGGAAATTCTAACAAATATCCTACATGAAGAGGGAATGCAACCATGGAAGGAAGTCCTATGATTTAAAAAAAAAAAAAAAACAACAAAATTCTGGTAGGCATGCTGCTGCTGCTGCTAAGTCACTTCAGTCATGTCCGACTCTGTGCGACCCCATAGACAGCAGCCCACTAAGCTCCTCTGTCCCTGGGATTCTCCAGGCAAGAATACTGGAGTGGGTTGCCATTTCCTTCTCCAATGCATGAAAGTGAAAAGTGAAAGGGAAGTCGCTCAGTCGTGCCCGACTCTTAGCGACCCCATGGACTGTGGCCTACCAGGCTCCTCTGTCCATGGGATTTTCCAGGCAAGAGTACTGGTAGGCATGAAGGAAGCTAAAAACATTGACTTCGAAAACAATATTAATAATGTCTAATTTTTAAATGAAAAACGAGATAGAACCAAAATATTGAATGACAATAGAATATAGTTATTGTTCCCAGTCTGTATACTGAGACACCCTGGGCATCCTAGGGAATGCACTAGGGCACCAGAAGATGTGGACGTTTTATAAGGGATACAGCAGGATCTGTTGGACGCAGCATGGAGTGCTAGCTCAGAGCAGTTCATGGTTTCAGCTTTGAATCGTACTGTTCCTTTTGATTACTTTTTTTTTTTTTTTTTGAAACTCGGTTTTGAATAAATGTTTCTGTGGGAAAAAAAAAAAAAAAAAACAAGATAAAAATCAATATGAAACAAGAAAGTGAAAATATTCAGTTTTATTCTGATATCTGAGAAGTTGTGCCATGCCTAAAAAGTACACAATATGCTATAAGAAAGTAATTGAGTTATTGGAGAAGAAAATAAAATCATTTTTCCTTTCCATTTATGTCTATTACTATTGTCAAATGGCTACTAAGTTTTTTGGATACAAATGTGTGTTAAGTTGTTTTGACATAATGACTTAAGCAAAATATTCTTTATTTTTTTGCCTAAAAGCACTATGAAAAAAGTAGTGAGACACATAATAGGAACTGAGAAAGTTTGAGAACATCTGGCATGTAAATTGGCATGAGGATAACTGGATAGATACTGATCAAATTTCTGTTTTGTTCAATTAAATATGAATGTTAAAATTTCTAAAGGAAAAGAATAGTGAAAGTATAGACGTATATCTGCCAAACAAGTAAATGTGGGGAAAAATTGAATGTGGGGAATCAATCTCAATCTCAAAAAAAGCAAAATGGGATTTTTGTTTGCAATATAAGAAAGCCAAACCAAGGTTTTAAGAATTAGAAAGGAAAATTACTCAGAAAATTACTAAAATTATTCACAAATGATATGACTTGAGTTACTAATAAAAGTATTTTTCAGTTATAAAATAAAAAATTTAAAGTTAATTTCATTTTTATATGCTAGAAATAGAAAAGTTTTAATGAAAAAGAAGATTCATTCTACCATATCAAGTAAAATGGACTGTTTTTGTTAGGGATAAATCTAATGAAAATGTGCAAATCTTGTATAAAAAATGCTTACACTTTATAAACAGTTTTATAAAAATACTAAAAATGACTTAATAAAATGGAAATTATTAAAGTAAATGTTTAATGGGAAGTAAGGTAATATTGTAAGAATATTATTTCTGCCTAATAGGGTTTTCCTGAAATTCAGTAGGCTAACTTTCAAATTTATAAAGAAGACTAAAAGGCTAGGAAACCCTGAAGACAAATCACGAGGCAAAGTGGGGCAAGGACATGAACAACTGAGATGTTAATGCTTATGACAAAACTACAGTGATGCAGTCAGTGTGGTACAGGCAGTGGGGTAAACAGCAGACCCTTAGGAAAGAACAAAGAGCCCAGCATGCATGGAGACGATCTACAACAGGGTTAGTATTTCAGAGTCATGAAGAAAAGGACTGTCCAAACACTGTTCCAAGGGAAAAATGATATTGAATTCCCTTTCACATTATACAGGAAATGAAATTCCAGTTTTTCCAAAGAAGTCAAACTAAGGAAAATCCAAATGTAAAACATCTGAAAACAAAACTTTTTATTTTGTAATAATTGTAGGTTCTCATGCAGTTGTAAAAAGTACTACAGAGAGATCGCATGAACATTTTACCCTCGTTCCAAAAGGGTAACGTCTTGCAAAGCTATCTTAGAATGTCCCAACCAGGATATTCACATTGACACAGTCAAGATACAGAACAGTTCCATCACAAGAATCCCTCTTGTTTTCACTTTAAAGCCACACCCACCTTCCTCTCCTCCACTCCCATCTTTCCTCCTCTACTAATCTGTTCTCTATTTCTAGAATTTTATCATTTCAAGAATGCCATGTAACATATTGGGCTTCCAAGGTGGCTCAGTGGTAAAGAATAAATCTGCCAAGCAGGAGACACAAGAGACGTGTGTTTGATCCCTGGGTCTTAGAGATCCCCCTGGAGGAAGAAATGGCAACCCACTGCGATCTAGCTTGAGAAAGTCCATAGACAAAGGAACTTGGTGGGCTTTGAGTGACTCAGCACGTGTAACATATTCTATAGGTTACATATATAAACATAACCTTTGGGGGCTTGCCTTTTTCACTGATCCTAATTCCCTGAAGATTCATACAGGCTGTTGTATGAATCAATTGTCCGTTCCTTTTTATTGACTAGGAGTATTTTCTAATATGGATGTAGCACACTAGGCTTAATAATTCACTGTTTGAAGGATGTCTGTGTTGTTTCCAGTTTGGGGCTACAAATAAAGCTCCATGAACACTGAGGTGCAGGCTTTTGTATGAACATAACTTTTACTTTATCAAGAATAAAGGCTCAGGTGTGCAACTACTGGGTCATATGCAGCTGCACGTTTACTTCTTTAAAAACTCCCAAGCTGTTTTCTGCAATCACTCTACCATTTTACTTTCTCATCAGAAATGTATGAGTGGTCCAATTTCTCTTTACCAATATTTGCGTGCATGTGTTCTCAGTCACTCAGTCGTGTCCAACTATTTGTGATCCCATGGACTGTATTCCGCCAAGTTTCTCTGTCCATGGGATTTTCCAGACAAAAATACTGGAGCGAGTTAGCTGCTACTTCCTCCTCTGGGGGAATCTTCCCCACCCAAGGACTGAACCCACGTCTCATGCCTCTCCTTCATTGGCAGGTGGATTCTTTACCACTGTGCCACCCGGGAAGCACTTGCTAATATTTGATGGCACTTTACGAGTTGTAGCCATTCTGATAGATATTTAGTAATATTTCCTTGTGCCTTTAATTTGCATCTCCCTAATGGCTTATGATGTAACAACTTTTCATGTGCTTTGCCATCAGTATATCTTTTTCAATGAAATGTCTGTGCATGTCTTTTGCCAATCTTCTAATTAGATTTTTTTTTTTTGCTATTAAGTTTCAAGAGTTCTTTTTATATATACCAGATACTAGTTTCTTTGTCAGATATATTGCTTGCAAATATTTCTCCTAGTCTTAGCTTTTTCATCCCATTAATGTGATCCTTTTTAGAGCAACGCCAAATATTTATTTCTAAGATTTTATAGTATTAAATTATATATTGAAGTCCATGATCCATTTTGAGTTAATTTTGTTTGAGTTATGAGATGAGATTTAGGTTGTGATTCTTTTTTTCTTCCCTTTTCCCAATTGCTCCAATATAATTTGTTGAAGAGTCTAGCCCTCTTCCACTGCATTTACACCTTTGCCAGATATTATTTGGGAACATCTGTATGGATATATGTCTTGAGCTCTCTATTTTGTCAATTTATGTATTTAGCCCTCTGCCAATACCATACTCTCTTAGCAGTTATATAGTATAGAGCAATTATATGGTATAACTTTATGTCATATGGACTGATTCCCTTTCAGTAAATTCTTACTTAAGTCATTCTGGGGCTTTTGTCTTTCCAAATAAATTTTAGAATAAGCTTTTTATAGATTCAAACAACTTTGCTAGGATTTTAGTAAGAGTTACATTGAACCTCCTCAAAGATAAATTTGAGGACTGACATCTTTACAATGTTGATTCTTCCTATCCAAGAACATAATATGCTTCCCCATTCATACAAGTCCCCTTTTATTTCTTTCATTAGCAAGTGAGTGAAAAAATAAAACCATAATATTTTCAATTTATGTTCCAATGAAGGACTTAAAGCCAGAATATATAAATAACTCTATGAATCAATGAGAAAAAATAAGCCAATAGAAAACATGCAAATCACTTGAACAAGCATTTCACTGAAGAAATATAAATACCTACTGAGCATGGGAAGTATACTCAGCCTTATTGGTAATAGGACACATCACTAGGAACACAGCTAGTGGAGGTGATGGAATTCCAGTAGAGCTATTTCAAATCCGAAAAGATGATGCTGTGACAGTGCTGCACTCAATATGCCTGCACATTTGAAAGACTCAGCAGTGGCCACAGGACTGAAAAAGGTCAGCTTTCATTCCAATCCCAAAGAAAGGCAATGCCAAAGAATGCTCAAACTACCACACAATTGCACTCATCTCACACACTAGTAAAGTAATGCTCAAAATTCTCTAAGCCATACTTCAACAGTATGTAAACCGTGAACTGCCAGATGTTCAACCTGGTTTTAAAAAAGGCAGAGGAACCAGAGATCAAATTGCCAGCATCTGCCGGAAGCCAGAATTCCAGAAAACATCTACTTCTGCTTTATTGACTACACCAAAGCCTTTCACTGTGTGGATCACCACAAACTGGAAAATTCTGAAAGAGATGGGAATACCAGACCACCTGACCTGCCTCCTGAGAAATCTGTATGCAGGTCAAGAAGCAAGTCCAGAAGCAAGTATGCAGGTCCAGTTAGAACTGGACATGGAACAACAGACTAGTTCCAAATCAGGAAAGGAGTACATCAAGGCTGCATATTGTCACCCTGCTTATTTAACTTATATTCAGAGTACATCGTGTGAAATGCCAGGTTGGATGAAGCACAAGTTGGAATCAATATTGCCGGGAGAAATATCAATAACCTCAGATACCCAAATGACACCACCCTTATGGCAGAAAGCAAAGAGGAACTGAAGAGCCTTGTGATGAAAGTGAAAGAGGAGAGTGAAAAAGATGTCTTAAAATTCAGCATTAAAAAAACAAAGATCATGGCATCTGGTCCCATCACTTCATGGGAAATAGATGGGGAAACAATGGAAACAGTGAAATATTTTATTTTCTTGGGCTGCAAAATCACTGCAGATGGTGACTGCAGCCATGAAATTAAAAGATGCTTGCTCCTTGGAAGGAAAGCTATGGTCAATCTTGGCAGCATATTAAAAAGCAGGGACATTACTTTACCAACAAAGATCCATCTAGTCCAAGCTATGATTTTTTTCAGTAATCTTGTATGGATGGAAAGTTGGACTATAAAGAGAGCTGAGCACCGAAGAATTGATACTTTTGAACTGTGGTGCTGGAAAAGACTCTTGAGAGTTCCTTGGACTGCAAGGAGATCCAACCAGTCCATCCTAAAGGAAATGAGTCCTGAATATTCATTGGAAGGACTGATCCTGAAGCTGAAACTCCAATACTTCGGCCACCTGATGCGAAGAACTGATTCAATTTGAAGAGACCCTAATGCTGGGAAAGATTGAAGCTGGAAGGAGAAGGGGATACAGAGGATGAGATGGTTGGACGGCATCACCGACTCAATGGACATGAGTTTGAGTAGGTTCTGCGAGTTGGTGATAGACAGGGAGGCCTGGCGTGCTGTAGTCCATGGGGTCACAAAGAATTGGACAGGACTGAGAGACTAAACTGAACTGAACTGATTGGTAACGCAATCAAGGAAATAAAATCTAAAGCCTCAATAACATAACATCACACAAGGATTAGATTGGGAAAAACTCTGAGGACATCAAGTTTTGCTAAGGATATAAAGCAACTGAAAATAATATTCACTGCTGGTGAGAATGGTTGATAAATCATTTAGAAAAATAAGCTGAAATGTATGTTGCATGAAGAGATGGGTTAAGAGCAGCATTACTTATCATGGTGAAATAACTGGAAACAACAAAAGAGTAGAATGAATTAATAAATTATGTTGCTGCTGCTGCTAAGTCGCTTCAGTCGTGTCCGACTCTGTGCAACCCCATAGATGGCAACCCACCAGGCTCCCCCGTTCCTGGGATTCTCCAGGCAAGAATACTGGAGTGGGTTGCCATTTCCTTCTCCAGTGGATGAAAGTCAAAAGTGAAAGGGAAGTCGCTCAGTCGTTTCCGACTCTTCGTGATCCCATGGACTGCAGCCCACCAGGCTCCTCCATCCATGGGACTTTCCAGGCAAGAGTACTGGAGTGAGGTGCCATTGCCTTCTCCGAATAAATTATGTTAAGTTTATGTAATGGCATACCTTACATGAATGATCACAATTGGGCCATAGCCACAAGCTTCAAAATTAGAAGAATCTCACTAACAATGCTGAGAGAAAAAGCAAGTCAGGAAGGATGCAGGCACTGATATCAATAGGTGAAAGCAAGGACTAAATTGTTAAGAGATATGTGAATATGGAGTACAGATTTTTTTAAAAAGGAAATGATAAAAAAAATTCAGGGAAATGATTATTTGGGGATGGAGAAGGGAGGGATTGGGGCAAACTTAGGAGTTTAAACATTTTGTTAATGTTTTGTTTCTTAAGCTGGGTGCATGGGTGGTCGTTTGATTAGAACTCAAACTATGATATATATTATAATACCTCTTTGGATGATTAATATTAATATTTTTAATTAGAGAAAAGAGGGGAAAGTCTGTGTCACGTGCATTGTTAGCACCAGGAAAAAGTTAGGTTATAGTAATTGTTTCAAAAGAAATAAGAAAACCAACAATGTCAGCATTTAAATCCGATTTCCGTTGTGCAAGTAAAGTTAGGCAATTGCATGTCAAGTTTTTATGAATTTATATGTTATCTTTGTTCTTTTTTGTGGTCATGGTTTTCAGGAACAGTTGAATTAAATTTTGACTTGTTAATTTTAAGTTATGCCTTCAATTATGTAACTTTTCAAATATTTTTTTATTGAGCCAGAGTAAAGACTACACTGATAAAATGTACAGTACAATAAATGAGATTACTCCAGTGCTTTTTTTTTTTTAACTTCCTATGTGAATATTACATGTTTTGGAAATGGCTTTCTAAGTTTTCTCAAGAATGTTATGAAGATTTTCTTCAAGTGTGGCTAGATTCACTTTACATGTAAATGTGATGCCCATTGTTTTGCTGAATTCCTAGATTTACCCTTTTGGGTTTTTTCCATAGTTAATGGCTATGATCCTTGCAGAGCTTCTCAGCATGGTCTCTGGAATGTGCAGTATCTAGGAAGGATTCAAGATCACCTGGAAAACTTCAGGAAACTGAGGGAATTACAACAGAACAATGGAACTTGATAATTATGTTCTTAAAAATGAATATATTTTGGTCAAGAGAACTTTAGGGATTTATTAAAAGCTTCAAACAAGAGTACTCCTTCCATCTCCCCTCAGTTCAGTTCAGTTCAGTCGCTTAGTCGTGTCCGACTCTTTGCGACCCCATGAATCGCAGCACGCCAGGCCTCCCTGTCCATCACCAATGGACGCGTTCATTGAGTCAGTGATGCCATCCAGCCATCTCATCCTCTGTTGTCCCCTTCTTCTCCTGCCCCCAATCCCTCCCAGCATCAAAGTCTTTTCCAATGAGTCCACTCTTCGCATGAGGTGGCCAAAGTACTGGAGTTTCAGCTTTAGCATCATTCTTTCCAAAGAAATCCTAGGGCTGATCTCCTTCAGAACGGACTGGTTAGATCTCCTTGCAGTCCAAGGGACTCTCAAGAGTATTCTCCAACACCACAGTTCAAAAGCATCAATTCTTCGGCGCTCAGCCTTCTTCCCAGTCCAACTCTTACATCCATACATGGCCACTGGAAAAACCATAGCCTTGACTAGACGGACCTTAGTCGGCAATGTAATGTCTCTGCTTTTGAATATGTTAGTCATAACTTTTCTTCCAAGGAGAAGGCGTCTTTTAATTTCATGGCTGCAGTCACCATCTGCAGTGATTTTGAAGCCCCCAAAAATAACGTCTGACACTGTTTCCACTGTTTCTCCATCTATTTCCCATGAAGTGATGGGACCGGATGCCATGATCTTCATTTTCTGAATGTTGAGCTTTAAGCCAACTTTTTCTTTCTCCTCTTTCACTTTCATCAAGAGGCTTTTTAGCTCCTCTTCACTTTCTGCCATAAGGGTGGTGTCATCTGCATATCTGAGGTTACTGATATTTCTCCCAGCAATCTTGATTTCAGCTTGTGTTTCTTCCAGTCCAGTGTTTCTCATGATGTACTCTGCATATAAGTTAAATAAGCAGGGTAACAATATACAGCCTTGACGTACTCTTTTTCCTATTTGGAACCAGTCTGTTGTTCCATGTCCAGGTCTAACTGTTGCTTCAATGCAAAGAAATAGAGGAAAACAACAGAATGGGAAAGACTAGAGATCTCTTCAAGAAAATTAGAGATACCAAGGGAACATTTCAGGCAAAGATGGGCTCAATAAAGGACAGAAATGGTATGGACCTAACAGAAGCAGAAGATATTAAGAAGAGATGGCAAGAATACACAGAAGAACTGTACAAAAAGGATCTTCATGACCCAGATAATCATGATGGTGTGATCACTCACCTAGAGCCAGACACCTTGGAATGTGAAGTCAAGTGGGCCTTAGAAAGCATCACTACAAACAAAGCTAGTGGAGGTGATGGAATTCCAGTAGAGCTATTTCAAATCCTGAAAGATGATGCTGTGAAAGTGCTGCACTCAATATCCCAGCAAATGTGGAAAACCCAGCAGTGGCCACAGGACTGGAAAAGGTCAGTTTTCATTCCAATTCCACAGAAAGGCGATGCCAAAGAATGCTCAAACTACTGCATAATTGCACTCATCTCACACTCTAGTAAAGTAATGCTCAAAATTCTCCAAGGCAGGCTTCAGCAATACATGAACTGTGAACTTCCTGATGTTCAAGCTGATTTTAGAAAAGGCCAGAGATCAAGTTGCCAACATCTGCTGGATCATGGAAAAAGCGAGAGTTCCAGAAAAACATCTATTTCTGCTTTATTAACTATGCCAAAGCCTTTGACTGTGTGGATCACAATAAACTGTGGAAAATTCTGAAAGAGATGGGAATACCAGACCATCTCCTCTACTCATACTAAAATGAAACCAAAAGGAAGCACTTACTACTTAAATAAGCAAATATTTATAACTAGTATATTTAACTCAACAAAGCCTATAAATACTGTTGAACATCTACCAGATAGTGCCAGATAATGTTCAAAGTACTGAAAATGTAGCATAAAAATAAACAGACATTGTGTACTAATAAGAGACCAGTGCAACCCAATCCAGTATTCTTGCCTGGAAAACTCCACGGACAGAGGAGCCTGGCGGGCTACGGTCCATGGAGTCGCAGAGTCGGACAGGACTGAGCACATACACACATGCTTCTTGAGGGCAAGGACTTTACTTTTTTTCTGTGACCCAGTTTTCCCTTAGCACTTAACAAATCACAGAACATTAGTAGGCACTTAATACTTATTATTACTCATTACCATTAATACATTTAACATTTGTTTGTTGCATGAACAAATGTGCCTCAGAGCCACATAGCTGGTCCTTAATGAAACTAGAGTTTGAACCTAGTCTATCGATAATGAAAAACAGATGCCATTTATTCTGAGCTTGGGCTTCCCTTGTGGTTTAGCTGGAAAAGAATCTGCCTGCAATGTGAGACCTGGGTTCAATCCCTGGGTTGGGAAAATCCCCTGGAGAAGGGAAAGGCTAGCAGTATTCTAGCCTGGAGAATTCCATGGACTGAATAGTCCATGGAGTCACAAAGAGTTGGACATGTCTAAGCAATTTTCACTTCACTTCACTTCATTCTGAGCTTACTCTGTCCAAGGCAGCATGCTCACTGCTTTGCATTTTTTATCTCACTTAATCCTCACAACCATTTTGTCTTTTTGCATTTCTTTTTCTTGCAGATGGTCTTGATCACTGCCTTCTGTACAATGTCTTGAACCTCCATCTGTAGTTCTTCAGGCACTCTGTCTGTCAGATCTAATCCCTTGTATCTATTTGTCACTTTCACTGTATAATCATAAGGGATTTGATTTTGGTCATACCTGAATAGTCTAGTGGTTTTCCCTACTTTCTTCAATTTAAGTCTGAATTTGGCAATAAGGAGTTCATGATCTGAGCCACAGTCAGCTCCTGGTCTTGTTTTTGCTGACTGTATAGAACTTCTCCATCTTTGGCTGCAAAGAATATAATCCATCCGATTTCAGTATTGACCATCTGGTGATGTCCATGTGTCGAGTCTTCTCTAATGTTTTTGGAAGAGGGTGTTTTCTATGACCAGTGCATTCTCTTGGCAAAACTCTGCTAGCCTTTGACCAGCTTTGTTTTGTACTCCAAGGCCAAATTTGCCCGTTGCTCCAGGTAGCTCTTGACTTCCTACTTTTGCATTCCTATCCCCTATAATGAAAAGGACATCTTTTTGGTGTTAGTTCTTAAAGGTCTTGTAGGTCTTCATAGAACCGTTCAACTTCAGCTTCTTCAGCATTTCTAGTCAGGGCATAGACTTCAATTACTGTGATATTGAATGGTTTGCCTTGGAAATGAACAGAGATCATTCTGTCATTTTTGAGATTGCATCCAAGTACTGCATTTCAGAGTCTTTTGTTGACTATTAGGCTACTCTAGTTCTTCTAAGGGATTCTTGCCCACAGTAGTAGATATATTGGTCATCTGAGTTAAATTCACCCATTCCAGTCCATTTTAGTTCGCTGATTCCTAAAATGTTGATGTTCACTCTTGCCATCTCCTGTTTGATCACTTCCAATTTGCCTTGATTCATGGACCTAACATTCCAGGTTCTTATGCAATATTGCTCTTTACAGCATCAGAGTTTACTTCTGTCACCCGTCACATCCACAACTGGGTGTTTTTGCTTTGATTCCATCTCTTCATGCTTTATGGAGTTATTTCTCCACTCTTCTCCAGTAGCATATTGAGCACCTACCAAACTGGGAGGGAGTTCATCTTTCAGTGTCATACCTTTGTGCCTTTTCACACTGTTCATGGGGTTCTCAAGGCAAGAATACTGAAGTGGTTTGCCATTTGCTTCTCCAGTGGACCACATTTTGTCAGAACTCTCCGCCATGACCCGTCTGTCTTGAGGGGCCCTATACGGTATGGCTCATAGTTTCATTGAGCTAGACAAGGCTGTGGTTCATGTGATCAGTTTGCTTAGTGATCCTCCTCAAAATCTCAGCCAGTCCCAGACCAGAATGCTACCTCTTTCCACAACCTTTGTTTCTGTGGGAGCCAGAATATCCTTGGCTACCTAGAAGGGAGCAATTCAGTGTGTTCATTAATTGGGCTGCATGGTGTCAGGCAATCCATTTGGCTGATTTCCGCACCCCCCCCCCATAAATTGACTAATTTATTTATTTTACAGAATTGACCACATCAGCTAGTTATTTTAATGGTAAATCAAATGATGCTTTTCTACTTTTTCTTTTAGTAAGTCTCCAACTGATTAAGAGTTTAGGGTCAGACATACCTAAATTATAATCCAAAGTCAGCTACTTATTAATTTATAAAATCTTGGGAGTATTTTATTTAACCACTTTAGGCTTTCATCATGTTATTAGTAGAAATGCAGGCAATAACAATTCTTATCTAGTTAATTAATCCTCTCACTAAGAGGATTAAATGGAGGTAACTCTTTAGTTCCTGACATAATGTCTGACCCTTGAGTTTTGTTGAGCAAAAGCTGCTGTTATTATATGTATCGTTGTAATTAACCTTATGCTTTATTTCAATATCATCTTTGTTCTGTGACTTTTACTGACCTCCTTGACCTACATCTTTTCCTTTCCTTCCAAGATATACACAGTTACTTACTTTTGTTCATTGGATATTACTCCTTCATTATGGAATGGAAACTGTGTTGTAAAAAATTGGTTCAGGTCTCTTTTTGCCTACCTTCTAAATATAGGCACCTTGAATGCCAGTTCATTAATCCTTTTACTCTCAGCTCTTCATGAATGGATAGATTGTTTCTCTTTTGGACATCTTTGTTAATGTCACTGATGGTATTACATTGATTTTTGATAAGGTCTTTTACACATATCCTTTGTGTCCATCCTTTGATACTTTTGAACTGTGGTGTTGAAGAAGACTCTTGAGAGTCCTATGGACTGCAAGGAGATCCAACCAGTCCATCCTGAAGGAAATCAGTCCTGAATATTCATTGGAAGGACTAATGCTGAAGCTGAAACTCCAATACTTTGGCCACGTGATGTGAAGAACTGACTCATTTGAAAAGACTCTGATGCTGAGAAAGATTGAAGGCGCGAAGAGAAGGGGATAACAGAGGATGAGATGGTTGGATGGCATCACTGACTCAATGGACATAAGTTTGAGTAAACTCCGGGAGCTGGTGATGGACAGGGAGGCCTGCCATACTGCAATCCATGGGGTCGCAAAGAGTCAGACACAACTGAGCAACTGAACTGAACTTTGTGTTCGTTACTTAATGCCAATATTCTATCTCTCTCTTTTTATTTGTATATGGCTTGCTAATTCTACTCTTGACTCAGATCCCTTGCTTTTCCTAGAGATTTTCACTGCTTATATGTGTGTGTGTCGGGGTCACTCATTCTTGTCTGACTCGTGATTCCATAGACTGTAGCCTTCTAGGCTCCTCTTTTCATGGCATTCTCCAGGCAAGAATACTGGAGTGAGTTGCCATTCCCTTCTCCACACTGCTTATATAGTGGGTATTGATTTTTGTGTTTTTGTGTTTTTTCTCCCTACATATTTTTTCTTATAGACTTTTTTCTGCCATTCCTACTATAGGACTTTATAAAAAGACTTTCTCACTTAAACTTTTATTTCCCACATGGCTTTAAGGTATACATTTTACTCTTTCCCCCCATCATTAATACATTACCATTTGACTCTATCATTAGGCTGTCAATCTGTAAAACTCTTGAGGAAGAATGAGAGACCTTATTTTAAATAAGCCTGATACTTTGTGAGAGAGATTGGTGCACTGTCTACAATTCTATTCTTATCAAGAAGAGGCTTTTGAAACTTCAAGAAGAAATTCAATTTTGAAGAGCTACCAAACCATGAAGGATTGAAGGAAGATAAAATAAGTTAAAGGAAGGACAAAGTACACATCAGAATTCTTGAGAAGGTCCTTCACCTTAGTTTAAAATAACTCACTATGCAACAAAGAATATCCTGAGTGGCCAGACTGAGGTTCCAGGCATGAAATTTCCTTCAAGGAAAATGGCAGTTGAAGTTCCCTAAGGCTGAGGCCCTCCATTACATTGTTAGTGGTCAGAAAAGAAAACACTTTACATTTGAATTTCTTGGTTAAGATAATAGAGATCAGGGTGTTGCCTTTGGATGAGAGAAGGAAGAGGAGATATTTAGTAAGGATTATAAAAGAAATGTTATACAAATGGTAGCAAGTGGCAGTTCCTGCATTTCTGGTGAAGTTAGACTGGGACCTAGGTCTAAAGTGCAGCAGGAGAGAGTTCTGTTAAAATCCAGACAGGCTGCCTGGATCCTGAGGTTCTCGAATATGTTATTGAACAGAGCAGGACTCGCCTCACAAACAAGGCTGGAGAGTTTCCTAACATTCCAAATAATCAGGCAGGGTTTCCAGGAATAACACTGCCACAGTCTCAGTTGTTCTGAGATTATCTGACCTGATTCACAAAGAAAGCCTATGGAATTTGCTGGACCTCTGATTTCACATGTTATAGGTAGGTGGCCACCAACCAGGGGAATAAGTCAATTCTTTCTGAAGGTGGGGGCTTGGAGTAGCCCATTTACCTCATAATTGTACAAACACTCCAGCAAATTAGAAATGGAATTACTTTGCTTTGCAAACATAAGAAGAATTTGTATTTCTGCTTTAAGTCGAACAATTTTCAATGCAAAGGAATTGATTGAGTTCGATAAGAAATTTTCATATTGGGAATGTCACATATAGGCATCAGTAGGGGAAGAACTAAAAGGCGTACACTGCTTAAGCTGCTTTCATGCAAAACTTCAGTCAACTGCTAGCTTCTGCTTTGCAAAACTTTGACATCTGTCCCTTGACCTTTACCAGCTACCCTTTCACGTTTGACACTTCACGTTTGCTACATGATTAAAATTCAGCGTTAATTAATTTTAACACTATCAGTTAAGTTATATTTAGCTAAGAACACTCACTTTTGTCTTTTGTGAGTAGCACTGCAGTATTATTACAAAGAGGTAGTCAGGAGGGCAACAGAGATACGAGGAGAGAAGAATGATTCAGTGTGCAGATAATTGTTTCAAGTGAAATTTAGCGTGGTATTTTTGTTCCTGTCCTCAGTAGAACTGAGATTTAGCACCTCGAGTTGGCATTTAGCCCCCACCCCCACAAAGGAGGAGGCTGTGCTGGGCGGGTGCTGAGAATGAGCCTCACCAGAATGAAATTATAGCACAATTCTAACACTGGCAAGAATTTTCTCTGGCCAGCTCTCGGCTGCAAAGCTGGTGATGCCAAAAGAAAGGCAAGGCATTCCTAGAAAGGATCTCCTTCTGGCATTGACTTCACCGTTAATTAGAAGGTTTGACATGGTCATTTAAAAAGCATCATTCCCAAAGTGGCAACCATTCCCAAAGAAAACACTGGAAGCCAGGATATTTAGCCACAGAAGGGTTACAGTTCTCACCTTAAAAAGTTACCCAGGAGGTTGTCTTCTTGATAGCTTATTCCATAATGCAACCAATAAGCTCACTGAAAACGGATAAAACTAAGGAAATTTGTCCTCTCTCCCTGAGTTTTCCAAGTGAGAAAACCTCTTTGTGGCTTTGTTGGGCCTTTGTTGCGTTGCAGGGCTCTCTCTAGTCCCAGGGCATGGGGGCTCCTCTCCAGCTGCAGCGTGCAGCTTCTCTTGCTGTAGTGTGTAGTGCAGGGGCTTACTGCAGTGTGTGGGCCTCTCTAGTTGTGGCACTCAGGCTTGGTTGCCTCTCAGTATATGGGATCTCAGTTCCCCAACCAGGGATTGAACCTGAGTCCCCTGCATTGGAAGGTGGATTCTTAACCACTGGATCACTAGGGAAGTCTCAGAAAACATTTTTATTAGTTCATTTATTTTATGCATTTTTGCTCTGTGGAAAGATTATAATAAAGATAGGGATACGCAAATCTCGCTTTAACCTGAAGCTCAAAATGCTGTAGAACTATTACAAGTACTACTCTTTAGGATATTAGTGTGAAATTGCGGTCCATAAGTTCACTGGGCCACTGCAATACTTCTGCCCTTTTTGTTGTTGTTCAGTTGCCTAGTCGTGTCTGACTCTTTGCCATCCCATGGACTGCAGCATGCCAGGCTTCCCTATACTTCACCATCTCCTGGAGCTTGCTCATACTCATGTCCATTGAATTGGTGATGCCATCCAACCATCTTGTCCTCTGTCATCCTTTCTCCTCCCTGACCTCAATCTTCCCCAGCATCAGGGTCTTTTCTAATGAGTTGGCTCTTTGTATCAGATGGCCAAAGTATTGGAGCTTCAGCATCAGTCCTTATAATGAATAGTCATGATTGATTTCTTTTAGGATTGACTAGTTTGATCTCCTTGCAGTTCAAGGGGCTCTCAAGAGTCTTCTCCAGCACCACAGTTCAAAGCATCTGCCCTTTAGATCCATGTACAGAATAGCACAAGAGAAGCTCTGCTCCTGGTAGACAGTGCGGGTAAAGACAGCACTCCGTATGTAATTTACCCATATGCATCTCAATAAGATGCAGTAATAGCAATAATAAACTGAATTTGGGGGTTCTTTGATTCAGTATACACAGGTTGCCTCCAACTGGTAAAGACCTAACTTACAAAAACAACTTCGTAGCATTTTCATTTGTGTGTGACACAATATGTTTCCGCCAGTAATTCAACTTTTGTGTTCTAGAATCTAGTTCCATGCCCTCATCACATCTTCTACCCGCAACTGGAGAGGGCACTTGATCTCTGGCAGCTTTTGTTTTCCTGCCCACTCAAGGGAAAAATGACAGCCTCTCTTGTGCCAAGGATTTAAGTAGCTCTGTTTTAGTAGCCAAGTGTGATTGTTTTTGTTCAGTCACTAAGTTGTGTCTGACTCTTTGCAAGTCCATGGACTGCAGTATGCCAGTCTCCTCTGTACTCCACTATTGCCCAGAGCTCACTCAAATTCACGTCCATTGAGTTGGTTATCTAACCATCTCATTTGCTATCTAACCATCTCATCCTCTGTTGTTCCCTTCTCCTCCTGACTTCAATCTTTCCTAGCATCAGGGCCTTTTCAAGTGAGTTGGCTCTTCACATCAGGTGGCCAAAGTGTTGGAGATTCAGCTTCAGCATCAGTCCTTCCAGTGAATATTCAGAGTTCATTTCCTTTAGGATTGACAGGTTTGATCTCCATGCTGTCCAAGGGACTCTCGGAAGCTTCTTTAGCACCACAATTTGAAAGCATCAGTTCTTCAGCACTCAGTCTTCTTTATGGTCCAACTCTCACATCTATATATGTACTGGAAAAATGACAGCTTTGACTGTATGGTCCTTTGTCATCAAAGTGATGTCTCTGAATTTTAATATACTGTATAGGTTTGTCATAGCTCTTCTGCCAAGGAGCAAGTGTCAGTTAAATTCATGCCTGCAGTCACCATCTACAGTGATTTTGGAGCCCATGAAAATAAAATTTGTCACTGCTTCCACTTTTTCCCCTTCTATTTGCCATGAAATAATGTGAGTGGATGCCTTGATATTAGGTTTTTCTAATTTTAAGTTTAAAGGCAGTTTTTTCACTCTTCTCTTTCACACTGATTGAGATTTTCTTTAGTTCCTCTCCACTTTCTGCCATTAGAGTAGTATCATCTGCATATCTGAGGTTGTTGATATTTCCCCTGGCAATCTTGATTCCAGTTTGTGATTCATTCAACCCAGTGTTTCGCATGCTGTACTCTGCCTGTGAGTTAAGTAAGCAGGGTGGCAATATACAGACTTGTCTTCCTCCTTTCCCAATTTTGAAACAGTCTGTTGTTCCATGTAAGGTTCTAACTGTTGCTTCTTGACCTGCATACAGGTTTCTCAGGAGACAGGTGAGGTAGTCTGGCATTCTATCTCTTTAAGAATTTTCCACATTTGTTGTGATCCACAGAGTCAAAGGTTTTAGTGTAGTCAATGAAGCAGAATTAGATGTTTTTCTGGAATTCCCTTGCTTTCTCCATGATCCAGTGAATGTTGGCCATTTGATTTCTGGTTCCTCTGCCTTTCTAAACTCAACTTGCACATCTGGAATTTTTGGTTCAAGTACTGCTGAAGCCAAGCTTGAAGGATTTTGAGCAGAATCTTGCTAGCATGCGAGATGAATGTAATTACCTGGTAGTTTGAACATTCTTTGGCATTGCCCTTCTTTGAGATTGGAAAACTGACCTTTTCCAGTTCTGTAGCCACTGATGTTTTCCAAAATTTGCTGACATATTGAATGCAGTGCTTTTATAGCATCTTTTAGGATTTGAAATAGCTCAGCTGGAATTCTGTCACCTTCACTAGCTTTGTTTGTAGTAATGCTTCCTAAGACTCACTTTACTTTACCCTCTGGAATGGGTCTAGGCGAGTTGACTACACCATCATTGTTATCCGGGTCATTGAGACCTTTTGGTATATTTCTTTTGTGTTTTCTTGCCACCTCTTCTTTATCTCTTCTGCTTCTGCTGGGTCCTTTCCATTCCTGTCCTTTATCATGCCCATCCTTGCATGAAATGTTCCCTTGATAGCTCTACTTTTCTTGAAGAGATCTCTAGTCTTTCCCATTCTGTTTTTTACATTCTTCATTCAAGAAGGCTTTATCTCTCTTTGCTATTCCCTGGAACTCTACTTTCAGCTGAGTATATCTTTCCCTTTCTCCTTTGCCTTTCACTTTTCTTCGTCCTTCAGTTATTTGTGAAGCCTCATCAGAAAACCACTGTGTCTTCTTGCATTCCTTTTTCTTTGGGATGGTTTTGGTCATTGCCTCTTGTACAATGTTATGAACTTCTGTCCATAGTTCTTCAGACACTGTCTAGCAGATCTAATCCCTTGAATCTATTTGTCTCCTTCACTGTATAATCATAATAGATTTGATCTAGGTCATACCTGAATGGCTTAGTGGTTTTCCCTACTTCCTTAAATTTAAACCTTAAATTTTGCAATAAGGAGCTGATGATCTGAGTCATGGTCAGCTCCAGCTCTTGTTTTTGCTAACTGTATAGAGCTTTTCCATCTTTGGTTGTAAAGGACATAATCAATCTGATTTTGGTTTTGACCATCTGGTGATATCCATGTGTAGAGTCATTTCTTAGATTGTTGGGAAAGGGTGTTTGCTATGACCAGTGTGTTCCCTTGACAAAACTGTTAGCCTTTGCCCTGGTTCATTTTGTACTCCAAAGCCAAACTTGCATATTATTCAGGGTATCTCTTGACTTCCTTCTTTTGCATTCCAATCCCCTATGATGAAAAAGATATCTTTTTTTTTTTTTTTAATTTTGGTGTTCTAGAAGGTGTTGTAGGTCTTCATAGAACCAGTCAACTTCAGCTTCTTTGGCATCAGTGGTTGGGGCATAAACTTGGATTACTGTGATGCTGAATGGTTTGCCTTGGAAACAAACTGAGATCATTCTGTCGTTTTTGAGACTGTACCTGAGTACTGCATTTCAGACTCTTGTTGACTATGATGGCTACTCCATTTCTTCTAAGTAATTCTTGACCACAGTAGTAGATATAACTGTCATCTGAATTAAAGTAGCCCATTCCTGTTCATTTTAGTTCACTGATTCCTAAGTTGTTGATGTTCAATCTTGCATTCTCCTACTTGACTATGTCCAATTTACCTTGATTTGTGGACCTAACATTCCAGGTTCCTATGCAATACTATTCTTTACAGCACTGAACCTTACTTTCACCACAGACACTTCCACAACTGAGTGCTATTTCCACTTTGGTCTAGCTGCTTCATTCTTCCTGGAACTATAAGTAATTGCCTTTTGCTATTCCCCAGTAGCATATTTGACACCTTCCAACCCAGGGGAATCATCTTCTGGTGTCATATCTTTCTGCCTTTTCATACTGTTCATAGGGTTCTCGTGGCAAGAATACTTGCAATTTCCTCCTCCAGTGGACCAGGTTTTGTCAGAACTCTTCACTATGATCTGACCTGTCTGTCTTGGATGATCCTGCAGGGCATGGCTCATTGCTTCATTGAATTATGCAAGTCCCTTCGCCACAATAAGGCTGTGATCCTTGAAGGGGAGTAGCCAAATGATTCAGCATCAAGCCACCTTTCTGCTGGTTGGGCTCTGATAGAACACCCCTGTCCTAGTAACTGCCTTTACTCTTAACCCTGAGGTCAAGTTTACTTTATATTCTGGATGTGTGCTGTGCTAAGTCGCTTCAGTCACGTCTGACTCTTTGCAACCCTATGAACTGTAGTCCACCAGGCTCTGTCCTTGGGATTCTCTGGTTAAGAATACTGGAGTCGATTGCCTTGCCCTCCTTCAGGGGATCTTCCCTACCCAGGGGTTGACCCTGCTTCTCTTATGTCTCCTGCATTGACAGATGGGTGCTTTACTACTAGTGCCATCTGGGAAGACCCACTTTCTTGATGAGACACCAAATACCTGTCTTGGTCCAGAGCATGAGATTGAATCAGTCCTCCAGGATGGGGTTTCTGGCTCTTTTTCTCAGTTGCCCTAGTTTTCTCAGTTTGTCCTAGTTATAAAAGCTGGTCTTGTGAGTAAGGTCTTGTGACCACTGAGAACATCTTTGGTTTCAGTCTCCTGCTCAGGCCTCTGACTAGGGTCTCCTCTAACCTGGGCTCCCTATCAGCTGGCTCTGCTCATGGCTTGTCACAGTGGCTTTAATTTGTCCACTTCACATGGTCCCTGGGCCTCCTGGATATCCTGATTCACCTTTCGAACTGGACTGACTGCCCACACCTTCCACTGAAGAAATTGCTAGGAGCACATCTGTACTACAGTATGCTCCTGTGATTCAGGTCCTGGCTCCTCTCATATTCTGTCCTTCTGCAGTTGACCTTGGTCCAATCCTGCTTGAGGTCATGGAGAAAGAGGCTGAGCTTTAATATTTAGAGAATCAAAAATAGATGAAAGAGGGGAATCACACCCTGTATTTAAGAGCAAATAACATTTTTAAGACTAAGAAGACTATAAAAATGAAGTTGGCTAGCCCTTGAGTCTTCTAATTCTTTCTGGCTTCACTTGGTGTAATATAAAATGAAAACATTTTAACCTCAAATACTTTCAAATTAATATTTCAAAAATTCTCTATGTTTTATAATCATTTTTTTCAATGGATTGAATAAGTATCTTTCCACATCCCTTGAGATTGAAGGTAAATTTACTTTGTAAGTTATTTTTCTCTCTTTTTTTACGTTTTAGGTGTTACACAATGACCTCATTATGGAGATGAAGCATCCAACTGTGGGGAAGATATCAGTCCCAGGTTTGAAAATCTTTATTTTTCTTAACTCCTTTCTTCATAAATTTATTCCGTGTGCTGATATCTGCATGTAATTTATGAGCCTCCAAACAGCTTGTAAAGACATTATCCAGATTTTTTATTTTGGATAAAAGAGAAATCCTAGAATCATACTCACAAGCATGTTTGCTAAGGCTATAGACTTGTGTCTTCACTCTAATTGTCTGGGTGACAAAAGGTGCTTGTATTACGTAACTCTGTTCTGTGGAATCATGGACTCACATAAGTGTCATATGTCACTGCCAACAGATAGATGGCGATAGATGTGGAAAATATTATCAAATTGTACTTGGCTCATATGAGAATGAGAAAGCAAGCCAGGCACCATAGAGGTGGAGTCCAAGCAAGGCTATTGACTTCTCAGGCCAGGGCATTTTTGTTTCTTCCCATACTATGGTTTAGGTTATGGATCTTAGCTTTGTTGAGATCAAAAAACCAAATGCTTTCAGTAAGTCCAGAATACATTGAATTTGTAGAAGTTGACTTATACCCAACAGACTCACTGAAGACATTTTGGCCTTAAGGTAAATGGACAAGTTTTTCAGGTCCCAGGAGTGTTCTCTTTCCAGTAGTCGGAAGCCTCAGGCCTAACTCTCAGAGTATTCAAATTGTAGTGACAGCTTGCAATCAACCCATCAGCCCCCATAGACCATACTTCTCTAGTAATCTTGAAATTGCTATTCCTCAGATCTGCTGTATCTGTTCTGGCCACTGCTGGAAAGCCCCTCCACGTACTTGTCCACCGAGTCCCTTTCTTTCCGAACTATACACAAATCATTCCCTTATTTTTTCTTTAATTCTAACAGAGAATAATAAAATTAGTTAGAATATAACTTTGGTTATTGTTTTCCTGAAACTATATCCTGTTTGCCTTGCTTTAAATTTGAGTATTTCTCAAATCCCTCAGTCACCTCAGTCAAATGGCATAAGTGTTTACTTCTATAGGTATCAGATCTCATTTCTTGAATAACTGCTGTTATTAAGTTGTTTGGGGGTATAATCTAATTATAAGATTTGGGAGCAGCTGGATAAAAATGTCCCAGAACAGATTAGACATGGCCATTGGCCAAACGAAAAGAATGAGAGGAGGAAAGTATGATGAATAAAGCATATTGGAGGAAATCCTGATATTCAAGAGTATACAGAACATTGTATTGAATTAAGGGAGGTAAGTAAGATAGAGAGTAGGTATAAGTATATCACAGATTGGGATCACATATTAACAGGGAAATGCTATAGGATATGGGACTTCTCTGGTGGCTCAATGGTAAAGAATATACCTGCAATGCAGGGCATGTGGGTTAGATTGCTGGGTCAGGAAGATTCTCTGGAGAAGGAAATGGCAACCCACTACAGTATTCTTGCCTGGGAAATCCCATGGACAGAGGAGCCTGGCAGGCTACTGTCCATGGGGTCGCAAGAGTCAGACATGACTTAGCAACTAAACCACCAACACAGTTATGGGCTATAGAAAAGTAGTGGAAAAAAACAGCATGCTGATAAAAGCTAAGAAAATTATTTATTTGTTTCTATAGTTGAGCATATATTATGTGCTGATAAAATTCTCAGATGTACAGCAGTCTCTTTTAAATCCCCTTTTGGAAAATTTTATTTTTGTTTCTTTAATTTTGATAGGACCTAGGTATCTTTTTGCTATGTCTATCTCATTGACTAACCTTATATTCTCCCTGTAGAATTATCAACAAAAAAGGTCTCAGATTTGAGGCAGAATGCATGTGTTTAGACTATTTTTGGAATTAGTATCTGAGTGTCTTTTGAGGGCAGCACATCTGGACTCCCCATGAAGGGAAGAGGCAATTCCACTCACAGACATCAGATAAAAAGTTACTCTTCAGTGTGTCTCAGTAGGAGCCTACTCAGATAGGACAAGATATTAAATGCAAAGAGAATTTATCAGTAAATAATTAAATTTTTTTCTGTGGGTTGTTATTTTCATTAATTTTATTTATCAATGATAGTTCTGCATTTCTTTGTAAGGGATGTCCTCATTGGAGACCTCATGAATGCCTTAGAAATAGCTCAGATTTTCCCATAATGCCTCAATGAGTTGAATTTACCAAAACAGGTAAGGTGAGTAGAGTTAAAAATGATTTTATGCTCCACTGTTTTCTAGTTAGCCAGTGGAGACACATTTTTTAATTCATTAAATGTAGCTCTACAGTTTCACATATATATCTGCATCTTTATGTTTACAGTGACAATCATAATTAAAACTATTTATTTATATGTCCTTTGTTATTAGTGAACCTCTTGTGAACAGTACTGAATTTTCTATACATTGCACTTATTTGCCTGAAGGATTGTCTGTCTTAGTCATTACCAGAAACTTGTTTCTTGGAGAATATTTATGGCACCTTTTAAAGAGAGGTATAAATCCACAACATTCCCTCAGATTCTCATATTAGAGGTCCTCTATGCTGCTGCTGCTGCTGCTAAGTCACTTCAGTTGTGTCCAACTCTGTGCGACCCCATAGACGGCAGCCCACCAGGCTCCACCGTCCCTGGGATTCTCCAGGCAAGAACACTGGAGTGGGTTGCCATTTCCTTCTCCAATGCATGAAAGTGAAAAGTGAAAGTGAAGTCACTCAGTCGTGTCCGACTCAGCAACCTCATGGACTGCAGCCCACCAGGCTCCTCTGTCCATGGGATTTTCCAAGCAAGGGTGCTGGAGTGGGGTGCCATTGCCTTCTCCGGAGGTCCTCTATAGGAGATGCTAATTGATTAAAACCTTAAAACTACTAGTCCACCAATGTTGAATACACTTTTAACAGGGATGGGAAATTATTTATCTCTTCAAAATTTCTTTTTGCTGCTTAAATATTGTCAGCACTGAATACATTGTTCCAATATTTGTAAGCATTATCCATATTAAAATAAACCAAGTAGTATAGTCCAAACTGTCTCCTTTATTAATTTATATCTATTGTAACATGCTATCTTTTCATATCATTTCCCACTACCTCCAATCTCTAGTAAACAACTATGAAATTTAATTTGTGTATATGCATGTCAGAGTTAAAGCTTCGGTTCAGTTCAGTCGCTCAGTCGTGTCCAACTCTTTGCGACCCCATGAATTGCAGCACGCCAGGCCTCCCTGTCCATCACCATCTCCCGGAGTTCACTCAGACTCATGTTCATCGAGTCCGTGATGCGATCCAGCCATCTCATCCTCTGTCGTCCCCTTCTCCTGCTTCCCTCAATGCTTCCCAGCATCAGAGTCTTTTCCAATGAGTCAACTCTTCGCATGAGGTGGCCAAAGTACTGGAGTTTCAGCTTTAGCATCATTCCTTCCAAAGAAATCTCAGGGCTGATCTCCTTCAGAATGGACTGGTTGGATCTCCTTGCAGTCCAAGGGACTCTCAAGAGTCCCATCACTTCATGGGAAATAGATGGGGAAACAGTGGAAACAGTGTCAGACTTTATTTTTGGGGGCTCCAAAATCACTGCAGATGGTGACTGCAGCCATGAAATTAAAAGAAGCTTACTCCTTGGAAGAAAAGTTATGAACAACCTAGATAGCATATTCAAAAGCAGAGACATTACTTTGCCAAATAAGGTCCATCTAGTCAAGGCTATGGTTTTTCCTGTGGTCATGTATGGATGTGAGAGTTGGACTGTGAAGGCTGAGTGCAGCTTACTAACTAGTTAATGCTCATGAATTATCTGTAAATGTGAGTTGTAGTTTTTCTAATACTTGCGTTCTTTTTCCATACATTGTTTGTTAAACTACTATCTCAATTGACCTTTATAGTCTATTTCAGTTAAAAGTAGAGAAAAAAACTGATTATTAATTGGAGTAGAATTGAGAAAATGCATCATGTCTCTCTTTGCCCAACTTGAGTCATCTGGTAGTTGTTAGTTTTAGCTCACCATTAGTTTAGTGACAGACATGTCATCACGTTGGGCACAAGTTACTAATTTACTCACAATTAACTAAGGTAACCTGGTTGAGTGATAAAACCTTAAACACACAGACATTCACACACATAACTCAAGTCACTAAGCCTACCCTGTTCCAAGAGGAGCTAATGATCACATTAGAGACAAATCAAAATGTAAAGGAGATCTAGGCTGAAGTCTCAGATCTCAACCACCTGAGCTGTGAGTGGAGGCGGGGTGGGGGGTTGGGGGTAGTGGCGGTGGCGGGGTGGGAATGAGACCTGGAGGACGAGCTTGGGAAGAATCTCAAACCTATTTTTGGCAGATGCTCTCATTGACTGCTTTTAGGTGTGGTTTCTAAAATGGTTCTAACTTCATGGAAATTTTTCTTTTTCTTTTTTTAAAATCTTTGACCACACTGCATGGTATCTGGGATCTTAGTTCCCTGACCAAAGATTGAACCTGTGCCCCATGCAGTGGAAGCAAGGAGTCTCAACCACTAGACCACCAAAATTTTTTGTACAATTTCTAATATCCTGAATTTAAAGCTTTGAAATTGAAAAAACTTTCATTTGTTAATTAGTGAAATGAAAAAAAGGACATTAAATGTCATACCACATTTCCTCAGTAAAAGGCCGTCATATAAACATCATGTTATTTGTGACTTTAGTGGGAAGATCTTACATTAGTTATCACATACGGAAGACATGCCACTTTCCACTGAGCACATTCTCCATTTTCATCTTCTTGTGATTACCACTGGCTACTGGCCTTTTAGCCAAAAAGGAACACATTGTCCTTCCATGTACTGTGTAGGTGCCAAAACAGCCTTGGTGCTGAGTTCCAAACTTCAAAGGATGTCACTGAAATACAATTTGACGCATAACTCTAAAGTTTCTCACCATAACTTGTTCCCGATACCTCCTGGTGAATGTGCATGGTCGTTATTTGATTCTAATAGCACTTCTGGGAAGTATTTGAGTGGTGAGTGTGTCAAGGTTGTGAGAAGGCAGCAGTGTTCTGTCCTACAAAATGATTTTAAATTGAATTACCTTTGTCTGCTGGTCCCCTGATCTGTTTTCAGAAAGCAGCTTCAAGTTCTTTTAAATAAAATTTTCTTAAGTTTTTTTTCCCTCATAGTATTTTAATATTCATTTTGGAACCTGCAACAATTTTTAGCTAGTGGGCCTTGGGTGCAAGAAGAACAGTCATTGCTGTGAATTAATGTTGTTGTTGTTTAGTCACTAAGTTGTGTCCGACTCTCTGTGACCCCATGGACTGCAGCACCCCAGGCTTCCCTGTCCTTCACCATCTCTTGGAGTTATGAATTAATGTAGCTCAAACCGAATTATTGGAATATTGACATTTGGATTTTATGGCTACTTTTTTAGAATTTGAATGTACTTCTTTATTTGATGATCTAACATACTGTATTTCTGAATAAAGTTTTGCAAGACTTTTTTAAAATAAGTGATGATCTGAAACATCTTTCTTTTGTAAGTTCCTGACAAAGCAGTCATTTTAACTCTAACCAACACCCTTTATACCAAGGTAGTACTTAACAGATGTTTTCTGGATGATGATTAGGATAAACAACTATTAGATGAAAAATAACTAAAATGACTTTTGACAATTTAAAGCAGTATGCATTTTTTATGAACTGATTGGCTACCTATGCAAGCTATCTGAAAGAGATTTATTTTATGTCTTTAGTTTGTTTCCGGTTTGAAGTACATATATTAATTGGAGTGACCACCTAGTATCTTTCCAGTTACAAATCTTCTTCTTCTGTGCTCTACAAGGCTTCAGCTTGCTTTTTAAAAAGTTACTTTTAGCTTTCTATCTTCCCTTTACATAGAAAATTAGATGATGTTTCAGAAATTACAAATCCTCAAAGTTTAGTTAAATTACTATAATGGATAACAGCCGTGGGGAAAAGTTGTCACAAATCTTACTAGGGAAAAAGACAAATTAAAGAGGAATAAAAGTTTCAGCTTATATTCCTCCATAAAGTTTAAATATGTTGGTCCTTATAAGGAATTCTAAGTAAAACCAGTCTGAGAGTGAAAGGTAAGTTATATCTTTCAGGTAGGAAAATCTTTTAAATGACAACAGGAAGAGTGTGTAAAGTTTTCACATTGTGTATAATGTATAATCTATCTTCTAGAAAGAACATACTCCTTTGGGGACCAGGGCTAAGCTGTAAAAAAAAGAGGACAAAGAAGAGAAGAAGGTTCTCAACAGAATGAGAGAAAGCTGGCAGGGAAGTGGGTTTTCAAATAGACTAGCCATGGTACTTCCCAAAGCCCTCAATTAGTTTTAATTTGATTAAACTCTTAACCCATGGCAATGCCCTGAGAGCTAAATAAATCAGCATATTCTCAGATGATTTGACGTTGAGTGCCTGCAGCCTTCTCTGGAAGTCCCGATACAGTGAGGCAGGGTCTTAGACATTATTACCATTCAGTGAGAAATGAATAGCTAGAGTGACTTTCCTTCCTAGGAGAGCAGGGAGGAACCAGGAGGAGGAAATAGCATCCCCAGGAATGTCTTTCCATCAGGAACGGGAGAAGCCCTAAGAGCCAAGTAACTGTCGCCGATATAACTTAGGGATCTCCATCAACGACGCTTATCTGCGCTGTGAGGAAGAAACGTTTTGTGAGAGCTGGGCTTTCATGCTCAGGGAATTTACGTTCCTGCTATTCGGAACCGGGAAAGTGGCCAAGATCTCAGTTGTTACTCTTCAACCGTCCTCATCAACCCCGACACTAAGATAAGTGAATCTGTCTAAAGGACCAGAAATTCATGTTACAGATCAGTCCTAAGTTATCAATGAAGTTCTGGGGTGCATTGTTATTTTCACTATTAGAAATTCATATTTCCAAATATGGCTAAAGAATTTTCCTGGATACCTACTTAATTGGAGTTCTACATTGGGGTGTTTTCTCAAGTGTCACTCTATGGAATGATCCTTGAGGTTAGAGGTGTATTTGATATCATCCGAGTCGACCACTGAATGTTGAAACAAATCTAAAAATCAAAGCAAAATAAAATAAAGATATAAATCAAAAACCACAGGGAAAGTGGAAGTTTCACTGATAGTACAGCAAGTTTTGTTATTTTGTCTTGAAAGTTGGATCAGACATTTTCAGGGGTCAATTCTTGAGTCCTTGCTATAATTGCTACTTTCAACTTTCATTGGGTACTCAGAGAAGTCTTTTTCCAGATCAAATTTAAATACTGAATTTATGATAGATCTTTCAAGAATAAATTAATTAAATGTAATTAAGCATGGGGTCTCAAAGAGTCACACAGGACCGAGTGACTAAACTGAACTGAACTGAGGCATGTAAATTGGGCTTCCCTGGTGACTGAGATGGTAAAGAATCCACCTGCAATGCAGGAGACCTGGCTTCTATCCAAGGATCGGGAAGATACCCTGGAGAAGGGAATGGCTACCCACCCCAGTATTCTTGCATGGGAAATCCCATGGACAGAGGACCCTTGTGGGCTACAGTCCATGGAGTTGCTAAGAGTCAGGCACGACTGAACGACTAAGCACAGGACCTGCATGTGACCCAGGTACATTGGCTGGAGGAGTAAAATCAGACACTAAGAAATAACTAAATGCACAAGGCTTGAAATTATCTTTCAGTTTGGACTTCCATGTTGTGGAGTTAACTTGGATAATTAAGAAGTGACATTAACTTTGCCTCCAGGTGGGCTTGAGGCTAGAGGAGTTGCTTGACCTCATTGCCAGGTTTATTCCCGACTGGAGAAGGTGACTTTGGTCCTCTCTGAAAGACGAAAGACTTGGTGCACCTTCAGCATTGCCAGGTAGAAACTCTATGGTCCATGAAAGATGGCAGTTGGGCTGAATGCCATGAGAAAATTGTTCTGCTTAAATCCGTTTCCTTAAGATGTCAAGATTAATTCTGTTAAGAAGACTTAAACATTAAAAAAAATCAGGACAGTAAACCACCTTTTGATTTTAAAGGATTATAGTTGAATTTTGACTAGGCACACACTGTACTGTAAATACTAATAAGAAGTATTGGTGGAGGCAAAGAAATGATAGTGAAAGGGTTAAATAAGAACTTTCAGGGGACTTGCCTGGAGGTCCTGGTGGTTAAGACTTTTGCCTCCCAGTGGAGAGAAGGCAATGGCACCCCACTCCAGTACTCTTGCCTGGAAAATCCCATGGATGGAGGAGCCTGGTGGGCTGCAGTCCAGGGGGTCGCTGAGGGTCGGACATGACTGAGCGACTTTACTTTGACTTTTCACTTTCATGCATTGGAGAAGGAAATGGCAACCCACTCCAGTGTTCTTGCCTGAAGAGTCCCAGGGATGGGGGAGCCTGGTGGGCTGCCGTCTATGGGGTCGCACAGAGTCGGACACGACTGAAGTGATTTAGAAGTAGCAGGAGGGGATGCAAATTCAATTCCTGGTCCAGAGCTAAGATTCCATGTTCCTTGTGCCCCCAAAACCAAAACATAGAAGCAATATTGTAACAAATTCAAAAACACTTTAAAAATGGCCCACATCAAAATAAAAAACAAAACACCTTAGATAAACCCTTCAGATAGTTAAACCTAACCAATGGGTCATTTGCAATATCCCACTTACTCCATCACCTTCCAACTTTATGGATTTATTTGGGATTGAACTGGCTCTGTGAGATTCATTGCTTGTCTCCTTTTCAGCAGAAGTGAATGCTGTCTTCTGTGTTAACTGTGTACTGACTTTTAGGGAACCCTATCTCCCAGCAGTCATATCGTTATCTGGCATAGCATAAGCCATCACTGTGTCCCTGGGCTCATCATCCTTTGACTGAGATTAGGGCACTGCCTAGAGGAGGAAGCATGAGGGACCTTGAAGTGCTTTCCAACTTGTCCTTCATCAGAACATCATGTAAGTCACTGTGGCTGTGTAACGCTCGGAGTGGCTGACCTATTAGACCTCTTCAGAATGCTGTATCTGTTGAAACTGTTCCTATGAACTCTATATTCCAGTTTGTTGCTAGAAATCATGTTTTTCAAACAATGAAGCAAAAAAAACAACCTAGTTTTAATTAACTTAAAAATTAAGAAAATGTACAAGATATCTGGGGAGATTTCAGAAGAGTATACGGTAAAATAAAAGCACCAAGATGCTTTAGCCACAGAAAGAGAAATACAACCCTACATAGATTTAAAAAAATATCCTCAACAGTTTTCGTCCCATAAACTTGTAATGAACAGATTTCTCTTTGTTGCTGGGCCTTCAAATTAATATGTGACCTTAAGTAACTGACTTCACCTTTTAGTGCCTTTTCTTGCCTTCATGGGATTGATATTTGCATTATTTTAGTTTAAAAGAAAAATATAATTTACATTGCTGCATATAAATGCCTTTTGTGAATAGATTTTAATAACATCATTGCATGTGGAACATTCAAATTTGAAACAGAGGAATGTATGCCTTGTCTATATGTACTATATATGAGTTGTTTATGCATATGATTTATTTAAGCTCTAGGAAAATTCTGTAAGCCATACATTATTATGTCCACTTTATGGGATGAGAAAATTGAGATTTACTAAGTGTTACAGCACAAATTGGAATCCAGGTCTGAACATCTCTGAAATCTGTCCTCTTTTTTCCCATTTCCTACTGTCTCCTAAAGTTGAGCCAAAAAAGAAAGTTGAACCAGTTATTGAATTTTTTTATCTTACAACTTTAGTCTCTAGTCTAAAGACTGATTAATATATTTTAAAAGTTTCATTTAAAGATGAGCTTGGAAATGTATTTAAGAATGTTTAAATTTCAATAATTTAAACTTAGATTGAGCTTCCCTCCTTTAGGGAGTAAGTTTATTTTTTAGTCTATTATTATGTTTCTATGAAAAATGGTCCACCAGCAAATATATTGTTAGGCCATTTCAGTATTCTCAAGAGCATATAAGTGCAAATGCACCAAAACATGTGGATTACATTTCCCTCAGGTTGTACTGTTTTCACACATTAACAGAAAAGCAGTTTGAAAGGGGGGGAAAAGAGAAATGTTTGGGAAATATATGCACATTTCAGTCATCAAAAGACCCACAGTGCTAAGCTGCCACCTTGGCTTACCCAGATTTCTCATCTTTGCAGTGATCTATCCTTGCTACATGGGCAGATTTCTTCTTGCTGACTGGGGGCTGGTTTTGTTTCCAAGTTCAAGCCAATTCCCTTCAAGCAACTTTAATTAACCTGCAAACAGTGTTGTGTTGATGTAAGAACGTTACCATGATTTGTTTCCAAGTGAGTGGTTGATACTATGGCCAGAGCAAGAATTTAAATATGAGGGACTTCCTTGGTGGTTCTGCCTGCAATGCAGGAGACTGGAGTTCGATCCCTGGATCAGGAAGATCCACTGGAGAAGGAAATGGCAACCTACTCCAGTATGGACAGAGGAGTCTGGCAGGCTACAGTCCACGGGGTCTCAAGAGTCAGACACAATTTAGCGACTACCCGACCACTGCCACCACCTGATGGCCAGTGGATAAGACTCCATGCTTCCACTGCATGGGGCACAGGTTCAATCCCTGGTTGGGGAACCAAGATCCCCCATGCCACACGCATGGTGAGGCAAAAAAAAAAAAAAAAAGAAATAGTGACAAATTCTGTATGATTCCACTTATATGAGGGACTTAGAGCAGTTAAGTTCATAGAGACAGAAAGGAGAAAGGTGGTTTCCCAGGACTGGGTGGGGAGGAATGGAGAGTTAGGGGTTAATGGATAAAGTGTCTCAGTTGGGGAAGATGGGAAAGTTCTGGGGATGGATGGTGGTGATGGTTACAACAGTGTGAATGTACTTAATGCCACAGAATTGCATACATATGAAAAAAAGGTGGAAATGATACATTTTATGTTACATATATTATTGCAATAAAATACATGATTGCTAGAAAAAATTAGCTAACTTCTAGGCTGTTTCCCCATGTTGTACATGTGTGGTGTAGAGTGGAGTGTGTTTGGGCTTCATCAGGGGAATCTGAGTACAAACCCAGCTCTACAAGAAATGGTTGGAGACACTAGACAGCCTTCCTAATCTGTCTCAATGACATCTGTCTTCTTGGTAATATGAAGATCAAGCACTTCTTCACTTATGATAATTAAATAATAACACATGCCAAGGGCTCAGTGAGTAGGAGTAAGTGGAAGCACATCATAGATAATCCATAAACTCAGAGCAGTATCTACAGTAGCCATGACTCTTGGGGAGAAAATAAAACCAGCTACATGATTAGTTATTTTTCAAACACGGAACATTGGAAGAATCATGCATATTTCTCTAAAGACATAGGGTAAAACAAATCATTTTTTGGATTTGCTTGTTCAGCAAAAGTTGAACAGTGTGAATGTACTGTTCTCTACCATCTACCCTGTGTCAAGTGCTGACTGACAAGGCACTTCTCTAATTTGACAATTGTCATTTGACAGTGACCAGTCAGCTGAGTCACAGAGGCAATATGGAAATCTTGGGACTCTCACTGCCAGATGTGTGTTGGGCCAAACCAGCCCCTTATCTCCCAGCTGTGAAGCGCTTGGATAAATACGTTGTCTGCAGAGTCAGTAGATATCACAGCCATGTGAGCACATCCTCCAAAAACAGCGTTGTGCTAGAGAGACCACTCAGCTGTGAACAGTGATTCAGAGATCATAGCAAGAACGTAACAGCTTGTTTAGGGAAAATGAGAGGAAAACCACAATATGGTGCAGCATTTCCAAAATATACTCTGCAGAAACTACTTTCTTGAAGTCCTCATAGATGACCCACCAAGAAATGACTCTGTTGTCCCAACAAGTTTGGGAAGCTGCCTTAAACAAAGATCCATGGATTTTCTTTACTTAGACATTTCTCAGATCCATTAACATTCTAAGATAGCTTTGAGTCTTTAAGAGAGAGATGTCAAGTTTCCTTAACTTATTTGACAATGGAGCCCTTTTCTTTCCAGAACGCTTATTAAGATCCCATGGAAAAGCATGTTGTGGGTCACCACACTGAGAACATGTGTACCTTGGAGCCACGTGGAACAGACTGTAATGGTCATTCACTAGAAAAATTAGCTAGTTGACACTAACAAAGGGTGAGGCAGCCAAAATAGAAAGCTGCCCATCTTCTGAGGATAAGAATTTTTCTTGTTTCTTAGCTCAAGGGACCTAGGAAGGCGTGAGGAATATCAGGAGGGGTTTCTTTTCCCTATGGAGAAGGCAATGGCACCCCACTCCAGTACTCTTGCCTGGAAAATCCCATGGATGGAAGAGCATGAGTTCTGAACACCTATGAACACTGGGCAGGAGAGAATCAACCAGGAGTGTGGGTGTCTGCGTGGTCCAGTGGCTGTATTTGGGGAGGGAGTGCTTCACCCCAAGTTGGCTCAGCTCCCACTCTTGAGCACCTCTTTCCAAGGCATTAATAATGGAAATGGATTGAGGGCAACACCGAAGTGCAGATTCAGAACAGCTCCCACGGTGATGCTCTTGCACTAGCAGCAGAAACTATCCTGGGATCTAAGGGAATCGCTTAAGAAGAAAATGCTTTCTCTTCATTGAGCCTCAGGAAAGCTACATTAGTAGAATCCTGCACAATGGTTCATACTCTCACTTAGAAAATGGAGTTGATTAAGTGGAAGGAAAATTTTAAAATGTGACAAAGATGATGAGGTGATTAAGGGGTAGGGTTTAAGTACAAGATGTGGAGAATTTAAGATGTATGACTGAGTAGCGATGACAGCGGGGTATATGATAGCTGCCTATAAATACCCAATTAATTGCCTAATGTGGCAAATGAGAAGAAACAGGCTTTAAGCATGAAAAGGAAAGCTGGATTTGAAGTCTATTAGGGAAACAGTATTTACCACTAAGGGTGATTTGACTGCCATCAAAGGGAAGTCAGTGGAGTTATTTGGATAAAGATTCAGGATGAAACTTTTCTTTCCTATATCCTGGTGTCAACCAAACTTTTTTTTTCCTTTAAAAAGGATGCACACATTTTCATGTTTCTTAGAAGCAGAAATCGAAGAATAGAGCACAGTATTTAATTTGCTCCAGGATGTTGTGAACTGGTCACAACATTTAGGATTGCTTCAAGACTCTACACGTGTTTTCCCTTAAACTGAATTATAGCAATATCCTTGCTGGTTAGAATCACAGAAAATCTATGCATTATGTTACACTGTGTGTGGAGATATACTCTGTGATGTAAAATGTAATAAGGATTGTTGTTCCGTTGCTAAGTCATGTCCAACTCTCTTCAACCCCATGGAGTGCAGCACGCCAGGCTTCCCTGTCCTTCACTATCCCCTGGAGTTTGCTCAAACTCATGTCCATTGAGTCAGTGATGCCATCCAACCATTTCCTCCTCTGTTGTCCTCTTCTTCTGCCCTCAGTCTTTCCCAGCATCAGGGTCTTCCAGTGAGTAATAAGGATAGTTACCATCAAGGGCAGGTGATGAAACTTGCTAACACTTTTGACTCTGCATTAAGTGCTTTTCATATAACAGATTCTAATCTTTCTACTGCCATGCAGAGAGATGTTGGTATCCCCATTTTACAGATGAGCAAACTGAGCCTCAGAGAAATTATAATATGACTGAGGTCACACAACCAGTAAGTGGCAGTGAGTTTGCATTCAGCTGTAAGTGACTCAAAAATCCATGCCCTCTTATTGCGATACTATGCTGCCTCCTGAAGGCATTTTTCATCATCACTTTTATAAACTTGAGACCAATGGCTTAGTATATAGGAAGCACCCCTGAGAATGAGACAGTTTGCTTGTGTTTGAGAGCAAGTAGTCACAAGAGCATTTTCCATGCTTAACCCAGGCAAGGCCGTGGCTCAGCTTCAGCAAACAGCTTGGCCGGGGCTACGCAGGGAATGGAGCAGACAGGGCTGGAAGGTAGTTGGTCCTAGCTCCCGGCATATGCAGAGCTCGTCAGATCTCAGAAACAGCATCCAGATTTGATTATAACTTTTCTGTGTTGTCTTTGAAGCTTTTTTGTTATTTCTTCCCTTGCCTCGCAGAGTTCAGATCTATTTTCACATAAACAGAAATGATTCCTCCTTTCTGAGCACTTCGTTGTTGGTGGCATTGTGGAATGTCCCAGGAAAGGGGAAACGGGGCCAATTAGAAAGGAGAAATTTCTCTTCGGCTTGCATGTTTATAAGAAAATGCCAAAGCCACCAGCTGTTACAATAGCAGGCCTCGTGTAAGCTCTCTTCCAACTGTCCTGCAGCACACATACAGCAGGGGGAGATAAATCCAGTAGATTTATCTGCTCCCCCCACCAAAGAGTCATCCTGCACTCAGGAGTTTTACAGGAAATACGCACCTTGGTATCCTGTTTGTTTCAGTTAAGAAGTTCCCAAATTACAAGCATGGAAATGGCAGTTCAGATGTTATTTTTTTCCTCTATTAAACACCTTACCTCAGCTTACTACAAGAGTATTTTCCTTCAATAGAGAGAATGTAGGCTGAAAAAAAAATTAATTTCACATTCCTATTTATAGGACATTTGAGACAAACAGCCATCAGTGTTACTGTTACCTCATTCTCCTTTTTTAGCCATCAGAACTGACTGCTTATGTCTTTTACATTCATGGAACGCATTTCAAACCTAAGGAATTCAGTTCCATAGCAGGACCTTAGCAGAGATGATATATATCATCTTGTTTGGCTATCTTTATAATGCTTTCTTCTTTTCTTAAAAAAATATAAATGGTGTATTAGGACTGATGGAAAAACCAGGTCTGACAGGAAGGTTTTAAAAAAGTAAGTTACCTAAACAATTTTTCTGGAATCAGTCAAGAGAGTAGGGTGGAGTAGGCTTTAAAAGCAAAACAATATAATCCTGATGATTGTATTTTTAAATGAAATTTAATTGGAGACGTTCCACTGAGTTGGATCTGTTAGGGCATCTACCCTGTGAGTGCTTCCCGTGGAGGCAACCCCAGGCCTGTTTCTTCCTCTGTGGCCTGGAGTCCAAGGAGAGCTGCCAGTTTCACGGACAGGAGCGTGGCTGCTGCCCGGACTCTTGCCCACCTCTCCAGAGCAGCCCGCAGGCTGTGGCAGCATGCTCTTTCAGAAGAGAGAACTCCTCCTTGGTGGTGCTGCAGCCTCATCTTTCTCTATTGTTCCAGTTTCATTTGTTGTTTAAGTTTCTGTTGGAGTGTAGTTGATTAATGCTCTTAGTTTCAGGTGTACAGTGTGCCGTGTGCTAAGTCGTGTCAGTCACGTCTGACTCTTTGTGACCCCCTGGACTGTAGCCCGCCAGACTCCTCTGTTCTTGGGATTTTCCAGGCAAGAACACTGGAGTGGGTTGTCATTCCCTTCTCCAGGGGATCTTTCCAACCCAGAGATCAAGCTGCATCTTTTGCGTCTCCTGCTTTGACAGGCAGGCTCTTTACTAGTGCCACCTGTACAATAAAGTGAATCAATTATATGTATACATATATGCAGTCTTTTTAAGATTCTTTTCCCATGTCGATCATTACAGAACATTGAGAAGACTTCCCTGTGCTATACAGTAGGTCCTTATTAGTTGTCTATATATTTTACATACAGTAGTGTGTTTATATGTCATTCTCACAATTATCTCACAATTATTCTCACAATTTATCCCTTCCCCCCTTCCCCCTTGGTAAACATAAGTTTGTTTTCTACATGTATGACTCCATTTCTGTTTTGTAAATATATTATTTGAATTTTAGAAGTTCTTTGTTCTCAAATTATAATCAAAATGGCACCAAGGTGTTTCTTAGTCTTCTTTTGCCTTTAGATAGCAGTAGGATCTCTGAGTCCTCAGAAAGTATGACAGCTTACTCCATATTTGGCATTGGAGATCCAATGAGTTTTAATAATGAATGCCTCTTCATTTGCACTGAATGACAAACAATATTCTTCCTGGTCTAGTTTCCTCCATCTTGAATTGTGAAATTATCTAGTAAGGCCAAAAAAAAAAAAAGTGTTATTTAAAACACATTAGTCTTAAAGCTATAAGAACTGCAAACCAAAGGTAGTTATTCTAGTTGAAATAACAAGATATTTTCTGTGACACTGGATTCTTTTCAGTAAAACAACAACAACAAAACACTGAACCAAACATTGCTTGAAGATAATTCTTGGGCTCTTTGCATTCAGTCATTCCCCAAATCCTCTGCCTGGGATCCAAATGCTTTTGAGGGCAGGATGTTTTTGTACAAAAAAGAAACCCCAAGACTGTGTGTTTCCCTTGAAATAAAAAGTGACGAACTTACTTTTAGGCCTTCGCATCATCTATTTAAATATTTGAGACCAAAGAAAAATGAACTTTAGCATCAGAAGCTTCTGAACTGATAGAAAAAGCAAATTTGACTTCTCTTTATCATTAGCTTCCATTGTCTTTATTTAAAGGGATATGGGGATAATAACGAAGAAAAGTAAAGGCAAATAAAGAGAGAACAACTGGAATTTTTGGTGAAAAAATAGGATAAATGCATATATTTGAACAGTTTCTGAAATGATTTAAATCTTCCACTTCTGTCAACCAATGCACCTTCTCTTATACACAGGGAAATGCTCTGAGAACTCAGCTTCTTCCGGTGCTTTTCTTGAATATCAAGCCTCACCCTCTAAGTTTTCAGCCATGTATTTTCTTTGGACCACTCTTCTTTTCACTTATTAAATGCTTCACATATATGAAAGGAAATGTCAACATTTAAGCTTTCCTGTGAGGTGGGAGAAAGAAAAAAGTTTATTTCAATGCTCTTCTACTTAAACCTGTGGAACTCTGTTATAACATCATTTTTTATTTTTGCAATGGAATATATGGTTGACGTCTAAAATGTGGTTGAAACGATGACCTGCCCCACTCCCCCGAAAAAAGTCTAAAAAGAAATATATACTGTCCACAGACAAATCCTGGTGCCAATCCTGGTGTTACAACAAAATTCACTTTTGTATTTTTATATTAAAGGTATTATGCCTGTTGTTTCCCCTACCCAAATCTATGTACCTGCAAATTCTAAAGTCAATTTATTTTTGTTTTCTAATAAGAATGTCAGTCTTAGTGTGTTAGTGAGAATTAAGCCTTTGAAATATACTTTTTTCTTCTACAACACTCTGTTAAGACTGCTGGATTATTTGAAAATATGTCAGCTTTTTCATATCTTAAAAATTTTTTTTAATTTTTTAAATTTTATATTGGGGTATATTTGATTTATAATGTTGTATTAGTTTCAGGTGTACAGCAGAGTGAGTTAGTCATTCATATACATATGTATAACTTTTCCCATATAGGTTATTTCAGAATATTGAATAAAATTTCCCATACTATACAATAGGTCCTTGCTGATTATATTACATATATAGCAGTGTGTATATTAATCCCAACCTCCTAACTTCTTCTTCCTTCCACCTTTTCCGTTTGGTAGCCATAGTTTCAAAGTCTGTGAGTTTGTTTCTGTTTTGTAAATAAATTCCCTTCTATCATTTTCTTAGGTTCCATATATAAGTAATATCATATGATATTTTTCTTTCTCTGCCTGGAAAATCTGTCAGTTTTAGACTTTAGCAGATACATATATTCTGAGCGGATGTACAAAAATACATATACATATTTTTATTAACATAAGTAATCCTATCCTATACTTATGGCTTATATATCCAATTTGAAGTATGTGAGCATTTATGTGACCCATTTTAAAATGTTGTGTCAAATATTTTAAGTATTACACAAATCATTGTTATATTTGTGAGGTCTACTTTGTGCTGGGGGAAATTCAGTGATATTGGCTGGAGGCAAGAGACTGAATAAAGTAGTATAGGCTGAGAACTGGATTCCATACTTAAGGGAAACCTTCTTTTAATTATCATGATTCTATAATACAATTAGCAATATCTCTACCTCTGAGTGAGAATTGTTTGAATATGTTTTATCTGCCTTATTTACTTATTAAATGCTTTTGAAAATGTTTCAGTGACTTAAGACTTTAAGTCTGTATTTCACAAAGAGAAAAATTCACCTAAACTGTAAGACTAAAACCAGTTTAGTAGAGATTAACCTAATTTATTCTTTTTAATAACATAGATGGTCTCTTCAGAGAATTCACTAATGAAAAGTATAGTATTAATTCCTGTACTTGGAAAAAAACCCTCCTTATATACTTCCATACACACAAGCTATGTCCATAGAATGTAAATTGTATGATAAGAAAAAGAAAACAATGCTATTCATAAACCTTCACTTCAGTTCAGTCGCTCAGTCCAACTCTCAGTCCATGAGTGTCCAACTCTTTGCGACCCCATGAATCGCAGCACTCCAGGACTCCCTGTCCATCACCAACTCCCGGAGTTCACTCAGACTCACGTCCATCGAGTCCGTGATGCCATCCAGCCATCTCATCCTCTGTCGTCCTCTTCTCCTCCTGCCCCCAATCCCTCCCAGCATCAAAGTCTTTTCCAATGAGTCAACTCTTCGCATGAGGTGGCCAGAGTACTGGAGTTTCAGCTTTAGCATCATTCTTTCCAAAGAAGTCCCAGGGCTGATCTCCTTCAGAATAGACTGGTTGGATCTCCTTGCAGTCCAAGGGACTCTCAAGAGTCTTCTCCAACACCACAGTTCAAAAGCATCAATTCTTCGGCGCTCAGCCTTCTTCACAGTCCAACTCTCACATCCATACATGACCACTGGGAAAACCATAGCCTTGACTAGACAGACCTTAGTCAGCAAAGTAATGTCTCTGCTTTTGAATATGCTATCTAGGTTGGTCATAACTTTTCTTCCAAGGAGTAAGCATCTTTTAATTTCATGGCTACAGTTACCATCTGCAGTGATTTTGGAGCCCCCCAAAATAAAGTCTGACACTGTTTCCACTGTTTCCCCATCTATTTCCCATGAAGTGATGGGACTGGATGCCATGATCTTTGTTTTCTGAATGTTGAGCTTTAAGCCAACTTTTTCACTCTTCTCTTTCACTTTCATCAAGAGGCTTTTGAGTTCCTCTTCACTTTCTGCCATAAGGGTGGTGTCATCTGCATATCTGAGGTTACTAATCTTTCTCCCGGTAATCTTGATTCCAGCTTGTGTTTCTCCAGGCCAGCGTTTCTCAGGATGTACTCTGCATGTAAGTTAAATAAGCAGGGTGACAATATACAGCCTTGATGCACTCCTTTTCCTATTTAGAACCAGTCTGTTGTTCCATGTCCAGTTCTAACTGTTGCTTCCTGACCTGCAGTAGGTCAGGTGGTCTGGTATTCCCATCTCTCTCAGAATTTTCCACAGTTTACTGTGATCCACACAGCCAAAGGCTTTGGCATAGTCAATAAAGCAGAAATAGATGTTTTTCTGGAATTCTCTTGCTTTTTCCATGATCCAGCAGATGTTGGCAACTTGATCTCTGATTCCTCTGCCTTTTCTAAAACCAGCTTGAACATCAGGAAGTTCACAGTTCACATATTGTTGAAGCCTGGCTTGGAGAATTTTGAGCATTACACTACTAGCGTGTGAGATGAGTGCAATTGTGTGGTAGTTTGAGCATTCTTTGGCATTGCCTTTCTTTGGGATTGGAATGAAAACTGACCTTTTCCAGTCCTGTGGCCACTGCTGAGTTTTCCACATTTGCTGGCATATTGAGTGTAGCACTTTCATAGCATCATCTTTCAGGATTTGAAACAGCTCAACTGGAATTCCATCACCTCCACTAGCTTTGTTCGTAGTGATGCTTTCTAAGGCCCACTTGACTTCACATTCCAGGATGTATGGCTCTAGATGAGTGATCACACCATCATGATTATCCGGGTCGTGAAGATCTTTTTTGTACAGTTCTTCTGTGTATTCTTGCCATCTCTTCTTAATATCTTCTGCTTCTGTTAGGTCCATACCATTTCTGTCCTTTATCGAGCCCATCTTTGCATGAAATGTTCCCTTGGTATCTCTAATTTTCCTGAAGAGATCTCTAGTCTTTCCCATTCTGTTGTTTTCCTCTATTTCTTTGCATTGATCACTGAAGAAGGCTTTCTTATCTCTTCTTGCTGTTCTTTGGAACTCTGCATTCAGATGCTTATATCTTTCCTTTTCTTCTTTGCTTTTCACTTCTCTTCTTTTCACAGCTATTTGTAAGGCCCCCCCAGACAGCCATTTTGCTTTTTTGCATTTCTTTTCCATGGGGATGATCTTGATCTCTGTCTCCTGTACAATGTCACGTACCTCAGTCCATAGTTCATCAGGCACTCTATCTATCAGATCTAGGCCCTTAAATCTATTTCTCACTTCTACTGTATAGTCATAAGGGATTTGATTTAGGTCATACCTGAATGGTTGAGTGGTTTTCTCCACTGTCTTCAATTTCAGAATTTGTTTGACCACTTCCAATTTGCCTTGATACACGGACATGACATTCCAGGTTCCTATCCAATATTGCTCTTTACAGCATCAGACTTTGTTTCTATCACCAGTCACATCCACAGCTGGGTATTGTTTTTGCTTTGGCTCCATCCCTTCTTTCTTTCTGGAGTTATTTCTCCACTGATCTCCTGTAGCATATTGGACACCTACTGACCTGGGGAGTTCCTCTTTCAGTATCCTATTATTTTGCCTTTTCATACTGTTCATGGGGTTCTCAAGACAAGAATACTGAAGTGGTTTGCCATTCCCTTCTCCAGTGGACCACATTCTGTCAAACCTGTCCACCATGACCCGCCCGTCTTGGGTTGCCCTGCAGGCATGGCTTGGTTTCATTGAGTTAGACAAGGCCTTATAAACCTTAGCATCCCCAAAACTATCTTAATGGTATATTTTGAAAAATGCCATTAGTCCCAAAGATCTTTCATTGATCCCTGGATCTTACATTAAACCACAGAGCAGGATTGATTGCTGTAGCAGGATGGGGCATCCCAATGATGTAAAAACTTGGACTTGACCCGTCATACATGGGTGTGGATTAGAGGAATGGCAGGGGACACCCTGCACATGGGCTATGGAGAGGATGCCAACCCATCAAGAGGGCCATGATGACTGGTAAATACAATGTGACTCAGCAGTTAAGAATCTGCTTGTCATTGCAGGACACGTGGGGTCAGTCCCTGGGTCGGGAAGATCCCGTGGAGGAGGAAATGGCAATCCGCTCCAGTATTCTTGCCTGGGAAATCCTATGGACAGAGGAACCTGGTGGACTATGGTCTGTGTTTATGTTAGTTGATCAGTCATATCCTTCTCTTTGCCACCTCATGGACTGCAACCCACCAGTCTCCTTTGTCCATGGAATTCTCTAAGCAAGGTATTGGAGTGGGTAGCCATTCCCTTCTCCAGGGGATCTTCTTGACCCAGGAATCGAACCCAGGTCTCCTGCATTGAGGGCAGATTCTTTACCGTCTGAGCCACCAGGGAATTCTTCACCATCTGAGCCCTCAGGGAAGCCATATCTTAAGAGCCCCAAATCCTGCGGGCAGAGGCACCTGATGGGCTATAGGGTTGCAAAAGAGTAGGATATGACTTAGTGACTAAACAACAACAGCGTTTACCTAGAGATGGCAAGGGGACCTGACAGAGAATGGAAACAGAGCTGGTAGGTTCCAGGAACATCACAGAACCCTAACAAAGAGTATGCAGTGGGTCCCATGTACATCCTTCTGCTTGGCCAGGCCTCAGGCACAGGGTTGGTATTCAGAAACAGAACTCTGATCCTGGCATAAGAAAGAAGGCAAGAACAAGACGGAATCATTGATTTTTCCCATATTCTGTGAAGACAAGTTTGTCAGAATGGTTCTAAGGACAGAACAAAGCTCTCAGGGAGAAGACAGAAACTGCTCTTCATAACTTGAGCAAAAGGTGGGACTTGGCTTCAGGAAAAAGTCAGCTTTACTCTGTTGAGGCTCATTTCAGACTTCTGACCTCCAGAAATGTAGTAGAATAAATTTGGGTTGTTTTAAGTCACTAACTTTGAGATCATTTGTTAGAGTGGCAACAGGAAACTAAACCTTTCTCTAGACTTTGTCTGGAGTTTTGTTTGAAGCCTAAATAAGCTAGGCAAGGCCCAAAATGAATAAGTCAATGAAAGAAATATAGCTGTCCACTCCCTTCCCCCAATACCAGTTGTAGATTCTTGGATTGAGCCTTGTATAAAGTTGCTCCTTTCCTTTATAACGGAATTTTTCCTTTTTAATTTACATATGTTTTGGAATGATTTTTATGTATGCATGCCTGCATGCTAAGTCCCTTCAGTCATGTCTGACTCTTTGTGACCCTTATGGACCGTAGCCCACCAGTCTCCTCTGTCCATGGGGTTCTCCAGGCAAGAATACTGGAGTGAGTAGCCATTCCCTCCTCCGGGGATCTTCTCAACCTTGGGATCAAACCTGCGTCTCCAGCATTGCCGGTGGATTCTTTACTGCTGAGCCACCAAGGAAGCCCTTCTGCTTGTGTAATTAAATCCAAACTTATTAGCATGCTGATCAAGCCTGCTACTTGCCCATCTACTTCCTTCCTGAGCCCCTGTCATGCTGAACTTAGCAAGTTTCCTTTAAGCACCATTCTACTTTGCCTCTATTATTTTGCATGTGTTGTTTCCTCTGGAGGGAACAGCTTTTATTTTCTGTCTTTCCTGGATAGCTTCTACTCAGCTGCATCAGGATTATGTTTAGCTGTGTCAGAAATCCCAAATAACAAAGTTCTTAAATAGAAGTTTAATTCTCTTTCCCGTGACAATTCAGAAGTCGACAGTTTGGCACTGGTGTGGTATATCATCTCTGGTATGTCTGCGGGAAATCACGTTTCTTCCAGCTCATTGCTCTGCCTCCCCTGGAGTATATCTTTGTCTTCATAGTACAAGATAGTGTTTAGAGCTCCAGCCATCACATCTGTGTTCCAGACAGAAAAATGGAAGGAAGCACAAATAAGAAAAGGAACACTTCTCAGCTTATCTTCTAGGGGAAGGTTCCTGAAATGTATCAAATTATACCTCTGCTCACATATATTAACAAGTACTTAGCCACTTGGAAAGAGACTGGGTTATGTAGTTTTCATCTTGCAGTGAGGGGTGGCACTGGCTTTACTAAATATCAGATGTTATTAATTCTGTGGAAGAATTAATGGACAATGAGCCATATCCATCACACTATCACTTGAAATTCAAATTATAATGTTTCTGTTCTGGGAAGACATTCCTAACCCTGACTGTGATAGCTGTCCCTGCTCTGTGCTCCCAGACATCCTGTGAATACCTTACCTAACTCTATCAAATGCCTTTATGACCCTGGCTCTCTCTCACTCGGGAATGTGAACCATTTGAGGCAGGAACTGTTTTATCACTGTATTGCCTAGCAAAATAGCTATAAAAATTTATTTATATTCAATGAATAGATAAGTTAACTCAAAAGTTTTCAGATGGCTGCATCCCAGAAATTTTGAGATTCGAGGAGATATTTTAATGTCAGCTGTACTGTATTTTGTGCTGTTAAAATAGTTTCGTTTCTAGGCAATCCTAGGCAATTAATACAGTATACATCCAAATATATAGCCCGTAGTTGTGTGTGTGTGTGCATGCTTTATGGTTCTGAAAGCTAGAATTCTGTGTATGACAGGACATGTAGGAATCCTCCTTTATCTGTGGTTTCATTTTGCAGTTTTAGTTACCGGCAGTCAACTGAAGTACGAAAATGCTAAATAAGAAAGTCTAGAAATAAAACAATTCATAAGTTTTAAATTGTGTGCTATTCTGAGTGGCATGATGAAATCTCGTTCCATCCTGCCTGGGATGTGACTTACCCCTTTGTCCAGAGTATCCTGCCCCATATTTGGAAGCCGTCTTTGTTATCGGATCCACTGTTCTTGTGTGATAGTGCTTGTGCTCAGGTGATCCTTATTTTAACTTAATAATGGCCCCAAAGCACAAAAGTAGTGCTGCTGACAATTTGGATATGCTGAAGATAAGCTCTAAAGTGCTTCTTTTAAGTAAAAAGTTGAAAGTTTTGGCATTAAATAGGAAAAGTTTGTTGAGGTTGCTGAGATCTACAGTAAGAATGAATGTTTTATGAATGAAATTGTGAAGGTAGAAAAATAAATTTGTGCTAGTTTTACTGTCATCTCTCAGACTTCAAAAGTTATGGCTGCAGTGGATGATAAGTGCTTAGTTAAGGTGGAAAAGTTACTAAATTGGTACAATAAAATATTTTGAGAGAGAAAACATTCACATAACTTTTATTGCAGTATATTATAATACTTACTCTATTTTATTATTGTCAGTAATCTCTTATTGTGCCCACTTTATAAATTAAACTTTATCATAGGTATGTATGCATAGAAAAAACGTAGTATACACAGGATTTGGTACTATCCAAGGTTTCAGGCATCCACTGGGTTCTTAGAACTCATCCCCCACAGATAAAGGAATGCTACTGTACTTAGATTTCCTTCACATTCTCACTCCACTTTTCCCTGTAAAGATAATTTAGAAAAAAGTGTGACCAAGGGATGTTTATGTCAGTTTAATCCATTAAAATGCAGCAGATTGCATGTGGACACTAATCTGTATTAATGCAACTAAGTATGTAAGTAATTATAACACTATACAGTTAAGTAAACTAATAAATCTATTGAGTAATAAAAAATACATAATTTTGTTTCTAGCCATTTTTGTTCTGATATGCTTTTTTTATGAAATGTGTTTTAACAGTGTCATGATACTACAAATATTAGAAAAATAAGTACTATGGTGTAGAGATATCCAGACTCCTATAGCATTCTTTTAGTTTAAGAAACTAGTTTGATCCTAGTGAGATTAATTTAAGATTGGATGGGACAATAAAAGTGTCATTATTGTTTTCAATGTGTAGGTCTTCTTTTCTTAAGGATACTTTGGTGGTCATTAACAGATATTTATCATCTACTAAAGGAATCACTTGGACTGCAAAGAGATCCAACCAGTCCATTCTAAAGGAGATCTGCCCTGAGATTTCTTTGGAAGGAATGATGCTAAAGCTGAAACTCCAGTACTTTGGCCACCTCATGAGAAGAGTTGACTCATTGGAAAAGACTCTGATGCTGGGGGGGATTGGGGGCAGGAGGAGAAGGGGACGACAGAGGATGAGATGGCTGGATGGCATCACGGACTCGATGGATGTGAGTCTGAGTGAACTCCGGGAGACAGTGATGGACAGGGAGGCCTGGCGTGCTGCAATTCATGGGGTCGCAAAGAGTCAGACACGACTGAGCGACTGAACTGAACTGAACTGAACTAAAAGGAATCAAGATGGGGAAACAGTGTCAGACTTTATTTTGGGGGGCTCCAAAATCACTGCAGATGGTGACTTCAGCCATGAAATTAAAAGACGCTTACTCCTTGGAAGAAAAGTTATGACCAACCTAGATAACATATTCAAAAGCAGAGACATTACTTTGCCTACTAAGGTCCGTCTAGTCAAGGCTATGGTTTTTCCAGTGGTCATGTATGGATGTGAGAGTTGGACTGTGAAGAAGGCTGAGCACTGAAGAATTGATGCTTTTGAACTGTGGTGTTGGAGAAGACTCTTGAGAGTCCCTTGGACTGCAAGGAGATCCAACCAGTCCATTCTGAAGGAGATCAGCCCTGGGATTTCTTTGGAAAGAATGATGCTAAAGCTGAAACTCCAGTACTTTGGCCACCTGATGCGAAGAGTTGACTCATTGGAAAAGACTCTGATGCTGGGAGGGATTGGGGGCAGGAGGAGAAGGGGACGACAGAGGATGAGATGGCTGGATGGCATCACCGACTCGATGGACACGAGTTTGAGTGATCTCCAGGAGTTGGTGATGGACAGGGAGGCCTGTCGTGCTGCAATTCATGGGGTCGCAAAGAGTCGGACATGACTGAGTGACTGAACTGAACTGAACTGAAAGGAATCAAATACACAAGACTTGAAAATTAATCTAACAGTAATAATAATAAGACTTCATGCTGCTGCTGCTGCTGCTGCTAAGTCGCTTCAGTCGTGCCCAACTCTGTGCAGCCCCAGAGATGGCAACCCACCAGGCTCCCCTGTCCCTGGGATTCTCCAGGCAAGAACACTGGAGTGGGTTGCCATTTCCTTCTCCAATGCATGAAAGTGAAAAGTGAAAGTGAAGTCACTGAGTCATGTCCAACTCTCAGCGACCCCATGGACAGCAGCCTACCAGGCTCCTCCATCCATGGGATTTTCCAGGCAAGAGTGCTAGAGTGGGGTGCCATTGCCTTCTCCAAATAAGACTTCATATCTCCTCTTAAAAACTGATAATCAAGGAGGGCAGAATTTTTTTTTTTATTAAAAATGGTAATGTGTTACAGGAGCTGTCACCTGAGGTTAACTAAGGAAATGAATTACTGATGATAAGAATCAGGGAGACCATTTCTGGAGGATATTCTATGGGATTCTTTCCTGAATTACCTAGTGGCATCCTCTACCTCAAGAATTGTTAGAGAACAATTAATTAGCAGAGTATTTTTCAACTTGCTCCTTAAAAGTAGTGTGACTGTATGTTCTAGTTCACCCAGAACTGTCTCAGTCTATGCCTGTTGTCCTAATATAATCGTTAGTAGTGTTCGACTACTTCCCTGGAGTCGGCCGTATGCAGCATGCTCCTTCATCCTCAGCAGGATACATTCACTTCTCCCTTCTTCCCCGCTTAGCACACCAAATGCATGTAAGTCTATGAAAGAGGGCAACTTAGTCTTCCTGAAAGCTTGGTTTCTGGCTGTGGTTCTGATTTTCCTGTTACCACCTGCTGAATATCAGCCCATTCTCAAACCTTGCAGATTGTTTCAAATTCCTGTGGTTTATAGATAAAAGCCTTTATTCTTGGAGGAAAATGTACTTCTTTTTTTTTTTTTAAGATTCCCATGTTTGAGTTCACAAAAATCATTTCTTTAAATTACTGTTAGATTATCCAACACTGGATAGATAAGCTTTCTCAAATTCAGTCATTCAATCTACTGTAATTAATTTAGCTTTTGGCCTTTAAAAATCTTTTTTAAAAATCTTTTTCCTCCCTTGAGGGAATGAGTTATTCTACATAAGTGAATATTTTGTGTATATTTTTGAGTCAATCTATAGATGATAGCTGAATCACAAGAGCTTATCATTTTTGATAATCCTTTTGAAGTGCTTGTCTTATTTGATGAAATTTTATGAATTGACTTCAATACTTTTTGGCTTTCTTAATTAATATGGTTGGAATGAAACAAAACCTTTTCTGTTTTTATAATAATTAAGAATGGTAATTCTCTTTTTTAAGATAGTGATATCTTCATGAACTTATGAGACATAGGAGATTGTGTGTCCTTTTTATGTAATCTTTGAATTAGTGTCTTTTTTATAGCATATTGTTCTTACTTTATTGCTTCAAATGCTCCCTCTTTTGCCCTTGTGCATGCATGCATATGTGCTAAGTGGCTTCAGTCATGTCCAATTCTGTGAATGCTATGGACTGTAGCCTGCCAGGCTCTTCTGTCCATAGAATTCTCTAGGTAAGAACACTGGAATGGGTTGCCATTTCCTCCTCCAGGGAATCTCCCCAACCCAGGGATAGAGCTCTCATCTCTTACATCTCCTGCCTTGGCAGGCAGGTTCTTTACCACTAGAGGCACCTGGGAAGCCCCCTTTGCCCTTATGAACTATTTATTTTTATCTGCTGTAGGTTCAAAAACATCAGTATAATGAACAGAATTGTTAATAAAATTAAGGTAAACTTGGTGACTGCAGCCATGAAGATTAAAAGACGCTTACTCCTTGGAAGAAAAGTTATGACCAACTTAGATAGCATATTCAAAAGCAGAGACATTACTTTGCCGACTAAGGTCCGTCTAGTCAAGGCTATGGTTTTTCCAGTAGTCATGTATGGATGTGAGAGTTGGACTGTGAAGAAAGCTGAATGCCAAAGAATTGATGCTTTTGAACTGTGGTGTTGGAGAATACTCTTGAGAGTCCCTTGGACTGCAAGGAGATCCAACCAGTCCATTCTGAAGGAGATCAGCCCTGGTTTTTCTTTGGAAGGAAGGATGCTAAAGCTGAAACTCCAGTACTTTGGCCACCTGATGCGAAGAGTTGACTCATTGGAAAAGAGTTTGATGCTGAGAGGTATTGGGGGCAGGAGGAGACGCGGGCGACAGAGGATGAGATGGCTGGATGGCCTCACTCACTCAATGGACGTGAGTCTGAGTGAACTCCGGGAGTTGATGATGAACAGGGAGGCCTGGCATGCTGCAATTCATGGAGTCACAAAGAGTCATACACGACTGAGCGACTGAACTGAACTGATCTGAAACTTGCTCTAAATGATTAGCAACTCTGATTGGGAAAATCTATGGGTTTTTATGACATCACTTTTGGCTGCACAGATAATTTTTTGCTTGCTTTTTGCTTGTGTTCCAAGTAGTTGGGTTTGTAGAATAGTTGACCTCTAGATAAGTAAAGTGTTTTTGTAATTCCATTTGAAAATGAGTGTAGAAAATTGAGGTGTGCACCCCTATGGAGAAAGTTGAGGTCAAGTAATTCATTCCTGAAGCTGTGTGGTCATAAAGCTTCACATACCGGGCTCAGAACTAGTATTAACCAATCAAACTACTCCCCAAGGGGTGCTCACTTCCTAGGTCAACTCTTAAAACACTCCACATAGCCATTGAGGCTTTCACATACTTGCTTGGTGAATGGACAGAGAAACAGGAAATCAGAGTGAAAATGGATGCTATAAATCTGTTTTGTACAGAAATGTGTTGAACAACTTTTAGTGAGGGCAAATGCACTGCATTAGATTTTAGGATTTCACAATACTGCCTAATTCATCTGGGAAACTGAATCTTTCTTTTGTTACACTTCTCTTTTTTGTCCCCCTAATTTAAGACTCACCAAAATTGTTAATGCTTGTAATTATTTCAGAGTTTTGGAAATCAGTTTTCCTTCTGTTTTATCAAAGGTTACAAAACAATCCTTCTACAAATCACAGGGAAGATAAGCAATTCTACAAAGTAATTTTAATAACTTATCTACTGAAAGACCAAGCATTCTTATTGCCAAAAGAATGCCTTCAAAATAGTAGGCAAAATAAAAACTGAAAGATTTGCTCTAATTTATTTAAAAGAGAGCTCAATAAGTTATAGCAACATATTATTATTATATATTTTATATATTAAAGTATTATATGAAGTTAGGTAAAATGATTCACAAATATTATATAGATTATTATACTATATACATATATATATAGTATATACACACATATATACACACATATATATAGTATAATAATATATGTACACATATATTTGTTGTTCTTTAGGAATAGATGTTAAATCCTAAAAGGTTCCCAGTTATCAATGTTTCAGGGAATTGTCATTTTCTCATCTTAGAGATCGAGAGACATCCAATCATGTGGATGTTTGCTACATTTTGGATTTTTAGATGCTCACATAGAACCTGTAGGTTAAGACACTCTGTCTTGCCCAAATGCAATTACATTTCCTGACAAAATTACTTCTGGTGCTGATGGAATTTAAATACAGATTGTAAAACCTTGAATAGACTTCTGGGTTTTCACTTTATGTTGTTTTTTTTCCACAAATTTCATACTTTCAAGCTACCCCAAATACTGTAACTGTGAAACATAATGACTAAAGTACTTTGGCAAAAAAAAAAAAAAAAAAAGAACACCATAGATTTATCCTGATCTTCAAAATCTAAAGTATCTTGAATTTTCATGGTCATTAAGTGTTCTCCCACTAGTAATCTTCAGGAAAGCTGCTGCTGTTGCTGCTGCTAAGTCACTTCAGTCGTGTCCAACTCTGTGCGACCCCACAGACAGCAGCCCACCAGGCTCCCCCATCCCTGGGATTCTCCAGGCAAGAACACTGGAGTGGGTTGCCATTTCCTTCTCCACTTCAGGAAAGAAGGGAGGAAAAAGTTAAATGAAATGGCTCACTTCTTTTTAAGTGCAAATCAACAGTAAAATCCTTTAAATGGATCAAATGCTTGTTTTTGGAAAATGCATATTTCACAGTAATATTTGATACTTATTTTTGATAACTGCTTACCATACCATACAATTTCAACTGTGGTATTACTGGGGTTTGTTTCTGCACAGAAGAGATAGCAAAAACAAACAAATTTTTTAAAAAACAGATTTATTTGAGAGCCATTAGAGTTACCTCAATACCTCTGAAGGTTTTGAAAACAGGCCTGCTTTACCATCTGTAACCATTAATGTAACTTGTACTGAAAGGAGGTGGTCTTAAGGGCCAGCACATTCTAATGAGCTCTGCTGTTAGTGAGTGTCCTTGGTCCAGTTACATATGCTGACCCACAATAGATGTATTTTATTTCTGGACTCAACCACTGACTATACCTGAGGTCTTTGGCAGGACATGATGTCCCCAGTTTGTCTTCCAGAAAAGCAAACATCCAGAGCATTCTCAGTTAACAATACTAAGAGGTATACATGCTAAGTCACTTCAGTCATGACCCTAGGGTCTCTTTGCAACCCTATGGACTGTAGCCTACCAGGCTCCTCTGTCCATTGGATTCTCTAGGCAAGAATACTGGAGTGGGTTGCCATGCCCTGCTCCAGGGGATCTTCCTGACTCGGGGATTACCTGTGTCTCTTACATCTCCTGCATTGCTAGGCAGGTTCTTTACCACTAGTGCACCTGGGAAGGCCACTGGGAGGTAAATCTATATGCTAATAGCTACTATGCATTGCGTTATCTCTGTCAGACCCTGGATCAGGTGCCTAACATACACTATTTTAAAATATTCTTCCATCTCACAAGGTGGATACTCTTTCCTTTGCTTTAGGGATTTGGAAACCAGGATTCAGATTAAGGATGTCTTTAAGGTCACAAAACAGGTGAGATGCAGGTCCCAGGCTCCAGCTGATGTGAGTCTGATCCTACAGTCACTGCACTGTATCCCCATTTTGCTTTCCTTCTCCAGTGGAAAGAATCTGGTCTGATTTTAGACAGATGCACTTTATTCTTTTAGAGAGCAAGCGCAAAATATTGAACTGTCTAGCTTAAGTGTAAAGTGAGTGGATTATTTCTATACTTCATCCCTTCTCATGAAAGTATAAATAAGTCAATATAGATACAGTTCAGTTCACTTTAGTTCATTTCAGTCGCTCAGTCATGTCCAACTCTTTGCGACCCCATGAATCGCAGCATGCCAGGCCTCCCTGTCCATCACCATCTCCCGGAGTTCACTCAAACTCACGTCCATCGAGTCGGTGATGCCATCCAGCCATCTCATCCTCTGTCATCCCCTTCTCCTCCTGCCCCCAATCCCTCCCAGAATCAGTCTTTTCCAGTGAGTCAACTCTTCTCATGAAGTGGCCAAAGTACTGGAGTTTCAGCTTTAGCATCATTCCTTCCAAAGAACACCCAGGGCTGATCTCCTTCAGAATGGACTGGTTGGATCTCTTTGCAGTCCAAGGGACTCTCAAGAGTCTTCTCCAACACCACAGTTCAAAAGCATCAATTCTTTGGCATTCAGCTTTCTTCACAGTCCAACTCTCACATCCATACAATATAGGTACAGTCTTCCCAATTCTTTTAAAGAAGTAACAACATAGAATCAAGTCATCATATAATGTTAGAGGGGGGTGCAGGATACCTATTTTTAAAAATTTTGTGTATTTTTTAATTCTTTGGCCATGGGAGATGTGGGATTTTAGCTCCCCGACCAGGGATAGAAGTTGCGCCTCCTGCATTGGAAGCACGGAGTCTTAACCACTGGACCACGAGGGAAGTCCTTGATGCATGCTTTGAATACAGATGAGACTTTCAGAAATGGTTCAGGTTTTGGAACTGTTATTGCACCTTTTTTTCCTGTTAGTAAAGTTTCTATTCATGTCAATGTATGGCAAAACCAATACAGAATTGTAAAGTAAAATAAAAAATAAATAAATTAAAAAATAAAAAAATAAAATAAAATAAAAGACTATTCGGTTGAGATATATTGTCCTTCAGGGTCAGCTAATCTCCTGACCTCTCACCTGCGCTCTGCCCATCATGAACCTTTGCCAGTCTCCTGCCGAGCGACACTGCAGTTTGCAAGGAGGTACCCAGTGGTAGCCTTCATCCTGTGCTATGAGAGTCATCCACGTGTCTGTGAGCTAGAACAAGCCAGCTCCAAATCGAGTCATATTCTGTGCTTAGAATCTGCTACTGATTCACCGGGGCCTTTGAATTGGTTTTTCTTTTTCACTCTGCCTCAGTTTCTCAATTATCAAAATAAGGAAAAAAGATGGGGGGAGCACATAAATTTTGAAGGGAGAGCTTCACCTTAGGACTTAAGCCCAAGTTTATTACATCATTACTCTTTATTTTTCTCATTTTTATGATTATTTCTCTTTAATTGGCATGTGGACCTTCCAAATCATGAGAAAAACCGTACTACCTGGATTTGAGTTTTAATATTCTTCTGGAAGTTTCAGTTGTTAACTAGTTACTGTTACTTTTTTAGAACTTAGAGGCAACATTTTATATCAGTGTTGTTTTCTGTGTATTATTTTAATTTTGAATGTCAGCACCTCTCTCTGGAAGGGATTTTTGAAGCAGAAAAGTTTTGCACTTAGCTCAAAAATGCAGTGTGCTAAATCAAACACTTGCCGATACATTAAAGGTGTAAACTTAAGCTGACCAGTCCCTAGTAGGCTGGCTCTTTTTCATCCCATGCCTGTGCCAGACATTGCTGATCGACCCTGGGTTCTTTCTTACCAAGCATATGGGTCATTTGACTTTAAAGAACTCTTCTTGATACAGAGTTCAAACCATCATTTGGAATGGGCATGCAGGATAAAATCAATTTGTCATTCATGAAACAATGCCCTATGTAATAAACACCAAAACAAACATAGATTGTTTATCCTAAGGGAGCACTCTGCAACCCTAATGAAAAGATACTTTGTAGTAGAGTGGATATAGAGGGACCTGTAGAGAAGATCCTAAAATTCTTACAGATTCTGTAATGAGGATCTCATCTATGGAAACTACTTTGTAAAGAAATGAAGTTTTGTGTTAAAAAAAAAAAAAATCTCACTAGCAGAGGCAAGGATGAGAGAATTTGCTTTTCCACTGTAGGTGGCTTTTTGTAACACTTCTTCTGGAGAGGTTGCCTGGATTCATATTCACCAAACACTGGCAGAGCTCATATCCTTGTGCCTGGACCCAGATATTAGTCTCTTAGGATAGCTCCTACTTATTTTTTTCTCCTTAGCTTGAACACAAAGGCACATATGGAGGTAGCCTCAGATGGGACACTGTTATCTTTTTCCATGAATCTCAGGATTACTCCTCAGGAAGCGGTAAGGTAATATTTTGTTAAGGGTTAGAGTAAAAAGACATCAGATCCAGACTGAATAGCTATATCCCTATTGGTGTTCCCTGTGTTCCCTTGGCGGGGTTTCTTTTCGTATCGGTTGGCTTGTTTTTGTCTTTTTTTTTTTTTTCTGTTTAATTTTGTTTTTGTCATCTTTTAATCTAAATATGAGTGACATATTTTAGTGATGTGTGCTGTGCTGTGTTTAGTTGCTCAGTTGTGTCCAACTCTGCGAACCCATGGATTGTAGCCCACTAGGCTAAAATCCTTGGGGATTCTCCAGGCAAGAATACTAGAGTGGATTGCCATGCCCTCCTCCAAGGGATCTTCCCAACCCAGGGATCAAACGCAGGTCTTCCACATTGCGGGCGGATTCGTTACCAGCTGACCTAACAGGGAAGCCCAGTTTTAGTGATGCTTGATGTTAACTTGAGAGGAAGAATCAAGTGGCTTGCAGTATGCTAAGTGACCAGAAGCTGCACTAGGGGGTGCCCTCCTCCAGGAGTCCTGACATTGCCAGGGGTCTGGAGAGAGTTGTGTGTTTGCATGGTGCTGGATGCACTAGTTGGACTATCCCAGAAGGTCTTTAATCATTTCCCTGGGGGCCTTTGTTCTTCTCGAGGCTCTTTGGGTTACAAGAAACAGACGTGCACTTAAGTTGCCTCACGGGAAGCAGGATTTATTGAAAGTTCTTGCATGGGAGAAGCTGAATGACCAGCTTCAGCAAGGACAGAAGCTCAGCATCACTGCCCTGGCATCTCAGTCTCTCTGAACTATCCTGCACTGCCTCACTCTCCTCTCCCTTCCCACCTGGCTTCCTCTGTGGGTCCGTAGTCACTCCCTGCTCATAAATCCAGCAGGTGTTTGACCTACTCTGGGTACCCCAGCTCTGCCTACCACTCCTTGTTAGCTGCAAGCCCCTGCTAATTAGCTCAGTGGCTTAACTCCCCACTTCTTGAGTCCACAGAGAGGATTTAGGTGCTGCTTATCTTTCCAAGTCGATCCATTAATCATAATGTCAGACAGACCGAAACCCAGAGGTTAGGTGCCCTTGAGTCAGGGCTTTCTTGGTTTAATCAGCTATGGCCAGAGGTTGCAGAATCAGATTGTATACATCGTGGCTGCCTTGGCAGTCTCTTCCATAGACCTGTTCTCCCAGCACCCTTACAGGTATGAGGATACAATGATCAAGGCTGGAATTAGAATTGTAAGAATGAGCTGGATTTGCCTGGGGAAGAGTGTAGCAGTGCAGGATCCACTTCCAAAATTGGCTCCAGAGAGTTTCAAGTTGTATTTAGAAATTGAGACCATGTGAAATTTGCATCCATCTTCACTATTTTTTTTCCTCTGAGATAGAATCATTTCAGAAGCACTCATTTTTCCTCTAAGTATCACCATTGGCTTATATCATAACTTAATGATCTAGGATTGCTCTCTGTCACTCAAAGGGAAGCAAAGACCACAAAGAAAGGACTCTACAGAATCAGAGGGGATTGTAGGTATGGAAGCAAGGAATATTAATTAAGATTGTACACCTGCTTGGTACCAAGATTATGCTTTTCTTACCCTGACCTTTCAGATTAATGACATATGATGTTAGTAGTAGCTAGGGATCAGACCTAAGAGCTGTGAAATAATTTTTTGTGTAGAAATGTACTTCTGTGGTAGGTAATGTGAGGCTGAGAGTCTTGGATAAGGAGGAGATTTTCCACTCCATTGTTATTTTCTGGATGGCTTTTACCAAGTACAAGTCAAGCCATGATTAGAGACCATTTATCCAGCCCCTTTGGCCTCCTTCCAGCCTCCTAAGAAATGTTAACATGTACATTGACCAACACTCCCACCCCCACCTTGAGAAGAAGAGGTAAGTATCACTGTGAACAGCACCCTTGGAGAAACAGATCAGGCTGGATGGCTCAGGGGTCTGAGATCCTGTCTGGTGTTTCTGCTGGTCTGTCTCTGTTCTGTCCTTGCCTTTGAAAAAAGTCACCCAACCTCTTTCTGCATCTCAGTTTTCTCATCTGCAAAATGGAAATCCATTCCTCTCTATGACCTCTAAGGACCTTTGTGAAGTTTGCTTATGCATGATGCTAAGAATGCTTGGAACTTGTAAATACTTCCTGAGAAGAGCTGGTATCTTTCCTCTTGCTGTAAGATGGGAGGAAGCATGCAGCATCTTTTCTGTTCATCTGTAATTTAGTCAGCTTGTGTACAGACTGCATTGAATCAAACGCTGAACTCCAATCCTAGTGTTTAAACATATTAAATACAAAATATGAGTAGTATAAATTGTGTGAAACACTTTGGTCTCCTACTTGGAGGCCTAACAAGATTTTGATGCAGGGTCACTGCAAACATTATACAGATGCTGCTGAGAGTAAGTGGAAGTCTTTTAGTTGGTGGCTGGAAAATAGTCTAACAGCAAAAGTACTGGAAGCCCATCACTGGGGGATTTATAAGTGGGCCAGGGAAAATTGAGGGGAACCAGTCTGCACTGCTCATGGGTGGGCAAGGCCTGGAGGTATTTGTTTATTTTATTTGCACATTAACTTTTATAATGCTATTTCTCTAAAGAGCACACAAAAGTTTTACAGATAACAGACTCCAAACTTTAAACTCTTCATCTTCCAGCAGCTTTGTAGGGGTTTGCTGCCACAATTAATCAAAAGAACATCCACCTATTCCTCCGTTTAGAAAAATAAAACTTTAAGACAAGGCGGTTTTCCATCAGTGTTTAGGGATAGAGGAAACCACTGCATGTCTCTTTTTCCTGAGCTCTCAGTTCAGGATTTTCATTAATAAAAATACAATAGGTTTCACATGATGGAGGAGTAAAGCGAAGCATATATCTGTGGGGGAATTATGGACAAACCACGAGGATGAGTGTCATCTTCCATGTGGAACTGTAACTTTTGTGGTTCTTGTTATCCACAGGTTCTTTAAATAATGCATTTTCCTTTCTTCCTTTTTTCCAGAAGTGGTCCTTTTTGGCCCTTCTTTGCTCTGATCTTTGAGTAGGGACTTGTAATCTCTGTATCACCATGATTGTATTTCTCCAAAGTTACATGGGATATGAACAGGGCACCTAGTGAACGTGTATGGCCTAAAAGAAATTTGGGGGCAGAGTGAGTACATGTACATGTATGGCTGAGTCTGTCTGCTGTCTACTTGAAACTATCACAACATTGTCGATCACTTATACTCCAATGTAAAATAAAATGTTTAAAAAAATAAAAAGAAGGAAATGTGAAACCCTGACCTTTTCCTTTTTACATCATGCTGTTTTCTGTTTCATCCTGGCCTGTATTTTTAATTTTAATATAAAAACCTAAAGTCTTTCATATTTTCCTCTGGGGCAAAGCTCAAGAAGAAAAGAAACTCTAAAGTGTGGTAGAAACTGTTGACCAGGAAAGTTTGAAAATGATCATGTTTTGTTTCAGTTTTCAGAAACCATAAGCTGACACAGAGAAACCTCGGCAATTACACATATCAGCGAACTCCTCTGTCTGAGAAGAAGGGAGAGATTTATGGAATCCACAGGGGCTGGGGCCACATAACCCAGTTTAAGCTTAGAAGGCTCTAGCTCCTTAATGCCAAGTCAGTTTTGGAAATGATTCTCTTTTGCTGACAGTACCCTCATTACTGATTGTGTAGAGTAATTTATCAGGCATTTCTTAAAATAAACCCTTCATTTATACTAATAGGACTTGGCAGGAAGGAAAAATTGGCAGGACTTGGAGTTCCTAGGGTGGGTTTTTTCTTTTCTTTTTTAAATTTTTTCTGTCTTAAAAAAATTTAAAAACACCAAACGTGGAAGAGTTTTAAACATTTTGAGGAAACAGTTTTAGGGGCCAGCTTGAAGTTCATTAAAGCATAAAGAATTACATTATAAATCTTCAAAATGGAAGAAGGGATATATTTCCAAGGATGAAGTTCACGGAAAGAAGAAAATAAGTACAATGTCACCGATTTTATCTTTCTGCATTCCTGGAGTTGGGTTCCTCACGTTGAAGACTTTGTTACTTATTTTTGGTGTCACATGGGGTTTTGAAGGCGCTCACGTGCGCTTTCTTCTCTGTGTATAGTTACAGTCTCCTCCTTGAAGCTCATATCAGTAGCTGTTTCTCTTTAGTCATGCACACAGATGTAGCAGTGTTGCTCATATACCGAGGTATTCTCAAGGCTTTCTGACTATCTGCATATTCTTAGCCTTGGGCTTCCAACAATACATTTCCATTTTACATTCCCTTGGAATTAAATGGACGTCACCAGAATTGATAACCTTGCCTCCAGAATAAAATGATAGCCATGTTATCATAATAATACTTATGTAACAACTGAATTTTTCAGGCTAAGAAGAAATGCTTCTGCCCTCCTTCAGCATTAGGGATGATTAAGGACTCAGAAACAAACTCTGGCAAATGTTCTAGTACAAAGGATACACACACACACACACACACACCTGTACCTAGACATGTATACCTACTACATATACATAGATGTATTACATGTACATATAAGATACATACTCATACACACATTGGTACACACATATTTGTGTGTGGATATATACAGATATATATTATAATGGAGTGTAGAGTTACAGCATGGGTTGAGGCTTTGGCATACTTAAGTAGTTACTTAAGTTCAGACCAAAACAAAAAAAATAAATGTTTTCTGAGAATGAATGGAATTCTTTAAAATTTCAGGGGTAATGTGGGTCAAGTGGAACTTACAATAATGGGTTAACAATTGTTTCCCTACCATTGAATTAGCAACTCTACCAGCTTCTCAGGCAAGACAGCTTCCTTAGCTGGCTTTTCAGCATTGGATAGGAGTTTATCACTTTATTTTTATCTTCTTTCCTATGAAGACGTTAGAGCTTATTTGTCGAAAACTCAATTTTTAGATTGTTGTGTAATGTTCAAGCTTTTGCATAATTAATATGACGTTTATGCATTCCTCCTCCCCAAAAATGTCTAGAAGAAAATACATCAAAATATTAATAATAATAATGTTATGATGTTAAGGATAACAATTCTTTATGGGTAGCAAGATTATGGATAATTTTTAACTTCTAAATTTTATTTAGTATTTTTTCTAAACATTATCAATATTATATTTTTCATATTTATAAAAAATATTTCCATGAAAGCAAGATAAAAAGGTATATACCTTATCTTTTAGAAGTACAGTATAGATAAATAGAACATTGTTTTTCCTAGAAAGTTTAAAGCATTATTTTTTCTCAATAAACATCATCAGGGTTTTATATAGTTCTAGTGTATCCTTGATATCCTTATTTTTCTTTTTTTATATCCATGTTTTTCAAATGTGCTTCACTGATTCATCAGTAACTTCTACTTCTTTACTTTTCTCATACTTTTATTGCCAATGTAAATATTTTTACTTTGTTTCCTTTCTTTTTACTTTCAGACTGTCCAGTATGATAAGAATATGCAAAATTTCCAGGTATCATCACCAGTTTATTTGGTTATTGTCTGTGGTCTATGAAGAAGATAGGTAGTAAATACATGAGATTTTGAGGTTTCCTTCTTTTCCTAACCAAAGGTTTCAAACAAAATCTTTATCAGAACTGCTTCTAGAGCCTCCAAATTTTGATCATTGCCTTTAATTTCAAGCTAAGAGACTAGAAAAGGTCTAGAAAAATTTGAGGAAAGCATGTATGTGGATTGGCACACAAATTCATTGTGCCTGAAAATAAGGAGAATCCAGAAAGAAATTTCACTGTTGTTAATTAAGGTTTAAAGCAGTGCTGTGGGTCTCATGCTTTGCCCCTTTCCTGATTAAATCCATCTCATGAAATTGCCATGTTCTTGTTGAGCAAAATCAATAGGAGACTGGAAGAATACAGTTATTTCATGATGAAGATTCTCTTTATCCTAATAGCCTGAAGTGAAGTGAGTAAAGTGAAGTTGCTCAGTCGTGTCTGACTCTTTGCGACCCCATGGACTGTAGCCTATCAGGCTCCTCTGTCCATGGGATTTTCCAGGCAATAGTACTGGAGTGGGGTGCCGTTTCCTTCTCCAGGGGATCTTCCCGACCCAGGGATTAAACCTGGTTCTCCTGCATTGTAGACAGACGTTTTACCATAGGATACCCAAAAACTCAGGAACGTTCACTGTACTCCTTTAATTAATCTTTCTGACACCCAGTTGCCTTTTCCTTCCCTATCATGCCTTTGTGGAAAAGGGAAATGGTGAACAGGAATGCGTGAGGCGAAAACTTCCCACGAGTAGTTCTTCCTGTATGAGTGCTGTGTGGTTACAGGGTTGTGGTAGGATATTGGGGTTTGGTTGATTCTGCCCTAGGCTTTTTCATCTTGATCATGGTATCACTGATTAGTTAGACTTCCAGTCAGAAACTGAAATGGAAATTGGGACTTTGATTAAAACTCTGCATAGTGACAACATGCTGAAGCTTATCTTGTGGAGGCCAGCTGGTGCTAGGAAAGGGACATATTTTACTCCTTGTGGTCTCGCAGTCACCACTTTTTGGGGAATCCCCCATAGAAGGAGACAGAACTTTCAGGGCCTATAGGCCTGCTGGCTTTAACAGGGTCAGAAAGTTTTTCCTAATTAGCTTGCCTGCATATATCAACTGTACTTCAGTTTAAAAAAAGAAAGAAAGCTGAAAATAAATAAAAACAAAAAAATGAAAAATAAAATATTTTCCAAGGAACTTGGTAAGAATAAAAGTTTTGGATGTTTAATATTCTTATTTCTCCTTTGTTTTTCTTTAATATTGAAGAAGGAAACTTTTCAGACAGGTTTAGTCAATTTCATCTGAAACTAATGAGCAAAACTAATTGGTCCATGTTAACTTTAAGGCAGGAAAGAGGCAGTAGGGGTTGCCCAGGAAGGGGAGTAAGAATCCAACTCTGTGTGGTACAGTCTCAGTCCAGTGCTAATCTCTGAAGGCCTCTAGCAGAAATGGCCCTTGTTCAGTTATTGAGAAAACGTACTGATATTGAGGTAGATATGACTGAATGTTGGTATATTTAGACTGGGATGCTAGATTTGCTTCCACCTCTCAACTTCTCAGTTTTCTCAATTATCTTACCTGGATCACGATGATTTACTCACCCAGGAGGTTTTGGGTCCTGAGAAAATTAATTCATGCCTTTTAAAATCATATAAAACTAATTTGCACCAAAAAGCAAGTTAAGAGTTTAAGCTTGTAAAGGGCAGTGTTATCTGAATTATTTTTGAGGCCTCAGTGCTGAGCCATGGGAGTGTGATTCAATCTGTGCTCACTAAATGAATAGGTGTTAAATTGTTGAGTGGGAAAGGCCTTTGACAATGCTTAGATATATCTATCCATGTCTTTAGAACCTTCTTCTTAGTCTAAAAACCTAGCATGACAAGGGACTTCCCTGGTGGTCCTCTGGTCACGATTCTGCACTTCCGCTGGAGGGAGGGCAAGTTCAGTCCCTGGTCAGGGAACTAAGATCCCTCAATGCCACTGTGGCCCCAAACAATTAAATAAATAAATAAAGCCTAGTATGCAAGTTGATATTGGCAGGATGGTTAGAGCCTGATTTTCAAACAAATAGAACCAGGTGGTTTAGAGCACGGAGAAGGCAATGGCAACCCACTCCAGTACTCTTGCCTGGAAAATCCCATGGGTGGAGAAGCCTGGAAGGCTGCAGTCCATGGGGTCGCTAAGAGTCGGACACGACTGAGTGACTTCACTTGCACTTTTCACTTTCCTGCATTGGAGAAGGAAATGGCAACCCACTCCAGTGTTCTTGCCTGGAGAATCCCAGGGACGGGGGAGCCTGGTGGGCTGCCATCTATGGGGTCACGCACAGTCGGACACGACTGAAGCGACTTAGCAGCAGCAGCAGTATAGAGCAGTCATGGGAGATGAGTGATCTCAGAAGCTTGTGAAAGATTATTTCTGTTCCACTCATCGGCATATCTTTGTAGTTATCTGAGCCTTAAGCTCCTCTGCTGATTCCCCGAGACAGAGCTAAGAGCATTCTTGCCATTCTCATTTTCAGTGTTTCAAGTGGCCCATTCAGAGCTGCTTAGGTCATCCTCTCATCACAGCTATTTTCTAACACTTTTATATCATTAAAATCCTACAGTACTGAAGATTAAATTCAGAGGACCAAATTTACTTGCTTTGGGGAGGAACTCTCATAGACTAATCCCTTATTAATACCCTGGGAATTCCTGATGGCTTGGGCCAGAGGGTGCCCCTTCTTTGACCTCTGTCTAGTTCACCTTTTCTGTAAAAAGGACTGAGGGAAAAAAAGTTTAAATCCATTATGAATATAATGCTAACATGACTTAAAATTTCTTTGTTAATTATTTGTCATGGCATTATTAGACTTGATAAGAATATATGCAGGTCTTATTCAGACTATGGTCAGATAGAAAGGGCACTGAACTAGGAGTTAGAATCTGGCTTTCCTACTTATTTGTTTGATTCCCTTGAGCCAGTCACTAATTATGCTGAACCTCCATTTCCTCAAATAAGCTTCCAATTCATCCCACCCACCCTTTCCCCTGTGGTGTCCATACATTTGTTCTCTACATCTGTGTCTCTATTTCTGTTTTGCAAATAAGATCATTTATACCATTTTTCCAGATTCCATATATATGATTTAATCTACGATATTTGTTTTTCTCTTTCTGTCTTACTTCACTCTATATAAGTCTCTACTATAAAGCAAAAACAAAAATTTAGTTTAAAAATAAAATGAGACTTTACTTACTGTCAGAAATCAATAATATTAACATATGTCTATCTATACGACCTATAAAGGCAAGGTAATATTGCATATTACATCTTGGTAGCAAAGTATTCTTGCAGAGACCAATTAGAAGAGAACATTCACATTCTAATCATGGCCAACAGCTAGATGGTTTTAGTCTGGTGACCTTGCCATCACCATGCTGATAACTGATAAATTTTTCATTTTTCTACATACATTTTATCAACTGAAAACTGCCTCTCAAAGTGAGCCAGAATGTGTACAGAATTGATATGAACTGTTTTGTCTATAAGGAAATGTAAACTGCTGCTTTGTCCATGGACAAGAGGGCTGTCCTCGGATTAACTTGGTCTGAGTACCTATTTTTCACTAATTCTTTAAAGATAGGAAGCATGACTAAGTTAGCTCAATGATATGAATTCTGACAAAGTAGTAGTCCTCCTGTAGCTCGTAACCCAGTCCTCACAGTAGCTTCAGATTTGTCAGTTGCAAAGAAGTTTGGTTCTAGTTAGACAGGATACATTTGATATTGAGATTTCTTTGCATCCGATTAGTAACCAGGAACTTGAGGTAGATGCAAGAAAAGCCTCCAAGACTTTTTACACAATAGCTGGGCACTAGTGGTACACATATAAGCACTTTGCGTCTTACTTAAAGGGTACAGCACCATTTCCAAAGTCACATATGAAGAAAAATAAAAAGGTGCACTAGATTCTACTGTACAACAAAGTGAATCGGCTGTATGTTTACATATACCCCCTCTTTTTTGGATTCCCTTTCCATTTAGGTCACCCCAGAGCACTGAGTAGAGTTCCCCAGTGCTATACAGATGGTTCTCATTAGTTATCTGTTTTATATTTAGTATCAATAGTGTGATATGTCAGTCCCAGTCCATCCCAAACCCTCCTTTTCTCCTTGGTATCCATACGTTTGTTCTCTACATCTGTGTCTCTATTTCTGCTTTGCAAATTAGACCATCAACATTGTAAAGGAAGTATACTCCAGTAAAAATTAATTTTAAAAAAGTTAAGGCATTAAAAAATTGCATGTAATAGCCTCTAAATTGGTCAATTTCATTGAGAAAAATAGGAGAGAGCAGAGATTTTGCCACTGCATTACAATTTAGCAAAATCATTACTTAGGCTTCTGCTTGCATTTTAGTTAAAAGAAAAACAATTTAGCATAATGAATGGCTTGATTTGCCCTATAGAAAGTTAATAAGTGGAATATTGATTAAGGCTGGTAGGAAACACAATACAAAATTCTCATATGTTCTTGTGAAACTTGAGCACATTATCTCAGAAGCATAATGACAGTAATGCACCAAGAGCACAGTTCGAGAAGTAAGTAATTACAGTGAATTACAGAAAAATAAAGATGGCAGTTATTCATGAATTTGCAATGATTATTGTCTGAAAGACGTGTTATAGAGTATTCTTATTTCCATGTGTTCAGCATAACATTTTTGATTAACAAGAAAAAAAATATTGTCTCAGCTGTGAGGTTGGCCTTATCAGAAGTTATTTGGCTTAACCTGGCAATTATGTTAGTTATTAAATATATTCATAGACTAGAAATAAAAAGAGTTCATTTTCAGAAACAATTCTGAATATTTTGGCAATTATATTGTTGCATATTATTCAAATAAATGAAAAAGCCATGCCAAACAATTCTGTGTGGAAATAACCAAGAGGAAAATAGAATTAATCCCTATAATAAGAGAAAAAAACAGTCTGAGATATACATGGCTCATGTGGACACAGGAATGGTATTTAAGATACTTAACAACAGCTAAGCCTGGGCCCTCACCAAAAATGGTGGAATGCTGGTCCTCGACATTGGAGCAGTATTGTTGAAGGTATAGCCTGACCTGGTGTTAGATCTTTATATTTTGGATTATTAGAAATTTCAGTGGGATCTCAAGGATGGCATAGAGAGCGGCAATTACTAAGTAATTAATATATTGAGATTTTAGTAACCACTATGGATGTACCAGTGCACACAAGCTGAATGTCAGCCATAAGAAATACCTACTAACCCAATAGTAAACATTTTATTAATTTCTCAGTAAACTTTCCAAATAGAATCTGTCCTGATCGTGACCTTAACCTTCAGTAATAATCTGTAAGCCCAGGACAGGTGTGAACAAAGAAAGAAAATATCAGGTACATTGCTATACATACCCTTTGGAGATATGGGTTCCATTTCTGGTAATGGAAGCTTGTAGCTTCCCAGCCCTCCACTGAATAATAAAAACAATGAAAAATCTTTTGTTAATTCAAAAAAAAAATCTATCTGAAGTACCAAGGAACTACCAAGAAAACTAGGATTTCAAGGGTCAACATCCCAAAGGGAGGGAGAACGTATTAAATTGAGAGCTATATGTACTCCTTCACTTTCCTCACCTAAAGCAATAGTATTTTTAATGCATAGAATAGGGCACTGATGCTTTTGAACTGTGGTGTTGGAGAAGACTTTTGAGAGTCCCTTGGACTGCAAGGAGATCCAAATTAACCCTGAATATTCATTAGAAAGACTGATGCTGAAGCTGACACTCCAGTACTTTGGCCACCTGATTCGAACAGCCAACTTACTGGAAAAGACCCTGATGCTGGGAAGGAGTGAAGGTGAAAGGAGAAGGGAGCAACAGAGGATAAAATGATTAGATGACATCACTGACTCAATGGACATGAGTTTGAACAAACTCTGGGAGATAGTGAAGGAAAGGAAAGCCTGGCTTGCTGTAATCCATGGGGTCAGGAAGAGTCAGACACAGTTTAGCAACTGAACAACATAGAGGTCCACCAGCAAGTGATGGCTTAGAGCTTTCACCAGTTTTACTGGGTTTGAGTTTAGAGATACCTAAGGTGATCTGGATTGAGGGGCCAAAATCTCAGAGAAAAGTGAATATTAGAGATAACATAAGAAGACTTAAGGGTGGAAAGTAACTAGGGATCTAGGGACCCAAGGATGGACACAGCAGTGAGTTTCCTGGGATTTCAGTTTGCCTCATATATCCCCAACTGGGTGTTGAAGAAGCTGGCAACCCAAAACTTCTGAGACTAAAACAAAAGCTCCAAGAAATACCTATTTTCTCATACAGAAGAACTGAAAAGTTGCAGATTAGAATGACAGAAAATATTTTAGACTTTTCGATAATAATCTCTGTACTTCACTCAAACACTGCGCACGCACACACACACACACACACACACACACACCTTGTAGTCCCACCCTCACTGGTCAGCAAAGACAGAGTAGGGGCTCTAGAGTTCTGCCTTACCCAGCTGAAATGAGACCCTTTCCAACACACACACCATAATAGGGTGGTGTCAGAAAAGCCCAGGTTGGGAGTTGAGTTAGGTTTTGTGTTTAGTCATTGTGTCTTAAAGTGAGTGAAGTGAAAGTCGCTCAGTCGTGTCCAACTCTTTGCAACCCCATAGACTAGTCCATGGAGTTCTCCACGCCAGAATACTGGAATGGGTAGCCTTTCCCTTCTCCAGGGGATCTTCCCAACCCAGGGATTGAACCCAGGTCTCCCACATTGCAGATGGATTCTTTACCAGTTGAACCACCAGGGAAGCCCAGTGTCTTAAGAAGCCACCCAAAATAGAGAATTCTAAAGAGAAAAAAGTCTATTTTATATTATAATTCTATTGATTAAAATATATTAATAGAAACTGATTTTTATCGTGTACCTTTTCTTTCAAAGCACTGCACTAGGTTTTATACTGATCAGCTCATCTAACCACCATAAAACTCAATGTGGTAAATGTAGTTTCCAAATTTAATGAATGAGTAAAAAGCAAGGGCTTCCCTGGTGGCTCAGCGGTAAAGACTCTGCCTGCTAATGCAGGAGATGCAGGTTCAATCCCTGGGTCAAGAAGATCCTCTGAAGAAGGAAATGGCAACCCTCCCAGTATTCTTGCCTGGGAATTCCCAGGGAGAGAGGAGCCTGGCTACAGTCCATGGGGTCACAAAAGAGTTGGACATGACTTGGTAACGAAACAACAACAACAAAGAACAAGGCTCAAAAAGGTTAGGAAAGTGTTCAAGTTCCTTTGATTACTAAATGCCAGAGGTAAAATTCAAGATCAGAAATAGTTGATCCCACAGATTGCCTTCGAATAAGATTTATCTGTATGTATATATGTGTTAATGTACTACAAATGATTTCTCCATCACTGAATTTTCACTACTGTTGGGTGATTTTTTTTTTTTTTTTTTTTACTTTACAATTCTGTATTGGTTTTGCCATACATTGACATGAATCCACCACGGGTGTACATGCTACTAGTATAAAAAACTAAATGCTTAATAGAAAGACAACATATAAAGAGGAGATTTTTATTAAAAATCTTTTCTCTGAAGTTCTGATTCAGATTTAAAAAAATTCCAGTGGATAATAAAATAAAAGGAGAGTCTAAATTATTTTCAAAGAAAACTATTAATAAATTCAATGCAATAATGAAAGAATTGAAGATTATTATGTCATTGCATCTTTACTTATGTGCACAACTCTGATCACTTTACCTTGGAAAAATATAAAGTTGAAATGTTATTGGTGATTTTTTTAGAACACTCTTTAACTTATAGTGTGCTGAATAAATATTTGAATGTGATCTATTTTAGACAGAGTATTCTATTCTGTCCTTAGACAATGACTGATGGTCATTACGTCCATCTGTAAGCAATGAGTTAAACTGCTTATTTGATACTGTCCTTTTATTTGCTAGTCAAAGGATATTATGAATGATTGAAAGGATTTATAAAATGAGGTGGCTAAGATTTGTTCTTATGTGTTTCCAGCTGAAAGCCTTAATATATTTAATGCTTCCAGGATATGGAGGAGCTAACAGATGTCAAAAGAGCAGAGAAAGCTATTTTGCAAAGATCATTCAAAAGCCAAACAAAAATCTTTTCTCTTGCAAAATTCATAAACTTTATTTATAAGACATTAATTATATTTGACAGAAAATGCATTTGCTGTTTATATAGAATGTATCCTTTTCCTTTTCAATTAAGAAAATAAAAGTTGTTATGATAAAGGTAAGACCACTGGATTAAAATCAGTGTAACATAAGTTTGTCTTCATCAAATAACCATTACTGTAAACTATTTGTGTAACTCTTTACTGTCTATAAGTAAAGTATTTTGCTTAAAGATGGAAACAAAATAATTAAAAATCAAAGACTGTTTTTACACACTAGTTTGCTTAACCATATTCTAACTGATCTGATCTGAGCTTCCAAGAACTAACATTTCGTGCTAGATGTTTTATGCCATAAATATAGAGACTGTGGATTTACTTTAGTGATCAGCGGTCTGTAAGGCTTGCTAACTGGGTCAACTTGGTATGCGTGAAAGAATAACCATAATATTGTACATTAGAATTTTAAGAACAAGATGGTGGTTTGAAGGAATAAATTTCTTAATACTGTTTCCATAGGTCCCATAAAAACAAACAGTAGAATGTTGGCAATTTTTTGTAATCAAGGCCAATGTTTAATAAAGGCAGGAAAGCATAAAAAATGGAAATATTATTCCTGGATTTACATTTTACCTTACCTCTATCCAAATTCTTACTGTTAAAACAATCTAAAAATACATTTAAGATCTCACCTAGCTGCCACCCTGCTCTTATAAACATGCTACTTTAATGAATTGGTTTGTTTCTGACAGCTACTCCCTTTGAAATTAATAAAAAATACTATGAATACAGCACCTAATTGGCCTTACATGCTTCTATATTACTTACCTCTTTTGTTGTTCTAATCTCTCATTTTCTGGGAAAATTCCTCCCACACACTTGGAGATTGAAAAAAACCAATCTGATCCTGCCCCTCTGGCCACATTTGATTGGCTAAGAGTTGACCTAAGATGGGTAAATATGAGGTATTACCACAGAAACTTTACAAATATAATGGAAGAAAGAGTTCCTATCAGGTGGCCAAAGTGGCATTGATTTATTTTTTTAAGTCATATTAAATCTATATATCTATCTTAAGACACATCATGACTAGAAATATGAACATCTGCTCGTGCCTTAGCATAGAAAGGAGTAATGTATGGATGTGAGACTTGGACTGTGAAGAAAGCTGAGTGCTGAAGAATTGATGCTTTTGAACTGTGGTGTTGGAGAAGACTCTTGAGAGTCCCTTGGACTGCAAGGAGATCCAACCAGTCCATTCTGAAGGAGATCAGTCCTGGGTGTTCATTGGAAGGAATGATGCTAAAGCTGAAACTCCAATACTTTGGCCACCTCATGTGAAGAGTTGATTCACTGGAAATGACCCTGATGCTGGGAGGGATTGGGGGCAGGAGGAGAAGGGGTTGACAGAGGATGAGATGGCTGGATGGCATCACCGACTCGATGGACATGAGTTTGAGTGAACTCTGGGAGTTGGTGATGGACAGGAAGGCCTGGCATGCTGTGATTCATGGGGTTGCAAAGAGTCAGACACGACTGAGTGACTGAACTGAACTGAACTGAATGTATATTAAAGAAGTTTTAATCTGAAACAGGGCAAGAGTGGTTAGCTAAAGAATTTTACAGAGGCAGTACCATCTGTGCCTGTTCCAGTCCTGTCCACATCTGTCAACCTCATCGTCAGGAGGCTCTGAGGCCAATGACCTTGTCTTCAACACTGGGCATTGTCACTAGACTTGTATATTATGAGTTTGTATTGAAAACCATCCCTTCGGTGAGAAGAATGCTTCAAGAAAAATCTTCAACTGACCCAACTCCTCTTGTTCCAATTCCACATTCACTGGCAACCTGTCAATTCACCCAAAGAAAATATGCTGATAGAATGTACTGGATTTAAGGTAGCCATTTAGTCCGTGTGACTGGTTACTGATGCAAATTGATAAATCCTCTTCTTGTAATATGTTTCCATGGAGTTGGCTATGGGCTTCCTCACTGGCTGGGTGGTAAAGAAATCTGCCTGCAATGAGAGGAGCCTGGTAGGCTATATATAGTCCATAGGGTTGCAAAGAATTGGACACCATGAAGCAACTGAGCATGCACACACATAGTTTTCAATTATGAAAACATGACTATCTGTGCTCCATGTGACAGCTATATACACTAAGGAGTGGCAGCCTGGTGTTTGTTTCATTATAGGCAGTTTTATTTTGAGTGTATCTGCTTTCCTGGGACAGAGAGATAAGAACCAGGTGGATGGAACCTGGGTCTTCGAAGCACAAGGCTAGGTCTAGATGGAATTCCTTTAGACCAATGATTTTCAAACCTGTCTGTATAAAGATCATGTAGAGAGTTTGTTGGAAGTATGCTTCCTGTACTTGGGATTCTGATTCAGCGGCTCAGGTACAGTACAGCTAGCCACATTTTGAAAAACACTTCCTGGAAGGTTTTGCTGTATAGCCATTATGGGAATGACCGCCTTAAACTCTATCTTTGTATGATATTCAAATGTGCTTCTTTTTACTGATTTTTAAAAAACAGTAATGAGATTTACTGAGTTATCACAACTGTAGGTCAGTAAGCATTGGTAAATGTCCTTGGGGCAGCAGCTGGCTTCCGAACTTACTTTCTATGATTTTCCCTGTTTGTTGGGTCCTCCTCCCTCTTGCAGTCTCTCCCTAACCCCCGCGGAAGGATTCCTTTTACTTTCTTGTAAACTCAACCATGGGCTTCCCTGGTGGCTCAGGCAGTAAAGAATCTGCCTGCAATGCAGTCAGACCGAGGTTTGATCTCTGATTCAGGAAGATACCCTGGAGAAGGGAATGGCTACCCACTCCAGTAGTCTTACCTGGGAAATCTCATGGACAGAAGACCTTGGTGGGCTACAGTCCATGAGGTTGCAAGGAGTTGGACATGAATGAGCACACACACAAAACTCAGCCACACATGTAAACTATTTTTAAAAGACAGCCAAAAATATCTTTTATCTAGATGATTTTACATGATAGTTAATCCATCTGATTTCCATAAACAGAAGTTCCATGTTCTTCTTAAAATCTAATTAAAACCTTTTTTTTCATTCTCCAATTTTATGCTACAGACATTCAAGAAATACAAAAGTTTACAGCAATCTTAATATATGGGCATACATTGGAGATATTGCAGGTTCAGTTCCAGACCCCTCCAACAAAGCAAATCTCACAGTAAATCAAGTCATATGGATTTTTTTGTTTATTAGTGTGTGTTGAAATTATGTTTACACTGTACAGTAGCCTATTAAAAGTACAATAGCATTATATTTAAAAAACTGTAAATAGTTTAATTAAAAGTACTTTATTGCTAAAAATTGCTACCCATTATCTGACAATGCAGGGTTGCCATAAACTTCTGTTTCTGAAAAATGCATTATCTTCAAAGTGCAGCAGAGCAGAGAGCAATAAAAAGAAGTATGCCTGTATATCGTTTCCAATACCGTTATTATTATTATTATTATTTTACTGGCAAGTAAATATATACCTTGTTATTTAGTCACTAAGTTGTGCTTGACTCTTTTGTGACTCAATGGACTGTAGCCTGCCAACCTTCTCTGTCCATGGGATTTCCCAAGTGAGAATACTGGAATGGGTTGCCATTTCCTTCTCCAGGGGATCTTCCTGACCCAGAGATTGAACCCGCATCCCCTGCATTGACAGGTGGGTTCTTTACCACTGAGCCAGCAGGGAAGCCCAAATATATACCTACAATAACACTTTCCAAAGTGAGTTCTATAGAACACTAATTTGTAGTTATATGGTCAAATAAGCTTGGGAAACACTGAGTTAAGCAAAATCACAGATATCCTTGGTGAAGAAATTGTGTGGCATGTAATATGCTTGTGCATCTTTGAGAGGGTAATTCATAGGATGGATGTACTTCCTGAGCCACTTGAGGAAAGCTGGCCTGAAGTGAAAATGACCTCCAAAGGGCCCAAGAAGTAGTTGATAGCAGAATCAAGATCAGAACCCAGTTCTTCTAACTCTCCCTTCCTCTTTCTTATGACAGTGGAACATTCTGTAAGTAGCTACTTGTGAAACAGTTTCCAGTAGTGCCCCATCCTCAAACTGAAATGCTTTTAGAGCCTGTCTTCTTTCACTAAGTGAAAGAAACATTGGCTTGTCTCCCAAAACCAGCTAAACAGTAATGCTCCAGAAGTTCTTTAAGGAAAATAAAATCTGAAGTAGAAAAGCAGGGTTCAAGATCTTGATCTGAAGTAGAAAATCATTATTTCCGTAGTATTTCCATTCAAATCAGTGAGAAGACATTGTCATCTTGTCTGAAATTTAAGAGAGTTTCTGCTTTCCGAAAAATCATAGTTTTTAGTTGGCAGGGAACAAACTCCCAAGAACAAGTTGTGACAGAAAACTTTTTTAAAAACTGCTTTTGGATTTCAACCAGTAGAATGTGCACAGTTTCTTTCTTGACTGTTAGTGTAGCCTTCCTTCTATTACCCAGAAAATGGACTGTGGGAATTAGGGAAGGTGAAGTGCAATGTTATTTACATTTTTGTGCCAAAACATTATGAAATGAAATGGTCAAGCATTCTGAGTGAGTGCAGCTTATGAAAATTAATAGGAACACTTTGAATATGTGATCTTTTACTTGAAGCAGTAGAAATGAAAAGAGTCTTGTCAAGGTAATTTTTCGTCCTCTTTTAAATGTTTCTTCTTTTTTTTTTTTAACACTCTCAGTTGTTTATAATAACCTCTTTGGATCTTAGACCTCAAAGTTCTTTCCTTTCAGAATTTCCTTTTCTCTGTTTGTCTGTGTACCAAAAATACTTTTCAGGGAAAAAAAAAAAAGACGATGACTTGAGTCCAGTAAATACTAAATGATGTCTAATGGCATTGAAATAGGACAATGAGGGTGAGTATTGGGTTTGGAATCCATTGGTTAGTGTCCCAGTTAGTCACAAACCCATGAAAACAAGGGTATATATAGAAGGTATTCCAATGGAATGAGAGCATTCTAGATATTTTAAGGAGAGAACTTCTAATTGAAAGGTAAGGATGACATCAGTATTTCTGAAAAGGCATTTTGTAAGGTGGAAACTTGGTAGATTTCTGCATTAACAGGAAGCATATTCTGGATATGCTTTCATAATAATAGTTCATAATAATGAGAAAACAGAAGAAGAAGACAGAAAGAAATATTGAACTTTTATTCTGTTAGGTTCCAAGTTAAGCACTGGGCATGTATCATTCATTGTATTATTGTATTTTTCCTCAAAAGCTGAGAGATTGCTTCTGTCCTATTTCATAAATGATGCTGAGAGAGCTAACAAGCTAGAGTAACATGTTCAAAATTTTATACCATAAATGCAGATTGAAGATTTGAATGCAATCTTTTTTCCGGCACCACAGCCCTGGTCTTCATCACAAAGCTGTATTGACTCCTACATCAGGTGTGACTACACGTTATATTTTTTTTTATATCTTTGCCATCTGGGAGAAAGGGTTTGACTTTATACAGTGAAACAAAACCAGTGAACCAGTGAAAGTCTGGAGCCAACTAGAAACCCTCTGGAGTTTGAGCATGATGTAGGTACTAAGATAAAGGATGGCAGCAATGGTTGAGCCCGTGACCAGCCCCTCAGGATGAGTTCAGGCCTTCCTAGAAGCTGAACCTCCAAAGAGCAAGTAAGGGTCGATCCAGGGTAGACTCGGATAGGAACAAAATCATAAGTGAATCAGGACATTTCTGAAAAAGCATTTTCTACTGGTCATAACTATGTTTCCTCAATTTGTAGGGCAAACTGAGGGGGTCTCCCTTAAGTCCTGTGATAACTTTTCCTATGTCTGATAGGATAGAGAACAGAGTAGGTGATACACAATTTAATTCTATGCATTTTAGGTTAGTTTTATGAAATCACACAACATGAACAATTTTGTAAACTATAAAACTGACCTTTGCTTATCAGTATTTAAAGTACACAGCAGTGGGTTATCATAAGAGCCCAAGCTGCAATGTATACCTATTTTCTCACACACAAAAAAGCCCTGAATCCTGGGCAAGTTCTAATAAACCAATTTTTCATTTGGAAAATATGACCACTCTGTTCATAATACACAACTCAATTATTTCAGTTTCCTAACTCAGGATCTCTCATATTATACTGGTTATCTATCCTCTAAAGTCTTTTCCTCTTTTTATATTTATTCTCTGAATTACTGGCTGCATCAATCACTAAGCTGCTTCTTCACCCTCACACCCTACATCCATCTGGTCAACAGGATCCTCAGTTCCAAGTCCTATACACCTCTCAAATTTATCCCTTCAACTGTATCCCTAAATTTCCCATCCTATCTACCTGGTAAACTAATAGACTTTCTCATGTCCACTGTTTGGGTTAGGTGCTGATTCCCAGCCCAGTTTATTGTTTTTAAGCTTCCAGCATTGCATGATAAAAAGCATGGATCCCAGAAGTGGTCAGGGGTTGCTTTGCTTAGAAGAGGTGATGCAAGTAAATGGGAAGTACTTTTAGGATCCTCTGCCTCTCGGTATTAGACTGGTCCCCTGTATACCCTTTACCTACTGATTAGAATTCAAATCCTAAAGCCTGGAATGCAAAGATTTCATAAGAGAGACCCCACCCATCCTCCCTGCCTGTCTTGCCGCACTCTCAAACTCTTGCGGCACGCATTAGCCCCTCAGACATATTTGCTATTATTGTACAGATGTCTGATTTCACATTATTTCATCTGCTTAGAGTCCCTACTTCAAAATACAAGCATCAGCAACTTAGGTGGACTCCCCAGGCACACACAGACTCTCCATGCTGCCTATATCCATTATACTTCCTTGCGCTTATCAAATTGTGTTGTAATAATAACATGCTGTTATGTCTTCCTCTCTATCCAGTGACTTTCTTGAGTCACTAGACAAGAATCCCATGCTTTATTTATCTTTTATCCCAAGTTCTTTGCATAAAGCTTGGATCAATAAATGCATATGTTGAATGAATGATTTGCTAATATTAATGAATTACAGTGAATGACTCTGGCCCCTTTGATACAAATACTGTTGTTTTTATGTTCCTTTAGCAAAATATTTTGAGATCTCTACAAATGAATAAATAAAAAAAACCAATCTATTTAGGAGTGCTAAGGTGGAATATTAAGATACTGAGAAGATAGAGGAAAAAAAAAATAAGTTAACCATAATAAAAGGTAAAGGCAGAATTCACTGCTTGCTGACAAAGCTTTAATCAAAATAAGAAGTGAATCTTAATCCATGTTAGCAAATATTACCTCCTAGTACTAAAGGGTAACATTTCCAAGTGTTTTGGTGTCTTGGATTTTAGACAAAAATACATTATTTCCTCTAATGCTATAAGGTTATAATCCCATCATTTATTTTCTCTTTATCCTACATGTTGTGAATGCTACTTAATCTCTCTGGGCATCCTAATTCTTACCTCAAAGTGAGAGAAATGAAACCTATCTCACAGAATTATCATAATTATCATATGTAGATCCAAGGAGGTAAAATGTCTGAGTTCCTAAAATCTTGGCTGCCATAATTAGCACTTACTAGTAAATGATGCTACTTTCTTTTGTTTTAAAAAAAAATTATTAAATGGAATCTACCCCCACAGTATTAGGTTTATATATGGGTAATAGCTTACCATTCCTTATTACAAAGTACCTAGCAAATCTTACAAATCTCTGCAGATCTTTGCTGTGTTAACTCTGTGGATGTCAGAGTATCCATTCTAGTGGAGTGGCTTTGCTCCACTAGAGGCCAAGAATGTGGGCTGAAGAAACCCATAGCCACCTTGGACAAAGGGACTCCTATGAGCATATAGTGGATCCTAGACCCAAACAAATCTTCAATCATATCTCCAAAATCCTATAAGATTGCCAGAACTGCCTCTCCCATGCAGGGAGTAAGGCGCCAACTCTGATCTTCTCTTTGTGCACCATAAGGCCCTCTGGATCTCCTGGAACTGGTCCTCTGACTTATCCTCACACTCAAACCAAAATGTTTTCATCTTAACCAGCATCAAGGCTATTGCCACATTTTGACAGATATGCTTAGGAATAGCACACTACTTTTGAAAACTTGTAAAGAAAGGGTATGAAAAATATCCTGTGTGCTTTGTTTGAAATATTGACAGAAGCATGTTTTCTTAAAGAAAATTATCCAAACAACCAGAAGAAAAGATAGGAGAAAGGGATAGACAAGGGTGGGTTGGCTGATGGTTGACATGTGAAACCCTTTACCATTCATAAAATATTTAGGTTATTTGAGCTAAGGAGGAAATTGCAAAGGATTAGGTTTATAGCACTTGACCACATCTCAGAAGTGCTACTCTGTAAAACTTGTCAAAGACCAAAAAAAAAAAAAAAAAAAAAGGAAAGCAATCCCATTAGGAAACCTGGGCTTTGTATCCTGTCGTTTATTACATTTGTCAGTTGAAGCAGTAAGGATTATGGCAGTAGATTTATTAATTTTTCAGAAAACCTGGCATGGAGAAGCTTTACCCTTGGCTCTAGCCTGGGAAATGTGGTCAAGGTAGTTTGTGAAACAAGCAGAATACTGAGTACCCGCCGCGAAAAAGTCATTACCACCGCAAACCTGTCAGAGACAAAGCCAGGTGACAAATTTAGAAAGGGCTCTCTTCCTGAAAATCAGCAAGATTTTAGTCAGAATCTTTCTGTCTCAAGGAATATTCTTTCTTCGCACATGTGTGAAGGTGGCTGTAGTCACTGTGGCCCCAGAAAATGACCTTGTGCTCCAGGAGGACATTGGCTTTCATTTCTAACATTCAAGAATCACTGTCATCAGTGTTCAAACATTCATTCTTGCCCATCCAGCCAAAAAGCAGGACTTGCTCCTTTCCTTGACATGATGGTGGCGCTGAGTTATCTGACAACTTCTGATAATGTCCCCTGTCCTGATCAGTAGGGGTGGCTTTGTCTGAGGTTGTCTGTGGTCTGGGGGTATTACACTCATGGCTTTGTAAGATCTTTGCTGTTCCTGCTGGATTCCACAGAGACCAAGGTTTCTCCTTTTTTCTGCCTCTGCTCACCATAGGTCTAATGTTCTCTATTTCTTTATTTTCTACCCAAGAATGTGCACAAGGTATACAAAGGGTGCCATTCTATGTACAGAAGTTGAGACTACAGCGTCCTAAATTTACAGACTCTGCAGTTATAGAATATTCTTTACTGTATTTCAGACATTATTTTACAAATATTTTACCAATATTTTTACATATTTTACAAATATTAATTAAATGAATCATATAGTCTCTACACTAGCCCATGAGGTAGATGCCATTATCACTACAACTTAAGAGATGAGGAAACCGAGACAGCTTGGCTAAGGTAACATAGCCTGTAAGTAGAAGCTGGCTTCAGGTTCAGTGAGTGGCAGCTGGCTTTGTGTTCTGGACTCCCCTGCTACCTTATCTAGAGCAGTCCCAAGGTGCTGGTCATATGCATTTCATAGGAACCAGACCTACTGTCCACATGGAGGATGTTTATGTTGTGAGTATAAACAGGTGAAAAGGGGAAGACAACACATCAAAGGAAGTGCACAAATATCAAAAATTTCTAAACACTCTCCTGGATGGAGTCAAAATGATTTAAACATTCGGTCCTCATACTTGGGCATGCCTACACAGCAGTCCTTGTACTTGGACACGCATAAACAAACTGATTAATTTTGCCCCCACTTGTAGAAGTTTCTTATTCAGCATGTCTTGGATCCTGGGGTCATCTACATTAATGTAAGCACTCTTAAACAATTCAGAGCATCTTGAGGGTGTTTGAGATATATTTCATTTGAGACCTGTGCCTTGTACTCACAGGCTTGGTTTAATTCAAGGAAGATGGAAAGAAATTAAATTTCATCCTAAACATCTCCCATGTCTTGTTGGAGTGTCCTAGATAAGAAACTCTATAGAACACAAATTCATCTTCCTAGGCAGGTTTTTCTTGGACAGTGAAGAAGGGGTTTGGAGAAGTTGGCAGTAGTAAGATAGTCTAAGATCTTAACCATGAGAATGAAGACTTTTTTTTTCTGCAGAGATTGCCCCTTCTTCTGGGAGGTACAGCAGAGGGCAGTGTGCTCCTCTCAGGAAGTAAGTTCAGAAATGAAAGCTTACGGTACATTTCAAATTGGGCTGAACTTTAAAATCTTTTTTATTGTATATGCTCTGAACATAAGAATGTGCTAAGGCACTTCAGTCATGTCCGACTCTTTGCAACCCCATGGACTGTAAGCCCACCAGGCTCCTCTGTCCATGGAATTCTCCAGGCAAGAATACTGGACTGGGTTGCCATTCCTTCTTCAGGACATGGCAATGGGGCCCCCGCCCCCCCATAACTCCAAGGATGTTATGTTATGTATAGTTTATCAGATTTCTTTAAGCCCCTGTGATCCAGGATAGATGCAATGAAAAATGCCCTCACAGTTGAACTCGATAAGGATTTGACCTCACACATGAGCCAATACAGCTCGTGTGAACAAGAAAAGAATCCACTTATAGTCTTGTATCCCTTCTAGCAAATGTAGGCATAGTCTCAGAGAAACCCAATCATTAAAGTGAAAAGAAAACAGAAACTATTTCCTATGACATGAATTTAAAGAACAAGCTTACTTCTGCCACCCTGCCTGACCCCTTGAATAGAAACAGTGAACTGAAGTGGAGAAAAATTAAGCTAAATAAGAGGAAACAGTGAAATTTTGTAGGCTGTGGAATAGTCTCTCTGGGAACATTTTGGAAGCCCCATCACTTAGTCATTTCAAACTAGACCAGACAAATGACTTGAAGATATGCTGTGAGAGGCAGTGTTGTAGGGAATGGGCGAATGAACTTTCTTCTCTGTCCCCTGTGGAAATTTCCTCAGTGGTGTCAGCACTCACTCTCTCTCTCTCCCATAGACACACACACGCGCCATCACTCACTTTCAGATTGTCTCCTTTCTGCCTTTTCAATTTGATCATCACCAAAATAGCATTTTAAACCCCCCAAAGCCCCTTTCTCTTTCTGACTCTATGTTTACTGTCTATTCGAATCCCCCTTTTCTTCATCAAGGATCAGGTTTTCTGTTCAGACTATAAAATCCTTCCAAGTTTCCTATTGTCATCTTTAAAGTGGTGTAAACACCTTCCCCCAATACGTCCTAGTGATTCCAAGGAGCAAGCAGTAGGGCTTCCGTTCTGAGACCCACTGGGGAATCAAGAGGATGACCCAAGTCCTGTCAAGTGAGCATATACATAAGCTGTACGTTTCATCAGACTCATTTAAAATACCCACCAAAAAAGTCACTGAGCCTCCCTGGCACCCCTTGAGTAGCACATGCTTTCATGGCTAGGCGGTCTAGGAAGCACAGTATTGAAGAGCCAGCTTCTTGCAAATTTGGAGCTCAAAGTAGGGTATCAGTGTAATCATTTCCCCAATTTCTTATTCAGAGTTTAGCCCATTTTGTACCAAAACTTATATAAATGACTGGATTTTATTTTTTGTTCCATTTTGTGTTTGCTACAATAAGAAATTTGAATGAACGTAAAAGATTACTAATGGCTTTCTATTTAAACACGTGAACTTGCACTCCCTGATTCTGGGAAGGTAGAAATTGGTTCATGTTTCTTTAAAAAATATATTTAGTCCAGGTTGTAGATCACAATGAAATAGAATTAAAAATGTCAGTTTTACATTTTCAATGGTAATTTTTTTTGGAAGGCAAAACTTTTCTGTTATACTTCATTCTTTTCCTTTTTCTTCGTCTTGCTGCTTGTGGTCAAGGTTAAGCAAGATTCTCTATTCGGTCTTCTGACATATAATAGGAAAATAAAATAATTATAATTATAATCATGGTAGTAGTAACAAAAAGCAAGTACATATAAGGTAGTTATAGACATGCCAAATATTGCTGTAAGTCCTTCATTGGTATTGTTCCATTTTATCCTCACAATGGTTCTATAACGGAAAATATTCTCATTTTACCCATGGGAAGATTGATCTTAGAGAGCTTCAACTGCTTAAAATTATACAACTAGTATAGCAGGAATCAAGCCAATTTTTTCTGACTCCAAAGCCTGTGTCTTTAACTACCTGCCATATGCCTCAGAAAGACACATTTTCATTTAAATCTTAATGAAATCATTATATTTCCTGTGGTCCCCTCTTCCTTAATGTTGTATCTTCCTCTTCCATCCTCAAGCAGGAAATAAGAATATCTTCCAAAATAATATTTTTGAACTTTTAAAAATAGTAGATACTTATCATGACTTTTTGCCAGATGTTAAAATTGTCACACACATAATATAATCATGCAAATAAGGATGGATTTTAGCTGCCCTAAAGAAATCAAGCAGTGGATCTAAAGAAAATCATGTGGTATATTGAAAGCCATTTTTAGTATATTCATGCTATTGCATTTGATATTTTAAAAAAGTATTAAAGCACAGTTGATTTACAGTGTTGTATTAGTTTCAGGTGTATAGCAAAGCATTTGATATTTGTTAAATACTAGTTTTATTTGAGAGTATAAAGCCTACTATTACAATCCATAGAGAGAAGGGTAGTACACTGATTACATTTGTTTTTGGAAGATGAAGAAAAGAATGATTTCTATGACTTTTTATACCTAGTCATTTAGAAAGATCAACTTCACTGTGTGAAATGTATTCACTTTCCATGTGAAAGGTCCATGTAGTAGAGTGATTACATGGTATATGAGATTTTGAGACAATAGTATTTTATTTATTGTTTCAAATTTGCTTAGGAATTGATGATTGTCTGGGAAAGAATGGCACTTTAGACCTCATCTTGCTTCGAAAAGGTTAGACATTTTGGCAGCAGTACACACCTTGTGCAGAAATATAACACTGGACTTAAAATTAGAAAAGAGGTGCTGAGCAAAAGTTTAAGCAAATGTTGAATTGAACAATCAAGTATTGATGGATTTGGTTTTTTCTCCATGCCAAATAGAATGCAGACTCCACGAGAGCAGACACTTGATGATTTTTAATTACTTACTATCTTTCTCTGGAGAAGAGAATGGCAACCCACTCCAGTACTCCTGCCTAGAGAATCCCGTGGACAGAGTCCATGGGGTTTCACAGAGTCGGACACGACTGAAGTGACTTAGCAGCAGCAGCTATCTTTCTAGTATCTAGAAAAGTATATGGCACATGCTGCTGCTGCTAAGTCGCTTCAGTCATGTCCAACTCTGTGCGACCCCACAGACGGCAGCCCACCAGGCTCCCCCGGCCCTGGGATTCTCCAGGCAAGAACACTGGAGTGGGTTGCCATTTCCTTCTCCAGTGCATGAAAGTGAAGAGTGAAAGTGAAGTCGCTCAGTCGTGTCCGACTCTTAGCGACTCGATGGACTGTAGCCTACGAGGCTTCTCCGTCCACGGGATTTTCCAGGCAAGAGTATTGGAGTGGATTGCCATTTTAATAAGTATTTCTTAGATAATGTGAACTTTAAGAGAAGGAATTCAGGTGATTATGCACCTTTCCTTGTATCTATTTCTTATTTATGAAGGGTAAGAGCAGTATTGTCTACCTTATTCATCTTAAGAATATCACTGTCTGGGCAGCTGCCCTTCTCAGACAAAAAAAGGAAAAAAAAAAAAACACACTTTGTGAAATCAACATTGTGGGTGATTCAAGGACTGAATATCTTAAGTGAAAGCATCTGTTAGAAAACATGATAAGGTATTCGGGAACAAAGTCCTTGTCATTTATATGTTCTGAATGATGCCCAGCTTCTCGTGGGTAAACACCGAGTCCTAAATTGCCATAATAAAAGATCAGTGCCTCTGTCATGCAACTGCAGTGTTTCTCCTAGCTTGAGTGCAGAAAACAAATGTTGGCACCAAGGAACTGATTCTGCACCCATGTGGAATAATTTAATTCCATTAATAATGCTAGAAATGTTAAGAAAACTATTTTAGGGAAAAAAAGGCAAAATATGGGGGCATACAGAATGAACTTTTTAGTCTGAACTCCAGGATCCATTTGTTTTCCATTGCTTGCTGTACTTATTCTGGATCTGTTTTCACTTTTATTTGTGGTCAGCTTCAATATGTCTACACGAAAGCACACATCAGAAGTAAAATGACTGTCTTTTTATAGTATGACTTCAGACAGTTGGACAGTTTTAGGGTTCACTGGCTCCTGGATCAGTTTTCCCATGCCTGCATGAAGCATGCTAGTTAATAGACTGCAAAGAAAAATGACATTTTCTTTAAAGGTACATGCATCCAACCCATTGAGCTAAGATCTGGGCTCAAATCCTGTCCGTCTGTGGATCCTCATGTATAGCTTCCCGGCTGGACTCTGCCCCTCCGAAATTCTCATGTACTTTTCACTGGCCACAGTGGAACTCATCCTGGTGTGTCAATGGGTTGAATACAGCTGGCTGCATGTAATATATTGTTTGGGTAGGGGCACAAAGCCAAAAAGGCATTGATTACTATTTACATGGGCCTTCACCAATTTCTGGACGTCAAAAGACGTGAACTCACTGCTTCATTCATCAAAACAGACATGAACATTTTTCTTTCTTGGGTTTAGTTGGGAAAGGGTTTAGTTGGGAAAAAAAAAACAAAAAAACAAAAACATTTTCTGGTTTCCTCTCTGGAAGCCCAAGTATGTTTGGGATTCTCCACTTCGACCCAAGCCGACCACAGCTTAAAGCAATGCAACTTGTTTTTACGCAGAGAGGGGTATATGCAAGTTCCTGTGGCCATGAGGGTATGACAAAGACACTGGGACTGCTTTGAGCCTTCTCGAAGATTTTCTTACAAACTTCAAGTTCTTGGAAACCATTTGGCGTGCAATCACTTTGGTATCTTGCAAATGTGAATCCAGTCTAGGAAACTGTTAATGCCTCCACTGTCAGGAGTCAATAGTTTTTCTGTGCAGTTGACTTAATGGCAGTTGTCATTTGTTTTATGGCCTTGTGAAAAGAGCACATATTCCTTTGGGGTTGTTTTTAATATAAAAATGCTAGTGCTTTGCTTTTGAACATATTAAATGGTTCCATATGTATTATCAAGCTGTTGTAGTAGTGTAAAATGAGGGTGTTGGTCTGACTTCGTCTGAAATCACTGTGTATGTGTGTGTGTGTGTGTGTGTGTGTCTGTGTGAAATGTCATCTAAGGAGACTCAGAGACAAATACCAGAAGTGTAGAGCAGTGAGAGAAGGCTCCTTGAGACAGTGCATGCATCATGGAAAGCACTTGGGAAAACTTCTGAGAAACAATGGGCATATATACTTCCAAATCCTCAAAAATATCAAGTATCCTAGCAAAAACCATTAGGTTTAATGAGATCTTTTATCTATAAAATAAAGCTAAAAGCTTAAAGAAACTTCAAGTTTACAAGTACCTAGGGCTAGAGATTTTGGACTCAATTTCAGCTTTTAAGAACAAGGATGTCTAAACCCTACAGTATTGACAGGGTTTTGTTTGCAGAGGATTCCAGGTGGTCCTGAAGAGTCAGTTTCAGGGTTTCATCAGACCTGTGGTCAAGACTTACTGATGTTCATCCCAAAGTCTACCCTGTTTTAAATCTATTTTATTCTGTCCATGCTTCTGTGAATGTTGAAAGTAATTTCCTCTGAGAAACTCTTTGAGTACTGAGATTCTATTCATGACAGGTTTAGCCTTCTCTTTTCAACCATTATCATTGTAACCTCCCTCTTCAACCTCATTTTCCTATCTTTTCTGGCCTTTGTCAGTCTTTTCTTTCAATTTTATGGAATTACTGAAACTGTGGTGATTCTGCTTAATCTTGCTTTCTTATATCCATCCCAGGGGTATTATATACTCCTGGTTTTGTTAATCTGTCTTCTTTTGTTTGCTTTGCTAGGACTCAATTATGAATGTTGGTCTGGAGCTCATGATCTAACTCCCACACATTTGAATTCAGATTGGCTCTACCACTTAACCAACTTGCTTAAGCTAGGACTTCACAACATTTTTAATGTCATGGAATACATTTTAAAATGACAATATTTGTACAAATGCTGGGATAAAAACCCTGGAGTAAATGAATAGGGCTGCTTGGAGAAGGCAATGGCACCCCACTCCAGTACTCTTGCCTGGAAAATCCCATGGATGGAGGAGCCTGGTAGGCTGCAGTCCATGGGGTCTTGAAGAGTCAGATACGACTTCACTTTCACTTTCACTTTTCACTTTCATGCATTGGAGAAGGAAATGGCAACCCACTCCAGTGTTCTTGCCTGGAGAATCCCAGGGACGGGGGAGCCTGGTGGGCCACCGTCTATGGGGTCACACAGAGTCAGACACGACTGAAGCAACTTAGCAGCAGCAGTTTGAGGCAGAGGCCTGAGAATCTGGCCCAGCTGCCTTAGGAATAAGATGATGAATAGCTCAGAAAAATCCTAACCTATTCTCTGTGAAGAACCGCTTGAACTTTCTATATGTCAGTTTCCTGATCTATCAAATGGAAATAAGAGGGACATCTACTACCAACCTCTTAAAGTTATAAAGATTAAATGAGATCATACCTATAAAGCACTTAACACAGTGCCCATCGCCCAAGAATGCTAATTAGTAATGGGAGTAGTAACAGTCACGGGAGCTTAGTTGCAGTAACTCAGTTTAGAATCTCACAAATTAGAGAGAATCATTGAAAACCCACAGGCCATTCTGTTTGCATTTTCTAAGAACAAAAGTATATTATTTGATGCTTAATGTTATAAATAGTAAATCTTAATGTGAGGCCTCACATGGTAGATTTTCAATAAATCAAGACCACTGTAAAGGAGGACTCTGGAAAGAATGATGTCAAGGTAGGTAGAGTCTGGAGGAAATTATTCATTTTCTCAGCAGAAATAAGCAGACTACCCAAGGACTAGGTCATGAAACTAAAACTCAGTCAGTGAGCTGAGATTTAGGAAAGGATGATAGCCATTGAGAAGGGATCTATAGAAGGAAGCTGGTCAGCCAGACAGAAGCTTAGTATCATGAAGAGGCTAACTTAAGGGGCAGCTTGAGTTTTGATAGAAGGGCCATATACCTATATGGAACATATCCCTGGGTCACCCTGTCCTTACCCTGTTTGCCAGCAAGAGGAAGCACTGGAGTACACTTAGCAGTGGATTTCAAAGCCAGGAGAACCACTTAATTCCTGGGAGCATTTGAAGGACTCTTTTCTTAAAGAGGGAGAGGTGGTTGGATGGCATCATTAACTCAATGGACATGAGTTTGAGCAAACTCTGGGTGATAGTGAAGGACAGGGAAGCCTGGCATGCTGCAGTCCATGCAGTCACAAAGAGTTGGGCACGACTGACTGACTGAACAATAACAACCATTTCTTAAAGACTGGCCTCCAGCCTCATCTGCAGATGGAGGGCATCAGATAGCCAGTGACAGAAGCCTGGGCCTCTTGACAAGTGGGAGGGGCCATCTGAAAAGCTAGGAAGCCTTAGATTTGCAAGGATACAGATGCATCCACGTGCTTGGGCACTTTCTCCTCCCTTACTGGCCAAACCATCTACTTCCAGCCATGCTCCCTGGGGACATTGCCTCCATTCCCCAAGTCTTACTCTTCTGCAGTTTCACAAAGCCTAGTTGGTTTAAATTCTTTGCCCTTCCATTGTCCAAGCCTAATAAGGAAGTCAGTCAGCTGTGTTTTGGGATAAAGAGTTGGTGGTGAGGAAGAACATTCTTATAAGGGCCTTTTGATCTTTAAGAGGCTGTAAGTGGCCCAATTTCCTGCTTTTATGTAAAAATTTCTCTTGTATGTGTCATTCAAACAGACTGTTTTCCTTCACGAGTATAATTGTTGTCTCTTGGAGTTTTTATAGGAAACAGAATGCAGGCCATCGCAAAGTTAGGGAGAAGAGGAAAGCATATGACTGTATTTTGCTCACCTCCCAGATTTTTCTTTCTTATTCACTGATATCTGTCTTCAGGAGTTGCATATCTCAATGGCAAGGCAAGCTGCTCCTAGGTAGTTCATGCCTAATCCTGACTCTGTCCCTGACCAACTATGTGACCTTGAGCAAGCTACTTCCCACCTTTGGACCTCAGTTTTGTTATTTGGGAACTTAACAAGTTGGACTTGATAAGGTAAATTTGATCAGCAGTGCATTATGGATGGTGAAACATGATTTGAAGATGATGAATCCACCTTATTTTAAATCTCATACTTTGCTAAGTGACTCCATTACATAAAAGCCTCGGTATTCTTATCTTTAAGCAAGGATCTTATACGGATTTTTAAAAATAATCCTTGTAAAGTTCTTAACGGTGCCTAAGTATTGCAAGGGCTAAGTAAATTTCAGCTCATATTATTTTTCCCACCTATAGTTTTCCATATATAATTTTATATAAACCTATTATTCTCTACCATATATGCTAATAACCTATTGCATTCAGTTCAGTTCAGTTCAGTCGCTCAGTCGTGTCCGACTCTTTGCGACCCCATGAATCGCAGCACTCCAGGCCTCCCTGTCCATCACCAACCCCCAGAGTTCACTCAAACTCATGTCCATCGAGTCAGTGATGCCATCCAGCCATCTCATCCTCTGTCAACCCCTTCTCCTCCTGCCCCCAATCCCTCCCAGCATCAGAGTCTTTTCCAATGAGTCAACACTTCGAATGAGGTGGCCAAAGTATTGGAGTTTCAGCTTTAGCATCAGTCCTTCCAATGAACACCCAGGGCTGATCTCCTTTAGGATGGACTGGTTGGATCTCCTTGCAGTCCAAGGGACTCTCAAGAGTCTTCTCCAACACCACAGTTCAAAAGCATCAATTCTTCGGCGCTCAGCTTTCTTCACAGTCCAACTCTCACATCCATACAAGACCACTGGAAAAACCATAGCCTTGACAAGACGGACCTTTGTTGACAAAGTAATATCTCAGCTTTGCAATATGCTATCTAGGTTGGTCATAACTTTCCTTCCAAGGAGTGAAAGTGAAAGTGAAGTCGCTCAGTCGTGTCCAACTCTTTGAGACCCTGTGGACTGTAGACCATCAGGCTCTTCCGTCCATGGGATTCTCCAGGCAAGAATACTGGAGTGGTTGCCATTTCTTTCTCCAGGGGATCTTCCCGACCCAGGGATTGAACCCAGGTCTCCTGCATTGCAGGCAGATGCTTTAACCTCTGAGCCACCAGGGAAGCCCAAAGGAAAGGAAAGTGAAGTTGCACAGTTGTGTCCGACTCTTTGCGACCCCATGGACTGTAGCCCACCAAGCTCCCTTGTCCATGGGATTCTCCAGGCAAGAATACTGGAGTGGGTTGCCATTTCCTTCTCCAGGGGATCTTCCTGACCCAGGGATCAAACCCATGTCTCCCACATTGCAGGCAGACACTTTAACTTCTGAGCCACCAGGGAAGCCCCTTCCAAGGAGTAAGTGTCTTTTAATTTCATGGCTGCAGTCACCATCTGCAGTGATTTGGAGCCCATAAAAATAAAGTCTGACACTGTTTCCACTGTTTCCCCATCTATTTCCCATGAAGTGATGGGACCAGATGCCATGATCTTCGTTTTCTGAATGTTGAGCTTTAAGCCAACTTTTTCACTCTCCTCTTTCACTTTCATCAAGAGGCTTTTGAGTTCCTTTTCACTTTCTGCCATAAGGGTGGTGTCATCCACATATCTGAGGTTATTGATATTTCTCCCAGCATTCTTGATTCCAGCTTGTGCTTCTTCCAGCCCAGCGTTTCTCATGATGTACTCTGCATAGAAGTTAAATAAGCAGGGTGACAATATACAGCCTTGATGCACTCCTTTTCCTATTTGGAACCAGTCTGTTGTTCCATGTCCAGTTCTAACTGTTGCTTCCTGACCTGCATACAGATTTCTCAAGAGGCAGGTCAGGTGTTCTGGTATTCCCATCTCTTTCAGAATTTTCCACAGTTTATTGTGATCCAGACAGTCAAAGGCTTTGGCATAGTCAATAAAGCAGAAATAGATGTTTTTCTGGAACTCTCTTGCTTTTTCCATGATCCAGCGGATCTTGGCAATTTGATCTCTGCTTCCTCTGCCTCTTCTAAAACCAGCTTGAACATCTGGAAGTTCACGGTTCACATATTGCTGAAGCCTGGCTTGGAGAATTTTTAGATGACTTTACTAGCATGTGAGATGAGTGCAATTGTGCAGTAGTTTGGGCATTCTTCGGTATTGGCTTTCTTTGGTATTCAAATGAAAACTGACTTTTTCCAGTCCTGTGGCCATTGCTGAGTTTTCCAAATTTGCTGGTATATTGAGTGCAGCACTTTCACAGCATCATCTTTCAAGATTTGAAATAGCTCAACTGGAATTCCGTCACCTCCACTAGCTTTGTTCGTAGTGATGCTTTCCAAGACCCACTTGACTTCACATTCCAGAGTGTCTGGCTCTTGGCAAGTAATCACACCATTCTGATTATCTGGGTTATGAAGCTCTTTTTTGTACAGTTCTTCTGTGTATTCTTGCCACCTCTTCTTACCATCTTCTGCTTCTGTTAGGTCCATACCATTTCTGTCTTTTATCAAGCCCATCTTTGCATGAAATGTTCCCTTGGTATCTCTAAGTTTCTTGAAGAGATCTCTAGTCTCCCATTCTGTTGTTTCCCTCTATTTCTTTTCACTGGTTGCTTTAGTATGGGCAAAGCAAAATGGGCAATAGTGATACTATATTTCATTCTACACATACAAATACATTTGTGTGTATACATGTATTCTCTCTCTCTCCCTCCATTCTTTTAATTATTTCTTTCTCTCTTTCTTTCTTTTTCTTTTCCTCTGTCTTTTGCTGTCTCTCTCACACATACATATAGACATACACACAGATGCATACACACATACACACACACACTCTAAAAAGGTAGCTGAATTTCCCACCATCAACAGAATCTAGGATTAACTCAGATAAAGAGACATTATACCAATATTTGGTTTCATGAGCTCTTTCACAAATCCTTCCTTTTGAACCAATGGCCGATGAAAAAAACACATCAAATTTTAAGGCTAAGGAGGTTGTTAAGGCCATTCCTCAGCAAATCCACTGTGTGCAAAAGTAAAGGTCCTCTCTACATATGGAATGAACAGAACCTCGAGGAGTGAGGGCATCACAGCTCTACTGCATTAGCTGTGGCCATTGCTCTCAGAGCCAGGCCTTGTTTGGTTGTTGTTGTTTTTGTTGTTGTTCAGTCACCAAGTCGTGTCTGACTTTCTGTGACCCCATGGACCACAGCATGCCAGGCCTCTCTGTCCCTCACCATCTCCTGGAGTTTGCCCAAGTTCATATCCATTGAATCAGTGATGCCATCCAACCATCTCATTCTCTGTTGCCCTCTTCTTCTGCCTACAATCTTTCCCAGCATCAGGGTCTTTTCCAGTGAGCTGGTAGGGGTTTCCAAACAAGTCAAAGAAGGAGTCTGAGAAAAGGTGAGACTGGAGTCAGAGAGAAATGTTTGTCTCTAGCATCTTTTGTGAAGAGAGGCTCTTTTGATAGAGATTTGGAGATTATGAACTGCAGATGAAATGTGTTATCTACCATACAAGCTCTCAGTCACTAAGCCACCCACAGTGATGGCCCTGAGGGACACGGAATGGGAAGGGACAGAATACTGGCTCTAGATAGTTAAGGTTAATGTCAAAGGAGTGATTTCAGTGATCCCAGACTTGTATCTTCCCATACATAGAAAAGCACTAACTTCCTTGAGATACCTATTTATCTGTAACAGTAATCGTGTGATGTTCTGACTACCTGGGCTTTGTTTCAAAATCTCCCCTATATCCTGGCTCCTCCAGAGTAACCCCTCAGAGCAGTCCTGGAGGCTGCCTCACAGGCTCGAAGTCCTCAGGAAGCCCACCAAATAAAAAAGAATTCTCAACTTTTAGGCTGTGCTTTTTTTTTTTTTTCAGTTGACAGACCAACTCCTCTGTTCAGTATTCCACTTCCCAGTTGTACCTGAGTGAGCTCTTTTTATTTTTTTTGAGTGGATTTTGATGCAATTAGAAATTTGGATGTTTTTTGTTTTTGTGCAGAGTGCAGGCAACTCTGAGTTTTCATTTATTTATTCATTTATTTATTATCTACTCAAAAACCATTAACATGTACCAACAAACTGTGGAAAATTCTTAAAGAGATGGGAATACCAGACCACCTAATCTGCCTCCTGAGAAATCTGTATGCAGGTCAAGAAGCAACAGTTGGAACTGGACATGGAACAACAGACTGTTTCCAAATAGGGAAAGGAGTATGTCAAGGCTGCATATTGTCACCCTGCTTATTTAACTTATATTCAGAGTACATAATGTGAAATGCCAGGTTGGATGAAGTACAAGCTGGAATCAAGATTGCCGGGAGAAATATCAGTAACCTCAGATACCCAGGTGACACCACCCTTATGGCAGAAAATGAAGAAGAACTGAGGAGCCTCTTGATGAAAGTGAAAGAGGAGAGTGAAAAAGATGGCTTAAAACTCAGCATTCAAAAAACAAAGATCAGCATCTGGTCTTATCACTTCATGGCAAATAGATGGGGAAACAATGGAAACAGTGAGAGATTTTATTTTCTTGGGCTCCAAAATCACTGCAGATGGTCACTGCAGCCATAAAATTAAAAGATGCTTGCTCCTTGGAAGGAAAGCTATGGTCAATCTAGACAGCATATTAAAAAGCAGAGACATTACTTTCCCAACAAAGACCCGTCTAGTCCAAGTTATATTTTTTTTCAGTAGTCTTGTATGGATGTGAGAGTTGGACCATAAAGAAAGCTGAATGCCGAAGAATTGATACTTTTGAACTGTGATGTTGAAGACTCTTGAGAGTCCCTTGGACTGCAAGGAGATCCAACCAGTCTATCCTAAAGGAAATCAGTTCTGAATATTCATTGGAAGGACTGATGCTAAAGCTGAAACTCCAATACTTTGGCCACCTGATTCAAAGAACTGACTCATTTGAAAAGACCCTGATGCTGGGGAAGATTGAAGGTGGGAGGAGAAGGGGATGACAGAAGATGAGATGGTTGGATGGCATCTCTGACTCAGTGGACATGAGTTTGAGTAAGCTCCGGGAGTTGGTGACGGACAGGGAGGCCTGGCGTACTGCAGTCCATGGGGTCGCAAAGAGTGGGACACGACCGGGCGACTGGACTGAACTGAACTGAACTGTAGTTTGTTGGCATTGTGCTAGGTGAAAGTGAAGGTTGCTCAGTCATGTCCAATTCTTTGTGATGCCATGGACTATACAGTCTATGGAATTCTCAGGTCAGAATACTGGAGTGGATAACTTTTCCCTTCTCCAGGGGATCTTCCCAACCCAGGGATTGAACCCATGTCTCCATCATTGCAGGCAGATTCTTTACCAGCTGAGCCATAAGGGAAGCCTAAAAATACTGGAGTGGGTAGCCTATCCCTTTTCCAGTGAATCTTCCTGACCCAGGAATCAAACTGGGGTCTCCTGCATTACAGGATTCTTTACCAATTGAGCTATAAGGGAAGCCCTCATTGTGTTAGGTGGTAGACATACAAATGTAACTAAACCTAGATTTCTACCCACAAGGAACTTGCATTCTTAATAGAGGCAGATGAGAAAGCCAGCAACTGTCAGGACTGCAGTTAGATGCTGTGGAAGGTATCTTTCAAAGAAGGCACAATGGGAACACAAAGGAGAAACGTTGATCCCAGGGGGTTCTGGGGAGGAGAACTGGAATAAGTTAGCAATGGAGGAGGGCAAGAGTAAAGATCTATTGAAAAGAAATTAACACACTGAGTAACTGAATGTAAAGAGCCTGTATTTGGAATTGTGTTAGTGGCTAGGGCTCTTAGGATAACAATGATATCATTTGTTAATGGAAGGAATACAAAACAAGGAGCTATTTTGTGCAAAGTCATGGTGGCTTTGGTTTTCTCCACACAAAATTTGAAGATCTGTGTGATATGCCATGAAAATAAGTTGTCCAGCAAACCACTGTCATTTGGATTTAAGTGGAGGCTGAAGCCATGAGTGTGTATATATGCCCTCTTTTTTCAAGTTTTACTTAATCTTTTTTAATTGAACTATAATTTAAATTGTGCTAGTTTCAAGTGTACAGCAAAGTAATTTAGTTATACATACACACATATGTGTGTGAATATATATATATATATATTCTTTTTCAGGTTCTTTTCCATTATAGATTATTACAAGTAATTAAATATAGTTACCTGTGCTATAGAGTAGGTCCTTGTTGTTTATCTATTTTATATATAGTAGTGTGTGTATGATAATCCCAAACACCTAATTTATCTCCTTTCCTTCAGCTAACCCTTTGGTAACCATTAATTTGTTTTCTACATGAGTTTGTTTCTGTTTTGTAAATAAGTTCATTTGTGTCATATTTTCGATCCCACATATAAGTGATATCATATGGTATTTGTCTTTCTCTATCTGACTTACTATTGAACTGTGGTGTTGGAGAAGACTCTTGAGAGTCCCTTGGACTGCAAGGAGATCCAACCAGTCCATTCTGAAGGAGATCAACCCTGGGATTTCTTTGGAAAGAATGATGCTAAAGCTGAAACTCCAGTACTTTGGCCACCTCATGCGAAGAGTTGACTCATTGGGAAAAACTCTGATGCTGGGAGGGATTGGGGGCAGGAGGAGAAGGGGATGACCGAGGATGAGATGGCTGGATGGCATCACGGACTCAATGGACGTGAGTCTGAGTGAACTTCGGGAGATGGTGATGGACAGGGAGGCCTGGCGTGCTGCGATTCATGGGGTCGCAAAGAGTTGGATACGACTGAGCAACTGAACTGAACTGAACTGATCTGACTTACTTCATTTAGTATGATAATCTCTAGGTCCATCCATACAAATGGCATTATGTCATTCTTTTTTATGGCTGAATAATATGTGTGCTTCTTTAGAGAGATAGTCTATAGATTTGAGAAAAGTAAATCACAACATGCGTGAGGAATAACCATTTTTAAGGGTTGAAATGAAAGAAGTGGAGATAGTGAAGAAAGAAAAAACAGAACTATATAATGTGAATACCAAGAAGAATTGTATCATATAAACTAAGAGAAAAAGAACTTCTAGAATGATCAACAGAGTCAAATACCACAGATAGAAGATAATGTCTGCTGGGTGTCTCTATTTACTTATTTGGGCTTTTTGCTACCAAAGACTATGTTCGTTCACGTTTCATGAAGTAATAATGGCTTGTTGTAAGTACACACTCAGAAAATAAAGTAGATAAGAACCCTAGTTACGTAATCAGGTTTGTGGAGAATAGGAACTATAGCAAAGTCAAGCTTCAAAGAGTATGAATACAGTTCAGAAACTAGAAGTTCATTCAAGATACAGCAAAATTCATGCATTCAGGATATCTTGTGGCCTCCTGAAGGAACTATGGGAACAGAGAGGATGTCCCATGACCCCTCTATATAGGAGGTGCTCTGTGATCTCTCTTTAGTCTGCCAAGTCTTTGGTTCTCTGTAAAGATCTGTATGCTTTTTCTTCACTGCCATATTGCCATTTCTAGACCATGCTTTCAAGGACAGAATCCAACTGGGCTAGTTAACCCGCATGTTTCTAATTCGAGAGGGACCTCCTAGTCTATAAATTGGTGGTCTTTGGGTCATTTGACCACCCTCTGAGGTCATCTGTAGCCAGTAGGCAAGGTAATATGTATGTGCCTACATCTTCATAAAGAGCCACCAGGAATTGCTTTCTTTGACAAAAGGTAGTGGATCTGATGGAGAAGGCAATGGCAACCCACTCCAGTACTCTTGCCTGGAAAACCCCATGGACGGAGGAGCCTGGTAAGCTGCAGTCCATGGGGTCGCTAAGAGTCGGGCACGACTTGAGTGACTTCACTTTCACTTTTCACATTCATGCATTGGAGAAGGAAATGGCAACCCACTCCAGCGATCTTGCCTGGAGAATCCCAGGGACAGGGGAGCCTGGTGGGCTGCCGTCTATGGGGTCGCACAGAGTCGGACACAACTGAAGCGACTTAGCAGCAGCAGCAGCAGCAGTGAATCTGAAAGACACTTCGTGTTTTAAGTCCTCTTCTTTAGTATTATGGACATTGGTAATGTGGAAATATTGGTCTACCATGAGCCCAATGGAATGGTCTGTCATTCCATTTCAATAGAATGGTGGAGACAGAAGCCAGATTTTGGATTTTAGTAGATTGAGGAGTTAATATGGACCAGTCTTTGTGGGAAGGAAGGTAGAAAGATACAGCACCAGAGCTAACAGACCATTTGCTTCCAAGACAAGATTGTCTTTTAAGATAAAGATACCTGTAATAGGAAAAATAGAAGTAAAGGGTGCACATGTAGAGGAGGAAATGATTGATAGACTGGGTCCCTAAAGAGCTGGAAGGGAGTCTGACAGAGCACCATTGTTCACTTGATCCCTGTTTACAGACCCCAGTGGGCAGCCAAATATTCCTGGGTGTGGAGAAATTCTGAGAGCGATATGGAGAAGGACTGAAATAAAAGTGAGAGTCTTTAAGAAATGGAGAAGTACCATGCCAGTGGGCAGCCAGAAAGACTAAAGGGAATAGGAAAAGAAGAAAAATAGGAAACTGAAGAATCTGTAGGCAGGAATTTGACCAAATATCCCCAAGGGACACCTTATGAATCCCTGTGGATGTTCTGATGACTCTCAGGGTTATGCTTATTTCTCTGGCTGGAAGAAGAAAAACAAAAGCAGGCCTTGGTTGTGATATCTTTCATAACTCATTACTATAGCAGGCAAGTCCCCAGGTAGTCCAGAGCTTCTTATTTTGCATCAATAAATATTTACTGTTGTTGTATCACCTTAGTGATGATTTTTTACCGTACATCCTGTCTGAATTTCTTGGAACCATCTCTTTTTAAAAATTTTAATACCAGAAATAGTCCCTGTGGGTAAGTCAATTAGGTCTTAAAAATAGAACCTTTGTTAAAAAGCCATTACAATTTCTCTTCTGGTGTTGGGCTCTGTCATTGATAAATTGCCCCCAGGCTCCTCTCTTAATGTCTTAGGTTAAGACTGTCTGTAGTACATACATATACCAGAAGCACTAAGATTTTTTTCATTTAAAAATAGATTCAAAGGCAAACATATTTCAAGTGGAGTTCCTACTACGGGGATTTCAAAAGCATAACACTGGAGAATGAAGGTGGAAACTGGACTTTTGCATTTGTACTCAGCAAACGCAGTTTCTACTGCCGTAGTTTTTCATTTCCTCCACCTAGCTCTATTGCACTGCTAACTATAAATGTGAGTTGAAAGTGGCAGATTTTGTGAGCATTTGAGACCTCCATTTTCTGCTTGGAGAAGAATATGAGCTTCTTAGAAGTTTCCTCCTTTTCTTTCGTTTCCTCCTCTTCCTCGTTCTTCTCTTTGTCTTTCTCCTTATCTTCTTCCTCCTCCTCTTTGTTTTGAAAGAAGAGGAAAAGAAAGAGAAGTTATTTGAAGGTGAATTAAAAAGTGATATTGCGGGACTTCCCTGACAGTCCAGTGGTTAGGACTCCACACATCCACTGCAGAGGGTATGGGTTTAATCCCTGGTCAGGGAACTAACATCCTGCATGACATGCAGCCAAAAAAAACTGGTACTTATATTTAAATTTTCATTTCCTTTAGATTTCAGATCTGGGATTCAAATAACTCTGGAGTATGAGAAGAGCCAGACAGCTGTCCTAGTCCCATGAAATTGTCTCAGTTCCTCCTGATAGACTTAAAACTGATTTGTTTATTGGTTTATAATCTGATCACTAAATAATGACCATCATTTATTGAGCATATAGTAGGTGGCTCAGAGAGTAAAGAATCTGCTTCCAATGTAGGAAACTTGGCTTCCTTCCCTGGGTCAAGAAGATCTGCTGGAGAAGGAAATGGCTACCCACTCCAGAATTCTTGCCTGGAGAATTCCATAGACAGAGGAGCCTGGTGGGCTATAGTCTATGTGGTTGTGAAGAGTTGGACATGATTTAGTGACTAACACTTTCGCTTTTCACATTTTCACTGAGGATAAAAGGGGAATAAACATTGGTACCTTTCCTAAAAGACTTCACTATCCAGTAGTGACCATTGGATAACTGTGAAACTAATCAACCGTTCTGGGGAAGTGGAAACTAGAAAGAGCAAATGACAGTGAGCCGTGGATAGAACATTTCTCCCTTATTCCGGGTCATAACGAGTAGTTAACTACATCTTTAACTTTGCTCTGACTGAAGAAAGCAAAATATATTCCTTGCTTTAAAACAATATTCCCTAAGGAAAGAACTTTGCCTGTAGCTATGAAGCAGATTGATGTTCTAAAGCCCAAGGAGTCTTTGCTGACAAACCTGATTGCCAATTCAAAACTGAAAAATGTGTGTGTGTGTGTTTAGAAGTAAGGACTAAGGAAAAAGAAAGAGGAAAAACTTCAGTTAGGGAGAAGCACTTGTGTGGATGAAGTAATTTTACTATTTTTTTAAAATCTTAAAATGACGACCATGGGAGAGGATGGAATAAGCAACACAGAGAACATACATGATGGGATTGGTATGCATCAGCTGGGTAATGATGCTAGCCACTATAACAAACAACTCCTCATCTTGAATTATTTCTTGTTTGCCCCTCTGATAGTCCAGTGTAATCATGAGGGAAAAGGACATCATCACATGCAGTCTTTTAGGAATCCAGGCTCTTCCTACCTTGTAATGCCTCCATCTTCAATAGGTAGTCTCCAGGTAACTGCAAAATGAGCAGAGAGGAGAAAGGGTGGTAGCCAAGTCTGGAAATGGGCATACAAAAGCCTCAGCTGTGTCCCATTGGATAGAATTCAGACTCATGGCCCAAAACTAAATGCAAAAGAAACTGAGGAATGTAGTCTTCTTTTATGTCCAGGAGGAAAATACATTATTTTGGTGAACATATGGCATTTTCTCTAACTTGTGAGCATATTTGTGTGTGTGTGCACATGCTCATGCATGTGTGTGCACATTCAGTCGTGTCTGATTCTTTGGGACCCCATGGATTGTAGCCCACCAGGCTCCTCTGTCCATGGAATTCTCCAGGCAAGAATACTGGAGTGGGTTGCCATTTCCTTCTTAATCAAGCTAAAATGGACAGTGATGAGAGTCATGGACTGACTGTTTTGTTTTTAGCATTGCTTAGAAGAGTTTGAATCTATATACTTATTATTTATATCTCTCTACACCTTGAGTGAAAAAAAGTTTCTTCTGAAACTTTTAATGTTTCAAATTTGAGGAAACCTAATTTGAAGTGAATAACATAAGCTGAAGATTCCTTCTTTTCTTTCTTGCCTCCCCCCATCTTTAGTTTCACTTCCCTCCTTTCCTCCCTCCCTCTTTGTTTCTTTCATGTCACATATATTCATCATGCCAATTACATCCCATGAATAAAGGAAAATGGCATGTGAAATTTAATGTTCACTTCGAAGGGGATATCTCCTCTCAGCTCTGACTGTCAGAGTTGACTTGGCTCATTGAGTAAGCTAGGATGGTACCCCAGATAGTCCTTCAGTCCTATCAGATAATCCTTCATAGCTATCTGATGGTCAGAACAGATACTCTTCCAGTCTGAAGGAGCTGTCTCCTTGGATTAGGACTACAGGGGTACCTACATTGCCAGTTAGAACTTACAGCAAACTCCCATGGCAGAGAAACCAGCCTTTCAATTTTAGCATTGCTGTAGAGATAAATTGTTGAGTGTGGTAGGAAAAATAAACTACTCACAAGTTCCAATATTTTGTATATGTATTTTCTTCTTTTCCATAAAAGTTCATTTATTAAGTGCTCTGAACCACATAATTAAAAAGGAGACTTGTGCTCAAAATGTAAAACCATAGTAAGTAATCCAAATGCTGTGTATTCGTAAATCCTCAGATTGCTCAACTAACTGTTTTTAAGTTTTAAATGGTAGTTGCTAAAGCATACCACCAAAGATTACTTTTAGCAACAATAGCAGCTGGCTTTGAAATTAATTTGAAAATGAATATAATTTATAACAGGTCCACGGACACAAGGTGAAGTCATTCCTGGCATCCTTCAACTGATACGCTTTCTTAAAGTTTAGGACAAAGCACTTAGTAGTCAGGAAAATTACACATAAGATTGTATTTTATGATTTTTTTTTCCCTAGGAGTGTATGAACAAGCATTACAAACACGCTCTACACCTGTAAGACCTAGTATTACGGGTAGGTAACTAGGGAATATCCACTACACTAGGAAGAAATCTGCACAATGAATCAGGCAGAGAACAGCTGGCGGAGAAATCAGACGGAGAATCAGAGTAATCTATGGAAGGTATTTGAGTTCGCTATAAACATTTTGCAAGCCTTGGGTGAAAAAGTTAGACCTCTGGGCCTCACAACCAAAGTCTGGGCCTGCTGTGGGCTGGAGAAACGGTTTTTCACACAGCTCGAGAAAGAATTATCCTTTGAACAGTATGTGGGGAATGCAGTTGGTTCGACTTGGGTTGTTTTTGAATCACTCACAAGGCCTCCATCTTCAGAAGAATCATCCCCAGGTTTCTAGAGAGTTTGCCTCTTGGGTGCCCTGACTTTGCACTGCTGGCAACAAGTGTATCACCAGACAAGGGAAGGGTATTTCTTTTAAGTATTAAGTATGTGCTGAGCAGGAAGGAGTCTTTGCCTATCCCTTAAGGCCCATCTCAGTGGTGAGGAACTGAGAATATGGCCAAGAAAAGAAATATGTTTTAGGTTTGGGAAAGTGGGATGGAAGTTTGCTTTCCTTCACACCCCAACCCAAATCCACTAGACTGCCCTATCTTAATTTTCTTATTTTTCTTTTGGACACATCTTTGTGTCATACATAATTATAAAACACAGCAAGCGGCTTAAAGGAACTCCTGCTTCATACAAACAAAGGAAGATGCTCCATGAGCTTGAGCCACAGTAAACAGGAGCATTGGGGAGGGAAGGAAAAGTATAGGAAAGAAAAACACAAAGACAGATCCTGGAGCAAAATCAGAGTGCAAGGTCAGATGAAACCCACAAGAGCCAATGGAAGAGGACCAAAGGTGATAAGGTGCGTAGGAGGAAGGTGCTTCTCAGTTCTGAGATATTCTGCTGTGGGAAGATCCCACTGGAGACAGGCACCTGTTGTTTTAAGATTGGAGCCTCAAGAAAGCAAACCAATATTATCAAGCAGTTATCCTTCAATTAAAAGTAAATAAATTAAAAAAATTAAAACAGTAAGATTGGAACCTCAGGAAACAGGTAGATGTCTTAAGTGGCTTGGGGAAGAGGGAGGGAGCAAAGAGGCTGAGACAATCAGAAGCAAGGGGCCCATGAAGCTGCCTACATACATTTGGAGGTCAAAGTGCTGATTCTCTGTTCACCAGCTTCAACCTGATTCTGACTGGTGGCCCCCAGCTTCTTGTCTAGTCAACTGTAATGTGAAAAACTCTCACTTCAATACGTTTGGACAGAGGGAGCTTGGGCCTGATACTGACCCAGGGGTCATTTCTCCACCAGGGTGTTTCCAAGCCTGAAACTTCAGGTCTGACCCTTTCTCCTCACTGTACCCAGCAGACTTGAATTGCAAGGCCCTTGACCACCCTCAAGGGAGTCTTTACCATCAAACTCTCTTTGAGTTCTAAGCTGAGATCACCAAAGGGAAAAAGCCACAAGAGCTTCAACTTCACAAGAGCAACAGCAACAGAACTCCCTGACACCATCACTACTATCTAGTCACAGAGGGGCCTACCGTCTCTTGGTATGGCTTTGATCCCCGCAACATGGAGGCTGCCATTTCAACACACACTGACAGCAAGGTCTTGGAAACCTGTCCTGTGCTCCAGCTTAAACTCCATGATGACAGGGGTCAAATGGCCACTTGGAAATTCATGCCTGGATCCTTATGTGGAATGTGCCCTCTATCTCATCTGCACATCTCTTTGGAGCTGAAATCCAAACATTGCCTGTTTCTGTTAGAACTCTGAAATCAAAAATAAAACAGATAATTGGAATATGAGAGAACAGGAAAATGGCAGTGACCAGAAAGGATAGCATCTATGTTCAGGTTTACTTTGCTGGTAAAAGTGAGAGTGTTCATCAATTCATGAGTAAAATGAAGCTGCCCGAGAGCTAGAAACTACTTGGGGTGAAGACTCCTTCATACTGTATGTCTCGTTCTTGGGGCTCAAGCAGTGGAGTGGGGTTAGGATTATGGACCACGTGGTCTTTAAGGTTCCTTGAGTAACTGTGAAGCTAGCATTTAATATGTTTTCAACATTGAGTGAGATCCCCTTCCCCTGAAATAACTGCACAGTTGAGGAGAGACGAAAAGGATGAAGAGATGGACAGAGGTGCTAGGAGCTGGTGCATACATCAGGATTTCCAAAGCTCCCTCACGGTGCTCTCTGCAGTTTGTTTCTTTCTCTTCTTGCTCTTATTTCCTGTGTCTGACTCAGTAGATTTAATGCGTATTTAATGTGTGTGACTTAGTAGACTACTACTCAGATTTAGTAGTCTTGAGACTTTCCTGTGGTCCAGTGGTTAAGATTCTGTGCTTCCATTGCAACACGCATGGGCTTGACTCCTAGTCTGGGAAGTAAGATCTCTCATGCTGCAGTGCACAAACAAAAAAGACATTTCAAGAACACAATGTTGAGTGGAAAAATCCAGGGACCAAAGAATATAGTGCAAAAATCGACCACTTATGTTCATTTCAAAACCTACACCAAACTGTATTGTACCTTGTCATGAAGATATATTTAGGTAATAAAAGCTAGAAAACACATGAGAAGGATACATCGTTATCATTATAAGGTTAACAACCAGGTCACCTTCCACCAGCATCACTGTACCTAACCTTCATTGATGAGAACTTTTCATCTGCCAAACTCATTGGCTCACTGAAGCCTCTGGAAAGGAAAGGAAGGGGTTGGGCTGGAGGGGACCCTGAATTTTGCTGTATTTGAAATGAATATAGCAATGGGCTTCCCAGATGGTACAGTGGTAAAGAATCCACCTGCCAATGCAGGAGACTCGAGAGATAAGAGTTTGATCCCTAGGTTGGGAAGATCCCCTGAGGAGGAAATGGCAGCTCACTCCAGTATTCTTGCCTGGAGAATCCCATGGACAGAGGACCCTGGGGGGAACAGTCCATGGGGTTGCAGAGTTGGACACAACTGAGCAGACACACACACACAAATAGCAAAGTGGCACAACATTGACAAATTACAAATTGGGGTGTAGTGTCAGTCATTGTATTTTTGGTATTCAGTGTGTTTGAAATGCTTCATAATTTTTTTTTTGGGTTGAAATAAGAAAACAAAAGCAATAACCAAAATAGACATGCAGACCTTTAGTTATAAAGGGTCCCTTCTGCTGATTTCCACTGATGAAGTGTGTTCTCCCCAGACCTTTAATGGTGCCCCTGGGTGGCTCAGTCCTCTTCCCTTTTCTCTATTTCCAATCCCCAGACAACATTGTCTGGATCCCTACCTGTCAGACCACCAACCAGCTGAGTCCTCCAAAGTCTCTATTCCAGACCCAGGCTATTCCCCACCCTCCAGGGCCTGCCTTAGCTCCCCACAGAGATCCCCAAAGGGTAAGTCAAACCCAACCTGCTTAAAATAGGACATCAATCCCCCAAACTATGTCTCCCCATCACAGTAAACAGCATCACCTTTAGAGTGAAAACAGCTATTTAATTCTGTCTTCTTTCTGTCACTCTCAAAACCAACTCATTAGCAAGTCTTACTGGCTCTAATTTTAAAATCCACATTCAACCCAGAGCACACTGGGCCTCCTGCTTCCACCCTGCTCCAGCATGGCCATCTCTGACCTTCACCACTGACAGCCATCACCTCCCAGTTCTAGGCCACACCATCTTGTCTTCAGATGGCTTCTTTGATACCTTCCCAGGGTTCCCTTGTGATCAGAACTAAGTAGAGTCCTTTCTGTGTCTGCAGAGTGCACATCCCTGGGCCGCCAGGGCCTCCAATGCCCATCTTTTCCCTCTCCCTCCCCCACAGTCACCATGACCTTCTGAGGCCTTCTAGCTGTTTCTCTCTCTCTCTCCCTTTTATTAGATTTTTTTTTTAACTTTTAATTTTGTATTGGGGTATAGCCAATTAACAATTTTGTGATAGTTTCAAGTGAACAACGAAGGGACTCGGCTATACGTATACATATATCCATTCTCCCTTAAACTCTTCTCCCATCTAGGCTTACCACATAACATTGAGCAGAGTTCCATGTGTTATACAGTACGTCCTTGTTGGTTACCCATTTCGAATATAGTAGAGTGTACATGATCATCCCAAACTCTTTAACTATCCTGTCCTCCCAGCAACCATAACTTCATTTTATGTCTGAGTCTCTGTTTTTTAAGTAAGTTCATTTGTATAATTTCTTTATAGATTCCACATAAAAGGATGTCATATGGTATTTCTCATTCTGTTTACTTCATTCAGTATGACATTCTCTAGATCCATCTATGTTGCTGCAAATGGCATTATTTCATTATTTTTAATGGCTGAGTAGTATTCCAGTGTATATATGTACCACGTTTTATTTATCCATTCCTTGGACTTTCCAGGTGACACTATTGGTAAAGAATCCACCTGCCAAGGCAGGAGATGCAAGAGACAGATTCAATCCCTGGGTAGAGAAGATCCCCTAGAGGAGGGAATGGTAATCTTGCTGTTTCTCAAACAGGCCCATGGATGTCCAAGGGGCTGGGCCTGTAGCTTGCTCATCCCTCTGCCTGGATACCTCTTTACCTAGAGTTATAAAAAATCTAATTTTTTCCCTTTCTTTCTTTCTTGACTGTATCGCATGGCATGTGGGATCTTAGTTCCTCAACCAGGGATTGAACCCTTGTCCCCAGAATTGGAAGCATGGAGTGTTAACCACTGGGCCCTCAGGGAAGTCCCTTTACCTAGATATTTTTATGGCTCTCTCTCCTTCTTTTTATCTCTCTCTCACTCTCCATTCAGGTCTCTGCTCTAATCTTATCTATTCAAAGAAACTTACCAAACCACCCATCCAACATAATAGGTTGTGGCTTTCTTTCCCCTTGCCTGGAGTAATTTTTCTAGAGCACTATCTGGCCCATAGTTCGACACACAGTTCTTCAAATATTGAACTAATACTACCGCTCAAGCACCAGCTGGTGGCAGGCATCCACACATTCATTAACTCACTTAGTAGCTACCATAGCTCTATCTAAGCAAGTCCTATCCGAGCAGAACAGAGGACTGACACTCAGAGGATGTCCACGGGCTCTCATGGTGCCAATTCCCTGATCAGAATTCAAACCCTTTCCTTTTCACTCTAATCTTTCCCCATATCACACTGCCTCTCTCAAAAGACGAAAGTGAGAAGAAGCAACATGTCTGCTGTCTGCTGCCAGGGCTGGCACTGGTCACATTTACAAAGTTATTTTGATCTTCATGAGTATTCTGAGAAACAAACATTATCTCCATTTTAGAGATGAGAAAACTGAACCTCCTGAGAGGTTAAATATTTAGCTTTGAGTGACCATTCTCCTCCGTGACAGAACATACCCAGGGCCTGCCTCATCCACAGCCTGTGCTTTCTTAATGACATCCATCCTACTTGCCGAAAAGTTCCATTTGAATTCCCATAAAAGGCCCTCCCCGCATCCTGTCGACATCTCAGGCTGGCCAGTCGATGGTTGCTGTCTTGTGAAAGCATCCAGCTCTCTCTTCCCTTTCCTCACCCCCTCCCCCTGCCACTGAGATCTCTCCCCAGAACTTTCACCTTCTACTCATTGCTTACGCCTGCTGTGGCCTCGAAGGAGCAATAGTTTCCGTGGGCCACCCACGAGTTGGACATGAGAACACAGGTTAGGTCGAGGGGAGCAAGTAGGAGAACAGCCAGTGCTGGAAGACAGACGGTGCCCAGCTTGCAAATGGGTTTATTTGCTAGAACTTCTTTGGAGGGGTGTCATGTGAAACTTGAAACACATTTCCTCATGGAAACAATGTTATCAATGATGGATAGGGTCTTGGGGTCATCCATGAACTCTGTGTAATGTAAATGTCCAATCAAGATACCACCAGATCCTCCCAGAATTATTGAAGCTCGTTAGCCTGTTAGCATCCGTCACATCAGTTCTGTGGGGAAACAGGCTTTTGAGTTCCAAATGGGGACCAAGCACACTTCTCTGCACATCGTTCACCTCGTGTTCCTGTCTCTGGGTGAGATTCTCCTTACCGCTGCCCCCCAGCCCAGCTGGAATTCAACAATGGCTGCTGGTCTGTTGGCTTTGTGGGGTGGAAGGTCTGGGCACTTGAAGAGGCCAGGGGGAGGAAAGGGCTCTGAGAGCAAAGGAAGCTTCCCAGAGCAGGCTCCTCTGGTGGGTTGGTAGGCTGTGCTTAGCACCTGTGTAGAATAGTGGCTCCAATTTCAGGGCCAGGGCATGTTGAGTGCTCTTCTGTGAGATGGTACAGTGACCTGAGACAGAATGTGAACAGTGAGTAGGGAGGTGCCCACCACATGGGCAGCACATACTGATGTGGGGCTGTTCCCTGTGTGTGCCCTAACATCTCTGGAGAATTCTGATGAGATGGGTGGTGATGCAGAATCATAAAAAGTACTCAGAACAGTAATCCTAAGGTCCTGGTCATTGCTCTGCTTCCTTAATTGAGGACTCTAGGCAGCACATAGCCTCTCAGACCCTTATTTTCCTTTTATGTTAAGTGGGAAAAGTCATCATCCTTTTAACTCCACAGGGTCGTTGTGAGCATCTTTTGTTTTGAAATGTATGTGAAAACACTTTCTATCCCATTCAATACTATCTTAGTGTCACATCTGGTATGACACAACAGGTCACATGGTCTCCAATACAGTAAGTCCTCTACTTACAAACAAGTTCTATTCCAAGAGCACGTTCGTAAGTCCAACTTGTTTGTAAGTCCAACCAAGTTAGTCTAGGTACCCAACTAACACAATAGGCTATACAGTGTGCTTAGTTGCTCAGTGGTGTCTGACTCTTTGAGCCTGGCATGTTCCTCTGTCCATGGAATTTTTCTAGGCAAGAATACTGGCATGGATAGCCATTTCCTCCTCCAGGGGATCTTTCTGATCCAGCGATCAATCCCATGTCTCTTACGTCTACTGCATTGGCAGGTAGGTTATTTACCACTAGCACCACGTGGGAAGTGCCTGTTATATAGGTTTAAATAATACATTTTAAAAAAACCCACAAAAAATAAAGAAAACATTTTTAATATTACAGTACAGTACCTTGAAGTGTAAAGTTGTACGAGTTACATCACCATTGCTCTTACATTTGTTTCTGGACATCATGGGCTTGAAATAAAGATTCTGTTCTGCAGTACTGAAATGTAAGCTATGTGTACTGTGCAGTAAAGTACACAAAGGCACAACCACTTGTAGAGGATGCATGCATTTGAACTAGCATGTGATTCGACATGTGAGCACACGTTTGCATCTTTGAAAGTTTGCAACTTGAAGGTTTATATGTAGGGGACTTACTGTACTCCAATATTCTTTGGTGTTCTGTCACAAAACATCTAAGGGAGGGACATTTGCAAACTTGCATCCATTCACTATTTTTTTTCGCACTCCTAGTAATAGAGAATTATCTGATGAGGAAGGTTCTGGCCGTGACACACATTTTGTTTCAGGCCATCTCCATTTCCAGCCGCTCCTGCCCCCGTCCTCCATATCTGTTTGCAGCTGCTTCAGATCATGCAACACTGTGCTCTGTTGGCTGCATGGTCTCCTTTTATCAGAATCTACGTTTCCAGCAGCGCATTTTCCCTCTTTTTTCCTGCTAGAGGAGAATCTAACACATAGTCTTTTTGTTTTTAATTCTCCAAATAATTATCAAATAGATCATATTTTAGTTGCAGATTCTTGGAGGAAGAACAAATCTTTATCCAAACTCCAAAGGTAGAAATGTTAAATTGAAATAGTTTGTATTTCAAGACTCTGGACATAGCAACACACACTACTCAAGGAAGTCTCCTATTTGGAAAGCATTTTTCTCCTACCTGTGGAATTATTTCTCTCCTAGTTTATGACACAAAGTTCTGTGTGGAAAGTGAACATTGACCTGATTGACTTCTTTTAAAAATGACTATTAGTCAAGGCTGTAGTTTTTCCTGTGGTCATGTATGGATGTGAGAGTTGGACTGTGAAGAAGGCTGAGCGCCGAAGAATTGATGCTTTTGAACTGTGGTGTTGGAGAAGACTCTTGAGAGTCCCTTGGACTGCAAGGAGATCCAACCAGTCCATTCTGTAGGAGATCAGCCCTGGGATTTCTTTGGAGGGAATGATGCTGAAGCTGAAGCTCCAGTACTTTGGCCACCTCATGCAAAGAGTTGACTCATTGGAAAAGACTCCGATGCTGGGAGGGATTGGGGGCAGGAGGAGAAGGGGATGACAGAGGATGAGATGGCTGGATGGCATCACGGACTCGATGGATGTGAGTCTGAGTGAACTCCAGGAGTTGGTGATGGACAGGGAGGCCTGGCGTGCTGCGATTTATGGGGTCGCAAAGAGTCGGACACGACTGAGCAACTGAACTGAACTGAATTCTCTGTAGAAGTCAACCTAGTTAGAGCTTTGCCCTTTCAACATGTGTTCATAAACTTATTAGTTACTTAGCCACATTCTGTTTTAAAGTCCAACACTGCATTATGATCTTTAGAAAATGAAGTTGTGGACACAAACCATTTTCACATTGAAGAGATGTTAAAAATAACGGTGTCCTGCAATGTTTCTCCAAAACCTGCCTTTCAGGAGCTTGGCACAGGCGCCATCATTTCTGTACAGTCACCTACTTTGAGATCAGCTGCTACAAGTTTTCCTCTATTTGTTTCTAGACTGAATGAGTCAATAAGAGGGTTGATTCTAAAACATCCCAGCTGGACACTGGTGAAGGTAGAATTTAAAATACTAAGTTCTCTGCCAAAGCCAATTCAGATAGTTTTCTCCAAGAGGTGAGTTTGTGGAGAACTGTGGCAAATATTGAACTCCTTAGAATTCAGTTAAGCAGGACCTCACCTTTATTAATGTTTGAAAATCAGTAGAAATTGTTAGAAATTGTTCTCGAAATTTTTGGAACATAAAATGCCCACTGTGAAGTGCCAAGACTCTGAGTGCATCCTTTGTTCCCCAGGGTTGATGAGTTGTCTTTTGGGCTGTAAAACCTCCCTATCCATCTTAAATTAAGCTTCACTTGTCGCTCAGCTGGTAAGGAATCTGCCTGCAACACGGGAGACTTGGGTTCTATTCCTGGGTTGGGAATATTGCCTGGAGAAGGGAAAGGCGACCAGTATTCTGGCCTAGAGAATTCCATGGACCCCATAGTCCATGGGGTCACAAAGAGTCAGACATGACTGAGTGACTTTCACTTTCATTCATCTTAAATTAAAAAAAAAAAATTCATCATCTACTTTTAGCTTTCTGGGAAAGGCAAGGGATGTTGTATGAAGTCCAATAAAAAGTCTAGATTACCAGGAATGTCTTAGAGGATTAAACAGAGAAACATGGGCTGGACACTACTACATTCCAGCTGAGTTGAGGATAGTTGGATCCAAACTGTGATGATTTGGGGGCTGGGAGTGGGTGATGGTGACAGTTTTCCAAGGATGTAGCTATCATTGGTACCTGTTGTCAACATTTTTATCAGTCATGCCAGGAAAGATGTAGGGGGGCATACATTTGCATCTGTTACAAAACCAATGACATTAATTGAATTAGCCAGTTAAGTATTAAAAGCATGCAGGTGGTCCACTTCATGGGGATGTTATTAGAATTAGAATACCAAAAAGTTTCAGTTAGCTAAAGCAATGGCCATATTAACCCTATTGCAGGGTTTTCTTTGACTGAAAACTCATTGCAAATAAACTGATTGATGATGTGTGTGTGGGTGAAAGTCACTCAGTCTGGCCTGACTCTTTGTGACCCCATGGACTGTATAGTCCATGGAATTCTCCAGGCCAGAATACTGGTAGCCATTCCCTTCTCCAGGGGATCTTCCCAACCCAGGGATTGAACCAAGGTCTCCTGCATTGCAGGCAGATGCTTTACCAGCTGAGCCATCAGGGAAGCCCAAACTGATTGATGGTGTTACTAAAAGGTACCATATGATTTCCATCTGTAAAAATAAAGGTATAATATCTAGAATAAGGACAAAGACAAGTCTTTTATATTCTGAGCATCTAAAACATGTATTTAATTTTGATATAAAGTATCTGATTAGTGGTGATGGTTTAGTTGCTAGGTCGTGTCTGATTCTTGCAGTCCCCATGGACTATAGCCCACCAGGCTTCTTTGTCCATGGATTTTCCCAGGCAAGAATACTGGAGAGAGTTGCCATTTCCTTCTCCAGGTGATCTTCCCAACCCAGAGCTGGAACCCCGGTCTTCTGCATTGCAGGCAGATTCTTTACCAACTGAGCCACCAGGAGATGCAGCCAAATTGGAATTCAGGTTGGAATCCAGCAGTGAAGAGCCAGGATGATGAAAGATTTAAAGCCCTAGAATAATTTTAAAGGACAGGAATGTTTCTTTTAATTTAAAGAAGAAAGAATAAAATAATAATTATTTACTATAGAAATGATCTCTGTTCATTTCCAAGGCAAACCATTCAATATCACGGTAATCCAAGTCTACGCCCCAACCAGTAATGCTGAAGAAGCTGAAGTTGAACGGTTTTATGAAGACTTCCAAGACCTTTTAGAACTAACACCCAAAAAAGATGTCCTTTTCATTATAGGGAACTGGAATGCAAAAGTAGGAAGTCAAGAAATACCTGGAGTAACAAGCAAATTTGGCCTTGGAATACAGAATGAAGCAGGGCAAAGACTAATAGAGTTTTGCCAAGAAAATGCACTGGTCATAGCAAACACCCTCTTCCAACAACACAAGAGAAGACTCTACACATGGACATCACCAGATGGTCAACACCAAAATCAGATTGATTATATTCTTTGCAGCCAACGATGGAGAAGCTCTATACAGTCACCAAAAACGGCTTTTATTGACTATGCCAAAGCCTTTGACTGTCTGGATCACAATAAACTGTGGAAAATTCTTCAAGAGATGGGAATACCAGACCACCTGACCTGCCTCTTGAGAAATCTGTATGCAGGTCAGGAAGCAACAGTTAGAGCTGGACATGGAACAACAGACTGGTTCCAAATAGGAAAAGGAGTACATCAAGGCTGTATGTTGTCACCCTGCTTATTTAACTTATATGCAGAGTGCATCATGAGAAATGCTAGACTGGAAGAAACACAAGCTGGAATCAAGATTACTGGGAGAAATATCAGTAACCTCAGATATGCAGATGACACCACCGTTATGGCAGAAAGTGAAGAGGAACTCAAAAGCCTCTTGATGAAAGTGAAAGAGGAGAGTGAAAAAGTTGGCTTAAAGCTCCACATTCAGAAAACGAAGATCATGGCATCCAGTCCCATCACTTCATGGGAAATAGATGGGGAAACAGTGGAAACAGTGTCAGACTTTATTTTGGGGGGCTCCAAATCACTGCAGATGGTGACTGCAGCCATGAAATTAAAAGATGCTTGCTCCTTGGAAGGAAAGTTATGACCAACCTAGATAGCATATTCAAAAGCAGAGACATTACTTTGCCGACTAAGGTCCATCTAGTCAAGGCTATGGTTTTCCCAGTGGTCATGTATGGATGTGAGAGTTGGACTGTGAAGAAGGCTGAGCACCGAAGAATTGATGCTTTTGAACTGTGGTGTTGGAGAAGACTCTTGAGAGTCCCTTGGACTGCAAGGAGATCCAACCGGTCCATTCTGAAGGAGATCAGCCCTGGGATTTCTTTGGAAAGAATGATGCTAAAGCTGAAACTCCAGTACTTTGGCCACCTCATGCGAAGAGTTGACTCATTGGAAAAGACTCTGATGCTGGGAGGGATTGAGGGCAGGAGGAGAAGGGGATGACCCAGGATGAGATGGCTGGATGGCATCACTGACTCGATGGACGTGAATCTGAGTGAACTCCGGGAGTTGGTGATGGACAGGGAGGCCTGGCATGCTGCGATTCATGGGGTCACAAAGAGTCAGACATGACTGAGTGACTGAACTGAACTGAACTGAACTATAGAAAAACATGTTGGAATATAAACTGAACAGCCAGAAAGTTTTAAGCATATGACAGGTGTTTTGACATGGTATTGTACTAGGGTCCTTTCTAATCTTCGTCTTCTAGGAAGTCATGTATATGCTTTTGGGGTTGTAATTTTATAAAATGGTGTCTTTTTAACTTAAAAAAAAAGGAACTTTGTAGTATTTTCTTTAATAATCTAAATTGCGACTGCTTGATAATTTATTGAGAAAATGAAAATGTTTAGTGTACTGTCCAGGATGTTAGCTACCATCCACATGTAACTACTGAGCCCTACAAATTTGCCATTCCAATAGAGGAACTGGAGTTTAATTTAATTTTATTTTAAATTTAATTTAAATACCCACATGGAGCTGCTGGTTATGATACTGGGAAGTATTGGTTAAAATATTGTCCTTTTTTTCCATTTCTCCTTGCTAACAGCTTTAGGATTTGGTCCTTTGTCTCTTCCAGATTCACTGAGAGATTTAAAAGCAAATGTGTAATATAATTATATCTAATTTTCAGATTATTAAATGTGGAACATTATTTTGTAGATTACTTCTGTATATTTCCTAAGTTCCTCAAGTTTCTTTTTATCTTCTGCTTCAAAACACATTCCTCCATTTCTTACATGTTGAAATATTGATTGTAGAAATTAAGTTCTTGTAGTACTTTCCTTCTGACAGCACCCACATTCTCCTGCCAGAGCTCTAGAAACAGTGTTTCCAAAAAAGGACCTGCATTAATTGCCCCCAACCGGGAGTGAACAGATTTGTATGACATGGTAGGCAGTCCCCCAAGGCTTGCCAATGACTTGGCGGAAGAACATATTTGATAGTTGTATTGTATATTCTCATTTGGTTTCAAATTTTTCAAAAAGATAAATATCTTTTTGTGTTCAAATCAAAGTTTATTCTTGGTTTGATGTAAATCTTCGTTAATCTATTATTAAACCTTCTGGTCCAGAAAAATAGCTTCTCTATGCTGCAATTTCATGATTCATCCAGTTAAGTTAGAGAAATGTTTAATATCTTTTATTGGGAAAAAAATCATTTGTATCTTCCATTTTCTTCAGATGAGATGTTGTAAAGGAAGTGATTTGTAGTGAAAAAAATGAAAATCACTAATTAAATGTAAGTTATTGCTTTTTTTTGTTTCCCTTTTATTTTTATTTTATTTATTTATTTTGGTCATGTCAAATCTTAGTTGTGGCACATGGGATCTTTTGCTGTAGTGCGCAGGCTCTTTATCAGGCTTAATTGCTCTGTGGCATGTAGGATTTTCATTTCCTAACCAGGAATCAAATCCATGCATTGCATTGCAAGGAAGGCTCCCTGGACCACCAGGGAAGTCTCTTTATAGCTTTTTAAAAAGTTTTTATTTTGAGATAATATTTCATTTATATCAAATTGCAAGAAATAATTTCTTCACCCAGTTTCCCTCAATAGTAACACCTTACCTAACTATAGTGCAAAATCATAGACAGGAAACTAACAGTGATACAATCCACTGATCTTATTCAGATTTCACTAGTTTACATGACTCGTTAGTGTGTGCGTGTATTCAGTTCTATGCAGATTTATCACACATGTATATTCGTGCTAACACAACCGTGCCTCAAAGAACAGCTTCATCACCAGGATCCCTCATACCACTCCTTACAGGTATTACTACTCTCTACCCTCTTCACTTCTATAATCCTTATCAACCACTAATAGTTCTCCATCTATATAAGTTTGTCTTTCCAAGAATGTTCTATAAATGGAGGCATACAGTATGTAACTTTTGGATTTTGGCTTTTTTTTTTTAACTCAGCATAAATTCCTTGAGATCCATCCAAGCTGATTTTATTGCTGACTAGTAGTCCATGATATGAATGTAACAAAGTTTAACTCTTCACCTGTTGAAGGATATTTGGGTTGTTTCCAGCTTTTGCTATTACAAATAAAGCTGTGTTGAACATTTGCGAACAGATTCCTGGGTGAACATCAATTGTAATTTTTCTGGGATAAACGTCCAGGAGTATGATAGTACAATAGCTAGATCATATGGGAAAGTGTATATAGTTTTGAAAGAAACTGTCATACTTTTTTCCAGAGTGACAGTAACACTTTACATTTCAGCCAGCAGCGTATGAATGATTCAAGTTTTTTGTTGTTGTTGTTGCATCATCACCAGGATTTGGTGCTATCACTATTCTTTCTTTTAGTCATTTAGATGCAGTTTTAATTTACATCTCCATGATAGCTGGTTATATTGAACATCTTTGCATGTGCTTATTAGCCACCTGTGTATTTTCTTCTCTGAAATGTCTGTTTCAGTTTTGCTCATTTTCTGATTAAATTGTTTGATATTTCTTGTTTTTGACTTTGTCAATATTTGATTCGCATCTATTTTCTTCAAGTCCATTGTTTGTCTCTTCATCCTCTTAACATAGTCTTTCACAGAAAAAAAAAAATGATGAGGTCCAATTTACTAGTTTTTCCTTTTGTGGATTTTGCTTTTGGTGTCAAGTTTAAGAACTATTCACCTAGTCCTAGCTTCAAACGATTTTTTTACAAGTGTTTATTCCGTTTTGTAGTTTTACATTTATTTCTGTGATCTGTCTTAATTTTTTTATAGAGTGTGGACTTAGGTTGAGGTTCAATTCAGTTCAGTCGCTCAGTCGTGTCCGACTCTTTGCAACCCCATGAATCGCAGCACGCCAGGCCTCCCTGTCCATCACCATCTCCCGGAGTTCACTCAGACTCACATCGATCGAGTCCATGATGCCATCCAGCCATCTCATCCTGGGTCGTCCCCTTCTCCTCCTGCCCCCAATCCCTCCCAGCATCAGAGTCTTTTCCAATGAATCAACTCTTCGCATGAGGTGTCAAAAGTACTGGAGCTTCAGCTTTAGCATCATTCCTTCCAAAGAAATCCCAGGGCTGATCTCCTTCAGAATGGACTGGCTGGATCTCCTTGCAGTCCAAGGGACTCTCAAGAGTCTTCTCCAACACCACAGTTCAAAAGCATCAATACTTCAGCGCTCAACCTTCTTCACAGTCCAACTCTCACATCCATACATGACCACAGGAAAAACCATAGCCTTGACTAGATGGACCTTAGTCGGCAAAGTAATGTCTCTGCTTTTGAATATACTATCTAGGTTAGTCATAACTTTTCTTCCAAGGAGTAAGCGTCTTTTAATTTCATGGCTGCAGTCACCATCTGCAGTGATTTTGGAGCCCCCCAAAATAAAGTCTGACACTGTTTCCACTGTTTCCCCATCTATTTCCCATGAAGTGATGGGACCAGATGACATGATCTTCATTTTCTGAATGTTGAGCTTTAAGCCAACTTTTTCACTCTCCTCTTTCACTTTCATCAAGAGGCTTTTGAGTTCCTCTTCACTTTCTGTCATAAGGATGGTATCATCTGCATATCTGAGGTTATTGATATTTCTCCCAGCAATCTTGATTCCAGCTTGTGTTTCTTCCAGTCCAGCATTTCTCATGATGTACTCTGCATAGAAGTTAAATAAGCAGGGTGACAATATACAGCCTTGATGCACTCCTTTTCCTATTTGGAACCAGTCTGTTGTTCCATGTCCAGCTCCAACTGTTGCTTCCTTACCTGCATACAGATTTCTCAAGAGGCAGGTTAGGTGGTCTGGTATTCCCATCTCTTTCAGAATTTTCCACAGTTTATTGTGATCCACACAGTCAAAGGCTTTGGCATAGTCAATAAAGCAGAAATAGATGTTTAACCTACCTTAAACACACCAAGAACACTTAAATTAGCCTACAGTTGGGCAGAGTCATTTATCATAACACTTACTTTATACTGAAGGTTGAATATTTCATGTAATTTATAAAATACTGTACTGAAAGTAAAAAAGAGAATGGTTATATGGGTACAGAATGATTGTATGTATCTTGATTGCCCACCTTCATGACTGTGTGCTTGACTGGGAGCTGTGACTTGCTGCCACTACCCAGCGTCACAAATGAGTATTGTATCATGTATTTCTAGCCATGAAGAAGATCAAAATTCACAGTACAGTTTAACTGAATATGTTTCACTTTAACACCATTGTAAAGTTTAAAAATCATAAGTTACTCCATAATAAGTTGGTGACAGTCTGTGTATTTATCCCTATTTTTACCCATTCTGATATTCTTCCTTTTTGAAGCTTGAAATCCTCTTTCATTATTATTTCCTTTCTGTTAAGGGGATTTCCTTTAACCGTTTTTAAAGAATAGGTTTGTTATTAACATTTTTTTTAAGTTTTCCTTCATTTGAGAGTGTCTTGATTTCCCCTTCATTTCTAAAGGTTTTTTGTTTTTTTTTTTTTTGCCAGATATAGAATCCACAGTTGATAGTTCTTTTCTGTCCGTAATTTTTTAAATCGCCGCTTTCTCCTGTCCTCCATGGTTTCTGATGATACATCCCTTGTCTTTCTAATTGTTTTCCCCTTGTAGGTAATGTGCTTTTTTTTTTTCTGATTGCTTTCAAGATTTTTTCTTTACCTTTTGTTTTCAGAAGTTTAATTATGATTTGTCTTGGCATGAGTTTCTCTGATTTTGTCCTATTTGGAGTTTGTTCAAATTCTTACAGCTATAAATTTGTATCTTTCACCAAATTTGGAAAGTTTTGTCCATTATTTGTTCAAATACTTTTTCAAAAAGTTCCACAATTTCCCTCTCTTCTTCTGAGATTTCAGTGATAGAAATGTTAACTCTTTTATTATTGTCCTTATTGTCTCTTCTTTTTTTTTTTTTTTTTTGTCAAATACTTTATCTCTCTGTTGTTAGATTGATAAATTCTATTGATCTGATATCTAGTTCACTGACTCTGTCCTCTCAGCTCCCCTCTGCTGTTGAGCCCATCGGTAAGTTTTTATTTTGATTATTGTATCTTCCAGTTCTACAATCTGCGTTGGGTTCTCTTCAAAGATTTCTACTTTTGCTGAGTTTTGTATTTTTCATTTGTTTCAAGAGAATCCATGATGATTTATGAAGCACTTTTATGATGTCTACTTTATGATCCTTGTCTGATAATTTCAACAGCTAGTTTATCTTGTCATTAGCAACTGGTGGTTACCTTCTTTCATTCAAGTTATGATTTCGCTGGTTGTCATTATAATGCAAGAGTTTTGGTTGTATCCAGGACATTTTGAACATTATATCACGAGATTTTTGCATCCTATTCAATCTTCTCTTTCTTAAGCAGGCTATCCTTCTGTTGAGGTATAGCATGAAGGCGAAGTTAGTGTGTATGGTCAGTTTCCCACTGGGCTCTCCGACCCCACTCAGCTCACTTCCAGATTTCCATGACACTATCCTGGCAGAGAAGTTAGATTGTCATCTGTCCTACTGGGTGGGGAATAATACATCTGTTCACCTTTGCTCTTGGCAACATTACACAACTGGAAAATCAGAGAGCCACTGCCTGCTTCTGTGGAATTGGGGTAAAGGTGGTAGAATAGAAGATCAGTTCTCAGCCTGGCCCCAAGCATGGTGGTACCACAAGGCAGGGTGATAGAAGGGTCTCTGTCATTGCTCTTGGCCAGAATACCTCTGATATTAACAACAATATTTAGGTTTTATTAGGCCATCCTTTTCCTCGTCTTTTGGCTAGGAGGAATAGACTTTTTCTTGGTGTTTCTTTTGTCTGTGTTTGTTAGTGGTTTGGGACTGATGGCATCTGTAGTGTCCTGTCCAGAATGCATAGGAGGCTACAAGGGAAACCAGAAGAATTTCCTTGGTGTTGTTGATCAGAATTTTTCTGTACTCTTTGTCACCTTACATCCAGAGATTTTAGTTGCTAGAGGAAAGACTTGGGAAGAAAGTGATCAAAAACGGAAATCTACGGTATTGTTTTTTATGTAATGAGTTTCTAAGATTTCACTGTCCATTTCCTTAAGGGTAAAATAAACAATCTCCCTTCAGAAAGTTTTTTTGTACTAGATTTCAGACTAAATCCTAAACATGAGTTTGAATCCCTGTTGGCCATCATGAAGCAGAAGCTCAATTCTCATTGCCCCTGCACCTCAGACTCTGCAATGTTAATTACAAGACAAATGAGAAGAACTAACAATTTGCAAGGGTTAATTATTGCCAGGTCTTGGGTTAAGTGGTTGGCAAACATTTTCTCATTTAATTTTCCAAACTAACTTATGAACTAGATACTATTATCATTCTCAATGTTATGGATGAGGACACTGATGCTAAAAGAGGTTAAGTTTAAGTAATTTGCCCAAATCCAGGCAAGTAGCCAGGAAGTAGTAAGCTTTTTCCAATTTAGTGATTCAAGTATAATGCTTATTCAAATTTAGATAGCAAGCCCCACTTCCAAAGATTCTGATGTAGTAGGGTATAAGGCCAGGCCCAGCAATATGCATTGTGACTTGTCAAGCTGGAAAATTGACATAGGAATACTTTTATTCACACTTTGACAAACATCCAAGGCACGGAGGCATCTGTCTTGTCTTTGACAAAATGGCTCTGACCAACAAAAGGTGGAATAAATAAGCATACCTCTTCTTTCTAAAGAAAACAGGGATTTGGAGATGTTTCTTTCTCCTGGATTTTGCCCAAAAGGATGTCCAGAACTTTGTCAAAACATGCTTTGTGGGGTTTACTGGACGTTCACTGTCATACCACTGGGCTGGGCAATCAGACTCACTTTATTCATTTATTTTAAAAAATATTTATTTATTTATTTGGCTGCATCAGATCTTAGTTGTGATGTGTGGGATCTAGTTCCCTGACCAGGAATCAAACCCAGGAATCTTGCATTGGGAACATGGAATCTTAAGCCATTGGACCACCAGGGAAGTCTTAGGGTGGCCACTTCAATGTTTCCTGAATGTTCTGTTTCATAGAAAACAGAATTATGGTTATCTTTAAAATATGTATTATGTATTTGCATGTTTTCAACTCTGTAACATTCTTTACATAGAGTGTCAACCACCCAATACTTTTCTAGTGAAGAAAAGGAGTCTCTTTCCTTACATAAACAGTTTTATACCTCTTCATGTAATTTTAAAGTATAAAAATGTTCAGATAAATTTTAATCCAGGAAGGATTCTTATACTTATTATTCCTTAGACTTTTTCTTTCATGGGAGTCAAGGGTCATGTATAGGAACCTTTTCATTGGAGTTTTTCTTACTTTTTTAAAGGATACAGAAGATAAATTATCTCTATATCACCACTCAGCAAGGACTTTCTTACTCATAATAATCTACAAATCATTATCTGGGACTGGGTCTGGTTTTATGGACCTTGTGAACTTAGAGACTTAAGAACAGTAATGTTTTAAATCTGTTTCTCATTAATTTGGGATCTATGGCCACTGAGTTATTTAGATGATCATTTTGAGGCTTATCTTTGTGCTTTCTTGAAAAAAAAAATCTATGAATGAATTGTTGGCTTAATTATGATTACACAGGAAATGTTTTCAACTGCACCTAAAAATAAGCACACTGACACACAGAAGAAGTACTTTTTGTGGGCAAAGAATCGATTTACTAATTATAATCCACTTGTGTGTATTATTAAGGGACTTTTACTATAGATTCACAAGACATCTCTGGCCTAGTTTAATTTATTTGTAAGAACTGATATGTTTCATATTTTTCATTTACTTAAGGTGGATTGTTCAGTTCAGTCGCTCAGCCATGTCCGACTCTTTGCGACCCCATGAATCACAGCACGCCAGGCCTCCCTGTCCATCACCAACTCCCGGAGTTCACTCAAACTCACGTCCATCGAGTCAGTGATGCCATCCAGCCATCTCATCCTCTGTTGTCCCCTTCTCCTCCTGTCCCCAATCCCTCTCAGCATCAGAGTCTTTTCCAATGAGTCAACTCTTCTCATGAGGTGGCCAAAGTACTGGAGTTTCAGCTTTAGCATCATTCCTTCCAAAGAAATCCCAGGGCTGATCTCCTTCAGAATGGACTGGTTGGATCTCCTTGCAGTCCAAGGGACTCTCAAGAGTCTTCTCCAACACCACAGTTCAAACGTATCAATTCTTTGGCACTCAGCCTTCTTCACAGTCCAACTTTCACATCCATACATGACCACAGGAAAAACCATAGCCTTGACTTAACAGACCTTAGTCGGCAAAGTAATATCTCTGCTTTTGAATATGCTATCTAGGTTGGTCATAACTTTCCTTCCAAGGAGTAAGCGTCTTATAATTTCATGGCTGCAGTCACCATCTGCAGTGATTTTGGAGCCCAAAAAATAAAGTCTGACACTGTTTCTACTGTTTCCCCATCTATTTCCCATGAAGTGATGGGACCAGATGACATGATCTTCGTTTTCTGAATGTTGAGCTTTAAGCCAACTTTTTCAGTCTCCTCTTTCACTTTCATCAAGAGGCTTTTGAGTTCCTCTTCACTTTCTGCCATAAGGATGGTGTCATATCCGAGGTTACTGATATTTCTCCTGGCAATCTTGATTCCAGCTTGTGCTTCTTCCAGCCCAGCGTTTCTTATGATGTACTCTGCATAGAAGTTAAATAAGCAGGGTGACAATATACAGCCTTGATGCACCCCTTTTCCTATTTGGAACCAGTCTGTTGCTCCATGTCCAGCTCTAACTGTTGCTTCCTGACCTGCATACAGATTTCTCAAGAGGCAAGTCAGGTGTTCTGGTATTCCCATCTCTTTCAGAATTTTCCACAGTTTACTGTGATCCACACAGTCAAAGGCTTTGGCATAGTCAATAAAGCAGAAATAGATGTTTTTCTGGAACTCTCTTGCCTTTTCCATGATCCAGCGGATGTTGGAAATTTGATCTCTGGTTCCTCTGCCTTTTCTAAAACCAGCTGGAACATCAGGAAGTTCACGGTTTACATATTGCTGAAGCCTGGCTTGGAGAATTTTGAGCATTACTTTACTAGCATGTGAGATGAGTACAATTGTATGGTAGTTTGAGCATTCTCTGGCATTGCCTTTCTTTGGGATTGGAATGAAAACTGACCTTTTCCAGTCCTGTGGCCACTGCTGAGTTTTCCAAATTTGCTGGCATATTGAGTGCAGCACTTTCACAGCATCATCTTTCAGGATTTGAAATAGCTCAACTGGAATTCCATCACCTCCACTAGCTTTGTTTATAGTGATGCTTTCTAAGGCCCACTTGACTTCACATTCCAGGATGTCTGGCTCTAGGTGAGTGATCACACCATTGTGATTATCCTGGTCATTAAGATCTTTTTTGTACAGTTCTTCTGTTACTCAGGCAAAATTAATGAAGTCCCAGTGTGGTAAGAACATCTTCTCATTCAGCATCTACTGAGGATATCCTAACATATTTCACAGACAGTAGCCAACCCCACCCTTAGTGGAAGAAGAGAACCAAGTTTGTGTTCTTGGAAATTGCAAAGAGTTCCATGAGGGGAAAGAATATTACTTGTGCATTTAATTAATGTATAAAATAGTAAGGGACTTACCTGGTGATCCAGTAGTTGGACTACCAGGCAAGAATCCACCTTGCAATGCAGGGGACATAGATTCTATCCCTGGTCCAGGAAATAAAATCCCTCATGTCACAGAGCAACTAGAGAGCCTTCATGCCACAACTAGGGAGTCAGTGCACTGCAATGAAAGATCCTACATGCTGTAACTACGACCTGACACAGCCAAATAAAGAAATAAATAGTGAAAAAGGTAAAAGAACTGTCTTCACATTTACAATGACACTATAACAAGCCAAAACAACATTTCAGATATTCAGTAGTTACTCCTTTTTTCTATGTGTATTAAATACTTTTAAGTAATTCCGAAGATTCTAGGAAAGCATAACCACAGATTTCATTTGTGAGAGTCAGCATGACATTTTGTAAGTAGAAATCTAAAGAGCTAATAAGGAGAATGTGGGAAAGGGGAAACAATCAATAGGAAAGTCTTTGTACACCACAATAGAGCTGTGCTATTATTATGTGAAGTTCGCACCACCCACTAGCAAAGAGAAACATGGAAAACAAAATTAAATTAATGTGCAATTGTAAAAATTATAGTCTCATATAAATAAAAACCAAGACTTGTTTTCCAAATAGAAAAGTAGTCATTAAAAATCCAAAAGATATCCTTCCAAGGACATCTTGGAATAAGAAAAAGAATAAGAAACAATTTTTTTAACATGCGACCATGTTTTCTGAGCTATTTTACACTGTTCATAGAGTCCCACATATTATTGTCATAATGAAAAATTAACTTCTAAACAAATTAAAACAAGGTAAAATTTGGCATCATTGTGCCAACATCCAGGTAGTAAAACCTTCCTTTGTGTGAATAACAAAATTACTTTTATTGCCTTATTTATTTCTGAAAATAATAGAAATCCTTTCTCTTCCATCCTATATTCATGTAACAAATATATTTTGAGCGTCCCAATTTACTGGCTTCTAGACAGCTCAAGGGGCTTCCCTGGTGGCTCAGTGGTAAAGAAACTGCCTGCTGATGAAGGAGATGTAAGTTCAATCCCCGGATTGGGAAGATCCCCTGGAGAAGGAAATGATAACCCACTCCAGGATTCTTGCCTAGGAAATCCCATGGACAGAGGAGCCTGGTGGGCTACAGTCCAAGGGGTTCATGGACCCCGACACAACTGAAGCAACTAAACAAGAAAGTGCAAACAAAACAGATATGATCCTGCCCTCGTTGAGCTTAAAAATACTCCTGAACACCTGTTTTCATGTGCTCTATGAGCCTCTGTATGAAAAAATAACACACAGCTCCTGGAACTTTTCATCTTCAGAACATTGCAGGTGTTTGTCCTCATGAATAGCATAAGTGCAAGTTGGTTTCATAGTCAATAATGCTGCTTCAATTTGCTTTTGGCTCCATTTGACAAGATTTATTTTTCTAGAGACTTGAGGTCTGAGTGTATGAACACTTTGAGTTTCGTTCTTTTAGAAACTTGAGAACTGAGTTCAAAGCCCTGTTACACTATATCACTGATTTATACACACATTCATATTCAACAAATATTTGTTGAGGAAAACAGATGGAGCTCCCTGCCTCTGTGAAGCTTACATTCTAGCAGAGGGAGTGAAAGAATGGTAGACATATTTGATAAGTACAACGGAAGAAAGAGAAAGTTGAACAGGGTAAGAGGAATTGGAAGTGGCAAGGTCAGAATGGCAGGTTAAAATGTTAAAGGTGCTTAGGGTAGACTTCACTGAGAAAGACTTGAAGGATTTGAGGAAACGATCTATGTAAATATCACAAAGAAGAATGTTCTAGGAAGAAAGAAGAGCTGGAGTAAAGTCCCCTAAAGTATGAGCCTGCCTGGTTAAGAAAACCAGTGCAGTGGAGCAGAGTAAGTAAGGCGAGGAGGGCAGGAGGAGAGGTCAAAGGGGTAACCTCATAGTGGGAAGGTTAGTGGATTATAGGGAATCTAAGAGCCCATTGTCAATACTCAATAGGGGAAGCTTTGCAGAGTGTAGAGTTTTTCTTTCTTTCTTTCTTTCTTTCTTTCTTTTTTTTTTTTTTGTGTGTGTGTGTGTTTGTACACCAAATTTCCCTTGAGATGGTACATAAGTAGACGAGTCCTAAAGTCTGATGTGTATCCAAAAGTGCTTACAAGGAACTAGGTGATGAAGAAATGAAAAAGTCAATTAGATTCATTATTCCTTTTGAGATTAAAAAGCAGTATGAAAATATTTTTTTGCTATTAGGGAGCTGGAGATGGCTATCCTTCAACAAAATTCTGAGCCATCAAAAATTACAAAGGTATAGCTTTGAAGAATTTTGAGCAGAGGAATGGCTTGATCTGAATCATGTTTTTAAAGGGTGACTCCAGCTGCCTTGTTTGAAAATATGTTGCAGGGAAGCTATGCAGGCAGAGAGACCTGATAGGAGCCCTCAAAGAAATCCAAGCAAGATGTGATGGTGGCCAAGGCTAAGCTGGTTGTAAGAAGAGATTGGATTCTGTATGTATTTTGAGGGTAGAACCAAAAGGATTTGTTGATGGGTTGGACATAGGATGTCAGTGGAAGAGTCAAGATGACTCCATTTGGATATCTATGGCAAAATATATTAATTTGCATGTCCCTTTCATTCTGTATTTCATGTTTCTAGTTTAGGTCTTTTTTTGTCTAATACTTCCTGCTGCATTGTACTTTTTTATACTTGCAACTTAGGTTGCTGTATTAGTCACTCAGTCGTGTCCAACTCTTTGCAACCCCATGGACTATATAGCCCATCAGGCTCCTCTGTCTATGGAATTCTCCAGGCAAGAATACTGGAATGGGTTGCCACTCCCTTCTCCAGGGGATCTTTCTGACCCAGAGATCAAACCCAGGTTTCCTGCATTGCAGGCAGATTCTTTACCATCTAAGCCATATTAGGTTGTTGTTGGGTTGTTTTGGTTTTTTTTTAGTCTAATACTTCTAGTAGCTATTTATTGAACACCTAGTGTGGTAGGTGCAGTGTGGAGTTGAAGATGAGCAAAATATTGATTCTGGTCTCAAAAAGGATCCCAAGAGGCAACACTATTAGACATGGAGATAAACTATAAAGCAGAAGTAAATCAAATGTTATAGAGAGTCAGAGAAGAGAGATGTTCCTTTGCACCATGAAAAAAAGAAGGAAAGGTCAACATCAAGTCACCCTGAACAGAATTTTCAGAATAATGTGAGTTTGAGGGTCACCAAACCAATATGCATTCTAGGTGGGGCACAAGGACCCACCCAGCATCCAGTCCAAGGCAGAATGAGTGCAGGGTGCCTGGAGGGAACAGCTAAGGCGAAAGATTGGACACGTGGTCCTTCTATTTCAGAATGCTTTGGACCAAGGAGGTGGCAGAAAAGATCAAAAGTGTGGAGAGGTTGAGGGATAGTTCAGAGACAGGATCGCTGGTGTAGCAATGTCTCAAAGGTAAGACTGAGGACTGGAATGTTGTTACATTGGGAGGTTGTTGTTCAGTCGCTAAGTTGTGTCCCACTCTTTGTGACCTCATGGGCTATAGCCCACCAGGCTCCTCTGTCCAGGGGACTTCTCAGGCAAGAATACATGCCCTTCTCCAGGGCATCTTCCCGACCCAGGGTATGAACCAGTGTCTCCTGCATTGGCAGGTGGGATCTTTACCACTGAGCCACCTGAGAGGCTGGTAATACCAAAATGGAAATAGGGACATAGAGGGAAAGGACCTTCGCCTAAAATCTTCCCATCTGGACTACAGAGGGAAAGTGAATGAGAAAAGCTAAGATCAAGTCTTGCAATAAATCCTGAGCAACCTGTTTTCTCAGCAGCAGATTTGAGGACATAATTTTCTTGATCTGTTATTTGCTTGGACTGTGATTGTGATTTGTGTGTTCTCAGAGACTTGGATAAGACAAGAATATTGTTGATATGACTGATTCCTTTAAAATAAAAGTTTAAAAAGCGCAAGCAATTTTTATTAAATTACAAGACTTTCCAAGGTTTACAGAAGAACTTTTCAAAGCTCATTTGAGGGAAGAGCCACAAATAACCACCTGCTTGAGCTCTGTTCAGTTCCTTCTCTCAAAATTGAACTGAAATGCAATCTGGCTGCTCTGCCTGGAAACTTCTTCCGGTATTTTCCTTAATGGAGCGCAGAAGCAGAGGAGGTGAGGAGAAGGTCACCACTTTGAAGGTCTATGAAGCTTAAAATGTTCTGGCTAAAGACTTCAGCTGAACCAATTTTGTTTTCCATGGTAAAGTTGAACCAAACAAAATCTTGGGAATGTGCCCAAAGACCTTGTATTGAATATTAGAATTTTAGAAGGCAAGAGAAGCTGGAGGATTGATTATTTTGGCAAAGAGCACATTGTCAGCAAGGTGTTTCTTCACCCTTCCTAGCGTTTTCAGAAGTGTTGAAAATAATTAGAAGCAAACACAAATGTTGGAAAAAATCATTCCGGGGGGAGCTTCTTCAAGCCTGATGCTTTTCTGAGACCTTAGCTGAAAGTTTGGGTAGCTCACTTTGAGGGGAGATTGCGTGTTTGCTAATGAATATGAATAGCATTTCCTTATGGGCCATATATTTTTTCCAGCAGGAAATGGATAATCTACTATGACATTTCAGTGGGTTGGAACAAGATAGATAAATCAAATACAAGTCACCCTGTTTCTTTTTCAAATGAAAGATAAATGCCTTAATGGATTAGCAATCATGAAATATATAAGTATTTATAATACAGTACTGCTTTATAACACCATCTGCCAAAGAATGGTATTTATTCAGCCACTGATATGAGAACAGATTTTCTCCCACATTATGCAGAGAGGAAATATATCCTAGTGTTAACGAGCATGCACTTTGTATTTAGCCAGCCTAAATTCTAACAGAATTCTTTAGTTGACTGGCTGTGTCATTTTGATAACGTTACTTAACCCCACTTTCCTTTGTTGATAAAATGGTATAATAAGCATCCTACTTTTTAAAGTCATTCAGTCTATCAAACAAGGTAATATATGAAAAGCATTCTACCAAATGCCTAACATATGTAAGTACTCAATAAATAATAGCTGTTCTCATCATTTCACTGGTCAAAACTGACTCCACACAAAATGAGAATTTAGAAGTATTTGGAGCATCTGAACTGAATAGTTTTGAAAGGAGTGCTGAGGAACTAGATGAATGAATCTCTGCTCTGGTCCAGGCAAATAAGTCTCTGTATTAAAATTGAGACATAGAATCTGTCTCCATAGGCTATGTCATATATAATTGTCATACAGTGTAGTGACAATTCCTGAATAACACCAGTTTAAAGTAATGCAAGTAGACTCCTTGCTAATATCCCATGTTTATCATTATTTGCAAGGGCTGGTGGGCAGTCATTATCTCACACATGGCCAAGCTGTTATACCAGAGAGACCTGGATGGTCTTATGTCAGCAACTAAGTGTTCTGACCTGGAGGTGGGGCATACATACCCCTCCTATTCACAGTTTGTTGGCCAACACATGACCTCGCTCAGCATCAAAGAGATCAGGATGTCTCACACTATCATGGTCCTAGAACAAGGTAGCTGGACATCTGAGCAATGACAATCACAGAACCACAGACAGTTGAAGATATAATCTTACCTCATAGGCAGTGGGACTTTAGTTATCTTTACAGAGTCCCAAAATAAATTCTGTTACAGCAGTAGTGATCCAGGGTGCCTCTGAACTCTGGGTAAGACGGGTGACTCATCCTAGTTGGTGGTACACACCACATGTTGCCTGGAGTTTCTGGGATGCCTGACCATATAAGCAGTGTCATCAATTGAGTCCTTCTGTTCAAGATATCCAGAGCCATTTTTATTCTCCATGGCCTTTTTCCACCATTCCATGCTAGTTGAAATGGCTTTATCTGTTTTTATCTCACATCTAATGGGTTTAATGTGTTCTAACTGTATGGTTCCATTTGGCGCCTTGGATGCTATGGCTGAGAGGCACCATATAAAAAATATTGTTATTGTTATGATGATGAGTTCAAGCAGTGGAGGGGAAATTGTGAAATAACTTGGTACTGGAGCTATCATTATTTTCAGAAAAATGAAATTTGGCTTCTTATTGTACTAGTAAGCCTTGAAGATTAAATGATATCTACAGCATGTATCTTAGCAATGGGCCAAAGAAGTCAAAATAAAAACTTTTTGATATAGCATTTCATATATTATAAAACAGATGTTTGCTTTTAAGTATTCTTGATTTTTTAAAAAAGTTGACACCCATATCAGACATTAAAAAAGCACAACAGATGAAAAGACCCACACATTTAGTTTTAATTGTATTCATTCTTGCTTCCATCATGACTGGACTGGCCAGCTATGTTAATGAATTTAACCCTTAGTGTTGTTCCTTGGCCAGTTTGCTGTGAAGTTGAGCAATATGTTGTTTCATTGCTTTAGAAATACATCATGGAGATGTGAGGTGCATCGAGTTCTGGAAAAAAAAAAAAGAATGTTGAGGTCCCTTCCCTCATGATGATGTGATATTATGTTCCCATTACTTGAATATTCATTATGGTTTCCCACATGTTTTTGGCTACCTCTGTTTCCTGCAACTGTTTACATTATTAAGTTGGTCTGGATTATAGAAATGTAGCTCGAATGCTGTGTGTAGTTAAAGTAGCTTGTGATGTTTGCATGGAATGGGTAGATTCTGTTTTTAGCCTGAGTCGTGGAAGGTTTCTAAGAGGAGAGGAGATGAAATAGTCAGGGTCTTATTACTGAAGGGCCTCAAACCACAGATGGAAAACACGACACAGGGCTAGTTGGAGGAATTTTCTGGCACACCAGGAACTGGGCCTTCCCTGTGCCTTCAACCAGATAACTTTCCACAGAGAATACAGTGAAGGCTTCATTCCTTTCTGGCCGGGTAGGGAAGAAAGATTTGGAGAGCACTGCCTGGCTCAGAAACATGAAGAATCAGAATATATTCATGGGGCTATGTTTCCAGGACCTCCTACAAGGAAATAGGCGGTCTATGACAAATTCATGTGAAAAGATGAGGTAGTAATGAGTACATATTGCATAAGAAATCTGATAGCACTGTGATCTAGAAAGACAGAAGGCATAGACTGTCAGAAGATGAAATCTGAAACTGTCCTTGGCATGTTCTACTCCAAGACCCGTGAGTTTATTTTTCAACTTAGATAATTCTCTTTTTTGCTTTTTTCTTTTTACTGGGAAACAGCATGGCCTGTTGGCAAAGGTTCAGGATTTGGAGCAAGTCTCTCTGGCTTTAAATCCTGGCTCCTTTTAGCTCTGCGACCCATTTAGCTCAGTGACTCCCCTGGTGTGTCGCTCAGTTTTCCCCGTTTATAAAATGGGGACCATGACCTTCTGACCGTATCCTAAGGGCTGAATGAATCAAATGTGCAAAGCGCATATGACAGTGTTTGGCACATAGGAAGTGTTTGTTGAGTAAGTAAATAAGTCTCATGTTTCCAAAGTTCCTTTTAACATATCTAGTGAAAAGTTACTTTCTGGTGTACATTAGGATGCTGTCGGATATAGTGAGTATGTACTTATCTAGTGACTTGGTAATCATTCAGACTCCCTTAGCCTCCCTTTTGCTATCTGTAGGAAAAGGAAAACATATTTATCTCCCTACCTATTTATTTGAAAAGTGCTTGTTATGTCCCATGTGCTTAAAAAAAGTTTCCTTCCATATAGCGCAGGGAACTCTGCTGGGAGTTCTATAATAACCTAAATGGGAAATGAATTTGAAAAAGAATAGCTATGTGTACATATATGATGAATTCACTTTGTTGTACACCTGAAACTAACATAACATTGTTAATCAACTATACTCCAATATAAGATAAAAATTACAAAAAGAATTAGTATTTGAAAACAAAACTCTCCTTAATTAAAATGAAGAACAGAATTTATTTTTTTTAAAAAAGAGTTCCTCCCTTTTCCTTTTCCTTTAAATAATCTCATCCTTGATTGTTAAAGGGTTTTAAAAGTTAAGACTTTTGTCCCCAGCTTGCTGTCATGAATCTAAAATGAAGTTCACTTGTTCATGTTCTGGGAAGTTTGGAACTGAAATGAACTGGTGATAAGGCCCCTACCTGAGGAATCTGGGGTGCTGAGGTCAGCACTGCAGCTAAGAAGGAGAGGCAACAGCAGCAGGTGGTGTGTGCTGAGGGCTTACTGTGTGCCTGGTCCTGTTCTAAGAAGTTTTAAAATCCTCACAACTTTAGATGGTAGGGACCATTAGCATACCCATTTCACAGAGAAACATTGAGGCACAGATGATGAAGTAAATTACCCAAGGAGACCAGCTCAGCTCATGACAGAACAATGATGTCAACCTAGACCCTCTGGCTCCCTAGCCTCACTTTTAACCTCCTTACTGTGTCACTCCTCGAAAACAAAGATTATGAAGTCAGCACAGCTGTAAGTGTGTCTGCTGTGTGCCCTTTACACATCTCATAACCTCTCTGAGCTCCATGTGCCTCTTCTGTGATATAAGGATAAAAGGCAGTAATAAATGCAAAAAACAGCAACAACAACCACCAAAAAACCCTATCTAATGTTACTGTGAGGATACCATGTAGATAACAAATATAGCCCCAGGCCTGGCGCACAGTAAGTTCTCACTGTATGTAGAGGCTGTGGGTGTCAGATGTCATCATGTATGACTAGAGCCTGGGGCAGATTCCTCCTCTTCTAACTCTGCATTTTGTCAGCCTCTGGCTGGTTTATCAGTTCAGCCTTCCAGGAAGGGGCAGACGTTGAGGTCAAAGGCATTGTCACTTTCCTAGAATCAGATATATTGTCCATGAGGGGACCAAGGGCAGTTCACACACAGACCTCATGGAGAGGTGGGTCTAACCCACAAGCTGTGCCATCCAGTCCCCTTCCCAGTAAGAGCTTTGACCTCCAATTATTAGAGTAAGTAGGCTCCTCACAAGGACAGCACTTGGGGCTCCAGGTTTGGTAGCACTGATGTTCGGGAGACTGCTGTGGTGTGCATTTTTCCTGAGCATTTTTCAGTTTGATTGCCTTTATAAATGCAGAGGAAAAACATCCACACCTTCATTAACCCCTGCGTGGCTTTGACTCAGTCTCAGAGAGCTCTGCATTTCTTTTAAAAGTAAAACTGCCCTAATTCCTACTCTCAGGTCAGTGGAGATGTGTCTGTTTAAGGCCAAGAATTCCTCATTGCAAGAAATGCATTTATCTCCAAACTTATGAGCTATGCAGGTTAATTTTTCATTCATTTGTTTCCTTTGGACATAAAATGTTTTGATGCAATAGATTTTTGATATGAACTTAGAAAATAGAAAAGCCTGCCTAAACAATTGATTGAAACCCTCAGCATCAGAGAGGTTGGAATGAATACAACTGCCTTGGAAATATATTGCTTTGAAATGAAGACACTTAGATGGAAATGACCTCTAAATTTACATATCCTGGCCCAAATTCTTCCCTGAATTCCAGACTTGCATAGCTAAAGGCTTCTCTCCTTGGATATCTCATTGGCATCTCAAACAGCATTTTCAATGGGCTTCCCTGGGGGCTCAGTGAGTAAGGAATCCTCCTGTAATGCAGGAGATGCAGGTGAAGCAGGTTCTGTCTCCGGTCAGGAAGATCCCCTGGAGTAGGAAATGGACTTGTATAGCGAAAGGCTTCTCTCCTTGGATATCTCATTGGCATCTCAAACAGCATTTTCAAAAACAAATTTGATTTCTGGGACTTCCCTGACTGCCTAGTCCAGTGGTCAAGACTCTGCCTTCCAATGCAGCAGGTGCAAGTTCAATCCCTGATCAGGGAGCTAAGATCCCACATGCCTCAGGGGGCAGCCAAAAAAAAAAAAAAAAGGGGGTGGGGGGAGGAAAAAAGAATTTGACTTCTGCTTTTAACCAGGTTTGTCCACGAATCCATTCAGCCTTTCTCATCAGGTAAATGGCCCACCAGTTATTCATTTCAGAAACAGGAGTTTTCCTTTGCTCTTTCTCCCTCCCCAGCTACCTTGGGTCTTGCACTTCATCAGCAAGCCGTCTCATTCTATCAGGAGAAAAGTTCTCAAATACATCCACTTTTCTCAAATTCTGTGGGCACCATCTTAGTGTAGGCCACCACCATCTCCTCCAACATCCCCAGAACAGCCTCCAAGCTCATTTTAGTGCTCTGCCCAGCTACAGGAGTACTGAAGTCCTGTCACTGTTCTGCTTAAAGCCCCAGCAGCTTCCCAGTGAACTCAGAATAAGATTCACTTTACTACCATAGCCTGTAAATCCCTGTGCCTCTCCTTCCAATTTCATCTAGAAACTACCAAATAATATTCTGGCCACACTGCAACTTTTTTCAGTTCTTGGGCATCAAGCCTGTTCTCACTGCCTGGAGTCTTCTTTCTTTTAATGTTAATAGCTTTTGTTTTAATATTGATAGCTCAGCTTTGGGACTTCCCTGGTGGTCCAGTGGTTAAAACTTTGCCTTCCAATGCAGGGGATGTGGGTTCAATCCCTGGTCTGGAAACTAAGGGCAACATGCCACTGAACAACTAAGCCCATGTGCTGCAAGTAAGACCCAGCACAGCCAAACAGATAAATAAAATAAATATTTTTTTTAAAAAAGAAGAAACATACATAGTAAACTTAATCTTTGGCAGTTTGAAAATACCTTCATATTTGATTAACCATTTGACTAGGTATACAATTCTAGGTTTGGGACTTCGTGCTCATGGTAGAGAACCCGCCTGCCATGCAGGAGACTAAGAGACACTGGTTTAATCCCTGGGTCGGGAAGATCCTCTGGAGGAGGGCATGGCAACCCACTACAGTATTCTCGCCTGGAGAATCCCATGGGCAGAGGAGCGTGGTGGGCTATGGTTCACAAAGAGCTAGACACGACTGAAGTAGCTTAGCATGCACGCACACACAAGTCTAGGTTTAACATCATTCTCATTTAGAAATTTGAAAGCGAGCTTCACTTTCTTCTAGTTTTTAGTAGGAATTAGTGAGAGTAGAATATATTGCAACATTTGACCTTTCAGCTTTTGTCCTACATCTATTCTAAGATCTGTCTCTCTCTTAACCATTGATTTTTAAGAAAAGAGGCTTGGAAATTCGATGGTTGTCAAGTGGTTAAGACTTGGTGCTTTCACTGCCAAAGGTTTCGGTTTGGTCCCTGGTTGAGGAACTAAGATCCCACAAGCTGCCTATAGTGTGGTCAAAAATTTAAAAAAAGAAAAAATTTAAAAAATTTTAAAGAGTCTTTAAAAAGACTCTTGGGAAGGTGAAATGGACCAATTGGCATCCACTTCCTCTCAGTGTCCTTGTGGACTATCCTGTGCTTCAGCTTTCTCGACCTCTTTCCCATCGACATGATCCCATTGACGTCATTCTTAAATTTGTTGAAATAGCTCATGCACTAGTGATGTCCCCTCCCATCCTTTTCACTCATATGAAATTTTATGTTTGTTTGCTTAACGTCTATACCTTTACTTCAGTGGTTTATCAGGGGAGAGTGAAGGCAATATATATATTCAAAGTCCCAAAATTCAGCACTTGAAATTATAGTCATTTGCCATCATTTAGATGTACAGTAATTTATTTGACCAGCGCAAAAGGAAATGGCAACCTACTCCAGTATTCTTGCCTGGAGAATCCCATGGACAGAGGAGCCTGGCAGGCTGAAGTTCACAGAGAGTCAGACACAGAGTCAGACACTACTGAAGCGACTTAGCATCCACACATGCCCAAGTTTGGAGCATATTTTCCTAATTTTATCAATATTGCAACTATTTGACCTCTTTATCTGGAAGGAAGGCGTTTGGGATAGACCTATGAGGACAATACATGAGAAAATGATTGCTGAACACCTGCTCCTAATAAGGTACACTTTGGAAGCTAAGAACAGATGAAAAAGTTTCTTCCTTTCTTTCTTTTCTTTTAAATACAGAATCTCACACAAAAGGGGGTATTGAATATTAGATTTAGAAATTTGTATAAATCCTTACCTATCACATTTGTTGACATTCTTGATTATCCAGAGAGGAAAAAATTTTTTTATTAAAGCAGGATTTCTCCATTCAAGTATGTGAATACTTAAAACTCTTGATATCAAGTTGAAAATTTTCCTTCCAGAAGGATTGTACCATTTTCCACTCCCTCTGGCCACAGACTTCTTAAACACATACTGTGATATCTGTAAGATTCACTAGTTTTGTAAACAAAGTTGTATCTCATCATCTCCATACTTTCTGATTATTACTGATGTTGAGTATTACCCAAACCAATCCTGCATAGGTATTGCCGACCTCATTTTAGAAATCTATGGACTGAGACTCAGGAACTTTTAAGAATTCTCAGGATCACACAGCTTTCAAGTGTTTGAAAGCATATGCGAATGTAGACGTTACTTTGCCAAAAAGTAATTTAAGAACATGTGACTTATCTGCTCATCTTTTTTTTAAACAGAAAATCAGATTATTCATTCTTTCTGGACCTTAGATATAAATAATTATGTCAAACATGTTCTACTTCTTGCAACAAATACATTTGAAGAATATATGTTGTGCAAAACCTAGACTGAGGAATGTCCCAGGTATATAGGATCATTGTACAGGGTTGCAAGAACAGATTTCAATTGACTCAGGGAAATTTCGCTTTCTTTGGGATCTGGATATATCATTTTATTTGTCCTGTTTCACATAGAGATGTATATTTTAAGGGGCTGTAAATTTTTGTTCTTTCATAAACTACATGGCCAAGCAAAACAGTAGCACCCCTATCCCCCTTATCCATGGGTTCAATTTCCAAGGTTTCAGTTACATGTGGTCAACCGTGGTCTGAAAATATTAGAAAATTCTAGAAATAAATAATTCATACATTTTCAATTGTGTGCTGTTCTGAGAAGAGTGATGAAATCTCCTGTCATCCCCTTCTGTCTCCTGAATTATCTCTTTGTCCAGCATATTCATTTGTTAGCCACTTAGTAGCCATCTAGTTTATCAGATTGATTGTCCATCAGTGTCAAAGTGACTCTTCTTTTACTTTGTAATGGCACCAAAGTGCAAGAGTAGTGATGCTGGCCATTTAGGTATGCCAGAGAGAAGTCGTAAAGAACTTCTTTTGAGTGAGAAGGTGAAAGTTCTCAGCTTATTAAGGAAAGAAGAATTAATTGTGTGCTGAGGTTGCTGAAACCTAAAGTAAGAGCAAATCTTCTATCCATGAAACTGTGAAGAAGGAAAAAGAAATTCTTACTAGTTTTGCTGTCATACTTCAGTCCACAAAAGTTAAGGCCACAGTGCATCATAGATGCTTAATTAAGTGGGAAAAGACATCAGATATGCATAGTAAGGTATTTTGAGAGAGACCACTTTCATGTCACTTATTACAGTATATTGTTGTCATGTCATGTTCTGTGTTAGTAGTAGTTACAGTGGTTCACTTACTGTGCTTCATTTATGAATTAAACTTTGTCATAGGGATATATGGATAAGAAAAAACACTATACATAGGGTTAGCATCATCTGTGGTTTTAAGGATCCAAGTGGGGTGTCTTGGAAAGTATCCCCCACAGATAAGGGGGCTCTACTGTGTTTAAGGAATTTTTAAGAAATTGCAATTTGAAAACTGCCAGTACAGTTCAGATAACTATACCATACTTTGATATTATTACATGGACAAATGTCAGCTTCAGAATCTTTCTAAAATCAATCATATGTAAAATACCTGGTTTCTGAAGGGGCATATGGAAAAGTATATACAGTTTTGTCAACGGCGATCTGGCTCACTTAGTAACATCTATCTGTTTAAAGAAGCCTAAGCTTTCCAAATATAGCATGTCCTCCAGGTGTCTTTATCCTAGCAAGTCTAAAAATGTCCAAGTAATACCATCCCCCCAACCTAAATTCTTTAAGATAGTTGTGTGCAAGGTGTTCCATGCCCTTCCTCCTAAACTGGTAGCATAGTGTTCAGTGTGGATCTGGAAGCTCCCAGGAAGGGTTAGGAGGGACACAAGTAGTGGAGGGGGACACAAGTTGACCTGCCCTTTCCTATGGCTGGACCTGAGAAATTCCCTCATAGCATCCTTGCTGGGAGTTAAAAATCCAAGTTCTATGTGCCAATAGCACAACACTCCAAAGTAGATGAGTCTCAAAAACATAAGAAGTGAAGGATGCCAGACAGTAAAGGCCACATATTGTATGGTTTCATTGATATGGAATATCCAGAATAATCCATAGAGATGGAAAGAAGTTAGAGGTTGCCAGGGGGTGTGGAAAGGGGAGAACTGAGAGAAACTGCTTAAAGAATGAGGGTTTTAGTGGGAGCGATAGAAATATTTTGGAACTAGATAGAGGTGGTGGTTGCACAGCATTGCAAATGTGCTAAATGTCAGGGAACATTCACTTGAAAATAGTGGATCTTATGTGAATTTCACCTCAATTAATTCTTTTTTTTTAAAACAAAAGCCCAAGTTCCTGAACCTGACATACCTGGACTTGGAAACTGATACTTCCTCGCTGTGTGATGTTTAGCAAGTTATTCTCATATCCTAACCTGGATCCTAATTTTAACCCTTTTACCTTAAATCTCCATCAGTATCCATACAGGATTGCCATGAAGATTTATAGGAGCTGATGTGTGGCCTTTGGCACAGTGGCCAGCACAGCCCAGGTTCTTAGGAAATGGTAGTTACCACTGCTAATACTCCTGGCACTGGGAGCAGTAGTGATAATTGGTAACCCTGTTTTATCCCAGATTCTTCAAGAGTCAAATGACTATTTCTCAGTTGATTGTTTTACTTCAGGTCATCTAGTTAGGAAAAAAGCCATGTGACTTTGACTTCAGCCTGTATTTTTTGGCAGAGTCCTTCTTTTGAAAGACAAATTTTGGATGAAAACTATGGTTAATGTCAAAATCGCACACATCCCTAAAACACTGGATTATCAGCTTTCTCAGAAGCATAGGTGACACCACCTCCCAATGTGTATGATTCTTTCTTGAAAAGGGACCAACCCGTGAAAGAAAACAGTCATGCACTGGAGCATTTGAAAGGAAGTGTGAGAAGGCAAAAAGAAAAGAATTTCCCTGAGTTTCAGAGAAGGAAAACTTCGGACATCAGTTGGAAATTGCCATTTATCTGCTGTGGATGTTATATGTAACCCAAATGTGCCACTTGACAGTTTTAAGAGGTCTGTGTCCTCTCTCCATCAACAATGGCTTCCTCGCCATTATCTTTTCAGAATGGAATTCTCCTAGATCCTAAGGCACATTTCTGCTTTATTGACTGCCATTCTGTTACCCACATGTACTTGGGTTTTATCTGTTCTTCCTATGGGCTCCCCAAATCCAGAGGAGACTGGAAAAATCTTTATGAGATGGAAACGTACTGTTCTGTAGTCTTCCTGTGACTCTCTAATTTGTTCTCCCGAAGGCTCATCAAGTGAGATGTAAAGGACAGCCAACATAAACATCATTTATTGAATGAGACAGCAAAGGTAAAATCTGTTGAAACAGTATGTTGCTCAGTTCAGTTCAGTTCAGTCGCACAGTCATGTCCGACTCTTTGCGACCCCATGAATCGCAGCACGCCAGGCCTCCCTGTCCATCACCAACTCCTGGAGTTCACTCAGACTCACATCCATCGAGTCAGTGATGCCATCCAGCCATCTCATCCTCTGTCATCCCCTTCTCCTCCTGCCCCCAATCCCTCCCAGCATCAAAGTCTTTTCCAATGAGTCAACTCTTCACATGAGGTGGCCAAAGTATTGGAGTTTCAGCTTTAGCATCAGTGTCCATCAAACCTGTGCATGAAAGAGTGAGAAGATGAGGCTGCTAAGGTTCTAAAAAGTATATGGCCTTCAATGTGAGATGGTTCAGGTGGATGAGGATTTGCATCCTGTTACTATTAGTTATTCAGAGAAGGCAATGGCACCCCACTCCAGTACTCTTGCGTGGAAAATCGCATGGACGGAGGAGCCTGGTGGGCTGCAATCCATGGGGTCGCTAAGAGTCGGACACAACTGAGCGACTTCCCTTTCACTTTTCACCTTCATGCATTGGAGAAGGCGATGGCACCCCACTCCAGTACTCTTGCCTGGAGAATCCCAGAGACGGGGGAGCCTGGCGGGCTGCCATCTATGGGGTCGCACAGAGTCGGACACGACTGAAGTGACTCAGCAGCAGCAGCTGTTAGTTATTAGCTCTGTGTGCGTGTGTGCATGCTGTGATCAGTCATGTCCACTTCTTTGTGATGTCATGAACTATAGTCCACCAGGCTCCTCTGTCCGTGGAATTTTCCAGGCAAGAATATTGGAGCGGGTTGCCATTTCCTTCTCCAGAGGATCTTCTTGATCCAGGGATCAAACCCCATCTCTTGCATTTCCTGCATTGGCAAGCTGGTTCTTTACCAGCTGAGCCACTGGTGAAGTCCATGACCTTGAACAAAACCTTAGCATTTTGTACTTTAGTGTCATTATGTGAAGAATTAGGATGAAGGACTTCCCTGGTAGTCCAGTGGTTAAGTCTCCAAGCTCCCACTGCAGAGGGCATGGGTTCGATCCCTGGTCAGGGAACTAAGATCCCACATGCTGCACGGTGGAGCCAAAAAGTTGGGGGAAAAAAATGAATGAGGATGATAAAATCCATTCCCAGCGGTTGTTGAAATCCTTCCGTTAGTTATCCTGTTTGTGGTGGCTCAGTGCTCAGCAAAGAGCTGGCAGTGCATATCCATTTCCCATTGCACTGCAACTGTCAAAGAAGGTGATGGGGTGGCTTTTGTCATCATAGTGGCTGGCAGGTTTTGTGCGTTATGTGGATTCAGGGATGCTTACTTCGTGCTTTCTGTTCATTACATCATGTAAACCCTTTCATCAAGAGTGTATGGTAAGCATCATACCCAGTTTAGTTGTGGAACACGAGGCTCAGAGAAGGTATACAATTTGTCCAAGATAGCTCTTCTTGAAAGTGAAAGAGCTGATACCCAAACAGAAGTCTCTCTGACAAGGAAGTTTGTACCTGTAACCTCTTCTACCACCTAAATGCTTCACCCAGAGTCTGGCTGAGGCTTAGTTGATCTGCAGTCTGTTGAACTTGGGTTACCTTCACCTGGGGTCAGATTTCCAGAGAGACACTATGTACCTGTGCCACTGTTCTCTGGGACCTAGAAAGTCAGTTCAGCTGAGTGACTTACCCCTGCGAGTCTTTGTGACTGGCCTGGCACACACCAGGCACATCCATGCAGCCCCCAGCATGGTGGATGACCACTGCACAGTTGTCTAAAGCAAAGTCAAGGAAAGCCATGTGTGCAAATACATTTCTTTCCAAAACGATGGTCCATCTGCAAGGGTGTAACGGGCAGTGATATTCTTGGCATTCATTGCAAACACCCCAGGCTGCTTGGGTAATGAATTTCCGAGGGTTAGTCATTAACAGGCTTCCTGCTTTCCTCCCGCTCTGACAGGCCCAGCTGTGAGATACAGTAAGTTCAAGATGTTAGAGGCCAGGCCGCCTCCCCTTCTCGGGCAGCACACGACGCACATCCTGAAGGAGGTCCTCCGATACGATGACAGGGCCATCAGGGAGCTGCTCAGCACTGGAGTGGTGACCCAACATGAGGTTGAGTGACAAAGGAAAAATGCTTTTCTGCAAAACCACATCTGAATACATTTTGCTAGCGAAGACAAAACAGCCTTTCTGGACCCTTCTCCCCAAATCTGGTGCCTGCCACTGAAGAGTTAGAGGAATTCCAGATTTCCTGCCTGGCGTCTCCAGAATGGCTCTGGTATCAGTGAATCTAGTGCTTTCTAAATGTACCCCACCTTTCATTCCTCACTGGTTTCCCCCAGATAATAGATTAATTGCAGATTTTTTTTTTTTTTTGGTGAAGATTTTTTTTTCTGGAAAAATGCATTCCTCATTCTAATTACATTAATAGCCTAAACGTTTGCCCCTCCAGCCCACGCAGGTCTGAAAAAGAGCAGATCTCTTGATGTTCTTTACTTGCACATAAAGTCCTCATTTAAACCTTTGTTAGGAAGTCAAAGCAATAAGCAGAATGACAGTCTCAGTGATTGATTTTAAACAGAATAACTTAATTTGAGCTCATGAACCCTTTGTTAATCTGTAATTTAAACCATGGAATTTGTTAATGTCCCTTATAAAACTGAACTTCATTCTCCCCTGTGGGGGTAAATATTTGCTTTATGTTGTGTTTCTTTGACTATTTCCTGAGACATGCAGAAAATCAATCCCCACCAATGAATTTTGGGATGTGTAGGTATCTGCATGACAGGGTAAAGAGTGGTTCTTTAATTGGTACCTTATTTTGAGCCAAGTGCAAATGCAACACATTTTTAAATGAATGTCAGATGAGTATCTAGGTATTAAATAATGTCTCTGTGTGTGTGTTCAGTCATATCCTACTCTTTGCAACCCTGTGGACTGTAGCCCACCAGGCCCCTCTGTCCTTGGGATTTTCCAGGCAAGAAAACTGGAGTGGACTGCCATTTCCTTCTCCAGGGGATCTTCCTGACATGGGGATTGAACTAACATCTCTTACGTATCCTGCACTGGCAAGCAGATTCTTTACCAACTGTACCACCTGGGAAGCCCCAAATGTCGAAATAATGACAAATAGGAAAATGAAAGGAAACTATTTCTTTATATTCTGAGTATCCACTGAGTAGAAGAATATAGCATGTCTTAGTATTAAGTATTTGCCTTTAAGTATTTGTCAGTGAATTAGAAGTATAGCAACATCTCTGTCCAGAAGGTGGTAACTGATTTACATCTATGTTCCAAGATGAATTGTCACTCAGATTGCCAGTCACTCAAGCCCGGATACAGACCAAGGAATTAGATGACCTGTGATCTATATCCCGATATGATGACAATTTGATCTGTTAGGCACATATATCTTAAAGCCATGTCATTACATGCCAAGTGGTCATTGAAAGTTAAATTACAGATGTTCATTTTTCAAACTGTGATTTAGAGCTAGTTTTCTTATTGTGTTCTTTTTCATTGGAAGGATTTGAGCCATTTATCCATGCTGTAAGCCTCAGTGTGTTTCTAGAATTAAGGATTCCAAATAACTAGGACATTTGTCTGCTCACAAACCCTTATGGGATTTTATAGAATAATGCCTACTAATTCTAGAAACAGTTATTGTCTTCTCTGCTTTCCTCTTTGTGGACATCTTGTTCTGAAGAACTCCTGCTGTTATCCTACTAGTTAGAATTCCATCATGCAAGGGTAATTTGATACCTTCTGCAGTACTTTTCCCCCAATGGCTAATTCGTAGATAGATATTTGGAGACGTTCACTTCAGGCCAGACATCTAAATGAAATTCCTCCATGTATATACAATTAGTAATGAAAATGGTAAAAGGCTGGATGACAGAGATTTGGCAAAACCACATATCCTGAAAGATGTTTCTCCACCATTATTCCCCCAGTGATCCAAGTTGATGTCTTGAAATGAAAATTGCTTGGTTCCTAAGCAGTAATCCTAAAGATCTGGGTCATCATATGTAGCAGGACATTGATCATTCAGAGAGGGTCACAAAATGCCTCAGAAACCTTGAAATCAAACAAAACTAGTCTTGGTCCACAGCAGAGTCACCACTGGAGACTGTCTCCAGTGTAAATGTATATGTAGCTGTTCAGATTTCTGCCTACACAATTCAAAATGATCCAGAAGAACTTTGAACCTGTTCATCCCTCAACAGATATCATTTACTCTACTGATTTAGTGAGAGAAATAATTTAGAATATATCTCACATTTAGGTAGAGAATTAGTCCTGGAAGAAACATTGTGTTTGCTGAAATTTGTAACATGTCCCAGATCAAGTTATGCCTATAGACAACGTGTTGTTTTAACTATCAGGATGTATTATACATTTCCATAGCTGTACATATTGTTACATTACCATATGCTCCCAGTTCACTTTGGGTCAAGGCCTGCCTTCTGACAGGTTGTCTGAAGTTGTTCTTCAAATTTCTTAGCAACTTCCAGGTTTAATCATTATGGAATTGAGAGCGTATCCACGAGCAACTAAATTTCCTTTCCTTGATTTTTTTGCTTAAACTTTCTGCTGCCATGGTTTTCTGGTTAATAGAGCTTATTTTCCAGCTTGCAGTCTCACATGCTGAATGTTTCCCCAGAAGAAGAGAAATGAGCATTGTTTTGTGGGACTCCTCTGGTTACTTGGTGTTCTTTCCATCTTCAATCCGTCTACTAGGAGTTAGAAGCACAATCATGATTTAAAAAAAAAAAAAAAAACACCGAAAACTACAGCAAAGGAGGTTTCACACAGGCTATTTCATACTAGTTCCTAGCTCGTTAGGTTATAACCTAGATAACCCCACAGAGGGGGGCTTTTGCATAACACTTCAACACCCCTGTTTTCTGCCTTTTTCAGGGAAATTCACACCCACTAATACTGATCTCACCTGAATTTGATGTCTCACCACCAACTTTTTGGTCCCATGATGTTGGTGTGTGGTCTACTTTTATGGATGTGAGTGTTGTTTGTTACTCTCCCAACTGGCTCAAGGCTGCCTTCATGCACAGGAAACGCTCTCCAGGTCCCGGACCGACAGGCACTTAGAAAGAACATCACCAGAACTGAACTCATTGGTCAGATCATCTGCGTCCGCTCTGATGGCTCATACGGCAAAGGAGACAGGTGGGAAAAAAGGCACATTCCTCAACCTCCATTCCCTGACCCTGGGCTATTCGTTTTCAAACACATCCTCCAAGATTAAGAGATTGTTCTTGCATTTGCTTCTATTCATGGGAGCATATCCACTGCCGTGAGTCCCTAAATTCTTGAGTTTCTTCAGACACAATGTGCCAGGAAAAGTGGTTATTCATTTTGAGAGTAGTATCAATGAGCCTTAGAAGGTGAGACTGTCAAGCTCATTTCTTCTCCCTCTCAACTTTAGAGTACGATCATTATTTTGCTAAAGAGGATGAAAAAGTTTGGGGGATAAAGGTACATAATTCTATTTCAAACATCTGTTGGAGAAAACAACAACAACAAAACATTTATTTATTTTTATAGCAATGACTTTTTATTGTATATTTGGGAGTGATACTGAGCTGGAAATAATTAAGCTGGTTCTGAACTGCTTCTGAGAACCTAGCTTTTGCGAGTCTTACTACTTTTTTATTGGAATATAACTGCTTTACAAAGTTGTGCTTCCCTGGTGGCTTAGAGGGTAAAGCATCTGCTTGCAATGCAGGAGACCTGGGTTCGATCCCTGGGTCGGGAAGATCCCCTGGAGAAGGAAATGGCACCCCACTCCAGTACTCTTGCCTGGAAAATCCCATGGACGGAGGAGCCTGGTAAGCTACAGTCCACGGGGTCACAAAGAGTCGGACACGACTGAGTGACGACACCTTACTGAGCTGGAAAGAATGAAGCTGGTTCTGAACTGCTTCCGAGAACCTAGCTTTTGCTAGTCTTACTACTTTTTTATTGGAATATAACTGCTTTACAAAGTTGTGTTAGTTTCTGCTGTACAACAACATGAAACAGCCTTGTATATACATATATCCCCTCCCTCTCGAGTGTCCCTCCCACCCCTACTCCCATTCCATCCCTCTAGGCCATCACAGAACACTGAGCTGAGCTCTCTGTGTTGTTCAGCAGCTTCCTACCAGCTATCTGTGTTACACATGGTAGTGGATATATGTCAATGCTCCTCTCTCAGTTCACTACCCGCCATGTGTCCATAACTATCTATTTTAAATATAGCAGTGTGCACATGTCAATCCCAAACTCCCAATCTATCCCTCCCAGCCACTCTTCACTCCTGGTAACCATAAATTTGATCTCTAAGACTGTGTGTCTGTTTCTGTTTAGTAAATAAGTTCATTTGTATCTTTTTTCTTTTCTTTTTTTTTTAAATAAGAGGCTGTGGTGGGCAGGATAATGGGTCATCAAAGAAGCCCATGTCCTAATCCCCAGAACCTGTGGATATGTTACATTCCATGGCAAAGGGAATTATGATTGCTGATCAGCTGACCTGAGAGTAAGGAGTTTATCCTGGATTGCCCTGGTGGGCCCAACATAATCACTAGGCCTTTAAGTGTGGAAGAGTCAGTGTCAGAGTGATGGAATGTGAGAAAGACTTTCCCGATTATTGCGGGATTTGAAAATGAAAATGAATGAGGGCTATAGGCATTTTCTAGAAGATGAAGAATGCAGGAAAATTGGACTCTCCCTGAGAGCCCCTGGAAAGAATGTAGTCTTGCTTGACTTTAGCCCAGTGAGACCTATTTTGGATTCATTTTGGACTTCCGATCTCCAGAACTGTAAGGTAATAAATTTGTTTTGTTTTAAGCCACGGCATTTGTGATGTATTGTTATAGCACCAATAGAACATGAATACAGAGGCTGTTCTTCCTTAGTTTAAAAGTCGAAAGCAACAGGAAAATCACTGGCTTGCAGTGTGACTAATTGACACCTCCCTGTAGTTCCATTTTTTCCTTCTTTCTCTTTTTTATCCCTACTTCCCTTTTGACTTTTCATTTTCTCCCCCATCTTTTCTCTGTGGCCATATTTATTTTCTCCTTCTCCTTTTATCTCCTTTCCTTTCTTCCTCTTTTTGTCCATGTTAGTAGGTGTGGACTTCAAAAGCTGCCACTGACCTCAAGAAAAATAGGACTTGCTCAGTGATCTGGAAGCTAACTAGTAGTAATTCTGGCCATGACTTCAGCTTCACATGCAATTTTGGCTTAATCTCTGGGTGGGGTGAGCCCTAAATAACTGGCTGCCTCTTTTTTTCCCTCAAAACTCAGGGAAAGAAATGAAGGGGGTGTTCCAGGTGTCATCCCAGGCTGGAGCAGAGCCTTCAGGCCTACCTGTCACAGGCCCTCACTGCTTAGAAAAGCATAAATAAAGTGGAATACAGAGCAGAGACTAGACTCTGTGACAGTGGGGTCTTGCTGTTGTGATGGACCTTCCATCAGAGAAAGGGGAGGGAGGGCTTGATGGTCAATAGTTTTGTTCCAGCACTTGGCCTTGCCCTTGTTTCTTGCTTTTTCTTGGAGAGGTCAAGGCTACCAGCCTTCATAGGAGACTGGTATTTTGCTCTTAGTCACTGCAGTCAAATGGCCTCCAGAAGAGTGGTACATTGGGACATCCCTCATGGTCCAGTGGCTAAGATTTTGTGATCCCAATGTAGGGGGCCCAGGTTCAATCCCTGGTCAGAGAACTAGGTCCCAAAGACTGTGACTAAAGATCTTGCATGCAACGGAGTCCATGGGAAGCCAAATAAATAAGTAAAAGAGAAAAAAGAAGAGTGGTGCCTTCTCTTCTGCCTTGGTTTTGCCATCTGTCAAAGAGAACACAAAGATCCTCACAAGTCCCTTTGCTTTCTCCTTTCAAGAAGATGAAAAACATTCAGACACATGGGGTCTTTTCTCTCCCCATCCCCTTCTTTGCAAATGAACCCCATGTCAGTCTGTTCAGTTCACACTGGTTTCTTTGTCTCCTGACCACAGAGGTTGGAGGAGTACTTCCTGCTGCTCGTCTACATCTGCATCCTTTCCTCTGGCCCAGAACTTGCGCACAAATGCTCTGCCCATGAAGCAAGACCCCCAGCTTCAGAACACACAGCCGAGATGCTGAGAGGAGAGAAACTAATGTTAAATGACCACAGGGAAATATCTTTCTTCCTACCTCTTTACCTCTTGGAGAACGCTAAAGAAAAATTTGGAATTCCAAAGCATCTCTTGGTAGGAGACATGGCAACACACATTCGTCCCAATAGATTTGGATTTATGCAGTGTCCAGTGAACAGGACCCTGAATCTTCTCAGCTTGATTTACTGAACTGTGCAGATGGAAAAATATGACAGAGTTACAAATATCCAGTTACTAGAATTTCCTTCTCTGCGCCCATTTCCCATCTTTTTTTTTTTTTTTTAATTTTCACTGGCGTATAGTTGCTTTACAATGTTGTGTTAGTTTCTGCTGTGCAGCTGAGTGAATCAGCTTTATGTATATATATATCCCCTCTTTGTCGAATTTCCTTCCCATTTAGATCACCACAGAGCACTGAGTAGAGTTCCCTGGGCTATACAGTAGGTTCTCATTATTTATCTATTTTAGACATAGTATCAATAGTGTATATATGTCAATCCTGATCTCCCAATTCACCCCACCACTGCTTCCCCACTTTGATGTCCATACCTTTGTTCTCTATGTCTGTGCCTGTGTTTCCCATCTTCTGAATCCCAAACATGAGTTTGGTTCTCCAACTTTGCTTTGAGTGAAAACCTAAGTGAAAGGGTATGGGCCCAGCATGCGAGCAGAGGTGGTGCTCAGGCCTTGATAAGTGATTCACTTAGCTGAAGTCACCAACAAAACCCTGCAGAGATGACAGTGATCAAAACTCTTCCTTTTGTGTAGCTATACTCATATGACCCGGGTGACATGAGGTGAAATGAGTAGCTTGGTGAGCCTCTGTGTGGGTACATTTCTGGGGGAAGGTTTTTTTAACTTGGGAGAATGAACAGTCAGAGCTAGAACAGGCCTGGCTGGGGGAGGAAGAAGATTCTGCTGGTAGTCAGAGTTTAGTACCTTTCATTTCCTGGGCACAGTGAAAGTAGATTTTCTCTACTCATCCCATGAAATAAGAGCTCTTAATATATTCCCTCTCCCTTTGTCTCAGGATGCATAATAGATATAGTTCAACAATGGTGGAAGCTCTTCTCATGAGTTTTATGACTGGGGTTAAATTTGATGCTTTATAATGATAATAACACCAGCAACAGTGTCTGTTAAAGTCTTATGTATAAAACACTGTCCTGGGACTTCCCTGGTTGTCCAGTGGTTTAAACTCCATGCTTCCACTGTAGGGAGCACAGGTTCGATCCATGGTTAGGAAACTAAGTAAGATCCCACATACCTCACAGCATGATCGAAAGGGAAAAATAAATAAATAAATAAAGCCTTGTCCTAATCAATGTACGTGTACTAACACAATGTGCCTAGGAAAGCCTTAAGGCTACTGCCTGAAGAGAGTAGCAATGGATACACACACACTTCATGTCACAATGCACACACTCAGGTCCTCTGCTCCACCAGTGTAAGTGACACCCTCGCCTATATTATCATAGACACTACCTTCAGATCATGTCCCTAGAACTCATGCACCCTAGGACACTTTAGGATGTTCGGAAGGATAAAAGGCAAGACATTTCAGGAGCTGAAAGACCGTAATCCATCCATTTCAACCTTTGCAAATGCTCTAGAAACAACAGGATTTATAAGAGGATCAGCTTAATTCAAACACTGTCAGCAAAACCCTCAGGAAAGTCTCTTCAGGCTGCCACCTCAGGGAGAGAGCACAGTTTTCACCTGTTAAATGTCCTAAGAACATATACTTCTACCAAAGAGGACCTTAAAATGTTTACCCCACTCCAAAAGATTTTTCTGTGTATGAATTTATAGATAACAGCCTACCATTTGTGATTCTTTTTAAAGGTCGGGTAGAGCCATAAGATTGCTGATGAAATAGGTTAAAAGTAGCTCTCCCAAAGACCACTGCTGGGAAAAATGAGAGAGGCTGAACACTTGGACTTAACTACTTAGGGAGGCACCGTTTAGTGTCCTAGAGAACAACCAGCACACTGCTGAAGTCGAGACATGGAGAGAGAAAGACATCCAGTGGAAACAAAGGCTGGCTTATCAGAGATACTGAACAATGTCAGGAAATGAGGGACACCCATTTCCAGTGAAATTTCAGCTACTCCTTGGAGAGAGAAAAGAAGTATAACAGGTATCTAGGATGATATATATGACTCTAGCAGGAGTTGCAATTTTTATTAGTAGGAAGATATTCGAGTAAAAATCTACTCTATAAGTAAATTCAATGAAACATGAAAGCCCCTCAAATAGAAAATACAGTAGTAAACCATACAGATAACTTTTTTCAATTTGTGGGAGCAATTTCAAAGTATTGGAGTTGAAGGTAGAAGGAAATACTCGGTGTTTGTCTGTTAACCCATGGACAATGCATTTTCTGATCTCCACAATTGGAAGTGATCTCTACATCTCATTTGCTATCTCAGTCCTCTGAGATATTTATCTGGCCATAGCACTTATCACACCCTGAGTTGTAATTACTGGTCACCAATTGCTGTCTCCCATTAAAGTATAATATTGTGGGTATCTTAGTCATGCTTGCATCTCCTGTGATTACCATGATGCCTACTCTGTAGGAGACACAGTAAATATTAGTCCAATAGACATTCTCTCACTCACCAGATTACATGTTCGATGAGAGAAGAACTGATTATGTTCATTTTTTTTAACCCATAGAACCTGTGATAAATGGTTTTCAAAGATGGCCACCATCAGTACCTCCCTCCCATTATACAATGCCTCTCTTTCCATCAAGAAATGCACTTTGTTTTCCTTCCCCTGAAACCTGGACTGGTCTGGTATCTTGCTTTTTTTTTTTTTTTTTAAAGCTTTTTATTTTAAATAATTTTATATTTACAAACATTATTAAAATAATATTTTAGAATTCCCATATACTGGTTTCCATCAATGTTGACATTTTGCATAACCAATGTACAATTACCTAAACCAGAAAATTAACATTGATACAATATTGTCACTTAAAATACAAAAAATTCTACCAGTTGTCTCACGTTGGAGGGCAGAATTCTGTAGTCCCCAAGATTTCCAGCCCTTCATGTACCACTCACTTTCTCCTAGTTATTCAATCAAACACTAATCTAAGTGCTGCTATGGAAGGATTTTGCAGCTGTAATTAAGGTCCCAAATCAGGTGACTTTAAGACAGGAAGAAATTCCCTGATGGCTCAGGTGGTAAAGAATCTGACTGCAATGCAGGAGACCTAGGTTCAGTCCCTGGGTCAGGAAAATTCCCCGGAGAAGGAAATGGCAACCCACTCCAGTATTCTTGCCTGGAGAATCCCATGGACAGAGGAGCCTGGAGAGCCACAGTCCACAGGGTCACAAAGAGTCTGACAAGACTGAGCAACTTCACTTTCACTTTTCACTTTCAATCTTAAGATAGGAAGGTTAACACTTAAGATAGGAAGATTAGTATCTGGGTGGGGCTGACCTGATCACATGAGTCCTTTAAGGCTGAGTCTAGAGGTCAAAGATGTTAGGCCAAAGATTTTAAACACAAAGAGGGTTTGATATGAGAGAGCTTTTCAAAAGTGACTCACTTGGACCAACAGAAAGGGGTAGACATGATACAGTGCCAATTCGATGCCAAGCCTTGAAGAAGCTTAGCATCTTCTTTTGCTTTTGGAAATTAACCATTGTGGAAGACATCCGACTGGTATCCATTGAGGAATCCTGTGATATTTCATGCCTACTATCTTCAGAGAGAGAGAGAGGACCCACTTGGAGAAGCACAAAAACACTAGACATGTGAGTGAATCTTCCTGAATCTCTAACCCACCCCTGCAACCTTGTGAGTATGACTAAGTGGCATCAGCCCCTGCCCAGCAGAGCAGAATGACCCAGCTGAGACTTACCCCTATTTCTTACCCACATAAACTAAGATTGTTTTATTCCACTGTTGTGAGGCGGTTCATTATCAGCAAGGGTCTAACTTAGAAAAGAAGCTCAATATTAAATATAGTTTGATAAAGAGCTCACAGCATCTTGGCTGACTGAAATAGTGAATGATATATGCTGTGGCTTATTAATTCTTTTTTCCTATTGAAAAATGCCAATTAAAAATCTGCTTTTGTTGAAAATTCTTCTATAATGACCTGGCCTCCTATTGTCACCTAAGAAATGGAACAGGTTCCACTGGACAATGTAGTGACCAGGGACATCACTGACCAGATGTGAATTCCTTCCCACAAATTATCATGTTCTCAATCTGGAAAGAGATTAAATTCAGGAAAGGTTTGAGTTATTGAGGGGTTTCCAGGGTAGGCAGCCTTTAAACTGGCACCCCAATGAGCCTCACCCCTGCCTCACACCGTTTTAGTCTTCCTTCCCAAAATTGGTCTGTGGACACAACAGCATAGCGCAGAGTGGCTGGTACACCACTTCCCACATTAGGTTATAAAAAGACTAAAGAGTCTCTTTTCTCTGCCTCTGTCTCTCTGCCAGAATGAGACATCGCTACATAGGAGCCCACGTGACAAAGAACTAAAGCTCTGGCCAACAACCAGTGAGGATGGGAATCCAAGGATCACAGAAGTGACTTTGGAAGCAGATTCTCCAGCCTCAGGACTGCCTGGCAATGACTGTAGCCCTAGCCAATAGCTTACTGACCTCTCAGAACTGTGCAGCTTACCCAGACTCCTGACCCTCAGAAACTGTGTGAAATAATACATAGTTGATATTTTAGCTTTATGTTTAATGGATTAAGTTAGCTTTATTTTGAAGCACTTTATGACACAGCAATAGATCACAAATATATTTCCCCATTAGATTATGGCAAAAAGTCATTTTCAATAGGTGACTTTCAATTTCAAACTCAACGTTATGATTTTCATCAGTCATGCCCACTGTTAAGTGTGATGCAGCCCTGAGTGGAGGCATTATGAAGAGAAAGGAATGAAGTTGCTTGCTGCGTGTTGGCCTCCGGGCAGGAATCTAGGGTGGAAATGATGGCAGTGATGTCAGAGTTGGTGGGTGGGAGCCTGTGGAACAAAAACACTGATAAAAAACTTCTGAAAGATCTCCTCAGAGTAAGAGAAATGCAGAGAAAGATCTCCTCTGCCTTCACAGGATGTTCTAGACCCAGTGGTTCTCAAGAAGGATGGGAGCAGTCTTTTCCCCAAGGGATATTTGGCAACAACCAGAGACATATTGGCAAAGGTTAATAGAGTTTTGCTAAGAGAATCACTGGTCATAATAAACATCCTCTTCCAACAACACAAGAGAAGACTCTACACGTGGACATCACCAGATGGTCAACACTGAAATCAGATTGATTATATTTCTTGCAGCCAAAGATGGAAAAGCTCTATACAGTCAGCAAAAACAAGCCAGGGTACTGATTGTTGCTCAGATCATGAACTCCTTATTGCCAAATTCAGACTTAAATTGAAGAAAGTACAGGAAACCACTAGACCATTCAGGTATGACCTAAATTAAATCCCTTCTGTTTATACAGTAGAAGTGAGAAATAGAATCAATGGATTAGATCTGATAAACAGACTGCCTGAACAACTATGGACAGAGGTTCCTGACATTGTACAGAAGGCAGGGATCAAGACCATCTGCAAGAAAAAGAAACGCAAAAAGCCAAAATGGTTGTCTGAGGAGGCCTTACAAATAGCTGTGAAAAGAAGAGAAATGAAAGGCAAAGGAGAAAAGGAAAGATATATCCACTTGAATGCAGAGTTCCAAAGAATAGCAAGGAGAGATAAGAAAGCCTTCCTCAGTGATCAATGAAAAGAAATAGAGGAAAACAATAGAATGGAAAGACTAGAGATCTCTTCAAGAAAATTAGAGATACCAAGGGAAGATTTCATGCAAAGATGGGCACAATAAAGGATAGAAATGGTATGGACCTAACAGAAGCAGAAGTTAAAAGAAGAGGTGGCAAGAATATACAGAAGAACTATACAAAAAAGATCTTCACGACTCAGATAATCATGATGGTATGATCACTCACCTAGAGCCACACATCCTTGAATGTAAAGTCAAGTGGGCATTAGGAAACATCACTATGAACAAAGCTAGTGCAGGTGATGGGAATTCTAGTGGAGCTATTTCAGATCCTAAAAGATGATGCTATGAAAGTGCTGCACTCAATATGCCAACAAATTTGGAAAACTTAGCAGTGGCCACAGGACTGGAAAATGTCAGTTTTCATTCCAGTCCCAAAGAAAGGCAATACCAAAGAATGGTCAAACTACTGCACAATTGCATTCATCTCACACGAGCAAAGTAATGCTCAAAATTTTTCAAGCCAGGCTTCAACAGTGAACCCTGAACTTGCAGATGTTCAAGCTGGATTTAGAAAAGGCAGAGGAGCCAGAGATCAAATTGCCAACATCCACTGGATCATCAAAAAAGCAAGAGAGTTCCAGAAAAACATCTGCTTCTGTTTTATTGACTATTCCAAAGCCTTTGACTGTGTGGATCACAACAAACTGTGTAAAATTCTGAAAAATATGAGAATACCAGAGCACCTGACCTGCCTCTTGAGAAATCTGTATGCAGATCAGGAAGCAACAGTTAGATCCAGACATGGAACAACAGACTGGTTCCAAATAGGAAAACGAGTACATCAAGGCTGTATATTGTCACCCTACTTATTTAACTTATATGCAGAGTACATCATGAGAAATGCCTGGCTGGATGAAGCACAAGCTGGAATCAAGATTGCCGGGAGAAATATCAATAACCTCAGATATGCAGATGACACCACCGTTATGGGAGAAAGTGAAGAGGAACTAAAAAACCTCTTGATGAAAGTGAAAGAGGAGAGTGGAAAAATTGGCTTAAAATTCAACATTCAGAAAACTAAGATCATGTCATCTGGTCCCATCACTTCATGGCAAATAGATGAGGAAACAGTGGAAACAGTGACTGACTTTATTTTTCTGGGCTCCAAAATCACTGCAGATGGTGATTGCAACCATGAAATTAAAAGATGCTTACTCCTTGGAAGGAAGTTTATACCAACCTAGACAGCATATTCAAAAGCAGAGACATTACTTTGCCAACAAAGGTCCATTTAGTCAAGGCTCTGGTGTTTCCAGTAGTCATGTATGGATGTGAGAGTTGGACTACAAAGAAGGCTGAGCACGGAAGAATTGATGCTTTTGAACTGTGGTATTGGAGAAGACTCTTGGGAGTCCCTTGGACTGCAAGGATATCCAACCAGTCCGTTCTGAAGGAGATCAGTCCTGGCTGTTCATTGGAGGGACTGATGTTGAAGCTGAAACTACAGTTCTTTGGCCCCCTGATGTGAAGAGCTGACTCATTGGAAAAGACCCTGATGCTGGGAAAGATTGAGGACCGGAGGAGAAGGGGATGACAGAGGATGAGATGTTTGGATGGCATCACTGACTGAATGGACATGGGTTTGCGTGGACTTTGGGTGTTCGTGATGGACAGGGAGGCATGGTGTGCTGCAGTTCATGGGGTTGCAAACAGTCAGACACAACTGAGCAACTGAACTGAACTGAGACAGCACATTAAAAAGCAGAGACATTACTTGCAGAACAAAGGTCCATCTAGTCAAAGCTATGGTTTTTCCAGTAGTCATGTATGGATATGAGAGTTGGACTATAAAGAAAGCTGAGCACTGAAGAATTGATGCTTTTGAACTGTGGTGCTGGAGAAGACTCTTGAGAATCCCTTGGACTGCAAGGAGATCCAGCCAGTCCATCCTCAAGGAAATAAGTCCTGAATATTCATTGGAAGGACTGATACTGAAGCTGAACTCCAATACTTTGGCCACCTGATGTGAAGAACTGACTCATTTAAAAAGACCCTGATCCTGGGAAAGATTGAGGGCAGGAGGAGAAGAGGATGACAGAGGATGAGATGATTTGATGGTATCACCAACTCAATGGACAAGAGTTTGAGTAAACTCTGGGAGTTGGTGATGGACAGGGAGGCCTGGCATGCTGCAGAACATGGGGTCGCAAAGAGTTGGACACAACTCAGTGACTGAACTGAACTGAACTGAACAGGGGCAGCAAGGGGGACCATGTGCTTCTGGTGAGGGAATGAGTAGAGGCCAGAGTGGTGATAAACATGAGCACAGGACAGCTCCCAACAAAGAACAGTTCTCCTAAAATACCAATAGCAATGCTGTTGAGAAAAGTTCTAGAGGAAGCTGATCCTTGACAGATGAGCAGGTACCTGACTCATCACCTCTGTGTCCTTTTAAAAAGTTTTTTTTTTTTTTTTTACATTATGTAAGTTTTAGGGAGGAGGGAAGTGGGTTCACCGAGCTATAATATGATCTGCAGGTAAAACCTACACGTGTAGTCTTTATCTTTTTTTTTTTTTTAATGGAAATGTGAAATCCTTATTTTGACTTCTTGCACGAAGTGTGTTTCTAAAGTAGAGGGAGCTGGAAGTTTCCTAACAGCCCAGTGGTTAAGAATCTAACTTCTAATGCAGGGTACACTGGTTTGATCCATGATTGGGGAACTAAGATCCCACATGCCACAGGGCAACTAAGCCTCTTCACCACAACTAGAGAAAGCTTGTATACCACAACGAAGACTCAGTGAAGCCAAAAGTAAAAATAAAGTGGAGGGATACAAAACATTTTCATTAATGGAGAGAGCTCAGTTGTTCTTCACAGTAGCAGTTACATTAAGGACACAAATCAAATTACAGGGGAAAAAAATCTTAGTTCTTAATATTATCAGAGAACTATAACACATTCAGATAGCAATTGCCAGGCCACATTCCCCTCCTGGGCCATAGTTAAGTCTGAAGAGTATGGGGCTTTGATGAAATGATTTCTGAGATCCTTATGAGATTTCAGATTCTTTCACTCAATGATTCTTTTATTTAGGGCCATACTATGGATGCTCAGAGAATGCCATATATAGAGACAAAACTAATGGACAGGTTTGAACAATAATGCTTAAAGAAGAAAAGACACTTCAAATGAGGAATTAAGAGTAGCCCCTTTGGGTATCTGGTGATCCAGAACTGTAAAGAAGTAGAAAGTTAGCAAAGTTAACATTAAAAAAGTGGGATAGTCCACACATCACTTGGCACATCTTCCTAACTCTTTGCTGGATGGACCCAGTAGATGGTTTCCTCTGGGAAGAGTTGAGGTGTGATTGAGGCTGAAGTGTCCAGCATGGGAAGGGTCTAAGGTCAGAGCTAGGAGACTGGATCTCAATTGCAGCCTCAGCAGAACCCAGCTGACCTCTTGATCAGGACACACCTCATGATATTCCCCCCAGTATCCCTGAAAACCTACAGATATGGATGTCATAGAATCTTTGCTATAATGTGGAGTTTTTGAAGGGGACCTGAGGACATGAAAACCAGGGTAAGTACTTGTTTAAAACATTAATCTACATTTGCAGTTCTGCCCAATTGTCCTGACAAGGTAAAAATGAGGGCCAAACAACTCACCAATGAGCTTCCCATTGGAAAAAAGTTACCTCGCCCAAGGAAATAATATTTCAAAGAATTAAATGGAAAAAGCACATTTAAAGGTCATAAGATAGAATTTAAGTCTAGGTGATGACTTTTCCTTGGCCCTAATTGTCAACTCCATGGACCTAAACAAGTTACACCTAGAAGATATGCAAAGGGAAGGGCATTTGGCCACCAGACTTCCGTACCAATCTGTTGATTATATTCAACTATCAGAACATGGTCAGGTTCCAGATCCACCCATTACTTCTCATGTCTACCATCTTCATTTGAACCCACACCCTTCTTGCTATCCCTTCTGCCATTCCTGTACTTTCCTCCAAACCCAGTTTAAAAAGTCACCTGCCTAGTAAGCCTTTTTAAAATTCATTCTAGTCCATTCTGATTGTATCTGATTACTCCTTTGCTCCATAGTCAATGACTGGCTTTATTTTTCCATCAACTGCATTGCTGAAGATCATTTTAGAGGTGTTTGTTAAGTTTTAGACAGATAGAATTGGAATAAGGTGCTCAACATCGAGGAACTGGAAATCAAGATGAGAAGACAAGGGACTTCCCACGTGGTCCAGGGGTTAAGACTTCACTTTCCAATGCAGGGGGTGCAGGTTCGATCCCCAGTCAGGGAGCTAAGAACCAACATGCCTCATGGCCAAGAAACAAAACATAAAACAGAAACAATATAGTAACAAATTCAATAAAGATGCTAAGAAAATTATGGGGAGGCAAGACATTTATATAAAATTTATGCAGAATGACTCACTGTGCTACGTAAGAAATGCCAGTGGTATTGGAGTTCAGGGGAGGGAATGATCTCTGTAATCTGGTATGTTTAGGAAAGTAATTATGTAGGAAACACACATTCCTCTTCAAAGAAGAATGAGATTTAAATAAGTAGAGGCAGGAAGAGTATTACAGGCACAGGTGAGCAAGCTGGGGAGGCAGGACAGCCATGACCAATTTGGAAACAGAGCTCTTGAGTAAACAGATTTAGTGAAAGAGGGCTGCTTTATTGGAAACAGAGGGAATACTAGAGGGTACTTGAAGGTAAAGAGGGCAATTTTTTGGTGGGCACTGGGTGCCACGTAAATATTCCAGCAAGGAAGTGACTGACTGACTGCTGTACTTTGGAAAGATGGCCTTGGTGGATGCAATAGAGCACATGGAATTATTGGAGTGGTTCCAGTCCAGCTGTGAGTCAATAAGGGGCTGGACCAGAGATGGTCATCTTATATGTTGCTTCCTACATATTGTGCCATACGTCTAAGTCCTATCAGCTTTACTAGATTATGAATTCCTTGTAAACCAGAAATACATTTCCCTCATTTTAGAGCATGTCCCTTCTTGTCTATCTAGTGCTCAGAATTCATTGTCTGTTGATGTGTCAATGTTGGGGCTTCCCAGGTGGTGCTAGTGGTAAAGAAGGCACCTGTCAATGCAGGAGACATAAGAGTCGTGGGTTCGATCCCTGGGTCAGGAAGATCCCCTAGAGGAGAGCATGGCAACCCACTCCAGTATTCTTGCCTGGAGAATCCCATGGACAGAGAGCCTGGCAGGTTATAGTCCATAGGGCTGCACAAGAGTTAGACACGACTGAAGCAACTTAGGGTGTATGCATCAGTCAATGTTATTGTTATAATTATTCTGTACATTTTTATCAGACTTACCTGCTCCAAATAAGTTATAAACACACAGCACTGAAATGGGCAATTGTAAGAATTTGGTATCTCCAATATATTCTCTAGGTCCAAGGGTACAGAGCAATTAAATTAGATCAATCATATTCAAGCTGTCAATCCTGAGGGCTTGTTGAAAGATGGAGCCTTGAAAAACCACAGCCACACTTTCAGAGCTCTAGAAACTTACTACCTCCTCAAGCTTCAAGATTCAGCCTTCTCTGGAAGAAGATGTATTTATACAAAGTCATGGTTGTGGTTACAGTTAGTGCATGGGAGACATTGACACAAAGTCTGAAAAACTCTGAGGCCATCTGTCTGCCTGCTCTGTGGAAAGTACCAGTCCCTATTACAGACTGAGGCCGAGCCTGTATGCCAATTTGCAAAATGGCACTGCAGTTAATTATGGAACTCTCCCTGGTCAGTTTAGTCATGGCCAATTAAAATGGCTCTAGCAGTCTCCTTGGACCCTAAATTCTAAGCTGCCTTCTTTTACTGTTTAACACTTGACTGTCCACATGCTTTCTTTCCCAAGAGAGACTAGACATTTCTTAAGGACAGAGTTTGTGTCTTGTACCTCTTTTGGATTCTGGTGCAAAATAGCAAGATGAATTAGTGTTCAGTTTAAGTAGTAGTTGAATTGGTCTGTAGAGAAACTCACGCTCTCAGAAATCTGAAAGACCAGCGATTCTGTCAAACTCATTCTTCAGTGGTAAACATGCACTCCTGGTTTTAGTCTGAAAGGCTTGAAAACATAGTTCTATGTGTTCTAAAGGCTAAAAAGTGGCACAGAGGAAGAGTGCAAATGGACATGCCCAGCTGTTCAGTTCTACCCTTGGCATTGATGAAGCCATAGCTTGCACCCTTGGCTGATTCCTATATCTGACTTTTTTACTTCCCTCCCCTGGCATAGGTGAAGCCCCAGAATTTTTCTTAAGCACTACTTTAGACAACCACTGGAAATAAACCTGAAGTGACACAAAAAATAAAATCCATTTGCCACTTCAAGACCACTGAAGTAACAACTAGTTGCATCTTTGGAAAAATTTCCTATAGGGGCAACATAACATGGACAATAATGCTAGCAGGAGGTAAACTTTACTGGGTATTTAAATGATCTTTCCCTACATCCATTTCTCCTCCAAAGATAACTATTCCAGTCATGGTGACCCTATTCTACTTACAAGGATAATTTTAGGATGGACTTGTGATGCGGTTCTCACTAATGGAATGAGAGAAATCTACTGGAAGCTTCTGGAAGGTTAACCTCATCCTTATCCTTTCTTACTGAATATGAACAAGAAATAATGTAGTCCTGGTTGCCATAGGAAGCCAAAATGTGACCAGGAGAGGAAGCAGCTTTGGGATGAACCAATGCCAAGAATAGCATACGGCAGAGGGAAAGAACCTAGGTTTTTGACAATCCATCAAGTTGTCAATCATTCTGTGCTGGAAGCCTGCTCTTCTGGATTCCAGCCTATATGAAACACACATTTAGTTATTGTTTTAGCCAGTTTGAGTTACTATTTCCGTTGTTTGCAGCCATAATACCTCTGGGCAGGGGAATTTTTAAACTTGATGAAGTTTTTCTCAATTAATCCTCATAGTAATCCTTTAAGGTTGGTACAACCTTCATCCCCATTTCTCGGGGGAGGAAACTGAGAATTAGATTCCTGAAGCAAATTTCCAAAAGTCATGGAGCATTTTTGCATTGGAGCTGTCATTCGTACTCAGGAACCCACTCTCTTAAACATTATGCTAGAGTCAAGCTGTCTGTCAATTTATTCCACAGGGGAAAAAGGAAAAAAAAATGAAAAATGTAAAGACTGGGCATGTTTGAATTTCTAGGAAGTCTTTTTTAACACATTAAAGGGAAAGAGATCATGTGTCTGTACCAAGTTGAAGACATAACGAAGCACCCAGTGCCACCTGTGACTTAGAAGTCTGCATACAGAAAGTGTTTTATTTGGCTTCTTTCCTTCCAGCAGCCTGGAGCTCTATTTGAGAAGGAAGGAAAGCTTCACCACCATAAATCAGAGGTTCCTCTGCAAACTCCACATAGCATGTCTCAGGCCTGTGGAAGGTGGAGTTCGTTTCTTGGGATAGTCAAGTCCTTTGGGTTGGGTTATCGAATCATTGGGAGGGATGAATTTGTGAGCATGCATCCCTCCCAGGGCTGCCACTCTTGACAAATGCTGCACTCAGCACTCAGGTCCCCACTGTGAATAGACACTGTCTGTGCCGCTCCTGGAGGGGCCTGTGCAGCCTGGAGCTGTTCCAATATTCCATGTCATCAGCCTTCTAACTTCCCCGGAGTCAGCCATTCCTTTTTGGACAGTACCCTTTCCCAGAATTCATACATACAAAACCTTTCTCTTCTTCAGTATATTACATGTTCCTCCCCCCTCCCCGCCCCACCCACTCCTTTTAATTAGATCCTGGATGGAGTTACAAAACATTTAAAACCAAGAGTTACTTGTGATTTTTTTTTTTTTCAAGGAATATCTGTCTTTTATGTTATCAATCACTTTAGCCAGCTTGAAGCCTCTTCTGGCCAGAGGATGGTCTCAGATGAACGAAGTTTCTCTTGTGTTACGGCTTGTCATCAAAACTTGAGTCTTTAGATAAAATGGAATAAACAATTAAACAAAACTTCTGGGAAATATCTTTTGGGTCGTATCCATGTGTGCATATGTTGACTGGGAATCCCATGTGCAGTCTCCAGGTTCATTATTGGATGTTATCTCTCCAAACATTCCCCAAAGGGTTCTAACGCTTTGATAAGCATTTTTAGACAAAGCCTGTGTGGAAGCAATTTTGACATGTTCTGTGGATTTTCAATAACATACTACAGGCACGAAGGTGTACTCCATGGTGGCGGGTGGTGGTGTGAGTGCAGTTTTCCTCAATATATAACCTTTTTCTTTTTACAAAAATGTCAGGCATAACTCTCATCCAAAAATGGCAAACTTTAAAAACTGAGATCATAGAAACTTTTCTAGGGAATTGCCTTCACTGTAAGAGAATTTTAGTTTTTTTTTTTTGTTTTTTTTTTGCAACTTAACCTTTCTATACCAAGTGCTGACGATTAACATAGAGGCTAGACTTTGAGATTTTGGGGTCTGGAAATAAAGGCCTGGCTGAGTTATTAGATACTTGAGGATTCACTTTTTATGATACTGACTTTCGTTTGATTTAACATTTCTACAATATGCTCGTCATGTTAAATTGTTTCTACACATGTGTATGCCATATATTCTGAAATGCATGGTGACAAACCAGATGTGATGAAAACGCTGAAGATCTAAACAAAGCTCTGGTGTCCTTTGTTCTCCCAGATAAATGGCTATTCCACCCTTCTCTATATGTTTAGTTTATTCCTCTTTTTCTGTGTGTCCCTATACTTCTTTCACCTTCCCAGTGATGGAGAGTATCCTATTTCTCTCTCTCTTTCTTTCTTTTTTTTTTTTTCTGGTAAAGCCTGCATTATCTTCCTTTATCTTTTCTTCTTTGCTTGGATTGGACAGAGTGAGGGTTAGAATAGAATTTTAATTTCCAACTACTTTCTTTGTCTCTGATTTTCCCTTTTTCATTGAAACCTCTTCTTGTTTTCTGGATGTCATTTTGTTTCAAATCTCTGAGACTGTTCACCAAAAGTTTTTCCTTCATTTAAAATAATTGTCTTCTATTTCCTAATTTAGGTGCCTACTTCCTATCACACTACCTCTGAAGCCACAATACAATTGATAACCACTTGTACTAAGGGTAAATTTCACCAGTGGCTCAGTTGGTGTCAGCCTGATCCTTCTGTTGAAAAGTTCCCCATCAACCTTCCCTCTTACGTTTTCAGCATCCATTTCCAATTATTGCCAAATCCATTGTTTCATTTAGTTTAGTTTAATTTAGTTGCTCAGTCGTGTCTGACTCTTTGTGAGCCCATGGGCTGTAGTCCACCAGGCTCCTCTGTCCATGGGATTTTCCCAGCAAGAATACTGGAGTGGGTCACCATTTCCTCCTCCAGAGGATCTTCCCGACCCAGGGATCGAACCCAGGTCACCCACGTTATAGGCAGAGCTTTACTGTCTGAGCCACCAAAGCACCTTTGGTGACTAAAATGGTGACTTTTTTTTCCCTAATTAAATCCATTGTTATTAGGTAAGAATTTTTAAAAAGTTATGATCAAGTTTTATTTTGAATTATAGCTTCTATATTTATTTTATATTTCCAAGTCTAAGTAAAATTTCATTTGAAAAAAAATTTGTTTACTAAAAGCAATTTAGAAATCATTGAGCCAGGATCTCTAGGGTACCTTCTAGCTCCAAAGGCTTATGATTCATCAACCTGTGCTGAACCAATGTATCATGACAAGACAAAGAAGTCCAGCTGCTAGAGGTTGTGTGGTGATGGCACAAAGGTAGCTGGCTAGATTCTCCTTCTGCTCTGGAGGAGACTGGATTTTGATGAGGCCATGGACAGTCCCTTTGGGCAACAGCCACGTGTTGACTCAAAGGAGAATGACCTTCAAACCTTTAGTTCTTAGAAGTCATGCAGAATGATTTTTATGTCAAGTTGTACAAGTATGTAAGATATAAAACTGGGATTAAAAAGCATAACAAATATACCTTTTTCTTCCCCTCATCATTCACTGTGGGATTTTTAGTTTCTTCTAAAGTGTCCTGCATCACTGACTCGATGGACATGAGTGAACTCCAGGAAGCTGAGTGAACTCTGGGAGTTGGTGATGGACAGGGAGGTCTGGCGTGCTGTGATTCATGAGGTGGCAAAGAGTTGGACATGACTGAGCAACTGAACTGAACTGAACTGAAAGTGTCCTGCAACTACTCCTATGGTTTATGAGATAACAGGCTCTCCAGTGTTCTTAAAAACATGGCAGCATCCATCATTAACCTCTTCTCATGACCTATCACCCAACGCCTTGGCTGCTCTGAAACCATAACCTGCAAGAATCACTCCTGAAGAACACAGTTCTGCTATATTCTCTGAACTCCCTGATGGGCTACTCTGATCTCCTTCAAAGTGGGAAGAATTCCCTTCCTCCACACTGATGCTCCATTTCATTACCTAAATAGAAAGGCTATCCTCTTGTGCACACAATGATTTACGGAGAGTTGAGTGAACAGCCCTCTCCAGCTGAAGCCACTGCCTCCTCTCTGGTGACTCAGGCACCTGTTTATGGTGCTTCATCTGAATGACAGCCGACTTTATTGCCTATCAAGTGCTCCTTCTCTTGCTTTCGCTTGGACATGCAGGTGGCCCTGTGTCCTAACACGAAAGAGGATATTGTTGGACCCTTTTTCAACATGAGAGTTGCCATGACTCCAGTCATGCCAAGTAAAGCAACAGGCTGGAAGATAACCTCAGACGTCTTTTCCCAACATCCTTTTCCATGTGGAAGTTGACACTGGCTTCTCCCACATAGGGTGGTCCTGGAGAGAACTGAGATGAAACCTTGTTGTTAAAAAGACTGTGTTTATTCTGAGATCCTTGCTCTCACTTCAGGGAAAACTGACTGCAGGAGGAACAGCAGGAAAAACTGAATTGGGAAGCCTTGGGAAGTGTCATAATCTAAGACAACATTTAAGAGCTAATATAGAAAAAAGTACATGCAAAACCAACAGAGAAAGTGAGTCATTGGTTTGCCAAGTAAACCAATGTTGGCTCTTAATTATTGTCGAAATCTCCGAGAAAAGTTATTTTTCTCACACCTTTGCTTGATTCCAAGTTTTCTCTTAGACAACATCTTGGAGCTATGAAACATCCTTGTAGAGATTAAAGCAACTGACTAGACCTGCCACCAATAGGAAGTTCTCCTATTACCCTCCAGGCATCAGGGGATGATCCATCAGGTTGAAATTGTGGGGAAGTAGAACTCATTAATTTATGAAGATTATGAAATGGCAAACACTAAACTATAAGTTCTTAAAGTCCGGTTAATAGAAACAATTTTACATAAAATTCTATTTACTCCTAATCCAAAGTAGTCAAAAAGACCCACTTGTTCTGTGGAGTAGGGGACCCTGTATCTATCATCAGTGGTTGGGATTTCTTTATGGTTGTGTTAGGACCGTCTTAACTCCTAAGCCACTTCCTCCAGTTCAAATTGATCCTCTTTTTTCCTATGGAAGGCAATACCCAATGTAGAATGTAGACATTCAATGTAGAATGTCTATTATTTGTAGCACACATCAAAGATGTGTGTGTGTGTGTGTGTGTGTGTGTGTGTGAGCTCTCAAGATCTCCAGGGCCATTAACAGAAGAAGAACATAGATGTGCTCAGTATTAGAACAAGCAGTAAGGCTCTTAGATGGATGGTCACACCAAAATCTGCTTCCCGATGAATTTGGGTTAACATTAATTTAAAGATAATAAAAATGTTACAAGGGAACATTGACCTTTTTGAAAGTTGTATCCAGTTAGCTGCATAAACAGAACAATAAAGTCACTGATTTCTTGGTCTAATTTTAACGAGGAGAAAAAGGAGTTATCAGAATTAGTATTTTAGCAAGTAAAACCAGTTTCATCTTATTTCATTTATCCTAGAAGCACTCACTTGCCCTCGTCTATTTCTTAGAAAGATTCCCCACCGTTTAGGGCTGCGTGTCCCTGGCTGTTTTCCATTCTCCTAGGTTATGTGGATCATTTGATTTTCTCCTGCTTTGCAGAGATTTTTTACTGCCTAGCCCTTAGCTCTGACAACAGAGTGCCCGGTGAAAATTATCTTCACGGTTCACTCTCCAGGTCTCCTCCTCATGGCTCAGCTGTCCTGTCTAACTGCAAGCAAGAGATTACACCAAGGCAATCAGAACTTGGCGTCCCCAACTGGAGTTTGTGTGGTCAGTTCACTACCCTTTGTATGTTTGCTCATTAATAGCATAGGCTTGTTAATTAGGTGTCCATCCAGCTCATGAGATGCAAGAGGTGAAGACCTTTCCCATGTGTATTTGGAATCAAAGCAGTGTGCCTTGGTGGTTTGGGACTTCGGGCCCAATCACTCAGCTGCTTTTTATCCCTCGAATCAACCCCATGTGTGACTTGAGGACCTTGAGGATGTGGGAGCAGCCGTTCCACTGAATCAGTTTCTTTTATTTGATCCATAGGTAACATTCTTTGTTGTTTAGTTGTTTGTTCACGTCTGACTCTTTGCGACCCCATGGACTGTAGCCCACCAGGCTCCTCTGCCCATGGGATTTTCCAGGTAAAAATACTGGAGTGGGTAGCCATTTCCTTTTCCAGGGGATCTTTCCAACACAAGGACTAAACCTGTGTCCCCTGCTTTGGCAGACAGATTCTTTACCACTGAGCTCCCTCGGAAGCCTGTAGGTAACATTCACATGGAAGTTAATCACGTAAGCCCTGAAGTCCTGCTGCCGTAAGGGCACATCTTTGTTCTGACATATATTCTGTGTCATCTTAGAAAAGTTTCTTAACCTCTCTGTGTCAGTTTTGTCTATAAAAGAGAAATAGTGTGTCTGTTTACCTCACAGGATTGTTATGAGGTTTAAGTGAGATAATGGTGTAAATGCTTAGGACAGAGTAAGGTATTCTTAAAAATTAATTACAATAATTATTATAAAGTCTAAGACTGACCTTCTAGAGGTTAAGGATGGGGCTTCCCAGATGTACTTTACTTGTTTCAGTACTTCAAAATGCTTGAAAAGTGAAAGTGTTAGTTGCATAGTTGCATCCAACTGTGAGACCCCGTGGACTGCAGCCCACTAGGCTCCTCTGTCCATGGGATTCTCCAGGCAAGAATACTGCAGTGGGCAGCCATTCCCTTCTCCAGGGGATCTTCCTGACCCAGTGATTGAACCTAGGTCTCCTGTATTGCGGGCAGATGCTTTACCATTCTGAGCCACCAGGGGATCATAACACAAAATACGGCTTAATTTTCTGTATGTTTTCCTATAAAGCAGTTGATATATCAATAGCTCATCCTCAGACCTGAAGGTACGGACAAACCTTGCTTGCCTACTCTGGGGAGGGTCCTACTGATCCGGCACCCTACTGGGGCAGCAGGACACACACACAGCCACAGACACGGTCTCCAATCTGTTCAGTTTCCAGGAGCTTCAGTCACAGAAAAGTTCTGTGTTCCAGAAAGAGGAATACTATGATTATGGCTCATCAAATCAGACTGGGTTTTCTTTCACTTCACCTCTCTTGTAACCCTAGTGAAAAACAAAAACAAAAACAAAAACAGGTGACACACAGCCAACCTGTGGGGTAGTAAGTCAGGAAGGCAAGTAGAGGGACACGATGTTTGTCCAAGTCACACTAGGAAATCAAACTGAGTGTCCAGCAGCCAAGCATTCAGTGGCATTATAGGGTAGCTGGGCTTCCCTGGTGGCTCAGTGGTAAAGAATCCTCCTGCAATGTAGGAGACTCGGGTTCAATCCCTGGGTCAGGAAGATCTCCTAGAGGAGGGCTTGGCAACCCACTCCAATATTCTTGCCTAGAAAATCCCATAGACAGAGGAGCCTGGTGGACTATAGTCCATGGGATCACAAAGAGTCAGACACAAGTGAAGGGAATGAATGCACAACACACAACAACATAGGGTAGCTAGTGGTGGTGATGGTGGTGATGGTGATAGTGGAAGAAGAGGCAGTAATGTGAGCAAGCTCTAGATTTTCCACCACATGATTCAGTGGTGCCTCAAGGGTGCCATAGCAGATATACTGGCTTGGAGAAGAACCAAAGTTTGTTGGACTCACTCCTCTACAGTCTTCTCCAAAGTACGCTTTCCCACCACTTCTGCCTCCTTTTGTTCATGGAACCATACCTACACATGGCAAAAAAATAAGGATCAATATTCCCACACCTGTCTCACCTGAGCTCCCTGGAGACCTGGCAGTGAAGGTTTCCTAAGAACCCTGTCTAAACACTTGTCTTTGAGTCTTCCTCTCTGGGGATTCCTATTTCCCTTCCTGGATCCCCAGCCAGCCAAGGCCAGGTGGTTTTCCATGCCATCACACTGAGGTCAGATTCAACCTCAGTCCTCCAAGGGAAAGGTACCATTTCCTTCCTTCAATCCCCTGGAGCCAGCCTTCCTCCTGTGATGATTGGCCTTCTCCCAGCGTGACTCATCAGCCCAGAGCCTGGCCTGGTGCTGACCCCTGACGTCTTCCTGAGACAGGGTGAGAGCTTCTGGGAGGGAAGGCAATCATTATATCATTCCCGCGACGAGGCTACATAAACACTTCCCTTCTCTTAATGAATGGGCTCCAAAGGGCAGGCTGACTAGTCTTGGTGTGGTCCACCTCAGCCAAGGGTGTGGATGAGAACTTAAACTAATGATGGCGTTGGGAACATTTAGATATCAATTTCCCAACTTTTTCTCATTACCACAAAATGTTAATACTGGTGTGGAAGGACCATCACCTTTTCTTTTTTTTCCTTTTAAAAGACGTTATGGAAGCACAATAAGAAACCACCCTATTAACAGTGCACTGTCCAAAAAGTGTCCATGTATCATATGCCTTGGAACCTAGATATGTGAAGATGAGCCTTAAAGGACACGGGAGAGACAGGCATGCTTGTAAATGAGGCTAAATAATGCAATAGCTAAGACAGTATGTGATAGCTTTGAGCAGAGGTAGGCTTGAATTGTGACCTTGAGGTAGGAAAAAGGACCACGGGAGATCAGGCATAATCAGTAGTGGGAAGAGTAGTTTAGGGGTGAAGTTCAAGGGCAAAGAAAAGGTTGATGCTATGGAGTATCACGAGTCCTGTGCAAAATGAGGAAGTGATCAGGGGACTGAACGACATGATCTGACTTTTGCGTTGGAAAGACCCCATGTATTTGGAAGATGACTGGGGTGGAAACAGAACCAGAAGCTAGAAACCTGCTGGGAAGGTACTGCGATGGTTGAAACTAGAGGTGGTGATCAGCTCAATTGCTGCGAGGGGTGTTGGGGTGGGGTGATGGGGGCAGGATGTGGAGTCTAGATTCAAATTTCTTTCAGGTATAGAACCAGAGAGTTCAATAATGGATTAGAAGAGTAGTGAAAACAGTGAGTCAAGACAATCTGTTAAGTTTCCAGCTGTAGCCATTAGGCTGTGAGGATTCTAACTGACTGAAGTGGAATATACAGGCATGAGGATCTGTTTTGGCAAGAGAATCATGAGTTCTGTTTTTGAGACATTCCAACGGAGTTTCAAGGCGGCATTTGTTTATCCATGACCTTTTGGTGTCTTGTGAGCCTGTGGGCTGGAGACACAAAAGTAGGAAGGCTGAGCTTCCACAGGGAGAGAAAAGTGACAGAACTAATTCCTAGGACCTCCAATATTTTGTGTTTCAGAGGAGGAGGCAAAGGACACTGAAAAGAAGTAGCCAGAGAGTTTTGATGAAAAGCAGCAGAGTGTGGTACCCAGAAGTGGGAGGGGCCACATGACAGGTCAGCTCCCTGGGCCAGGTGCCCTAAAGGCTCACTGTGGCAAGCGTGGCACTAAGCATTTGGTGCCAAACATCTTATTTGATCCCTGACGTGGCAGAGCTGGACTTGAACCCGGGGCTTCCCCTCTCCTAAACTCATGTTAACTGGCCCACGGCAGCCATCCTCCCCCACTCTGCCCCCCGTGTGGACTGAGAAACTCCAGGAGGAGACGGACATGGCTTTCCATGAAGACTGAACTGCAAAGCAGAGAGAGGCCCAATGCGAGGGTTGCAGCAGTGTTTTTGGACGATCCAGAAAAGCTTGATTTTCATAGGAAGCAATAATGAATGACATTCTCAGCCTTGTGCTTTAAAGCAGGGACAGGTTTTTTGAAAAGCCGATCACAGAATGTTGAAGGCCAGGTCCCCTTTGAGGATGGCAGCCAGGGATATCCAAGCAGGGACCCGATGGATGGATGGATGGAGTGACCTGTGCATTCTCAGACCTCAGAGGGGAGAAGGTACAGCCAGCACCACCGGGCCTGCTCACTGCCGGGGTCGGGGAGGTTGAGGTCAGGGGAGGTACCTGGAGGAAGCTGGAGCAGAGCCTGGGTAGACAGCCTGTGTGTGTGTCCAGCTGGGGCAGGGCTGTGGCCCTCTGCTCCTAGACCCCGAGCCTCGGTCTTGCTCTGAGGGACGCTCTGCTGCTTTCCTCCCAGAGCTGTCAGAGTCAGTTAGTCTGAGACAAACAGCCTGTGGCCTGATGCTGCGTGATTGTGTTTTATTTGACTGATTTTATTTTGGCACAAAGGCTCCAGGAAAATGCAGACGCGCTGGAGCTTGACTGTGATGGATGGAGCCGTGGGGGGGTGGGGGTTGCGGAATCAGGAGTTAAGCTGTGCCCTGAGGCAGGTCCACAGGTCCACAGGCCTGGCTGCCAGTACAGAGCCCCGCGGGTGAGGATGTGGGCCCTGCCTGACCTATAGGTGGGTTGACTGCCAGCCATGGCTCCCAGGGGGACTTCTGGAAAGCAGGGGACAGCGACCTGTGGCTTCTGGCTGGGCTTGGTGGTCTGGAAGCACATGGTCTGCAGGGCTCCCTAGGAGGATGGCTAGTTTCAGACTTGAGGTCTGTGTCCTCTGTGGGGCCACTGAGGGGAGTGGGCTGGGAAACGGGCCGTGGAGTGTTCATGCCTCATGTCTCATCTCTAAACACCCTCATCCCAACAAAGGGGTCCCCCAGGGGTCCTCACACTGTCTGACTATGAGCCTTCACTGTCCGCAGAAGCAGAAACAGAGTGATGGCCAGGCCTCACGTCCCCCTCCTCACACTCCCTGGGGGTGAGGAGTGAATTCTGTGCTCATAGATTCAGACCCCTTGCTGTGGAAGCCGGCATGTCACATGGTAAATCCCACCATCACCAACATCTCCTGCAACCATGAAATAAGTGAATGGACCTCCTTTGACTCTGTGTTTGCCTGCTGGCCATCGTCTTAGTTCACTGGGTCTTTTCTCAGCAAAACTTCAGAAAAGGTCTGTCTTCTCATTCTTATTTCCCATTCATTTCTGAGCCCAACCTCCTCTCGTCCGAAATCACCAGTGGGCAGAGGTAGGAAGAAAGGTGGGCTCTGCAGGACCTTCCCATGTCACCTCCTGGGAGATGGCAGGCCCTTCCCCTGGGCACACAGACTGGGACTGGGACCAGAAAGCCCCTCCCCCATCCTCCTCTATCACCAGAATCCACACAGCATCTGGGTGCAGGGAGGGGGGTATCTCTAAAAAATGACAATTAGGTCATACTCTCCACTTGTTTCCAAACTTCTCATTGTTGTTCAATCACTAAGTTGTGTCTGACTTTTTGCCACCCCATGGCCTGCAGCATGCCAGGCTTCCCTGTCCTTCACTATCTCCCAGTTTGCTCACATTAATGTTCATTAAGTCAATGATGCCATCCAACCATCTCATCCTCTGCTGCCCCCTTCTCCTCTTGCCCAGCATCAGGGTCTTTTCCAATGAGTCAGCTCTCTGCATCAGATGGCCAAAGTATTGGAGCTCCAGCTTCAGCATCAGTCCGTCCAATGAATATTCAGGGTTGATTTCCTTTAGGATTGACTGGGTTGATCTCCTTGCTGTCCAAGGGATTCTCAAGCATCTTCTCCAGCACCACAGTTTGAACGCAAAATCTCCCATAGTTTCCTTTTACAATCAGACAAAATCCTAACTGTCATCCTGGCTCTGACCCTGCCTACCTCTCTCATCTCCTGCTTCTGGGCCCCCAGAGCACCACCTCCTCAGACCCTGTCCTAGCTGCTCACTTGTCAGGTCTCTGCTCCCAGGTTACCTGCCCAGAGTCCTATTCTCACAACCTGTACAAAGTGGCCCCACTTTTCTCCCTGAGCTTGCCTTCTGTGAAATACCTGCCAACCATATAATTTGTGTGGTTGCATTTCTACCCCTTCTCTCCTGTGGAAGCCCAGTTCCATGAAGGCAGGCATTTTTGCATTTCTCATTAAGCATAGACGGCATGCTTGGCATGTCATGAGAATTGCTCAGTACATACTTATCAATCACTGAGTCAATAAAGGTTGCCATACGAGGGGTAATGGGGAGGCAGGAGAGTTACCGGAGAGGTGAGCAACTCAGAGAGTGCAGGCCCTTGGGTCTGTGTTGAATCTGATTGGTCTTGACCTTCTAGGAAGTGAATGAGCCACAGAAATGCTTTACCCAGTTTAGATCAAAGTTAGGTTGTCCAATGATCACTCTAGTCACTGGTGAGAGTGCCTTGTGTCTCCTAGAAACAGAAATCCCATGTGAAACATTGCAGTGGGTCACCAAGAGCCTTCAGTAGGGGACAAAGCCTGGAGGAATTCAAGTATGAGAAGGGCCAGAGAGCAAACTTGGCCCTAAGAGACCTCAAGATGGTTCATGTGTTATGAGAGGAGAGTTCCCATAGATTAGGGACAAACTTTTTAGGTAAATGAAGAAGACACATGTGTACTGCCATGCTGCCATGTGTAAAATAGATAGCTAACAGGAAGCTGCTATTTAGCACAGGGAGCTCAGCTTGGTGCTCTGTGATGACTTAGATGGGTGGGATGGGAGGGAGGAACAAAAGGGAGGAGACATATGTATACATATGGTTGATCCTCATTGTTGCACAGCAGAAGCTAAAACAACACTGTAAAGCTACTCTACCCCAATTTAAAAGACTAAAAAGAGCTTTCTTCAAACTCATATTCAGAACTCCCACAAGAATCAGTAAAAGTGGAGTGGCTTTGCTGGGCCCTGCCCCTCCACTTGGTCTCCCTTCTGCTCTTCCCCAGCAGTGACGTCCCAGTTACTCTGACACCGCCCCAGGCCCCAAGGGGCTGGGCAGGAGAACCGGATGTTGTACCACATTGTCCTTCCCTCTGCAGACAGACCGGTGCCCTCCCAGCCTGATGGACAGGATAGGGGTTACCAGTCCTGGAGGCAGGCCCTCCAGCCCCTCCACCCCTGTTTTGGCACCTTGGCTGCTATAAATACACCGTGTGAAGGTAATGACGTGATGGAACAGAAGTGGCTCCAAAGCCTGCTGGCTTGGGGCTATTGTGTCACAGCACACCTCAGAGAAGCACATAAAAAGACAAGCGACTCGGGAGGTAACTCACGCACAGACGGAAAAGGAGAGAAAAAAATGAAGGCCGAAAATGCAACAATAAACAAAACTCTTTAAGACTCCGTTCTGAGTGTTCCCGAGAGAATGAGCAGGCTCCAAAGAGGTAACCTCAGTCCCTGGAGCACAGAACATGGTTTTTATAAACTTCCACAATTCCCTGCTCCATTTTTTTTTTTTTTTTACATTTTACCCCCACAATACACTTTTTTCTTAAGGAAATTAAACACAAAACACCTACTGTACATTTAATTTAAAGAGGGAGGGGGAAAAAAAACCCAAAACAGAAACCCTCTCAATGTTGAAATGTCATTAAACAGGGTGACGCAAAGTGGAGAAGCCAGGAAATTGAGTATTTAACCTGCCACTCCGTCCCTGAGCCTGGCTGTGTGCACCTTCATTAAACATTGCTCTGCCCCAAAGCAGAAATGAAGCTTGATTCTGAAGACAAAGAGCAGAGTCAAGGAGGAACTTCCACTATAGCAGGGCAGGGCCTGAAGCTGCTCTCCAGGGCTGGGGATACAGGTAGCCTGAGGACCACAGCCTCTGTCACATGGGAGCTACTGCTGGGCCTCCACGAGGAGGAAAGAGCCCACACAGGGCAGTCTGTGCTTTCTGGGTCTTACAAACTTGGTTTGTGCATCTCCTTAAATCTCTTGCACTTTTTCTGCTCATCTCAAATCTCTCTGTTCTACAAGGCCCGGGGCATGCACCATGGTCTCTGTGAAGCCATCTCCAAGCTCCCAGCCTTTTTCTTTTTTTCAGGCCCCTCTCTGCCCTTGTGCAAATCAGTAGTTTACACTTTGAATTCTGAGTTCACGGCCACGATCCACCAGATTGGACAAATTACTAGGCTTCTTTATGTATCTTTGTCTGTGTTGACTTAAAAAAATATTCACGATGAAAAAGTTGAGAGTTATGTAATTTTTAGGACTTTGAGCCCAGGAGGCAATATCTCAAGTAACACTAAGAGAACTGCTCTAAGGAGACAAGGAGAGTAGGAGGTTATCTAGAAATTTAGTAGGGGATGTAGTCTGAACTTCAAAAGATTATTGTTAATTAAAGAAAAGTATCCCAAGTAAAGTACCCCAAGTAAAAGAATTCAGCACTTTTCTGTGTATGGGAAGACAACAAGAGTCTGGGCTCACTGAAATCATTCCTTTGATATGTACTTTGGTTAGCTGCTGGCTAGCCTCCTGTGTTCTCACATCCTGAGTTTCCTCAGGGCTCACCATGGGGAGTGGCTGCAGCCTGATGGCTGCTAGAAGGCAGGTATTTTTCCCTCCTGAGTGCCCTCAGGGCTCACCAGCTCAGTGGCTACAATTGCTGATGATTGTGATAGCCTTGTTTACTGACATGGCAGGACATACCTCACTTCTCATCTGTTAAGGTGAGCTAGTTGTGTGATGAGTGAGATTGTACCCGTGAAACACTGAGCCTGGGGTGTGGCCCGTGAGAGGCTCTAAGCCACTGTCATCTGCCTGAGTCCCCTCCTTGCCAGGCATCCGTTCAAGCACCTGAGGACAGAAACACACACAATAGTCAGGGGCCCGGACTTCACGGGCCCCCAGCCTATGGGAAAGCTCATCACATATTTGCATTTCTTTCTTGGTACCCATCACCTCTCTTTCTTATACTGGGATTGTATCTCCTGTCTCCTGCCAAGAGTGTTCCCTTTATTTTTCCCATTTGGCAGGTGAGAAAATCAAGGCTCCTGAGAGGTGAACTTGTCAAGATTCCTGCAGTAAGGACAAGGGTAGTCTGTGCTCACCCCATATCCATCAGTCGCCAGAGCCTCAGCCTCTGCTACCCACTCTTAGCGATTTGCAGACAGAATTTGGATCCTGCAAACATCAGGTGTACAGGGCTATTGAGCGTGCATTTGGTTAGCATCCTATCTGAAATTAAAGCAAGTAATGCTAGTTTGTATTTTCATCTTTCCCAGGTTTCAGTAATGTGTTTTCACAGTAAAGGAGAGATTGGGGGTTTTATGAAGAAATCATTCAGTAAGTTGTTCTCCATGTCTGGTTATATGTGTGCCCTGCTGGGGATGAATGTGGACAGCTGCTTTGTTCATCTAAAAACTGTGAAGAGGAAGTGAGGCACCCAAGCTCATCTGGACATTGGTCATGGAGTTGGTTAGAGCGCCTGCCTCCTACTCAGCTCTGAGGGCATCGGGCATGGGGTAGAGATGTCATCTTCCTGGGAGGGTAGGATGGTCCAGGCTTCTCTTTATCCTTCACCAGTGTTGCTGGGAAAACCTGGCTTAGAATCAGGCAGGTGGCTTGCAAACCCTGCAGACTGCTGAACCCAGCAAGGGCCTTCTGCATCAGGCCCTGAGGGAAGCTGGAAATTCCCATACTTAATGAATCCCTTGGTGGCTGAGGACCTTGCAAAGAACACTGTTTTCTCTGGGGGGAAGGTGGCCTTTGTGAAGCAGGCTGCCTAAACTGGTGCAGTGTCTGTCACTCATCACCACCTTCTTCAAAGATACTCACTTAGTCACTCAATGACTATTACTTAACCCATGACCATGAGCCTAGTAGATGTGAAAAAAATCTAATCTTTGCTGCTATTAATCTCCAGAGGTCAGTTTACAAAGCTAGGTGGCTAAAACAACAGCCCTTGTTTGGTATCAAAGGAAGATTCCTGGCCCAGGCCTGGGCTGGATGTGTGCCAATGGACACTGAGAAAAATGGAATAAAAACATACAAAGAGTTTCACCCAGGAAAAGCAGAAGTCCTCTCAGGAAACTACCTGTGTGCTTGAAATGATGGGCAACAGAGATGCTGTGCTTCTAGAGGGAGCTGGAAGAACTCAGAACAGGGTGAGAAACAATGAGAGGGGCGAGGGTGGGCTTCATCATAAAAATGACACCTCATTGATTTTCATTTCTGAAGTGATTGATCTGTGCATGATTTTTTCTCAAAGAATTTTAGGCAATTTACAAAAGCACATGCAATTCAATATATAAGATAAATGAGAGCAAATATACATATAATAATAAGTCCAGAGATTATATTTGGCCCATTGGGCATAAAGAAATAAATACATTTGGCAGGGTGTGTGTATGTGTTTGTGTGTGTGTGTGTGTTGGAGTGAAGAGGGTGTCTAACTCTGACCTTCCTGTTTTAGGTGTTTCATCTTGTGATTCATACTCTGTTTGGCTTTGGGAAGATTGAAGTACATTATAGAGTAGGTATTCCAAATGACTTCCAGCTCTGACATGAATTGTAAGCAAAACTAGGTTACAAAGAATTGGGAAAGTCACTGAGAGAACTTACTGACCAATGACTGGGAAGGTCACAAGTGAGAAATGGCTAGTGAGGGAGAAGGTGATGTCTTGGCTCATTGTGAGTCTCCTGCTTCCTCGCCAAGATCCTCTGGTCCCCTCTGGCCAGCAAAGCTTCCCTTCCTGTTTGTTTCTTCTTATTGGTGGTTCTCCACAAGCCTAGCCCCTGAGTCTCTGTCTCAAGTTGGTTTAACTCTTTAATTCCATGAATCTCCACAATCCACACTGTTTAGAATTAAAATTTCTTTAGAATCCTAGACAAAACAGTTGGTGTGCATCCATTTAGAAGTCATCCTTGACGTGTCCTGGAAGTTTAGGACTTGCTGAATGGGGCTTCCAATTCCTGTGTCCTATTCTTCTCTGGCCTCATCCTCCTGAAAGGGTAGCAAACCAATGGCTCCAAGAGATCTTCTCTGGCTCAAAAATCAACTATAAGAGCTAGAAAAGACCTCAGAAAAATGCATATAATCCCCCTCGTATTACCAAGGCAGAGCCAAGCCTGAACAGGTAAAATTATTTTCCAAAGTTCAGAGCTCCTGACTCTAAATCAAGGTCCTTTCTGTCATCCTGGGGCCTGGACCACTCACTGGCAAAGCCAAGGTGAGGCAGCTTCTTTCTCTGGTCAAACTCTCCTCCTCTGAAGTGCTGTGCAGCTGTATCTGGAGTGAGAAGTAAGTCTATCTAGGCCTCAGTCAGAACGAGGTCACCTGAAGAACAGCTCCCCATGCAGGGGACTTAAAGTCCACACTGTTCCCTGGATAAAGACTCACAGAAAGTGAGAGAGAGAGAGAGTTCTCGGGGAAGGAAGAGAGGTGGGTGGTCTTGGTGAGACTCTAGCTCTGATCAGACTTTGGTCTGTTGAGCCAGATGTTCCACATGAGAACTTTCTTGGACATCAGTTCCCCATGGCAGATACAGGCCCACTGTGACCAGGTCACTCTGGTCCTCAAGTCTCTTCCGATACAACCCATACTTTGGTTGTATGCCTAACCCCCCACCTCAGAATGAATATAAATAACCTCCTTTCTTGGCTAAACCTTCCTCTATCAGTCCCCAGAGAAAGGAAAAGTGCTCTTTCATCAGACACAAAGTGAAGGATGATATCTAGACTTCCAACCAGAGCTGTTTGGGGGCATGAAAAGGCCTCCATCTCTTCATTTCCAGATGTTGCTCCTCATCCTTTTGTCAAAAAGAGAAAGATCAGCATTGTTCAAAGGACTTGAGGGTCTTGAAGGGAGCCTCCATCCACCCAACAGGGCTGGTGATGTTGACCCATCAGGCCAATGACCATCAACTCTTCATCACTTGATGTGTTTGGACATTGAAGATCACGGGAAAGGTGAACCTCTCTAAGGGCAATACTGGGTCTCTGTCACCCACAATTCACCCAGCTTCCAGCAGGCATACCACGCTTCTTGGCCAGCCATCCATCCAGGGCCTCTCTGATGGTGCTTGCACCAGCAATCATTATAACTTTATTATAGCTCCTTTCAGTAAGTCGTGAATTTTTACAGCCAAATTACAAGTCTGTTTACAGTTAAGTGGCAGCAAGTACTTTTAAAGCAAGTACTGTAGATATTTTTTACGACTGAGTTTGCACATCAGAAACACAAAGTATATAGGCAGAACCCAGAACACCAGTCAGACTGCTTAGGGTTCAACTAAACAGGGTAAATAAAGGGGCTTTGTGTTTGCCTGATGAAGGCAGGTCCCCATCAAAGCAAGGCTTAGACTCCATTGCCAAACCGTGAGGTCTTTGTATATATACCAAAGATGGGTTGATCCTATAGTTTAAAGCAAAGTATTTGCTTGAGTAACTGCACTAAAATTAAGATAATCACACTGCACGTTAAAACATCATTTGCTATTGTATGATTCCACTTGAACAAGGTACATACAATAGTCAAATTCATAGAAACAGGAAGTAGATGGTGTTTGCCAGGATAAAGGGGAAGGATGAATGGGGAGTTACTGTTTAAAGGGTACAGTGTTTCAGCTTGAAAAGATAAAAAAAGTTTGGATATGGTGGTGATGGTTGCACAACAATGTGAATACCGCTAAACTTAAAAATGGTTAAAATGATGGGATTTCCCTAATAGTTCAGTGGTTAAGACTGTGCTTGCAACACAAGGGGCATGTGTTTAATTCCTGATTCAGTTCAGTTCAGTAACTCAGTTGTGTCCAACTCTTTGTGACCCCATGGACTGCACATGCCAGGCTTCTCTGTCCATCACCAACTCCCAGAGCTTACTCAAACTCATGCCCATTAGGTTGGTGATGCCATCCAACCATCTCATCCTCTGTTATCCCCTTCTCCTGCTTTCAATCTTTCCCAGCATCAGGGTCTTTTCCAATGAGTCAGTTCTTCGCATGAGGTGGCCATAGTATTGGAGTTTCAGCTTCAGCATCAGTCTTTCCAATAAATATTCAGGATTGATTTCCTTTTTTAAAATTGTAATCCACACAGTCAAAGGTTTTGACATAGTCAATAAAGCAGAAATAGTTGTTTTTCTGGAACTCTCTTGCTTTTTCCATGATCCAGTGAATGTTGGCAATTGATCTCTGGTTCCTCTGCCTTTTCTAAAACCAGCTTGAACGTCTGGAAGTTCACAGTTCACGTATTGCTGAAGCCTGGCTTGGAGAATTTTGAGCATTACTTTACTAGCGTGTGAGATGAGTGCAATTGTGCGGTAGTTTGAGCATTCTTTGGCATTGCCTTTCTTTGGGACTGGAATGAAAACTGACCTTTTCCAGTCCTGTGGCCACTGTTGAGTTTTCCACATTTGCTGGCATATTGAGTGCAGCACTTTCACAGCATCATCTTTCAGGATTTGAAATAGCTCAACTGGAATTCCATCACCTCCGCTAGCTAGCTTTGTTTGTAGTGATGCTTCCTAAGGCCCACTTAAATTCACATTCCAGGATGTCTGGCTCTAGGTGAGTGATCACACCATCATGATTATCTGGGTCATGAAGATCTTTTTTGTACAGTTCTTCTGTGTATTCTTGCCACCTCTTCTTAATATCTTCTGCTTCTGTTAGGTCCATGCCATTTCTGTCCTTTATCAAGCCCATCTTTGCATGAAATGTTCCCTTGGTATCTCTAATTTTCTTGAAGAGATCTCTAGTCTTTCCCGTTCTATTGTTTTCCTCTATTTCTTTGCATTGATCATTGAGGAAGGCTTTCTCTTCTTGCTATTCTTTGGAACTCTGCATTGAAATGGGTATATCTTTCCTTTTCTTCTTTGCCTTTCACTTCTCTTCTTTTCTCATCTATTTGTAAGACCTCAGACAATCATTTTGCCCTCTTGCATTTCTTTTTCTTGGGGATGATCTTGATCACTGCCTCCTGTAAAATGTTACAAACCTCTGTCCGTAGTTCCTCAGGCATTCTGTCTATCAGATCTAATCCCTTGAATCTATTTGTTACTTGTACTGTTTAATCATAAAAGATTTGATTTAGGTCATACCTGAATGATCTAGTGGTTTTCCCCAGTTTCTTCAATTTAAGTCTGAATTTGGCAATAAGGAGTTCATGATCTGAGCTACAGTCAGCTCCCGGTCTAGTTTTTGCTGACTGTATAGAGCATCTCCATCTTTGGCTGCAAAAAATATAATCAATTTGATTTTGGTATTGACCATCTGGTGATGTCCATGTGTAGAGTCTTCTCTTGTGTTGTTAGAAGAGGGTGTTTGCTATGACCAGTGTGTTCCCTTGGCAATACTCTATTAGCCTTTTTCCTGCTTCATTTTATACCCCAAGGCCAAATTTGCCTATTACTCCAGATATCTCTTGAATTCCTACTTTTGCATTCCAGTCCCCTATAATGAAAAAAAATCTTCTTTTGCGTGTTAGTTCTAGAAGGTCTTGTAGGTCTTCATAGAACCATTCAATTTCAGTTTCTTCAGCTTTCCTGGTCATGGCAGAGACTTGGATTACTGTGGCATTGAATGATTTGCCGTGGAAAGGAACAGAGAACATTCTGTCATTTTTGCGATTGCATCCGAGTACTGCATTGTGGACTCTTGTTGACTATCAGGGATACTCCATTTCTTCTAAGGGATTCTTGCTCACAGTAGTAGATATAATGGTCATCTGAGTTAAATTCACCCATTCTAGTCCATTTTAGTTCACTGATTCCTAAAATGTTGATCTTTACTCTTGCCATCTCCTATTTGACCACTTCCAATTTGCCTTGATTCATGGACCTAAGATTCCAGGTTCCTATGCGATGTTGTTCTTTACAGTATTAGACTTTACTTCCATCACCCATCACATCCACAACTGGGTGTTGTTTTTGCTTTGGTTCTGTCTCTTTATTCTTTCTGGAGTTATTGCTCTATTCTTCTCCAGTAGCATATTGGGCACCTGCCAACCTGGGGAGTTCCCCTTTCAGTATCCTATCTTTTTGCCTTTTCATACTGTTCATTGGGTTCTCAAGGCAGGAATACTGAAGTGGTTTGCCATTCCCTTCTCCAGTGGACCACGTTTTGTCAGACCTCTCCATCATGACCTGTCCATCTCAGGTGATACTACATGGCATAGCTCATGGTTTCATGGAGTTAGACAAGGCTGTGGTCCCTGTGATCAGTTTGATTAGCTTTCTGTGATTGTGGTTTTCGTTCTGTCTGCCCTCTGATGGATAAGGATAAAAGGCTTATGGAAGATTCCTTATTGGGGAACTATTAATAAGATTTCACATGCTGTATGGCATGGCCAAGAAAAAAAAAAGTGAAAATGATCAGTTTCATGTTACATGTATTCTACCACAATAAAAAATTATTTGGAAGCTGAAGACATATATTATTGTCTTCAGGTACAGGATAGATATTTCGGATTGGAAGAAAAAAATATATATAGTGATCCCTTTCTTAAAACAAATATTTAGCTTCCCATTCTAGTCTTGGATAACACTGATATCCAGGGTTAGTATTGTTATTCAGTCGCTCAGTCATGTCCAACTCTTTGTGAACCCGTGGACTGCAGCATGCCTGTCTTCCCTATCCTTCACCATCTCCCAGAGTTTGCTCACACTCTTGTCCATTGAGTCGGGGATGCCATCCAGCCATCTCATCCTCTGTCATCCCCTTCTCCTCCTGCCCTCAATCTTTCCCAGCATCAGGGTCTTTTCTAGTGAGTCTGGTCTTTGTGTCAGGTGGCCAAAGTATTGGAGCTTCAGCTTCAGCATTAGTCTTTCCAATGAATATTCAAGGTTGATTTCAAAAATTTAGTTATGATTATTATTTTTGTTTAGTAATAAGCATTGTTAAATGCTTATTATTTAATATACTAATCTTTTGATTAATATAAGATATTAAAATATTTTAGGTTTATCATTTCAGCCAGATTTGCCTGAGTAACAATGGAAGATGGTATTTTTATTTTATATTTCAACCTTTAATAATGCTTGAAAGTGAAAGTCGCTCAGTTGTGTCCGACTCTTTGCAACCCCATGGACCATACAGTCCATGGAAATTCTCCAGACCACAGTAGCCTTTCCTTTCTCCAGGGGATCTTCCCAACCCAGGTATCGAACCCAGATCTCCCACATTGCAGGCGGTTTCTTTATCAGCTGAGCCACTGGTATTAACGGAAGCCCATAATAATGGTTATTATTAAACAAAAAAACCCTGTAACTAAATTTTAACTTTGTTAAAATTTATAATGAAATAAATGTAATTAAGTAGAATTGAGCAATGTTAAGTGATACAGGTAGATAGATAATTGTTTAATATAAAATGGAATAAAAGTAGAATCACTAAACTTAAATGTTTTTAAGATTTTATTTTTTTCCAGTGGTCTTATTTAAGAAAGAAAGACGAAAACAAAATTATACATATTTAGAAGTACTAAACATTTTAACTATAAATAAAAACAATTTTACATGCTGTATTCCAAAGCCAGATAAGTGCTCAGATATTTCCTCTTAGGAACTCGGCCAGATATTTAGATACTATGGTTTGTTGGCATTTTTTAAAATTTTGGCTTCTAGCAAGAAAGGGGTAAGTTTCAGTCTAAGTTTACTCATTTGAAAGCAAAAATGAGACTTTGCTTTTTTGTTTGTTTGTTTTAAGGGAGTCCTTTCTGCCCATGGATTGCTATCTAAGAACAAAAATTTCCAAATAAAATTAATTAAACATAACTTCCTACCATGTGTTAAAAATAAAGCTCAACATAACAGAAAGGAAGAAAAAGCGTAGAAGTAAGTTTTAAATCTGTATGAGTTAGCTTTATTTTGGTGTTTTCCAGCTTTATTAAGATATAATGGACATATAAGTTTAAGGTGTAAACTTGATTTGTTGCACATATAAATTATGAAATGATTGCCATAGTAAGTTTAGCTAGCATATCCATCAGTTCATGTAATTACAATTTTTTTTTTTTTTGTGGTGGGAACATTTAAGATCTACTCTCTTAGCAACTTCCAAGCACATGATACAAATATTATTAACTGTAGTCACCTTGCTAGATATCAGATCCCCAAATCTTATTTGTCTTATAACTGGAAGTTTTTGTCCTTTGACCAACATCTCCCCATTCTCCCTATGCCCCAGCCCCTGGCAATCTACTAATTTTCTATGAGCTTTTTTTTTTTCTTTTAATATTCCACATAGAAATGAGATCATACAGTATTTGTTTTTCTATGCCTAACTTATTTTACTGAGCATTCTGTGCTTCAAATAATAGATCAGAGTCCTTTTCTGTGTGATAATTTCATCATTTTCAACTTCAGTCCTTTAAAATGGTAAATTCAGAAGTTCAGTTATAAAAGGAACTTCTAACAGGAATACAATTATTAAATATTCTCTTTGTTGGAAGTAAGGATTTATTCATCAGGAGAAATATTTGACCTAAGTGTGAGTGTGAGTGTGTATGTGTGTGTGTGTGTGAGTGTAGACTTGTGAGAGGGGGACTTGGTTTTCTGATGTGTGACCATGAACTTTCCTCGCTTCTGTGTTCCTTCCTGAGAACCCTGATGATTAGATTCTTTCTCAGCTCAGAACTGCAATCTCTGCACCCTGAGCTGATCTCTTACTAGTGTGTTCTGTGTTGCAGAAATCAACATCACTGAGGCAAAGTTCTATAGCAGGTGGTGCTTAAAATCTATCTCTTACCTCCCTGGGCTCAGAATTTCTCATTCAAATTGTTACAGCCTGTGAAGAACAGGTGTAACAATCCTAATGTAATATAGCCACCACTTATTAAGCTGTCATTCCATGTCAGGAGTTACGCCTGTAAAACAGTGCCTAAATGAAGCTGTCATGTAGCTTTTATTATTTTTATATGTGTTGCCTCATCTAATGCTTGCAAAAGACCCTGTGAAGTTGGCGTTATTACTCTTCCCATTTCACAGCTGAAACAACTGAGAGTGAGATGAAGCACATTATATCGCCAATGTCACAAATGGTTGCCCAAAGAGCTTGAGTCCAGATTTGTTTAACATCGCAGCCCATTCACTTCACCACAGTGTTATTTCTGGATGGGATCTTTGACTCTGAATTATGTAGAGATGAGAGAATGTGTGGACAATACCTGAGACACTCTGCATTTTATAGCTATAATCTGAGACAAAAGTCTAGCATTATCCTTACCACAAGTGAAAGAATAAAGCAAGGAAAGTTTGCTAACTGATTTATCTTAGGAGGGAGAGTCAATTCTTACTTTTAATTCCTAACACTAGTAAAGAGAAGTCTAGTTTCATTACTTTATATTTTCAAAATGCTCAAAAGTAATTTTTTTTGTAAGGTACATATATAAATCAATAAGAAAAAAAAAATCACACTCAGCCTCAATCTAATAGAAAAATGGGAAAGTCATTTTAAAAATACGGACCAGAAGTTGGTTAGGTAAATGTTGGAAGATCCTTACAATTAAATACCAAGTGACTGTTAAAACCCAGTGAATTCTTTGCAGCTGCAGAAACAACAAGGAGTTACTGAAGAAGGGAGAATTTACAAGATAATAGTGATTTTATTGAGGAGTACACTTTTCTGTAGATATGTTTTATTTCAGTTCAGTTGCTCAGTTGTGTCCGACTTTTTGCAGCCCCATGAACCGCAGCACGCCAGGCCTCCCAGTCCGTCACCAACTCCCAGAGTCCACCCAAACCCATGTCCATTGAGTCGATGATGCCATCCAACCATCTCATTCTCTGTCATCCCCTTCTCCTCCTGCCTTCAATATTTCCCAGCATCAGGGTCTTTTCAAATGAGTCAGCTCTTCTCATCAGGTGGCCAAAGTATTGGAGTTTCAGCTTCAACATCAGTCCTGCCAATGAATACCCAGTACTAATTTCCTTTAAAAAAATGACCCTGGATAGTATGGTTCCACTTTTGGAGAATATACACCAGTATATCATATGCAGAAGAAAATCTTTGGAATGAGATAGCCTAAAATACCCAAAAACTATCTCCAGGTGGTCACTTATTTTTAATTTTTCTTTATTCTCACTGCTTTTTCTAAAATGAACATATACTGCAAGCAGAGTAATAAAATTTTTATTAAGTAAAAGAGAGTGGAGACCCAATCTTTTGTTGTGGCAGAAATATAGCCTCAGCCTTTTCCAAAATCAACAGTTCCTCCTCGGGTCACCTGGGCCAGAACTCTGCCAAGGGTGGGCTGAGGTCTGGAAAGCCATAGATCACTTGGGAGAAAGGCCACTGGCCACTCGGCTTGGTTTCCAAGTGTGACTTGGACAAACAGGGTGTCCCTCCACCTGCCTCTCTGACTTACTACCCCACAGGGCAGCAGCATATAACCCCAGGTTCACTCAGCTTCTGCTCATGGGCCATGGGCCAATGTGCACTTGTTGAGTGTTGTTTTATTTTATGACAGTCAGAGCCGGTCACTAGGTACAATGAAACATGAAGACGGCAGAGGTGTGAGCTGCTGATCTCTCCCACCATATCCCAGGCAGGGGAGCGCAGGAGGGAGAGTTATCCTGAAGCATCCAGTCCTCTGGCACATGGTTGCCTTTGCCTGGCTTGACTTTCTGCATAACTTCATCTGGAATTCTGTTTTCTCCTTTTTACCTGCTTCCAGATATTTCATGAAAGATTTTGATGAGCCCACTTGTCTGGTTATTTTGGCACCTTCCAGACAGGCTGGCTCCAAGGTTATGAGGTAGTTTGGACTCATCTAGTACCTTTATCAGGGAGGTTTTCAGAAGAGCGACTTCATCTGTATGAAATTCCTACGGAGTGGAGTGGCGGCTTTTAGAGCCAACGTGTCTGAGTCTAAAAACAGCAACCTGGTTAGATGGGGTCCACCCCGGGGTGTCTTCTGGGGACATGCTCACATTACCAACTGCCTCTTTAAGTCAGGTTTCAAAGGCCTAACTCACTTTTCGGTTTCCCTGTTGGAAATTGGTGACAAGAGGGGGAGCCTCCAGAGTTAGAAAATTTCAACCTATTCTGTCTGCTCCTGTATTAGCCTGGATTTAAGGTGTTTTGATTTTTGTTGGTTGTTGTTTCGGGGTTTTTGTGTATAGTCAACATGGAATATGCTCTTCCAAGGCCTGTGAAGGGCCCATTGAGTAGATGAAGTGTCTGAGACAGGAAGTAATCATAGGCTTAACCAGAAATATATATCTCAAGCTGTAGACAGAAGATTAAGACCAAGGATGATGGATGTTAGGTCAAAATATGAGAAACATGGCAAAGTGCCCAGTCTGAGAAGAATGAACTTTTACAGGAGGATAGCAAGAATTGTAAACTTAGGCTGGTATTGTCTATCTACGGAAAAAGAGTTAACTTATCATGTGTTGGGTTTAACATTGAGTTGCCTGCTTATAGATGCCTGTAAAAATATGGACCATTTTTATAATGAGATATGAACTTGACAGTTGATTCATGTTTTTAAAGTGTTGTTGGAATGCAAACTAAGAGAGGATATAAGGGCATTTAGAAGGGATTGGAAGTAAGAATGCGTATCTATGTGCCTGATGTTGATCAAGAGTTTTAGTGTTCTGTCTGATGAATGGCATTCTTTTGGTGAATTTGACCAATCTGATCAGCCTGTGCTGTATCTATCATCTTGTAATTTTGCTCATTTGCTCGTCCAACTGAGCCTCAGTGCTTCATTATTAATGGTAATCCATGTTTCCCTTCACAAGAAGGATCCTTCATCTTTCTGGGTCCAGTACCCAGTAGAGCAGATGGCACACAAAATACATTCACCACTTTAGCCTTTATTTTATGATTGACTTTAACACATAGCAACAGTGGTAGACCCTGAACAAAGGCAAAATGCCTTTACAGAGAAACTTATATGCTTTTGTTTATTAGCCTTCGGTTGTTTTCTTGTAATAGAGACCATGCTGACACAGGATTTTGATTTAGGGAAAGCAGAAAGAAAAAATTATGGTAATACGTGTTAAAATAAGCCCGAGCTTTATTAATATATATCATTGTGCCTCCCTGCCCTTTCCAGCCCCTTCCCTGTGACCATGGCTGGCAGGCATAACTTTCCATTTTTCCTGTAGACATCCAGCAAAGTAGCCAGTAGAAACAGTGTCAGACTTTATTTTGGGGGGCTCCAAAATCACTGCAGATGGTGACTGCAGCCATGAAATTAAAAGACGCTTACTCCTTGGAAGGAAAGTTATGACCAACCTAGACAGCATATTCAAAAGCAGAGACATTACTTTGCCGACTAAGGTCCGTCTAGTCAAGGCTATGGTTTTTCCTGTGGTCATGTATGGATGTGAGAGTTGGACTGTGAAGAAGGCTGAACGCTGAAGAATTGATGCATTTGAACTGTGGTGTTGGAGAAGGCTCTTGAGAGTCCCTTGGACTGCAAGGAGATCCAATCAGTCCATTCTGAAGGAGATCAACCCTGGGATTTTTTTGGAAGGAATGATGCTAAAGCTGAAACTCCAGTACTTTGGCCACCTCATGCGAAGAGTTGACTCATTGGAAAAGACTCTGATGTTGGGAGGGATTGGGGGCAGGAGGAGAAGGGGACGACAGAGGATGAGATGGCTGGATGGCATCACGGACTCGATGGACGTGAGTCTGAGTGAACTCCGGGAGTTGGTGATGGACAGGGAGGCGTGGCGTGCTCTGATTCATGGGGTTGCAAAGAGTCGGACACGACTGAGCAACTGAACTGAACTGAAAGTAGCCAGAGTAATGCTTTTGCCCTAGGATATTGCCTAGGGCTGGGGAGAGACCAGAAGCCCGAAGAAGACAATCAATAATCAAAGGAAAACAATGCAAAGCAACCTGCTATGAACTTGAACGAAGTGCTAGGTTTTTTATTGCTCTTTTGAAAATAATCTAAATTTTGAATACTGTTGAAAGTCAATGTCAATATTTAAAAATCCGATTTGTGAGTTGCTTCAAGAACCAGTGGGTTCCTGGTGGCTCAGTGGTAAAGAATCCGCCTGCCAGTGCTGGACACGGATTTGATCCCTGGGTCAGGAAGATCCCCTGGAGGAGGAAATGGCAATCCTCTCCAGTATTCTTGCCTGAGAAATCCCATGGACAGAGGGGACTGGCAGGCTACAGTCCATGGGATTGCAAAGAGTCAGACATGACTTAACAACTAAACAACAACAATAAAAACCAGTGTTTAGTGATTGTCCATAACAGATCTTTTATGACTATTAACACAAGCAGTTAAATATGATAAGCCACTAATTGCAGTAATTAGTAAACAATAAATATTAGATTAACCTGTGCCTACTGATTTTCTGGAAGACAGTAAAGGAAAAGGAAGCAAGTTCACCAAGATCAAGCCAACTTTGGCCCTAACACTATCCGCTTCCTTTTTTTGTCATTCTTCCTTTCTTCTCTGTCCATTTACTCCTTTACTTAACAAATATTCATTAAACCACCTTAATGTGCCAAGCTGAGATCACTAAGATGAATAAGATAATCAAGTTTCCTGCTTTCTTTGCAGGTTTACTGTGAGAAGGCTCTGATGAGTGGCACTTTCTGCTGAGCAATAAGATAGAAGGTCTTGAATTATCCAAGTAAGCTGACTGCCTGAATCTACCTGTTTTCTACAATATGGATATTTGTAAAGCAGGGTCTTTCAACTTTGGCTATACTGACATTTAGAGCCAGATAAGTCCTTGTTGTACGGGACTGCCTTTATGTGGTGGGATATTTGGTAGTGTCCCTGGTCTCTACCAACTAGACACCCATAGAACCATCCAGTTTTGCCAACCAAAAATGTGTCCAGATAGAGTCAACATCAAGAGAATTCATGTTAACTAAGAACTGCTAGTGTAAAGGAACCATGAAAACGAGCTTTCTTGATGTTGTTTCTTACATTTCAGTGTTTAGAGATGGACACTAAAGGAATTATGGAGGAGGGAGGCTGTGTGTGTGTTTGTGTGATGCTGTGGGGAGGGTACACACACATATGCACACACTCATGCACCCCAGGAATCAGCTCATTTTATATGGAGATAGATGGACGTATCAACAATTTAAATTTAAGATCTGTTGGTGTTTTGTCCTAAACAGTCTTCTCCAAGGTCTTGCATTTCAAGAAACAATATTGGCTTTTATTTAACATATTTACAGCAGCGGAGTTTACTGAGGAATAAAGAATGCATCAGTTAAACTTGCTGTGACAGATTGCTTTTGTTTCCTAGAAGACCCAGGCCATATACATTATCCTACAAAAGTCTTAATTCAATGTTTACAATAGCTATCTTTCTATTAGTTTCAAATTGGCCAAATTTATGACACATTAGGGCTGTATTTTATGTTATTTGTAAATTCCTGCCCATTTTATGGGTCTGAGGTCATAATTTTACTAATTCAAATGATTCTGAAGGTTTCTGGTTGTTGTATCTTGCTCATATGACATATTGTTGGTCATATCTATGATTTATTTGCTGATGAGTCCTTGGTCAGGAACACAACTTCCAATTATTCAACTAATTATAACATTATTCTGTGGGAAAACTTCAGCAGCTGAAACTGTTGACTTAGCTAGAATCAAAAAGAGCAGCTTAATAGCAGATAAACTAAAATGAAAATTGTGTTTCGGTTGACAATCTCCAATGTTCAAGGGACAAGGACTAAGTAACTCTATCTATCATGGATGATACAGTGCAGTTTCCCATGCTGGATGGGGCCACGCTTATAGATTTTACTGTCAAGATGGCCAATTGGGAAGAATTGTTCTGAAAAATTTCCAAACTGAAAATATAATTGCTTTGTTACTACATGACACAGTAATCCGGGTTCTGAAAGACTACACACTCAGGCCGTTAAGCATATCCAAAAAAAGCTGACTTTGCCATGCTTCAGTGTGGCCTTTCATTCTCACAACAGAATGCTCCTTGGCTTTCAGGTAACGTGTACTCTATGCAAGGTCCTACTGTATTACACAGGGAGCTTGGCCCAATATTCCATAATAACCTAAATGGGAAAAGAACTTGAAAAAGAATAAACACATGTATATGTGTAACTGAATCACCTTGCTGTCCACCTGAAACTAACACAACATTGTTAATCAACTATACTCCAGGGTATAAAATAAATGTTAAAAGAAGTTGAGAACTGGATAGTCTGGATCTTTGTGGGGTTAGTAAAGTTTATTCTCTGCCTGGATCAAAAGGTAGTGCAAAGTAAATCAGAAAGGTAGAAAAGCCATATCAGAAATTATTAGAATATGGGGCAAAGTTATTTTCATATCATTGCCAAGCTCTTCCTGTTATATGCTTCCTATACAACCAAGAGGATGATTACTCATATTGTGTGGTTGCTATCTGGTACCAGAGGAGCCTTCTTCTCTTGTCATTTTTTCAAATTGTTCTGGGACAGTGCAAAGATGATCACTAAAGGAGGACTTCAGGGGTGGAAAGTATACCTGTCCTATTTCCTGAGACAGAAATTCTCTAGTAGGGAACTTCCCTGGTGATCCAGTGATTAAGACTCCACGCTTCCAATACAGGTGTCTTGGGTTCGATCTCTGATTGGAGAACTAAGGTCCCACATGCTGCATGGTGTGGCTACAAAAAAAAAGAAAGAGAAAGAAATTTTTCTGCAGGATTCCCATTTAAAGGAATGACCCAGTAAGACTTCTGACTTTGAATACTAGCCTACACAGTTCTATTTGTATAAAACATAAAACATTTCTAAAGGAGGAGCTAGAACCATTGTTTATGAATATTTAGTTTCTAAGACAGCCCTCAGACCTGAGAAATTAACCAAAAAGTGGGCTAATATGGGGCCATTTTCATTAATGCCATTCCAAAATATGGCCACAGAGGACAATAGTTCAGGAAGATTCTATCAAAGAGCAGAGAATTGGCCACAAAAGCAAAGGGTCAGAATGATTCTCAGAAAGAAGAGGGGCAGCTTGACTAGCTGAGCAGGTCCTCATTCTACTACTTGCTGTTTCTGTTCAGCTGCACATTCACTCATTTATTTAATCATTCATTCAACAAACACTGTTACTTATAGTGTCCCAATGTTACAAAATTACATGAGTGAATAAAACCAAAGTTTATATGTGCGATGATGTAGTGACTACAAGTGTTTCCCACCCACTCTGGTTTTCTGTTCTTTCTCCCCTGTCGGATTGTGTATGTTGGGTGTGTGGCTGTGAGGCGTGCCCATCACCTCATAACCCCAAATCTGAAGTGGACTTCAACCTTCAAATAAGATTTTAGTTTCTCTTGATGGGGACTGAGTGAGTATGATCATGTGGACATCAAAGAAGGAAAAAACATATACACATGGTAGTACTACAACCCCATCTTCATGGCGGGGTCTGAGTGGCATCCATGCCCAGGCTCTGCCTGTAGCGGGAGGGGCAGGGCAGAAGAAGCCTGTCCACAGCCTAGATGGTCTGCCTGCAGGAGTGGCGGGCACTCTTCACTGGAGAGAAAGTAGGCAGATGATCATTGCCCGGGGAAGTGGAAAGTGTTGCTTAACCATGAGCCTAAAGAGAAGAGAATGAAATTAGATGAAAAATAATAGCCTCCGCCACACAACCCCATTCTCCTGAAATCTTTAGTAAGAAGGAGAAAAATATAGAAACTGTATTAGCTTATTTTAGCAACAAGGCTGTGGTTATCAGAGGAGACCCAAATTAGCACAGGAATAATTTGCGTGTGTTAGAGACACTTCCCACTGATAGACCTTGCTGCCATTCTTCAGGGTGAAATGGGTAGCATCCACTGAATGAGACCAGAATCCTGGAAGAAGATGGTTGGAATAAAAGGATGGGGCAAGAATGGAGAGGAGAGGGAATGTACCCCTTGCTGCCCATCTTGGCTTCAAAAATCTCTGTTTAAACCTGACATTTTATTCTTGGTGGTTCATTCCATGGTGTTAAAATACTCGACAATCTATAGTCCCTTAGAGTCTAAATTTCACAAGGAGGGTTAATGCTTTTAATCTCTTGCACCATTGATGCAAAAATATGTTTGCATTGTCAGAAAGATCTGGTGCTTGGAGAGTTCTGAACAGATGAAAGAGTCCCACTAAAACTGGTGATGGGAGGAAAGTGGCCCTGAGCACTCTGATTCCAGAGGAATGGAGAGCCATCTACTTCACTGAGGAGTTTTTCCAGAGATTTTTCTTTCCCCTCTCCTCATTCCTGTGTGAGTCATCAAATTGCACGCCCTTATTTATCCCCCCTCTTAGGTATAGATGACTCACACATTTATTTTTGTAAATGTGACCTCCCTTCAAGCCCCACACTCATATCCCTGTGCTACCAGTCATGTCCACTGGGATGTTCCCTAGGAAATTCCAACACAACCTCATTTCCCTCAAAATCAGCTTCCATCTACCTTCTCTATGTTATTTCTTGGGCCATTATACACTCAGTCACACACCCAGGAGTTCCTTTTGTGTCCTCAGTCTCTTCCATTTTCCGTTTAATCACTTAAAAAGTCCTATTCATTTTACCTCATAAATAACCCCACCCCTAGGGGTTCTTAAATCACTTTTCATTCCCTCTTAGCTATAAATACTGTAATAACTGATTGACAAGTCTCCTTGTCCCAGTGTTCTTGACCACCAGCTGAACCCCCAAATTTATTTTCCAGATCCCTGCTCTAAGGATCTATTTGACCATCTCACTTCCTCATGCAAAACTTCTCAGTGACTCCTTGTGACCAAACTCACAAAATTCTGTCCTTCCAGAATCCTCTCCACAGTCTGGCTTTCCTTGAGTCTTTGAATTCATCTCCCTCAGTTCCTCTACCAGCCCTTCTGCACCTTCTGTTCACCTCTGATTCCCTTGAACACACCTTGCTGGCCAATTGTTTTTGTTGCTGCTTTTCTCTTCTCCCATAGTTTTTCTTACGATGTCCCCTACTTGTGCTATACAGCTCAGCCTAGGAGCCCCTTCTCTGGTGCTAGACTTTTGTTTTCAATTGCCTTCTCTTGACTCCTCTTCTGGGTTAAAGGTCCTTCTATGTGACCCTACAGTCTCCTAGGCATTCCAGGGTTCAGCAACTTATGGTTTGGCATTGAAATGATGTATGTGTCTTGCTCAGCTGGTAGACTATTTTTTTCAGGGGAAGGAACTATGTCTTGGTCACTCTTAATTCATAAGTGTTTGGACATGGCACATCCCCTGCTGTGACAAATGCTGCTTCTTTGATGTGGCCTCACATGTGAGGAAAGCATGTCGTGGGCAGGACAAAGGGTGACTGTGAATGAGACAAGAAGATCATGAGAATCCTTAGAAAGTTCAACAATGGATGCCACTTGCCTTCAACCTGCTGATATTGTCCAAAGAAAAGGGCTGAGGAACGTCCCTGGTGGCCCAGTGGTTAAAATTTCACTTTCCAGTGCAGGGGATGTAGGTTTGATCCCTGGTTGGGGAAATAAGAGTCCATGTGCCTTGTGGCCAAAATATAAAAAGAGAAGCAATATTATAACAAATTCGATAAAGACTTTAAATATGGTCTACATTAAAATTAAAAAAAAATCTTAAGAAAGAGAGAGTTAGCAACTTTTTTATAACGATGGGTAGTTTACTTGGCAGCAAAATGAACACAGGCGTGCTCAGTTTGGTGCTCAGTTTGGTCTGACTCTCTGCTATGCCATGCGCTGTAGCCCACCAGGCTCCTTTCACCATGGAATCTTCCAGGCAAGAAATACTGGAGTGGGTTGCCATTTCCTTCTCTGGGGATCTTCTCGACTCAGGGTTCAAACCCACATCTCTTGGGTCTCCAGCACTGCCAAGCAGATTCTTTACCACTTGCACTTAATCCAAAGAAGAAGAAAACGTTTGTTATAATTTCTAGCTTGAGAAAAATGTCCAAAGGCTCCTCAATCTACCCTTTTCCTAGACATGAGCACTGACCAGTCAAGATTCTTCTTTGGGACCATAAATGTCTTCTGTAAATCCACAATTTTCTCTGGTCCGACACTGTTGCCTACATCCTTGACAACTTTTACATTTTTGTTTTCATTTATCTCAGAAGTATTTTCTAATTTCCCATGTGATGTCTTCTTTGCCCCCATTGAATATTTAAGATGCTGCTATTTTATGTCCACATATTTATATATTTTTCAAATGTATTTCTATCACTGATTTCTAATTTTATTTCATTGCATAGGATGTTATGTTTTATTTGATTTCAATCCTTTTAAATTTTCTGTGACTCCTTTTATTGCCTAACATGATCTATCCTACAGAATCTTCTATGCACTTGAGTATAATGTGTGTTCTGCTCATGTTGAGTGACATCTAGAGTTGTGTGTTAGATCTAGTCACTTTCTAGTGCTTTTGAAATCTTCTATATCCTCATTATTCTTTGCAATTGTTTTAACCATTATTGAAAGTGTTGTATCAAAGTCTCCAACCATTATTGATGAGTGGTATATTCTTCCCTTTCATTATGTTAGTTTTTGTTTTCTGTATTCTAAGGCTCTGAACGTATGTGCACATGTGTTTATAACTGCTATGTCTTCTTGCTTATGTAGAGCAACATGTTCTACAGCAGATTCTTGCTGGAATAAAGAATAGCAGCAAGAATGTGAAGTTTTATCCTAACCAGTATGCAGCAGGACAGCCTCTTGTCCTTTAGCCAGTGAAGCCTCCATTGCCGTATTGAAGACCGCAAAGAAATGACTAATGTTCTGCTGTTCTGTGTTTAGCAAACTGCAGACATACCCTTAGGCTGGTTTGCTTCTACAAAGCAACCCCACGGATGTCTTGGAGGTCCTGTGATATTGCACAAGTCTGAATGCCAAACAGAAAATAATTTTTATAGTTTATCTATTTGTTATAGTCATGCCTTTCCTTCTACACAGGAAATTACTCAGGTGGCTATATCTTAAAAAAAAATTGCCACCCATGATCACCTTCCAAGGTAGTTGCAAGATGGGTCACTAATGCAACATTTAGCAGATAACTTTCTCCCTCAGTCTATGATTCATGTCACTCACACTGGAATGTACCCCACAAACAGATTTGGTGTCAAATCTGGCAGTTACCCTGCTGCCCCAGAGATCTTTGATGCTCCATTGCCCAATTGCTAGTGATGACCACTAGGTTCTAAGCCATTAGATTCATGAGGTAGGAAAAAACAACTACCCACAAAAGGGCATAGCTCCTCATCTGCACTCCTTGCTTCAAAGGTTGCTTCTCATAGTGACCTTGGCTATTTCTTTGGAAGCTGAGACTTGAGGTATGTAGATCTTGTATTCATGTCAGTCTTTTGTTCCTGTATGAATTTATTCTTACAGCAGTCATTGTATATAATGGCATCAGTATTTGGAAGGAGGATCCCATTAGTGCCATCAAAAGGATGCTCCATTTTGCTTCCAGGTCCAGACAATAATGTTTGAAACCAGAAAAAGTCTTGCACAATACACAAGCATTCCAGATACTGCAAATACTTTTCAAGTGTCCATGAATCTAAGAGATGTTGGAAATTCAGAGGACTGAACTTTAAAGGCACTAAAAAAAATTTTTTAAGAGAAATATTGCAAATATATGGTGTATCAGCTTGAAGAAATTTGGAGTGTCTTTTTCCACTTGTTCTTCTTCTAATCTTCCTCATGCCTCTAGATATTTTCTCTTTTTTATTTTGTTTTAATTTGGGGGGCCAATGCTTCATGGCCTGTGGGATCTTAGTTCCAAGTCTAGGGATTAAACCTGTACCCTCTGCAGTGGAAGCATAGAGTCCTAACCATTGGACCACCAAGGAATTTCCTTATTTTTTCTTGAATGAAATTTTCAGTATTACATTGCATTTCATTCTGTGTGTATATATATTCGTCCTTCCATACTAGCACATTGTTTCTCCTCCAGAGCTTTAATGCATTAGTTCACAAACACATACATGTATTTGAGTGAGTATTCAGCAGTCATATATATATCAATGGCAATATGACAAGTCATCTGAGCTGGCAGATCTAAAAAGTACTAACTTACTCTAAGGATTTTTGAAGTTGAATGTTTATTCTTGGAAGATTGGGATATTTCCTTAAGAAGGGAAAAATACTATGTACTCAGATGGTACGAGGAAATAGCAATCTCATGGTTTACTGTAACTGAATATGAATTCTCCTCACACCCCCCATACTCAGGTCACTTTCAGTTACCTAGTGAAAAAACATTTAGAAATAGTTGAAAAATCTTGAATTGCAGAAGTTCCCTGGTGGACTAGTGGTTAGGATTTCAGGCTTTTACTGCTGTGGCCTGTGTTTAATCCCTGGGGTGAACTGAGATCCAAGAAGCCATGTGGAGTGACCCCCCCGAGCCCCACAAAAGAAAAGTTTCAAATGGCTTCAAACTAGAGTAAAGTTTGCCAAGTCTGAGGTGACTTTTTTCAAAGGCTAAGCTTTTTGTCTACAAATTGACCGTGAACTCCCTCACCGAGGACTCCATTATCCCTGCAGAACCTTGTCATCTGTCCCTTGCTTTTCTCCCTTGTTATGTCATCCCATTTCTTGGCCTAGTCTTCTGCTATGGTAACCTTCATTTCCACATTTTTATTGCTGAAGAGGCAGTGGGGGTCTCAGAAAGCCCTGGCTCTTCTATATTTGCTTCAAATGAAATCGAACCTAAGATAGAACTGAGCTGGGGGCTTGCTGTCCCCTTTCCTCCAGTGGACAGTTGGTGTCTCCAGATCTTTCAAGTTGAGTGACACCCAGTTCAATAGCCTCCTCTTCAAGAATTCGCAGCCTGTACTTTGTGGACCCCTTCAAAGACATATCATACACATATGCACACTTACAGATATACACAGACACACAGCAACGCTAACAAACAAACTCAAGAAAATAGCAAGTTTTGCCTGGGTGGCAGCAACTTGCATGGCTGCTGAGGAGTTCCAAGTTGAAAAGTCCATCATCAGTATCATGAAAACAGTATGCTCTTCAGTGGGAAATAGGTGGATGACTTGGCCCTTCCTGGGCAGATCACACAATGGCTCCAGGTTGACTTTTGATAAGGGATGTGGCAGAGTTCAGTGTGCTTGTTAGATAGAAATGCCACAGATCAGCTCCTGGAAAGTTTTCTACCCTAATCAGCCTCAGTCTGTTTATTTTCAAATCTACGTGTCGCTCTTTTAGGCAGATTTCCAGAGGGATCATCTGGAGGTAAGTGTATTTCCAGCTTCCTCCCCTCCTAATAATGGCCAAGAAGAAACTGACCCAAGCAAAGGAGTTGTACTTTAAGCCTCCACGGCACCTTTGCTGGAATTTTCCACAAGTTCCTTATTCTAAGTTATACTATTTCAAATTGTACCTAATTCTTAATTATTTGAATGATTTCCACATGTATGATCACACTTGTTTCATTTTCAAGTATTTTGGTTTGTGCACCCAGAAGTAAGAGATGTTTTTAGCAGATATATATAAATATATTGTTGGCTGCCCAAGTGCAGGCTGTCACCAGGCTGCTCAGCCCACTGAGCACAAATGTGTCCTTTCTCAAATCAGCTTCTGATTTATGAGACAGAAATGTTCCTCATTGATTTTTACTTTTCCAAATGCAAGTAATCCATGGTCTTCTCCAATATTAGGCTCTAATTAGATAACTTTTTGACATCAATTTTTTTCTCTACTTTTAGGGATATGTCTCTGGAATATGTCTCCAGAAACCCGAACAGCAGGATATACTTTCATGCCTACCTGGAGCCAATTTGTGCTGGGGAAAATTGTTTGTGTTGTTCTCCTTAAGAAGGGCTGTGTTAAATTAAATGGAACACTCCTTTCCAAATGTATTTACATACAAAATTTAATAATGTTAAATGGCACTCTACAGAATAAATATGGGGAGGTATTACTTGCATATATTGATAGCCTCGTACAGCTCCTCTGGTTCTATGTGATCCTTTGTGTATACTGGTTCTTTTCATTCTGGTAGGACATATGTATTCAGGTGCTCTAGAAGGTATTCCAAATCATCAGGTTAGCAGTTTAAAATAAGTGAGGTCAAACCCAACAGCATTTTATGGTGTTCAATATTTTGACCCTTTGAAGAGATGTCAAGTATAAATTTAGTTCACGGTTACATGAGACTGACTTACTCACCTATCTTGGGTAGCACCAGGAGAGATTTCCTGGACTTGTTGAGAGCAACCTTGAAGTGATGTCTCCCAGCCCATTGAATGACAAATTGAACAAGGAGTGTTAGGAATTCTGAACAAGGTTTTCATATTATATGTAGTATTTCTCATTGTGAAGATATTGAAAAGTCTTTTTAACTTTCCTATTTGCTTCCTATCAGTGAACCATCGAAAAATTGAAAAAGATTTGACTCACTATGTTTGAATGACTATGGGTTATTCTTGGTTGGGAAGGTCTTTGAGGGTGAAAAGAAAGTTCCATTTAGGTCAAAAGAATAGTGAATGAAGGGAAACAGAAAGAAACTTGCTAAAATTTAAACTTAATTTTAAACACTGTATTGTACCCTAAAATCAGATATATAGCCAATCTTTGTAGGGACTTCTAGGTTGACTGTGCTGACCAGTGAGAGGGCAGGTTCTGAGACACAGATTCTGGAGAGGGGTTGAGAACGTCACCCTTTATCATAGGCACTAGTCTTCCTCTGCTTGGGACCCAGCCACCCCACATGACAAAGCTCACATTGTAAAACCTCATCAACAGTGAGCAGCACTGGGTGAGCATGCCCTGTCCCTCAGAGACATCCCAATCTCAGTCTCTGCAAGTCCACAGAGATGATCCCAACTCATAGGCCCCAAGAATATACTCTTCTGTGATTGCAGAAGGTGCATACTTAATACTTCATATACTAGAAATAACTTCCAGTGAGAAGTTGTGTACATATTTACCCCTAAGGCCTAACTCCACGGGGAGTGGGAAAGTCCATGGATGAGGAGTGGAGTAGCTGCCCACCTGCAGCTTGGTTGAGGTGGTTAAATTTTTGTGGTCTAGAACAGGAATCTGCTTTCAACTATTTCATCACACTGCTGGTCCTCCACAGCCCCCACTGAAAAGGCTACAGCAAACTACCTGTGATCTAGTCTCAACAAGAGTGTCTAAAGGGTAAGCATTCCATTTGTGCTTCCACTAAAGCTGGGAAGACAGAAAGCTTCACACTTGAGTTTAAAAAATGTCCTAAATTAGATTTTGTTTTCATGCTGTGCCCTTGATTTTTAAGGGGACTGTGTGGCATCTTTCCCTGTAGCTCCCATCACTCAGTGTTCCCCAGAAGAGACCCTACCAGCAGGATTGCCTTGAGAAACTAACACAAGAAAAATACACTTGCTTCCCTGTAGAACTAGTACCTTTCTTCTTTGTTGTTCAGCCTCTCAGTCATGTTCAACCTTTGCAACCCCATGGACTGCAGCATGCCAGGCTTCTCTGTCCTTCACCATCTTCCAGAGCTTGCTTAAACTCATGCCATTGAGTTGCTGATGCCATGCAGCCTTCTCATCCTCTGTCATCCCCTTCTCCTCCTGCCTTCAATCTTTCCCAGCATCCAGGTCTTTTCTAATGAGTCAGTTCTTTGCATCAGGTGGCCAAAGTATTGGAGTTTCAGCTTCAGCATCAGTCCTTCCAATGAATATTCAGGACTGATTTTCTTTAGGATTGACTGGTTGGATCTCCTTGCAGTCCAAGAGACTCTCAAGAGTCTTCTCCAGCTCCACAGTTCAAAAGCATTAAGTCTTTGGCACTCAGCCTTCTTAATGGTCCAACTCTCACATCCATGCATGACTACTGGAAAAATCATAGCTTTGACTAGACAGACCTTTGTCGGCAAAGTAATGTCTCTGCTTTTTAATAAGCTGTCTGAGTTGGTCATAGCTTTTCTTCCAAGGAGCAAGCGTCTTTTAGTTTCATGGCTACAGTCACCATCTGCAGTGATTTTGGAGCCCAAAAACATAAAAAGTCTCTTACTATTTCCTTTGTTTCCCCATATAGTTACCATGAAGTCATGGGACCAGATGACATGATCTTAGTTTTCTGAATGTTGAGTTTTAAGCCAACTTTTTCACTCTCCTCTTTCACTTTCATCAAGAGGCTTTTTAGTTCCTCTTCACTTTCTGCCATAAGGGTGGTGTCATCTGCATATCTGAGGTTTTGATATTTCTCCCGGCAGTCTTGATTCCAGCTTGTGTTTCTTCCAGTCCAGTGTTTCTCATGATGTACTCTGCATATAAGTTAAATAAGCAGGGTGACAATATACGGCCTTGATATACTCCTTTCCCAATTTGGAACCAGTCTGTTTTTCCATGTCTGGTTCTAACTGTTGCTTCTTGACCTGCATACAGATTTTTCAGGAGGCAGGTAAGGTGGTCTGGTATTTCCATCTCCTTTAAGAATTTTCCATACTTTGTTGTGATCTACACAGTTAGAAGGCTTTGGTGTAGTCAGTAAAGCATAAGTTGATTATCCTGGCAATCTTGATTCCACCTTGTGATTCATCCAGCTTTTCTTCTTATGGGATGATAAAGCTGTACCTCCCATTTTTTGCATTGGCTACCTTGGGACTTAAAGCCTAATTTTTATGTGTGTAGCTGTATGAGTACATAAAGCCTGTGTATTTACATTATTTTGTCATCTTTCCTTCTTTTCTTTCTCTTTTTCCTTCATGAATTTGTTTTAGTCCTACTCTTATCAATTACTCTGAGAAAGGGATGGAGGTACATCAATAATGATTAAAAAATAGAGCAGTGTTCAGCAATTTTCAAAGTAAAGATTGTTTCACCTCACCATGACTATTGGCCAATTTCTAATGACAACACTGTAAATCATATTTATTGGTTATTGAATTAATTATGAATTGAGTTGCACATGGTGTTTCTTTTAAAGTATTATATATATATATATATATACACATTAAAACACAGAAAACAAATTCAAAAATACTTTTGTGATTTGATTTGTTTCAGGAATTTGTCAATTCTACTTCTTAAAGATAAATTAGACCCTTTAGAAAGAACTGATGTTGGAAAGAGACCCATGGTTTGGTGAAAGAGTTTCTGAAAGAAACAATGGAGAGAAAACATATGAAACCATTCTAGAAACTCTTTCAGTCAGTCTAGAGATGTTTAACATAGCTGCTTATCTATAATCCAGAAAGGTGAACTTGTGCATCCAACAGATCTGGTAGTTCTTCCCTTCTGCCATCTTTTGGAAAGTTTGATGTTTACCATCCCATGATCCTGGATACGACCAAAACCTTGCTTTTCCCAGCTCAGTGTCTATAGCACACAACTTAGGAGTGACTCAGACAATCTATGTGTTGCCCAAATGGGGTAAGAAAGGACATGCCTTGGGCAATCTCTCCTGTTACTGCCAAGTCCTGTGCTCTTTTTCCCTGTAACCACTGCTTCTGCACAGGTCAGAGCACAGTCTCATTGGCAGGGAAAATGTGCTGCCAGGCCTCCCAGGGGTGGGGATGTTATCCTTGTCACAGCTGGAAAAGAGCAAGTTGAGGTTGGATCACAAAGTGTTATTGTAAGCCACCAAGTTCATGTGTAAGAAATGAGAGAATTGCAGAATCTCCACTGAATGACTAAGACAAGCACAGAACCCCTGAGTGCAGAGTGCATCTCATAAGAAACTGATAACCAGATCTGCCCACACCCATGTAATTAAAATAAAATCACCTCTTCCCCACTTCCCAATCTCATATTAATACATCCCCACCCTCAATCAAAATGAAGTCAGTGATATACATGTATAAATTCTGGTTTTGCAGCTTTGACTATCCTTTCCCAAATGATGAGAATTGCTGGAAATAACAGTGATTTCTCAACTAGAAATACACTAAGTAACTATAAAATGTCACTCCCCAACTATTTCTTCCCTAATATAGAGGCTAGGACTGAAATCAAATGAAGAAAAATAAATATGATGCTTATTTCTAATTTGTGGGGTGCAGTTTTAATAATTTCAGTAGATTTCTATATAGCCTACCCAATTTTTTTTTTCCCTCTTTCATGGCCTAATGAAATTTCCAGGTGAAACACACACTATTCTGTGAACAATGGACATGACAAGGGCTGGAACAAATTCTTTCTGTCCATATCTTTGAGTCTTATTTACCTATTTCTCTGAAACTAGAATGAATGAAATAGGATAAGATAGATATCTCTGACATTTATGAAATAAACCCTTCTACAACAAACCAGTTGTTTATAATATTCATAGACTAGGTCATAAACTGATCCATTGTCTTTATCTGCTCATGACTTTGGATCAAACAATGAAACTGAGTTTGCTGAGTCAATGGTGAGGAGTGCTTCAAGGTCAGCCTCCTGCTGTTGTCATGGCTGAGCTCAAACCAGGATGGCAGTTAGTCACCATCAGGTAACTATGCTACTTACGTATGTGTGATCTGGCCGGTGGTCCCGGCTCAGGGTAGCTGAGGAACTGACCCAGTGTGGAGTCAAGACTTATTAGTTTCCAACCTTGACGAGACCACCTCAGCGGTGACGGGCAGATCCTGAGGCCGAAAGAGACCATCAGGTAACAGAACAAAGTCCTCCAGGGCTTGTGAAGAAGAAAAGTCATGCTAATCATAAGACAGAAGGCTGGGCTGGCTAAATGTAGCAAGAGGATGCATGATTCAACGTTTGATAAGTCAAGAGGAAGGAATACAAAGCAAGGTGAGCAAAAGTGTTCTCAGAAACAAAACCTCAAGTAACAAGAAGGCTGCTGCTGCTCCATCTTGGAGGGCTGTCTGCCATAGACCTGCTGCAGTGCGTGGGAAGATTCCCACTTTGAGAGCTGCCAATACCTGAAAGGCCTAAGGGAGTTTAAAGCCCTCCTCATGAGCCTCTCCAGTGGCCTGCTTGTGGTCCTCTGGGTTCTGAGTTACCCCTAGAGACCCAGTCCCTTCCAGCAGCACCCCGTTATGTCTTCCTTCCCGCTCTAACCAGCTGAGAGGCCAGCTAAGGGCAATGCCGGTGTCAAGATGGCTTGTTCTGCTCCTGACTTAAGAGAAAGCCCTGTAAATACCACTGGTGGTGGGCTGTTGCAGAGCCTTTCTTGGCAAAAATCCTTGTGCTAGAAATGGTTCATCAAGTCTTATCACAGGATCTGTCTCAATGTTTTAACATATGTATACCTATGACTGATTCATATCGATATTTAGCAGAAAATAACAAAATTCTATAAAGCAATTATTCTTCAATTAAAAAATTTAAAAAATACATAGCAACAAAAACCCTTAAAAAACAGAATACAACCTATTGGGAAACACTGTTATGCAATGCCCTGCTTCAGATAAGAGATCATCCCAAAGCAATAAATAAAAGTGCAAAGTGTTAGTCACTCAGTCATGTCCAACTCTTTGGGACTCCATGGACAGTAGCCCACCAGGCGCCTCTTTCCATGGAATTTTCCAGGCAAGAATACAGGAGTAGGTTGCCATTAGAAGATTCCATTCTCCAGGGATCTTCCATACTTAGGAATTGAACCTGGGTCTCCTGAATTGCAGACAGATTCTTTACCACCTGAGCCACCAGGGAAGCCCCTTTAGAATCCAATCCCAAATAATAAATCTTCAATAGAATCTAGAAACCTGTTGCCCAGTTTCAGGTCCACATCTTATTGGATCAGTCATTCTGTCTAAAGATTTTTGTATGCTTTATTTTCTTCATCTGCTTTGATTTGCCTGAGTTAACACTGATTTCTATCTTTGATTGTTTTCATTAATAAATTACTGAAAAGGCTTAAAGCACTTTAGTATGCCCAGTTCCTACGATAATATTATAAAGCATAGTTATGCTGTTAAGGTAAGGTAAGGTGAAGTCGCTCAGTCGTGTCCGACTCTTTGCGACCCCGTGGACTGTAACGTACTAGGCTTCTCCGTCCATGGGATTCTCCAGGCAAGAATACTGGAGTGGGTTAGCCATTTCCTTCTCCGAGGGATCTTCCCAAACCAAGGATTGAACCCGGGTCTCCTGCATTGGAGGCAGACGCTTTAACCTCTGAGCCACCAGGAAAGCATTTTACAGGGTTAGTTATTCCCGATGGCTTTTGTCCCAGGGATATGGACTTAAAGGCTTTCTCCCTCCAATGGCGGTAGAAGGGTGCTGCTCTGTGTCAGACAGAAACAAGTATTTCCAGAGCACGATCCTTTGTAGGTAAGAATAACCTGATTCATTCCTTTCTGGGCAACAAAGTATTGATGGCAACACACTGAGTCTGTCAGGTGGGGTTCTTAATTTAGAACTTTTCAGAATTAAGATTTGATAGTGGGATCTTCCCTGGTGGCTCAGTGGTAAAGAATCCACTTGCCAATGCAGGAGACACAGGTTCAATTCCTGATCTGGGAAGATCCCCCATGCTGCTGAGCAACTAAGCCCGTGGACCACAATGATTGAGCCTGTGCTCCAGAGCCTGTGTGTTGCAATTACTGAAGATCCTGTGCCCTAGAGCCCATGCTCTGCAACAAGAGAAGTCACCTCAATGAGAAGGCATAACACTGCGACTAGAGAAAAGCCCACTCAGCAATGACAACCCAGCATAGCCCCAGATAAGTAAATTTTAAAAATCATTTTTAAAAAAGATTTGATAGTAGGAGTGAACTCATGCACTGAAGTTTTAACTGTATTTTTTTCCCTTTATGTATAGGTACTCTTTTTGTGCCCAGTGTAGACTAGATGTGGATGGTACAAATATAAAATGTGGTTTCTGCCTTCAGAGAACTCACAAGCTACTAGGGGAGAAAGTCTCAGATAAAAGCACAGGATGGTAAGTATTTTGATGAATTTGCCTACGATGGCATTGGACTCTGAGGAGGCAGTTCTGACACACTTCCTGGAGGAGCAGAATCTTGAAATAAGCATTTGCCTGATGGGTTTAGGGTAGTGGATTCCATAAAGAAGGACAAGGAATCAAAAGGAACAAATCAGGATGGTTGGTTGAGGGGGATAACATCAAAGAAGCGTGGTGACACTGCAGGAGCTGACGATGCTTCCTTTTGTCATTTGAGAGGTTCTAAAGTATTTGCAGCAAAAGAGTGACATGCTCTGATTTGTGGGCGCTTTTTTTTTTAAGAAAAAATAATGTGGCAGCAGAGTTATATATGGGTTCAGAGATGTGGAAGGGAGACAGAGACCAGTTTAAAGATGAGTGCAATCTCCAGAAAGATGCCGGGGAGGACCAAGATCAGGCCAAAGCAGGGAGACAAGCTGCAAGGGTGGCATTCGAGAGATTTAAAAAGGATTCATGTAGACATGAGTCAGACTTTGTGGATGAATTATGGTACAACTCATAGTGGTGGCAGATCATATTTTTAAATTTCAGCTTTATTGAAGGATAATTGACATATAAAATTATAAGATATTTAATGTGTACATTGTGATTTGAATCATGTATACATTGTGCAAGGGCTCCCCTCATCTAGTTAATGCACACACCCATCACTTCCTTTTTTGTGTGAGAATATGATACAGTGATATCCACCAGATATCCTCAGACCTTATTCATCTATAACTCAAGTCTTAACAGCCTCTCTCTATTTCTTGCAAACTCCTAGCCCCTGCAACCACTTTTCTCCTGTCTGTTTCTATGAGTTTGACTTTTTAAAAAACCCACATACAGGTGATATCATGCAGCATTTGCTTTTCCCTGTCTGGATTATTTCACTTAGCATAATGCGCTGAGGAATTGATGCTTTCAAATTGTGGTGCTGGAGAAGACTCTTGAGAGTCCCTAGGACTGCAAGGAAATCAACCCTGAATGCTCATTGGAAGGACTGATACTGAAGCTGAAACTCCAATGCTTTGGCCACTTGATGCAAAGAGCCAACTCATTGGAAAAGAACCTGTTGCTGGGAAAGATTGAAGGCAAAAGGAGAAGGGGGCAGCAGAGGATAAGATGGTTGGATGGCATCACTGACTCAATGGATATGAATCTGAGCAAACTCCGGGAGACAGTGAAGGACAGGGGAACCTGGCGTGCTGCAGTCCATGGGGGCGCAAAGAGATGGACACGACTTAGTGACTGAACAACAACAACAAATGCTCTCAAGTGCTCTTTTCACTCAAAAATATACTGTTATATTATTTTCATGTCAATCAGTATGCACTCTGAAGTAATTTAAAATGCCTGCAGCATTCTTTGGGTACATGTATACCATAATTAATCTAATCATTTTCTACTTGGAGGTCATTTAGCTTCATAGCTTTTACTAAATAATGCTGTCTTAAGTGACAGGTTTGGAACTTGATTTTACTCACTTACCAGCTCAGAAGTAAACCTGTTGCTGTGTTGTGGATGCTGGCAGAAGACACAAGACACTGGGATCAGAGACAAGGGACTTTATTGCCTATATCACCAGAGACAGCAGAAGCATCAGCATGCCACTGGTTCCACTGGCCCCCAGGAATGCTAAGAAAAGAAGTAATTCCATGGACCCAGATGGATGCTGTGAATGTGGTAGGTTGGCATTGCAGCTGAGGAATATGAGGCTTTGGGAATCTACTTCTGCTGTGTAAGCAGTAGGCAAGTCCTCTGTCCCAGGAGGAGACATTACCTCATCGTTCAAGGACACTTGCTTTAAGCACCATTCTGAGACATGGCCTGGGAAAGAAATAGGATGCTGCATTCTTGGCCTATCCAACAAGGTGTGTAGGAACACAAGAGAACCATGAAGGACTATCTCTGAACAATAGCCATCCTTTTCTATACATTTGAAAATATCTTTAGGAGGGAATTCCCTGGAGCAAAGTGTTTATAACTCGGTGCTTTCACTGCTGAAGGCCCCGGGCTCGATCCTTCGTTAGAGAACTAAGATCCCACAAGCCATATGGCCAAAACGAAAAAAAAAAAAAAAAGAATGGAAAAATATCTTTAGGATAAATTCAAAGGACTGGAGTTACCCAACCAAAGAGTTTATACTGCTGTAGACATTCTGTACCTGTTACTAGATGACTTTCTAGAAAATTCCTCTTGTAAGTTTGCTTTCTCAGTTATTTTCTAGAAAATGACTATTGTTGTTCCTTTGCTGGCTCAGGAATGACATTTCTCATGTGAGCTCGCAGGTCCATGGTGGTGTTCTCTGCTTTTCTGGGGATATGTCTCATTGGAGCCAACAGGGTATTTTAGCGGAGCCATTTCCTGATTGGTGTCAAGCTGAAAAGAGATCGCTTGCCTCAGGTTGGTGGGAACAGGAATGCTAAGATAAGCAACAGCATGGCCTCCCCTTCCCGCTGGCCTCCCCACCCACCCTCTCAGCCTACAGCAGCTCGTATCTCTTCCTTTTCTGGAGGCCCAGGTCCTTGTTTTCTCATTTGATCTCACACTACAGACAGGTGGTACGTTGTGTCTGTGTGCTTGTAGGTGAATTTTAATGACATTTCAAGGTATCCTGAAAAAACAAAATACTTCTTTGGATTGCTTTTGTCAAATAATAAAATTATTTGACATAAGTCTCATTGAAACCAGATGTGGAAACATGCAATTCTTACTTTTTTACTATCCTTCCCTGGGGGCTCTTGGCTTATGCCAATCTGAATTTTGATGTTGAAAGCCTCAGGGCTCTCTTTTTTCCAGGTGTGTTGTCTTTCATATATTGGGAAACTCTGGGAGAGGACCCTTGAGCAGTAGCTAACACTGTTAGAAGCAAGACTAAACCATCAGAGATTTAAATCAGGAGGGGAGACTGGTTCTTGGATCAAGTCCTCTCCTGGACTAGGACATGGGCAGGCATCCTGATAGTGGCAGGACTCAGTGGTTCGGGGCTTGGGAAGCTCTTTTTTAATTTTTTTAATAGATTTACTCATTTATTCATGGCTGTGCTGAGTCTTCATTGCTATGTGAGGGCTTTCTCAAGTTGCAACAAGTAGGGGCTGGTTTTGGTTGAGGCACAGGGGCTTCTTACCGCAGTGGCTTCTCTTGCTGTGCGGCATGGGTGCTAGGGCATGTGGGCCTCAGTAGCTGCGGCCCATGGACTCAGTGACTGTGGGACATGGGCTTAGTTGCCCTGCGGCATGTGGGATCCTAGTTCCCAGGCCACGGATTGAACCTGTGTCCCCTGCATTGGCAGTGAAAAACTTAACCACTGGACCACCAGAAAAGGCCCTGAAACTCTGCTTTTATCACAGACTTTTCCTATGACTTTGGTGTATTCACTTCTTTTGGGTTTCCTCTTCTGTTAAACAATGTCCTGATGCCTCAGCAGTAAAGAATCCACCTGCGGTGCAAGAGACACGGGTTCAATGCCTAGATCAGGAAGATCCCCTGGAGGAGGAAATGGCAAACCCCTCCAGTATGCTTGCCTGGAAAATCCCGTGGACAGAGGAGTCTGGTGGGCTACATTCGATGGGGTCGCAAAGAGTCGGACACGGCTCACACCCTTCTGTTAAGCGAGAATACAAATTTCTGACGCTGACCTCAGTTAGAGAACCACCTGAAAAGCCCTGGCTTTTACTTACTTGTGTGAGACCCAAGTAGATCCCCAGGCACATTTTATATCCCACGAGAGCCTGTCTCCTTTATCCACATGCCTTACCCCAACCAGTGGCTCTCCATTGTTTCCACGTGCATCCTTTGAAATACCCATTGGCCAGATGGGGGATCTGCTTGATGTGGATAAGCTGGGCGCTCTGCAGGGGGAGACCCTGAGTGCTGTGTCCTCCAGGTGGTTTAATTTTGCTGCCTACCAGGGAAGACCATTCTTTTCTACTAGGATGTTTGAAGGAAAAGTCCGTAGTACCTGAAGAGCCATGTTTGAAGAAGACCGGCCCTAATTTTCTTCTGATTTTGTGATGTCTGTAAGGAGTGTCCCGCAGGCAGGAAGGTTCAGTCATTGTTACTGTGTCAGTGTTCATGTCTCCCAGCCCCCGAGTACTCATACATGAAAACCCCAACCCCCAGTGTGACTGGATTTGGAAACAGGGCCCGAGAGGAGGTGGCAAAGGTTAAATGAGTTCAAACAGCAGGGCCCTAATCTGACAAGGTTGGTGCCTTCATAAAAAGAAGAGGATATACCAGTCTTTTCTTTCTCCACCCTGTGAGGCCACGGCAGAAAAGCATCTGTCACAAAGTTCTCAGCAGTACTCTAACCTGCCGGACCTTGATCTTGGACTTCCAGTGTTCGGAACTGTGAGAAAAGACATTTCCGTTGTTGAAGCCACACAGGCTGTGGTATTTTGTTATGGCAACTGGAGCAGATAGACAAAGCTGTGTAAGCACTCCAGAAGCAGCCACCATTACTGGGCAGGAGGGAATCCAGTCACCATCCAAGACCGGCATTTCACTCTGACTGGTTTCAAACCAGTCTTCTCAGATCGCTTCTTGGGAGAAAACAAATGCTAGGAGAACCAAAAAAATAAAAAGCTGAGGATGTGGGCTTGGATTTTTTATTCTTAGCTGTGCTGAGGTATTTTTCCATCTTTCTATGAAACGTGTGCAGATCCCAACAATCCCAATGCTCATCACATTTTATAGGCAGCACTTGCTGAATCATCTGCCTTGAGATCTCTACATTAAAGTTTTCTGAAAGCAGATAAATCATATTTACCATGAATCCATGCACCTGGCATGACTATTTGTGGCCAGTAAAAAGATTAGTTGCAAGATGAATAAATCCACAAATGAATGAATGAGTAGTAAATGGAATGTTGCTGTTGTTCAGTTGCCCAGGCATGTCTGACTCTTTGTGACCCCATGGACTGTACCACGCCAGGCTTACCTTTCTTTCACTATTTCCCAGAGTTTGCTCAAACTCACATCTGTTGAGTCTGTTCAAACTCACATCTGTTGAGTCTGTGAAGTCATCCTGCCATCTCATCCTGTCACTCCTTTCTCCTCTTGCCCTCAATCTTTCCCAGCATCAGGGTCTTTTCCAATGACTCTTGACTATAACGTCTGGTCAGTTTTCCAGATCATTCCATGTTTCTTCTATGCTTGCAATAACCTTCTTCACCCAAGGTTTTCTATAAGAAGCTGATCGGGATACGTTTATGGAATTCTAGGCTGTAAAGGAACGAAAATTTAGAAGTAGCAACTCAAGGACCATCCTTCTTAAATATAAAGTATGTTCCTTCTTAAATATAAAGTATATAGATGGCTTCCCTGGGCTCCATGCCAAAGTTGAGATGTTCAGATCATTTAAGTCTGTTTCACAGGCTTAAAAGAAGTCAAGTTCCCATTAGTTCTAAGCTCAAGAAGCTGCTTCTTCTGTCTGCAAATATCAGAATGCCCAGCTCACAGAGTAGTGAACCAATAGTTGTATTTTCCTTTTTCTATATGTTACAAAGTCTAAAGTGGGATGTCCAGGGCTGATATCCTAATCCAGTGATCTTCTAGCTCTGTAGCTTTTTTTAAAAAAAAATGTTTTCCAGATGGTTTCAGCCCCTCCAGGCATAACATCTGCTTTCCAGTCAGTGAGAAATTGGAAGAGCACATCTTTGCCTCTTTATTTGGGATCCCGTAATCCAGCCCAGGGAGTGGTGCTTTCACCTCCTTGGCCAGAACTCCAGTGTACAGCTCCTCTTAGACACCAGGCTGACAGGCAGGCAAGGAAGGACTTTGTGGAGGAAGTGTGTTGACTGAACCAACCTCCCCTGTATTCTACACCATCTCAAGCAAGAAGAGGGAGCTTTCAGAGAATCCCAGACAAGACAGAGATAGGGAAATAGGAGTGGCTTCCGAGAGTCATCAACCAAAGATTCTGGACATTCCCTTCTCAGCCTTAAATAAACTCCACAGAGGCCCAAGTCTGTGTCACCTTGTTCCAGTCTAAATAGCCAATCCAGGATGAGGCCTCCTTCCCAATGTAGGCCAATCGGCTGAGGGTCAGGTTTGAACAGTTCATTGGTGGGGGTGAGGAGTTATGCAGTGAATTGATGGCTATTTTCAGAGAAGGAAGGTCATGTTGAATCAGGAAGCCAGGAGGTCTACCTAACCTTGAGGGGCTGAATGGGAACGGCAAGCAGACTCTTCTAAGATTTCCTCCTGTCAGCCCTCATTATCCTCCTCAGATGGTTTTAGGGACCTTGAAGAACAGAGATCTGGTCTTAGCACCTCAAAACATGTGCACATCCTAGCTCTGGCCAATGACTTTGGGCAAATTATTCCTTAGACATCTGTTACCTTCCCTGTGAAGTAAGTTATATCCTAGAAATAACCATGGATAAGAATGGCATAATCACACTCTGACAAGCCTAAAGCTTTGTGGACAGAGAAGGTGTTCTGATTTCTAGAACAGTACACTCCTCACCAGCCATGTCCTCTTTTAGGAATGGTTGGGGAGAGATACGTGTGTGTACAGAGCAGGTATCTGCTGGAACTGAGAGCCAGGTCTCATTGTTTGTAACATATGTGAATAGAGAAGGTAAAACCTCATGTCGCCCGGCTCACTGGAGCTCACACAGAACCCAAAGGGTTAAAGCAACTTTCCAAGAAGCTACACACAAAAGTCTCTAAGAGGCTGTCCAGTAAGATAGTCAGTCGACCACACCACATTCAATGAGGTCATGGTCCCACGTGCATCCTCTTCTCCTTGGGAGAAGGTATATAAAATATAAATAAATGATCAGGTTACAGAATGAACTCTGAATGACCAATTTTGGTTCAAGTAAAGGCCTTCTCCTGCCTCACCATTCTCTGACGATAAATCTTTCAGCAGCAGGTTGATCCTTCTCAGAAACAGACCGTCTAGCAATGTTCCCACCTCCCGCCCCTGTTAGGAGGGAGTGAGTGCGAGGTGGGGGCCTGGACACACACACAACCCGCCGCAGACTCACGCCTGGAACAGCTTTCCTCTTTCAAGCGCTGACTGGTTGATACTCTGGCTGCTGCTGGGAGTGAGAGAAGAGAGAACAGGTTATAACATCACTGGTAACAGCAATTGCAAGAAACATCTGCAGAAGGGAGCCATGGATCTGACTTCCAGGGGATGAAGCTCTGAGGTTGGAGGGACCAGGCTGAGCTCTACTATCAGAAAGACTGGCAATGTCCCTGCTAAGGCTTCCATCCTCTTAGTTTTTCTTGAGGGTAGATGATTTAAGGTTGTTTTGAGTCTTTGCAAATTTATAACACAAGGTGAATGTGTTCGTTTCTCCCAGGTCTATCTGTGCCCACAGGAAAAGGAATACGAGGGAAGGAGGGCATCAGTGTTTTTCAAGGGATGCTGTGGTGACGAGATGCTCAGGGTTGAAGGGGAGGGCAGAGGAGGACCCAAATTTATGAAAGTGCTACTCTGACCAGACATAGTGGCCACTCCTCCCAGTGGGGATGCTGTTTTTGATCAAAAACTAGGAAAAGGTTATCCTCCTTTGTCTTGTCTCTCTGGTTCCCTTGGTGTATGCTTTTCCCTCCAAGTTACATAGGGCCAGATCATGTTAAAGTGACCAGTGCATCTCGACAAAGAGCCACTGACTCCCGCCTTTGTGGGAGGCTTCAGGATTGGCTGATGCGCTTCTGTGATACAGAGGCTGCCTCTGTGGCCTAATGAGCTGGCCACTTAACCTTTAAACCTCAGCCATCCATGTCCTCAGTTTCTTTCATGTCCTTGCCCCTGTCCCTTGGCTTGCTGGTCTGCACCCCTTTGCATTACTGACAAGGTTCTGGATGGCCCCTACTGTGTCTTTGTATGAATTACCAAAGGCTCCCAGCTCTTGGCAGACCAACTAGAAAGCATCCCTGTTCAGACTGAGGCAGTTGAGCCAGGGCACGCGGCCGGCACATGGCATGCAGACTGGTCCTCAGCCCCAGGTGCCTCCCTCCACTGCATGTGGATGCATGCCGTGACTCTGATTGGCAGCAACACCTCTCTGCTTGCCTCCAGCCAGAGTGTCACAGAGGGGTTGCCCACGGGGCAAGCCAGGCTGCGCTCACTCTCCAGGCTTCTTTGACTCTGGCATCAGGGGACTGCTGGATCCTGGCATGAACAGGGACAGCTCAGCTCTTGCCACAGATATTTGCATCTGATTCATTCACTTAACAAATACTCAATGAACATCTTCTAAGAGCCAGACACGTGTAAGGTGCTGTGGGCATTAGGGAGACACCAGGACAAATGTGGTCCCTGTGCTCATGGACCTCAGAGTCTAGGTGGGTGACACGCAATGTGGTCTTACCATGCACCCATGCAGAGGAATTTATGGCTGCAGTGCTGAGAGAAGCAAGGAGTGAGACTTGGGTTGGGGTATTCGTAGTAAGACCAGAAGGATATGACTAAGCCAAGGTCAAGAGGAGCAGCAGTCCAGCCTGGAAAAAAGAAAATTATATATATCAAGGCTGTGAGGCAGGGTAGACACCCTCCAGGAACGAACGGGGGAGGGTGTGGAAGGAACGAAGCTAGAGAAGGAGAGAGAAGTCACGAGATGAGAGTATTGAAACGCACCAAGACAGATGTGGCCGGCAGGCAGAGGCTTTCCACTCACAGTCCTCATGTAGAGGCAAGGACTGAAAGGCTTTAAGCAGGAAACTCAGGTGACTCAGTTTGGGATTCATGAAGATGGTGTGACAGACATCTCTTGTTGCTGGAAGCCGTGCTACCTGCCTGATTTAGCCCCATGATAAACACCTGCCCCTTGACTGGTGGCGCACACCTCTCCTTCAGTGCCCCTCGCCCTGCCACGCATTTTCCATAATGCTCCTTCACCCCTGTCTCCACAAAATGCTAAACCCCACATCTGCATGGGCACCTTCTTGACTTGGTTTCCCCCTCAGCACTTCCCATGTTCAACCTGTAAACATTCTTGGGACCCTTTTTTCCTGTTGTAAGAAGTGTGGTTCCAGTCATACCATCTTGTAACCCATATGCCAACTTCTTACCAAGATTCAAATCTGGCCGCCACATACCTGAGAACCTGATCTATTGTACCTGTTAATCTAAAGACCAGGAGTGCTGCTGCAGATCCTTTACCTTACACAAAAATATGTGTGTGTGTTTTCTCCAAGTGCTCCATACTTAGCAGACCACAGAAGGTCAGGGTGTGGTGGTCTGATGAGCTGCTTGGAGTGTGCGTCATCAGTGGACCCTCCTGGATTTGCAGCAGCCATGTGGTCCCCTCGGGGGCCAGGCTTCATCTGGTGAAACCTCATTTCAGCATAGGTGTTGGTGACATGGTCGAGTCCTGTACTGAGAGATTCAGTTGCTCCTTCCCTTGGTGTCCATGTGGGGAAAGGGGGGATTTCTGTCCAGCCACCTAGAGACAGAAGGAAGAATAAATTCTGGCACCTGGACCCTTCAATCAAGTCACACTTTTCTCTAACCCTTGGTATAAGTGAAAAGTTGGAGACAGAAATATACTTTAAGAAAGAAACAGGCTTGCTTCCTGGAGATCTTTTGGCAAAAAGGGCTATTGAATGTGTAGTGTAGTTGGTCAAGGGAAAAATCCTCCAATCAGACTTCTGGGTTCAGATTCCAACCTTATCATTTCCTAGGTATGTGTCTTAGTCTGCTGGGGCAGCCTTATCAAAATAGCTGATTCATTTTGCTGTACAGTAGAAATTAACACAGCATTGTAAAACAACTATACCCCAATAAAAAATTTAAAAAAAAATTCATAAAAAGAAAAAATGGATAGTAATGTATGGTAAAATCAGGGTGTCAGTGTGGACAGGTTTGGTGAAGGTCTTCTTCCTGGCTTATAGGTGGCTGCTTTATCTTTGTGTGCTCACAAGAAAGAGAAAGAGAGAGAGAGAACATGTGCTGGGACGTCTCTTCTTACAAGGGCACTAATTCCATCATAAGGGCCTTACCCTCATGACCTCATATAACCCTAACTGCCTACCAAAGACCTTATCTCCAAACACCATCACATTGGAGTAAAGGCTTTAACATGTGAATTTTAGGGGGACACAAACATTCAGTCTGTGATATTCTGTCCCAGCCCCTCAAAATAGCCCCTTTTACCTGCAAAATACATTGTTTCCACCTCAATAGCCCCCTTAATTTGTTCCAGTGACAACTTCAAAGTCTGATATCCAAAGTCTCATCTAAATGTCAGTTAAACCAGATACAGGGGAGATGTCAGGCATGACTCAAATTGACACAAAATTCTGCCATGTGAACCTGTGAAACCAGACAAATTCTGTGCATCCACAATACAGGGTGGGACAGGAAAAAGCTAGACATTCCCACTTCAAAAGGAAGAAATTAGAATGAACAAAGGGGTCCCAAACAAGTTCAAAACCCAGCAAGCCCAATCCATCAGATCTTAAAGCTCGAGAATAATCCTCTTTGGTTTGGTGCTTCACTCCTCAGCCCACTGAAGAAGCAGCATCTACGTGGATCAGGAGGGTAACCCCATTCACGTGGCAGTCTGTGAGGGCATGGGTGGGTCGCCATCCTGATCTTTGAAACTGACACAGAGCCAGCCTTGCCCCCCGCAGGACAATATGGTGTGACATTGTACCTGTTAAAATTAAGCAACCTCATGGGGCTCATCTGCAATGGAGCAAGTAATGCTACCTGCATTAGAAGCACATTTACAAACAGATATAAAGAATTGGGATTGATATACATACACTGTTGATACTATGTATAAAAGACATAACTAATGAGAACATACTGTATAGCTTAGGGAACCCAACGCAATGCTCTGTGATGACCTAAATGGAAAGGAAATCCAAAAAAGAGGGGATTTTTATACATATGGACTTCCCAGGTGGCTCAGTGGTAAAGAATCCACCCGCCAGTGGAGGAGACAGGAGACACAGGTTGGATCCCTGGGTCAGGAAGATCCCCTGGAGAAGGAAATAGCAACCCACTCCAGTATTCTTGCCTGGAAAACCAGGTGGACAGAGGAGCCTGGAGGGTTACAGTTCATTGGGTTGCAGAGTCTGACTTGATTGAGCACGTGTACGTGCGCGCGCACACACACACACACACACACACACTCACACACACACACATATGTATGTATAGCTGATTCATTTTGCTGTACAGTAGAAACTAACACAACATTGTAAAGCAACTATACCCCAATAAAATTTTTTTAAAAGAAAAAAATGCATATTCCAGGCCTCTGCAAAAAGCACCAGAGCAGCTCCAATTGGGCAAGAGGCCCAGGGATCTGCATTTTAAACTAGAGCTTCAGATCATTCTGATGTACCCTGGATGCTGAGAATCACTGCCACCAGGGAACTCAGCACAGGATACTGAGTCATTATTTCCCTCCCTTTGTTTCATTAAATTTATTTGTATGTGCTTTAATGTTATTACCCTTTTGAGTTTCTGTTAGCATTTTATCCCTCCTGAGTTCCTCTAGTTGTATATCTTTTTCCTTCAGGGTGGGGTTCAGGGCAGTTTTCTGCTTTGGCTGATGCTTGTGGTCCAAGACTTCCTCCCCCCCTCCAGCTTGTTTACTGCTACTGACCACATCATCCCCTCGCTACCCTCAATCATAACAGACAGTCCTGCCCGCTCCCTCCTGATTTATCCTGTATTGTGTTACCTTCTTACCCTCCCTCACCTCACCCCCTGCTTTTTGGTGATTTAAGGAGCTGTTTTTATTGTTTCTAGAGCCAACACATCTGTCATATATTTCGCTCAAACTTAAAAACATTGGAAAATTACTGGTTACTTGGCACAAAGTGAAGCCTGCGCTAGATGACTGGCTGTCCCTGTGCTACACAGTGGGTCCTTATTAGTTATCTATTTTACATATAGTAGTGTGTATATGTCAATCCCACCTCTCATTTTTGTAGACTAAGCTTTCTCCACAAACACAGAAAATTAAACTGTGATTATAATTGAGGAAATGAGGTAACACAAAAGGTGTTAAGGGCGGATGGTGAATAGATTGGAAAGAATTGGTCTGCTGTTATTGGAATTATAGTGATAATGAAAGTCTTACTATTTAGAAAGAGAAATCAAGTTGATTTAACCTAAACAAATGAAGGATTTGCTGGAAAAGGTCAGAGAGCTCCCAGAAACATCAAACTCAGAGCACATACAGGAACCAAAGGGGCATGGGCAACCGATCCTCCTGCAGAAGGTGGGTAGGGCAGAAGCCTGGTCGGGTGCTGGGTGGTGTCCCTGTAACTGGTCACTTCCAGATTCAGAGCCTCAGGCAGAGGTTCTGATTGATTGAGTTCTATCATGTGTCCTGTGTCCACTCCTCCCTTCCCCCAGCAGGGAGGAACCCTCCCTTAGAACCTCCATACTGGAAGGTGAGCCTTCCTTCTCTCCCCCTGGTTCCTCCAAAATACTAAGAAGATTTGGATGTTATGTAGCTTTATGACAAAAGTCCACTCCAAATATGATTCATATTCCCCTATTTCCACTGCAACAGTCCATCAGTTATTGAGGACATCTGTTTTTTTCAGGCACTGAGCTAGAGGCTTCAGTTGTAGAATCTCTAGTCCTTACCACAACCCTCTAAAGAATCTAGCAAGATTTACTTTTTCCCAGGTGGCGCAGTGGGAAAGACTGCCTGCCAATGCAGGAGACGCCAGAGAGGCGGGTTCAATCCCTAGGTTCCGGAAGATCCCCTGGAATAGGAAATGGCAACCCACTCAGTATTCTTGCCTGGAAAATTCCACTGGGCAGAGGAGCCTGGCAGGCAACAGTCCATGAGCTCACAAAGAGTTGGACATGACGGAGCATGCATGCACTTTATACAGTTGAAAAAACCGAGCCTTGAAGAGACTAAGTAACTTTCTTATGGCCAGACAGGTGATGAGGGATGAACCTAGAATGGTCTGACCCCAGAACTGGTGGCCTGTCCAGTCCAACACACTGCTGCCTCTATGTATTATTTTCACCCGAAATTTTTCTTTGTATCCCAAGTTGGTTATGCAAATAGAACTGGTTCTGTAGGAGTTATTACGTCCTCATTTGACTAATAAAGGGTATTAACAGAGTTCCTTCCATCTGTGTCATTCTATGTTTCTATAACTGTATTCTGATGGCTGCCATTTTGAAATGGCATGGAGTGTTTAACTGAAGAACAGTTAGGTTGATGTTGGCAAAACCAGCATCAAGTATGACACCATGTTCTTTGGTCTTATGTAGCCATCCCTAGTGGAGAAGGCAATGGCACCCCACTCCAGTCCTCTTGCCTGGAAAATCCCATGGACCGGGGAGCCTGGTAGGCTACAGTCCATGGGGTCGCGAATAGTCAGACACGACTGAGCGACTTCACTTTCACTTTTCACTTTCATGCATTGGAGAAGGAAATGGCAACCCACTCCAGTGTTCTTGCCTGGAGAATCCCCGGGACGGGGGAGCCTGGTGGGCTGCCGTCTATGGGGTCATACAGAGTCGGACACGACTGAAATGACTTAGCAGCAGCAGCAGCAGCCATCACCGGATGATTGTACCTCCCCTCCCAAATCAGATCCCTGGAATCTGTCTGGAAATTAACCACAGGCCTGAATCCTTGTGGAAGTGGCTGCAGAACATACAATCTCTGCTGTAGGGTTGGAGATATGCTAATCACCTTTTATTTTTCTGAATGAATATGTCTCAGCAGAGAATCAAAAGGGCTTTTTCAAAGGAGAAAGTGTATTTGTTCACATCACTTTCATGTGGACAAAGTGAGGGGGGAGTCTTATTCAAGTAACCACTCCTGAAGCTATCTCAGGCATATGTGGTTTTATCTAGACACTAAAGCTCCTTGACCACTGTTCAGAGCCATATTCCTGACTTTCATTTGGAGCTCCCATTTGAAATTACAACTAGCATCAGGGCATTAAAAGACATCCACTTTGGGTATGTTCCTCCTTCATGAGGGGTTGTTTGTGATTCATTCAATTGTGCTGTAAAAGAACATTTATGAAGCACCTGCTTGGGGCTAGAAATTGTATCTGTATTGAGCTCTTACTTACAAAACAGACAAGCTCCTCAGCAAGGGGTATGGAGGTGTGAGTGAGAGCAGGTAGACATTAAAACATAATGAAGTTGCTTGTTAAGTTGCTTCAGCAGTGTCTGATGCTTTGCAACCCTATGGACCGTAGCCCGCCAGGCTCCTCTGTCCATGGGGATTCTCCAGACAAGATTACTGGAGTGGGTTGCCATGCCCTCCTCCAGGGGATCTTCCTAACCCAGGGATTGAACCCATGTCTCTTGTGTCTCCTGCATTGGCAGGCAGGTTCTTTACCACTGGAGCCACCAGGGAAGCCCAGGCTGATATAAATGTCATGTTTTGAATGCCTAGAGAGTATAGTAGAGGAACACAGAGAAGGGAATCGCTAGATGTTTGGGGGTAAATTAAAAAAAATCATAGAAGTTGCATTTGAGTGAAGTTGTAATTAAAACAATTTAACCCTGAACATTAAGTGAGAGGTTATTTGTAGGCTGAAGGGCAAAAGTCAGTAAGTTTTAGAACATACAAAGTACAGGATGAGTGAATTATATAGGAGGGGAGTAATAACAGAATGAAAGGAGAATTTTAAAAGGAGCTAAAAGATGCCATGATGTGAATAGCCATATATGTCCTGCAAAGGGGTTTGCATTATGTTAATAGGAAACCACTGAATGTTTTCACCCAGAGAGGGATATGATTAGACTGTATTTGTGTTTTATTGGAGTGTAACTGCTTTACAATGTTGTGTTAGTTTTTACTGTACAATGGAGTGAATCAGTTATGTCATTGTTCAGTCACTCAGTCGTGTCTGACTCTTTGTGACCCCATGGACTGCCGCATGCCAGGCTTCTCTGTCCTTCACCATCTCCCAGAGTTTGCTCAAACTCATGTCTATTGAGTTGGTGATGCCGCACAACCGTCTGGTCCTCTGCCAGTCCCTTCTCCTCCTGCCTTCAGTTTTTACCAGCATCAGGGTCTTTTCCAGTGAGTCTGTTCTTAGCATCAGGTGGCCAAAGTATTGGAGCTTCAGCTTCAGTATCAGTCCTTCCAATGAATATTCAGGACTAATTTTCTTTAAAATTGACTGGTTTGATCTCTTTGCTGTCCAAGGGACTCTCAAGAATCTTCCCCAATAACACAGTTCAAAAGCATCAATTCTTTGGCACTCAGCCTTCTTTATGGTCCAACTTTCACGTCCATACATGACTACTGGAAAAACCATAGCTTTGACCATATGGACCTTTGTTGACAAAGTAATGTCTCTGCTTTTTAATATGCTAAGTTTGTCATAGCTTTTCTTCCAAGGAGCAAGCATCTTTTAATTTCATGGCTATACATGTACATATATCCACTCCCTTGGGTCTCCCTCCTCCCCCACCCCACTGCTGACTATATTTTAGAAAGACCATTCTGTTGACAGAATGAAATAGAACAAGATGGGGATTAGGAGACTTTACAAGCCAGATTACAGATATGATTTTACCATTTGGTAAGGGTTTATGGAAGAATGAGAAGACTCATTGTCTTTCATAGTTTCTCTTAAAGTATAACAGCCAAAAGGCTCTGATAAGAAAATGTGTAGCATTTTCAGTAGGAAATAAGTGTGCCTATTTTCTTCTACAGGTCTGAAATCTTAAAAAAAAAAAAAAGACAGTAGGTCAGTATAGTATATCTTGACTTTTTAGAACATAAATTGCATATAACATGTGTCAAATTTTATCCTCTGACCCATAAAATGGTTAGCAACAGAATCCTCCGTTATGGATAATTAATAAGATATGAAAGAATACTATTTGTTAACTGAAATTTTACACTAGCCATTCACCTCCTGGAAGTACTTATTTCCCATTCATTGCTATACTTAAGGACCACTTTCAAACATCTTTCATGTATCATTGAATGAGATGGGAAGATGTGGACTGCTTTAAGACACATCAAAATGAATAAGTGTTTTAGTAAGCTGTTCTATTTCTAATAGAAGCCAGTGAAAAAAAACAATGAGCTAGTCTCCAGTGTTAAGATGGGAAAATATGAAAACCATCCCAGCTTACTCCACTCATCACCATGGTTTCATCATCTATTACACAGTAAAACAAACATAGCCACTGACTATAACCCTTAATGAGCATATGTGACTCTGATAATATTTATCGGGTTTATTTGTTTGAGGCTAACTGAAATGAAAAGAAAACAGTACAGCGTTGGGTCATTAGTCTCTTCTGACGTGTGCTGTAACTCTAAGGAAAACATTAGTAACCTATTTTTAGCAAGTACCTTCATCCACTGAAACGATAATGGCCCACAGAATAATCCTTGGGATGGAAAACAGAAATTCCCAGAATTAAACGTTCTTGCTCATCTGTTCTATGGTCACAGGAAATCTATCAGCACCGTCATTTCTCATCAACATTGAGAAGTGTTTTACATCAGACCATTATGCAATCTTCCCCAACTAGACTGCCTTTCACCTTCATCTATGCTAAGCCAAGGTCCTCCCAGCCAAAGGAAATGAAAAACATCACCTCCTCCAGGAAGACTTTCTTTCCTTGGTAAACGTTATCACTTGTACTTTACATTATTTTCACTTACATAATCTGTTTATTCTATGTTCTTTCCCTAACTCAAAAATGTTACTCAAAAAACTCATACAGAAATAATAGGAATGAGACATTATTCTAGACGCCACAGGGGTGTGTATGTGGGAGTTGGCAGACATGAAAAAGTTTCTTTCCTGCAGGGGTACAGACCCAACAGGAGGGATGAGGCAGATGAATAGGATCAAAAAGTAGTCTTCAGTGTTGTTTCAGCTCAGTGTCTAAGAAGGAGGGAGCCCTCTGCCACCAAGCCCTGGTACTCACTGGTTGACAAGATTGTGTGAACATGGTGTGGTGGCCACAGTCCAGGCTCATGGGGTGGATGGAGAAGAAGCCTGGGAGGGGTTTGGAAACTAGCCAGGGCCTTTGGAATAAATCAAACAGATATGAATTAAACAGGGGACGCTCTCTCTGCACGATTTTGATAAGTTACCTAATCACTTTGAAGCATAGAAGACGTTATTACTAAAAGAGATACTGTGAAAAGACTCATTATATTACCCAGGCTATAAGTTCTCAATAAAGGGCATTTATTATCCTCATTGCTATAATTTTATGCTTCTCAGAGAGTGTGTTCCCCTTATTCTTCACCCAGTGAGGAATCACAGTAATAAATTATGAAATGTCTCCCAAGACAAATGTCGTCTATGAAACAGGGGTCGGGGAGTTGGTGGGATTCAGAAGAAAAGAAACAATGATTTGTGAGGAAGAGATCAGAGAAGGCTTCATGGAAGAAAGGCCATTTCAGCTGGTTTGTAAGGGTCAGGTATGATTTGAGGAAGCAGTGATCCAGGAGACAGACCATCCAACTGTGACCCCAGTGACAAATGGAGAATATTTCTGCACCTTTTCCTTGGGACTCCAATATGAATTCCAGGCATTTGTTGGATATTCTACCGGAAATGGTAAGCTTCTTAGAGCAGAAATAATGATTTTACATTTTATTTACTTATCCCCACAGAGAAGCCAATAAAAATAGAATGAAAACTTTTGTTGATCACCTGGGCTTATGTGGATGCCATTCTTATAACTGAAAGCTTAATCATACACTTAAAAAACAGAGAAGGAAGCTTGGTGAAAGCTGGGGTGGATCCAGGGAGCAGGATGCAGCGCTGTTTTTCTAGATGGTTTAATTTGTGTGAGCTCCATCTCTACTCCCTGAAGAGCCTGGTATGTGTAATAGAATCATGGTGCTTTGGGTTTGTTCATTTTTTTGTAATGTCTCACTCATTGGTAAATTATTTGATTTGTAAAATTTCCAACATGTTTTCAGCTATGCAAAGAGGCAACCTTATGAAGTTGTTTAGTTTGAACATGATCAGAAGTATTAAAAGCCCAAGAGCACCGTGGATCACATGGTAGGGCTTAGAGTGAGAGCAAGTCCCAGGGAAAGGAAGGGGGACTTACTGCCTCATTACCCTTTCCCCTGAGAAGACTCTCCTTTTAGGGTTATCAGGTTTAGGGGTTCATTTTGCTAAAAGAAGTTGTGCTTTCCTTGAGCGGATCTTTTGTAGAAGGGAATGAGCTACTGAGATAATAATATCACAAAAAGGTGTTTCAACAAAACTAATTTTATTTGTACAGCACCCTGTTTTTCATATTCTGCATGTAAGTGATGTGATATTTGCCTTTCTTTGTCTAACATACTTCACTCAGATGGACTCTCTAGGTCCATCCACATTGCTGCAAATGGACCTAGCAGCAAGAATTTTGTTCTTTTTTGCAACTGTGTAATATTCCCTTATATAAGTACTGCATCTTCTTTACTCATTCCTCTGTTGATGGACCTTTAGGTCGCTTCCACGTCCTGGCTGTGGTAAGTTGTGCTGCAGTGAACATTGTGGTGCATGTATCTTTTTGAATTATGATTGTCTCTGAATGTATGTCTCAAAACAGACATAGAGTCACAGATGTTGAAAACAAACTTATGGCAACTGTGGGAGGGATAAATTGGGAGATTAGGATTGACATATACACACTGCTATATACAAAGTAGATAACTACTAAGAACCTGCTGTATAGTACAGGGAACTCCACTCTGCAATGGTCTATATCAGAAAAGAATCTAAAAAAGGGTGCATGTATGTGTATGTGTAACTGATTCACTTTACTGAACAGCTGAAACTTTGTAAGTCAACTATATTCCAATAAATAATTTTTTAAAAACTCAAAATAATAAATAAAATTATGCAACCCCCCAAACTAATTTTATACTATACTATATAACTACCAGACCACCTGACCTGCCTCTTGAGAAACTTATATGCAGGTCAGGAAGCAACAGTTAGAACTGGACATAGAACAACAGCCTGGTTCCAAATAGGTAAAGGAGTACATCAAAGCTGTATATTGTCACACTGCTTATTTAACTTATATGCAGAGTACATCATGAGAAATGCTGGGCTGGAGGAAGCATAAGCTGGAATCAAAATTGCCAGGAGAAATATCAATAACCTCAGATATGCATATGACACCACCTTTATGGCAAAAAGTGAAGAAGAACTAAAGAGTCTCTTGATGAAAGTGAAAGAAGAGAGTGAAAAAGTTGGCTTCAAGCTTAACATTCAGAAAACTAAGATCATGGCATCTGGTCCCATCACTTCATGGGAAATAGATGGGGAAACAGTGGAAACAGTGTCAGACTTTATTTTTTTGGGCTCCAAAATCACTGCAGATGGTGACTGCAGCCATGAAATTAAAAGACACCTACACCTTGGAAAGAAAATTATGACCAACCTAGACAGCATATTAAAAAGCAGAGACATTACTTTGTCAACAAAGGTCCGTGTAGTTAAGGCTATGGTTTTTCCAGTGGTCATGTATGGATGTGAGAGCTGGACTATAAAGAAAGCTTAGCACTGAAGAATTGATGGTTTTGAACTGTGGTGTTGGAGAAGATTCTTGAGAGTCCCTTGGACTACAAGGAGATTCAATCAGTCCATCCTAAAGGAGATCAGTCCTGGGTGTTCATTGTTAGGACTGATGTTGAAGCTGAAACTCCAATACTTTGGCCACCTGATGCAAAGAGCTGACTCATTTGAAAAGACCCTGATGCTAGGAGAGATTGAGGGCAGAGGAGAAGGGGATGACAGAGGATGAGATGGTTGGATGGCATCACCGACTCAATGGACATAGGTTTGGGTGGACTCCAGGAGTTGGTGATGGATAGGGAGGCCTTGCGTGCTGCAGTTCATGGGGTTGCAAAGAGTCAGACATGACTAAGTGACTGAATTGAACTGAACTGATATAACTAGATAGGTCCAAAAATATAGATACTAATGTTGAGGATAATAATGATGCTAAAGAAATAAATATGTGGTTAAAAATATGCTTTAAATATGTATTCCACATGCCTTTTATAGAGAAAAGTGAAAGACTGAGTTTTTCTCTATAAAAGAATTTCTCTATTTCTCAAGAATAAAATAAAAGTCTCCCATAAGTTTATCATTCTTCGCATTATTTTATGTGCCCTTATTTTATAGATAGATAGTTTTAAAAAGCAGAATGCTGAATATCCTGCTTTACAACTGAAATTTTTTTTCCAATTGATATGTGACCTTGTTCGTAAGTATGTGTTTAGCACAGTTTTAAATTTTTTTAGATTTTAAGTTTCCTCCTCAGTATACATTCTCACTTCACCTTCAGTATCTGATTGGTTTGGAGTATGGACTAAGGTTGGAGGGTTTACTTCCACTTCTTGAGTCCTGAGATTGGATGGAAAGAGCCACTTACCCTTAGTTGGTTTAAATCTGTCTGTGTTTCTGCCTTCAGCCATGTGATCAGTATAATAATGGGAATGAAACAATTTGAGCCGATAAACAATAATGGATACCAAGACAAGCAGATATCAAAAGGGCCTTGCTTTCTTTGGATGGGGAGTAAAGTGGTGAAGCGTGAAGCTCCCTCAGTCATTCTGTGACCATGGAGGGAAATCCCTGACCTGCTGGAGAAAGGCTTCCTCCTATGGGCTGATGGGATGGGCAACAGCTGCTTTTCATCTGTTCTGAAGAGGCATCCCAGGAAAGAGTGGGCCAGAGAGGCCTTGTATGGAAGAGTTCCGGCTATCACGGGAAGGGCTCTGGCTCTGGAGCCAGCTGCACAGGCATAGTCACACTTATTGGCAGTTTTACCTAGAAAAGTGCTGTCTACCTGCAAGAGGGGAAAGACAGTACCCACAAGTTGCAAGAATTCCACAAGTGTATTCCAAAGCAAGAGTGTTGTGAGATGTGGGTGTTGTGAAATAAACAGACAGCAAGAATAAAGAGGAGTCAGGGGGACAGAGAGAAAGTGAGGGAGAAAGGAGACAGAAAGAGGAGTCAGAGTCTGAGGATATTGTTAAAATGCAGATTCGAATTCCAGGGCTCTCAGATGAGGCCTGCGTTTTGGCCTTCCTAGCCCCTACCTCCTGCTGATGTTGATCTGCTGGTTTGTGGACCACTTGGATAGCCAGGTTTTAGGTCGCAAATGAAGCTGGATCTCATCACCCTTACTTTCACTGCCTAGAAGCCCTCCCTACCACCCATGACCTGGCATTCCTGGATGTGTTCAGTATTCTATGTGCTTTGCTTGCTCACAGCATAGAGGACAAAGCTGAATGAACCATGATAGGCGAAGGACATGGCCCGTCACCTCTGCTTATCCTGTGTAGCTTAATTGGAAACTCCCTTGCCACTGGAGCTGAGCTGGATCAGAAAGCACTGGTGGAATCAGGGCCAAGGCCTGGGTGGAGGGCTTCTGGCAAGGTGAGGTGGGGAATGAAAGGCTCTTGGTGTCACCACTTCTCATCATTACTGGATGTTCACATCTCACTACACAGGAAACAGCTTCATCTGCAGTTTCCTTCATGAGTTCAGAGAGATCAAATCACTCCCCGGTAGAAGGCAGGTAAGAAGGTAACTTGTTTCCCATTGGCAAGAATTTCACCTGTGGCCCGAATCCAATCGCACGATTCTGCACATTTGAGATCCAATTGAAGAGCAACAGATTTGGAGTCAGAAGAGCTAAATGTCACACAGAGTTTCCAAATGACCTGTTCATGTCCCTGAACTAGCAACCTAGCCTTCCTGAGACCAGAGTTTTCATCTATAAAAAAGAGATTATCAAATAGCACAAGCTTTCTAACAACCTCACTATGAAGAAGAAGTGAAAAAAATATAAGCAAAAACTTAGAAAAACAAAACATTATGAAATTATAAAGGATTATAGAGACAAGGGTTCTAAGTCAGCTCAGCTACCCAATTGCCAGACTATAGAATTATGTCCTAGACTCTAAAATCCTATTAGGTGGGACCTAAGTAAACCCAAGGAAGAACAAAGCAGAGAGAAAGATGCATAAGCTCTCAGGAAATCTGTCCTGTGCCTACCTCTTTCACATGGTGTAGTAATTCCTGCTGCCAAGGTTGGGTTGCTAGTCAGGGACAGCCAAGGCCAGACTCCAAATGGTGTGAGTATGCATTTAGCTTAAAGGTAAAGACATCTACCTGCTTTAACAAGGCACATTCGAATAAGAGAATGGAGTCCTATTTCCTCCATATCATTGATACTAAAATGAAAACACCCCCTCCTCCCAAATCCGACATAAGGAGGGAAAAGAACAAAGAAAGTATTCACGGCCCAATTCTCCTGGAGAGTTACACCCACTCTGGAAACCTGCCAGCTTCCTACCATTATTCTTTTCAGCTCCTTGACTTGAATTAACAAACCCTATGCCCTTGTTTAGAAGAGATTGGTGCACAAGCCCTGTATAGGTTTCTTGATGTATTAGGAAGAAGCAGAAATAGCTCAGAAACTGTGGACCATACAGAGCAGATCAGGGAGGTGCCCAGAGGAGGGCACAGAAGGTAGGCACTGGTTGTAAATGTTCCTGTGCTTCAGTCCACCAGGTCCCTCCATCAGAAGATGTTCCTATGAAACAGTATCCTGAAAGTGAAGGGTACACCCAATCAGCTGGGAAAAGAAATGATGAGAAAGTCAAAGAATTAGCTCTGTTTGCTCAAAGAAAGATTCTTCCCTTTAGCCATTGGAATCTGCCAAAATGTTATCTTTTGGTGTTTCTTTCTTCAACACCCAATAAGCAAATTAACACCCTATACACATATTGCCTTTCTCTTACCTCCTCCTCCATTACAGCCCTCGGCATTCTATGTTTTATTTTGTTTTCTTTAGTTTTCTCTTTTTCATCATCATAGTGAAAGTTTCATGAAAGTCTGCTTTCTTAATTTCCTGTTATATTCCCTCCACTTAGCATGGCCTGAAAATAATAGATACCTAATAAATATCCCTGAATGAATGATACCCTGGTACCACTGTCCATGAACACTGCCTTCACTTTCTCGTTTTAGATTAGTCTTGTGCTTTTTCCTCATTCTTCTTACCTCCTTCACCTGGTGGCTCAGACGGTAAAGCGTCTGTCTATAATGCGGGAGACCCGGGTTTGATCCCTGGGTTGGGAAGATCCCCTGGAGAAGGAAATGGCAATCCACTCCAGGACTATTGCCTGGAAAATCCCATGGACAGAGGAGCCTGGTAGGCTACACCCCATGGGGTCGCAAAGAGTCGGACACGACTGAGCGACTTCACTATTCACTATCAGTATTTTCTTTAGCCTGTTCAACCATCATCATCATCACCATCACAGTAAGCATCACTTTCTGTTTGTGGAAAATGTGAAGACCTGTGGCTCTCCATGGCTAAGCCTCCTGGCAATTATTCATCGGGCACAGGGAGTTGAACTTAGACTTTAAGTTGGACATTTCCCAGCCTCCTCCAGGCAGGCTGCTTCCTGTGCGACACCCACTTTTCAGGGTGTGTTTCTCTCCAGGGCATTTAGAAGTGACTCGGTTAGTTAGGTACAAGAAAAAGTCATAAAATCACTTTCCTGGTGATGGCATACATAAGAAGCAAATGGTATGCTGCTCTTCTAACTCCCTGAATTAGATAGTGATTTCTAAGTGGCAAGAAACAAATTTCTCTAGTATAAGCAATTTCGCCACAGGCAGGAAAGTATCTTTGGAAAATGTCTGACATATAGTAAACACTGCACATTTTTGGAATGAATGTGTGGATGAAATCCCCTGCCTGCTTCTTTTTTCCCTCCTATGTTGGTGGCTCGAACATGGGGATTTGTGGTAGAGTTAACTACATGTCCATACTTTTTTTCTCCAAAGCCCAGCTGTCCCCATATAGCCTCTGTCTTCCTGTACATAAAGCATTCCTTGTGCATCTGGAGACTCAGAGAAAGGACCCCGCCAGTCTGCACATGAAATTTGCAGTGCTACATGGCTGCACCTGTGGGCTGTGTGATCTGGAATATATTTGCGTTTCCCGGTCACACTTGGAGCAGTGAGATCTGACCTTTAGAATGCAGTGGTTTGTTGAGAGCCTGTCCTTCGTTCTTTTTAAATCATATACACATTGCAAGAGTCAGACACCTCTGCCTACTGAAAGCTGAAGGAATGTGCCTCGAAGCCAAGTCTAGACAGAATTCCAAGGCAGGGGAGTCAGTGGACAAGGAAATCACCACAGGGTCCATGCCAACTTTCTGTCCTGCAACTTTATACCATTTTTGTATTTCTGGATTTGAGCCAAAAGGGAGGCCTCTGGTGCCAAGAATGACCATAGCAAGTGGGTTGGGGTTTCCACTGGAGGCTAATTTAAATGTTCTACCTTCCTTCAGCTCCTCTTTTAAAGTGCGTTATGTTTCCTGAGGCAACCCCAAGATTTTCCAGGCCTCTGGTTTGCTGAGGGAAGGAGCAAAGGGAGGCCAAGCAATGCTCCATCATTTCTTAGTTTATAGCCACCTGTAATCAATCATCAGATGAATGGGGATTTACAAAAACAATTGAATTAGGAAAAGACTAATCCCAACTGTCAAGGTGATGAGTAAACTGCAGAACCAAAGTGAAGGAGACAGGCACAATCTTTCCGCCTTGCTCAGTGCAGATGCCCGATTCAGCGGAACCACTCAAGGCTGAGCCAGCCTGAGCCGCAAGGCTGGCACCCCATTAAAATCTGGCACCCCTAACCCTCATGTGGTTCAGAGCCTTTATCTTAGACTGCCCATCTCCACCCATTTCAAAATCCATGTCCTGAAGGCAATGTTCTCCCAGTGTCTGACTCTTCTTATTTACTCTCTCCCACTTTTCCCCTCAACCGACACATCCAACCAGTCCTGCTGATTGGACTTAACTGTTCATTCACACCAACCTTTACTGCTAAAGCACTAGTCCAGTCCTGCTCTCACCAGCTCTTCCCTGGCCCATTGCATGGTCTGTGCTCACCTGCTTACAATCACGTTCTCAACCCCAGCCCCACTCAGCCCCATTCTCCACGTTGCACTGTGGATCTACCATGTGCCTCTGGCCTTGCCCTTTTCAGCCTAACTTTCTAATTTTTGATCACACCAGAGAGTTTACGGTTTATTGACTCTCCTGGATCATGATCTGCCTTGATCCTTGCTTTGTCCACTTCCTGAACACCCCTAACTTGCTTCCCATCATTTACTTCTCAGTCATTGCCCAAGGTTGCATGTTCTAGAAGTCTACTCACAGGCATCACCTTGGGCCAAATATCCTTTCTCACTCTGCTCATAACTTCCCGTGTAAGTTTGAAATTGTTTGATGACATCTCCTCCTACACTCTCAGCTCCTAGACCGTGGGATGGTACCTACAACGCCTGGCCCGATATCTAAAACACAGCAGGTCCTCGAGAATTCGTTATTGGGCTGAAATGATTAGCCTCACTTTCTGCTCAGGCCCATTTTCTTGGGACTGATCCCACGACTTGTTTTATTTCCTGCCCTGACAACGGTGCAGACTGTCTTCTGGTGATGCTGTCGCTGGTGTTTGGTGTGTGATCTGACTCTGAGGGGACCTCTAGTTGCCCTGAGATCCAGCCCTCACCTCACAGTTGCCTTTCTGTAGTTCTAAGAAAGCTTTTCATTGAGGAATTAATTCCCGAAAGACTTTGAAACTAGGACTAGTGAGCTGAGTATATAATCACCTTAAATTAAAAAAATCATACCAGAATAAAGATGGAGAAATGTAGGGCTACATGGAAGAGGTCACAGCTCCATAGATTCAAAGGGCTGGGACTCTAATCTGGAAATGTTAGTAGTCCTAGTACTCACTTGGTGTGAAACCAGTGGGTTTTTAAATTCTTGCTTGTTTTTTGCCCTGTGCTCTACAGTAGGTCCTTATTGGCTATCTGTTTTATATATAGCAGTGTATGTCAATGAAACCTCCAAATTTATTTTTTTTCCCCTTTTCCCCCTTGGTAACCATAGGTTTGTTTTCTATGTGTATGACTCTATTTCTGTTTGGGGGCATATACTTGAAAAAAGTCATATTTCAAAAATATACATGCACCCCAATATTCATTGCAACACTATTTACAAAAGCCAGGACATGGAAGCAACCTAAATGCCCATTGACAGATGAATGGGCAAAGAAGATATGGTATACATACACACACACATACACAAGGGAATATTTTGGCCACAAAAAATTAAATAATGCTATTTGCAGCAATATGGTTAGACTTAGAGATCACCATACTGAGTGAAGCAAATCAGAGGAAGAAAGACAAGTATCATGTGATATCACTTATATATGGAATACAAAAAAAAAAGTACAAATGAATTTATTTACAAAATAGGAATCAGTGTTTTATTTTTCTAAATTCTGGCTGTGTATCAGCATAACCTATGGAACTTTTAAAAAAACGGATACCCAGGTACAATTCTGAAGATTCTGATTTAGTTCATCTGGGTAGAATCTTCTAGAAAGCCCCCTGGGTTTTTGAGTATCCACAATTGAGATGGGATGGTTTACAGAGAGTTTCTTCCCATCAAGTTCTTTAGCCAGAGCAAAATTGGCCTATTGTGGATTTCACAAAAGTTCAGGTGATCTCTCTTTAGCACAACTTCAACTGATGCTTCAACTTGAAATTTCACTATGTGAGGAATTTATTGAGAGGAAAACACTGTGAAAGGATCATATTTATATTTTGTAACAGTTAATTTAAGCACTAATGGGCACGGCACATGTAAATATATACCCAAAGCAAATATAACACATTATGTGTACACCTCCACAGAATGCAGGGTGATAGGCATTATTGTGCTGTGACCTGCTGAAGTGACATCCCTTTTACTTGATTGCATATTTGGGGAAAGCCTGGAGACTGGCCTTCATTAAGTTAGGTTGGAAGACATCTTTAAGAGTGAGGGGGCTGTCTGAAAGACACAGGACACTCTGTCATTGCTCACAGCTCACCCTTCCTTTCTCTCTCTGCCCCTCCTTCCTTTCTCCTTCTTTCTTTCTCTTTCTCCTTCTTTCTCTCTTTCTCCCTTCCCTTCTTTCATTTATCTGAAGCAAGATGAACATCATGTATATCAACCCCTGGCACTATAACTTAAACTTTGAAAATTTTTTTTTCCTTGCTGTTTTTCAGCTATTTCAAGCCTGCTAAATTGCAGTTACAAGTTCAGAATTCTGTGCTGCATTCCTTTGGGTCCTAGAAGAACATCCACCCTGAGAAGGAAGTAGCCTAGCAGAGGGTAAGTGAAGGTGTTTGATACTCACTTGGTATTCACCTAGGAGACAGTAGATTGCATGACTTAGTTATTACAGAGCAATTAGAATAGTGCTTTGAATCCAGTGAGCTTTAGATAAATGTCTGTTAAACAGAGCAAAATAAATGTAGTGGAAGCTGCTATTTTTGCTTCCCTATGTCACTCCATTTGGGTTTTATTTGGCCTTCCTTCCCCAATCAGTGAAATTCAAGTGGGACCAGAAATCCCGAAGCCTCCTTCTCTAGTCTTTCCTGCAGAGAGCAGGCTTCCAGGAACAGGGCTGTAGTAAGACCTTTATGGGGGCCTTTTCAGCATTTTTGTTTTCAGTGACCCCTTCTCCACAGAAAATGATAAAAATTATATGACTGCTTTCGTATAAGTGAAGTGAAAGTTGCTCAGTTGTGCCTGACTCTTTGTGACCCCCATCGACTATACAGTCCATGGACTTCTCCAGGCCAGAATACTGGAGTGGGTAGCCATTCCCTTCTCCAGGGGATCTTCCCAACCCAGGGATCGAACCCAGGTCTCCCACACTGCAGGTGGATTCTTTACCAGCTGAGCCATGAGGGAAGCCATGAGGGAAGCCGTCAGGGAAGCTTTTGTATAAAGATGGATGTAATACAAGTTGTATTCATTATTATTATATTATGTTTTTCTTCTGATTTAAGAAAAAATGTAAAACACTTTAGAGCCCTAAGCACTGTGCCTTGTAGATAAGTTGAACTTGTCCTCTGGTCTCATAGTAAAGGCCTTTACTTTGACAGTTCTTTTCCTCTCTAGGACAATATGGGAGTGTTTTGTTTTGTTTTTGAATTTTGGGAGAAGGCAGATTTCATGGAGAAATTATAAGTCAAATTCAAAGCAGCTCAAATTCTTAAGTATCATTATGTCTGTGTGTGCCTATGAATTTCTGATTATACTTCATACATACACACATGATTGGTCTCTGGTGGAAGGAGTTTGCAATCTGGTTGATAGGTCCTTAACTTATCCACATCCCAAACATTTTCCTATGAAGATACAGACAGTAAATGCCATTCTAGTCCTATGCTATTATAATTATGGTCCTTTGACTCTAAGCAACTACCTTAAACTCTGCTTAACTTAGACTTTAAAAAAAGGAGTTTATTGGAAAGTTACTGGAGAATTCTCAGAATTAAGGAAAAACTTCATATCATTTTTTAAAAGATTTTATGCTACGTGGTGTTTCAAAAGCCAGGGTGAGCAAACTGGGCTAAGTTAAAATGTGAAAGGAAGCCATTGGGTGGATTTGAGGAGGGAAGTGGTGAAAGTGTTCTGAGTTACATTTTCATGCACGCCTGCTGCTGCTGTGCGACCAGTGGATTGTAGACATGTGTGGTGAGATTAGGAAAGTTTAGGAGACACATTTTGGTGGCCACGTGAGGAATGATGGGGTTGTGCAATCATCAGTGGGAAATGTCCATGCAGAGAGCTAAGGATGGAGGCAGAGCAGATTTTCAAGACTGAGAAAGGAAAAGAGGTATCCAAATTCCTCCTAGAGGTTCCTATGCTTTTGACATGACAAATTGGTCAACAGTTATGCTACCTACCAATAAAAAAGACCGAAAATCAGATTAAAAAACAACAACAACAACAACTAGACAAGAACCATATTTGAGAATGGTATCAAAATTATTGTGATGGCAATTTGAGGTACCAGTATATTCCCATATGGGAGTGAGGAGTCAAGAGGAGGTATCTGAATCTGGAGTTTCAGGAAAAGTCCAGGGAGGTCTCTTTTCAACGTTTATGCAGATGATATTTAAGGTGATGGATATGAATGAATTTTCTAAGTTAAAGATATAGATAGTAGAAGTAGGCCAAGATGGAGCTCTCAGGTGAGCCCACTCACATGTAAAGTTTCCTCAAGAGAGGCAGGTAGAGGGAAAGTTGAAGCAAGATAGCGGGTGTAGTGTCCCAGCAACTCAGGGAAAATGCATCAAACCTGCAGAGAAGTAAAGGCAGGAGAGAGAGAGGCTGCTGCTGCTGCTGCTGCTGCTGCTGCTGCTGCTAAGTCGCTTCAGTCGTGTCCGACTCTGTGCGACCCCATAGATGGCAGCCCACCAGGCTGCCCCGTCCCGGGGATTCTCCAGGCAAGAACACTGGAGTGGGTTACCATTTCCTTCTCCAATGCATGAAAGTGAAAAGTGAAAGTGAAGTCACTCAGTCGTATCCGACTAGTAGAGAGAGGCTGCCTAGCCTCATTTGGGTGACCTTGACCAAGGCAGACTGAAGAGTGTAGTGGAAATAGAGGTCTTACTAGAATGAGCTGTTTCTTGCTTCATTCTACCTAGAACAATGGGGCCAGAGAATGGGTGTTAACTGGAGGGGTGTTTGTATGCTGGTGGCAGTGATCCAGGAGAAAGGGAAATTGTGACGATTTAGCAAGACTGGAATCAAATCTTTGAAGAGACTAGAGGGCAGGAGATTCAAGTGTATAATCTGAACAATTACCATTTAATGGGAAAGGGAACTTCACCCTTATCAGAGACATAGGGTGGAGAATAGGTAGGTCAGCAGATACAGTTGGGAAGGGATGAAAAAGCTCCTGGCTAATTGTTTTCTCAATAATGAGGCAAGTTCATCAACCAAGAGTGGGTGTGATCATGATGTCAATGTATGAGGATAGAGGGGTAGGAAGGAGTTGTTTGGGCAAATTTAAAAATGAACATGAAAAAGAAATACATGTAGGGTGGCCTGGCTCTACTGAGTGTCCATCTGTTATATCAACGTGAAATATATGAGATTAGTCATGATGCTGGAGTTTTGTCTAGCAATGTTTAGTTGCACTGAAATAGTAGCTGTGGCTGCTATTATTAATAATAGTACTAGTTGATATATATTGAATGCTTAATATGTGTCAGACACTTTTAAAAACACTTTACAAGTGCTTCCTTTATGATGTATGTACTATTACTATAGGCACAGAGAGGTTAAGTAAATTGTTCAAAGTCACACAGCAAGTAGGGGCTGGAGTCCATTACAGATCCAAGGAATCAGACTCCAAAGACGACATAATTCACACATCATGAAGCTGTTACTAGGAAAAACGAGGCATGGTGTATAAAGCAGCTAGCACAGTCCCCTGCCCATAGGAAAACCAGCATTAGAGAATATGATCTATTCCATAGAATTTTGGTAGTTTTTAAAAAGCTGAAATATGTGAATTCTGAGCCTAGCACCTGAAATATATAAATGCTGGTGCCCAGCTGCTCTACTCCCTCCCACCCCGGCTAATCTGATTCTGCTGCAGCTGCTGCTGCTAAGTCGCTTCAGTCGTGTCCGACTCTGTGCGACCCCACCAGGCTCCCCTGCCCCTGGGATTCTCCAGGCAAGAATACTAAATTCTGTCGTTTGATTGCTGAGACTGTGTCTCCATGGGAGGTCACCAGGTGGCGCCACCAAAGAACAAGTCTTTGACTTACCTTCAGATGCAGGTGGGCCCAGATGCAGGCAGTTACCTTGATAACCAAAAGAAGTGTTCTTGTAAGTAAAGGAATAGACAGAGAGAGAGAGGGATGGAGTTGCATATATTTGGGCCAGCAAATAAAACAGAGTGTGTGTATCCACAGAGACTGTTATGGGATAGACAGGCAACAGGGCCAATGCAAATTTCTTGGGCTTGCAAGCTAAATAATGAGACAGAAATCTTGCCTATTCTTTCAAAGCCAAGCTACACTCCAAAACTGTTTAATTCACAGGTCAGACAACATTTCAAACAGTGGCATGGATGCATCCTTATTTCCTTCCCATGCCGCCAGCACAGATAACTGACCCGCAGAGTTGTAACTCAGGAAGTCCCGCACTCCTGCCCCTACCTTTAGTCCTGCCCAGCCTCTCATTTGATAGCCATCTCTGGAGCTGCCAATTCCTTCCAAGGTCAACAAATGAAAACATCTAGTGTTCCAAGGAGTGTTGCCTCATCAGGAGATTATTCTGGGCATCTTCCTTTGTGCAGTACCTGCATTCCAGTCATTTCTCTCTAAATGGCGACAGCCAGCCACAGAAACAGCCCTGCATGCTTTTCTTATCTCTATTTCCCTCCAAACAGTGATGTAATGAGATTAAAATCTCTGCCTGTTTACTGTATCATCACCAATAGCTCAATGACTCTATGATGTTCTGGAAAAAGGTATACATACAATTAAAATATAAGTAAAAAAAAAATTTTTTTTTAAACCCAAAAAACTCCCACCCTGCCACATTATCATGGTCTGTGGGTACATTTTCCAAGTTCACCCTCCCCCAACCCTGGCCATCTTCATGCCTTTCTATTGTTTCCTGGATCACCCCACTAGGGCCATATGTATCTGCTTGTAGCCAGTGCAACTGAACTCCCCAAACACAGATTCCCATGAAAACTGAACAAAAGAGGAGGGAGAGGCAGAGCATGTTAAATGTCTCATTAGGCCTTCTGTCTGATTCTCATTAGATTCGCTGACTGCTTCTCATTAGGCCCATTGCCTCAACTTCTTTCAGGCTCTGAATATGTAGGCCAGTGCTTATTGTCATGGTTGGTCGAGAAGATCCATTTCATTTATTCATAAATTGAATGTGGCTTCTGAAAAGTCCCAGACAATGTCTTTTGGCAAATTTAAGACAGGCTTACTGTTCTTTGCTTTTTTTTTTTTTTTTTTTTGAGCAATCCGAAGCAGGGTGGGCAGAAGAAATAATTTAAAAGACCCAGCGCGAAAACTTCAAACCCTACTGCAGAACTGGGGCACAGGGAGGTAATTCTTGCAGCCAAGAGGCTGGCCTGATGTGCAGACATCAGTAACGGGTGACATCATGGGCAAAGTCACAAATACCACTGGGTTCAGAAAGTAACCATTGTGGATATAACGAGATGCCCAGCGGGCAGGCTGTGGAAGAGGGTAGCTGTCAGAGCACATCAGTGAGCTACAAGTTAGTCTTCCCTGCCCTCTGGGGATGTTTGCCCATTGTGTTGAATTAAGAGCCGGATAATAACACAGAAAGTCACCACGCAGTTGAGTATTTCACAAGTTATATGTGTAGTGCATTGCCCTTGTGAAAAGAAGTCACTTGCATCTCATTGTGCTTCTGAATATAAATCAAGTGCTTGATCTTGAAACTGAGCAGGACCCAGTAGGGGCTCCTAGACTTGGAGAACCTTTCTGCTCAGCCTCCATGACCTTCTCTGAGTTCCAAAAGGAGGATTAGAACAGTTCCTAATCCAGGAAGGGAAGACTATGCAGAGTCCTGGGAGGAGTAGCAAAGAAACAATAGTACAGCCCTGGGGCAGGGTCCTGGTTCCACCTCAAGGACTACTCATAACAAGACCTTTAAGCCCTTTTATTGAATTAAAAAAAAACTACAAATGGGACTTCCCCAGTGGCAGAGTGGATAAGAATCCGCCTGCCAAGGCAGGAGACATGGGTTCAGTTCCTGGTCCAGGAAGACTCCACATGCTGCAGAGTAACTAAGCCCAAGAGCTGCAACTCCTGGTGCCCATACAGGTGCCTAGAGCCTGAGCACCACCACAAAGCGTAGCCCCTGCTCACCTTAACTAGAGAAAACTCTTGAAAAAGCAATGACGACTCAGCCAAAGGAAAAAAAAAAGAATCTGTCTTCCAGCCCAGGGGACACAGGTTCAATCCCTGGTTAGGGAACTAAGGAAAAAAATCGAACAAATGGAAGCTGTCAGCATTCTCCACCAGAGAAGAATTCCTGAGGCCAGACTAGAGGAACAAGAGAAGCTCATCAGAAGATTACAGAGTCAAGCGAGTCAAATCAAGTGAAGTCGCTCAGTCGTGTCCAACTCTTTGTGACCCCGTGGGCTGTAGCCCACCAGGCTCCTCTGTCCATGGGATTCTCCAGGCAAGAATACTGGAGTGGGTTGTCATTTCCTTCTCCAGGGGATCTTCCGGACCCAGGGATCGAACCTGGGTCTCCCGCATTGCAGGCAGACGCGTTATCCTCTGAGCCACCAAAGATGGAAGATTACAGAGGTGAGATTAAAGAAGGGCAGGCCCTGCACAAACTCTAGTCTTATCAGCAACTCCACCTTGAACCTTGCCATAAAACTCCTCCCCAGACTCCACTGGGTTGGAACAAGAGTTTTTGGGAGTGGGAGACCACTGTGTCCCTCTTTGCCTGGCAAAGCAATAATAATAATTCTTTTATAAAGAATAATATTAACTAATAATAAAATAAAGTTAATTTTATTGGAGTTCCCTGGTGGCTCAGATGGTAAAGAATCTGCCTGCAATTCAGGAGACCTGGGTTCAGTCCCTGGGTCTGGAAGATTCTCTGGAGGAGGAAATGGCAACCCACTCCAGTATTCTTGCCTGGAAAAATTCCACAGAGGAGCCTGGTGTGCTACAGTCCGTGGAAACACAGAGTCTGAAACGAATGAGTGACTTTCACTTCACTTCACTAATAAAATGAATAATAATTCTTCTCTACTTCACCCAAAACTCTGTCTCCAGGATTCGATTTGGCAACAGGGTACAGAGGCTGAGCTATCTTCCACTGGAAAGAAAGCTCCCAAGATATGGCAAGCTGGGAATACAACTTACAGATGACAAGATGTGTGTGATATCAGTGGACTTGGCCTTGATGACCCCATAAAACTCATATCTCTAGTGGGAGAGACAGAAATTGATGAACATTTTCTCCAAAAGTGGTAAACAAATGCGTTTGTTCTCTGTGTTCTCTCTGATCTTGTTTTCTGGTTTGATGTTTGAATTTCTCATTTGGTGAGCATGATATGGTCCCAAGATGGTTTTGAGTCATCTGGCACCTCAAATCAGAGAAATGATATTCCTAAGGAATTACTTTAAGAGATTTTTTTTTTCTATTGGAGTATAGTTGATTTACAATGTTGTGTCAGTTTCTGCTGTACAGCAAAGTAGATCAGTTATACGTATACATATCCACTCTTTTAGATTCTTTTCCCATATAGGTCATTACAGAGTATTGAGTAGAGTTCCCTGTGCTCTACAGTAGTTTTTTATTATTTATCTATTTTATATACTGAAGGGTGTATATGTCAGTCCCATTCTCCCAACTTATTCTTCCCACTCTATATCCCCTGGTAACTGTAAGTTTATTTTCTACGTCTGTAACTCTATTGACTCTACTTCTTTTCAAAGATCATTGGTACCTTTTTTTTTTTTTTTTTTCAGTCTAGGAATTACCTTTTCCCCTCTGGACAATCAAGTTAAAAGGAGGTAACCTTTAGAAAGTAAACACTTCCCCCTTAACTGAATGTGTGATGTGAATGTTAGCTAGAGATCTCTAGAGGAAAGTCAGGCTACCCAAGAGAGACATTAATGAAATTAATTTTCACCCTAAAATTGGACACCTTTTCCCTGCCCCATGCCTCCACGTAGAGGGCAGAGCAGAGGGCAGAGAAGAGGTGTCTCTGTATGAAACCTTCTCCCAGTCAGGAAGTGAAGTGGGTATTCCCTAAGGAGGGAGGCGGGCGATGACTCAGTGAGGAGGCAGCGGGTGTGGTTCCTTCCAGACAAGCTCCAGCTGCTCCATAAGCCGGAAAGACATGGTCACTTCTCCTTTGTGGGTTTTGCCCGAATTTGCAATGTCCCATTTTTGAGATAAAACTGGAATTCTGTTTTTATCCTATGCCGTATGAAGAATTTCCATCTCAGGACATGGCCATATCAATGAAGTTACATAGTTTTAAGGTTATTTATTGCCTTTGTATCAAAGTATGTGGCCAGTTGTAGAGGACCTACATGGAGTTTAGAGAATAGAAATTTCTGCTATGAAAGGGCATGGTCATTCCAAAGATGCTTCTTTGAAAGTTTTTTTTTTCTTCTTTTTTCCTCCTCCTCCAACATTGACTTCTAAATGAGTATCAGCATCCTCAGTGAGCCGCTCTCATCTTGCTGTAAGCACTCTTGCTTTGGAGGATTTGACTTCTGAGCATTTTAGGGAATCTGTATCCCAGACTGTGCTCATTCACAACATTCCCAAACAAAAAATTGTTTTTCTCTCAACTGACTCAATGTATCATGAAGTCCTTCTAAGATGGCAGGTCTCTGTGCATTAATGTCTGAAAGAGAGATTCTTATTGGTGTCATGATTGTGGAGGGGACATAAAAATTTTGGCTCCAAAGCTCTTTAGCAAAAATCCCAGTTCAGAGACTGGCTAGAACAATGGGCTGAAAATGATCTTGGCCTTTCAAAGTGCTTTATTCTATCCAAAGTTCCAGTTTGAGAACTTGATCTCCCAGAAAGTATTTCTTTTATTGCCAACCACAGAGAATCACTGACAAAACTAATTAAAGAATTTGAACCTCATTCTGTCTTTCGTTAGCTGACCCGCAACCAGGGGCTGGACTCAAAACAAAGACGCACTGAACCAACAAGATATAGAATGTGAGGCTCTCACCAGGGTAAAGAGGGCTGCACGCTCTCATTCTCTGCTTAGAAAGAGCTACTTGAGTGCAAAATACCTCATCTTTCCACCCTGCCCACTTTTTTTACAATGGAAAACGCATTGGGTTGCCATCAGAAACAATAAAGTTTGAAGTTCCTAAAAGTCAATCACTTATTGGACTGGACTTTCCACCATTTTCTTGAATTGCAGGAGCCAGGTCAAGGCAGTGAGTTCTCATGGAAAATTAAGCACTTTTACAAAGGTGCTTAAAGAAATATGCTTGTTTCAGGTTTCAGATTCTCAAGGGGATGATAGTGGGTCTTTGATTCCAGGCTTAAGTCAATGAAATAGACTTCCAGATATGAATGGACTTAGACTGATGCTGAAGCTGACCAATACTTTGGTCACCTCATGCGAAGAGTTGACTCATTGGAAAAGACCCTGATGCTGGGAGGGATTGGGGGCAGGAGGAGAAGGGGACGAAAGAGGATAAGATGGCTGGATGGCATCACCGACTCAATGGATATGAGTTTGAGCAGACTCTGGGAGTTGGTGATGGACAGGGAGGCCTGGTGTGCTGTAATTCATGGGGTTGCAAAGAGTTGGACATGACTGAGCGGCTGAACTGCACTGACTGATGTGGAATCTGACCAGTCTACTGAAAATCTCCTGCTTCCAAATTTCTGGTCTTATCCTGGATATTTACCTTTCTTGCTCTTTATTTTTTTTCCCCCTAGATATTAAGATTTCATAGTTTGGCAATCATAGGAATGATTACATGGAATGGCATTTATTGATTATCTTGGCTGTTTGAAGAATGACTATTTCAAGATTGTGGAATGATTTCTGAAAGTTACATAGTCATCCACTGAAGTGAAGGGATCCATTCTAAATTGAGTCTTTATTAATTTGTTAGACTGTTGCCACAAATTTAAAGAAGAGGGGCCTCAGGTAGCTTCTGGAAAAGAAAATATTTTACTGATCTGGAAAAATATTAGGCTTAGAGATTCATAATTTAGGCTTGCTGCTGCTACTGCTGCTAAGTCTCTTCAGTCGTGTCCGACTCTGTGTGATCCCATAGACGGCAGCCCATCAGGCTCCCCCATCCCTGAGATTCTCCAGGCAAGAGTACTGGAGTGGGGTGCCATTGCCCTCTCCAATTTAGGCTTAAAGAGCAGAAAAACAAATATTATTTCATTTTCAAATGTATTTACTTTTCCATTTTAACTTTGGTGACAATAAAACAAGGATTTTGGTGCAAGAGCCATCACATAAAAATAAAGGCGGGGAGGCTCCTGTCTCGAGTTGTGCACTACCAGACTTACTGTTTTTCTACCAATTGTAGAATAACATACTGTATTCTACCGTCTGTGCAATCTGGTTTGATCACTAGAGATTGCTCTCATTGAAAAAGGCTTTTCTGAAAGTATTTTACATCAAGTGAAGGCCTCCTTAATCCAGAATAAAGCTGAGTATATACAAGAGTGACTAAATATAAACAGAGGTCAACTCAAGCATGTGCTCAGAATGGAGGCTCATGCGCTGCTTTAAGTCTGGCTGAAGCATCCTTCCTGCTGCGTGCACGCCTTAGGCTGTCACCCAGAGAACCAGATGCAATGCTTTGGCATGTCATCTCATCCCTTCACTCTGGAGACCTAGCCTTCAATGCCAGATAGATTCTCTTGCAAATGGCCAAGTACTTGACTTTGAACTTTTAGGGAAAGATTTAATATGGGGGTGATCAATGAGTGAAACTACATTATGCAATCCCAGAAGTATGCAAAAAGTAAGGAAAAGAAAAGGGAAATTAACATTCTTGGATTATTTGACCAAGAGAGCATGAAAATTGCTTTCAATAAAAACCTCTATGACAATGGGGTCTTGAAGGAACTACAACTGAAAAGCCAAAGAAAACTGAAATAGCTGTATGTATTTTTTTTTTTAAATCTGTGTTCAATTGTGCTATGTAGAAGCCACTATTTTCTCCTCCCTTAACAAAATCTTGGGTGTATTCCATAACTTCCTGGTCACATTTGGTAATTAAAACTTAGTGTGGCTTAATTTAAACCCTTAATTGCATATCCAATTTACAGCTAGTGCTGTGACTCTGACTGTTTAGAAAGAGGATTGGGGCCAAGATCTGGCTCTGGATCAATGCTGTCCTGTTCCTCCTCTAGACCTCACTACTTGGGAGCCTGGAGGAGAGCTGGGGGACTTAAGGAGCCTTCCTTAACTGTCTACTTGCTTCTGGAAGGGAGGTACCTCTGGACTTTGTTCTGATTTTTCCTGATTCCACCTACTACTTGGTGTTTCCCCATAGGTGTTCTATGGGGATTTTTAAGTTTCCCCCACCCTCCCCAATTCAGCCTCATCTGCCATTAGTTCTCTGTGCACGTCCCAGACCCTGACTTGGTGGCTCCTGAAGGAATCCCCTGGCTCCAGCATCCAGCTCCTCCACTAATATCTGGCTCCCATAGGTGGAGCCAGTGAAAGGCTGGGGTCCTCTTTCACACCATTCAAGCATGGAAGAAAACTAGGTAGGCTAGAGATCGTCCTGCCCTTCCTAGATATTTCTATCATAGTCCCTCCAAGTTCTGATACTCATGCCTTCAGAAATTTCTAGACTGAATGAAAGTCACAGGTTGCATATTCCGACAAGCTTTGCTACACCTCAGGGCTGACACATCAAGCTCTTCTAAGAACTCTGGCATTCACCCCTCTAGGGAAACATCCTAGGGAGGGTCTGACAGCTTTGGGAGTTCAGAAGACCTCCAATTAAAGAATGAGATGCCAACTTCCCTTTAATGCAAGTATCCCAGTCATTACAAATGATTCTTCTGGAGCCCCCTCACTTTGTTTTGGAAGAGGAAACACACTCGTCTTGGCTCCTTGAGAGCAGACTGGTACCAGGGTACTGAATTTCCCACATGGCCCTGCCTAAGCTCTCTTCTCTAGCAGGGGAGGGAGGGCCTGGTAGGATAGTGCTTGATGGCAGTGGGACCATCTTGCTGCTTCTCAGACACCCTAAAGGATAGTGTCTGGTGCTCATGTATGATGACGTCTTATGGGTCTTGTTAAAGTAGAGAGATACCTCTGATTCCAATGGTATTAAATATCTTGTTATACTGGCAAAATTGGACATGACTTAAAAGTTACTTTTATGAGAGGAAATGCGGTTCTAAAAAATGCAAGTTCTGTGGTAAGCGAGGGACAATTGAATGAAAGATTATATTTCATACAGCCCGTTTTCACCAGTCTTGAAATAACTTTTATATGTAGGGCTCAAAGAATGAGCATTTTCTTCATGAAAATTAGAGGAAGGAGACCGAGTTGAGCTCAGTTTCCCAGATCACAGGCAATGAGCCACGGGACAGATCAAGATCGAGTCATGGAGTATATGTTGTATCACACACCACTTGTTTAGAATCCTCTTGTGAATTCAGCTACTAACTTAAAGCCTGAAGACCTCTGGGTCATCTGTGTATCCATTCTTCCTCCATCCTTCTGCCCATCCATCGGTCCATCTCAGTGCTGATGGTCTATCTTGATGCTGCTGCTGCTAAGTCGTTTCAGTCGTGTCCGACTCTGTGCCAGCCCACCAGGCTCCCCATCCCTGGGATTCTCCAGGCAAGACAGTGTCCTGATAGTTATCAATTAAACTGTTATAGCACAGTGTTTAATTATGTGGTCCTAAAAGGTCAATTGCAGCAGAATCATCTGGAGTATTAACAAGTACCCCAGATAAATCCAATTAAAGTTTGAGAAACTAATGAGAAATTCAAGTTTGTGAAACTCTGGGCTACACTGAAAACTATGGTATTTTCACCAATGAAATCAGTGGTGAGTCTTCTTAGTGACATTTCCCAGGCCTGAAAAACCTCATGAAGAACTTTCCCATGAGACCTAGTCCAACATGTTTTATTCACATACAAACTTTAATGTGTATATCTAACTAAAGTGAGTCTGCAAGTGTTTGCTCAGTATGTGAAAGGCTTTTTTTTTTTTTTTTAAGTTCAGAGAGTTCAAATCAAAAGTAAGCTAACTTTCTGTCTGATCTCATTATAGTACCTAATAGCAAGGACTTCTCACCATCTGAAATTATTGTTTACTTATTTGTTTTCAGTTCATTCTCCACCTTTGCATTGAAGGTAAATTCCTTGATATTAAGAATCTTGCCTGTTTGTTCACTATGATCCCAGTACCTGGATTAGAACCCAGCATATAAGAAGCCTGCAGTTAGCTTTTGTTACTGACTCAAAAAGCTATGTAAATATACATGAGTAAAAGTGGAAACAGTGGCTGACTTTATTTCTCTGGGCTCCAAAATCACTGCAGATGGTGGTTGTAGCCATGAAATTAAAAGACGTTTACTCCTTGGAAGGAAAGTTATGACCAACCTAGATAGCATATTCAAAAGCAGAGACATTACTTTGCCAACAAAGGTCTGTCTAGGCTATGGTTTTTTCCAGTGGTCATGTATGGATGTGAGACTTGGACTATAAAGAAAGCTGAGCACAGAAGAATTGATGCTTTTGAACTGTGGTGTTGGAGAAGACTCTTGAGAGTCCCTTGAACTGCATGGATATCCAACCAGTCCATCCTAAAGGAGATCAGTCCTGGGTGTTCATTAGAAGGACTGATGTTGAAGCTGAAACTTCGATACTTCGGCTGACTCATTTGAAAAGACCCTGATGCTGGGAGGGATTGAGGGCAGGAGGAGAAGGGGACGACAGAGGATGAGATGGTTGGATGGCATCACCGACTCAATGGACATGAGTTTGGGTGAACTCCAGGAGTTGGTGATGGACAGGGAGGCCTGGTGCACTGCGATTCATGGGGTTGCAAAGAGTTGGACACAACGGAGCAACTGAACTGACTGAAAACACAAATTTTGCTAAAATAATCAGAATGCACTGAAGTGGATGAGGAGGTCACAGAGGACTAATGAGTGGATGGGGTTAATTTTGGAAATATTTCTAGAGGTACCAACCTTGAGCTGAAATCTGAAAACACTTCTGAAAGATGTCAAGAATGGAAAGTAGAAACTCTCTCCTCATCTGTGTTCAGACAGAGGCCTTGAGGCAGAAATTGAGATATGGGTTCTGAAAAATCAGAAGCCCAGCTTCACTGGAGCAGAGAAACCCTGGAGAGAAAGAACACATGAGAGGGGCACTGAGGTGGGGCAGGTGGAGGGGAGTTGGAATCAATGGTCAGAAGTTTCTATTTAGTCCAGATGGTAATAGAAGGCCACTGGAGGGCCATGTTTACACATTTTCAAAATCCAATTAGGATACCACATGTTTTTATGGTCTAATCACCCATTTTGGACCCATTAAATAAATTAGTTGAAAGAGAAAAACAAAGGGAAAAATAAAACGATGTGTCATTCAACAGCATTTGGAAATCATGGGATAAAAGTGCGAAGTTGGAGTGTTTGACCTGGAACCAAATTAATCCAAATGTGATCTTGATGACTGAGTCTCCAAATGAACCAGGTGCATGCTGATGTTTGAAAATATGAATGGATAAGAAGAAGAGGAAAAAGAAAAAAGATGGTGGTTTGGGGGTGAAAAATAGGCATCTCTCTCTCTTTGGATGGTTTAGACATCCCCCAGCTGAGGGTGGAAGGTTGGGCTCAGCTGATTTCTCATGCTCCATTCCAAGCTCTAGAGTCTAACTGTTCTCTAAGAGCACTGGTTGAGACGCAGGAGGAGGAAGCAGCTGTTGGGGAGGAATTCCCTCTGGAGATTAAGGAAAGCCAGCCATCCAGATGGGCTCAGACAGAGAGAGGAGGATGGAGAGAAAGCAGCCTCAGGAAGAGCCTAGGACTGTGGTACCTACTGTCCATCCTTTCCTCTGCCTTCGCCACAAATTAGAACCTACAGAAAACAGTGTGTAATGACCCAACAAGAGTGGGAAGACAGAGAGAAGGCTGTTTTCTTGAGACAGTTACCATCCTTGTTTTCCTGTGCTAAGACAACTTTATGGTTTAGAACCCCATGACTCAAAGTGTGGTTCCCCCGTGGGGGCACCCACAACCCCCAGGGCCTTGTGAGAAATATGGAGACTTAGGCCTCACCCCGGGGTTACTAAAGAAGAATCTGCCCTTTCACAATCTTCCCCATGTGATCCATAAGCATGTTAAAGTTTGAAAAGCACTGTGTTAGAGGATCTGGAGCAAACTAGATAAGATAAAATGAGAGGTGAGGAAAGCGAGTGAATTGTAATCCCGTGGGACAGGAAGCAGAGTAAGTGGTCCCACTCCCGCCCTCCCCCTCCCAATTAAACTTGGACAGGTTACGGGAACTGCTCCAGACCCACCCACATATATCCAACCACGGAGACTCGGACTCACAGATGTACACTTGTGTACACAAATGCAAGTCGCTGGGAATTGCATCGGTGGGAGAATTTCTGCTCTTTCCAACCTCAGATCAGCTAGTTTTGTTCTTTACAACGTGACTTCAGAGCTACTGTCTCTTCCCTGCATTACACCCAGCTCCTTTCATCAATTATATTTTATGTTCTTTCCCTGTTTTCCTTCATACTTCACTCTGGTCTCTTTCTTGAGTGCAGCCCCAGGTCAACCAATAACCGGCGAGGCCAAATCAAGACAGTTAGAGCCGTAGTTATTTGCCATTCAGCTGGAAAAATAATGATTCCCCAGCTTCTCAAGTGTGGAAATTTCCCGGAACCAGCCTCTTTCCAGGGCCTAGGGACCCTCCCGCATTAGCTCCAGTGAACTTTCCCTCACTCGTAAGTGTTTACTTACACTCCTCTTGAGGGTCCAGACTTGCTGAGCTCACACTCCAGCGTGTTTCTTCCCATCACCTCAAAAGTTCCTTATTGCCTTTCTGTCTCTGTAAAGGGGAGGGCATTAGCCTGACTTAGGGCAGCAGTTTGATCCCGTTCCATGACTCTGTGGCCCTGGTCAAGCTCGTCAGTCTTCAGGATATGCAAATTCCTTACCTGTGAATGGGAATAATAACATATGCACAGCTGCTGTTATTATTTGAAATTTGTCATTATCAAAGAGACCGTGTAACCTAATGTTCTCAGCATGGTACCTGCACGTAGCAAGTACTTAAAAAATGATAAATGACATCAATCCAGGGACTTTGATGAGAAATTCATTAGATAATCATGACTTGTAAGAAGCATGAGTCTATCCAAATGCCTCATTTACACTGTGATTACTTCAATTCTCTCTAGGCAGGGTTATGCTAAGATTTATGCAGGTTTTAGGTAAGAAGATTGTCCATTCAATTACACTAATCTTATACCCAGAGAAATTAAAATAAAAATGAAATAAGGCAAAAGTATTCAAAATCAGGAAACATATCCTGATCAAGCTATAGGTGTACTTTTGGACTCTCAGGATCTATGACAAAAATTCTAAATAAAAGGCAAAAGAACTTGACCTTGTTTAAGTATTTCCACATTCAGAAAGCTTGTACATATCCATATTAATTGCGTGGCTGCCAGCACACTAAGGCCATCTGCAAGCCACCATCGGTAGTCCAAGTAAAGCATGTCTGATAAAATCTTATACTGGGATTTTTTTTTTTTTAACTAAAAAGTCACTTCTGTGATTGCAGAAAGTTTTGTCCCACGCAATCGACTGTGCTGTTTTAGAACAATGATAAACACAAATGGCATTTCACTTCAAACTGCGGAAATAAGGCATGATTTCTGCTCCTTTGGCTGACCAGCCATTTATCACAGGTCATTTACATAGGGCCGGACGGCTTGGTAAACTAATCACTCAGCTCCTTCATGTGGTACTGTGTTCTTCTTAGTACATGATTGAAATTAGCTTGATGATTTCAGTTCCTCCTCTTGGGATCCACAGTCCTGTTCATAGACAAACCAAAAACAATTTGGCTGAACCTACCAGTCCAGGCTTCCATCAGGGGATGATAGTGTCTCGATGCTGGATTCACGGACAGTCAGTTACTCAACTTTGACTTCTGAGAGGATGCTTTGACTGAGGACAGAGATAAAAATACAGTAATTTATAAAGAAAAAGGTGATGTCTATGTGGGCATAGGTGTACATATGCGTGTATTATTTTAGAACTTTGAGACAAGTTTTTATTTTTGTAATTTATTTTTAATTGTAGTATAATTGCTTTACAATACTGTGTTTCTGTTGTACAACAGCATGAGTCAGCTGTAAGGATACACATGTCTCCTCCCTCTTGAACCTCCCTCCCACCTCCCCCATCTCAACCTTCTAGGTAATCAAAGTTTTTATTTTTGCTTTATATCTATCACAGTGTTTGAAACTTAAAGAAATGAATTTTCTCTTCAAATTTGGATGTGTATATAAATATCATTTGTCTGGACCGAGCACACTCAGTGCCGTGGCTTTTTGGTCTCCATCTGCTCTGAAATCATCAGATTTTGTCTGTCTGTACACATGTGCAGGTGTGTGACTTCACGAGCGTGTGTGTGTGTGGCTGTGGTGGTGTGCTGATGCAGGAGGGCAAATATTCTGACAGAAGTTTAAAGAGCTACTTAATAAAATTTTGATCATGATGTATTTTAGCAGCTTTGAAAAAAAGAGAACCATTCCTCCAGTTTTTTTCCACTGGTTTATCTTCCTAATCTCTCACAGCAATATTTCTTGTCTCACACACTCTTCCTAAACTTTGCAACTTTTCCACAAAAGGTGGGGTTTGAATCCACTGTCTTTGAAACTGTGCCTTTAGTCTCTCCCATGTGTGTTGGGAGCTCTGAGTTGATAGGTAAGAAGTATACCTCCCTGAAGCAGCTGTGATGGAGGCAACCTGAGGAGAGAGCACATACAGAGGGAGTTGTGCCTGAGAAGCTCAGGGGTCCAGCTCCCAGTTCTCTGAGTCTTCTTGGCCGAGGCTGTGAATTGCGTGGGGCCAAGGGAGCTTTCAGAAGACCCCACACCTCACCCTCATGCTGCCCTTGCCTGAGCCAAGTACAGCCAGGTTTGAGATCCCACAGCTAAGATGGAGTGACCCAGATAGGCAGTGATAAACTGTCCCCTCAAACCATATCCAAATCGCTGATCTATAAAATTTGTGGAACCAAATTTTAAATCAACTCAAAGACAAACCAAAACATCTGACTGAATCCACTAACCTAGGCTCACACAGGAGGGCTGGTGTGACTTGATGTTGATTTGGTGAAAGTCAGTGGCTTCTGAGAAGGAGGCTTGGCCTAGAGAAGCAGATATTTTTTTTAAAGTGTGCATAATAACATTGTGCTAATGCAGTTTCCTGGTTTTAATACTGAAATTGAGTTACATAAAATGAAGACACTGAGGCAAACTGCATGAAGGGTACATGGGATTGCTCTATGAATTTTTCCAACTGCATGTGAATCTAATTATTAAAAAAAGTTGTAAGTGGTAAATATGAGTACATTTGTGTGTGTGTGTTGGGGTGGGGTGGAGGATGTGGTGAATGGATTGATTTGGAATGGTAAACATTCTGGTGGAACTTCTGGTGACTCAATAAAAGTTTGATCATCATGTATAGTAGCTACTTGAAAACAAAAAAGAAACATCAAATTTAGATATTTTTATTAATTCATTCATCACCACCCCCTCAGTCTCATGTCAAATTTAAGAAGTGATAAAGGGCATTTTACTTTTCAGTCAACTCATGTGATGTCCATACTGGAAAACCATTAAATGTGTTAGTAAAATGGATCTGAAGACTGTAAAAGAATCCCCACCCCTCAGGGTGGGTTCCAAGTTCTTCCAGGCTACTGAGAGTACCTGGAGATGTGACTGCCAGGCTGGAGGTGATGATCTCTGAAGAGAAAAGCTACCAAAGTTGGCCTTCATCCCAGGAATCAGTTTGAACCGATGACTAAGGAGATGATTTTTCCAACAAGGGAAAAGGAAATAAGGCAGAGTTGCACAGCCACACAGCCTCCCTAAGAAGATTGTTCCTCAACTTTCTGAATTCCCTTCCTGGTTTAATTATTAGATTGACTTTACTGGTAGTTGGAGGAAGGTGGCAGACATAATGCATTAGAGGTCTGACACAGAATTCACAGGACCCATAGAGCAGGTGGAAGAAATTGGGAAAGACCAAATGAAAATGTGTAACATACAATTAGTCACTGTATGGAGTGTACTGGAAATCTATTCATTTCCCAATAATATATCTAAGAATTGTGCTTTTATAAAATTTAAAAAAAATTGTTTTCATTTTTGGCCTCACGGTTTGCAGGATCTTTGTTGCCCGACCAGGGATTGAACCAGCACCTGTTGCAGTAGAAGCATGGAGTCCTAACCACTGGATTGTCAGGGAATTCCCAGAATTGTTACTTTAAAAAACAAAAAGGTATCATTGCAGGCAGAGCCTTTTAATTGAAGGAGAGAGAATTACAGGTTGGAGATACTGCTGTGGATCCTAAACACTGAGAAGACTTTTTCTCCACAACAGTCTGATGGTCATTGAAGGAGTCAGGAGTGAAAAGATGGACTATAAATTCGAGATGGAGCTCAAATAATAGGCTCTTGTCTCAGAAAGAAGACCGATTAATTGATAGTGGCGTGAATGGAGGTTTTTTAGTTTGCATGGGTCGATGGTGTGTACACGCTTGTGTGTGTGTGTATGGATGGGTCTGTGTGTGTGCAGGTGTACATGCTGATTTTAAGCAATTGACGCAGTGAAATAAATTAGTGTAGATTGCTGGATATGTCTGTGACCAGACACTTTCAAACTTTGCTGATCATTAGAGCCTGTAGGGTTTTTAAAGTGTAGATTCCCAGGCCTGACTCCAGACCTCATGAGTCAGAATCTTTGAAAGCAGAGCCCTAAATTCTAGATTTTTAAGTCCTCCCCACGTGATTCTTTATATCAGTCAGCTTTGGAGAACTAGGTAGGAATGAATGGATGTTTCACTTTCCCATCCTTCAGGTGACTGGCATTTAGCCATTTCTATTCAACTACGCTGAAGTAACAAGACTGTCCATGGGCAGCTCCTGAGGGAGCCTTCCGGAGACAACAGCAGACCCCGTGTGAACTCTCCACCGTGTGGGAAACATAGTCACAGAGACTTCATTACCAGATTTGTCTATTTTAACCCAAGAATCCATTTACACATATCCCCCTAAATCTCTTTCCTGCTTCCTCCCTTGGCACAAAAGGTCCCCAGGCTCTATGTGGCAGTAGGTGTTGGGGTGTGCCAGGAGGGATATCCTCAGGAAAGACCCTCTTCTCTGCCCGATGTCTGCATCCAGTTAGATTGGCTTCAAAGATCTGGTGTCCTAGGGAGTCCTCCAGACTAGGAGCACTTGTTGTTAAAAGGAATGGGTGCTCATAAAATTGGTTCTTTATGAAAACACCCTGTCTGGCCCGATTGACAAAGGGAAAGGGGCTTTACTCAAAAATGGATTCTTCTCAGTCTTGTGATAAGCAGAGAGTTTTATCTTGATTGTCTCCATCTCATTCAGGGAGGGTTAACTTCTATTCCTTATAAGCCCCAAACCTGAATGGCTTGACAAGGTTAACTTTTTCTTCCCATCTCAGTGTACTGGAGGCCACTTGGGTTTGTGTTCTGCAGGGTTACTCAAAGACCCAGCATCCTTCCTTCTTGTTGTTTTGACACTTTCCAGGGTCTCAGACTACTCCACTCAAGTCTTTGCATTAGGCCAGCACGTGAGGAATGAGGAAATAATATGGAAAATCCAAGGGAGGTTTGTTGTGGTTACAGAATAGGGATTTTGTGAGCTAGAACTCAGGTTAATGGCCTCACTAACTGCAAGGGAGACTATAAAATGTAGACTAGCTATATCCTTAGGTAAAAGTAGAAACAGGCTTTGGTGAACACACAGTCTTTGCCACCATCTCTTTGACAGCTTTGAAAATATGATGTGATGAGAATATATTTATCTGTGCGGTTTCCCTCCCCTATACCCATAAGCCCCAGCTACTCATGAGAAAAACATCACACCAATCCCCACTGAGGAATGGTCTACAGAATGCCTGAGTACACTCCTCAAAGCTGCCAGAGTCAGTCATCATACACAAAATCTGAGGAACTGTCACGGCCAAGAGGAGCCCAAAGAAACCTGTAAGTAAATATCATTTGGTGTCCTGGGAAAGGAAAAAGGGTTTTAAATAGAAAGGAAGGGAATTTGAGTACACTAGGGACTCTGATGAATAACAAGGTATCAATACTTGTTCGTTAGTTGTGAAAAGTGTGTCATAGTAGTGCAAGATGATAATAATAGTGGAATCTGGGCTTGGGGCACGTGGGGACTCTCTGTACCACTTTCACAACTTTTCTATAAAACTAAAACTGTTTCAAACTTTTTGAAAGGTTAAAAATTTTTTTTTAAGTGAAGTGCCCTGAAATCCTACTATAGCTGTTTTCCTGCCAGAGCCATGAAAAACCTCTTTGTCTACTGAGAAATGATTACTCTGGTCTCCCCATTAAACTCATTTATTTAACTTATACCTGTTCCTTCTGCCTTTCCTTACCTCCAGGTGGTCATTTCTCAAGAACAATTCTTAATACCATGCTTCATGCTCCTCTAAGACCATGGACCAAAACAATACATAATGTAAAAAATTAAAAGCTCTTATATTTCTGTTTTAAAACACACAGATACGTCCTTAGACACACTTGTGTGTACACACACACACACACACAATTCAGGAAACCTCTCACCTGGTTTTCACTGGGATCACTACTTTTAGACTTTTCCTATCACAAACTCTGTTATTAACAATAACTTACAAAGAGACTTATTTTCATCATATTTTGCCCCTTTTCCATGTCATCTCAAAATGTTTGTACAGTTTATCAAATATATTTAAAAATTTCACCAAAAGTTAGTAGAGTAGAACTTCAGAATAATATTAATACAGAAATATTTCTCATTAAAAAAAGATTTCTTATTTAAAAGTTCTCCCAGATTAATTTGGAAAATACAGTATTCCATAATACAATCCTGCATATCTACATAGGCATGTAGAAAAGTCTGAGAACTCCCACGATAAATAGATTTATCTTGTTTGGTTTAATCCAACATTTCTCAAACTGTTTTGACCTGGAAATTTGCTTTGTTTTCATTTTGCTTTTTCCCTGTGTATCTCTCATGCACTAACCTCTTATGGAACTAGTGATTCTTTAACTGCATTTAGATAATGTTACGTTCAAAAGTAATGTTAAATAATCTTTGACTTCTTTCACACATTCAGAAAGAAGGGAAAAGAAGCTATCTTTTTTCCAGTCATAGGCTAATACTAAACCGTGTTTGGGGAGCTTATTGGGTGGATTAAAGGACAAACTTAGCCTACATAATTATCCTTCTTCTTGGCTGATGAAGACCAGTGCAGAATGTCTGGGTGATCTGGCAGCTTAGTGTTGATGAAACAGGCAAATTCTGATGACTTTCATTAAATCAAGAACTCCAATCTCAGACAAGAGGTAGGAAGACTGGTGCCTGGTTGTTAACAAGGGGGGCCTTAGGAAGGAAAGTCAGTTAGGAATTGGGATAAAGGGATGGGGGCCTTGACAGCCCAGCCACAAGCCTTAATACCTGTCCTTAGAGCTGACATCTATCAATCATTTATTGTGTGGTAAGCACTTTACCCAAGAAAGTTTATTTAATGTTCACAATAACCTCTGAGACACGCTCCCAATGATCCTTACTTCACATAGAAGGATGGTTAAGAAACATGTTCTTGGTCAGTAAGTTGTGAGGTCATGACTCAGATTCAAACAATCAGGCTGTAGAGCCCAAGCTTGTACCACTGTGTTATCTGGTGTCACTTCTATCAACTTTTTAAAAAAATTATTAGTCTGAACTGGTGACAGCTCTTCACTGTTCTCCTCCTGCCCTCTCTCTTCCCTTTCTTTTTCTCTCCATCTATTAGTATGCCCTACTTGTCTGACCCACAACTCTTTTCTGGAAGGAGTCAGGGCACTGGTATGTCCCCTCCAAAGTCTATATTTCTGATAGAGGTGGAGGGTATGGCCTTTTCTTACACCAGGCAAGATGTACCTCTTCTCTCCAAGTGTGGTTACTTGGTAATCACTCTCATTGACAAGTGACAGTAGCTTTGCAAACAACTCCATCCGTTAGCACCTACAGCCTTGGCTACCAGCTGCCATGATCATTGGAAGACCTGCCTTCTAAGCAATCACCCTCCCCCACTGCCACTGTACCACTGAGGAAATGCTAGACATTTGAAGAAGATTCTGTGAAAATCAAAGAACAGTTAACAGGATGGAACCTGAGGATAAGCCCCATCACGATGCCTAGTGTTGTTCTTAGGGGCCAAAATATTCCCACCTTCCCAACACCCACCAAGATATGTCTTAGGAAAGGTGGTGTTTTGCTATCCAGTGGCCCCATAAGGGAACATTTTCCTTATTGAAGTCACTACAGTTTGATGTTTGTTCCTTAGCTTTCTTGACTCTTAAGGGAAATACATTTTTGAAAATTATTGTTTTAATTTTTTATTATTTGATCAGGTGGATGCCTGTTACCTAATCTCAGAAAGCAATGCACATATCAAACAAAATAGAAGTATACTGTTTTCCATTTAAAAGTGTAATGGCCTATAGGTCATTACATTGAGGATGGACTCGCCAATGTAGGGCCCATGGATTCCGTGAGTCGCCTTGACTCACCTGGTTCTGATTCATATTTTTTCTTTTCTTTGCTTTGCCCTTTAAACTCCAATTTGCTTTTTTTCTAATTACAAAAACATGGTAGAAGAATCTAAAAAACATATATTAGTGGGGGAAAATGAAGAAGAAAATAATGATCTTTTATAATCCCACCATTCTGCAATAACCACGGTTAACATCTTCCAGACATTTTAATATGTATACTTGCATGCATAAGCCAGATGTCAACTGGGTCTCTCTGCTCTTTATTATCTAGATAAGATGCCTTGGTCCTTCATTTCATTGCTTTTCTTGGGATTTTGGCAAATTCCCAGGATCTCACATTCTAATGATCACCTGTGACTGTAACTTCCTGCTTCTTCTGAATTCCATTCTCTACTCTTCAGCTTACAGCTGTTCCTTTATTTTGCTTTGGCCATAGACCCAAATGTGGAAATAAGGCTCTTTTCTTGATTGGATAGTAACAACAAATCATCCAAACAAGGAGTTTTTGATGCGTAGCCGACTTCAAGTTCAGGATGTGAAGGCCATTACACTTGAATATTAGACGTATTTTTCCTTAGAGATCTTGGTCTTTAAGCTATGTTAGTCAGCCATGCACTTTCTCCCCTATTTCCAATCTGTGTTTGCTTTCTCCCTCTCACAAGCAGAAATCATATTCTTCACTCCCCACCACCCCCGCTCCCCAACAAAGCATTCAGTTGTCTAAAGACTTTGCTTACAAACTTAATTCGGGAATTCCTTTTCTATAGACAAAGTCTTCAACCAAACTTCTATACAGACATTATCAAGAGGGCTGGAGTTGTTGGATAAGGACCGTTCACATCCCCAGGTGTGGCGTGAAATTTCCACTGAGATACAGAGATGCAGTGCATGGCGAAGTCAGGGAAGGGAAACTAAGACATTCCTCATGGTGGGGATTTCAAAGGAAATGCTAAAAAACTGAGTCTCATAGTTCTTAGGCCCCTCCCTCACATCATAAAAAGACAAGAATTAAGACAGAAAAACTTCAGAAAAACTTCGCTGGGACTTCCCTGGGGGTCCAGTGGTTAAGAATCCACCTTCCAATGCAGGGGACCAGGATTTGATCCCTGGTCAGGGAACTAAGAGACCACGCACTGCAGGGGAACTAAGAGACCACGCACTGCAGGGCAACTAAGCCTGAGAGTGACAGCTAGAATCCTGAGTCCACATGTCTCAGCTAGAGAAGCCTGTGTGCCACAGTGAGAGATCCTGCATGCTGCAATGAAGATCACATGTGCCACAACCAAGACTGATGCAGCCAAAGACATCAGTAAAGATTAAAAAACGAAAGAAAGACTTTACTGAACAGAGCAGTTAGTGAGCTGTGAGAATTCCCATCTCAGTACAGGGACTGGATGCTTTCCATTCCACATCAAGTGCTTGGTTAGAAGAGCAAAGCTTCAAGGACCACTCAGAATTGATGTGATATGTGTTCTCCTCCATCAGGGAGATACAATAGGCTGATGTCTGACTTGTGCTTATAAAACTTCAACGTGGAGCTGGGCTGGATGCACTGGGCTGAGACTGCCTGCCCTCAGAGCAGAGGAAGGTGCATATTTCTTATGGACCAGAGGTGGCCTCACAGTTAGGGAGAGCTGGTCAGACCATCTTAAATGCAGCCTGAGAGGATTTCCTGGGGGCCCGGGGACTTACAGAGTCCCCGTCTGATGGGCTGCTGTGAGGAGGGTGACTGGTTGGCAGGAACACACGACAAAGTCTTGGGAGATGCATTCAAATGAGTCCAGTGGAGTAGGGGGCTTGAGAGAGGTCAGCAGAGGGCTAGCCAGAGAAAGAGAGCTTCGGCCTCCAAACAAACTTCAAGATCAAGGCTCCTCTCATTACAGAACCAGTCAAAATTTTCCTGCCCCGCTCCCTTCTACCTCACCCCCAAGCAGCCTGATCAGGTCAGAAACCACAGTTCACAAGGCAGGACAATGGGGAAACAGTGAGGGAACAGAGTAGAGAATGAGGAGGAATCAGTAACCCTTCCAGACACTGTGCCTGTGAAGGGTCTGAGTTAGAGAAGCTTTATCTTAAAACCAGGTTCTAAGATTTGAGAATTAAGTGCTAAAATGAATGTGTGCACGTGTGCTAAGTTGCTTCAGTCATGTCTGACTCTTCGCAACCCCATGGACTGTAGCCTGCCAGGCTCCTCTGTGCGTGAGATTCCCCAGGCAAGAATACTGGAGAGGGTTATCACACCCTCCTCTGGGGGATTTTCTCAACCCAGGGATTGAACCCACATCTCTTATACGCCTCCTGCGTTTGCAGGTGGGTTCTTTGCCGTTAGTGCCACCTGGGAAGCCTGCTAAAATGGTTAAAGCAAAGCAAAACACGGGGCTCCCTAAGTTTCCATCTGGAGAATTCACCCTGCCTGATAAAGTTGGAAGAAATGGTGAAAAACAAAGATGCTAACTGATGAATTTCCCTGGATTGTGTGAACTATATCATAACATGATTTTGAAATTATCAACAATTACAAATAATTGTTAGCAAGTATTAACAATTCAGTAACTGAAGAATTTTTGTTATTTTGGAGAACTCCCCTGGTTATTCAGTGGATCAGACTCTGTGCTTCCAGTGCAGGGGTTGTGGGTTCAATCCCTGGTCAAGGAACTAAGATCCTACATGCCTCGCTGCATGGCCAAAAAAAAAAAAAACAACCTCAAAACATTGGTTATTTCTTACTTTTCTCTATAAGCAACACTGATATGATCCCTTTGTGTAAGTTAAGAATCTATTTAGAACAGCTTGTAAGGTTGCTGGATCAAGGCTTAGATTATGATGAAAACAATCAATGAATTGCCAAATCACAACAATTTACATTTCATTCATGCATACATGTGTCATAGAACATTAGAACCTTCAAGTTTTGCCATCTTTAAAAAGTTTTTTTATTAGTTAGTTGCAGCCTGCAGGATCTGTTAGTTGTGGCACGTGGGATCTACTTCCTTGACCAGGGATTGAACTTAGGCCCTCTGCACTGGGAGCATGGTGTCTTAGCTATTGGGCCACCAGGGAAGTTCCAAGTTCTGCCATCTTAAGGTGACTTTGCTCTGCTGACTCTGATCCTTTGTGGGTTGATTTATCATGTGACTGTCAAAGGACTAAATTGTTGCCTAGTTTTTGAGCTGGCATTTTCCTTCATTCTCGCTTCTATATTTATGAATGCATTTTAGAAATACAACCTGTTCATATATTAGAAGCTGCCTTAATGTTGTTTTTGTAGTTCTTAGGATTACAATAGAGAACCAAAAATGCACCATTATTTGTAAGTCTTGGATAAATCACCTATACTTAGGGTGGGGAAACAAACTCAGCAGATCAAAATTTCTAGCCTCATATTTTTCTTTCTTTAAATTTTTAAAAGATGAATTTATTTATTTTGATTGGAGGATAATCACTTTACAATATTGTGTTGGTTTTTGCCATACATGAATTGGCCACAGGAATATATGTGTCCCCCTCATCCTGAACCCGCCTCCCTTGTCCCAGAGCCCTGGCTTTGGATGCCCTGCTTCGTGCATCAAACTTGCACTGGTCATCTAGTTTACATATGGTAATGTACACCTTTCAGTGCTATTCTGTCATATTTTTCTTCTGAGAAAGATGTGATCTCACAGCCTCAGCTAATGCTGTAATTAGGGTTGATTCAGTAAATATAGCTTCCGGCTGAGGGGGTATTGTTGGGAAATGTTCTGGTCTTGAACTGTGCAAGGAATACAAGTGTTATGGGGTTTGGGGGGCCTTTGGCCCCCAAACATAGGAAAACAAACATATCTCTTAACCATCTTAAGAAATATTTGAAAATAGGATTTCAATGAGCAGCAATCCCCTCTGTCTATATTTGGCAATAAAGTACCTTCCCATGAAATAAAATTCCTAGCTGGCTATCACTTGTCATTCTCCCTGTGTTCAATATTCACCAACATAAAGGTCCTATTTTGCCAACTCCCAGCACTTAATTTTCATTCTCATTCATTTTACGTTTCTCTTAGAGGGAAAATAACACTCAATTGTCAAGGGGATTGAATGAATTGTAAATAGCGAATGTTATCTTACTCCCTGGAACTTATCTCAGGCTATGTTATGGATTTACCAGGTCCCACAAGATATCAAAGATATGAGTCTTAAAGGGGAAAAGTCTCCATACTAGTATATGAAAAAATTCCTAAATTCCAGAAGGGTGAATGAACAGATGGATACTTTTGGGACATGTGTGTGTGTCATTTTTGTTTTACATTTCTTTGGCTCTGCAAGAGAAAGCGTTTTCTACAAAGTATGGTAGCTGAAGTGAAGGATAATATTAAACTAAACCTGGAAACAAGAAATGAGAAGTAAATAGTTTAGCAAAAGTGTGGTTCCATATGTTAATTTTGAAGAGTTTCATTATCGAAACACAGATTTAAAACAATGTGGCCATGGTCTAAGACACACAAAAAAGTAAATAGTGATTGATGTGCTGGAGAACACTTCTCTTACCTAGAGGTGAGAATGCCATCTGACACACTCACATATGTATTTCCAGGTTTTACTCATTACAAAAATCTAATGTTTTAATAAACTTCTATAAATGTAATGATAGGATGATTTTTTTTTTTTTTCCTGAATGGTGATTTCTTACATAGAAAATAGAACACCAGGTGGTTCTAGTAATGTGGAGCACTTAACTATTGCACCTTTTGCCACAACATAAGAATTCCAGATAATCCTGGTGGCTCAGAAGATAAGGAATCTGCCTGCAACCCAGGATCCCTGGGTCAGGAAGATCCCCTGGAGAAGGGAATGGCCACCCACTCCAGGATTCTTGCTTGGAGAATTCCATGGATAGAGGAGCCTGGTGGGCTATAGTCCATGGGGTTGCAAAGAGTCAGACACAACTGAGCAACTAATCCTATTACTATTTATAACAACACAGCAGTTTCTAAAACCTACCAAAGGGAATAAATAAATAAAAGGAATCTCTAGCTGCCAAAACTGAAAAGAGAAGAGAGTTACCATAGAGGCAGCCTGATCTGAGGATGGTAATTAGATTTAGGAAGGTTTCCTACAATCCTTGGGGAGAAGTACTGATGCTCACATGTAGAGAGGAAATGTGGACCTTGACCCCATGAGGCATGGTGCTTGAATCGAGACTAGCATTGAACCCTAGAAGGTTACTCACTCTGTGAAAGACCTTCATAAATAAGCCACCAGGACCAACTTGAAAAGCGGCACTACGCTTGCTCTGCCCAGGGCTCAGGGAAGAGCAGAAAAAGAAACAAATAAGTCTCCAGCCTGCCACATGGGCAGTGACAGTCAAATTAACACTTCTAGCTAGTGCAGAATCTCAGCTCAGAAATTAACACGAACACGGCTCTCACACAGGTGAAATGCTTGGGTAATTTGGAAAAACAAAACCATTAAGGATTCAGAGCTAAAGGGACTTACAGAGAATAAAAGAGAGACTCTTTATTCTTTCCTTTCAGATAGGCTTTTAAAACTGTGATGTTGTTATAGTTTATCCAACATGTTCATTTGTTTGTAGTTGACGATGAGTCTGTGATAGTTTTGGTTTACATATAGCTAGAATTGAACAATGAGTAACCTTCTATGTGAGAAATCACCATTTGGCAAAAAAAAAAAAAAAAAGCAAACCTGAAAAATGTTAAGATGTACTTGCAAGAAGAGCATTGCACATATGATAAATAATTATTCACCACAGGAAAGTCAGGCACAATTAATAATGTACCTCAATGTCTCCACTCCCTCCAAGAACTAGAAGTGATAGAGCAATCTGAAAGATGCTAGCAAGCAAGATTATCCATGATTACTAGGTATTTTATTTAAAAGAAATGTAAAACATGATGGAAGATGTGATGCTGTGTAATAGAATAATCTAATTAAACAAAATAACTAAACTTAGTTTCTTTTTACAAATGAAAAAATTGTAATTAAAAATTCAAAGGATAAAGATCACACTAAGCAACTCATGCGAAGAGTTGACTCATTGGAAAAGACTCTGATGCTGGGAGGGATTGGGGACAGGAGGAGAAGGGGACAACAGAGGATGAGATGGCTGGATGGCATCACTGACTTGATGGATGTGAGTTTGAGTGAACTCCGGGAATTGGTGATGGACAGGGAGGCCTGGCGTGCTGCAATTCATGGGGTCGCAAAGAGTTGGACACGACTGAGTGACTGAACTGAAGTGAACTGAAGCATGGTAGAAGGGAGAATCAATAAACAAAAATATAACATCTGGGAAATTACCTGCAGTGTAGCACCTGGAATTACCTGAAAGGTAAAAGAGAATTTAATCAAGAAGCATGATAGATTTAGGCAGTCTAAAATGCATCAAAGTAAAATTTCAGAAAGGAAAAGTAGAGTGAAAAAAGGCAATATTAAAATGATAATGGCTGAGAATTTTCCAGAATTGGTTATGCATATCAATTCTCAGAGGTAGGAATCCCAGTGATCCTACATATATATTAGTCACTTAGTCGTGTTCAACTCTTTGAGACCCCGTGGACATGGTGAGACCCCATGGACATTGTAAGACCCCATGGACAGGGTAGCCTGCTGGGCTCCTCTGTGCATGGGATTCTCCAGGCAAGAATAGTGGCATGGGTTGCAATTCCCTTCCCCAGGGGATCTTGCCTACCCAGGGATTGAACCCAGGTCTCCCTCACTGCAGGCAGGTTCTTTACCATCTGAGCTAATAGGGAAGCCCATAGATTAAAACAGAATCCTCACTTAGAGACATGACAGTGGAGTGCAGTTCAGTTCAGTCGCTCAGTCGTGTCCGACTCTTTGCGACCCCATGAATCGCAGCACGCCAGGCCTCCCTGTCCATCACCAACTCCCGGAGTTCACTCAGACTCACGTCCATCGAGTCCGTGATGCCATCCAGCCATCTCATCCTCTGTCGTCCCCTTCTCCTCCTGTCCCCAATCCCTCCCAGCATCAGAGTCTTTTCCAATGAGTCAACTCTTCGCATGAGGTGGCCAAAGTACTGGAGTTTCAGCTTTAGCATCATTTCCTCCAAAGAAATCCCGGGGCTGATCTCCTTCAGAATAGACTGGTTGGATGTCCTTGCAGTCCAAGGGACTCTCAAGAGTCTTCTCCAACACCACAGTTCAAAAGCATCAAGGTATTATTAATATTAGCTAGGAAATAAAAAAAGATATTTTAAATAAAAGAATGATAATTCGACTGAAAATGAACTTCTTCTTACCAAAAATAAAGATCTGAAGACCATGGGATAATATCTTCAAAGTGCTGGATCACTTTTTGTTGCAAACAGCTGTCAGGATGGGATTCCACAAGTAGCTAAACTTCTGTTCAAGAGAAAAGGCAAAGCAAAGATATTTTTATTTCTCTAATAGCTAGTGATGTTGAGCATCTTTTAATGTACCTCTTGGCTATCTGTATGTCTTCCTTGGAGAAATGACTGTTTAGGTCTTCCACCCATTTTTTCTTTTTTTGATTGGGTTTTACTATATATATATATATAAATAGTACTACATGAGCTATTAGCATATTTTGGAGGTTAATCCCTTGTCAGTTGCTTCATTCCCAAATATTTTCTCCCATTCTGAGGGTTGTCTTTTGTCTTGTTTATGGTTTCTTTGAAACTAAAACAGTATCGTAAAGCAAATATACCCTAATAAACAAAAATGACATTTTCAGACAAACAATGAGTGGGAGTTATTTCTTTAACGTGTTTGATGAGGTAACTACCTAAGTGTGTGGTCAAATTAGAAGAAAGTTAACCTTAGAGGGAGGAGTAGATACAAAAAGCTGTGGTGAGCAATGATTGTTAATACAAGAGGAAAATTGAAGAGTATTGACTATTAAAAATATTTTTAAACTATTTTCAGAGAGATTTAAAAGCCAGATAGAACTAAAATGCTAGAAAATAACACCATAGAGGATGGGAGATGCTCCATACAACTACTGTATTTTGAGTTCCTTATAATGTTTGGGACAAAAGTAAAAATATGAGTTTGCTGCATTAAATATACTTACTAAAATTTTAAGATAAATTTATGAAAATGAAATAGAATATGCAATTTTTTTATTCCAATAGATCACAGGAAAGGAAATGTACAAGAAAAAATAAAGGCAAGGGAAATAAATAGAAAACACAAATTAACCCATATACTAGCATTCATAGTATCAATATAAATAAACTTATCAATGCATACAGCCTCTCACATTGAATTTTATTTTAATGATTCTAATACTAGTTATGATACTTATAAATGCTGTTCACTAAATATTTCTTTTTTATATTTATTTTTTATTGATTTACATTGGATTGGCCATAAAGTTCATTCTAATTTTTCCATAACATCTTATAGAAAAACCCAAATGAAGTTTTTGGCCAGCCCAATAGAAACATATACATTATGTACATACATATGTAAATATAGAGAGATTGATTCCAGAATTCCAGATATAATATAAATCTGAAGTGGATTTCACCTGCCTGCCCCCTAGGAATGAGAAGTAGCAGTTGGTTATGACTGGTAACTCATAAGTTGGAGTAATGTGTGCCACACAGTGTTGGAAACCTTCACTTTCAGGGCAAGATCTATCAACTTTCCCCCTTCTGCTGCAAAGAGTGATTGCTCTAAACCACAGGGTAAGGACAAACTGGAACAGAGCTCCCCATGCTGCTTTGAGAGACTTGCAACTTGAAAGAGAGAGAGAAATCTTCCTTGTTTTAAGCTATTGAAATGTTAGAACTATTTATTATCACAGTATGACATAGCCCATCCTCTCTGATATATATGAGAGAAATATATGAAATGTAAAGTAGAAGAGCTGAAAGTAGAGAGATGAGAAAAGAGATATAGGAAAACATTAATTGAAAGAAACCAGCATATTAATATTAATGTTAGGTAAAATATTCTTTAAGACAACAATGAATTATTAAGGGAAAAAAATAAAGAGAAAATATAAAATATATTGTTGTATCAGAATAAAAGGAAAAATCTGCCAGAAAGATAACCATCCTGAATCTTTAAACATCTAATGCCATAGTCTCAAGATATATGGAGTTTAAAAGGGCAACAGAATTACAAGGAGAGATGGATATGTCCACAGTAATATGCCAATTCTTGCAGTCCTGTTTCCCTTTGCCAGGCAATGGTGGATGACTCCCAACATCACCTAGAGCTGAGCAATGGCATGTAAAAAGCAATCCTTATTAGGGCTCCTGGGAAAGGATAATTTTTTTTTTCTAATGAAAATCCAGGGATGCCTTTTAAGCCTCCATCCCCTATTCTGTCTTTGAACAGGACTTCATGAGAAAGTCATGGCTGGAAGTAGCACTAGCCTTCAGGCTCATTAATTATATTTGTTGCTCTTGTTGTTTAGTCGCTAAGTTGTTTCTGCCTCTTTGTGATCCCATGGACTCTAGTCCACTAGTCTCCTCTGTCCATGGGATTTCCCAGGCAAGAATACTGGAGTGGGTTGCCATTTCCTTCTCCAGGGGATCTTCCTGACTCAGGGATCAAACCCATGTTTCCTGGTTGGCAGGCGGATTCTTTACCACTGAGCCACATAAGAAACCTCCTCAAATGAAACTTGCTCAGTCGTGTCTGACTCTTTGTGACCCCATGGACTATACAGTCCATGGAATTCTCCAGGCCAGAATACTGGACTGGGTAGCTGTTCCCTTCTCCAGCGGATCTTCCCAACCCAGGGATCGAATCCAGGTTTCCCACATTGCAGGTGAATTCTTTACCAGCTGAGCCACAAGGTAAGCCCAAGAATACTGGTGGGTAGCCTATCCCTCTCTAGCGGATCTTCCTGACCCAGGAATCGAACTGGGGTCCCCTGCATTGCAGGCAGATTCTTTATTAACTGAGCTATCAGGGAAGCCCTATTATTATATGGTATTTTATAAAACTCCATTTCTTTGGCCAGTGTCAGTGCAGCCCAAAGCATCCTAACAATACAAAGATGAACTTACCTTATTTGCTACCAATAATTATGATCAAGTTATGACAATTAAAACAACAAGGTATTAGTGAAGAAACACAAGTTGACCAATGAAAGACAACATACAGATGTGTGCACTTGATGTATGAAATAGCCTTACAAGTAAGTGAAGACAGAATGTGCTGTTAAATAGATAATCCTGAGATAACTCCATTTTGAGAAATAAATGTTAAAAATAGGACCTCGGAAATATTACATCTTACCAAGTAGAAATATTATCTATTTCTGCAATACAGAAAATTACATTTCAGAAGGATTTTTAAAGATATAAATATGGAGAGCAAAATTTTTTAATATTTCAAAGAATATATTGGAGAGATGTTAAATTTTCTATTGTGTGTACTTTACCACAAGTTTTGAAAAAATATGGCAGGGATGTCTTTTGAGATTCACTGAGCATTGCAATCCCTCAGATTGAGTTTTCTGTCATGCCCTGTGTTGGGTTTTCTGTTTTTCTTAATTTGTGGCATTCTTTGTATGTTATTGATTTGAACTCTTACTGTGTTATCTATGTCAAAAATACATTCTTCCACTTATCACTTACAAAAAAAAAATATGCTTATAGATAAAGACTTAATAATCCATATAAAATTATAAAGTTAAGTTTTAAAAAGGAATACATTATATTCTTTACAAATATTCTTTATCTTTATAAATTTGAATTAGAAAAGAATTCCTTAAACAAGACACATAAACTACAAATGGTAAAAACAAAGAATGATAAATTTAGTGACATTAAAATTAAAATCTTTTGTATAACACAAGGCAATTCAAAGTGTAAAAGCAAATCACAGACCAGGAAAAGATATTTGCTTATACTTGCAACCAACAAAGAATCCATATTCAGAATATATAAAGAACTTCCTCACAGTAATAAAAGAAAAAAATCAATGTACTTTTTTAAAAAATGACAAAGGATATAAATAAGTGGTGAACAGAAGAGAAAACCCTAGTGATCAATAAACATATGGAAATACACATTGGTCCCAACAGTGACAGGGGAATGGAGATTCAGTCAGCAATGAAAAGTCTCTTCACACCCACCAGCTGGGCAAAAATAGTCTCATCATAATAAGCACAGATGAAGATGTGGGGTTTGGAGACTCTCAGATCTACTGTGGAGTGTAAATTGGAACAGCCCCTGGTTGGATATCACCAAGCTGATCCCAACTTGCACATGCTCAGGCTATATAACCAGGTACAGGTCCTTGAGAAATGTACTTGCTTCCACAGGACCCAGAGAGCAAGACCTTCGCTTCACCCTGTTTACCACAACAAAAGATCAGAAAGAAACAGAAAGACTCATACATGAGGCATGAACAAATTATCCTTCTCATAGGGGCTTGTGTGCGTGCCGGCTTAGTTGCTCAGTCTTGTCTGATTCTTGTAACCCCATGGACTGTAGCTGGCCGGGCTCTTCTGTCCATGGGATTTTCCTGGCAAGAATACTGGAGTGGGTTGCCTTTGCCTTCAGGGGATCTTCCTGACCCAGAGATCAAACCTGTATCTCCTGCGTCTCCTGCATTGCAGGCAGAACCACTGGGGAAGCTCCTAACTAAATTTAATATGAAGTGAAGTCGCTCAGTCATGTCTGACTCTTTGCCACCCCATGGGCTGTAACCTACCAGGCTCCTCTGTCCATGGGATTTTCCAGGCAATAGTACTTGAGTGGATTGCCATTTCCTCCTCCAGGGGATCTTCCCGACCCAGGGATCGAACCTGGGTCTCCTGCATTGTAGACAGACGCTTTACTGTCTGAGCCACCAGGGAAGAAGTAGCTTACTAAACAGCAGTTAAAGTGAATATTCCTTGATCAATGATATCAACATAGATCTATGTTGAGGGAATAAAAAAACAAGTTGCAAGTGTATTATATAATTTTGGTAAATTTAAAAGAAAAAACAAATAATACTACATACTTACTTAAGTGTCACAACATAAAATAATGGATGGGGAAGTTATAAAAACTTTAAGACTGGTGAATTCTGCGTGAAAGAGAAAGAAGTATATGCAGCATTTCAAACATATCTGCCAGATTTCTTTCTGTAAGTGAAAAAAAGGATCTGAAAGGAATATGTTAAATACTGTGTGTGTGCTTGCTAAATTTCTTCAGTCGTGTCTAACTCTTTTCGACCCTATGGACTGTAACCCACCAGGCTCCTCTGTCCATGAGATTCTCCAGGTAATACTGGAATGGGTTGCCATGCCCTGCTCCAGGGGATCTTCTACACCCAGGAATCAAAACCATGTCTCCTGTGGCTCCCACAATGCAGGTAGATTCTTCACTGCTGAGCCAGTGCGGAAGCCAAAGTTAAATGCTAACATTCATTAAATCTTAGGTATACTTGGATGTCTGTACAATCTACTTAAAATGTAATTAATTACTTTGCATGTTTAAAATAGAATCAGGGTACAAAAAGTTAAAAATGAAAAATAAGTAACAAATTATAACATAAAGAAAAATTAAATAAAATTAGTTATAAAAGAAGGTGACAAAATTTAATAATATAGTTGGATGGAAGACATCCATTCTGTTTCTTGTAAAGTAATTAGCCTCCAATTAAAATAAATAAACATATTAAAAAAAAAAAGAATGCAAGGGTGAGAAAGGAAGATGTGTTAGGTATCTACCATGAGTCGATCTATGTGCTTGCAGCTTTTGGAAAAGCTCTGGGCCAGGTTATCAAGGACTCAGGTGCAGCTGAGCTCAGGAGCTCTGAACAGGTTTGAATCTATAAGTCTGGAAGCAGGTGGAGATGGTGGAGGGGTGGACCCCAGGAAAGGAAGCAGAAAGTGAGGTCCTTGAACCTTGACCCCTCAGCAGAACAAGCCATCTCCCACAACATCCCTGCTGGGCCTTGCTCTCGTTAAAAGGCCTCAAGAAGTGAGCACACTCCGGTCTCTAAGCTGCTATTGTCAACTTGGCCTGACATCCTCTCCTGCCCGGGGCTGGTTTCATGGGCCCCTGACCCACATGGCCATACACTGTTGCACACTCAGAAGGGCCCCGTGCTTGGTTCCATGCTCCATTGGTGCTTTCTTGACAAAAGCCCTGCCTTTTCACCAGCCCCTAGGCCCTCCGTATCACGCAGCCGGCCCTGCCTGTGGTACCGACAGTGGCCTCAGCCCTTGCTGAAAGACCTTCATATCTCTCCTGGTCAGCACTGCTCCCAACGTGCACATGACGTCTCCCATTTATATTACTTGCCAGGCCTCTGCAGGCACCTGCCCTGGCTGCCTCGGGTTTACAGCTTTGGTCTTATGGATCCATCTCTGCAGCACTAAAGAATGTCCAAAGTGGGTTTGCCCTTCAGCCAAGGAACTCTGGGAAACTTTAGTGTCTGATGCCGAAGGTCACATTCAACTTGATTTTGACATACAAATTCTATTTATTGTCAGTGAAACTAATGACAAGAATATAAAGGAAAAGTGGAATAAGAAATGAATGTATGTTATTTCAGAACTGATCATTTGGGGTGTTTTTAGGTAAACACAGTCCGATTGTACACGGCAGAGAGTCTTACATATCCATGTCAAAGTCACCTGCCTAATGCTGGCTTTCACAGATACTGATTATCTGATTCTTAGGTTATATACTTCAAAAATGTGTTTAAAAATAAAAGATCAATAGTATTTCTAAAACCCAGACAGAGATAAATTAACAGAGACATCTACTTTTGGAATGGCAATTCTGGAAAAAGAAGTTCAGGCCCTCCACTTAGGACCTTAAAGGCTGGGTCCTAAAATCTCCAGGCCTCATACTGAGCTGTTACCTAAGTTCCATAGACTTCTCAGGGAGTTTTAAGGCAAGAATCCCAGGGAAAGGAGGAAAGGATAGCTCTGAGCTCCATGAGTGGAGGAACCAGTCTTAGAAGGAAGACCTCTCCCAAGGCAGGGCTGAGGATGGGCCTAGTGCTGTGGTTGCTCCTGTTCCTGGTGGCTCCATCATGTTTGGGAGCAGAAAAATGTTAACCGTGCCTTGTGGTTGACTAGGTTTGAAGCTTATATTATACTGGGGGAGGGGGAATTCCCTTCTGTAGACTCATTAATTCCTGGATATGCATAACATTCTGTGGTATAAGAAGCATGCCTGGAATGGAGGGGACAAATATACAGGAAGTTTGTCCGTGCATTTTATACATACTGTGCTCTGTGGTTAGGAGGCAATAGTACACTCACTCATGACATGTCACTAGGCTCCTGGGGAATATAAACCAGTTGTCTCCAGTGGCGAAGACTCAAGCTCCCACTGGGAAAACAGTAGAAGAAAATAGACATAACAGGGACATATTTGATTTTTTTAATGCCATGTGAAGACCACAGGGGCTTCCCTGGGAGCTCATTTGGTAAACAATCCGCCTGCAATGCAGGAGACCTGGGTTCGGTCCCTGGGTTGGGAAGATCCCTTGGAGGAGGGCATGGCAACCCACCCCAGTATTCTTGCCTGGAGTACCCCCGTGGACAGAGGAGCCTGGTGGGCTATAGTCCATAGGGTAACAAAGAGTCGGACATGACTCAAGTGACTTAGCATGCACACTTGAAGATGACAGAGAGTCTGTGATATGAAAGACTGAAATTCCTCCTTGGTCTGCTTATGCTGAGTAGATAGATAGCATCATATCAGGCATGGCTCAAGAGTCTGGAACAGAGCAGCTGTCATCTCAGTGCTGCCACAACTTCTGCCCCATGCAAGGCAATTCACCTCTGTAAGCCTCACTTTGCACACCTGCAAAATGGGGGTAATGTTGGGCTCTTCATCTTAAGGCTTTTGGGATTAGACAGGATCCTGTATGAAAAACGCTTAGTGTAGAATCTCACACTCAGGAAGCCTTTGGTGGATGGTTACAAGAACAGGCTGCAAGGTGGTCAGGTGGGGCCTCCAGTGCCCGAACCCTATCTCCTGTCCTTAGATTCATTGTGGGGGTGCCCACATTACAGCAGTGGATCTAGAAGCCAAGAGAAAGGAGATATGCTTTAGTTCTTCTGAGGCTGAGAGTCTGGATGTGTGGCGGGAACTACCATGGAATGAAGGAGGCAGAGGAGGTCTGAGACAGGCCTCCAGGAAAAGAAAAGCATTAGGATTTCCTGTTTCCACTGAGCACTAAATGATCCCTTGGAGAATTAGTCATTCCTAGCCACTCTGGGTTACTAATTTGAAAATCAATGTATCTAGTCCACTCAGGTCTCCAACTCTGGAGACAAGCACCTACAGCAGGCTCTGGCTGGTGCTGGAGACTGTCCCTTCACTTCTGGGAGTCCAGGTGGGCACCTCAGACCTGTCCCTTCACTTCTCTGAGCCCAGGTTCAAAACTTGGACATGTTCTTCACCTTTCTGAGCCCAGGTAGGTGTTTTAGGAATACCGCTTCACCTCCTGTAAGCCCAGGTCTCCTCACCTATAAAATTGGGTTATCACTCATGCCTGTCTTGTGGGCTAATTGAAGTGCTGAATGTTCAGTCCTCAGTAGGGTTAGCCTGTATTCTGTTTAATATGTCCCCAGAGAAGAGCTATGTTTAGAGGATGCAGTGACATCACAAATCACATTTTTTGGCATGTCTCTCAGATGATGGATCAAAGAGTTCGCTTTTCTGACTGTTTGCAGCCTGGTTCCATTAGCTTTTCCTCCTCCTCTCCTCCTCCAGCGTCCCCAGAGACATGGGAGCCCTCATGAGGACTCCTCAGCCAGCCAGCCTGCATGCTGTGTGATGACCTGAAAATCCAGTCATCTGAAGACTCTGACGTGAGCATGAGTCACCTCACTCAAAATGTTATACTTAGGAGGATAGTGCTACGTGTTTGCACAGACAATGGGATCATGTCTCCTTGAGACTTTCCAGTCACATGTTAGTCAGAAGAGCCCCAAGTCAGAGGGGAGAGCTTACCTCCAGATTCTGCAGGACTTATTGATGCTCCCGAGAAGGAGTGTTAGTAGCATATGTATGTCAATCCCAATCTCTCAGTTCGTCCTGCCATCCCTTCCCCCCGTGGTGTCCATACGTTTGCCTCTACGTCTGTGTCTCTTTCCTTTTTGCACATAGGTTCACCTGTACCATTTTGTACAGATTCCACATATAAGCCTTAATATACAATATTTGTTTTTCTCTCCCTTCATTTTTTCTCCTGCTGAGAAATTCAGAAAAGTAGGTTTCCAGATGCTCTTCTGCTTGAATTTTCATTCAGTATCTGAGGGTTTTCAATGCCACCCCAATTTCCACCCTAGATAAATTACACATTATAACTTCTGAGTATCACACCAGCGTTTCTGTTTGGGTCCTGCATTTATGATGAAAAGAGAAGTTGGGTTAATTCCAAGGTAAGCCTTCACTGGCCTGAAGTAGCTAGTTGCTTATTGATTTGAGGGAGGGGCTTGGGAGTTGGGGGTGAGGGGACAGGAAGGAGGAGTGGGAGAGTGCTGTAGTGATTGATGTCTTGCAGGAGAGGCTGCTTCGTGCCACAGTAGGTTCTATGCCAACAGTTTATGCTAAGTCTCGATGGCTCAGTGATGTGGCCTTAGAGGTCACAGGCCAGTGGGCACACTAGCAGTGCGACCTAGTCTGTCTGATTCACAAATTTTAGAAGCTGTGTCTACATGGACCTTCCATAAAAGACTGAAAAATAAAGTAGGCTGTTCTCTACCCAGTTGCTTTACTAAATAAGAGGAAAACCATTTAGAATGAAGTTATCTGAACTGACTGATTAAAGGCAATGATAGCAGTCCTCCCCAGACTGGCTATCAGAATTGAGAGTGATTTCAGTGTGACCTTCTGTGACCATCTGTGACTTCTGCTTCAAGCCCTTCATCAGATCCCTGGGCTGCCCTGACAAGGTCATCATGATATGATCCTTAACTACCTCTTCCCTGATTGCCTGCCCTTGCTTTTACAGGCTCTATTTCAGGTGTTCTGAACTTAAAAAGTTCCCAGAAGGCCAATATTCACCCCCACATCCTTTAGCAGATGCTGGCTAGCCCACCTAGAATAATCCAGCCTCTTGTCTCCATCACCCTCTATACTACTCTCTGAGCAGCTCCCTCACTCCCGCGGGCTGGATGCCCCGAGATACACTGTGTACTCGCTGCATCACTTACTTCCCTTGCCATGGTGCCACTCTCTCTGCGTTGTTCGCACCTGACCTTGTGTCTCCCTCCCTCTGTTGCAGTGTAAGCTCCATGAGAACAGAAGTCAGCTTCAGTCCATCATGCCCACGGGGTGAGGCCTTAAGCCTGACACCAAGTAGGTTTTCAACAATAGAAGAAACAGTGAACCTAAGATTAGACTAGAGAAGACTGAGGCACATGTTAAAAGCTGGAAGACTATGTAATACCCCTGCCACTCAGGTCACAGCCGTGAGGACAAGTAAGTACACATCCCAGGAGAATCATCTTCCCTAGATAAGCCATGTCTCTAGGCCCGAGGCACATGCTGCTGCTTAGCTACCCAGTATCCTGGGGTCTCTTCTTCCTTATGAAAGCATCCCAATGTTGTTCAAAGAGACAGCCTTCCAGATTTTTAAAATAAAAGCTAACTTTATCACATTCCCTTGCAACTGAGATAGCCATTGCAGGCAGTTCTCATCAGTAAGAAGCAGAAATCCCTAGGGATTCAGGGGAAGTGCACTTTTCCTGATGCAGTGTCACTTTTCCTCCTTAAGTCATCCATTTCCCTCTTTTTGCCTGGAAAACAGAAGGGAGGCGAGGGTGTGATCACCACCAAGAAGGTGCTGCAGTCTAAGGAAGGCAGGTCAGAAAGACACGGAGCCCTGGACTTTGAAAATGTAGCAGTGCCTACCTGCAGCTGTATCATCGAACAAAGAAAAGAATCTGGTTACGCCACAGCGGACTGATTTGTTTCATGAAGAACCTAATTTCTAAATGACTCAGGCTCTCATCTCCAGGCTCCTGGAGTGAATGTATCTGAATGGAGTTGGGGAAAGGAGGAAGCCCTAGATCTGAGCTCCTATTTTACATGGCTTATTGCACAAGGGGCAAAGGAAAGTAGGAGGGTCCAAAGGTTTGGACATTCAATGCTCAACCTTCAGGTTCCATTAGTCCCACCACTGGGGGGACATCTTATTAATACATGTTCAGGAATCATAGGAAATCAGATCAACAAGTACAAACCTTCCTCCCACCCCCACCCTTCCTGTGACATCTCCCTTGCCAGTGTCCCTTCCATCTCCCACTCTTAGCACACAAGCTGCCTTTTCTGGCCTTTGTGTCATGACGTCTGGCCACTTGAAGTTCTTCACTCCTCTGTTGGTCTTTTGCGGAAAACCGGATGTGAGAAGCTCATGTACACAGCAGGATCTCTATTATCCAGGTATGTTTATATTATCCAGACATGTCTCCCAGCTGAGATCAACTCTGAGAGTGTTGTCCTTGAACATCCACGTCTTCAATGGTTTACAAACTTCTCCTATAGCCCTGGGAGGCCAAATACTATATCTTAGTGATTGTGAGTGTGTGCCTGTGTGTCTGTGTATATATGCTATAAAAATAAACTGGGGAATATTTAAAACACTTATTTCAATTTCCCCCTCCTGGAAATTACTATTCAGTGGGTGGAACCCAGGATTTGAACTGTTAAGGAGCACAGCGTGTTTCAGTGGCAGATGGTCCTGGATCAGACCTGAGGAAATTGTGACTTATGATGGGCCTAAGGTGGGTCTGTGTGGGTGAGCTGCTCCCCACCTGAGAACAAGATTTGAGGAAGATAAAACTGAGATTGGGTAGGGGTGAAAGTGGGGGTTGGCGATAAGGGGTAAGGCAACTGGCAGGAGGACAGGGAATGATACCAAATGAAAGGATGAAGTTGTCACAAGATAAGTCCATCTGCACAGAGGTCTGGACCTGTCAATGCTTTCCTTGTCCCTTCCAACAACAGGATGTTAGTACTGAATTGTTTGCTTGGCTTAATGACTGCCAACTTCTTATTGTAGGTGTTAAACCAATAGAACACAGGAGGCGTAGGCAATTTAGTGATACTATTCATTTTGCTTAAAGCATTTAAATTCAGCTATGTTGACTTGGTCAAACTTCTCACTCAGAATTAGATTATTTGTACTCAGGAGACTGAGTATGTAAACGTATGCAAGGGAGAGGGGAGTGTGGGGTGTCTCAATTCATGTCACATCTGTGCAGTCGAGAGAATTCTTATTTTAGAGAGAAATGAGACAGATGTAGAAAGAAAAGTTCATTACCTCTGGGCTATGGGCTCTTTCTTTTCTTTTCTTTCTTTCTTTTTTTTTTTTTTTTTTGTTTTTGGGTCAAACCAGCAAGAGTTTTAAAGCCAAATGTGAACTTTGTGAGAAAACAAGGTTCACAGTGGGGTGTTTGGACCCAGGACCACAACCCGAGGTGGAGCTGGCCAGCCGGAGTGTTTAGAGCCCCGCCGAATTTGAGCTAATGAGGATTAATTGGGCCTTCCTGTGCACCAGGAGGAGGGTAATTGGGCCCCTGGACTCGCTGACCTTTTCCATTCACTCCACATGTAGCAGGGGCTCTTGGTCACCATGTTTGGAACTTCAAGAGAGCCACATTTAAAGCAGCAGCCACGTTCTTCTGCCTGTCCGTCCATGCTTCTTTGCTGCTTTTCTTTCTTCCTCCTTCCTTTCATCTGTCCTTCTTCCCGCCTTTTAAGGGGGGCAGAGTGGCCTGTGAGTGGACTTGTTCTGCCAGTGGAAGACAAATATCACTTGTTGTCTGGCTCTCTCTCTGGGGGTGCTGAAGGCATCACTTAATGAGGCTCTAGGCTCAGCAGTGGAGCTGAGAGTCTGAATAGCAGGGCTCTGCTCCTGGTTGATAGTGGCAGCAGCCCCCTCCCAACCTCTCAGCTCTGGCCAGCTAAGTCCCTGCCTCCTGGCTTCTGCCTAGGGGCAGTGGCCCTGTCTCTGCACCTTGGTGACTTGCTTTTTTTTTTTTTTTTTTGCCACTAGCTGCCTGCTGGGTTGACTCAGTCTTTGCTTCAGCCAGCAGAGGGCTGAAGTCGCCATAGACACAGGCCAAGGCTGATTTTGCATTTGGCCTGGACCTTTATGGCTGCTGTTTTCCTGTAGCTAAGATGACAAGATTTCTGAAATGATACCTCTGAGTGCAACCAGATGGCCTCCTGTGATCCAAATAAGACGAATAGCAGGTGGATTCACCTTTATTCTTTTATGATTTAACAAGATCATTCACACTGCATCCCGACTACACCTACAGCAGGGCACCCTGTCCTCTCATCCAGGAACCTCTGCCCCCTCCTTTCTTTTTGTTTTTAAAGATTTTTTTTTTTTATGTGGACCATTTTTAAATTCTCTACTGACTTTGTTACAATATTGCTTCTGTTTTATGTTTTGGTTTCTTGGCTGTAAGGCACCTGGGATCTTAGTTCCCCAATCAGGGATTGAACCAGCCCTCCCTGCATTGGAAGGCAGTCTTAACCACTGAGAGGCCTGGGAAGTGCCCCCAACCCCTGCCTCTTTTTTTAGATAACACATAAAATACCACAAGTGAGGATGTAAGCCAGTGCCCACAGGGTTACCTAGAGAAGTTCCCTAGTTCCCATTATTCTCCAATTGCTGTCTGAGCTCTGAAAGTTTAAGACACCCCAATCTGGACTCTCACTTCTATGTTCTCAAAGGGGGTTCACACTTTGTTATGCATATGACAGATGATTTGTAAGATATACCAATGGATATTTTTTATTTTCATGTCTCAGGAAAAAATAACCACTGATCAAAACAGCAATTTTGTGGATTTTTAAATTGGAAGCTAGATGATTTTTAAATAGTTGGTATAGATAAATATATCCCTCAAATAATTGCACAGGTGCATCCTGGTATATTAAAAATCAGGAAGGAGGCAACCTCTTGATACTCCAGAACTCACTCTAGCCACCTGGGCTTTTTGTAGTTCCACACGCTGCACTGTTCATGGCCTTGAGCCTTGCCTGCGGGACTGCCCCACCTGCCCTGCTCTCGGCCCCAGCCCCATGGGGAGCCCACAGAATTCCCATTCACCTCCTAGGTCCAGCTCCTTCCTTTTCAAATCTTTTATGACCATCAGGAAGAGCAAACCTTGGCCCTTGGTGCCCCTGGGTGTCTGCATGGTGTTCCCTTGCACTGCCTTGCACAGAGTAGTACAGGTCTTGTCAGTGCCTGCTTGTTCTGGGGCTAAAAGATCCTTTAGGGAGGAGTCAGGTCTCCTTCACATGGGGATCTTTGCTGACTTGTCTGCTGCCAGGCTCATTATAATGCTCACAAAAATACATGTCTGTGGAATGAGTGAATGAATGAGTGAGTGGATGAATGGACAAGTGATGGAGGAAGAGCTCCTGTCCATCTCATCAGAAGGGTAATCACAGTAAGGCCCCTTTCTAGAAAGTTTTTGTAAATATCAAAGCTTTGGGGACAATTTATGTCAGAAATCTCTCTACACCAGGAAAAACATATTTAAGAGGATGCTGTAATAAGACAGACAGACCTGCGTTCTAAATCTGGTTCTGACAAACTAGTTTGATGATCTTAGACAAGTTTCTTAACTAATCCTCAGTTTCCTCATTTGTAAATTGGAGGCAACACCAACAACAATTCATATTGAGAAAATTAAAATAGCCCATATATACATAGATGGGTTTCCCTGAGGGCTCAGCAGGTAAAAATTTGCCTGCACCGCAGGAGATGTAGGAGATGAGGGTTCAATCCCTAGGTCGGGAAGATACCCTGGAGTAGGGCATGGCAACTGACTCCAGTATTCTTGCCTGGAGAATTCCCATGGACAGAGAAGCCTGGTGGGCTATAGTCCTTAGGGTCTCAGAGTTAGACATGACTGTGCTCACGACTGAGTACACATATGTACATACATAACTACTAGCATGGTTTGGGGCACATAGAAAGTGTTTGAAAAAATTATCTACTTAAATGTTTTCTTTGCTTAGCATGTATAGTCCTGTCTTTATCCACAGAGGACACTAGGTATAATGTAAACTATACTTAATTACTTGATATTTTCATTGGGAGCATCCCATACTGACCGGCACATCCCATACTGAACTGACTTCTCTGTGTTGGCTTCCGCTGTCTTCCCCACTGCTATCAGGACACCAGATGTTATTCTTCCTAGGTCCCTCTACCTCTGACAGCCTCCTACCACATTTCTTCACTCCTGTAAGTCCCCTTCTGCTGGTTTTCCATCTTCTTCTGTAGCTTCATGCCTCATGGATCCTATAAGACTCTTTACAGACTCCCAACACCTGCTTCACAGAGGAAGTGAAGGACAAAAAGCAGGGCTGCTTCCATGCCCCCGAGTGCCCCTTTGCAGTTGCTTGCATCATCTCATATCTAAGACTGACTTCTATGGCATTCCCTTTGGGGTTCTGTTCCTTCTCAAACCTTCTGCCTCTACCTTATCCCAGAACCTTTTCTTTACTGATATCCTCCCTTCTGCATGCCAACTTTCTTAAAAATCCTCCTGAAACAGACTCACAAATAAAGCAGAGCCTTCCTTTCTTGGATCCCTTAAAAATTCAAGGACCGCTAACTCTCTCCCTGCTTTCACAGTTGGCTTTCTGGACGAGTGCTGCTTTCTTGTCCCCACTTTCCTCCTTGCCAAGCCCTCACCTGTCATCTTCCTTCCCTTGGTAATCTACTGAAAGTCCTGCCTCTAAAGTCTTCGGGATTTCCCTGGTGGTCCAGTGCCTAAGACTCCACATTCCCAATGCAGGGGATGCAGGTTCAATCCCTGGTCAGAGAACTAGATCACACAGGCCACAGCTAAGATCTGACACAGTCAAATAAATAAATAAATAAATAATAAACATTTTAAAAAACGTATTTAAAAAATTAAGTAGCTGACAAACTTGCGGTTGCCAGGTTGAATGGCTGCTCTTCTCTGGTGTAAGCTCTCGGCAGCATTTATGGCATTTACTGGCCCTGCTCATTCCTTAAGACTCTCCTTTGTCTTGGTGTCCATGGCTCTGCCTCTCTTTTGACTGTTTCAGCCGCTCCCCTACTTTCCCTGTTCATCCTCTGACTCTTCCTGTTGCCCTAGAGTTCTATCTTCAGCTGCTTTTCTCACCACATGCCTGTCCTGGACAATTTCCCTACTCTTGCACATACCCCAACTGTCACCAATTTTCCCAGGCCCCCAGTTTTTATCCCTACCTCTCTTCTAATCCCAGAACTTATTTCTGGCTAATCTACTCCCACATGTACTTAGAGCTTGACACATTCAGAGCATAATACATTACTTTCAGTTCTGTTCAATTGCTGCTGTGTCCGACTCTTTGCAACCCCGTGGACTGTAGCATGCCAGGTCTCCCTATCCATCACCAACTCCCAGAGGTTGCTCACACTCATGTCCATTGCGTCAGTGATGCCATCCAACCATCCCCTTATCCTCCCACCTTCAATCTTTCCCAGCATCAGGATCTTTTCTAATGAGTCAGCTCTTCACATCAGGTGGCCAAAGTATTGGAGTTTCAGCTTCAGCATCAGTCCTTCCAATGAATATTCAGAACTGATTTCCTTTAGGACTGACTGATTTGATCTCCTTGCAGTCCAAGGGACTCCCAAGAGTCTTCTCCAACACCACAGTTCAAAAGCATCAATTCTTTGGCAGTCATTACTCTCAATCCTGACCAAAGCCCATTGGCCTCCATTTGGAGCACACTTTGATCTAAATCACAGACTGTGACTTGGACGACTGACCAAGCCATGGTTTACCATTTTGTCATACTGGACAAGTAACTTTGACTCTTGTTGCCTCAGTTTCCTCACTTGTAATATAGAAAGACTAATTCTGTAAGACCTGAAGCCCACCAGTAAATATATGGATGAATTGAGGTGAAGTATGTAAAACTGGGAGCACAAAGGAAGTCTTTTTGCTAAGACTTGCCTTCTTCCTCTTGCCAGCCATGGGCTTTCATCTTTATCCTTCTTCTCCAGTCAATCCTGACCCTCAGAAGCAGACTCATTTTTTCCCACATAGATAACCCCTTCCTTGAAGCATGAATTTCATACATCCACAGATCTCTATTTGCAGCCTGTTTTCTCCTCTCAATTGCAAGCTCCTGAATCTGCACTGAATTTCTGAATTTTCACATCAGGCAGCCAACAAACCAGGAACACTTTGACATTCAACAAACATTAGGTGAATTGCATTGAGTCGAACAAAGCTTTTTAAAAATGATACTATACAGGGACTTCCCTGGTGGCCCAGTGGTTAAGAATCTGTCTTCCAATGCAGGGGAAGTGGGTTCAAACCCTGGTTGGGGAACTAAAATACCATATGCCTCGGGGCAACTAAGCCCATGTGTCACAACTAGAGAAATCTGTGCTGCAATGGACATCCAGCACAGCCAAAAAAACTGTAAGTAAATAAAAATGACACAGTACACATTTTTCAATAAGATTCTAGAAAGAAGAAAATAAAGTCCACAACTTTAGGTCTTTTTTTTGTTGTTGTTGCTTCAAAGTGCTGAAGTCCAGAAAATTGAGTTTACTGACAGGAGAACTGTGCAAACTCCAACCAACCTGGAAAAGTTCACTAATCAAAATGGCTATTTCTACTGCAATCCCAGGAAACTTTCTGGAGTCAGCTGCGGTGTTCTTGGCCAATCCCTAGTCAGGCCCTCCCATCCAACGCGTAATTGGTGGAAATGCCTTCGTTATCAGTTCACTGCCGTGTGCGCACTTTTTCTTTTTGGAAAGGTAGGTTGGAGTCTCTCTCCAACTTTTCTTGAGAAAAGCTGAAAAGATGGAAACTTCTTAAGTAATTGATTTAGCTTCCCTGAAGCTGCTGGTTCTTGGCAGGCCAGATATTGGAAACTGCAGTAAGACTCCTTTTTCTGTTGTGTTTTCAACATTTAATTCTTAATCCACATAAAAGTGCAGTTGCTATGAAAGAGTGTTGTCGGGTCACTCAGAACACAGGAAAAGAAAAGGACGATCTCCTAAGACACACACACTCTGCAAAGGAGGTGGGCAGTTCTCCTTGTCCTTGCATTTTTCTTCCCGAGAAATCCTGGACTAGGGGCCCAGGGAAGAGCTGGAAGAAGACTTTGGGAATTATACAGCCCAGGTCACTAGGATGCCTGCCCGTTGCTGGGACAGGAGGAAAGAGAGGCATCCCTCTTCCATCCCTGCCTCCTCTTCTGTTGGTCTGGGGTGCAAGCAGAGGGATGCTTCAGGACCGTGTGTGGTGTGTGTGTGTGTGTGTGTTGGAGAAAGACACTCTGCAGACTTCCTTTTGATGCCTCCTGGATGTTGCTTTTCCCTTTCTCTTCCTTTCTCTCTACCATGCTTCAGGGTCTCAGCAAACCCTGAGAAGTTAGCCTTCAAAAATGACATCTTGGCCAAAAGCCTGGGTGAGGCTTTTTTCCTGGACCCCTCAGGGTACACCCTCATGCCTATTCAAACCTGGAATATGAATGACACCACTCTGAACAGACCAAGCTGGCACATTTTATTCACTCGGTGTGGACCCACACCTTCTGTGATCAGTGAAGGTTTCAGAAAGAGGAGGGTGAGGAGTCACCTCTCTCAACAGTGGCAGAGTACTGTGCAATGTGACTGTTCATCATTAACCAAACTGAGCTCCCCCAAAGCTGGTTCTTTCCACAGAAGGAGAACAGATTAATCAGGGGAGGTCGGATCTCCACTGCTTAGACCCAACTTCAGAGTTTCCATAAAAGAGAGCTTATAGGATTCTCTCCTCTCTCCTCTTCAGTTTCATCCTCAACAAACTGAAGATGGTAGCATTTGCCTTGCAGTGGAGATAATCAGAATTAACCTGCGTAGCACATGGGGCCCATGTAAGGAAGAGCCAGGGAAATACAAAGCATGCTTTCTTTTGCATATGTTTTTTTATTTTGTTTTACCTCTATTGTTTTGCTTACTTCTCTATTGGCAACTCTTTCTCTGCCAAAGACTCCTATTCTAATTCAAAGCCTCCTGCACCTCTCAGGCTTGTCCAAGTGAAGGCATCATGAGGCCACCTCTCTACCAAGTGTTTGCCATTGACAGCCAGTCTCCCAGCATCCTCTGAGTGAAGGACAGCTGTGGGGCAGGTGCTTGTGAGATCCAGGCTCAAGGCAGGGAAAGAGGAGGGTCCTGTGTAAGTGTGGTGTGTGTTTTTATATGTTATGTTTTGCACACACTCTAGGGTTTGCTAAGGGTTGAGGTACAGGGCTTCCCAGCTGGTGCTAGTGGCAAAGAACCAGTCTGCCAACACAGGAGACATAAGAGACATGAGACTCTGGTTCGATCCCTGGGTCAGGAGACAATCCCTTGGAGGAGGAAATGGTGACCCATTCCAGTGTTTTTGCCGGGAGAACCCCATGGACACAGGAACCTGGTGGGCTACAGTCCACGAGGTTGCAAGAGTCAAAGAGTCGGACATGACCGAAGAGACTTAGCATATACGAATGAGCTATGGGGAGCTGGGGTTGGACAGAGAAGGCTCATTTAGAAAACAAGGATATTTTGGAAGGAGAGACCACAGTGATGATGAGCAGGAAATATTAGAGAAGGAGAGAGCTTCATGGGGTATGTGAGCTACAGAGAGGAGTGAGAGGAGAAGGACTCTGTTCCTCCCCCACCATTCGCCTTCAGAAGCCTGCTGGTGCCTCACGACAGTCCTTAGGGCTAGCTTTGGGACCCTGAAAACCTCTCTGTAGTCACCACCTGGGTTTCTTTTATTCTCATCACTGGTGTTCTTGTCTTTTTGCTCATGTTTCCTCAGCTCTGGCATTACGACTGGTCTCCAGACTCCCATGGACCTCTCATCACTCTCTTCCAATACACTAACAATATTGTCTTTTCTCATATTTCTTGTTGACTGTATTTTTCTTTTCAAGGAAGGAAAAATGGTTTCCATCTCCTCTTGACATATCCAGCCACAATGCCTTGGACAGAAAGAGCTATTTCCTACAGAATTTGGTATTTTTGTTCTGCCAGACTTTAACTCTTTGCCACTAAACTGAAAACTTGAGAGGGAACACACTTTTTTGCATGACTTAACCGTCTTTGGAGCTTTCATAAATCTCATTCTGTTTACTACTGTTCTCCTTTGCTACTACTGTTCTTGGACTCTTGATTTTGAGGCTGGGAATATAGTACAACTTTCTATCCAGAGAAGCTCAACTAACAGGAGATTCAGTCAGGACCCTTAATGGCTAGGAGGGTGGGGATAAGACAGGGCACAATACAGGGCAAATTCCACAATCAGTTGGCCTGACTTATGAAGGAGGGCTCAAACCCATACCCCCTTCAAGGGAAGCTTGGAGTCCTAACTCTGAGGAATTCCCCCAATTTTTAATTCTTATAAAGCGTGGAAAATTGTTCTGATATCTATATTCATTGTTCCTAAGCAGCCCCAAAAGTTTATATGTTTAAGAACTCTGTTTCTTTTCTGTACTTTTTACAGTCATTATTATTATCTCTTCAAAACAGGTCTTTTGATAGACAAAGCAATCTTGACCTCGAACAAAATTGGAGGTCTCACACTTCCTGACTTCAAAACGTATTACAAAGTTACAGTGATCAAAATAGTGTGGTACTGGAATAAAGACAGACATGTTGACTAGTGGAATAGAATAGAGACCCTAGAAATAAACCCTTGCATATATGTCAAATAACTTTCTATATGAATGTCAAGATCATCCAATAGGGAAAGGACAGGCATTTCAACAACTTGTGCTGGGAAAATTGGATGGGCACATGAAAAAGAATGAAGCTGGACCCTTTACACCATATGTAAAAGTTAACTGAAAAATGGATCAAAGACTTAAACACAGGACCTAAAACTGTAAAATATAGGGGAAGAGCTGTTTGACGTTGGATTTGACAATGATTTCTTGGATACAACTTTAAAAGCACAATAGGAACAAAAAAATAGGTTAAATGGACTACATAGGTAAAAACATCAAAATCAAACATTTCTGTGCACCAAAGACACAATCAACAGGTGAAAATAGCCTATGGAATGAGAGAAAATATTTCCAAATCATATATTTGATAAGGGATTGATATCCAGAATATATTAATATAAATAACTTCTGCAATGAAACAACAACAAAAAAAACCACGTAACCTGATTTATAAAGTGGATAATGGATTTGAATAGACATTTATACAAAGAATATGAAAAGATGTTTAGCATCACTACTTATTAGGGAAATGCAAATCAAAACCACAACAAGACAACACCTCATACCATTAGAAAATAGCAAGCATTGTCAAAGACATGGATAAATTGGAAACTTCTGCACTGTTTATGAGAGTGTGAAATGTTGTAGCTTCTATGAGAAACAGTACTTTAGTTCCTTAAAAAATTTAAAGACAGAATCATCAAATGATCCAGAAATTCCACTTTTGGATATATATCCCAAAAACATTTAGATCTGGATCTGGAAGAGCTTTTTGCTTGTAAACGCTTCAACCTCTGAGCCACCAGGGAAGCCCGTGTAAATGTTTACAACAGCTTGATTCATGATAGTCAAAAGAAGGAAGAAACATGAATGCCCACTGATAAATGAACTGATAAATGCAACATAATATGTACATACGATAGAACATCATTCAGCATTAAGAAGGAAAGAAATCCTGATACATGTTAACATGTGGATGAAATTTGTGGACATTATACTACGTGGAATAAGCCTGTCACAAAAGACAATGATTATGTGATTTCACTTATAAAAAGTTCCTAGAGTAGTCAAAAATCACAGAGATAAAGAGTAGAATGGTGGATGCCAGGGGGTCAAGGAGGGAGAATGGGGAGTTGTTTATGGGAGGAAAGTTTTAGTTTTGAAAGATGAAATAGTTCTGGAGATTGATTGCCAACCATGTGAATGTATTTAATACTACTGGACACTTAAACATGGTAGAGATGGTAAATTTTATGTTATGTGTATTTTAATCACAATTTTAATAAACAAATGGAAAATCGAGGCTTTGGCTGAAAGCAATGACTGGATGCCATTTTTTTATAGCAGGTCCAGGACTGAATCCTATCTATCACATCATTAATGTTAAGCAGGTGGCTAGACCTTGGTTAAGCCTCTGTTTCTTCGTGTATGAACATCGGACACACATTTCCTCACAAGGCTGGAGTGAGAATTAAATAAGAAATCACTATGTGTAAGGTACCTAAGACAAAGTCTAGTACATAGAATGTGCTCAATAAATACTGGTTCCTTTACCTAATATTCATAAACACACATCAGTGAGGACCCATTGGAAATGAGATCTATGAGCACAGGTCAGGATCCATTGGAAATGAGGGTGGTGGAGGAAATGTGGAAGGTCTCTTGCTAGCAAGCAATGACATACATGTACCTTGCAGACAGTTCCTCGCAATTGTTCTACTTGAAAGAAAGGATTGGTGCATCTTTCACTCCAGATGCTAAAACCAGTGATGTGTTGAAGCTGTGTTTCTAGTGTTTCTGTGGGGGCTCTCCTAACTGCCATGGCTCCTGACCAGTGTTCACAAGGAGACACTGCCCCACACAGATATGCATATTTTCCACTGGAGATGAAGATTGGGTGAAGAAGTGAAGTGAAGTGAAATGAAGTCACTCAGTCAGACTCTTTGCGATCCTATGAACTATAGTCCCCTCAGGCTCCTCTGTCCGTGGAGACTCTCCAAGCAAGGATACTGGAATGGGTTGCCATGCCCTCCTCCAGGGGATTTTCCAAATCCAGGGATTGAACCCAGGTGTCCCGCATTGCAGGCAGATTCTTTACCAACTGAGCCACCAGGGAAGCCCAAGAATACTGAGTGAATAGCCTGTCCCTTCTCCAGGAGATTTTCCCCACCCAGGAAGAGAACTGGGGTCTGCTGGTTTGCAGCCAGATTCTTTACCAACTAAGCTGCAAGACTAATGAAGGTTGGGTGGGGGCAGGAAATTATTTACATACATGGTCAGCACACACGGCTTCCCTGATGGCTCCACTGGTAAAGAATCCGCCTGCAGTGTTGGAGACCTGGGTTCAATCCCTGGGTTGGGAAGATCCCCTGGAGAAGGGAACCGCTACTCACTCCACTATTCTGGCCTGGAGAATTCCATGGACTGTATAGTCCATGGGGTCACAAAGAGTTGGACACGACTGAGCAGCTTTCAGTTTCACTTTTCATGGTCAACATACTGTCATTTTTCTTTCCATAACTGGTATTTCCCAGTTTTACTCAGAAATTCTCACTATGCTGTGGCTTTTGCTGGAATACTAGTGGTTTCCCAGAAAAATCTCTGCTCCTTTTTTAAACCTCCTCTAGACAATCTCATGATCCTCGAGTGGCAGACTGGGGTTAGGGTTTTCTGTTCTTGAACCTTAATATGTAGACCTTCAAGAGGAAGCCTCAGAGTTTGAGGAATGTGTTTGACCTACCATGAGTGACAGCTTGTCCATTGTGGGTTGAATGTCATAATATCTGATATTTTGTCTATTGCAAACATGTCAGTCGAAGCTGTTTCTGGGTGCTCAGGGAAGCACTGTCTTAGGTAATAGGGTGGGGAGAGAGAAAGGAGAACAGATGAAAAAAGAACTTGAATTCTGCACTGTTCATGGCCCAATTGACGGCAGTGACCTTTTTGCTATGTAGGAGTCTAACTTCATCTTATTAGCAAGAAATCCTCAGACGTCCAAAGTCACCTTACCTATAGGAGGGGTATAATTTCAAAAGCATTATCAACCCATTCTTCCTCCAACTCTTTTCCCCCTCATGACCTAAAGTGTCTGAAATAATTTCTAAATTCCTTTGGATTTTCCTCATTTATAGTAAGGAAAGAAAGTGTGAAAGTGCCCAATTCTGGTGGTGTTCACTTAGTCACTAAGTCGTGTCCTACTGTTGTGATCCCAAGGTCTGGAGCCTGCTAAGCTCCTCTGTCTATGGGATTTTCCAGGCAAGAATACTGGAGTGGGTTGCCATTTCCTTCTTCAGGGGATATTCCCAACCCAGGAATCGAACTTGGGTCTCTTGCACTGCAGGCAGATTCTCTACCATCTGAGCCACCAGGGAAGCTCATATATTAAGGAACAGGTAGTAAATTAATGGCTTGTCTAAAACTTTTCCCTAGACGAGTTTATCAAGTCTCTCACTCTGAGTCTGAAGTTGCTGAGAGGTCCCTGGCAGGAGGAAAAAAAGGCTCAGAGTGTGTGTGTCATGTGACATAACGTAGAAAGGCAGATTGGTCCACTGAGGGTCCTTGAACCAGCAGCATCACCCAAGGATGCCAATGCCCTGGCCCTCTCCAGACCTATTCAATCAGAAACTCTGGATGTTGGCCTGCAACCTGTTTTAAGAAGCCTCCAGGTGAACCAGATGCACTAACAAAGTTCAAAACACTCCTTTACTGTCCACTGGAGAAGGAAGTGGCAATCCACTCCTGGAGAAATCCATGGACAGAGAAGCTTGTCAGGCTATAGTTCATGGGGTCACAAGGAGTCGGACATGACATGATACTTACTATCCCAATCCACAATCCCTGTGCTCTGAGTACAGACTGGGCTTCTAGGTTTTGCACTTAATTTTATCATATATTTTGCTCTATTAATCACTGCAGTCCTTTGAGGTTGGGAGGTCTGGTCTATACTCTTCCTGTCCAGGGATGGAAGAACAGCCTTGTGATGAACCAGTGGTTCAGGCTTTTTACCTAGGACCAAATAGATATGTAATGAAGAAACTCTTTTGGGCCATGACTCTCATAACCTCTGTTTCCTAAAAATGTCATTTATTTTTCCTTAAGGACTTAAAGTATGAAGATAGGAGCACACTGTCTGCTGAGTCTTCTACTGATTGACACCACATGTGATTAAGAGACCATTCAGTGAATAAATGCCCGGAATGCACTCAGCATGGAGCATATTCTGGGCACTCTAAAATCTTCCTTGTAATACCCCTCCCTTCAAATTTTTATTTCTAGCCCTTTTTTATCAGGTTGCTTTTCCCTCTGTCATTTCTCTACCAATTCCTTCCTGTGTAAACGTATCCCATGTTTTCAAGCGCAGCTCAATTTTGCACCCTCTGGAGCTGTCTTCCATGCTCATGTCAGAAGGCTTACACCCTTCCCTCTGCATTCCTGTTGTCCTTCATCCTCACAACTCCACCAATCTCTCCTCACTCTCAGAGAGCCTTACAGACAATCCAAATCATTTGTTCAATGGGGAAATGAACACACACTGAAAAAAAGTACAGTCATTCTAGAACTATATGTCTCATTTCTGTCATCATATACAAGATGTGACTGGCATGGAGACACTCTCTCTCATATTCTTTCTCCAGGTACATTCAAAGATGCTGTATGGAGAGAATATTCTCATCTCTAATAGTTATTTGTTTATTTATTTTACTCTTCACTCTCAAGTCTCTGATTTTTAATAGCTTTTAAATTTAGTCAATTTATGTATTCATTTTTGACAGCACCGGGTCTTTGTTGCTGTGTGCAGGCTTTCTCTTGTGGTTAAGAGAGTGGCGCATATGTGAGCTTCTCACTGATGGTTTCTCTTGTTTCGAAGCAGAAGCTCTAGGCTGCATGGGCTCAGTAGTTTTGGTTCATGGGCTTAGATGCCCCAATGGCATGTGGGATCTTCCTGGACGAGGAATGGAACCCATGTCCCCTGCATTGGAAAGCAGATTCTGAACCACTGGATCACCAGGGAAGTCCCCACTGTCAAGTTTCCCGTATGAATAGTCCACGAAGATAAATGGCAAATAGGTTCAGTTTGAGTGCCCATCAAGCACTCTGCTTGTAGAACTGAGTCTTTTGCCACCTAAACCCAACTAGGAAACTTCTGTACTCCTTGATGATGTCCATCAAAGACAAAGACTCCAGGGACAACTATTTACACACCATGTGTTCACTGAGCTTATCTTTAGTTGCCTCCACTTTCTTTGATTTACTGCATCTTCACCAACTTCTTTCCTTTAACTACTCATTTGCATTAATTTATTCATAACTTCCTCAGTGGGCCTGTAGTAGCTGCCTACTCTGGGCCAGAAGTTTCCTTAATGCTGGGTTCAGGGATTCTAGGCAGGAAAAAACCCAGGAGTAAAGGCAGAGGCACAAGACAGCTCCAAGGGCTCCTGCTGCCTGCTTTGCCTTTGCTCACACAGGTGCCCAGAAATACCTGCTCATCCAGTCTTGGGAACCTCCCTGACGCCTGCAGGTGGCACTGACCATCTGCACTATGTCCCTGCCCTGTGTTTCAGAAGACCCAGATCATGGTGCCAACATATCTGTGCATGTTTGCTTGCCCATCTCTCTCTACCACCCATCAGCGACTGGGACTGTCTTCATGTCTGTGCCCTGAGTCTCACCGTGACCCCACATCCTGCACTTAGCGTATCTTCGAATAAATGGACAGATTGTTGGAGAGAGGAGTAAAGACATCTTAGTTCTGGCAAGTGAAGGCTAATATTACATCTATACAATTTCAACTTAATCTGCCCATTTACCTGAAAACAATAGAGCTGAAGCATTATGAGTTGGGGAAAATACATGCTTTTCATTTGCTACAGATTTACTTATACTGAATCTATCTTATTTCAACAACAGACATTCTAAGGGTTATCAGGAACATGAGTGTCTGGGGAAGCTATTTCTGTCCACTGGGCATACAGTCCAAGAATGGCCCAGAGTAGGGGCTTCCTGTGCCAGGTGGTGGGCACGGATGCAGCTAGAGGCAGGATTTGACTTCAAGTAGCAGCCGAACCTCAGCAATGGCCCTTGGCTCTCTGTGCCGGGAGGGAGTCTAAGGGCTTACAGAGAGCCATGGGCTCAGAGAGTGAGTCATTTCCTCCTTCTGGCCCTCTGCGGGGTTGGCCTGCAAGACTGATTTGGAATGGATTTGGAGTGACCCCCCTGATGCATTCTTACCCCCCACCAAGTAGCCTTAAAAAATATCTTTGTGCCTAACCGGATGTGAGTGAAACTAAAACATGACTCTGTGCTCGCCAGTATCGTAGGTCATCTAGCGGAGGGGTGGGGGTGCAGCTGGTGAGAGATGTTTGTGTTGTCTCACCAGAAGTGTCTCCTGGGGCGGAGGGGGATGTTGGGGGCGGGGGGGGGACATCATCGGAAGAGGGACAAGCTTAGCCTTTGGCCGGAGTTTCATAGAACAGCTACTGCACAAGGCCACGTCACTTCAACTGCTGCCCTAGCAGGACCCACGGGAAACAGCGGAATCTTGCAGGAGAGTGGGACACACAGACGCAAGTGCACACGCTCACACGCTCGGACACCGTGGGGGGGGTGCGTTCTGTGAAGGGGTTCCTTCGCTGTCAGCACCTGACAAGTGCTGAACCTGAAGATTAGCAGGTCAGCAGGGCTGGAGTTGGGGGGGTGATGGGTAGAAAGCACCTGCCCCAACACATTGCCTTGGTGACAAGGCACAGGCTTCCTAATCAGCTGAGCGTATCAATAGACACTGAGAGCGCCCTGGGGAGAAAAAGCCAGAGGAAGTGAGGGAGTCAGCTCCAGTTTGCTAAAAGAGAGATTAAATTTCAGCCCCTGGAGGAAAACAAAAAGTGAAAATGAAAAGTGAGAAATGCTAAATGCCGGGGTTGATTTTTTGTGCATATTTTGTCTTCTTAAATGCATCCCCATCTTCTGATTGCTCGCGAATGACAGGCATCCTATTTCGGCCAATGCTGCCAAGATGCTGCCTGGTGTGGTGGGCATCTCCCTGACTTCTCTTTTCTGGATGGCGTGGTGAAGGGAGAAGGAAGCCTGACCTTGCACCTTCTGTCTGATCCAGCGCAGCTGCATTTTCTCATTCCTGAGAACCGGACGAGCTCGCTGAGCCCTGGGCTGATATTCTGTACCATCTTTGGTGCAGCTGTGATTTTAACTGGGGGAGCCGACTTGAACCTCTCTAATCCTTACTCCAGACACCTCGAACCCCTGAGACTGGTGTGCATGCGTGCGTGAGTTTTTAAGGGTTTTTCAGCTGTGCTGCTGAAAAAGTAGTTCCAACCAAACTTTAAAAAAAAGAAAAGGAAAAGCCGGGTGGGGGTTAGTGACACAACTGTTTGATTCTGGTCACAAACTATTTCTGTCACTTTAACATTTACAACAGCAAGAATTATATAATCCTATGCTCACCTACATACGTCTTTGAATTCCTCTTTCCTTTTTGGTGCTTGAATGATGGATACCATGTGTCTCTGTCTTCTATGAACTGTGGAACAATTAACCCAGAATTAAAAGTATAAGACACTTGCAGGGTCAGGAGTAAGGCGGGGGTGAGGTTTGGAAATCGATTGCAACTTGTCTCAGAAGTACACATCCAACTTTGAATTTTTTTTTTTTTCTCAAGACTTGAATTTGGGGAGTGGAGGGAGTTGTTTTATGAATGGATATAGGCCTGGCACATGAAACTCGTGGGATCTGTCTGAGGGCCTCCTTTGGGTCAGCTGTGACATCTGGCTCTGGCATATTGTGACTCACCGATAAGCAAATAGTAATCCTTGATAGTGACCACTTGTGATGCCGACAAACAATGTCAAATGCCAGGGAATCGCTGTGGCTGCCCCAGCTGCTGTCCGAGTCACCAGGCTCCAGGGCTTGTGTCCCCCTAGGACCTCAGCCCCCACGTCATTGGCTAGACAGTTCACAAAGTGGCAGACTCTGAGCTCTCCTCTCAGGAGAGCCGAGTTGAGGGCATGTGATTCTGATGGCAGATGGTCTGAATTTGAACCTGGCTCAGCCACACCTCAGCTGAGAATGTGACCAGTTATTTAACTTCTCTGGGTCTCAGTTTCTTAACCCATTTAAAAAATAGATACAGTTAAGGTAAAACTTCTAGTTATTAAAGTAATTAAGGTGTATTGAAACTTCCTATGGGGCAGTCACTGTTCTAAGCATGACACAGAAATTACTGCAGTAAATTTTAAAACACATGATGTGATGGGTACATTTGCCCATGAGGAAACTAGCACACAGCCATAGCAATTGTAAGAGTTGGATCTAGAATTCTCTGTGCTTTTCCCGAAACTCTAGAGTGGAGTGATTCTCCACCACTGGTAAATTTACTCCCCAGGGGACCTTGGACAATGTCTAGAGACATTTTTGTTTGTCACGACTGGGACAGGGGAGGGTTGTTACTGGTATTTACACGGTTGAGTAAGGGATATTGCTTAACATCCTACAGTGTGCAGGATGCCCCCCCACCAACCAAGAATTACCCAGCTCTAAATGTCAACAGTGTTGAGGTTGAGAAATCCTGCCCTAGAACCTGTCTTCTTAGCCACCACACTAACTTGCTGGATAACATCTACCAGGAGGAGTTTAGGAGGATAAAGTGGAATGATGCATATAAAGCACTGAATGTAATGCCTGGTACATAGTAGGTGTTTAATAAATCAAGCAGTTTCATTAAAGAATGGGTAATGCCAGTCATTGGAGGGCTTAGGAAACTGGTTTCATAAATGAAGACTCATACATGAAGGACATGGTCTTCTTGCCATGTGTCTTACTCTTGCTCAATTCTAGAACATCTCTGAATTTTTTTCCTCTGGAAGTTGAGTGGGTCAGGAGATGGTAATTAAAAAACTCAAAGGTCAGCAAACACTGTACAGTAAAAGGTAATTTGAGGGGAAGAATGATTTGAATTTTCTCTTCTTTGTACCTCCTTTCAGTCAGGAGAGCCATTCTGAGCCCCAAGCAAACATTTGTCTTTACTGAAAGTTGTCTGAGAACCTGTGGCTAAAAGGGTGTGTTGTCCTGTCAGGGATGTCAGAGAGGCCAGCTAATGCTCAGTCCCAGACTCCTCAGAGCTCCTCCACTGGCCACTCCATGGGGTCAGAAATGGGGAACAGAAGATGCTTAAGCCAGTAGGTAATAGCAATCATACCTCTGCAACTGGTGCATCTCGCTACTGTCTGCCGCGTGCTTCCAGCCTCATAACAAATACTGACTAATTTAATCTTCATAATAATTAGATGAAAGTTTCTATTTTTAGCCCCACTTTATATCTGGGGAAATCAAGGCACAAAGAGGTTATACAAATCGCCAGAAGCACTAAGGCAGAAAGTGGCAGAGCTCAGAAGCTAACCCATGCAGTGCGGCGCCAGAGGCGACATTCTTGTCCACTAGTATGAGTGGCCTCTCCCTAGAAGGGTTCAGAAGTCATCTTGCAAAGGTAGGCAAAGCTTCCGAAGCTCAACAAATCAAGGTCAAGAGACAACATTAGTAACTGAAATACGCAATTAAGTCACCTGTAGCTTTATCAGCATTTAAATATTTCCTGTGAGGGGCAGAAATGGGTGAGCACTGCTAGTCATTAGTGGGCTTCCCTGCTGGCTCAGATGGCAAAGAGTCTGCCTACAGTGCAGGAGACCCAGGTTTGATCCATGGGTTGGGAATATCCCCTGGAGAAGGAAATGGCACCCCACTCCAGTATTCTTGCTTGGGAAATCCCATGGACGGAGGAGCCTGGCAGGCTACGGTCCCTAGGGTCACAAAGAGTCGGACACGGCTTCACTTTCTTCTTTCTTCAAGTCATCGGTGGAGGAGACTTACACAGGCGCGGTTTCAGGTAGGAGGAGAACTAATCAGAAGCTGTCATCCTGACCAGGAGAGGGAATCTGGGGTTACAGAGAAAGTCTGAAGTATTGATCTACAGCTGTGTAGATCTATCCCTCACCCTAGCCAGGGATTCACAAATGCACACCTTCCATGAACCACTAGACACATTTTCTCAGTGTCTGCCATGTGTCCAGGGAACCGGCCAGTGCACATGGGAATATCAACACAGAGGCATCACCACTGCTACAGGAAGAACTAACCATACACTCTCTGAATATAAAGGTCAGCCTATTCAGAGAGATGCTTTTAAATACAGAGTTGCTCTATGATTCTGTCATATGTTAGAACTGTTTAGTCTACATTATAAAAGGATTCAAGGATCCAGAGTGACTGAGTCTGGTAGAGAAACCGAGTTGAATCCCTGACAAGTCCCTTGCACACACATGAGGCTCTGGAGTTCTGCCATCTCTGAACATCACTTGTGATGCCTCTTAACTGTAAATAACAGATATCTGACCATTCAGTTACATCATCTGTCAGCTGAAAATGCTGGCATTAGTTATCTACCCACCTGCTACCCAATAGGCAGGAATGGTAGTGAGAAAGGTTTGTAAATGCATTGATGTTTGTAGGATCATTAATGCATATTGATCTTTAAAGTTCTCACTTTTTTATGTTGAAAAGAATCTGAGTTCTTTCATGTTCTCGGGGCAGCACACATATCTGGCCATGTACGTGTGGCTTGGGCTGAAACTTAGGATGAGGCCAGAGACTAGGATGATGCTCTGTACTCTGTGTACTTCTGTAATTCTGAGGAATTCATATGGATTTGTCCCTACACAACCTCCCAAGCTTTTCTAATCCCCTTGTAACTGAAGGCCATGCAGTTGCAGAACAAATACCAAGATTACTGTGACAATCTGTGTGGCTACAGTCACTGCCATTTGCTTAACAGCCTTCTACCAACCCCCAAGCCCTCCTCTGCTGTCCCTTCCCCAAAGGGTTGCTGCAACTACCTGGTGAGAACCACCATTTTGCCAAATCTAGTGACTGTGTCCCAATCCCTGTGTCCCTTTATAGGACACCCACACTGGTCTACATAGTCATCCACTCACCCTCCCTTCTTCCACACTCTGAATTTGACTGGCATGATTTTAGCCACCTCTCTGACTGGTCCTTCTTTTGCTTTCCAGCAATGATTCCTTCTTTCAGTTTTTTCAGACTCCTCTACATATACCGGGACAAGCTGGATCTGTATACTTGGAATTCTCAAAGTAATCTCAAATGTAATTTGTCCCACATTTCTTTCATTCTATTTCCATGTCATACCTGTTCCATTCCATGAGTTCTGTATCTCCATGAATATCAATACCATCTTCCTAACAATCCTGTCAGATAAAAGAGAGTGAATGGAGACTCAAAATTGTCCTTATTCTCCCCAGTCCAGGGAACTACCAAGTCCCACAAATTTACCTTTGAATATATCTTGACTCCATTTCCTTCCCACAATCATTTTCTTGTTTAGCTCATTGTCATTTCACCCTTGCACAACTGCAAGTGTCCTTTGCTGCTCTTCCTGCCTCCAGTATCTCTCCCTTTGGAAACTATCTCTGCCATGGTCAGTTACATCTGGGCTACATATGGTCTTTAGGTCAAAGGCTCTTTCATTTTAGATTCCAAAAAATGTTGTTATTGTTGAAAGTAAAGCATGATTACAACACAGACTGGTATTAACATAGATGCCACAGCAGTAGACACATAGATCAATGGAACAGAACAAGAGCCCAGAAATAAACCCATGAATATATGGCCAATGAATTTACAGCAAAAGAGCCAAATATATAACGGGAAAAAGAAATTCTTTTCAATAAATGGTCTTTGAGAAACTGGACAGTCACATGCAAAAAAATAAAATGGGACCACTATCTTACACCATATTCCAAAATTAACTCAAAATGTATTAGAGACTTGAATATAAGACTTAAAATCATAGAAATCCTAGAAAAAAAAGAGGCAATAAGCACCCTGACATAAGTCTCGGCAATGATTTTTTTAATATGACATCCGAAGTGAAAGCAACAGAAGTAAAAATAAATAAGTGGGCCACATCATACTAAAAAGTTTCTGCACAGCAAAGGTAACCATCAACAAAATGAAAATGCAGCATAATGAGTGGGGAAAAATGTTTTCAAATCATTTATATGTGAAGGGGATAATATCTAATATACAAAGAATTCATACAACTCAGTAGCAAAAAGATGAAAAAAAATCCAATAAAAAATAGAAGATATGGATAGATATTTTCTCCAAAGAAGACATACACAAGGCTAACAGGTACGTGAAAAGATGCTCAGCAAAAATCACAATGAGCTGCTACCTTGTACTGTCTAGAATGGGTATTATAAAAAAGACAAGAATTAACTAATGTTGGTCAGGATGTAGAGAAAAGGAAACTATTATGTACTGTTGGTGAGAATATAAAACAGGACAATCATTATCAAAAACAGTATGAAGGTGCCTCCAAAAATTGAAAATAGGTCTACTATATGGTTTAGCAATTCCACTTTGGGCTGTTTATCCAAAGAAAATGATAACACTAAGTTGAAATGGTAATATACACTCCCATGTTTATTGCAGCATTATTTACAATAGCTAAGGTATAGAAACAACCTAAGTATCTACTGATAAATGAATGGATAAACAAAATATGGTGTGTGTGTGTATGTATACACATATACATATATTGTTGTTGTTCAGTCATTAAATTGTCTCCGACTCTCTTCGAGCCCCTGGACTGCAGCATGCCAGGCACCTCTGTCTTCCACTATCTTCCAGTAAGTGAAGTTGCTCAGCTGTGTTTGACTCTTTGCAATCCCTTGGATTGTAGCCTACCAGGCTCCTCTGTCCATGGAATTTTCCAGGCAAGAGTACTGGAGTGAGTTGCCATTTCCTTCTCCATAAAATCTTCCCAACCCGGGGATCAGACCTGGGTCTACCACATTGTGGGCAGACGTGTTACCATCTGAGCCACCAGGGAAGCCTGTCTTTCAGAGTTTGCCCAAATTCATGTCCATTGAGCCAGTGATGCTATCTAACCATCTCAGTTCTCTGCTGCACCCCTCTCCATGCATGCATGCTAAGTTGCTTCAGTTGGACTTTCTGATACTTTTCAACCCCATGGACCGTAGCCTTCCAGGTTCCTCTATCCATGGGGATTTTCCAGGCAAGAATACTGGAGTGGGTTGCCCCGCCCTCCTCCAGGGGATCTTCCCAACCCAGGGATAGAACCTATGTCTCTTATGTCTCCTGCTTTGGCAGGTGGGTTCTTTACCAGTAGTGCCACTTGGGAAGCCCCAGGAGTCTTCTCTAGCACCACAATTTGAAAGCACCAATTCTTTATCACTCAGCCTTCTTTATGGTCCAACTCACACATCCGTATATGACTACTGGGAAAACTATAGCTTTGATTATATGGACTTTTGTTGGCAAAGTGATGTCTCTGCTTTTTGATATGCAGTCTAGGTTTGTCATAGCTTTCCTTCAAAGGAGCAAACATCTTATAATTTCTGGGCTTCAGTCACTGTCCATAGTAATATATATATATATACACACATACATATGTGATAGAATATTATTCAGCCATAAAAAAGAAAAAAAATCTTGCCATTTGTGATAATGTGGATGTACTTGGTGTATATTATGCTAAGTGAAATAACTCAGACAGAGAAAGACAAGTACCATTCGATCTCTGTTATTTCTGGAATCTTTAAAAAACAACAACAACAACAAGCAAACCTTAAAAAACATGGACACAAAAAATGCACACACACAAAAGTCGAGCTCATAGGTACAAAAAACAGAGGTCAGGGGTTTGCTTAGTGTGTGTCCAGAGAAATAGGAGAAGGGAGTATCAGAAAAAAAAGGATACAACCTATTCATTCACTCAGTGAACTGCAAAGTACTATTTCCAGGAAAGTGCTGCTCAGCATTTCCTAGCTAAAAATTTTGTGATTACAACATAAAATCTGAGGTTATTTTGAATGTCTTAGTATCTTTGCGTGTGTGTTTGTGTGTGCACATAGACACATGTATTCCCCACATCAACTTCACAAGAGCTAAAGTGTCAGTTTGCAAGTTTCTAGAAGCATTTGGGTTTTTTTTTTGGAGTGGGTAATCTACAGTAGAAATTGAGAAAATCAGACAGGCAGTTACATGGAAATTAAATTAAAGTTAAATTACATTAAATTAAAATGTAAGCTCCTTTAAGACAGCTGTTCATGATCCCCTGTTATGCCTCAAAACACTTAGCAAAGTACTCTGTATAATGTGATTGGGTTCAAACCCAGGAAAGAGGGAACTTGCATTAATCAAAAGCAGAGGAGGGCAGTCGAACCTCTACAGGTTAACATATGTCAGTTGTTGAGAAGAAAATGGAATGGATGTCAGAAGCAAAATATTTATGTGTGATGAGTTGGAGTTTGAGAGTTTCTATTTTCTGATTTTTTTTTTTTTTTTTTTTTACTGGAAGGAAAGGAAGCTCAAAGAAGCCAAGAAGACACTCATGGATGAAATGCTTTGCACATATGGGATGGAAAATTGTGTTGTATTAAGTCAAAAAGCAGCTTCTGAAGAATGTATTATGGCTGCAGCTTCACAGGTGCCTGGCCCACTGGCCCCTCTGTATCACTGCACCATGTGTGTGACCCTGGTCCTCCACTCCAGCCGCCGTGTGGGTAGATCATATTCAAGGAGGCAGAAGCTTCTAGAACTGCTGAGGCCACTGCTCAGGCCAAGGACGGCCCCCTCCTTCTCACCCTTTTATCCACACACAGGAGCATTAAAGAACTAAACAGCTCTCATCTCAACTTCCTCCCAACCTCATTTTTTTGGCTCATCCTCCTCTGAGAAGCAGCTGTTTTTCAGCTGATGTCTAAGCTCACACACTCTGAGTGGAATAACTGGATTTCTTCATAAAGGAAAGCACTCCTTTGCTCTGGTTTGTTTTAATTTCTCCCAAATATCATTCCTACAGGGTTACCTCACTTTACACATTTTTAATTCTCCTCAGGAACATATGGTTTACTCAGAGTTAGATAAATTCAATATTTGCAAATTGAAGCAGGGTTGAAATTCACCAAGAAAGGATGCCATTTAAACAGACCATGTGGAGAATCCTTTTAAAATTTTTTTAACATTTTTTTTTTTTCTTTTTCTTTGTGGTTTCTTTTCCCCCTGAAGCAAAGGATTGATAATGCCAATGATTGATTCTCTTCACTCCTTTCCCAGAAATCTATGCTCTGTTTTTTACAGGCTTAGTAGGTTTTGCTTGATGTGCACTGGGATTTCTCAGAATGGGACACCCCTTGTTCACAGGCGGGCAGTGACTTTTAGGCCTGGGGCTAGCTTCATGGGTCTCTCCTCATTTTCTCAGCTTGTTCTTAACCCTTCAACAAGTGGTGGCTGGGTAGGGATGTAGTATTTAATAAAGATATTTGAGTAAGAGGGCTTCCCTGGTAGCTCAGATGGTAAAGAACCCACCTCCAAGGCAGGAGACCCGTGTTAGAGCCCTGAGTCTGGAAGATCCTTTGGAGAGGGAAATGGAAATCCACTCCAGTATTCTTGCCTGGGAAATCTCATGGACAGAGGAGTCTGGCAGGCTATAGTCCATGAGGTCGCAAAGAGTCAGACATGACTAAGTGACTAACACACACATATATGAACAAGTGCCACTTCCTTAAAGTCATATCACATTGAGATAGCCTAGAATTTTCTGGCACAGTACTATGGAAGTTGTTCTTAGTTCAGGTTTGGAAATGACACTAGAAGGGCAGCCTACCAAACCTATAGTCATAGCTTGCCAGTTCCAGGGATAGCTATGGTCCTGCTGTGTTCTCAGACCTGGTCATCAGAAAAGCTGGTCTTCAGTGACAGGACCAGAGATGCACTCCCTCCCTTGTCTCTGCCTTTCCTCTACTGTAGAAGTATCACCAGCTAAACTGACATGATGCCAGGCACGATTATCACCACTTTACATGTACCAGCTCATTTCATCTGAACAGTAACTCAGTTCAGAAGGTGCATGATCAGCATCCATCTTTGTTTTGCGTGAAGGGAAGCTCAGGCACAGAGGGGTACAGGTCACATACTGGGGGAGCTGGGACTCCAAGGCTACATCAGCATACAACACAGACTAGGCTAGGAAGATGCCAGGTCTGACTCCACCCCTGACTGTGAGCAGTATCAGTTTGTCAGCATTATGCCACAGTGACAGTTGACTTTGCACTCAGTAGATGGGAGGCTTTGCTGTCTTGTATTATTCAATCCTTACAATACTTCTACAATCCTTCCAGTTATCCTTACTGACAAGTGAGGAAGCCCGGTATATAACCCACACAAGGTCACAGAACTGTCTAACTGAGGGGCAAGTCCATCCACTGACTTTTCTCAGTGTGGTGTGTATGGTTCCGTTTTCTTTCTAGGAAGAGTCAGGTCACCATGAAAGAGATTTCAGAGTAGCAGGATGGATGAGGGGTGTTTGCAGACAGAGTTAGAATTCTGAGACAGCTTATCTTGCAAATTTGACTCTTCTTACTGGTCCACTGCCTCCTCCAACTTAAAGGCACAAATGCATGCATATGTGCTGATGCCCATACGTACACACATATTCTAGCTCATGCATGTCATGTATGGGCCCAGGCACACATGCACACATGTATACACATGTGCACATATACCATAATTATCTGCTTCATGAAATGACTTTCCATTATAAAATGCAGGACATTTATAGTGAGATAGAATAAGCTGAGCAAACTTCTGGCCCACAAAGTGCCTTTTGGGATCCCCTCCCTCTAGAGATCCCCTCCTTCCAGGAGGCAGGGCTTGATTGGCTCCATGGTTGTTGTTCAGTTGCTCAGTCATGTCTGAAACTTTGTAAACCCAAGGACTGCAGCACACTAGGCTTCCCTGTCCTTCACCATCTCCAGCAGCTTGTTCAAACTCATGTCCATTGAGTTGGTGATGCTATCCGACCATCTCATCCTTGGTCATCCATTTATCCTCCTGCCTTCAATCTTTCCCAGCATCAGGGTCTTTTCCAGTGAGTCAAGTCTTTGCATCAAGTGGCCAAAGTTTTGGAGCTTCAGCTTCAGCATCAGTCCTTCCAATGAATAATGAGGACAGATTTCCTTTAGGATGGACTGGTTGGATCTCCTTGCAGCCCAAGGGACTCTCAAGAGTCTTCTCCAATACCACAGTTCAAAAGCATCAATTCTTTGGTGGTCAGCTGTCTTTATAGTCCAACTTGCACATCCATACTTGACTACTGGAAAAACCAAAGCTTTAACTAGATGGACATTTGTTGGCAAAGTAATGTCTCTGCTTTTTTATATGCTGTCTAGGTTGGTCATAACTTTTCTTCTAAGGAGCAAGCATCTTTTAATTTTATGGCTGCAGTCACCATCTGCAGTGATTTTGGAGCCCAAGGAATAAAGTCTGTCACTGTTTCCATTGTTTCCCCATCTATTTGCCATGAAGTTATGGGACCAGATGCCATGATCTTCTTTTTTTGAATGTTGAGTTTTAAGCCAATTTTTTCACTCTCCTCTTTCACCTTCATCAAGAGGCTCTTTTGTTCCTCTTCACTTTCCGCCATAAGGGTGGTGTCATCTGCATATCTGAGGTTACTGATATTTCTCCCAGCAATCTTGATTCCGACTTGTGCTTCTTCCAACCTGACATTTGCCATGATGTACCCTGCATATAAGTTAAATAAGCAGGGTGACAATATACAGCCTTGACGTATTCCTTTCCTAGTTTGGAACCAGTCCATTGTTTCATGTGTGGTTCTAACTGTTTCTTCTTGACCTGCATACCTGTTTCTCAGGAGGCAGGTCAGGTGGTCTGATATTCCCATCATGGTAGGTGAATGGAATCTCAGGGCTCATCCTTGTTGCTGGTGGGAGACATGGCTTGTTCAAGTACAGTTAAAGGCAAAGCCCTGCTCCCTGCCTTTTAGCTCTTCAGGAGTCCCTTAAAGGGACCCTGAACCAGGGCAGCTCCCAGGGAAGTCCACTGCTCCTCATCCTCCTGTGTCCCCTAAGCAAGCAGAGGGGTCTCCCTCCTCCCATGTGCCTGGGCCCTGAGCCTCGCTTCCACTTCCCCATGAACTTCGCACTGACCCCTGCAGCCCTCTGATAATGACCCAATTCATTCATCTGCACTCTGTTGCCATGGGTCAGAACTTACTGACAGGAGTCTCCCTATGCTTTTTGCTATTTCAATCTTCCAAACTGCCTGCTCCTACAGTTTTTAAAAATATGAATGTATTTAGGTTATTTTTTTAGAAACTTACCGAGGCTTCCCATTCCTTATAGAAACACAAGCTCAATCCTCGGTTTATCAGTTCAGTTCAGTTCATTTCAGTCACTCAGTTGTGTTGACTCTTTGTGATCCCATGGACTGCAGCATGCCAGGCTCCCTTGTCAATCACCAATTCCTGGAGCTTACGCAAACTCATGTCCATTGAGTTGGTGATGCCATCCAACCATCTCATCCTTTGTCTTCCCCTTCTCCTCCTGCCTTCAATTTTTCCCAGCATCATGGTCTTTTCCAAGGAGTCAGTTCATTAGGTAGCCAAAGTATTAGAGTTTCAGCTTCCACATCAGTCCTTCCAATGAATATTTAGGACTGATTTCCTTCAAGACTGACTGGTTTGATCTCCTTGTTGTCCAGAGGACTCTCAAGAGTCTTCAACACCACAGTTCAAAAGCATCAATTCTTCATTGCTCAGCTGTCTTTATAGTCCAACTCTTATGTCCATACATAACTACTGGAAAACCCATTGCCTTTTTTTTTGGTTTGTTTTAAACCATTGCTTTGACTAGAAGGATCTTTGTTGGCAAAGTAATGTCTCTGCTTTTTAATATGCTGCCTAAGTTGGTCATAGCTTTTCTTCCAAGGAGCAAGTATCTTTTCATGGCTGTAGTTACCATCTGCAGTGATTTTGGAGCCCAAAACAATAAAGTCTGACACTGTTTCTATTGTTTCCCCATCTATTTGCCATGAAATGATGGGGCTGGATGCCATGATCTTAGTTTTCTTAATGTTGAATTTTAAGCCAGCTTTTTCACTCTCCTGTTTTACTTTCATCAAGAGGCTCCTTAGCTCTTCTTCACTTTCTGCCATAAGGGTGGTGTCATCTGCATATCTAAGGTTATTGATATTTTGTCTTATTCTCTATGCCTCGGTTTATCATTCGGGGCCTTTTCTAATCTGTTTCAAAAGTAACTCCCCTGCTCACTCTAGCCCCTTTCCTGCCATCATGCACACCACCTTCTGTCCCCTGGGTGACTTTATTAACTTGGAACACATTGAGAACTCTTATTCCTTCATTACTTTTTCCTTGAGCTTTCTGTGGCCTCCAGCCTCTCTCCAACTCTTGAATTCCCGTGTCCGAGGCATAGCGTACCTATAAATCTTGGGGGCTTTCCTTCTCCGGTATTCTACTCAGACCTCATCACATGAAATCCCTTTCAGATAGAGGAGCAGAAGAATAGCAACATCAATATTTCACTTAGCATGGCCAAGGCCTGTTTTAAACACGTCACGCCCATTAGCTCCTTTAATTCTCTCATAGGTGCTATCCTCCTTTTGTAAATGAGGAAACTGAGGCACAAACAAGTCATGGACCTTGAGATCATGTGCATTGAAAGTGACAGAGCCAAGAACTGAAGCCAGGCAGACCGATTCTGACTCAATCTCTTTTTTAAAGTGCTTCTCCCAGGATCAGGGAGCATGAAGTCTGAGGAGGGCAGGAAATGTTCCACATTAAATTTTGTATCTCAGAGCACCTCAGATGAGGTGCTTTGGTGCCTCCTTACAACTGAGGGAGCATGTGCTGATGCCTAATACAAATTTAGGAAAAAATGAGGAAAGCTTGCTTGATAAGTCAGATCATTCCAGCTTCTGCTGTCTCAGGATGGTAGTGAAAAACCAGAGAGGGGAACATATTCTCAATGATAGCTTTTGTCTGACATTCACTTTAAACCAAAGAATGCTGATGGAAGAAATGATGTCTCTTAGAGTCTCTATCGAGGCAGATCTAAGAGTCATCCTGAGCTACATGGGGCATCTTTAAGCCTCATGACCTAACTTTAATGTAGACTTCGCTCTCAAAGCCCCGCAGGACCCAAATGACTTCTAAATTTTCCCTTACACACCATGTTCACCTTGGCATTTCCAGGTGGCCAGGGTCACAGCTGAAGCTCTGAGGTTCCCCTGGGCCTTCCTGGGAGGTTATACACTGGGCTGAACCGCAGAGGTGAGCACCGTGTGGGCCTGAAGTGTCGGTGGGCCCCGAGGGGATTTCATCAGTCCTCAGCTCAATGCATAGAGATAATCAGGCAAGAATATTAATATTGTGGTAATTGCTTTCCCCTTCGTGTTTACAGGGAGAGAGAAACAGCTGGGGTGGTTGACATCTGAAACAGGAGCGGCTGATCGTTCCTTGCGCAGCAGATGGGCTTGGGTTATGAATAAGCAGCAAATGTGAAAAAGAGATTCTCAGGGTTGAGCCAGGCTTGTTTCGTGCAAAGCCAGTTAACCCTTGATGCTTGCCACAGGTCCGAGGTCTGGGTTGCCAGGCTGTTTCTCACCATCAGAGATCTTATAGCATGATGGTGATGAGTCCTCACGCAAAACTGCCCTGGGGGAAATGCATGAGAAGAGCCAATGCACATCTGAAGAGTTAAGTGTGTGTTCAGGACACTTTCCCTGTGAGGGACATGGGTTTTGGTCCCTGGTTGGGGTACTAAGATCCCACATGCCTCGCAGCCAAATACACACACAAATGTGTTATCTTATAGTTCTATAAGTCATATCTGCAGACTCACTGAGTTAAAATCAAGGTGTTGGCAAGGCTGCATTTCTTTCCAGAAGTTCTAGTGGCGGGCTTATTTCCTTGTTCATTCAGTTATTGGCAGAGTTCAGTTCTATGTGACCCTCCCATGCATGGCTGGAAATGAAGCCCACAGCCTGTATTCCAGCTCCTAGCAGGTGTGTAAACCAACACCTTTCAGGTGGGGTGACGTCCTGAGGAATAGGAAGTTCATCATATGGGGATCCTGGACATGATGTGATTTGACGGATGTCAGAATGCTCCCATTTTCTACCAATACCTCCTCCCTGGCCAAATTCTCACTGATGCCTCCAATTTTATACTTGGGAAAATATTCCTTCATGTTATATAACTGAATGAAGCTCATTAAAATGCTGTCCTTGAGAGGGGTGACATGTTGAAACTGATCAGCGTTGAATATTAGCATATGTAAATTAGTTTGTCAGATGCTCTCCAAGCTGCATCATTCCCAGCTTTCAGAGAGCAGCTCCCTCTGGAGCTGGACACATGCTGGGGAAGAGGAGGGCCCTTGAGCACTGTGAACACCTTGAGGATCTGCTTTTCCTCCGCTTTGCCTCTTACTCGCCCTGTGCCCTTGGGCCAAATCGTGACCTTGGGATGACATGTAACCTTCAAAATCTTCCTTTGAAGAAAGAGTAATAACAGGTACTATGAATAGGTCATAGGAGGTCATGCAGATTAAACAGGGTAAAGATCGTGAAAGTACCTTGAAAACTGTGAAGCAGTATACAAGCGTAAGGTGTTATGATGATGGTTGGAGAGAGGTCCGTGGCCATAGCCCTAATCATGGGAAGTATGGAACGTTTCACTAACTACATATAGCACTGGGGGGATGGGTGGGTAGAAGAGCTTGGACCTCTTTATGCCTGAAATAACTAACACGTTCACCAAAGGTGACATAAAGCCAATCAACAGAAACAATTGCTGAGTGGCAGTTATAGAGGGGATTCCTGCCAGCATTACACAGAAAGGTGCATCAAGTTCCTGTTTCTGTGTAGTATCAAGGGATGATCTAAAAACCCAAGGTGGAGAAGTTAACTTCTTCCATGGCCACCAGGGCAGGGAATACAAGGCAGGAAACTCAGGGCTAATTTGGAACCACACAGAAAGAGGAAGAGCTAGAGGGGAAATGGAGTGAATGCCAGTCCTTGGGCCCCAGGCAGAATAGATTGTCAATATTTCCAGATGGAATTGGTAGGAAGCAAAAAGTTATTAGCCATGCCTGATGAAGACTCTTCTAACATTAACTTAGAACAAATTCCTCAGCAGGAACTGTGAGAAAAAGCCATGACACAATAAAACGGGGTCTTGAGAAGAGATCTGCTTGTTCAGAGAAGCACCATACAGGTGGAAGAAAGTCAGCAGAGCTTGACAGCAGACCATCCCCAGCCTGAGCTCCCAACAGCTCCTAAATGAAGAAAAATGGCGAATTTATAATAGTGCCATTAAAAAATTATTTGTAATATATATTAATTGCATGGCTTGCATATTAAAACATGTTTTTCCGCTTTCAATGAATCTCTTCTTTTGTTGTCATAAGACTAAAGTTAAGGACTCTTGCTATATTTACAAGGAAACACATGGCCTGGTAGATAGGTTGGCTTGGTGATTATAATCAAGATGTTAATGTCTACAGTGTACCACTGCAAGCCAGCAGCTTGTGAAATAGAATATGATTTCAGCTGGGCTGGCAACTTGGTTTCCTTGACAAGACACAAGATTTTAATCTGAGTTTTCTGCCAATTCCAACTCTAAAACTCTCACCATTTTTAACCCCAAGCCTTCACTTGATAGCACCTTCTTATAACTTCATGTACCTTGTCTCCCCACTTGGCATGATATTTATATGACCACTTGGGTCTCTTCACTGTTCTAAGAGTGACAGTAATCCCTCTTGGCCAGGGCCGGTCGGGGGCGGGGGCGGCTTTATTTTGGATCTCTTCCTAAACTCTTAAGTGAATGAAATCTCGGAATTGTCTGCTGATTCCTATATAGTACAAAGCTGAGCTTCTGACCCTTAATCCAATTAATTTTTCTCTCTTTCTCTACTCCTTTCCTCAAGACTTTTTCTGGTCCTTTTCTTTATCATAGCACATGGTTTAGTGGTTTATCTCACACCTGCCAGTTTAGAGCTGAGTCTTTTCCAAAAGGCCCCAGTCAAGTCTTAGGGTCATCACAGGGATTCCATTATGTTCTCAGTCCATTCGCATGGAATCCCTATGATGACCCTGACTTGACTGGAGCCTTTTGGAAAAGGCTGCAGCCCTAAACTGGCAGGTGTGGCAGGAACCACTAAACCATGTCCATGATTTCTCAGCCCATCTGGGCTTCCCCTGTGGCTCAGCTGGTAAAGAATCCAGCTGCAATGTGGGAGACCTGGGTTCGATCCCTGGGTTGGGAAGATCCCCTGGAGAAGGGAAAGGCTACCCACTCCAATATTCTGACCTGGAGAATTCCATGGACTGTGTAGTCCCTGCGGTTGCAAAGAGTTGGGCACGACTGAGCGACTTTCACTTTCACAGTCCATTCTCTGAGTTTCAACCATTCAGTATCCTAGCCATCTCCTGCTTTGGCCCCTCCAGGGTTCCAGCTTTCACTCCATATGATCCCTCGTATGGGCCACATTCTTCTTGAGGTGCTGACATTCTTAAAGTTCTAAAGCACAGCTCTCAGGTAAATTCCCCATATGCCAAAGCTGCTAAGAGTCTCTCCCTGGAATTGGAAAAAATGCTCCTCATCTTACTTTTGAGTGAACATAAGAGAATCAAAATCAAACTTTTGGTGCCACAAATTATTCAGAGTATTTAGGATCAACCGCCTTCACTCATAACTCTTACCCTAACTTCCCACCTCAAAAGCTGCCCCTGCAGAACTGGGCAAAATATGATATGAGTGGCCACATCCATGGCTCCCATCTAGGGCCATGAGCCATGGCAATCCTTTATGTACAAATGAAGCATACCCTGTGGTCCCATTAGCTGGTCACACCTGTGGGCCAGGGATGGGCACTGTGGCCAAAGGCAGCCATCAAGAAAGAGGTCAGCAAACTGGCAGATTGAGAAGCTCTGGTGCCTATATAGGGCACTCTGTATTAGATGATGACTAACCAGATCATTCCTTAGGGAGTTTGAACCCAAGCTACACAGTAACTTGAGGACTTGACTACAGAGATATGAGGCAACAGAGCACCCCAGTGGCTGAGCCCTGGAGTAGAGAAAATCACAGGCAACAAGTTCTGTGTTTTGTCCTATATGGCATTTCAATTCTGGTAAAGAAAGGTCCCTGTCCACATCTTCTTTACTCATTTATCTGTTGATGGACATATATACAGTGGAATATTACTCAGTCATGAAAAAGAATGAAATAATGCCATTTGCAGCAACACTGATGGACCTAGAGATGATCATACTAAGTGAAGTAAGTCAGACAGAAAAAGATAAATATCCTCATATCACTTATATGTAGAATCTAAAAAATAGATACAAATGAACTTGTTTGCAAAGCAGAAACAGATTCACAAACATAGAAAACAAACTTATGGTTACCAAACAGGAAGGGGGTGGGGAGGGATAAATTGGGAGTTTGGGATTAGCAGATATATACTTCTATATATAAATTAGACAACCAACAAGGACCTACTGTTTAGTATAAGAAACTCTGCTCAATACTCTGTGATAACCTGTAAGGGAAAAAAACTGAGGTCTTTCCAGGTGGCACCAGCGGTAAAGAACCTGCCTGCCAATGCAGGAGACATGAGAGATGCAGGCTCGATTCCTGGTTTGGGAAGAAACCCTTGAGGAGGGCATGGCAATCCACTCCAGTATTCTTGTCTGGAGAATCCTGTAGACAGAGGAGCTTGACGGGCTACAGTCCATGGGGTCGCAAAGAGTCAGAAACAACTGAAGCAACTTAGCATGTAGCTACAAATATATAACTGAATCAGTTTGCTGTACACCTGAGACTAATACAACGTTGTAAGTCAACTATGATCTAATATAAATATGAATTTTTTTAAAAAATTAAAAAAGAAAAGAATGGTCCCTTCCTTTTGCATCCTTATAAGAAGTAGCTTCCAACCAAAAGAACTGGAGTACCTCTGTCCTCATCTGAAAGATTCAAAAGTCCTGCCTCTTCTTCCATTATCAATGCTGATCGGTGTCCTCTTCCCCACCCTCCTGCTTGCGCAACATAGGATTTATGTGTCCTCAACTGGGCCACTCCTGGAAAAGAGAAGTTGCTTTCTTAATCCCTTTGATGCCAGAAATCAGTACTCATAGAGGAAAAAGAGCCTCAGACACACCTAACACAAAGCCAGTCCCTGCCAAGGTTCTGTCCCTATCCTCTATGTGGACAAACGCCCCACCAAAGCCAGGCAACCAGGAACTATGGGTTTAAGTAGTGACAGCAGAATTGGGCCTGAGCTGAGTCAGCCGCAGCCCTTGGCAGGGCCCCAAGAGAAAGGAACAGCAAGTTGAGGGTTACTTAAGATAGGGACTTTTTAAACAGTCTCCCTTTGGGGATGCTTTGACAAGCCAGCCAAGGTGCCTCCTTTCCCTTGCCCCGCCTCATCCCCAAAATCCGACAAAGTGCAGGCTGTTGCCTCCAGGTGAGCGCAGTCTGGGGAAACAAGGAAAGCAAACAAACACGCAGTGTGGTTGATGGGTTCCCAGGCTCTGTTTCAAAGGCAGTCCCTTATGGCTTTGTTTGCTCCTGTTTTTCCCAGCATAGGTGTTTGATATCACACAGATCTATTCTGAGGTTTCCAAGGAGAGAAGTATTTAGTTTACAGCAGGTAGCCAAGAGTTTCCTAGTTTGAAAAAAGGAATAAGTTACCCATCCAACAGGTATACTTGACAGCCCCCAACTGCGCTGGTATCAAGATGCTCATGGCACATGAGAAAGTTCGAATCAGGTATCTTGCAAAAAAGCACCAATCGCAATGGCTGTTTCATGGACAGCTTAGCAGCACTATCTGACCTTGGCTGAAGGGCAGCCTCCTCTCTGGGAAGTCACTCTCCTTTCCCAGCCTCCCATGTGGTGGCAGAAGGTCAAGCCATGAGGTGATTGCCTAGGCAGGTAAGTTTGGAAAAGATTAAATAAATTTTAGAGAAAATAGAAAGTGAGATGACTATAATAACGGGACTTGCCAATATTTGGAACTCACCAAACTCTTCTCTACTTTGCCTCTAACCCAGATGTGATGAAAGGGTTAGGGGAGCTTTTATTTTGTTTCCTTAACTCTAGCTTGGGCAGGTACCAAAATGTCCAAGTGTTAGCTTTTATGAAGGAAATAAGAAAATGTCTTCAGCCACGAGGAAGAACATACAAACATCCCTAGGGCTTGCTGTGGGTCATGAAGAGACAGAAATGAAAAGGGTGGAGCCCCAGAGAGGGGGTGCAGGCAGAGGGGGCTACCCCTGTGCTGCAAGATGTGGCCTGTGGCAGCCACAGGGAACGAAGGGCAAGGTCTTCAGTCTTCTCCCAATGTCCCTCACCAGTGGTGGGCTATACTCCTCTTGTCCAGAGACTAGCACTCCTCACGCTAGTAAGCCTGCCCTCAGAAATCATCTTTTGGAAGATAGGAACAAGATGCAAGGCACAGTATGTCTTTTGATCCCCCCTTGTGTATTTGCATTTTAACAGAGGAAATGGTTTTATTTCTGACTTATGGAAAACAGTGCCTCTTTTGGAGATCTTAAAAAGGAACCTGAAGGAAAATAAACACAATATGGGCAATGACACCTGCCTAAAAGTTAGCTTAATACTGGCACTTCATTCCTGGAGTATAAAGTGACATTGCTGGCAAAAACTTTCTTTAAAATCTAATCAGTTATGTGGAATCTAGAAAAAATATGTAGGTGATCATATTTGAAAAGCAGAAATAGAGACATAGACGCAGAGAACAAAACTAAGGATACCAAGGGGAAAAGGAGGGAGGGATCAATTGGGAAATTGTGATTGACATATACACTCTGTTCTGTTCTGTTTAGTCGCTAGGTCCTGTCCAACTCTTTGCAACCCTATGGACTGTAGCCCACCAGGCTACTCTGTCTATTGGGATTCCCCAGGCAAGAATACTGTAATGGGTTGCCATTTACATCTCCAGGAGTCTTCCCAACCCAGGGATTGAACTGATGTCTCCTGCTTGGCAGGCAAATTCTTTACCACTGAGTCACCTGGGAAGCCCCATATATAGATTATTATGTATAAAATAGATAACTAATGAAAACCTACTGTATAGAACCAGTAACTTTACTCACTGTTCTGTGGTCACCTAAATGGGAAGGAAATCCAAAAAAGAGAGGATATTTGTAAATATATAGTTGATTCACTTTGCTGTATAGCGTAAATTAACCCAACATGGTAAAGCAACTATACTCCAATAAAAAGGAGTGTTTTTATCACTTTAATGATAATTTAATACTAATGAAAAAGAGAAAAGAAAAGAGATCTAAGATAACAACAACAAAAGAAAAAAGAAAAAAATCTAAACTTAGTTTAGATTTTTCTAAACTTCAGGGATATTAAGAAAGACTGACAAGGGCAAGCAGGGTGTGAATTGTCTTTGCATGTACTAGCCTTGTGTTTGAGTGACAGACAATACCTGAGCATCAAGCGTGGGAATTCCTTTCCTACTCCTGCTATCAGTGAATGGTTCACAAGACCTACAAAAGAATACATTTCTAACCATAAGACCAACCATAAGAGCCGCTTGGACAGATGCCTCTGCCCTGGGTGTGTCCAGGTCATGTTCTCCTGAAATGAAACACAGCCTGGGCAGAAGGAGAAGATCTGGGACGGGGGCCCAGCCACAGAGTTGGCACCATGCTCCTCTATTCCTTTGACCTATAGTGTGGCATTGCTGCTGGCCAGGGATGCCAGTGAGAGTCAACAGAGCTTACATCCACAGTGCTTGCTGTGAGCAGGCACTCTCTTGGATAGTATCACATAATCCTCATCATACAGATGGTGAAACTGAGGCTTAGAAAGGTTAAAACTTTAGCATAGCATACACCCACAGATTGACTGAATGAACACCCAACAGGGTACTGTTATTTTGAGAGAATTAAAAATTGAGTGACATTTAATTTCAAAGTTTTAAATCTTTCATTTCTCTCCCCTGTAAGATATTGTCTAAGTATGGCTATCAGGAGACATATGGAAGAAGAGTAATTCTTTCCCTCCCTCCTTCATAGTTCAAGTGACAGGAATAATCCACATAGACAATTCATGAATAACTGACCTTGGTGATCCTATCTCAAATTATGTCTCTAAAAAAGATGCTTTTAATTTGAAGTTAACATTAAGTAAAATATATAAAAGTACAACTATCTATATGTTTAATAAATCCCATTTATTAAAAGCAAAAAGGTATTCCATAAAAATTCACACATTTTATGTATATTCAAAGTATAGCTTGATTAAGGAAATAAAAAATTCTGACACTTTTAGGTTGTTATATTAATAGGAGACAATCTAAAATGACCAACTATAATTTTACATTTTATTTTCCTTCCTGACCTTCTTTTAACAAAAAAATCGAACTAAACTATTTTTAATTGAGTTATGATCAACATACAATATTACATTAATTTCAGGTGTATGAAATAGTAATCTGATACTTTTATACATTATAAAAATGATCACTCTAATAAAAACAGTTACAATTGAAACTGAGTAGGACGGCACCCCACTCCAGTACTCTTGCCTGGAAAATCCCATGGACGGAGGAGCCTGGTAGGCTGCAGTCCTTGGGGTCGCGAAAAGCTGGACACGACTGAGTGACTTCACTTTCACTTTTCACTTTCATGCGTTGGAGGAGGAAATGGCAACCCACTCCAGTACTCTTGCCTGGAAAATCCCATGGACGGAGGAGCCTGGCGGGCTGCTGTCTATGGGGTCGCACAGAGTCGGACACGACTGAAGCAACTTAGCAGTACTAGGACCCTGTGAGGTTCCTGGGCACAGAAGGCTTTAAAACAGTTTCTAATCAGGGAATGGAGGGGATTCAGAGATAATGGAGAAGCAATCAGGAAACAGTGGTGCAGCTTTGAGTTCTATCTCGAGTAATACATAGAAGAATATCTTTGAGCTTTTTACAGAACTAAAATCCCCCAAATGGAAGATATCAGTATCCTTTATTCCAGATTAGAGGAACCAAAGTGCCTAAAGAACTATGGATGGAGGTTCATGACATTGTACAGGAGACAGTGTTTAAGACCATCCCCAAGAAAAAGAAATGAAAAAGGCAAAATGGTTGTCAGAGGCTTTACAAATAGCTGAGAAAAGAAGACAAGCTAGAGGCAAAGGAGTAAAGGAAAGATATACCCATCTGAATGCAGAGTTCCAAAGAATAGCAAGGAGAGATAAGAAAGCCTTCCTCAGCATCAGTGCAAAGAAATAGGGGAAAACAATAGAATGGGAAAGACTAGAGATCTAGTCAAGAAAATTAGAAATACCAAGGCAACATTTCATGCAAAGATGGGCACAATAAAGGACAGAAATAGTATGGACCTCACAGAAGCAGAAGATATTAAGAAGAGGAGGCAAGAACACACAGAACTATACAAAAAAGATCTTCATGACTCAGATAACCATGATGGTGGTGTGATCATTCACCTGGAGCCAGACATCCTGGAATGTGAAGTCAAGTGGGCCTTAGGAAGCTTTACTACAAACAAAACTAGTGGAGGTGATGGAATTCCAGGTGAGCTCTTTCAAATCTGAAAGCTGATGCTGTAAAAGGGCTGCACTCCATATGCCAGCAAATCTTGGAAAACTCAGCAGTGGCCACAAGACTGGAAAAGGTCAGTGTTCATTCCAGTCCCAAATAAGGGCACTGCCAAAGAATGCTCAAAGTACCACACAATTGCACTCATCTCATACACTAGCAAAGTAATACTCAAAATTCTCCAAGCCAGGCTTAAATGCTACCTTAACCGAGAACTTCTAGCTGTTCAAGCTGAATTTAGAAAAGGCAGAGGAACCAGAGATCAAATTGCCAACATCTGCTGGATCATAGAAAAAGCAAGAGAAAACCAGAAAAACATCTACTTCTGCTTTATTGATTATTGCAAAGCCTTTGACTGTGTGGATCACAATAAACTGGAGAAAATTCTCAAGAGATAGGAATATCAGACCACCTGACCTGCCTCCTGAGAAATCTGGAAGCAGGTCAAGAAGCAACAGTTAGAATTGAACACGGAACAACAGACTGATTCCAAACTGGGAAAGGAGTACGTCAAGACTGTATATTGTCACCCTGCTTATTTAACTTATATGCAGAGTACATCACACAAAATGCTGGGTTGGTTGAAGCACAACCTGGAATCAAGATTGCTGGGAGAAATATCAATAACCTCAGATATGCAAATGACATCACCCTTATGGCAGAAAGTGAAGAAGAACTAAAGAGCCTTTGATGAAAGTAAAACAAGAGAGTGAAAAAGCTGGTTTAAAAATCAACATTCAGAAAACTAAGATCATGGCATCTGGTCCCATCATTTCATGACAAATAGATGGGGAAACAATTGCAACAGTGAGAAACTTTATTTTGGGGGGCTCCAAAATCACTGTAGATGGTGACTGCAGCCATGAAATTAAAAGACACTTGCTCTTTGGAAGAAAAGCTATGAGCAACCTAGACAGCAAATTAAAAAGCAGAGAGATTTCTTTGCCGACAAAGATCCATCTAGTCCAAGCTATGGTTTTTCCACTAGCCATGTATAGATGTGACAGTTGGACTATAAAGACAGCTGAGCACTGATGAATTGATGCTTTTGAACTGTGGTGTTGGAGAAGACTCTTGAGAGTCCCCTGGACTGCAAGAAGATCAAACTAGTCAATCCAGACTTCCCTGGTGGCTCAGATGGTAAAGCGTCTGTCTACAATGTGGGAGTACCTGGGTTCAATCCCTGGGTTGGGAAGTTCACTGGAGAAGGAAAAGGCAACACACTCCAGTACTCTTGCCTAGAAAATTCCATGGACGGAAGAGCCTGGTGTCCATGGGGTCGCAAAGAGTCGGACACGACTGAGCGACTTCACTTTCACTTTCACTTTCAAAGGAAATCTGTTCTGAATATTCATTGGAAGGACTAATGCTGAAGCTGAAACTCCAATACTTTGGCCATCTGATGCGAAGAACCAACTCCTTAGAAAAGACCCTGATGGTGGGAAAGATTGAAAGCAGGAGGAGATGGGGATGACAGAGGATGAGATGATTGGATGGCATCACCAACTCCATGGATGTGAGTTTGAGCAAGCTCAGAGTTGGTGATGGACAGGGATGCCTGGCATGCTACAGTCCATGGGTTCACAAACAGTCGGACATGACTGAGTGACTGAACTGACTGACTGAACTGGAAGGAACCAGAGAAACTTTTCAAGAGACCACCTGATACTAGATTAAAGGAATTTAAGCTCTTTGCACAACCTAATCCTTATCAGCACCCTCACCCTTGAACCATTGCTATAAAAATCCTCACCAAATCCTCCTGGGTTCCAAAATACAGGTTTTTTTTGTTTGTTTGTTTTTGTTTTTGTTTTGAGGCAGGAGCCTGCAGTGTCCCCCTTTGCCTGGCAAAGCAATAAAGCTATTCTTTTCTACTCCACCTAAAACTCTGTCTCCAAGTTTCCATCTGGTACTGATGCACAGAGGCTGAGTTTTTGGCAACTCTATCCATCATCATACAAAGTTTTTATCAACTGTATTTCCTGTGTGTACATTACATCCCTGTGATATATTTATTTTATAACTGGGAGTTTGTACCTCTTAATCCTCTTCACCTATTTTGTCCATCCTCCCACCACCCCTCTCCTCTAGCAAACATCTTTGTTCTTTGTATCTGTGTCTCTTTCTGTCTTGTTTGTTCATTTGCACAGCAAAGAAAACCACCAACAAAATGAAAAGACATCCTATTGAATAGAAGAGGATATTTGCAAATATCTGATAAGAGATTGATATTCAAAATATACAATGAACTCCTACAACTCAATTACATTGCAAAATAAAGCTCCTAAAAACACAGTTAAAAAATGGGCAGAGAAGATGAGTAGACTTTTTTTTTCAGTGAAGACATACAAATGGCCAACTGTTACTTGAAAAGGCACCCAGAATCATCAATAATCAGTGAAATGCAAATCAAAGCCTCAATGAGATATCACTTCACACATGTTAGGATGGATATTATAAAAAAGACAGGAGAGAAAAAGTGTTGGAAAGGATATTGAGAAAAGGACACTCTGGCTCTATTGGTGGAAATGTAAATTGGGGCATCCATTAGGGAAAACAGTATGAAGATTCCTCAAAAGATTAAAAATAGAATTACTATATAATCCAGCAATCTCACTTCTGAGTATATATCCAAAGGAAGTGAAAAAAGGATATTGAATAGATATCTACATCCCCATGTTCATTGCAGTAATATTCACAGTATAAAACAACCTAATGAATGGATAAACAAGTGTGTGTGTGAGAGAGAATATACATTAAATGGAATATTATTCAACCATGCTGCTGCTGCTGCTGCTAAGTTGCTTCAGTCGTGTCTGACTCTGTGTGACCCCATAGACGGCAGCCCACCAGGCTCCCCTGTCTCTGGGATTCTCCAGGCAAGAACACTGGAGTGGGTTGCCATTTCCTTCTCCAATGCATGAAAGTGAAAAGTGAAAGGGAAGTCACTCAGTCACGTCTGACCCTTCGCGACCCCATGGACTGCAGCCTCCCAGGCTCCTCCATCCATGGGATTTTCCAGGCAAGAGTACTGGAGTGGATTCAGCCATGAGAAGGGAGGAAATCCTGCCATTTGCCATACAGATAAAACTTGAGGGCATTATGATAAGCTAAATAAGCCAAACAGAAAAAGACAAATACTGTGGGCTATGACTTATATGTGAATTCTAAAAACAAAAAGCAAAGAACTCCAACTTAGAAATAGAGAGTAGAAAAATAGTTACCAGGGGTGGGAGGTTGTGGAAATATAGAGAGGTTGGTAAAAAGGCACAAATTTTCAGCTATAAAATGAATAAAGTCAGAGGATCAAGTGTTGATGAAGATGTAGAGAAAAGGAAAGCCTCATGTACTGTTGATGGGAATGTAAATTGGTACAGCCACTGTGGAAAACAGTATGGAGATTCTTTGAAAAATTAAAAATAGAACTAACATAATATCTAGCAATTCCACTCCTGGATTTTTATCCAAAGAAAAGGAAAACACTAATTAGAAAAGAGATAGGCACCCTTATGTTTGCTGCAGCATTATTTTCAATAGCCAGGATAAGAAAACAACCTAAGTACCCATCAACAAGTGAATGGGTAAAGAAGATATGATACATATATATAATGGAATATTCTGTGCCGTGCTTAGTCAATCAGTCATGTATGACTCTTTGTGACCCTATGGACTGTAGCCCACCTAGCTCCTCTATCCATGGGGATTCTCCAGGCAAGAATACTGGAATGGTTGCCATGCCCTCCTCCAAAGGAACTTCCCAACCCAGGGATAGAACCCAGGTCTCCTGCTTTGCAGGTGGATTCTTTGCTTTCTGAGCCACCAGGGAAGTCCATGAATATTGAAGTGGGTAGCCTATCCCTTCTCCAGGGGATCTTCCTGACCCAGTAATAGAACAGGGATCTCCCACCCTGCAGGTGAATTCTTTACCAGCTGAGCTACCAGGGAAACCCACGATGGAATATTACTTAGGCATAAAAAAGAATGAAACAATGCCATTTGCAGCAATACTTATGGACCTCAAGGGCATTATGCTAAGTAACTAAGAGAAAAACAAAAACCATATGATCCCACTTATGTGTGGAATTTGAAGAAAACTTTCATAAGTAATAAAAATAACATATAATTATGCCATTTACATTGAATAAATAATAATCTTTATAATGTTCAAAATTATATAACTTTCAATAATTGTTAGAAAACATCCTTGTGATTTAAAAAAAAAAACTTAGATATATGTATTAAAAATTGATTCAGTTGTGTCTACTTTGGCTGTTTTACATGAAGGCACCCTGAACTATTTTGTTCTTACTGGTGTGTATAGACTTTTGATTGCACCCTCAGCATGTATCCTAGAGCAGAATTGTTGGGTCAGAAAGGCTGAACTCTGTAGTTCTTAACATTCAGGACCTAACTGCTTTTCAGGAAGGTTTAAACAGTTTTCTTTTCCATTAGCAGATTGCAGGAGTCCCTGTTTCCAGTATTGATCATTTGCAATTTATCTCTTGCCCTGAGAATGATCAGCTTATCTCCTTTAGTTAAGGTTCTGTTAATAAATAAGTATTTTCTTTACTGAATTAGGGAAAAATGTTTATATGTGAAAAATATGAATCTTCAGATATTTGCCAATTTCTTTTCCCGAGTTTGATGTTTATGTTTTCCTAGAATATGTTAAATATATACCAGGTAACTTAATAATCACTTCCTTTGCAATACCTTTCTATACCTTCTCATCTTTTCTATTTTTCTATTTCTTTTAACTATAGAAAGCTTGTACTCATTCCAAGCTCAGTTAAATATTAAATATTTAATAAAAATCAATTTCCTGCCAAATCATCAATTTCATAAACCACATTTATTAAACAATTCCATTGATTCATTGGTCAATTTTTATATGAGTAATATACCATTTGTATTGTTGTTGCACTAAAATATATTTTAATATCTTTTAGAGTAAGTCTTAGCTGTTCTCATATGCTTTTTCTTCCATGAACTTTAAAACCATTTGGTCAAGTTCCAAGGACAAAAGAAGAAAAATAATTATTTCAGGAATTTGTGAAGATATCAAATCTATAAATTGTTGGTCTATCTATCTACCTCATTTTGTGGAAAATTTTAATTAGTTGACTTTGCTGTTTCATCACTAAGTATGATGTTTAAAATAGATGTTCCTGATTATGATAAGGAAGTAGCCATCCATTTCTACTTGTCTTTTGTTTAAAAAAAATCACATATGGTGTTGGAGTCTGTCCAAGTCATTTTCAACATCTATTGAGATGATCATATGGTTTTCTCATTATTCTCCTATATGGACTCTCACTCTAGTTAAATTAATCTGCTTGCTCATTTTTTAATTTTATGCTTTTGTACTAGTCCCCCTCCCCCCTTTTTTAAAAACTTTACGCTATTCTGTATTAGTTAGTATCTCTGCTACTGCTGCTGCTGCTGCTACTAAGTCACTTCAGTCATGTCCGACTCTGTGCGACCCCATAGACAGAAGCCCACCAGGCTCCCCCACCCCTGGGATTCTCCAGGCAAGAACACTGGAGTGGGTTGCCATTTTCTTCTCCAATGCATGAAAAGTGAAAAGTGAAAGTGAAGTCATTTCCCACTCTTCGCGACCCCATGGACTGCAGCCTATTAGGCTCCTCCACCCATGGGATTTTCCAGGCAAGAGTACTGGAGTGGGTTGCCATTGCCTTCTCCAAGTTAGTATCTCTAGGTAGAAGTAATGGAAAACCAAAGTGAATGCAACTATAACAGAAAAGGAAATATTTCTGATTACCTAACTGGAAAGTCCAGGAGTAGAGTCAATTCAGGAACCCTAAGGATGTTAGGAGGCTTCAGTTTTGCCTTGCCCTAGTCTCTGAAACTTCAGACTTCCAGCCTCACAAGGTAGAAGTTCGAGGGAAACAGAGCTTTTCTTTGCCAACAGCTGACACAGTCTAAAGCAATTCTCTCTTTGATCACAAACTACTCACACGCTCAAGCATGTACCAATCACGGTGGCCAAGTAGCATTAATTGACTGAAGCTTAGGGTACCTATCTACATTGAGACTGTGAGTAGTGTGGGCTGAGAATAGGGGATAGGTTCCACAGGGAAAATAAAGGTGCTATTACCATAAGAACAAGGATGGATTCCAGATGGACATACACATCAAGTGTCTGCTATAAACCTTTAATGGCTTGAAACCTCCCAGGACTGTCGAACTGAAATGATTTGTTTTTTCTGACCATGTTGTTCCTCCATGTTCCCCATCCCACTGGGCTTTTACCTGCTTTTGGTGTGATAGCAACTCTGCGCCAGCCACACTGTAAAACTAAGGGTTCTAGAACCCTACAGCTCAGTCTGCTTTAGCCTGAGTTGCTTCTCTGGCTCATGGCTGACTTAGCATTTCCCTTAGAAGTTGTCCAGTTTGAGGAGAACCTTGGTGTGCTATTGCTCACCAAAGGGCTGTGGGCTGGGGTATGGTCTCCCCATCCTCCCGACTTGGTGATGGGGTCTTCTGCAGGACAAAGACTCAACCGATGATCCTAATACAAACACAAGGGACTGAAAACTGAAGAAGTTGCACTGGTTCCCAGGTTTTATCAAATCTTTCCCACTGTGCTTTCTGATTGACAGTGCTATTTCCTTGTTGAGAGAGGAGGGTGTAGCTTCCCTGTGTTTTCTGAGCTAAGAACTCCTCAGACCTTTTCCTTCTGCCACTCCTTCCCTACCTCCACCATTCTCCACAAAGGTCCCTCTTCTTTGGTAAGCCTCAAAAAAGAACTAGAGCTGACATCAGATGTGGTGCCTCCCAGTTTAGAATGGTAATTGGCCTTAACAGGAGCTTCTCTCCAGGGACATTCAATCTCAGTGGAGCAGGAGATATTCCATCCCTCTCATCACTACTGGGGCATTTTGGAAGATTAAGAAGGGAAACCCATGCAAGGTTGAGGGGAAACCACTTCTAATCACCTTTAACATGTGAAAAATTCAATTAGAGGGAAATACTTTCAATCTCCCTACCTCACAGAAATGTTGTAAAAATTAGAAAATTAAATTTTGGAAGCTGAAACTGCACTTTGAAAGACATAGGTGTGTGATTGCCAACTGTGATAATACTGACGCACTATCAAGCGTTTACCAGGGACATGGTGATGTGGAGAAGGCTGCTCTGTGTGGCTTCAGGTAGGGCTGAGGTCAGCTGCTCAGAAGCAGTTTAGTACCTCGAGGCTGTGGGTGGAGAAGGAGGTGGATAGGGCTGGTGTAGTAACCCAGGTAAGTTTGCCAAGATTCTAAACAGGGTTTGACGGCACAGGCTAAGACTGCCTTAGTCTACTGCTCAGTACAGTTCCTTCCTTGTGAATCTGTTTGTGTTGCATTGAAACCAGGAGAGGGATTTGGTGGCTCTCACCAGCTGAGAAACCAGTTAACATTCTTTATTTACTTGGTTTCCCTTCTCCCTTTCATCTTTTGTCTCTGCTTTAATTTTCCTGAAAGCTTTCTGCGTGCATGCCTGCTGAGTCGCTTCAGTCGTGTCCCACTCTTTGCGACCCTATGGACCATAGCCCAGCAGGCTCCTCTGTCCATGAGATTCTCCAAGCAAGAACACTGGAATGGGTTGCAATGCCCTCTTCCAGGGAATCTTCCCCACCCAGGGACTGAACCCATGTCTCTGGTGTCTCCTTCATTGGCAGGTGGGTTCTTTACCACTAGCTTGTTATACTTCAGCAAATTCCCACACCTACCAGGATGAATTGAGGATTGTAGGCAAAGCATAATTTCCATGAAGGCTCATCCAAGATTCACTACTAGATTCCCAACTGTAAAAGTACACAGTGTGGGAAAATGAGCATCATCTAATAAAAGCCCCACCTACAGAAAATGATCCTATATTGTTTAGAAACTTGCGAGTCTTGCTCCATCTTGAATGTAGAAAGATGTAGAGTCCTTTCCGTGAAAGGGGAAAAACACACTGTTGTTCTTTATAAGTCAAGAATCTTCGGACATTTGGCCTAAGATACTATGCATTTAAAAAGACAGTTACATAATATTTACATTAATATCTGACTGCCCCATATGATTATTATTCATCTATATCATCAGATTTTCTAATCAACAGACATCATAATTGTTGGTGCACTCTCGAAATGCTAGGGAATGTGGCCTATGATAACATTAATCTGGGCCCACTTGTCTCAGCACCGCTGGGTTTTGTCCTTCATGGCACGACTGTCCATCCTCACTGAAAACTGAGAATTCAGCATCTGTGAATCTAGGAATCCCATCTGACATATCACCCTGCACTATTCTTTCCCCTTTCAGTTTCTATAATATGAGAATATGAAGATAACAAACCTGCTGAGGCTTCTCTAATACCTGAAATGTATTTGGTTATTAGATGCCCTCAGATCCTTTGAGGTATTAGGTGCTATTGGTACAAGACATTTGAATGGATTTGTAAACAGGCCATGAATTCCCTTTCTTTATTTTTAAAAACTCCAAACACAGATGTTAAAACACAGAGAATATTAAAATCACATATTGCCCTGAAATATGGTTTTTGTTTAAAAGTACATAGAAGCTGGTCATCTTGAATCTATAACATTTTAATATTTAAGAAAAATGAAAGGGGAGGGACTATAATATTATTCTCGTATAATATTCTTCTCATTGAGCATCTCTCCTCTGCAATATTCCAAGCAGTGAACACACGAGGATTCTTAACCTGTAGGGCACAGCCCCCTAGGAAGGCATAAATCATCTCAGAGAAAGGGAGATTTAGTTTGGAAAAAATCATATTCAATAACATAATATTGGGCTTCCCCAGTAGTCCACTGGTTGACTCCATGCTGCCAATGCTGGGGCCACAGTTTCAATCTGTAGTCAGGGAAGTTCTGTATGACATGTGACATGACTTTCCCTCAAATTAATCTAATTTCATTTTATATTGGAGAAAATGTTTCATAATACAAACTAAGAAAAATTGATCAAAATTATGTGACCAAATAGAATTAAACAGAAGGTAAAAGGATTTTCAGCCTGTGGCCTGGTGGAGTCCCAGTGTTATGCAATGACAGAGAAAGAGATAGAAAGGCGAAGACAGATAGAAAAGAGTCTGCAAGGACTGAAAAAGCTGCTAAAATAGGTGGAACCCCCTATTTCCTTCTTAGAGTTGTTAACTTTTCTGGAACTGATGATCAGAAAGACAAGACCAGATGTTGTGATATTTCTCTGGGAAAGGGCATAAATTTATTGTATGTATTCTTGTGTGTGTCTCATACAGCCCTAAGTAGTTTCTTTCACCATGATAGTGTTAGAGGGTAAATTACTCCTCTAAGATTATTTGTAGATAGTGGTCTGAACCAGAGGGTTTCTTTCCCTTGTTTGGGTGATGGACCCTTGGATATCAAATTTCCTCCGTCTGCACTGTTGTCCCATGAAACTACTTGATTCTGGAGAACATGGAGCTTGGCAATACTTGATGAAGCATATTTATGAGTTAAGTCCAAATGAATCCAAACATATGGATTAAATTTCCCTTGAAATATCTAAATTAAAGGTGGAAAGCACTTCGAAGAATGCACTGGGGATCTGCTGTTCCTCAGGCCAATTTTAAAGTTGGAGTTATTTTTTCCCAATCAAGAGAGCTGCAGTTTTGCCCATGTGGCCCAGTACTTGAAGGTCTCCATTTTGGCTCTCCCATGCTACTGCTATCCCAGGGCAGAGGGACCTTGATATTCTAACAGTGACCCCACCAAGATCCAGAGGGCCATGCATTGGGCTGAACAGAGAACACTTTATTGAGTGATACAGCTTAATGTCCCTTCTGGGTTCCTGCCTGATCCAAAACCTTAAGCACAATTAATGCCAAATGTATAGGAGTAAAGAGGGAGTTAGGAAGTCATCCAAAAAGCATTTTGAGGCAGAACAAGGATCACATTGGCTCTCCGTTCCACAAGCCAAAGTTATAGTGCATATAGCTCAGTAATGTTTTAAAAGAAAAATAAAACAAAACAAAACAAGAAAAGCTATACAGTCCTCACATTTCTTCCTTTAGAGAGAAGCCAATCTCTCTTAATATTTGGGACAATTCTATAACCGATGAACTTTACGTTGAATTTATGTCTTTTGGCATTTGACATCTTGAATTGTGATAGTAATAACTTCAAATAAAGGTGTTTCAAACAGTTCTTGAAGTTTTATTTCCTCCTTTCTGTTTTTCCTTTGAACATACTAAGGATCATCCAAGGATCTCAAACCAACATGAGTCTGAATAATGTTACTTCTAAACTCACCACACTTCTACATATCTGTTTGCTTAGGCTTGGGGAAAAAAAAACTTTGTTGTATATTTTCTTGCCATTACAAAGACTGTAATTAGTTTGTTTGTTATTTGCTATTTGTTTTCAGAAGATTTCCCTCTGGTCTTCAGCCTTAACAGAATATTCTAATGGAGTTCAGGCCTGTCCACAAATAAGTTGAAATCTGGAAATCAATATCTGGTTACTTGCTCTATCAATGATCAAAGAGATTGATTATATTTTCATTGGAAAGAGAATGATTTTCTTCAGGTTAATGCCTCCTTCACTGAGGCTAGTGAATTGTCAGAATTCAGTATTCTTAAAACCTGACCATTGTGCACATTTTATTAGAGCCTTGGGTTGTAATAGTCTTTGGAATCAAGTAGAATTAGGCATTTAGGGAACCAGAAATGTTTTTCTGATCAGTGATTGATCCATGAAATTGCAACTGGGTCAAAGCAAGTGGCGATTATTTTAACATACCTAAAGGAAAATAGTTCTCTCCCTCTCACATGAAGGAAATGAGAGAAAATGCCTGTATTTAATGACATTTTAAAACCCAAGTGAGTCTGAATTTTTTATTCTTTTATAGTTAGCACTCATTACAAGTAAATATCCTCATCAAAATAAACTTGTGCTGAATAAGTTCCAGTTGTAAGAACCATAAAGTTGTCATTGTTCTACTCTTTTTCAAAATTCAACTGTCTTATAAATCTACATAGATGAACTTGGAGGTGAATTTTTCATCACCTGACATTGTGGGGAAAACAAATTTAAAAACTTTCAATCAGAAGGCATGTTTGCAGAGAGAAATAACTGATACAGTTGTTTATATCCAACAAATGACCAAGGGAATAGCTAACTTGTTCCCTTCACTATGTGGTCATTACCTTTCTGTCTAGATTTTATCCTGGTCAGTCTTCCATAGGGGGGAAATTATGAAAACATTGGAACAGATGACACCCTTGTAAAATATTGGCAATGACCCTCAAGTAACAGTTCAGGCTTGGTCTAGAACAAAGTAATACCGCTCCTGAGACTATGAGCTTCCCCTGAGAGCCTGAGTATTTTAATAAGAGATCATCCCAAATAGAGATGCTAATTGTACGATGACTGCTTTAGGGTGTATCTGTTTTGGGCAGATACTTCCTCCATCCTGTAATCATCCTCCAGGCTCCTTGGGCCAGACCTCCCTGTGCCTTGACCCCCTGATTCTCTCCCACAGGCTTTAAATTTGGCTCAAACTTGCTCTCTGACTAGAGGGAGCAGTGGGATTCTCCATTAAGTATTTAAGACTCCACATCTGGCTTTTCTTCCATGTTCCTCTGATCAAGTTATTGGAAGCCAACTTTGCATGGCAACCCACTCTCAGAGTACTGATATTTCTATTTTTCCTTGTCACAGACTGAGCATTCTCCTTTTAGAGAGAGGAGGCAAGATAAAAGTCAATTCACTTCCAACAAATTAAAGGACTTTTTACATGTAGAGGTGATCCTGAAGAACAGTGAAACTTCATTTTTACCTTGTGTCCTTTATTCCAAGCACAATAGTAGGTGCATGTATATTTGTTATGGACACAACTTTTATTTTTGCACCAGTAGACCAAAATTACCTTAACTTGACTAACATTTGAATAATTCAGTTTTTAAATCAGTAAATATTATGAATAAGATCAATTATATCTAATGGAGAGAGTTCAGTTCAGTTCAGTTGCTCTGTCATGTCCAATTCTTTGTGACCCCATGGACTGCAGCACGCCAGGCTTCCCTGTCAATCACCAATTCCTGGAGTTTGCTCAAACTCATGTCCATTGAGTTGGTGATGCCATCCGACCATCTCATCATCTGCCTTCCTCTTCTCCTCCTGCCTTCAGTCTTTCCCTGCATCAGGATCTTTTCCAATGAGTCAGTTCTTTGCATCAGGTGGCCAAAGTATGGGAGTTTCAGCATCAGTCCTTCCAATGGGTATTCAGGATTGATTTCCTTTAGGATTGACTGTTTTGATCTTCTTGTAGTCCCAGGGACTCTCAAGAGTCTTTTCCAATACCACAGTTCAAAAGCATCAATTCAGCTTTCTTTATGGTCCAACTCTCACATCCATACATGACTAGTGGAAAAACCATTGCTTTGACTAGACAGACCTTTGTCGGCAAAGTAATGTCTCTGCTTTTTAATATGCTGCCTAGGTTGGTCATAGCTTTTCTTCCAAGGAGCAAGTGTCTTTTAATTTTATGGCTGCAGTCACCATCTGCAGTGATTTTGGAGCCCAGGGAATAAAGTCTGTCACTGTTTCCATTGTTTCCCCATCTATTTGCCATGAAATGATGGGACCAGATGCCAAGATCTTAGTTTTCTGAATGTTGAGTTTTAAGCCAGCTTTTTCAGTCTCGTTTTACTTTCGTCAAAGGCTCTTTAGTTCTTCTTCACTTTCTGCCATAAGGGTGATGTCATTTGCATATCTGAGGTTATTGATATTTCTCCCAACAATCTTGAGTCTAGCTTGTGCTTCATCCAGCCCAGCATTTTGCATGATGTACTCTGCATAGAAGTTAAATAAGCAGGATGACAATATACAGCCTTGACATACTCCTTTTCCAAATTGTAACCAGTCTGTTGTTCCATGTCCATTTCTAACTGTTGCTTCTTGACCTGCATACAGATTTCTCAGGATTCAGCTCAGGTGGTCTGGTATTCCCATCTCTTGAAGAATTTTCCATAGTTTGTTGTGAGCTACACAGTGAAAGGTTTTGGTGTAGTCAATAAAGCTGAAGTACTTGTTTTTTCTGGAACTCTCTTGGTTTTTCTATGTTCTGACTATGTTGGCAATAAAATAATGCAAGAAAGGATTTAAATATTTTGTTTCTTTTCTTTTTACATCCACTTCTTCAGACTGGCACTTGACCTAAATACTCACATAGGATTCTTCTGGGAACTTCCATAACATTAAGTGCATGGGGAGAAGTAGGCATGCTTTAGGCATTGACAAATGATACAAAGTTTCTCTTTTGGTTAGTTCTGAGGCCTTTGTAAAGATTCTGTGAGTCTAGGAAAACAAGATTATGAGGTCAATTATCTTTGTCTTTTGTTATTAAAATGGACAACTGCTAACTGCTTTTTATCCTCCTGATAGCTTTCAGATAGCATCTAAAGAACATGTTCCAACTATAGTCTGGCTCTCTATGGCCACAAGGACAAGAACTAAGTAATTCACTCTCCTTTTTAAAAATAATCTCCACTCTTTATTTATTTATTTATTTTTGGCCACTCAGCATGCAGGATCTTAGTCTCACAACCAGGGATTGAATCCATGCCCTCTGCAGCAAAAGTGCAGAGTATTAACCACTAGACCATCAGGGAAGCCCCAAGTAATTCATTCTTTTTTTTTTTTTTTTCTTAATTTGACCGCACCGGGTCTTTGTTGCTGCTTGGGCTTTCTTTAGTTGCCACGGACAGGGGCTGCTCTGTAGTTGCAGTGCACAGGCTTCTCATCGCGGTGGCTTCTCTTGTGGAGCACGGGCTCTAGAGCATTCCGGCTTCAGTAGTTGTGGCTCTTGGGCTCTAGAGCACAGGCTCAGTAGTTGCGGTGCACAGGCTTAGTTGTCCTGTGGCATGTGAGATCTTCCCAGATCAGGGATCAAACCGGTGACTCCTGCTTTGGCAAGCAGATTCTTTTACACTGAACCAACAAGGAAGCTCCCAAGTAATTCATTCTTGACAGTAATTGCAGTTTCCAAGGATAGAATATTCTTGACTGCTTGGGGAAGCATTATGCAACAACTGAAAGTATTCAGATTTAGACCATCTGAATTTAGTCTCCATCCCTTGTTAGCCTCTGTGATCTATAGTAAATTCCACCACTTCTCTGAGCCTCCATTTCCATACTTGTCAAATGGAGATCATAAAATCTACATCTCAAAGTTTTCATGATAATTAAATCAGATAAAGTATGTTGAGATTCACTGAAAGAAGGTCATAACACGTCTTGACCACACTTCTCAGCATTGGTGGACTAATTTCAAATCCATTTGCTTATCATTTTATTCTCTCAGTACAAAATTTCTGTTGTTGTAGAACTTGTTTGATCTGCCCAGTTTCACTAGGTACCAAGGATTATTCAGGGCAATGCTTAGAGGTCTTGCCTGCCTTAATAGCAACAGAACTAGCATCTTTAGGTTTTCTGTTCCTCAAAGAACTTGCAAATTGCTCAAGAGAAACAGAATGGAAAGAATTGTTGCAAGTGCTTACTTACATCGTGTAAATACATAATTGTACTTTTGTCATATCAATAACCTCAGATAGGCAGGTATTTTTTTTTTTTTTTTTTTTTTTTGCCGCTCTAATGGCAAAAAGCTAAGCGGAACTAAAGAACCTCTTCCTGAGGGTGAAAGAGAAAAGTGTAAAAGCTAACTTAAAATTCAGTATTCAAAAACTAAGATCGTGACATCCGGTCTCATCACTTCATGGCAAATAGAAGGGGGAAAAGTGGAAAGGGACAGATTTTCTTTTATTGCACTCCAAAATCACTGTGAAGTGACTGCAGTCATGAAATTAAAAGATGCTTGCTCCTTGGAAAGAAAGCTGTGACAAACCTAGACAGCATATTAAAAAGCATAGATACCACTTTGTTGACAAACCTGCATAGTCAAAGCTATTGTTTTTCCAGTAGTCATGTACGAATGTGAGAGTTGGGCCATTAAGAAGGCTGAGCACTGAAAAACTGATGCTTTTGCATTCTGGTGCTGGGGAAGACTGAAGAGTACCCTGGATAGCAAGGAGATAAAATTAGTCAGTTCTAAAGGAAATCAACCCTGAGTACTCACTGAAAGGACTGATGCTGAAGCTCCAACACTTTGGCCACATGTTGTGAAGATCTGACTCATTGGGAAAGACCCTGATGGTGGGAACGATTGAAGGCAAGAGGAGAAGGGGGTGACAGGGGTGAGGTGGTTGGATAGCATCACCGACTTGATGGACATGAGTTTGAGTAAACTCTGGGAGATAGTGAAGGGCAGCCTGGTGTGCTGCAGTCCATGCGGTCACAAAGAGTCAGACAGGATTTGGAATGAACAACAATAAAAACAACTTTTGACAAAAAAATCACTTGATGTATATATGTGCATTTCAAGGATAGTAGATACTAGATTGGTAGTTTTTCATGTTATATAAAGTAACTGAACGCAATTCCTAATATCCTATCATACATTGTTAATGAACTATTGTTTCCTCCACAGAAAGATCCCAATCCAACTTGAATTTCATAGTCACTTGAAAGGCTTTTTTGAACCAAAGCCAGTCAGTATACATTTAACCAGAAGCCGTATTTCTTCTTTCACTCAGATCAGTCCTATTTGAGTCAATAAAGAATAGTAAGAAAAACACTCATCCACTTCTATATTATATACCCAATAGCATTTTTAATATCATATCTTATTTTTCTTTGACAAGTGTAATAAAAAAATGGGGCCAGAAGGAGGAGATTCCAGAAAATATAGAAAAGAGAAAAAAGATCATATGATATATATTTTCTAAAATGTAATACAATGAACTCTAAGTGGGTATACAGCATCAAACAAACACAAAACCTTACAGAAAAAAAGGCACAACTTTAGATCATAATCCTTGCAAAGTTATGGATGAGGAAAGAGAAAAACAATCAATTGTGGAAATTGATGTAACTCTTAATCATGATGCTCAGAGTAAGTCTGAGGAAAAGAATTGGAAAAATCCAGAAAACTTCATGAATATCTCTCAATTGAGGGAGACTTAAACAAAAGAGATTGTATAGGATCTTGGGCAGGAGATGATGAGAAATGGGGAAAGCTCTGAAACATTAGAAAACCCTCGTTAGCAGTCCAAAACCTCACATGAGATCAAAAAGCAGTCCAAAACCTCACATGAGATCAAAGACTCCTCAGTTTGCTCAGAGTGGGAAGGGGACAGCTGCTTGAGAGTTGTGGATAAAGCTGGGGAAGGGAACCCAGGGCGTAGATAACTTTCTAAGGATCTGTCCTGAATGGGTGTGGAAGAAGAGATTTCTGTACTGGAAGGTAGCCAAACAGGATGAAGAGATGCCCTGGGCCAGGTATTGTGAATCCCTTAACCAAGTTGTTGGAGGCAGAACTATCAGGCCACCAGGCATAATGCCTTTTTGAGATAGAAAAGCACTGCTTTCCCTTATTCTGTCCAAGCTCTTGGAGAAAAGAAGTAAGATTCAAGAAAACACACATTATCCCAACTCCAAACTGAAGCTCTAAAGATAAAGTCAAGAAAAGGTGGCAGAATGTCCAGAAGAATTCATCTACATGTTATCAGAACAAAGATCTAATAGATGTTATAGACTTACTCATAATAAATGAGGTGAAAAGAAATATGGTAGTAACTGGCTACATGGAATTAATGTCTATCTTATGATAACTAGGATAATGTTTGTAAATGTTTTAACAACAGGCTTTCTGGGGGGAAAAAATAAGTAATTTGTAACTTTTGCCAACTGCCATGGGGTAAATACTCCTACTACAGTCAATTCAACCTGCCAAAGTGATATCACTGAATGTGGAATTGAGAAGAGATGTAAAGATTTGACACTCGTGAATCAGCTTCACATACCACTGATGTAAAATTCCATTGCAGTAAGTGTGGAGGAAAAGAAAAGCAAGCATAAAACAGATACTGCTTTGCTTTCTGTAAAGAGATATCAGCCAGGAAATGGATGGAAATTCCCTTCAGTGAGTATATTTCTTTCAAGAACTTAAACAGAAAAATTTTTTTCAAAAGAAAGACATCAAGAACAAAACATTAGGGAGTTCCCTGGTGGTCCAGTGGTTAAGGCTTTGCCTTCCAAAGAAGGGGCTGTGGGTTTGATCCCTGGTTGGGGACCTCAGATCCCACATGCCCAGCTACCTAAACACCAAAACATAAAACAGAAGCAATATTTTAACAAATTTAGTAAATACTTTACAAATGGTCCACATCAAAAATAAATAAATAAATAAAAGAACAAAGCATTAAAACAATAGAATACAATTTCAAAGCTAAGGAAACAAATTCAGGATCAGAATCAAATAATTACAGAGCAACTAAATAAATCAGAAATATCAAGACCTCAGCTGACACCACTGAAAACTAGTAAACAAGGAAAAAGTCTTTTTATATCAATGAAAGAATGCAGAAAAAAGTGAAATTAAAACAACTTTAGAAACCAATACTATCTAATATAAAGATAAGTGATACATTTGAAATCAAACACTCAGAAAATGGTAGAGAAAATATGTTCTCTGGATCAATTTCATTCATAAATGTAAATGTAAGAATCTTAAAACATTGGCAAAAAGAATTCAACAGCAACTTGAAAGAAAAATACTGCAAAATCAAATATGTTTTTCTTAAGAATAAATCATATACTTCACTAGATAAATAAGTTAAAAGGTAAAAGCATATTTATTTCAAATATGTCAAAATATAATTAAATAAAATTCAACATTAATTGCTAGCAAAAAAGGAGTCTTGATGTAGAACTCAATGGATATTCTTGTGACATTCTGTGTGTGTACACGTATATGAGTATTTTTATATGTATATGTGTAAATACATACAATGAAAAGCTATCACCAAGTTAAGGATGAAACACGAGAAGCATTCTCATTAACAATGAAGACAGGAATGCCTTCTATAACTACTGTATTAAATATTTTATGGAAATAATAGAGCAATTAAGGAAAATGTATAAATCAGGTATAATAATTGCAATGCAGATGCAAAATTATCATTATTTGCATACTATACTATTGATATCTAGAAAACAAGAGAATGAATTGAAATAAAATCAGAAAGAATGATATCATTTAATAAAGAGCTAGTTACAAAATTAAAACTTAAAAGGCCAATAGCCTTTCTACGTGCAAAAACTATCCAATTAAAAATAGATTGGAAAAAGCATTTCCTTTACAACAGAAAAGTAGAAATTATATACTTTATGTAAATTATGGGTATATGAAGGACTTGAAAGAAAACTCAAGTGTTAAACCATATCATGGCTTGGATAGGGATGTTGAATTTTGAAAAGATTCATTCTTTATTCATTCACTCACTTAAAAAACATTTGTTGAGGACTTGGTGCATAGCAAGCACTGTTCTAGGGCTAGGGGAGTAACAAAAAAAATAGACGAAAGTCCCTGACCTCATGGAGGGGGATATAGTGAGGGAAGACAGACAATATAACATAAGTGATACGAGTGCTGTAAAAGAAATGTAAAGCAGGGCAAAGAGACAGAGTGCTAAGATTTGCCTAAAAGTGTGTTCTTTCAAACAGCATGGCCGGAATATTAGGGAGGGCCTCACTAACCAGTGGCATATTTAAAGCTGCGACCAAAGGAAGCAAGGATGCAAGTCATGTGCAAAATCCTTAAAGTGAGAGAGGATTCAGGTGTTTAAATACAGCAAGCAGGCTCATGTGATTGGTGCGGAGTAAGAGAGAAAGTAACCAGAGATAAGTTGAGAGAGAAAGCCAGGACTGAGCCACATCAGGTCCCTTGGTCCCTTGGTACAACTCTGGCTTGCACTGAGTGAGATGGGGTCCTAGAAAGGTTCTGATCAGAGACATGCTCAGGCTATATTTTATAACTATCAGACGTATCAGTAATCTTAATACCACACCTATACAATCTGACTTGTTTAAATAACTCACAGTTTGATGTGTGTTTCTTTTTCTGCTAGGGAAATTAAGAAAATGATATTAAGCTTCATCTGGAAAAATCCAATGTATAAGAACAGTTACTAAAATTATCATGGAAAATAGAAGGTAATATGCATCAAGCCAGGTATGAATTATATCATGAAGCTGTCATAACTAATACATTTTGATACTGAAGATCTTATAAACATGTGGATTTCAGTATTTGATAATTCTGAAATCCTAAACCAGTATTAAAAAAGTAGTCAATGAATAATGTTAAGAACAGGCTGGACATATCAAACAAACAAAATACTTGTGAAGAAGGTTTGTGAGGTCTTACGTAGTTGTTGTTTAGTCGCTGAGTTGAATCCGGCTCTGTGACCCCATGGACTGCTGGCCACCATTCACTAGCTCCCGGAGTTTACTCAAACTCTATTCAACCATCTCGTCCTCTGTTGCTCACTTCTCCTTTGACCTTCAATCTTTCTGAGCATCAGGGTCTTTTCCAATGACTTAGCTTTTCACAATAGGTGGCCAAAGTATTGGAGCTTCATCTTCAGCATCAATCCTTCCAGTGAATCTTCAGAGTTGATTTCCTTTAGGACTGACTGGTTTGATCTCCTTGCAGTCCAAAGGACTCTCAAGAGTCTTCCCCAGCACCACAGTTTGAAAACATCACTTCTTCAAGGCCCAGCCCTCTTTATGGGCCAACTCAACATCTGTACATGACTATAGGAAGAACCATAGCTTTGACTATATGGACTTTTGTTGGCAAAGTGATGTCTCTGCTTTTTAATGCACTGTCTAGGTCTGTCATAGCCTTCCTTCCAAGGAGCAAGCATCTTTTAATTTCGTGGCTGCTGTCACTGTCTGCAGTGATCTTGGAGCCCAAGAAAAGAAAATCTGTCACTGTTTCCATTTCCCCCCCTTCTATTTGCCATGAAGTAATGGGACCAGATGCCACAATCTTTGTTTTTTGAATATTGAGCTTTAAGCCCTCTTTTTCACTCTTCCCTTTCACCCTCATCAAGAGATTCTTTCATTCCTCTTTGCTTTCTGCCATTAGAGTGGTATCATTTGCATATCTGAGGTTGTTGATAGTTCTCCTGGGAATCTTGATTCCAGCTTGTGAGTCATCCAGCCTGGCATTTCACATGGTGTACTCTGCATAGAAGTTAAATAAGCAAGGTGACAATATACAGCTTTGACATACTCCTTTCCCAATTTTTAACCAGTCAGTTATTCCATGTCTGGTTCTAACTGTTGCTTCTTAACTTATATACAAGTTTCTCAGGAGACAGGAAAGGTGGTCTGGTATTCCTATTTCTTTAAGAATTTTCCACAGTTTGTTGTGATCCACACAGTCAAAGGCTTAGCCATAGTCAATGAAGGAGAAGTAGATATTTTTTTTTGGAATTCCCTTGCTTTCTTTATGATGCAACACATGTTGCCAATTTGGTCTCTGGTTCCTCTGCCTTAGATTCCCTGGTAGCTCAGATAGTAAAGTGTCTGCCTGCAATGCAGGAGACCCAGGTTCAATCCCTGGGTTGGGAAGATCCCCTGGAGAAGGAAATGGCAACCCACTCCAGTACTCATGCCTGGAAAATTCCATGGATGGAGAAGCCTGGTGGGGTCCACAGTCTACAGTCCATAGGGTCGCAAAGAGTTGAACACGACTGAGCGACTTCACTTTCACTTTCCTCTGCCTTTTCTAAATCCAGCTTGAACATCTGGAAGTTTTTGGTTCACATACTGCTGAAGCCTAATTTGAAGGATATGGAGCATTACCTTGCTAGTATGTGAAATAAGCACAATTATGCGATAGTTTGGCATTGCCTTCCTTTGGGATTGGAATGAAAACTGACCTTTTCCAGTCCTGTGGCCACTGCTGAGTTTTCCAAATTTACTGGCATATTGAGTGCAGCACTTTAACAGAATCTTCTTTCACGATTTGAAATATCTCAGCTGGAATTCCATCACCTCCACTAGCTTTGTTTGTAGTAATATATCCTAAGGCCAATTTGACTTCACACTCCTGGATGTCTGGCTCTAGGTGAGTGACCACACCATTCTGATTATCTGGGTCATAAGATCTTTTATTTATTTATTTATTTGTATCGTTCTTCTGTATATTCTTGCCATGTCTTCTTAATCTCTTCTGCTTCTGTTATATCTTTGCCGTTTCTGTCCTTTATCATGCCCATCTTGCATGAAATTTTCCCTTGATATCTCCAGCTTTCTTGAACCATCTCTAGTCTTTCCTATTCTATTGATTTCCTCTATTTCTTTGCATTATTCACGTAAGAAGGCTTTTCCTTTATCTCTCCTTGCTATTCTCCAGAACTCTGCATTCACTTGAGTTTATCTTTCCCTTTCTCCCTTGCCTTTTGCTTTTCCTCTTTTCTCAATTGTAAATTTTCCTCAGACAACCACTTTATCTTCTTGGATTTCTTTTTCTTGGGGAGGTTTTGGTCACCTCCTCCTGTACAATATTATGAACCCCTGTCCATAGCTCTTCAGGCACTCTGTCTACCAGATCTAAACCCTTGAATCTATTCATCACCTCGACTGTATAATCATAAGGGATTTGGTTTAGGTCATACTTGAATGATCTAGTGGTTTTCCCTCCTTTCTTCAATTTAATCCTGGATTTTGCAATAAGGAGCTCATGATCTGAGCCAGAGTCAGCTCCAGGTCTTATTTTTGCTGACTGTACAGAGCTTCTCCATCTTCAGCTGCAAAGAATATAATCAATCTGATTTCAGTATTGACCATCTGGTGATATGTGTGTAAAGTCATCTCTTGTGTTGCTTCCTATGACCAGTGTATTCTCTTTTAGCCTTTTCCCTGCTTCATTTTGTTCTCCAAAGCCAAATTTGACTGTTATGCCAGGTATCTTTTTACATTACAACTCTCTATGATGAAAAGAATACCAGAAGAAATTTCAGCTATTTAAAAATATGTGCATACAATAATAAATTCACAAAAGGTTGAAAAGATAGTTTGAGGAGATGTATATGTCCAAACATATGTCATTTTGCCAATAAAGGTCCATGTAGTCAAAGCTGTGGTTTTTTCAATAGTCATTGAACTATTAGTCATCATCAAACAGTTACTGGAAAAGACCCAGATGCTGGGAGATTGAAGCCAATAGGAGAAGGGGGCAGTAGAGTATGAGATGCTTAGATAGCATTACCAACTCAATGGACATGAATCTTAGCAAACTCCAGGAGATAGTGAAGGACAAGGGAACCTGGTGTTCTATAGTCCATGGGAACACAAAGGGTCAGACACAACTTAGAGACTGAACAGCAACAATAATAAGTGTCTATAATGTGTGTGTGTGTGTGTGTGTGTGTGTATTGGAGTGCCATTAATCTTTAGAAGCAGAAATCCAAATACTGACCCTATCAAGGAAAATAGTAAACAATATATAAAATACTAGTATAATACAGATATAAAAATTCAAATGAAAATAAAAATATAGAAAAGATAATTTTTAAAAAACAATATTAAATACACATTATTGAATAAAGGCTAACTTACTGAAATAGAAAAAACACCTGAAAGTAAATTTGAAAAATAGCAACCTGATAGAAACAAAGACACAAATATAAAATATGTAAAAATTTGCTCAGGCTACTTTTGAGTTATTTAAATAAAAAAACAAGATAATATTTTCCAACTACTATATTCACAAAAATAATTAAAATTTGATTGATAATATCCAGACCTGGTCATGTATGTCAAAATGAAAGTTGTGCATTGATCCAGCATTTCCATAAGATATATCAGTATAACTTATAAACATTTTAAATATAGTTACTATCTGATGAGAATTGTGTATAAGAATAACAATATAGATCATTGAGAACAATATAGATCTATATTGTTCAGGAATAAAGATTAAAAATAGACCTAGATATTCATCATCACTAATTTTTAAGGAAATGTAAACCAGAACCACAATGATTTGCATTGTCTGATACTTGTTGGGATGGCTATTATTGAAAAGACACAAAAATGTTGAAGAGGTTGTGTAGAAACGGGAACACTCATACACTGTTGGTGGGAGTGCAAATTGGTAAAACCACTATGAAAAACAGTATGGAAATTCCCCAGAAAGTTTTTTGTGTGACACTGCTATTAATATTTCACTTCTGCAAATTTATCCAAAGAACACTCCATATATTCATTGCAGCATTACATACAATAGTTAAGCTATGGAATCAGCCAAAGTGTCCACTGATGGATGAATGGGTAAAGAAGATGTGGTGTATATACAATAATGGAATACAACTCAACCATAAAAAATAATGAGATGATGCCTTTTGCAACTACATGGATAGACCTTGAAGGCATCATGCTAAGTGAAATAAGTTAGAAGGGAAAAGACAAATACATACTATATGATGCCAATCATAAACAAACAAACAAAATAAAATAAAAACAAACTTTACAGAAATCAGATTAGTGGGGGAAAATGGTAGGGGTGTGGGTAAAATAGGTGAAGGGGGTTAATTGTATGGTGATAGATGGTAAGTAGATTTGTGATGATGAGATTTGTAGCGTATACAGATGTCAAATTATAATGCTATATAATGGTGAAACATATAGCTTTTAAACATAATACAGGATTTAATACATAAAAAAGAAGCTTTCAATTCAGTGAGAAAGGGATGCTTTCTGTAATACAATTCACATAATTGGTCATCAATCTGGAAGAAAATAAGACTGAATCCCTACCTCACAGTTTATCAAAAATAAATTCCAAATAGATTAAAGTTTCAAATGCCAAAAATGAGCAAGTCATTTTAAAAGTGCATTTATTCTCTGACCATGTGATCCCATTGCTAGAAATTTACCAAGATACATTAATAATTTTCCAAACATCGTCTATAAAAAAAACAACAACAACCTGGAAACAGCATGTCAGTCAATAGAACTCTAATTAAATTTTTAAAATGTGCATTCATACAATAAAATGCCATGTAGCTATTTAAAAAGAATAAAGCAGATCTTTGTTTACATGGAAAGATCTTGTAGCTATTTCACTTGAGGAAAAAATAAAGCAAAGTTAAAAATTACTGTGTTTAGTATGTTTGTGTAAATTTTTAAAAGAACTTCTACATAAATAATAATTATATTCATTATATCAATAATAAAAAATAATAATGCCCAGCACTTATTTAATTATGACTATGTGCCAGGTGCTATTTTAAGCACTTTACATGCTTAAACAACTCTAAAGGATATGCCATCTGTGAGTCAGAAAACAAAGTCAATTACCCATGGTCTTAGCAAGTGATGGAGACAGTATTCAAAACTAGGCAGTACAAGCCCTAACTCTGCACTGCTGGCTGTTAATCACAGCGTTGTAGACACACACACGTACACACATGGGCGCTTGCACACATACACACACAGTTATTTTCTAGATACAAAGAATTATTAGTTTTAGCTACCAGGGGGTAGAAAAATAAAATTTGGGTATTGGAATATAGAATATTTTCAGTCACTTTATAACTTTCTGTACTTGTTTGATTTCTTTAAAACCATAAGCAGATTTTAATTTTTCTTTCTGAAACAGATAAGAAAACTTAAAAGAAAAAATAAAAAAATTAAAAATTAAAAAAAAGGGAGGGATCTCAAGCGTCCTCAGGAACTCGAGGGAAAATCAACCCCAGCTGGCTTAAATCTCTCGCTATGGCACAGAGCAATGAAACTTGAAGTTACTGACCCCATGAGCAGCGGGTCCTTTGCTTTATACCCCCATTCCTGAGCCTGGACTGACTTCCTGGAGCAGAACGTGGGCGCCGCTGTGTTGCACTTCCTATCAGCAGAGAGATCAGAGAAGGATGCGGCCCTCTCTATCATGTCTCTCCTATCGATTGATCAAATTCTCTCCTTTTTTGTGTGCCTGACACAGTGATACCCGGGAACCTAAAGAGGGCTGCTGGACGCCGAACAAACAACAGTGCCGGCGGGTGCTCACTTATCTTCCCCTGGGAAAGCAGGCCTGAGGAGCCAGCACTGGTTGGCTAAGTTCCTGGCACCGGGGCTTGGTTTCTTTGGCAGGGGAGAAGTCACCATATGTCTCTGGGCACCAGCTAGTTGGCCACCTCCAAAGGAGGAGTCACTGTATCCATCACTAGAGGACTCAGGTGTCAAGCATGCTGGCAAGCTCCTAGCTGCTACCTGACACCTCCAGAATGCTATATTGTTCTCTCCCTGGTTCTGAGAGAGGGCAAGAGAAGCGACCAGGCCATTATTGTTGGGCCACAAAGAAAACCAGCCCTTCTGCCAATCCCCAGTTGGTATGAACTGATAAACTGGAGAAAATGGCAAAAATGAAAGGACTTTGTGGTGCTCCAGATCTCTTCCTCCATGCACTGTTTTTATTCTCCCCCGCTCAAATCTTGTCTTCTTTTCTCCAGTGGTATATGGAAAGTGTGCACATCAAGTCCTAACAATGAACCCTTGACTCACAGAGCTGAGTGGTCAGAAAACTAATAGGAGGAAAATACAGAATTATGTTTATAAGGGTGTGGGTATATGTGCAAAGAAATTGCTTTCTTTCAACAGTGAGGAATCACTTCCAGCAGTGAGGAATGTGTATATTTACAAGGGTGGAGTTTAGGAAAGTGTGAAAGCAGTTTGCAGAAATTCAAGAGGAAGTATTTGGAAAGTGGGGGTGGGGACAGGAGTAGGTTTTCCAGATATCATTGTTCTGGCTGCTTCATGAATAAGATTTCTTTTTTTTAAAAAAAAAAAAGGTTAATCAGACTCCTATCAGGTTTTTGGCTTCTTCCTTAGCAAGAACCTACCTTGGTCTAAAGCAGTGGTTCTCAAACTCTTTGGTTTCAGTTTGCACTCTTTAGAAGAGCTTTTGTTTTGTTTATTATGTTTATCTGTAGTTAACATACTAGAAATTAAAAAAAAATTCTAATTTATTAAAATGATAATAATAAACTTATATCATGTTAATGTAAATAACATCCTATTTTAAAAAATAGATATTCCAAAATAAAAACAGAATTATTTTACATTTTTTCAATCTCTTTAATGTCTTCCTTAATAGAAAACTGCTAGATTCTTGCATTTGCTTCCATATTCAGTCGTTTTGTTATTGGTGTTACAGGAGTCTCTAGAAAACTCTATTGTACACTCTTCAGAAAATAAGAATTTAAAGACAGATAATGCCTTAATACTTACTAGTGTTATGAAAATCATTTTGATTGCAAAGATCTATAGAATCTCAGTGACCCACAGGTACCTCCGAGTCACACTTGGAGAACTACTAGTCTGATTATCAAGCAGACAACTGAGTAACTTGTAGAAGTATGGAAAAATCACTGGGATGATTGGAGTGAATAAAGTATTACCAGCACTGTTATTTCCACTGCTAAAAATCTACACATCAGAAGAGTGCTCTGGGTTTCAGTTCACTTCAGTTCAGCCACTCAGTCATGTCCGACTCTCTGCAACTCCATGAACCGCAGCACGCCAAGCCTCCCTGTCCATCACCAACTCCCGGAGTTTACCCAAACTCATGTCCATTGAGTCGGTGATGCCATCTAACCATCTCATACTCTGTTGTCCCCTTCTCCTCCTGCCTTCAATCTTTTCCAACATCAGGGTCTTTTCAAATGAGTCAGCTCTTCTCATCAGGTGGCCAAAGTATTGGAGTTTCTTACTTCAACATCAGTCCTTCCAATGAACACCCAGGACTGATTTCCTTTAAGACAGACTGGTTGGATCTCCTTGCAGTCCAAGGGACTCTGAAGAGTCTTCTCCAACACCAGAGTTCAAAAGCATCAATTCTTTGGCACTCAGCTTTCTTTATACTCCAACACTCACATCTATACATGACTACTGGAAAAACCATAGCCTTGACTAGATGGGCCTTTGAAGAAGGCCAGTTATGATTTTGAAAATCAAGCCACGTCAGGTTGTGATTTGAGAAAAGCATATAGAAAAGACACACTCAGTTAAACAACAGTCCAGCTTCTCTCATGCCAAATGCCACGATTTCATGGCTGGGTAATCTGGGATTTCTGATGAATTTGGTAATTGAGAGTTTGGGAACTTTCAGAAATTAGAAACCCAGTGGCTTTTTCCCCCTTAAAATATGTGTTTAGAACTCTGTGCTAAGTTTATTTTGGATAAATGGCAACCTAATTGTAATTCAACTGCAGCTTAAAATGGACAGGGCAGGTTTTTGTCTTTTGGTTGGGAGCTCCTATTTATCTCTCAAGAATTTGTAGGGTGCCCATGAAAAAATAGATGGAAAAGCCTGCTGAGAAGTTAGTGCAATAAAATATAAGATTTATTTGTTTGTTTCTATGTTTGTTTGATTTTTGGAAAGGTCTTTGTGGGATAGCTGCCATGTTAAAGTCCAAAGTCTGACCATTGGGGAATATATGGACCACACAGAAATCTGACCTTCAGGGAATATATATTCACCACACAGATAGTTAAAAATGGGAATACACAGTAAGATGTTTAATGCAGTCAAATTCAATAATAATTACTCACAAGGTCATGAATCCTGAAAAACACAAATTGACTCATGGCAAATAGACTCAAATAAGCTTTCTGAAATACTAGATTACATGTAAAAGAAATTTCTTCCCCTGGTAACTAGATAGACTAGTATATATTTACAGAACTGTGGGTTTGCTGCCGAGAATCCCAAAGAACAAGAACATACACCACACTTCTTGGGTTTGGGTGTTCTTGCTTTGTGGGTTTGTTCAACCCTAGACTTGCTTCTAGATTCAGAATCCTGAGATAACATCATAAATATTTAATATTTACTGATAAGCATGTTCTCTCTAGCTGTAAAATCTTTGGCGAGTGAAATAACCTATAAAGGAATCATTTTATCATAAAATAGATATAATGATAGATTCTTTGCACAGTTGTGAGGATTCAATGAGATAAAACATGCACTGAGCCTCATTCATTGCTTGTTACTTAGAAAACACTCAGAAAATTTGCTCTACCACCACTCACCCCCACCTAGTTCAGAAAGTCAGGGCAATGGATAATCTTCAGGACCTCAAAACTTTGCATTTTGGCCTGCTAGAGAAATACTTTATCAGGAGAAATGTGAAACTGTCCGATAGCTTAGGGATGGGTGTGTGAATGTGTGCGAAGTCTCCAGTCATGTTTGACTCTTTGCAACCCAATGGACTGTAGCCCTCCAGGCTCCTCTGTCTGTGTGATTCTCCAGGCAAGAATGCCAGAGTGGGTTCCTATGCCTGCCTCCAGGGGATCTTCCTGACCCAAGGATCAAACTCGTATCTCAAGTCTCCTGCTTTGGCAGGTGGATTCTTTATCACTAATGCCACCTAGGAGGCCCATAGCTTAGGGATGGGTAGAATGCTGTAACTGTGCACAGCCATGTGTAATTGGAGTGAAATGTAATAAGGTTAACTACGTGAAAGCAAACCAGACTAGAGTTATTATTCAGTGTAATCAGTTAAGCAAAAATCTGCTTTTCTGGATCTTAATAGCCTGCAAAGAGAAGAACGTAGAATCCAGAAAAATGGTACTGATGAACCTATTTGCAAGGCAGTAATAGAGACGCAGGCATACAGAACAAATTTGTGGATGGGGATGGAGTGGGGTGGGATGGATTGGGAGGATGGGACTGACATATGTTCACTACCATGTATAAAATAGTTAGCTAGTGGGAAGCTGCTACATGGTGCATGGAGCTCAGCTAGGTGCTCTTTCGTGACCCTATGGGGTGAGACGAATGTGGGTTGGAGGGAAGGGATTTATGTATGTATACATATAGCTGATTCACTTCATTGTTCAGCAGAAACTAACACAACTTTGGAAAGCAACAATACCCCCAATAAAATAAATGAATAAAATTGGGGAGGTCAAGCCTCCTCAATTTAAGAGAAAATAGAAGTTTGGGAAACATAAGCACAGAAGTCAATCAGGTAGATTCTGTCTTGGGATTATACAGGTTTACAAATTGCACCATCTCCAGTTGCATCAACCACAGCGGGATGACATTATCAGGTCTAGTGGGCCCTACACTGTACAGACTGCAGACCAGGCAGTCTGGGGTCAGTCAGCAAACAGTGCTTCCCATGGCCTAGCCCAGTGCATGGGGAAGAGCAACAACCACAAAAAGTGATACAACAACACTTTAACTTGAAGACCGGAAATGAAGACACTACTGGTGACAAGGCAAAAATATTCTTATGCAATTTGCTGATGAATTTTCTCTTTGTGTACCATAGATTAATTTAAGCACAGACAATATTTATCATCCTTGACTAGCCAAGGTATGCATACTGCAAAAGGAATTTTCTTTTCTCTTTTGGAGGTTGAGATTTCTTTCTGATGAGGGAAGGACACACTGTCATTTGGGTAAAACTGCTAACTTTTGAGTCTGTTTAGTATTTGATGAGGAAACTGTGGGTGAAGAGCCAGACTTGACCTTTAGACTTGTTTTCCCTCGCATGGTCACCTCTGCTTCAGTGCAAACAGAAATGACTCTCCTGGGGGCTGTGGTGTTTATGTGGTTGAGGCAGGCAGAGTAGAGACTCTAGTTAAGGAGGAGAGCAGTCTGACAGCTGTGCCTAACCACTCATTAGTAGATGTTTCACATGGCCAAGGGTGTCATTCCAGCACAGCACCAGGGTGGGGCTTCTAAAACTAATCTTAAATTCCCAGAGGTGCTCCTCTATCTCAGCTTCATCTTTCTCATTATTTGGTTTTCTCTGTTCTAATAGACGGAGAAGACAACGGCACCCCACTCCAGTACTCTTGCCTGGCAAATCCCACGGACAGAGGAGCCTGGTGAGCTGCAGTCCATGGGGTCGCCAGGAGTCGGATATGACTGAGTGGCTTCACTTTCACTTTTCACTTTTATGCACTGGAGAAGGAAATGGCAACCCACTCCCGTGTTCTTGCCTGGAGAATCCCGGGGACAGCAGAGCCTGGTGGGCTGCCGTCTATGGGGTCGCACAGAGTCGAACACGACTGAAGCGACTTAGCAGCATTCTAATAGAGTCTGTCACTCAATGTGTGCATGCGTGCTAAGTTGCTTCAGTTATGTCTGACTCTGTCCTGACCTTGTGGACTATAGCCCACCAGGGATTCTCCAGGCAAGAATACTGGAGTGGGTTGCCATGCCCTCCTGCAGGGGATCTTCCTGACCCAGGGATTGAACCCACTTTTCTTATCTCTCTTGCATTGGCAGGCGAGTTCTTTACCACTAACACACGTGGGAAGCCTGTCTCTCTCCCTACTACTATCCAATTCTTCATCTTTTTATCTTTCTCAGTATTTTCTGTGTCCTCTTCTCTTCCCCAATTTCTTTACTTTTTGTATTAACAGATCATAGCATGAACAAATATTTAAAATGGCTCTATCTTAATAGGACAAATATGTCATTTTCTCTCAGTCTAACTTGACACCAGTATATTTGAATACAGCCTCTATATAGCCTGTATACATTCTACATTGTAGTTTTGTTGTCCTTGAACTTTGAGTACATATTCATACATTTGAATATTCTGCCACTGCTATAAATTTCCTTTCTGACCTCTCTGCCTACTGATAAATTATCAGTATTTCACACCTCAGTTTAGATGTCACTTCCTACATGAAGTTCTTGCAATCTTCACTGGTTCTTTTCTTCAGATGGTCTCCATATTTTCTCATTTGGTGATCTGATCCAACCTCGTAACTTTATTCACTACCTTTGATATGAATACCTTTGATATGATATATAGAACTCCAATCTACAATCCTAGATCTAACTTTGATTCTGATATGTCTATCAACTACTCAGTGGATGTCTCCTCATGGGTGACCAGTTTATCCTGGAGGACAATAAATTTCTAATAATATATCAGTAACACTTAAATTCATATATATCCATGTGTGGGCACACACACACACACACCACACACACACACATATCAGAATATTAATGAACACATATTCCCGTTCAGTCCTCAAAAGCAGATTGGGTAATCTGGTGCATCAATTACTTAAAAACTCTCTATGTTATCCATGCAAATTGTTTTTTTCTGAGCTTTTCCTCATCCCCTGCCTTGTGTGAAGTAATTGGCCTCTGACTAAGGCATGGTTGATCCATGCTGCCATTGTGTGACCATTCCCTGAGGTCCTTGTCCTCCTCAGCCTCCAAGGAACCTCTAGTGGACATCCCTGAGAGTCTTGCACTATATACATCTTTTGAAGGATGCGAAACTTAGTAAGGGATCATGACGTGTGGGATGCTCTGAGATTCTTCTAACCCTCTAATCGTCCATCTGGAGAGAAGCCTGTAGCCCACTTTAAAAACGTGCCTCATAAGTCAAACTATTACAAGTACCACAGCCATAACACGTATGGGGGTTTGTTCCAAGCCCAACTATGCAGGATACTAAAGAAAGAGGTCAGACTGACATGTATTCTAGTGCCTTCCAGAAATAACAGAGAAAATGCACCTCTGCTGGAAATTGCCATAGTAGTTTCCACAAAGAGGGTTTGTGGATTCCTGTGTTGTCTCTCTGTCAGTAGGCTGCTTATGTTTTAAGAGGATTTAGAAGTTGAAAGGAAACTAAGGTACTCTATTATGTACTTCTCCTTTGTCAAATAGACTAGAGTGAACTATAAGTGGATTACGTATTGACCATTTAACAAAGGCATTCAATTATGTAATTAAATTTGAAGCCCTAATAGAAGACTTTGATTTTCTATATGTGTCCATGCTCTGTAAATTTAAAGTTAAGTATGAGAAGATTAGAGAAGGCAATGGCACCCCACTCCAGTACTCTTGCCTGGAAAATCCCATGGATGGAGGAACCTGGTAGGCTGCAGTCCATGGGGTCACTAAGAGTTGGACACGACTGAGCGACTTCACTTTCACTTTTCACTTTCATGCATTGGAGGAGGAAATGGCAACCCACTCCAATGTTCTTGCCTGGAGAATCCCAGGGACGGTGGGGCCTGGTGGGCTGCTGTCTATGGGGTCGCACAGAGTCGGACACGACTTAAGTGACTTAGCAGCAGCAGCAGAATATTATTTACTTTGAGTTTATTAGAAATCAAGCAAACATATACATTCTGAGTGCCAATAACAGATAAAAATACAAAATCAATTAAAGCAATTATTTACAGATTTGGACCAGTGAGTATCAAACTTGTAAGGCAACAACTTATTCAGAAGGAAGAACATTTTTAAGAAATAGCCCATGATGGATTTGCATTATTAAAATATATGGAGAAAACAGCATCAGGGAAGTTTAGGATGAGAAACTTCATCAATTCTTGTCAAAGGTCCTCACTACTACCTTCAACCTACTTTTCAGATTTCTGAAAGATCCATCTCTTTCACTCCCTATATAAACTGAACCCTGCCCTAGACTCACTAGATACAACTGATTATTCTTCTAAATGAAAATTTTAAAGCCATCAGACTATGTAAAAATTTATAGCTACATAATAAAATAATGGCTTTATTCTCAGTTTCCTTTCCGTTACAGAGTAGAGAAGCCAGTTTTATGAGTAACTCCTAGCAATGCCCAAGTTAAAATCTGGCGTGTTGGAAGCTAAAACCACTGATGAATCATCATATTGATGAATGGCCACACAAATTCAGACCACACAAGACTTCAAACCAGGCCTAAAGTGAGTGAATCGTCAAGCATTTCAATTTCCTTGTGAAAAAAATTGATTGTTGAATTAATATTTTAAACTTACAATCTGGAAGAACTGAGATGACATAAATGTCTCTTCATGATCCTTTTCCTCTCCTTGACTCGATTAATAGTTTCAGTTAAATCACTGTTATTAGTTACTACAGAGTTGCTTAAATTGCTATATAAATTTATTCAACTTTTTTTCCTCAAAGAACACTTGTTTAAAAATGTTCTTTGACTTTTGCGTTTGTTTTAGTTCATTTTTTCATTAAATGATTTACAGACTTTGAAAATCCTAAAATAAATTGTACATTAAAAACATCCATAATGCTATAATGTATAAGAAAGAAAAAAAGAAAAAAAAAAAGCTATTGAGACCCAAATAGTCATTTCTTAGAGACATGTTAGGGCCTTTATTATTATTACTGTTGTGAACTATTGTTTGGATACTACTACTTCCAAACTGGAAAACACTATTTCCAAATTGTATTCTAATATGTTTAGCTATAACTTTTATTTTTTAAGGGTTTGTGAGTCAGATTATTGATTCCAATAAATCATGCAGCTTGATTTCTATTGTCATTTACAGTTGTTCATGGTTCAATCACAGCTTGTTAAATGCTGTTGGTTATTGCCTTCTCTACGGCATCATTCTCCTGTAACCTTGACTTCAAATTTGACAGTAAGGCAAGTAGACACTTCCCAGAATTCAAGGGGGGATGAGAATGAATCCGATTTCTCCTGACCCATGTAAGTAACATATAACTTTTCTGAAATAGTGTTTATTTTTTAGTGTGGTTTCAGGTTTACAGCAGAATTGAACAGAAGATACAAATTTCCCATATGCTTCCTACCTCCACATATACACAGCTTTAACCGCCAACAGCATCCCACACTGGAATGCCACGTTTGTATAATCAATGAACCTATATTGCTACATCATTATTATGTAAAGTTTATAGTTTACATTAAGAGTCACTCTTGGTGGCCTACATTCTATGGGTTTCAACAAATGTAAAATGACATGTATACACCATTATAATGCCCTACAGAATAGTTTCATTGCACTAAACATCCTCTGTGCTCTGCCTATTCATTTCTCCCTCCTTCCCAACTCCTGGAAACCACTGATTCTTTTACTATCTCTATAATTTTACCTTTTACAGAATATTGTATCGTTGGAATTGTACAATATATAGACTTTTCAGATTGACATCTTTCACTTGGCAATATATATTTAAGGATCCTCCAGGTCTTCTAATGGTTTGATAGCTCATTTCCAGGTAGTGCTGAATAGTATTCCATTATCTGGATGTACTACACTTTACCCATTCACCTGCTGAAGGACATTTTGGTTACTTCCAAGTATTGGCAATTATAAATAAAGCTGCTATAAATATTCATGTGCAGGCTTTTGTGTGGATATAACTTTTCAAATCATTTGCATAAATACCAAAGAAACATGGTTGGTAAATCGTATGGTAAGAGTATGTTTAGTTTTGTAATAAACTGCCAAACTGTCTTCAAAAGTGGCAGTGCATTTTGAATTCCCACTAACAATGACTGAGAGTTCTTGTTGTTCCACATCCTTGTCAGCATTTGGCGTTTTCAGTGTTTTGGATTTTGGCCATTTTAATAGGTGTATAGAAGGATCTTATTTTAATTTTAAATTCCCTAAGATATGATGTTGAGAATCTTACTGTATTTTTCTTTTCCATCTGTATATTTTCTATGATGAGGTGTCTGTTCAGATATTTTGTCCATTTTAATTGGGTTGTTCATATTCTTATTGTTAAATTATAAGAATTTTTTTTGTGTGTTTTGGATAAAGTCCTTTGCAAGATGTGTCTCTTACAAATATTTTCTCCCAGTCTGTGATTTGTCTTCATATTCTCTTTACTATGTATTTTACAGTGTGAGATTTTATTTTAATAAAGTCTATCTTATCAACTATTCCTTTTATGGATTATGCCTTTAGTGCATATTTAAAAAGTCCTCCCCATCTTCATTGTCATTTTGATTTTCTTGTGTAATATCTTCTAGGAGTTTTATAGTTTTGCATTTCATGTTTAGGTCTGGGGTCCATTTTGAGTAAATTTTTGTGAGGGCTATGTGTTCGGATAAATTTTTTCCTTTCTTGTGTGTGGGTTACCTTTGATCATTGTCAACGATCAGTTGACTATATTTAATTGGGTCTATTTATTGGACTGCAAGGAAATCCAACCAATCCATTCTGAAGGAGATCAGCCCTGGGATTTCTTTGGAAGGAATGATGCTAAAGCTGAAACTCCAGTACTTTGGTCACCTCATGTGAAGAGTTGACTCATTGGAAAAGACTCTGATGCTGGGAGGGATTGGGGGCAGGAGGAAAAGGGGACGACAGAGGATGAGATGGCTGGCTGGATGGCATCACTGACTCGATGGACGTGAGTCTGAGTGAACTCCAGGAGTTGGTGATGGACAGGGAGGCCTGGCGTGCTGTGATTCATGGGGTTGCAAAGAGTCAGACATGACTGAGCGACTGAACTGAGCTGACCTGAACTGATGGGCTGTATTCTGTTCCATTGATCTATTTAACTATTCTTTTGTGAATACCACACTATCTCGATTATTTTAGCTTTATATTAAGTCTTAGGCTTCCCTGGTGGTTCAGCAGTAAAGAATCTGCCTGCAGTGTAGGAGACATCAGTTCAGTTCAGTTCAGTCAGTCAGTTGTGTCCGACTCTTTGTGACCGCTTGGACTGCACCACACCAGGCCTCCCTGTTCATTACCAACTCCCAGAGTTTACTCAAATTCATATCCATTGAGTAGGAGACATAGGAGACATAGTTTCAATCTCTGGGTCAGGAAGATTCCTTGGAGGAGTAAATGGCAACCTGCTTCATTATTCTTGCCTGGGAAATCCCATGTACAGAGGAGACTGGTGAACTACAGTCCATGGGGTTGCAGAGAGTCAGACAAGACTGAGCTACTGAGCACGCACACACACATGGCAAGTCTTAAAGTCAATAATGCCATTTCTCCAATTTTGCTCTTCTCCTTCTATATTGGCTATTCTTGGTCTTTCACTTCCCCATGTAAAAGTTAAAGTCAATTGTCAATGTCTACAAAATACCTTGCTTGGATTTGGGGATTGCAGTGATTCTATAGATTAATTTGGAAGTTCATTTCATTGTGATTGCTCAGTCATGTCCCCATGGACTACAGCACCCCAGGCTTCCCCGTCTATCACCAACTCCTGGAGCTTGCTCAAACTCATGTCCATCGAGTCGGTGAAGCCATTCAACCATCTCGTCCTTTGTCATTCCCTTCTCTTCCTGCTTTCAATCTTTCCCAGCATCAGGGTCTTTTCCAAAGTGTCAGTTCTTCACATCAGGTGGCCAAAGTATTGGAGCTTCAGCTTCAGCATCAGTCCTTCCAAAGAATATTCAGGACTGATTTTCTTTAGGATTGACTGGTTTGATCTCCTTGCAGTCCAAGGGACTCTCAAGAGTCTTCTCCAACACGACAATTCAAAAGCATCAATTCTTTAGTGCTCAGCCTTCTTTATAGTCCAGGTCTCACATCCATATATGACTACTGGAAAAACCAAAGATGTGACATTTTGAAAATGTTAAGTATTCCTACTCATGAACATAGAGTATCTCTCCATTTGTTTAGGTCTTTCTCAATTTCTTATATCAGAATTCTATAGTTTTTGTCAAATAGATCTTACATATATATGTTATATTTATGTTATGTTACATAAATATTTCACATTGTGGGTGCTAATATAAATTACAGTGTGTTTTAATTCCAAATTCCACTTTTTCATTAGTGATATATTAGAAAGCAATTGACTTTTATATCTTAAACTTGTATCATCCAACTTTGTTATAGTGGCTTGGTAATTTCAGGAGTTTTGTTTTTAACTCTTTCAGATTTTCTACATAGATTATCATCTTATATGAACAAGGACAGTTTTCTTTTCTCCTTCTCAATATGTATATTTTTTATTTCCTTTTGTTGTCTTATTACATTAGATAGGACTTTGATCACAATGTTGAAAGAGTGGTAAGAAGGGGAATTCTTGCTTTGTTCCTGATCTTAATAGGAAAATTTCTAATTTCTTACCATTAAGTATGATGTTAGCCATAAGTTTTTTGTAGATATTTTTTATCAAGTTGAGGAAATTCCCTTCTATTCCTAGTTTGTTGAAAGTTTTTGTTAAGAATGGATGGTGGATTTTTGTCAAATGCTATTTCTGTATCTACTGACATCATCATGTGGTTTTTCTTCTTGTATAACACTGTGATAAGTGCTAATAGAAAGAACAGGAAATCATTGAACATTCTCTAAAGAAGTAATATCTGAGTTAAGACCTGAAATATAAAAATGACTCATTCATGGGAAGATTTACAGGAAGAGTTTTCCAGGAAGGGGGGGAATTACAGGAGAAGGGGATTAAGAGGTACAAACTACTAGGTATAAAATAAATAAGAAACAAGGATGTAATGTACAGCACTGGGAATACAGTCAATATTTCATAATAACTTTAAATGGGCTATAATTTGTAAAAATATTGAATCACTATATTGTACAACTAAAACTAATATACTATTATAAATTTACTATACTTCAATGAAATATATATATATATATATATATATATATATACGTATGTATGAAAAAGTGAAAATGTGAAAGTGTTAGTTGCTCAGTCATATCTGACTCTTTGCAACCCCATGGACTGTAGCTCACCAGGCTCCTCTGCCCATGGAATTCTCCATGCAAGAATACTTGAGTAGGTAGCCATTCCCTTTTCCAGGGGATCTTCCTAACCCAGGGATCAAATTCAGGTCTCCTGCATTGCAGGAAGATTCTTTATTGTCTAAGCTACCAGGGAAGCCCATACATATGTACACATATATGTATCTGAACCTCAGAGAAGCAATTCAGACATTAATTTGACAGTTACCATCAAATGGATGATATCTAAAGCTATGAGATAAGATGAAAGCATCAAGGGGAAAAATGCGGATAGAGAATTGGGTCCAGACCTAAGGTCTGAGGACTTCATCATTCAAATTAAATAGAGAAGAAGGAACCAGCAAGAGATTAAGAAAGAATGGATGGAAGGTACGAGGACTAGTAGATGTCTCTGGTGTTAAAGAAGTCAAGGCCAGTGCTCAACTGTGTCACATGTCGCTAAGGGGTTAGAGAGAGTATCAGAGCTTTAATTAATCAAAAAAGGAGATAATTGATAAAAATTTGGGGTACTTGTGAATGAACAAATTACTGAAACGTTATAATAAAATATGCAAGGGAAAGTGATAGTTTTTGATCACCCTTTTAAAAAATGGTATCTTCAAAGACACTCTTTTAAATTTTGTCCTTTAGGAGAATGATGCCTGGGGATAGCAACTACATCTAAGGAGCAATGTTTGCATTTGTGTATAAATATATAGAATATGCTATTGTCTGTGGAGGAGGTTAATTTTCTGTTGACTTTTCTAAATACAGAGAGAAAGATGGAAAGTGATTGCTAGGAGGAGCAAGAGCCTGTTGAAATGTGTTCTTTCTGAATAATTTTGTCCCCCCAAAGTTGTTTTTAATAAGGTGATGAAAGTAAAGAATTAGATCCCGACAGAGGATCTAATGGTGAAATGGTACCAATGGACTAGTAGTAAAATTCAGGATGATGTGAAAAGACAAACAAAAACATACTCTGATAACTGGCTGATGAAATTCCAGGAAAGAAATGTCAAATAATGAAGACAAAGTCAAAGTTCCTGAAAAAATAAACTATATAAAGCCTAATGGTATTAGGAGGGAGAAAGTTCTGAGGGGCTGGAAAAATAAATTCTGAAGTCTTCAGTACAGATTGAGAATAAACAGAATAAATAGAAGACTGGGAACCAGAAAGAGAGGATTTGAATGAGTGTAAATGGAAGGAAATTACTTGAGGCCTGTATAAGGAATTGATGGGGCTCCATATAAATTATGGTTAGCGCCTCTTATCACACGATGATTAAAAGTGTGTGAAGATGGCCAGGGATGAAAAAGGGGTCTGAGGACTGTGAAGCATTTGGTTGGGTCGGAGAAAGTACAACATCCTTCTGACAAGGCTAGATCACATTCCTTGCCCTGGGTAGCATGCAAGTGTAGTGAGCAATGCCAAGTGATGATGTCATCCACTGTGGAGCATTTCCACCGTCTCTTGGAAATTTCTAGCTGGGGAGGGGTCAGAGGGCCATATAATTATAAAGCATGACATGGAGACCACAGGTGGTTTGTTTGGAAAATAATTGCCTGACCCTTTTAGAAATTTTGTGGTACTGTCTTACCTGCCTCCCTGTCACCCCACCCCACCTTGGAATTTAGCATAAAATGTCTTTCTTCATAACTGTGTTCATCCAGACTGTGTTTACCCAACTCTATTGTTAAGTTCCTTGAGGACCAGAGAGTCTGTATTAGTCATCTTAATGTCCACACAGTTATAGCTTAGGATCTTAAGCGTAAAAGAAAATAAGCAGAATTTGTAGGCTTATCCTTCACCAAAATGTGAGTGGTTTTTCACTGACGAGGGTTTCAACAGCCTGGAAAAAGTCATTTGAGGTTTTGGATGTGCTGAATCTTCATTTTTTAGACACTAAAAAAGCACAAGGTCAGTCTATTTTAAGCACTACTCAAGATGTAGTCATTATTATGAGACATGTGTTTAAAAAGATATTTTCTAACATTTCTTTCTGAACATCCATTTCAGAGGTGTGTGTCATTGTGGCTAACCAGTATCAATGCGACTGATGATTACTGTTATTTAGTGTACGTCTGTCCTTATATGACTGTGGAGAGGAGTCTGTAGACTGCTTAACTAATGCATTTGAAAAGTTATTCCTCCAAAGACAAGAACAAACTTGTTGAAAATTACAAAAGAAATGATCTCCTGATATGAGTACCAGCATTCCTTCCTTGAGCTCACTTAAAGAATACATATCTAGGACTGTGTGCTATGAAGTGACCATTTAATGCACTTTCCAATTGCCAAAAAGTGCCAAAAACTACTAGTCTTTCCACTATCCCATTCAGGCCTCAAAATAATCTCAATTTACTTTCATCAGTCAACAGATGAAGAAACTGAGGCGTAGAGAGGTCAGGTTCCTTAGGACAATGCTGTGAGGTAGGTGAAAGTCTAGCATTTAATGGCAAGTGTTCTGACCAGGAAGCACATACTATTTTTTAAAAACTAAACAATATTAATTTTTGTTATAGTAAGAGCTTAATAAATATTCACTGAATTAAATTCAAAAATCCCAATATAATATGTAAAAAGTCATGACCAAAATGCAACCAAATTTAATCAAATGCAACTTTGCTTTGTCTCCTTTTGTTCTTTTAAAATTTATGTGGGGGTTGGGGGTTATTTTTCCCACCACCAAGACTTTTCCAGTCAATCTTGGGTCACAGGTAGACTTAAAATCATTTCATTTTTTTTAAGTTCTCTTACTTTCCCAGCTATGTTCTGCTCCCCAGAGGTAACCTTTAAAATATATATATATATATATATATATATATTTGGCTGCCTCAGATCTTAGTTGCAGCATGAGGGATCTTCTAGTTACAGTGTTCAGAATCTTTTTTAGCTGTGGCATGTGGGATCTAGTTCTCTGACCATGAATCCAACCTAAAATCATTTTAAATTTCAAACTGGCCAATTGAGAAATCAGAATGTCCAGGTCAAGATACAATTATAATTTCAATTTCATTCTAATATTAGATGTCCCCATCTGATCCTCCTGTTGAAGCCTGTATTGAACAGTCACCCACAATCCTGGAAAGGGTATGTTTAGCCTTTCTCTCTTTTCCCCCCAATTTTTATTCAGCCAATGACTAGTAAGCTGGCCCCTTCCCACTCTGATGCTGGTTCTCAGGGGCTCCTTTCCATGCCCATTCTTTGCTAATGAACCTCCTTCCTTCCAAGTGTCCTCTCAAGTAAGACTTAATTAGCTCCAGACCTTTTCTTTGGGTAGCACATGAGAAACTCTCACATCTTTTGCCCTGCCATGGATGAGAGATATTTCCACAATGCAATTCTCTTTTCTCTCTCTTTCTTGCCATAAACCATTTTAAACCACTTGCTTCATGCAGCCTTCTCAGGCATGAATAAAGGCTGCAGTCCAAGATGAACCCATATTCTGAGAACATACTTCAAGCTCTCCATCTGGCTCTATACTTGAGGCAGAGTAAGTGGCAATTCACTCCCAGACTGCCCTGCCCCCACCCCCAAACTCCCTTGAGATAGGAAATGGCTCATCAACAAAAAATGCTCTTGAGAGATAAGGCCTTCCAACTCCTTCATTACACTTTCTGATTCCCCTTTCTGGCTCTAGTTTGATGAAAGTCTTGTGGGATTGGCTGCCCATCATTTATTTCCCTTATGAAACCTGCGTTTTGATTTAGCCCTTCATTTTGAGTTTCAAGATCAAATCTTGCCACTTCAGAAGAAATCCTAATTTTAACATTCTATTCTACAAAGGATGTTTATATTTTATTCTGGAAATGAACTATATTAATAAGAAAAGGCTGTTGACCTGTTGATATTAAAGTAGAATTTAAATGAAAAGAAATTATTAATTATGTTTATGGGATCATCAATTCTAAGAATTGAGGAAGAAATCAGTGGGCAATTGAACTAAACTGACATTTTATTTGGTCAGTCATCCAAATCTACCCAATAATTTGTTGATTCATGTCCAGAATTTACAGGTACAAACAGGGGTGATTTGTTTGACTTGATAAGCCATATCACTGAGATTTTGTAAGTTGTAACCAATCTCTCAAGACAAAGTTCCTATGTTTTTTATTTGCTTTTAAATATTTATTTATTATTTGGCTCTGCTGGGTTGTAGAGTACAGGATCTTTTAGTTGCAGTATGTGGAATCTGGTCTTCCACTGGTGGGTCAGTGGTAAAGAGTCTGCCTGCAATGTAGGAGACCCAGGTTTGATCCCTGGGTCAGGAAGATCCTCTGGAGGAGGAAATGTAACTCACTCTAGTATTCTTGCTTGGAAAATCTCATGGACAGAAGAAGCTGGTGTGGCTACAATCCATGGGGGTCACAAAAGAGTCAGATACAACTTAGCAACTAAACAATAATATATGGAATCTTGTTCCTTGTCCAAGAATCAAATCTGGGCCCCTTGCATTGGGAGAACAGTCTTAGCTACTGGACTACCAGGGAAGTTCCAAGACTCCTATGTTTCCATATTTTCTAAAGATATGCTGGTATGGCAAGGTAGGATTGAAGGAAGGAAAGAGATACAATTTCTGGAAGAAGGTACAGAATTTTTTCCCTTACTTTAAAGTAAAGTGCAAGGGCATTTTGAAGAGTCTAAAACTGAGGAACGTGCACACTTGTTGCCTTTCATCAATTCTGAGGAAGTTGAAAGTTTGGACATTTCTTTGGTGAAAAGTATTCCATGGTAAAACAAGGTGTTTTCTTCTGTTTTAATGTTGTGGAATAAAAGCAAACCTCAGTTTCTGCAAATAATAAGCTAGTCTATTCTTATTGGGGAAAAAAAGCTGTTTGATTGTTGTATTAATATGGGGCTAATTTGAAAAAAAACTAGAATCAAGGTTTTCTTACTCCTCATGCAGACCCTGAGATTGTATGTCTAGTTTTTTGTCAATGTATAGGTCAATGAACCCATCAATTTAGATTTTGGGGGTTTGAATAGTGCCTTAGGCCACCAACCCAATCAGCTTAGGTACATTAAATCCAAATCATCATCATGGACTAGTCATTAAGATATTTGAAGAAAAGGGACAAAGTTAACTTTGGGAACAGTTGCATATGTAATATTTCCTTTCTGGAAATGCGGACAGAGATATTTATTATGATTTATTTCAAATTATAATTTCCTAGAATATTAGAGTTTTCCAAAGCTTTTAATGGAATCTACCCAGAGATACCTAATCAGCTTTAAGCACATAATTCCAATTTTACTGTTTTATGTTTTGATTTCAAATGACATTTTTTAAAGAAAGAGTTCCTCTGCTTTTTAAAAAATGTCCTGTCAAAACCACTTCTGTATTTGCTATGCATGCAAGATGTTTCTGTATGTACACTTGGGAATCAAACTCTTAGCTTGATCCTGAGATTTCAGTACCAGTGAGTGACCAAATGAGCTAATCATGGGTACCAAGTTCACAGGTAAGAAACCTCATGAAGTACTGTAACTCTCTTCCAACCTGATGTGCAGCAGAGTTTCATGGACCAAGTTGTTTCATTGGAGGTAGTGAACCACCTAACTCTGCTTATATGACTTCTGCTTCAGGTGCTATAAAAAGAGGCAAAAATAATAGTATTCTTTTGGTTAGAGATTTACTTTTGATAAAGCTGACTTACCTGGAAGTTTGCCACTTACAAAGATCTCCAAATATCTCTTGAACTCTTTTAAGAAGGAACTGTACTGCTCTGGCTCTTCATGCCATTAATATTCCTCTTGCTCTAGGATCCAATGGAAAGAAGATGAGAAAAGTATTTTCTTGACTTTCAAATATGGGTAAATTACATGGGAAATCCTGAAAGTCTCCTGCCATCCTTTGTAAGTTTCTGAGTTGTACTCAGACAAGCAAGATCTAACATGCATCAAGGTGGCAAGTAGAGGCATAGATTATATCCAAAGAACTACATTTTGTTTGCCTAATAATACAGTATAAGAAACATTTGTATAGTAAAAGGGCAAAGTGAAGGTCAGCTGTATGCCTAGCACTGACTAGGGTGGATATAAAAATTAGAATCGAGTGTAGAAGTTAAGTTCAGAAACTGCAAGAGGTCAAGGGAGCAGGAAGACTTTGCTGAACCCTGAGAGACAGTAATTTTCTGGCATCTGACTATTTATAAAACAAGACAAAACACTCGCCTTCCTAGCAGTACTAAAGGCTATATTATAAGTGTTACTTGGTGGCCAAAAGGATTAGAAATTATCAAAATAAACAAAGAGGAGAGATATTATGAAGTTAAAATTAGCAAGACTTAGCAATAGATTGTTTGGGGACAATCTGTTTGGTGAGAGGACAGATTGAATGAAAATGGATGGTAACCTGAATGTTGGTGGACTGGTTAATTTGAGTGGGGAATTGTGGGGTCTTTGTGACTTAGGAAGGGAAATATAGTTTGGGATATGATAAATGACAGGACATATAGAGATAGAAATTAAATATTAGAAATCAGAAGAAAGGATAAATTTGAGAGTCCCTGTGTAAAGGTGAGACCTGAAGCTATAGCTTTGGTTGAAGAGACCATAGGAAAGGACACTGGGATTGGGTGGATGCAGCAAAGCAAAAGAGGGAAATTGAGAAGAAGTCAAGAAGCAAGCAAACTCCCAACTTTTTCTACCATTATGCAATACAACAGAGTCCCTTTGTGTTGTATTAATTATAAAATAAAGTTAAATAGAATGTAAAACATAAAATACAATTAAACTTTCACAAATCCAAATATTTGATGCCATAATTTTTAGACAATCTTGAATGTGTTTATAAGTATGATTCAATGAAGCTTGTTTTGTGGGCAGACAACAGATTTTTATTGTTTTGCATATTTAGAAGAATTCAGTTCAGTTCAGTCACTCAGTAGTGTCAGACTCTTTGTGACCCCATGAATCACAGCACGCCAGGCCTCCTTGTCCATTACCAACTCCCAGAGTTCACTCAAACTCACGTCCATCGAGTCAGTGATGCCATCTAGTCATCTTATCCTCTGTCATCCCCTTCTCCTCCTGCCCCCAATCCCTCCCAGCATCAGAGTCTTTTCCAATGAGTCAACTCTTCACATGAGGTGGCCAAAGTACTGGAGTTTCAGCTTTAGCATCATTCCTTCCAAAGAACACCCAGGACTGATCTCCTTCAGAATGGACTGGTTGGATCTCCTTGCAGTCCAAGCGACTGTCAAGAGTCTTCTCCGACACCACAGTTCAAAATCATCAATTCTTCAGTGCTCAGTTTTCTTCACAGTCTAACTCTCTCATCCATACATGACCACTAGAAAAACCATAGCCTTGACTAGATGGACCTTTATAATCCAGTTTTCAACTCAATTTTACATGTTTCCATGTAATTCCATTAAGAGTTCTAGTTATACAGTGGCCAGCAATCAGTTTTCCAGGGCTGTCCCAGTTTTATCAGTGACATACACATCCTGAGAAATCTCTTAGTTGCAAGCAAACCAAGATGATTGCTAACCATAGTTCTGGATACTAATATGTCCTATAGAAACTCTGGAGTAAAGGAAAGCAGAATACTATTGTTCTTGTTCTTGTTCAGTCTCTTAAGTTGTGTCAACTCTTTGTGACTATTATTAGCTTTTCATTTTTAGATATAAACTTTTCTTCTTTTCAAAGCATTCTTATGGTAGGAAACTTGCTAAGTAAATGATGAATCATATAAAAAGGCATGAAAGTCACTCATAATCCTACTATTTAGGCATAACTCCATCTATACATATTTTCTGGCTTTGTTTAGATCCTGTTATATTTTACACTGTTCTCTTCATATTAATTATAACATAAGCATCTGTTTTGATGTTAACATTTCTTTGTAAACATAATAGTTGATGATTATATAATATTTCACTGGAACTTTTTAAATATTCTTCTTAGTTAATTGATCATTGAGAACATAGACTTTGACAGTTTTTCAAAATGACTACACTGCAATGAACATAGTCATTGTTTAAGTTTTAATCTGTCCTTTTTAGTTTTTCTAAAGGTTTATTTTGAAAACGGAAGTTGAGATGAAAAGATTTATGATCATGCATAAAACTGAAAGAATGTATGCTTTAAAAGAAATATTCTTTAGATAATCTGACCAACCAAAAATAACTGTAGGGATATTAGCATACTTGGGTTTTCCAAAAGAAGTAAAGCTCAAAGTTAACATGATTCCACATACACTCTGAGAATGTAATTATTTTATTAGGTTTTCACTTTTATCATGATCAAGAAACCCAAATACTATCAAACAATTGAGGAAGCACTTATCACAAAGAATAAAAGCAACTTGGAAGAAACAGAGACTATACAGTGTGAAGAAACTATATTAATACACATGTACATATATATACATGTATATTACACATATAGTTGACTCTCATTGTTTTTAGTAGCTATATTCTGTAATGTCACTATAATATGAATTAGGGAATACTGAATCATTGTTCTTGTGGGAAAACACAAACTTAGATTCTTCTGAGCCTCTGGTGATATTTTCATCAGCAGATCAATACATGAGCAACATAAAGCAAGAAAATGTGGAAAATGAAGCACTAAATTTACCATGAAAAGGATACTTATTTACAGTATGAGAGCTGAAAAAGGAAGACAGTGTATCACCTTGTTTGACCTTAGCTGGGAATGTGTACATCACTTGACTCAAATTTTTTTGCAGTTCTACATGTCTGTGAATGATCATGAAAGTGCCACCACAAAATCTGAGAATAAGGAGGACCATCTGTGTGTATGTGTGTGTGTGTTGTGTGTGTATTCATACAACAAAAAGTATTTCTTGGGAGTTAAAAACACTGGGAATATCAGAAATGGACAATCTCAATAGTGGGTTAGAAAATAAAGTTAAGGAACACCAGAAAACAAACAACAAAAACAACAACAAAAAAAAGCAAATTTAGAAACCTCCAGAGAGGAAAAAAAGGCAAAATACATATAAAGGACCAATTATTAAAATGGAATCTGACTTTTCTAGGCCATATTGAAAGCAAGAAAGTGATGGAGTAATTTCTTTTAACATTTGAGGGAAAAGGAATTCCACATTAGGATTCTATACCTAGCCAAACTATCAATCAATTGTATGGATAAAAATAAAAGTCATTTTCAAACATTCAGGGTCTCAAAGGTGGAGATCTCTCTTGCACATTTTTTCAGGAAGTTAATGGAAGAAGTTCACCAGAGGAGGTAGTAATCTAGAATTAGGAAGAAAGAGCATTCAGACAGACACGTCAACACAAAAGAGAAGCAAGGAAACATTCATGATGATGAAGAAGGGAAATTCCAGGATGACAAAGGGTCCCCAGATTTGAAAAAATCAGTACAAATGAGAACCCTGTGACTCAAAAGACAGGTATGTCAAGAGCATCTTATCATCATGATACCTGCTCTAACAGTATATTTTTAATCTGACAGAACAGCTAAAAGAATTGCTTCTTCAAAACAAAGGAGCATGTCATTACAGAGGGAGTCATGAGACATAGAGAATAGAGAACCCAAATAAGGAGAAAAGCAAAGGGAATTCTAAGGACGAAGGACAAAGGGAATTCCCAGGATGACAGTTATTAAACAGACCTAGAGATGTATCAAAACAAAACAGAAACAAGGAATTGAAAGACAGCTGATATGATTTATCTAGTAGAAAAATTAGTTCTCACAGAAAGGTTTTTGGAAGGTGTTTAAATAATTAACAATACATGCATATGAAGAAAATAAGTGTGTATATTAAGGAAAAACAAAAGTACTGAAAAAATCAATCATAGGACATCATATTTTCAAGGGCATAATAATACTAACATTGAATATTGATTGAACCTCAAAAGTATGGGAGAGTAGGCCAAGAGGGAATGTTAGTGAGATTGAAACTTAATCTATCAATATGGGAAGTCAACAGGTAATATCTAAAAGGGATGGATCAATGGAGTGTAGTATAGCATAATTTAATAAATATGAAAATGTGTAAATACCAGAAGTAAAAGATAAAACAGTCAAAAGTGTTTGCTTTGGGGCAGAAGGACTGGAGCAAATGAAAAGGAATAAGACAAAGAACCTCTCTGTTTTTTAAATAAGCTTCTTAGAATGATTTAACTTTAAAACTTGTACATTTATTTTTAGATCAATTAATAATTTAGTTGAAAATATTGTACTGAATTCATACTTATTCCAGCAGATAAATCATTTAAAATTCACTACTGATAACAGTAATCTGGACTGGGAGGACCATCTGCTCCAGCAATTTTGACCAAATTGATTACTTACTCTCCAGGTACTGCAGTTGTGCTTATACCAAGGGTATAAAAGGAAATTCTCTGGAACTGGTCTCCAGCTACCCAGACCTCCCAGTATTTTGGCTAAGAATGTCTTTCACTTAACAAAGAATTATGACCAGAATTGGATTGCAATAAGTTAACCTTTCATTTAATTTAGTTCCTAATGTTAGATTGGTACTAAAATCTATTTATGGATTTTCCCTTTTCTACTTTCTTCCAGGAACATTATCTGGCATTCTAAACTTGGGAAAAGTCTGTATAAGAAACCTCTAAATCTTGGCAGAAAATAAAGTTGTTAGAGGTCTCATGAGTAAGACCAAGCTGTGGGATGTTTCAGAACTGACCTTCAAGATCATCTTTTCCAACCTCCCCATTTTACATGTTATAAGAAACTACAGCCAAAAAGGACTAAATGATTTAGCCAAGGCCATACAATTATTAATGGCACAGAAAAGAGGAGAACTCAAGTATCTTGACTTCCAGCTCAGTGGTTCTTTCACTACATTACATTACAGTCTGCTACAACAAACTACATTACAGCACACAACATAAGGAAAACGCTATGCTCCTCTACACTACATTACATCACATCACCCCATATCACACCTCTTTACTCTGTACTATACTATCTTTCAATAAACTACACCACACAGCACATTACTACATCATACCAAACACTACTGTACTACTCTGTCATCACTATTTTGTATACAGTGTACTATACTATACTTCCCTGATGGCTCAGACGATAAAGAGTCTGTCTGCAATGCAGGAGACTTGGGTTCAATCCCAGGGTTGGGAAGATCCCTTGGAGGAGAGTGTGGCAACCCCCTCCAGTATTGTTGCCTGGAGAATTCCACGGACAGAGGAGCCTGGTAGGCTACAGTCCATGGGGTTGCAAACAGTCAGACACGACTGAGCCACTAACATTCTACACTACAGTAAACTACACTAAATTGCACAACATTATATTATTAAAGAAATAGCCTGAACAAATTTTAATGTTCAGTCATTTAGATTTAATCTACAGGAGTTCAACTAATATCCCCAAACTGCAAGCTCAGTTTAGCTCTAGTTCTTGAGCTGATACTGAACCTATTATTGCACACTTTCCCAGTGCCTCCTGCTCTAGGCATTAGGATTCGTTTATCTTCCATGCAGTGGGCTGCCCTTTGCTAATTTCCTTGACTGAGTTGGATGATAATCCAGGGTCACTGCCCCAGGGTTGGTCCCTGGGCTCCTCCTTTGCTACCTGTCTACTTGCATGGAGCCCCATTTTGAAGACTTGTTTCTACTGATGGCTCCTAGTGCTCAAGTCTCTTCTGTGTGCTAACGTATATGGGATTGAAGTTTGGTTTTTGGTGCCCTTTCCAACAATCTGAGCAGGACCCCAGCTCTTAACTCTCTGAACTAAGAAGACCGCAGCTTTACTATCATCTTTCCCTCTCTCCCACACCAAGGGCTAGAGTTGTACAATAGGAATTTGGGGTAGAAACATTGTCCCCATCCCCTACAGCAGTGATAAGGGAGTTAGATTTTTGAGAGCATTTGGCTAAACTCTTGGTCCTTGAAATCAAATCTGGATCTATCACTTACCAGCTGGTGACCTGAGTATTACTTCCCTCACATATGAGATGGAGACAATAGTGACATTTATCCCATAGGTTTGCCATGGGGATTAAATGTAATTATGCATAGCAGGCTCCTTGCATACTGCCTAACATACAGTTAGTGCTGAATAAGTCTTAGATATTTTTATTACTTCATTTCACCCATCAAAAAAAGCCTTAGTCACATTATTTGAAACTGAGGTACAGAAAGTTTGTCCACAATCACATAGTTAGAAGGGAGGCAAATGACACCAGGAGTCTGTGTTCTAACTCCTTCCATATCCTGTCTTTTTTAATAATCAAGCCCCCGGCCAGTCTGAGTTTCTGAGCAATGCTCTGCCCACCTGTTGGGTGGCTCCAGTTTGGAACCCCCTGGTGCCAGGCGTCTGTCTGAATCGTGACGGGAACATGTTGATCCCTGTTGGACCTGTGCCTAGCCCACCCAGCAGTAACTTCCCCGCCAGTCTCTGCAGCAAGGACAGCTCTCTCAGCTCCTGTTCCAACCTACAGAGCAGGGCTGGTGCCAACTCTGCTCCCTGCCCCAGGCCTGTCTGGCTGCAGGTAGGCTGCTCTGACTCACCGGAGAATCCTGAGCTCTGACTAATCCTTTGTCTAATGTCTTTTGCAGGGTCAACATGATAGCCACAAATGGAAGGGCAGCAGGGAAGAAAGGAAAGGGGAAAAGGAAGAAAGCGTGTTTTCCTTATAGGCTCCATGAAGTCAACAGGAAATGGCTCAGTGTAGATTAACCTCCTTACTGTCCTGAGTAAAAGGCAAGAGTGATATCTTCCTGAGTGACTGAAGAGTTAATCACAACTTTGGTAAGACTTTATCACCTAGAGTTCTGTGTTCAGATTTTGGAGAATTCCCTTTGTTTCATCCCAGCACATTCACTTCATTGCCTGTGTCTATTTTAATAGCCTGGAATGTAATTCCCTTTGCCCAATATTCTTTTTCACTATGGGTTTTTCCGCCCCTCGGGGTGGATTTATGCTTCTAGCTGAATGATTACTCAGTGAATCTTCGCCAAGGGATGTTCTGTTCCAAGAATGACACATCTCTTTGGGGATGGCTGTCTACCTAACAAGGGTGGGTGGGAGGTCAGGGGAAGCCCCTACCCAGGATAAAATAGTTTCTTTGTGTGCTTGGAGAAAAACACTCAGATGATGAACAGCCTGACTTGGGGGCTGTGAGTGGGTGAACCACTCCAGTGAAGTCGTTCTCAACGCTCCCTCATAAGAAGAGATTATGAATTTAATGAGCAGAAGAATTCTGACAAGTCTTAAAGCCAAAGGCAATTAACAAAGGCTGAATTCCTTGCAGCTATGAAATGATTCAATCTTAATGAAATTATACATCCATATATCTTTATATTTAAGACTGTATTGCTTTCTTTTATTTTCATATACAGGTATTTCTTACTATGCACGTTCCTCCACCCCCAGGCCCCGGAGGTGCTACATGAAAGAAAAGTGCTGTGGTCCAATCTGATTGGAAATGCTGCAGGCCAGAGCCCCCTCCCTCATTGCTATGAAGTAGCTCAGTCTTTAGAAACTGCCTTCCCTCAACCCTATATCTGTTCAACGTGGTGACTGATTACACTGGGCCATTGTAAGTCAATAGCAAAATATCTTCATGTGACTGAAAAAAAAGTTAACTTTTGAGGTTTTCATTTCATAACTATATTATTATACCAACTCTGGCCTAGATGCCCCAGCTCAGCCTTTTTCTTGCTTTATTCCACATTACTGCCAGACCGACCTTTCTAAGTCCAACAATAAGTGATCACTCTCCTTAATCAAACAAGGGGTGGTATCCCAGGGTAAATCTTTTCTGAATCACTTCATTTCAAAGATCTTCCAGAATTCCCATCTATCCAACCTTATTTTCCTCCATTCTCCTAATCCCTGACATTGCCCACTAGTGTTCTTAAAATCTCATAATTTCCTAGGTCCTCCTTGTTCTGTTCTGACTGCCTGAAATATTCAACTTTTGCCCTTGAGCCATTTGAACTAATCAGTAATTCTTTAAGTTCCAATTTATTTCTTATCTCCCTTGAAGCATTTACTAAATGTGCACATATTCATGAATGTAATTGTTCTCTAGATGCTTTCAAGATTTCTAAGTTATATTAATGGTGATTATATTTTCTAATCTAAAAAATTAAAATGTTCAGTCTGATGAAATGGCACCTATGAAAGAATGAAATAAAATGTTAAAGATCATTATAATTCTGAAATATATGAGATATCCTGGAATACCTGAGATAGTTTCAAATATATACAACATGTTCTCATGTGACACAATTTAGCCAATAATTATTTACCCCCATAAGATGTTCATATTGTTAATTCTCAACAGCATTTTAGGTCATTAGATGCCATGACACATATGTTTTAGTTCTTCTGACTTCCCCTTGCATATAGTACATGTATAAGATTCCCCAAATCTTTTTTAGTATAAAAAGGAAAACAAAATAAATGTAAACACTTTCCAAAAAATGTATTGATCATTTTATACTGCAGAGTTGAGATGGGAGCTAGACAGTTTCTGCTTAGGTTAATTTTTTGATAATTTCTCCATTTCCACACTCTATCTTATCATTAACCCTTTTCTGATTTATAAATGCCATCCATTAGGAAGAGAAACAGCATGTCCTGTGCAATTCAAGAGTCCACTTAAATAGAACTTTCCCTTAAATAATAATACAGGATGAGGTAAAGAAATAGAGCCCTCATCCCTGTCTGGCTCCACACATGGCTATATTGTTCCTATACATTCACAATATTGCTCTGAAGGTGTAAGCCATGACTCTTGCCTAGAAAATTCAGTATTGTGTAATGTGTGACTGAGCCCCTGACAAATACTCCAGATTCAGGGTTAGATCAGTACTCTGTGGATCATGAAATGACAGCCACATTCTGTCCATATTTCCATTGTAAACTTGTTAGTAAATTAACTCTTAATAATAATTACAAGATTCCAGTAGACTGGCATAGCATAATGGCAGACCCTAGATTTTCCCAATTGCCTTACACATTCAGAAACATTTTAAAACTGGAACAGACTTGTCTGATTGTCTCTATAAATCCCACATTTCCCATCAAAGACCAGAATATATAGAACTTGAGTAACCTCGCCAGGACCAAATAAACAAACAAAAATCCCACAAAAACAAAACAAACAAAACTCTGGAGCTTATAGCAGGCCAAAACCTACATGTGTGTTAAGATTAGAAATGAGCAAAATATTCACTAAAATAGAAGAAGGTCCTTAGCCCTACTGCATACAGTCTTACATGAAAGAATACTTATTATTATTATTGTTGGGATGTCCATATGATCCTTGTATGCTACAGTGACCATAAAGCCTTTACTCTTAAAATGTTTCTTCAATGGTTTCTAAGATTTTGGAGGCATGCATGCAGAACTGGAAGTGAGGGAAGAACAGGAAAGCCACCAGCCTAGTCTCAGCAGTCGTCTATAATATAACAATCAGCAGAATACTAGAGGGCAAAGCCATGTTGATCTCTTACCCTGGTGAGAAGTAAAAGACCACTTAGCTGGTCTTCCAAACTTGTAGAAATGTGGAGAAGCCAATATGATTTAAAATGTCATCTATTTGTATCCATCCATCACTAAATCCAGTAATATAAAAAAATATAATCAGAAAAATAATGTACTATGTTTTGTTTTTGTTTTTTTTTTCCTGAACAGAGAATCTTTATACTTTGGGTCACAACAGAATTTTATCTTCCAAGTCAGGCCAATTTTAAAAGGGGAAGGGGTCTTTGTTAATACTCTCTGGAAGAACACATGTAAATTGGGACATAATGCTAAACTGGGATTCAGAATGTATCCTAAAAGGTTAACATTTAGATGGTGCTTTAAAGGATGCATTATAATAAGAGATGCAAAATGAAACAACAAACAGATCCCCGAAAGTGCATATCAGTCTCGGATATTAAAAAATGACCCCTTATCTTTGAATCTCAAAATAGTCAAAATTTTCAAAATGCTTCTTGTTGGGAAGCAAAGTTGAGAAGGGCAGTAGTCCTGGGACACAGGCCAGGTGCCCACAAAGCAGAGCTGCAGTGTTCCTCACCAATGGGCTGGAGGAGGACCCCAACTTTGACTCCTCGAGGACCTTCTTTTCCTCCTCACTGGCGATTAGTCATGCTGTGGTGTTTAAAACTGAAACGTTCATTTTAAATACTACAAAAATGTGGCACAGAGCGCAGGCAAGGCATCTGTTCCAGCAAAATGTTATGTTTTGATCATTTTCAAAAATGATTTTTCTGTTTTTAAAGAAAGTGTGTGGACATGGAGATGAGTCAGTCAATCTGAGGGGTACTGTATGCTGGGTTATTTTGAAAGCTGTAAAATTTAAAAATACATGGAAAGAAAATAATTTTCCTTAAATATTATTTCAATTTTATTCTTTGACTTAGTATTTTTTTTTCTTTTTTAATCTTTCCATAGCATCACATTCTTTGCCAGGAGGAAAAAAAAGTCATCTTGAAGGCAGCTATAGAACCATCATCATATGGAAACCTAGATGCAGGCCTACAAAAATGGTTCTACTCATATTTGTAGCTCTAGGTGATCTTTACTGAAAAGATGGTGATAGAAAGCAAAGGTAATTTACTTAGGTATATAATTGCATTTCTTTTTAAAACACTTCCTGATTATGTAAATTTTACCCCAAAATTAATCTATACCTTGACTAGAGCTTCTACCACTTTAATACTAGCCCTAGTATTACTCAAGCGAAATTGTATAGAAATTGCATTGTAATCTCAATATTTTCTATCCTGACCTTCATGCCCCTTAATTTTCTAAATGAAATGCATTTAGTATATTAACATTGATAGCCTGAAAAATGTAGGCTATTCCTCAGAATATTTGGAAACTCCAACATAGTACACTGTAAAACAGAATTTCAATATGCTTTCTCTTCCTTTCCTATCTTTTTCTTAGTCTTGCAGTGATTCTATTCCTCAGAGCCTCAAAAGTCAACTGTAGTGTGCTGTCTGTGAATATTCATATGTAGTTTGGTCTCATTTGTACAGTTTGAGTCCCACAGAGAGAGGAACATACAAGTTCTAGTAGAGAAGGAACACACTGACTTGTGTTTTTCCCAAAGAAAATCATGTTACTTTCTGTGCCACTTCTTTATCTGGAGAACTGGAGAGAAATGGCAACTATCTACCTTCTGATAGATTATTGAATTCTGAGATGTCAGAAATCATTTGCATTTGTAAAGCACCTAGCTGGAGTTCACAATACAAGTATATCAATTGAAATAAATCAGAACAGCTACCTAACCATTTTTATCTTGATCTGTTCATTTTGGCCACGTAAAGCAGAACAATCAATTGGTCCAACCATTCTGAGATACAAAGTGGCTGTTAAGAAAGCCAAAACACCAGATTGGCTGCTTTTTTTAATTGGTGTTTTTCACGATATGAAAATATTGGGTGAAAATGAAAAAACTGAGTCAAAGATCCAGATGTTTGATCCTCCCATTGCCAAATAGCCACACATTTTGTAGCATTCAGATTTGCAACTGAATTTCTCAGCTTTCACCAGAAAGCCTGTCATCATATAGATATAGCCTTCTAAGGAGCTATAAACATGAAACTGATATGGTCCCAAGAAAAGAATCTCTTTTACCCAAGATAACAGTTGCTTGTGCATCTGCTGTTTTCTCCTCACTAGGCAGCTTCCTGGACAGGAAGGGCACAGGATCCATTGTTCAAAATCCTATAGCGTTCTTTTCTTTATTTAGGCCTGAATCTGCTTAGAAAGGAGAATACCTGTGTAAGCCAATTAGTAAGGACCATGACAAGAAGAGCTTCTTTTATAAATTGGTCCATTTAGTAATTCAGATATAGATGCAGGAGCTGTCATGGCAGCATCAGGAGGGGCATGAACTGGACCCATATTTTCTGGATTGATTTGTCTTATTATGTCCTAACTAGGGCTTCTATTAGACAGCAAAATTATATACATCAAGCCATTCTACCTGTTTAAATTCAGTCTGCTAACAACACTTACATCAAAGGAGCTTAGCAAAACTAAATAATAGTAGCCTTAAAGGTGTGTGTCGAGGAAGGTGGGGTGGAAAAGGTTACAAGTTAAATGTACCTATTTTTAATGGCTGACATTTGTTTGCATTGCTTCTTCTGTATCCGGGCACATATTAATTCAAAGCCACAACCACAGTATGCATTATCTGCAATTTTTCTTTTTTTTCCTACTTGGATTCACTCCTCTTGAAATATCACATTTTAATTATGTGCATAGCAATGACTTCATTGCTTCTTAACTCAGCAGCAGCCAACTCATTTTCCCCTGATGGTATGATGACCTGTCCTTGTGGGAGAAACCCATCTGTTTATATTCTTTAAGCTGTATCTATACAAGAAACAGGTTTTGTATGTTTTGAAACCATCTTTCCTCATTTCACTACTCACTGCTTGCCTAGAAAGGAGAAACTAAGAAAATATGAGGAAATTACTGGGTTCAATAAGTATTTCTAGCAAAACCAATAAACCATGAACATACTTGACATAAAGTACATGGCCTGAAAATTATTGAAGATCATGGATTTCAAATCATTTAAACATTTGATCTCAGTGTCAAATATAAGCATAAATCACTTAACATAGGCTCCGGAACATGGCATAAAAAATAATAGTTATATTTTTCACTGGGATTATATTGAATATATGGAAGGACTGGGAGATAAAATATTTGTCTCTTGGTAATGTGCAAATGCTAATGAAAACTCTTTTAGCAGCCTGCTTGTCTATCTGATGCTAATAATAGGTCTATAAAGGAAAATGATTCTACCTGTCTGGCATAAATTCCTGGCTTGACAGTAAACATTGGTTGAGATGTACTTAATAGAGTATCTTAAAAAGAAATTTTGTACTGTCAACTTTTACAAGTAATTGGGGAAGATTGTTATAACCTGTCACAAGAAATGTTTCCATGAGAAGGCTTTTTTCCAGGAAGAATGCAATGTTCATGTGTAGAGATTTTGGCCCCTCTATATAGCTTCTAGATTCTACCATGAGTAGAATGGTCTTTGGTAATGATGGTTTGGTCCATAGTCAGTTAGAGGGATTGCATATAAATGAGATAATATCTCAGATTTTATCCAGACCAAATTTAATTTCAATCCTGGAACACAGCTGGTAAAAGCTTAGAAAAGTTTTCTCAATCCATAGGAAAGGTAGATCTTCAAGGGAAATAATGAATTCCTTTGCACATAGTCACTTATTAAAGAGCTAGGTTAAGACCCATGAGGATATCAAGCATTGTCTAGTCTACCTGTGGTTGTTTAGTCAGTAAGTCATCTCCAACTCATTGCGACCCCATGGACAGTAGCCTGATAGGCTTCTCTGTCCATGGGATTCGCCAGGCAAGAATACTAAAGTGGGTTGCCATTTCCTTCTTCAAGGGATCTTCCCAACCTGGGAATTGAACCTGGGTCTCCTGCATTGCAGGCAGATTCTTTACCGACTGAGCTACACAGGAAGCCCTGAGGGTCTAGTCCAAGCAATGTCAAATTTAGCCCAGCTCCAGAAGCCCATAATACTCAAGTACAGGCTTAAACATGCCCTGTCCTGGAATTAAAGCAAACTTAAATTGCCAGGATAGCCTTAGATCCTTCCTCCTGAACAGTTAGGAGCTGGAGATAGCTTATTAATGTCTTGAGCTTATGGTTCAAGAGTCTGGGGATAAACAGGCTGTCGGTACTAGTGAGAGTGGACTGCTTCAGCGTTACTTCCTAGTCCCACCACGGGATGCAGACTGCATAGGGCTTCTGCCCAGGTCACAAGTTTTCCCATCAATTCCTTCACATTCCCTTCCAATTTTTTTTTCTCTAGTTCAGAGAGATCTGAGCTTGGCTGTGGACCCCAGCCATATTACAGAGCATATCACCATTACTTGGATAAAGAAGGAAAAACATAGAAAACATACTAGGAACTAAGAAGGCAGAAAAAGCACTTTAGGTTGGAAAATGTTCCCAAAGGGAAAACAATATGTGTTGGGTTTAAAGGTAGACAACAGCTGAAAAAGACATTCTATGAAGGCAAATGATGAAAGAGAAAGGCAAATCTGAATTGCAGGGAATAGACTGGAAGTGAATAATTACACAGCTAGAGTTAGGGAAGTGGCTCTGCTGCCATCACATTGATCTAATGGAGATAGGGGAGGAGCAAGACCTTGGCACCTCTAATATTGCCTCCAGCAGCCTCATGAGGTTCGCTGGAAAGGGACACGATTTTTACTAAACAATTACTCCTTTTCAGGAAATCTTCTAGACAGATGTCTGTAATATGCCCCATATCCTGCTGACATATATTTCATTATTTTTGTAATGAAATTAGTATTTCATCATCATCATTATTATTGACCAATAATTGAAAAGTGAAAATGTGTCACTCAGTTGTGTCTGCCTTTGCAACTGCATGGACTGTATGTCGCCCACCAGGCTCCTCTGTCCATGGAATTCCCCAAGCAAGAACACTGAGGTAGGTTGCCATTCCCTTCTCCAGGGACCCAACTATTATTGTTAGCTAATTATTAATCTGTTGTCTCTCAGATTCAAATCCATCTTTAGTTGTCAGCTTTATGTTCAGGGCCTGGGACCCTGAAATTACATTTCTGTCCATCAGTGGATTCCATATGAGGCCCTGCTGATAGAGGAAGCTAGAGTAGGAAAGCAAGTCTGGTGGACTTGTTTTTCCCTGTCTGTGAGTGTCACTGGAGCAGGGCTTCTTCCCTCCAGTAGTATAGTGCACTCAAGCAACAGCTGAATCTCAGTTCAGTTCAGTTCAATCGCTCAGTCATGTCCGACTCTTTGCAACTCCATGAGCAGCAGCACGCCAGGCCTCCCTGTCCACCACCAACTACCAGAGTTCACCCAAACTCATGTCCATTGAGTCCGTGATGCCATCCAACCATCTCATCCTCTGTCGTCCCCTTCTCCTCCTGCCTTCAATCTTTCCCAGCATCAGGGTCTTTTCAAATGAGTCAGCTCTTCGCATCAGGTGGCCAAAGTATTGGAGTTTCAGCTCCAACATCGGTCCTTCCAATGAACCCCAGCACCGATCTCCTTTAGGATGGACTGGTTGGATCTCCTTGCAGCCCAAGGGACTCTCAAGAGCCTTCTCCAACACCACAGTTCAAAAGCATCAATTCTTCAGCGCTCAGCTTTCTTTATAGCAGCTGAATCTAGTTGGCAGTTTTTCCTACACTGACAGAATGGGTCTCAGGAAGCCCCCTCAGAGGCACCAGCACTTGTGGAGTGACGCCTTCTCATAGGCCTGTTTCCTGGCTCTAACTAGGCTGTTCCTCCAAGCTGGGAAGTGTTAGCAGTCCTCTCTTCCCTTGCTTCCCCCATGGTTGTGGGTGGTGGCTCTTTGCTGCAGTGGCCACCTCCATGATACCTTAGAATTCTTTTACCCTTCTAGTTCTTCCACACATAACTAACAACACTTTATACTGGAATCTCTCCATTAAAATAATTGGGATGGCTTCTATCTCCTGACTGAACCTAAGGCTCACATAGATTAGCTAATCTATTTGACTTTTTAAACTTTCCACAGCTAACTTGGAACTTGTACACTAGTTTATCTGAAGAAACCTTTTATTCTTTTAGCTCTTATCATGATAGCTTTCAGTTAGATACTTGCAGAGACAGAATTATTATTATTTTTTTTACTAAGTATAACTCACTTGAATTAGTAGCAACTACCATGGTTTTGGGTGATAGAAATCCAAATAGAACTAGTTTAGGCCAAAGCAAGAATTCCTTGACTCACACCCACACACGGGGAAAAGCAGAGGATTCAGTTGGCTTCAGAACCAGGCTTCAGATGTACTATGCTTGGGATGAGGAAGTCTCGCGATCACTGCCCTGACCCCCAGCATGGTGTACACACATGGCCACACCTCTGCTTCCTATTTGTTTTTCTCAGATTGAAGGCAATCCACCTGCTGATTTATATGTTCCAATTTCAGCATCAGAGAGTTAAAACTTGCTTTTTCTCTCTCTTATCTCATGCTCAAAAGTTCCAGGAGAGGGCTTTATTGGTATGATATGGATTGGGAGTCCATACCTGTGCAGGAAAGCTGAGGGTGACAAGAATATTATTCCAGCTAGGATTGTATGCGTTCTCCTGCAACAATAAACAGTGGGCAAGGGAGAAGGATTTATAAACCAAGGGATACTCCTGTTTACACCCCAAAGTTAAAGTGGAAGAAAGATTTCCCAGCAGAAGGATGCATACTAGCCTAGGCAAATGAAGCAATAGACATCCCACTCTTACAATAGACTTTACATTCACACTTGTGTGTCTACAGGGCATAATAGCTCATACTCCTATACTTTGTAGAAATATACAGTCAATCATTATTTTAAAAATTAGTCAATTGTTTTGGTAAATGGTAGTCCTATCCAGGTCTATCTCATTGCAGGCAGATTCTTGATCATCTGAGCCACCACGTAAATCCAGTCCTACAAATACTAGATTTTGAAATGTCTTCCTTTTAAAAATAATATTGCCATAAAGTCTCTCCTAATAGTCTAAATGTTAAAAGTAAAATTTATAACCATAAACTTCAACCTTCAATGATCTCTCAGTCAGTACTTCTGGGGCTACCTGTGGCATTCTTTAGGATGCAAAAAGTTCATTTTAAAACAAATTAAAAAATTTTAAGCACCATGTCCCAGGCTCTAATTTAGTTTTACAAACATTCTATTTAACCCCACAGTGACACCAAGAAGTGATCATTGTCATTCTTTTTTATAGGAGAAAACTAAGACTTGGTGAGATTAAACAGATTAGTCAAATTTATGAAATTATGAAGTGGTAGATTCAGGATTACAACATGAATCTAAATGAATCATACTCCCCTTTTCTATTCACTATGTTTGGAATTTTCAGTTGAGCTCTATGGAGTATTGGGTTTGGCAGAGCCCACTTGGGGCCACTCCATGCCCTAGTCAGCTTGTTTCATGCATCTGACTCCACCTTCTTCCCTCCTGTACATTAGATGGAAGCTGTCTGCATACTGCGCTCCTTCCAGGCTTCTCAAAGCTCTCTTGAGAATAAATTACTTCAAAACAACTTAACATTGGCAGCATCTTTAGCCTCTATTCGTGAGATGCCAGGAGCATTCCCTTCCCCACAGGCAACAATCAGATATGTCTGTAGATATTAGCAAATGTCCCCTGGATGACAAAATCACCCCTAGTAGAGAACTACTGTTTGTTTGTTTTTTAACTTTTTATTTTATATTGAAGTGGGTTTCCCTGGTGGCTCAGATGGTAAAAAAAAAAAAAAAAACCCATCTGCAATTCAGGAGACCTGCGTTAGACCTCTGGGTTGGGAAGATCTCCTCCAGTATTCTTGCCTAAAGAATTCCATGGACAGAGAAGCTTGGCGGGTTACAGTCCATGGAATCACAAAGAGTTAGACACTACTGAAGCGACTTAGCACACAGGCATAGCTGATTAACAATGTTGAGCTAGTTTCAGGTGGACAGCGGAGGGACTCAGCCATATATATACAAGTATCCATTCTCCTCGAAGCTCCCCTCCCATCCAAACTGCCATATAACATTGAGCAGAGTTCCCTGTGCTATACGGTAGGTCCTGTTGGTTATCCATTTTAAACACAGCAGTGTGTACATGTTGATCTTCAACTCCCTAACTAACACTTCCCCCAGTCCTTCCCCACCAGCAACCACAAGTTCAGAGAATGATATACCTCATTGGGACAGAGGCCAAAGATGCTGTTAATGAGTTCTAAAGATTTTTTTTTTTAATGAATTTTACAAAATGGAAATGTGGTTTTACAACATGCTGTGACCTGTACCAAAATGCACTTAAGTACAAGATGATGCTAAACGCTGGTGCATTTATTGCAACTTTTATCTGGGACAATACATTTTCAAGGTTAAATGAACTTTGACATATGAAGAGGAGTCCTTCCAGTAGAGAATGGAAAAGGGGAAACCTTGCAACACTGGGAATTGTAATGGCAGAGGCATTCAGTTCAGTCGCTCAGTCGTGCCCGACTCTTTGTGACCCCATGAATTGCAGCACGCCAGGCCTCCCTGTCCATCACCAACTCCCGGAGTTCACTCAAACTCACGTCCATCGAGTCAGTGATGTCATCCAGCCATCTCATCCTCTGTCGTCCCCTTCTCCTCCTGCCCCCAATCCCTCCCAGCATCAGAGTCTTTTCCAGTGAGTCAACTCTTTGCATGAGGTGGCCAAAGTACTGGAGTTTCAGCTTCAGCATCAGTCCTTCCAAAGAACACCCAGGACTGATCTCCTTCAGAATGGACTGGTTGGATCTCCTTGCAGTCCAAGGGACTCTCAAGAGTCTTCTCCAACACCACAGTTCAAAAGCATCAATTCTTCAGTGCTCAGGTTTCTTCAAGTCCAACTCTCACATCCATATATGACCACAGGAAAAACCATAGCCTTGACTAGACGGACCTTAGTCGGCAAAGTAATGTCTCTGCTTTTCAATATGCTATCTAGGTTGGTCATAACTTTCCTTCCAAGGAGTAAGTGTCTTTTAATTTCATAGCTTCAATCACCATCTTCAGTGATTTTGGAGCCCCCCAGAAATAAAGTCTGACACTGTTTCCACTGTTTCCCTATCTATTTGCCATGAAGTGATGGGACCAGATGACATGATCTTCGTTTTCTGAATGTGGAGCTTTAAGCCAACTTTTTCACTCTCCTCTTTCACTTTCATCAAGAGGCTTTTTAGTTCCTCTTCACTTTCTGCCATAAGGGTGGTGTCATTTGCATATCTGAGGCTGTTGGTATTTCTTCCAGCAATCTTGATTCCAGCTTGTGCTTCTTCCAGTCCAGTGTTTCTCATGATGTACTCTGCATATAAGTTAAATAAGTCGGGTGACAATATACAGCCTTGACATACTCCTTTTCCTATTTGGAACCAGTCTGTTGTTCCATGTCCAGCTCTAACTGTTGCCTCCTGACCTGCATATAGGTTTCTCAAGAGGCAGGTCAGGTGGTCTGGTATTCCCATCTCTTTCAGAAGTTTCCACGGTTTATTGTGATCCACACAGTCAAAGGCTTTGGCATAGTCAATAAAGCAGAAATGGATGTTTTTCTGGAACTCTCTTGCTTTTTTCATAATCCAGTGGATATTGGCAATTTGATCTCTGGTTCCTCTGCCTTTTCTAAAACCAGCTTGAACATCAGGAAGTTCATGGTTCATGTATTGCTGAAGCCTGGCTTAGAGAATTTTGAGCATTACTTTACTAGCGTGTGAGGTGAGTGCAATTGTGCGGTAGTTGGAGGATTCTTTGGCATTGCCTTTCTTTGGGATTGGAATGAAAACTGGCCTTTCCCAGTCCTGTGCCCACTGCTGAGTTTTCCAAATTTGCTGACATATTGAGTGCAGCACTTTCACAGCATCATCTTTCAGGATTTGAAATAACTCAACTGGAATTTCATCACCTCCACTAACTTTGTTCGTAGTGATGCTTTCTAAGGCCCACTTGACTTCACATTCCAGGATGTCTGGCTCTAGGTGAGTGATCATACCATCAATAGATGAGCTTAATGATCTAAAGAGTGGCCCTATTTGCAGGATTAAGGAATGAAGAACAGGAAGGGCATGAGGTTCTGAAAGCTGAGTTAAACTCAGGTTGCAAACATAAGTGAATAGATTAGTGAAATAGTGTTATAAAATAGTTGGAACTATGACAACAGACAGGAAGTGTAGCAACTTTCTAATATTTGTTAGAAATTTCTTTCTAATAATTCTGAAATGAAATTGAATTGAGATTCAGTCATTAGGACTTCAGTTTTGATTGGATAGCTCAAGCATCAAAGAAAGTTCTTTGTTTCAGAGCTTGGCTAATTGAGTTTTGATGATGGCATTGCTTTGTCTCACCCTCATCCCTCTACCCCCTCTGTCACTGCCAGGCTTCTCAGCTGTATCCCCTTCACCATCTCCCACTCAACCTGCCCTACCGCTGACCTATATCTCCCTCCAGCCTGTATTCCTCCACATTTTCACTGAAATTTCTCTTGCTGATACAACAGGAGACCTGGATGATGTCAAGTTTCATGTCAAGAGATGTCTTGGCAGCACTGGATGCTACTGATCCCTCTTTTGTGAAACACTTCCTTCTCTTGGTTTTTGTAACACAATCCGCTTTCTTTTTTCCTCTATCACCCACCCTTCTTACTCATCATTATATAACAAATATTTATTGAGTCTATACTGTACATTATATTCCAAGAGCTGGGATATAGTTGTAAACAAAACCGACAAAACACTCCAACCTTATGAGCTTGTATTTCAGTGTGGGGAGGCAAGTGATAAAATAGACACAAAAATATGCAGTTTATTAGATAAGGATAATGTAAAGAAGAAAAAAACTAGGAAGAGGTATTAAGGGGTTCAACTTTGAGAAAGGAGATTAGGGAAGATCTCACTGAGGTGAGGTCACCTGACTGAGGTGACATCTGAGCAAAAAAGTTGAAGGAGGGGCCACACGAGTGAATGGTGGAAGACCATTCAAGCCAAGGGAATAGCCAGAGCAGATGCCCAACGTCAGGAACATTCCACTTGTTTGAGGACCAACAAAGAGAAGAAGCCGAAGCTGAAGCTCCAATACTTTAGCCATCTGATGCAAAGAACTGACTCATTAGAAAAGACCCTGATGCTGGGAAAGATTAAAGGTTGGAGGAGAAGGGGATGACAGAGGATGAGATGGATGTATGGCATCACCGACTTTGGACATAAGTTTGAGCAAGTTCTGGGAGCTGGTGATGGACAAGGAAGCCTGGCGTGCTGCAGCTTATGGGGTCGCAAAGAATTGGACATGACTGAGTGACTGAATGAACTGAAAGAGGAGAAGGCTGAGAAGGTAAAATCGGAGATGCAGACTAGCTGGTGAGAAGAAACATTGCTTAGGGACTTGGTAGACTTTTTGTTAGGAGTTTGGCTTTGTATTCTGAGATAGAAATCTGGATAAGTTTGAGCAAATTGACAAGATTCAACTTGTTTGACAGAATCACTCTGGGTTTTGAATTAAGAAGAGTACCTGGGGACAAGGATAGAAGCAAGGAGGTGGATATCATTCAGTCTTTGAACCAGGGTGATCATTGCAGTTGTGCTAAGAAGCATCTGGATTCTGAAAATACCTAGAGGTACAGATGCTGTTATTTTCTTGAGGGGTTAGATGTGGCTGTGAAAAAGAGAGAGAGAAAAAGAAGTTAAGGATGATTCCAAGCTTTTTGAACTGTACAAAAGCAGGATTGAGTTGTATTAACTGAAACGGGAAAGATTACAAAACAAGTTTGGAGAGGATATTCAGAGCTTTGGTTGTAGGATATTCAGTTACCAATGTAACTGAATATTTGTGTTTAGCAAGATTTTCAAACTAGAGAGGTATATTTGAGAGAAGCTGGGTACACAGGTGGATTTGAAAGTGATAATATTGGATGAGATCACCAAGAAAATGGGTTTTGATGGGGAAGAAAATGAGTCTGAGCCCTGGGGCCCTCCAAAGTGAAGTGGTTTGGTTGATGAAGGAAACAATATGGGACACTGAGAACTGACAGTGAGGCAGGAAGAACACTAGATGTGCACTGAAAGCCAAATAAGATGCATGCATTAAGCCGGCAGTGAAATCCTGTGTCTACTGTGGCTGATAGGGAGGATGGCTACAGGTCATGGTTTTCCCAGCACTCTCTTCTATCACACCTGTTGTTTTAGCATAATTATTAACAGTACTACCTTTCATTTTCATAATTGAAGTGGTCAACCAACCGGTAGGTCAAGTAATGTCAACTGAGGATTGACTCATCTTAAGAAATGTAAAAGTGATTAAGGATTTTGACATACTCGGTTGTGGTGGAGATCCTAAGGGTCACGGCCTGGGCAGAGAGAGCTCAGGATAGAATATGAGTATAGGAATAGGAGGTAGTGAGTACAGACAACAGAATAAAGAAGTTCTGCTAATAAAAGGGATCAGAAAAGTCGATGGTGGCTAGAAGGCATTTTACTGTCAAGAGTGGGAGGAGTTTTTTATTTGTTTTGGTAAGAGGGGGCTCTCCATCTCTTTTCCTAGTCCTCCTCTTTTCTCTGTCCTCCAAATGATGGACTTCATAGAGGTTAGTCCAAGCCATCTTTTTATTTTAAATTCTCTTCCTTGGTGACCTATTGATTTTCATAGCTGTAAATACAACCTAAATGTTAACAACTTCCAAACCAAAAGCTCTGGTTTCTTCTCTTTTGCTCAGATATATAAATTCAACTTCCTGATTTAGATGGCTTCTTGAATATACGTCTAATGGGTATCTTACACTTGATCCCTCCTAAAGTGAATTTTTTATACTCTTCCTCACCAAATCTACATTTGTATACATCTACCTCATCTTGCACATGGTACCAGTTGCTCATGCCAAAAACCTAGTGATTATTCTTGACATTTATTTCCCTACTTATCTCTCTACTCCTTGTTATTGCTATTGTTCAGTCACTAAGTCATGTTTAACTCTTTGTGACCCCATGAACTGCAGCATGTCAGGCTTCCTTGTCCTTTATTATCTCCCTGAGTTTGCTCAAACTCATGTCCACTGAGTTAGTGAGGCCATCAAACTATCTCATCCTCTGTCACCCCCTTCTCCTCCTGCCCTCAATCTTTTCCAGAATCGGGGTCTTTTCCAATGAGTTGGCTCTTCATATCATGGTGGCCAAAGTATTGGAGCTTCACCTTCAGCATCAGTCCTTCCAATGAATATTCAGGATTGATTTCCTTTAGGATTGACTGGTTTGATCTCCTTGCCATCCAATGGACTCTCAAGAGTCTTCTCCAGTACCCATTACTCTTCACTAAGTCATGTCAACTTTACCTTAATATAAAAATAGCATATTATACCATTCCTGAGCCTATTTTTATGCAGAGTCACTCTTTATCTTTTGTCTTCTCTATTCTATAACAAAGGGGATTTATCCCTGAAAATTATGTTTACAGATCCCCATGACAGATGACTTCTGTGTTCCTTAAGTGAAGGACACTAACAGGATCATGGAGAATAGGAGTAAAGAGGAGAAAAGAGTATTTCTTTCTCCACCCCATGATAGGTGGCATCTATGCAATGGCTCCAGCTTTCAGGCAGGTAACTCTAGCCCAGGAGCTCCAGTGGTACCATTTTCTCTCCTAGTTCCTCCAGCTGAGAAGGATGAAAGTATCTGTTGTTTAAGTTCAAGGATGTTTCACTCTCCTCTATTGGTTTAGCTCTTCCATTGCCTGAAGAGCAACTCCAGAGATTATATTTCTTTTAGTTTTCCTCTATGCTAAATAGGATGCTTTCTAGTTGCCTTTTCTAATTGGAGCCTCAGAAATACTCATACTCACCCACTTTTCTCTTCTTCAAAAACAACTATTTTCTAAGCCATCATTATCTCTTCCCTAGACCACTGCCCTCTAACTGGTATTCTCCACTTCTAATCTTTTCTTCCTCTGATCCATTTACACAGTTGTCAGAATGATCTTTAAAAAACTTAGTATCTCCTTTAATGGTTTTCAATTCCATGGAGAATAATAGACTATCTCCTTAAGCTGCCTACAAGTCCATGCCTACTTTGGTTCTCACTATTTCTCCAACATCATCTCACTCGTTTCCATCACACACCCTTCTCCCTCCACCTCCTACAACCTTACCCTTTTTATGAAACTCCTACTCACATATCATGTAAAACTGGTCCTCTCCCTCTACCCTGTTATTTTCTTTTTTGGTTTTCTGGTCTTTGCCTTCCTCTGATATATCCTGATTTACAATTATGTATTTACTTACATATTTACTCTTTTTCCCTCTTCAATGAAAGCTTCAAGAAGTCACAAAACAGGATTGTAGTGTTCTTCATTATTTAACCAGTGCCAGGCACAGTGGTTGACCTGTAGAATGTGTTCTTAGAGTTTGTGTTTGAATATATGAATAGTAATTATTCACACTGGAGCTTCCCTGGTGGGTCAATGGTAAAGAATCTGCCTTCCGGTGCCTGCCAGTGCAGGAGACTTGGGTTCTATCCTTGAGTCAGGAGGATCCCCTGGAGAAGGAAATGACAACCTACTCTATTATTCTTGAATTGAAAATCCCATGGGCAGAGGAGCCTGGTGGACTACAGTCCATTAGGTCTATGAGAGTTGGACACAACTTAGTGACTCAACACCATCACCGCTGGTTATTCACATTAGCATTGTCTTCACTCTCTGGTTATAGTGGTCTTCCTCTGAAGCATAACTAATAGCAAAATGAGCTGTGATTTATATTCAGAGTCAGTAATGGATCAAGTCCCACTCTACAAGGTATTTATTGGCTGTGTGCTTGAAGGGAAACTAAAGAAACTGTGGTTTGGGGAACCAGAACTTAAACACTCACTAATCCTTTCTCTGCCTATCTTCTCCTACTCTCTGCTAAGTAAGCTTACCAGTTTATATTTCCAACTCTTCCAAATATGCTGCAATATGAAAGGAAAATCCAAGGCTCTCAGAATGACATGTAAGGCCACTATGGCCCTGCTTCCTTATTCTTGGATGACCTCTTCCAGCTCCCACAGCCTGTTCTCAGGCAGTACCTCTGTCTCAGAAATACCACTGTTTCACACACCAGTGGGGTCTTCCAGCCCTTCAATCCATGCCATTGCCTCGTCACTCCCTTTGCTCAGAGTGTTCTCTTCTCCTTGTCACCGGAGACACCCTGGTCAATTTCATGAGCCAGGACAAGGAGCTCCTCTACTGTTGAGCTTCCTTCACCTGCCGAGTCACTTCTCCCTCTGTGTTTCCTTAGCACTTGATGTTTCTCCTTAGGCACTTTATTGCATGATATTTCAATTTTCTTTTAAAGGTCTCACCTATGTAACAGACTCGGAGTAAGACCATGTCCAACACCCAGTGCAAGGTCAGAAACGTGCTTCACAAGCTTTGAACGGATGATAGGGATGAAGTTTGGTTTTTATACACTCATCATCTCAATTTTTTTTTTGCCACAGAGTCTTCTGTTTGTTTCCTCTTTCATATCAGTTCCCAAGTTGGTCTTCTTAGTGGGTTGTTCCCCTTTCCCAAAACTCTTCCCTTTGTAGCTTGAGCTCAGTCACCACCTACCCATCAGTTCCCCACGCCACCTGGCCTATTGACTCTGCCTCCTGTTCTCGCTCTGCCTTCCTCCCTGCTTGGTGGAAAATCTGGTCCCAGTGCCTCTACTTTCCAAAGCAGGGGAAGGAAGAGGCTGTGTCAGGGCTGTGATCTTGCTTCTGAGGGTGGAAAGGCACAGAATGGCCCTGCCACCCACTGCCCTCCCCGCACCTCATCTTCCTCAGGGGTAGGAGCAGTCCCAGGGCTTGATGAGCTAATCCATTCTGCCTCAACCAGGAGGGTACAGTGGGAGGAGACATTCTGCAAATCAAAGAAATAATCAGAGGCTCATTTGCATGCACTATTGATTTTGGTTCCAGGACTTGTTAATAATAGCAGAGAGTGAGACCTCATACCTGTTTACGCTGTGAAGCAACCTTTCTACCTTTTCCATTCCTGCAATATTAGGGAACAATTCTGGCATTTAACTAGTGAGAAGCTGCAAGGCCAAGTTCCTCTTTGTGGACTAATCATGATGAACTCTAACCTTTCTTAATGAAACAGCCTTTCGCTTCTTCAAAATCATTTATTTTAAGAAGGCGGACAAAAAGCAGTGGTACTTCTGTATATGTATTGCTCTGTTTCTGTGACTTGTACCAGAAATTGTTTGGTTTTCTTTCCCCAGTGTTCTTCCTCAGATGAAAGGACTAGGAGAAAGCCCTGCAACCCCACAAGTCCGCCCGTTTGTTGAAATCAGTTCAAGATCATCCAGGTCTGCAAAACTCGGCTGAAGCAGCTTGTTGCATAATTTACCAGAGAAAAGAGGGCCATCTGGAGAGCCAATCTGGAGAACTAAGCAAAGGCAGAGTCTTTTTTTTTTTTTTTCCCTCTTAAGTTCTCCTGATTGACTCCCTGCCTATATTAGGCCTCAGCAATCCTTGGCCTGTAGCCTGAAAGATGGTGGTCCAGGTCAAAAGTCTTGGCCTTCTGGCTTTGAACCCTAGCAATGAACAATCTGGCCCACAACTACTAGTAGCCCCCACCCACCATCGCTGTTCAAGGTTCTCAGTCAACTCCCACCAGTCTTAGCCCATGACACTGTGGGGGCCTGTGTCATTATGAAGGACAGCTGGTTTATGCATATGCAGAGGAGGCAGCTACCCACGAGGGATGTGGGAAAGCTCTACCAAATTAAAAAAATAATAATAATAAAATAAAAGGAAAGCATGAAAACTGCCTTAACCTCTAATCAAGGAGTAACTCATTTCTTCCACAGAGATTAAATTCTTTGTGTTAAAGCAATCTATTTCCTGTAAATCTAGAGCCTGAAATGATTCTATGGAACAGTTAACTTAATAGACTGTTATCAGAGGGTGATATCTTCTCAATAATTTGGTGATCTTTCTAGGAGTGCACGGTATTTGTATAGAACTGCCCCTCCATGGAGCCGGGGGACAAAGCTAGAGATCAGGGGCTCCATCAGCCAGCCCCTGACTATCTCCCTGAGGATTTCACCCTGCCCACTGCCCCTGGCAGCCCTGGTGGTAGGTGTTACCTATGTGCTAACTCCAGTTGGTCTCTAGTGATTTCCTTGAATATTTCACTGGGCAGGTTTCTGGGTTGGAAAGGAAAAAAAAAACACAGTTATTGATTCATGAGGTCTGCCTCAGGTGTGGGTTGAAAGGATGTGCCAGGAATTTTCCAGTGCTCTTTTCAACACTTTTCTCAGTCTGCATGTTCTAATATGATCATACATAGATATAGTCAATGTCCATAGTATAATTCAGCCAGTACACATAAAATATATTTGAATCTGACATGGACAAGCTATATAACTAGGCCTAATTTCTCATCTATAGGGTAGAAATAATATTTATTTAATTAGAGCTTTAAAGAATATACTATCTAAGAAGTACTTCATAAATCCTGCCACATGTTCAATTAAACATGTTTGTTTTCCTTTCCTTCCGTATGTGGTTCAAAATGTATAGATTTAAAAAAACCAATTTTGCAGGTCCAGCAGTGTAGAATTTCTTCCCTGTGTGCCTCAAGGGTCCTAAAGTTCAGACCTCAGGACTCAGTTTCTTGAATGGCAGTGCATCTTTGGCTTCCTTTCCTGCCAAAACCTTGAATTTGGCTGTGTGGGGTAGTGGAGGATTTGTGCAGTCTTGCATGAACCTCTACCATGCCTCTGCTGAACAATGTTCTAATTATGGCCTTTCAGTTTCAACTGCACCTGCCCATTTCGCTATCGGAAAGAAAAATCTCTCTTTTCTTCCTCGCTTCACTGTTATACTTTAGAACCATGATTGTTTGGCTGTAATAGATATTGACTGGAGAAGAACAAACCTCAAAGGGTTTGGATTAAGTTCTCTCTCTGATAAACATGATGGAGTTCAAATGCTCTAGGGAAACCTATTCAAACTATCTTGACTTTGGGAGCCCATGAAAACTAGAATAAAAATGCCTTTTTTGTCACTTTCTTTGCTTTGCTACTATCAGAGGAGACCAAATTGCAAGACTGTGTTACTCCAAGTCTTTAGCTGCAATAGTCTCATAATGTATTTTGAGATCCTAGGAAGACAATTTTTATGTACATGTAAAATACAAATAACAAACTGGTCTTTAGTGTATCAGGGATCCTTAACTTTTTTTCCTGAAACTCCTCTGGACTATCTAAATGACAGTCTGGTGACATTTATAATCCCGTTTTCTAAGTAAATATATTTTAGCTGCATAGGTTAAAACACATAGGATTAAAAAAAAAAATGGCAACCCACTCCAGTGTTCTTGCCTGGAGAATCCCAGGGATGGGGGAGCCTCGTGGGCTGCCATCTATGGGGTCACACAAAGTCGGACACGACTGAGGAGACTTAGCAGCAGCAGCAGCAACAGTACTAAAATATAATTTTCTCTGTGAACAGATTTGCTTCTCTTGGGATGCAAAAAGGTCTTTAAAAATAACATTTGTTGAGTTTTTATTATTAAAAATATCTATGTTCAGTTTTTAGTAAAGACATAAAATTTGGAAATTCTAATAAAAGTATTAAAAATTAAAAATCAGCTACAGCTTCAATTAAAAGAACTTTTTGAATATCGATTTATATCTGAGAGGTGGTTACATTACAAAAGAGAATTGCTTGCTCGTTTTAAACACAAAACATGGTAAAAGTACAGATGAAAAGTGAGCATAATCTTTGAGAATCTTCTAATCAATACTTAATCTTGGAGTTTTCCAGTTAAATGGGATACAGAAGTTCATCTAATCCTGGAGTATGGAATCTGGCCTGAGGATCAGATTCACCTGGGAAGATTTTTTTTTTTTTAATTTGGATTCTCAGGCTCTATCCTAGGCCTCCCAGCAGAGAATCTCCAGAGACAGGGCCAAGGAAACTGTACTTTTAAATGCTGCTTAGGGACATCTGATTATCAGCAAGAATGGGAAGCACTAATAACACAACAATCTCCACCCCCCCAGTGCAGCATGCTTTCTGATCAGATCTTTAAATGCTTCTTCTAAAGGATTTTTGGTTTGGAGATTCAGTTCTCATGCCCCAGTACAGACTTAAACTGGTAGCATCATGGTCTGTGACAGCTACCAAAAAACAGGTTAACACTTCAGGTTCTAAAATCATGCTTTCTACTGAGTTATGTCCTCATGGACAGCTCCCTTCTACCCCCTGTGCTCAAGTGCACAGCACAGGGGTGGGCTGGTCCTGGCACAGCCCTTGCTGGCCAGGGTGAGAGTGACATCTGAGGGGTGACTGGCGTGGGGAGCTGATACTTTGAGTGCCTCTCTGGATCTGGATTGTAGGCTTTTTCATCCTCTTGAAGTCTACATGCTGCGTTTTATTCATTAGCACCTACGAGGGACTAATTGCCATCAGGCATGTAGGTGGAATTCCTGGCAGGGAGCAAGAAATGGAATAGGTTTGATGACAACCAATGATCTGCCAAAGCCCTGTCAGAAGGAGAACAGAGTCTTGCTGTCACTCATCCACCCCTTTAAATTCAAATGAAGATGCTTCTGGGTGGGGAGGGGGAGGGGGTTGGCACCCATCCAACTTTGCATTGAAGATACTGTACATTTTTACTGTATATGCGAACGTCCCTGCTCCTGGTGGTGCTGTTTCTAAAATGAGAGAGAGAAAGAAAGAAAGAAAAAGAAAATGTGAGGTCTTCAGTCTGGCCAGTTGCACTTGCTGCTTTCTGTAATGTCAGTGGCCTGAGGTGACTCAGACATTCACCAATGGACTGATATCCAGTCTGCACACCTCCTGGAACTATCTGCCTAGTTTTCTGTGTACTATATACATACATAATAGTGTTCTTCATTTTCATGAGGAGGCTTTGCTCCAAAAAAAGACTATGAAATCTTGCATTACAGTATTGGGGCTGTCGTGGGCCACTCAGAGGTCATAGTCACAGAAATAGAACCAAGATCCCCTTGTAAGAAGAATTTCAAGCTCTCAGTAAAGCCGCACTGATCCAAACTGCAGTTTTTAGTAATTTCACGAAATCATAAACAACAGGCATGAGCTGCTGGGGTGTGGAACCACATCCCCCCAATGACAGTGGGTTATAGTAACAGTGGGTGGCAGTGCTCACATATTTAAATCAGATCAAGTGATCCCTGATAAATGCCACGCATGTTCTTAACTTTCCCAAGTAACAAACTGCAGCAGCTCAAGTCAAACTCAGCCTTTTCCGCAGGTTTAGCCCCACGTTGCCTTCTTCTTCTTGCAGTTCGTTCTCCTTCCTGCTATTTGTGTGGCTGGGAGGGAGCAGGCCGGTTCCAACCTCTGCAGTGCAGACCCGCTGCTATTCACTCAAGTCAAGGAATGACTCAGCCACCTCACAAGATTTCACTGAAGGAAAACTGCAGAATCTCTGGTCTCAAATGTTTAGCAGAATGCTAGGAAACTATCTGTCTTGGGTACATCTATGGGTGAAGAGAAGGAGTTCAATTAGACAACCCCATAAAAGTCTTTTGGAAACTAAGAAGTCAGTGATTGTTTAAAATTATGCCAGGTTATGACTAAATTCTATGTAACATTATGAAATTTTACAGCAAATGTGCCTTTAAGAATTTTATCTTATTAAATTACTTTGTATTTAATTTTGCTTTTCCATGCTTGGAATGACTACATTTTCTTAAAGTGAAGTGTTAGTCACTTCAGTCATGTCCAACTCTACGACCCCACGGACTGTAGTCCACCAAGTTCCTCTGTCCATGGAATTCTACAGGCAAGAATACTGGAATGAGTAGCCATTCTCTTCTCCAAAGGATCTTCCCGAGCCAGGGATTGAACCTAGGTCTCCTGCATTGCAGGCAGATTCTTTACCGTCTGACCACAAATGTTATGCCAGTGCCATTAGCAGCAGCATTAATTAGGAATTAAAACAGCATTAATTAGCTTTACTGAATTGTTCCCTGACTTTAGTCTGAGAGTCAGCAACAAAGGCTATGGTTTTTCCAGCGGTCATGAATGGATGTGAGAATTAGACCATAAAGAAAGCTGAGCACCGAAGAATTGATGCTTCTGAACTGTGGTGTTGGAGAAGACTCTTGAGAGTCCCTTGGACTGCAAGGAGATCCAATCAGTCCATCCTAAAGGAGATCAGTCCTGGGTGTTCACTGGAAGGACTGATGTTGAAGCTGAAGCTCCAATACTTTGGCCAACTAATGTGAAGAGCTGACTTATTTGAAAAGCCCCTGATGCTGGGAAAGATTGGGGGTGGGAGGAGAAGGGCACGACAGTGGATGAGATGGTTGGATGGCATCACTGACTCAATGGACATGGGTTTGAGTGAATTCCAGGAGTTGGTGATGGACAGGGAGGCCTGGCGTGCTGCGGTTCATGGGGTTGCAAATAGTTGGACATGACTGAGCGACTGAACTGTACTGAACTGAAAAAAGACACTGTATATTTCCCTTGGCTCTTCTGGATAACTGGTCCTTCATGGCTCAACATGATACCTTAAAGCATTCCTGCCTCAAACCAAAGGAACACACCAGTTACAGAGATGCCATGTGGGTACATGCTTCTAAGAGAATTGGTTAATAAGCCAGTTTATCCTTATGCTGTTGAATAATAATATTTTTAGTTAGTCCCAAAGTGGTATCCATGAGCTCTACGTTAATTATATTAATCGGTTGAAGTTTACATATTAGTATTTTCAAGAAATATCAGATGTCAGTAAGCCTCCTCTTAAAGCCATAGGGTTACTATAAATGGCTAAAGGATAAAGAGAAACTCAGGGTGTGAAGCTAGAAGAGGGGAAAGTTTGAAAACAAAACTGTTTCTCTACATACCATCTTGTGCCGTGATATCTGGAAAACACAGCTTCACATTGCTGTGCTGTCCATGAGGCACTATTGTGAAGCAGCAGGGAGACTGAGGGAAAAGAGAATGCGAATGAAAGGGCAGAGAGAAGTGCAGATATAGGCGTACACCATAGGTTCAGTGTGGGTTATCTGCCAGACTAGAGAAAGGGCAATAGCATGTAGGAATGATCCTTCAGAAACTCACTCTGTACTCTTAATCCATTTCCACTGAGTGGATGGACTAGTCCACTCATTTTCAACCAGGTGAATGGTGGATGGGGGTCCAAGCAGAGCCTCCCAGACTCACACTGGCTGGCAGGAAGTGAGAGGGCCTTGACAAAATGTGATTTCCCCAGGGCCTGTCTGTGGTTGCCCAATCCCACACTCCTCTCCTTTCAGCCCCTCCAGGTACAAGCTGTATCCTAGGACTGAATAACATCCCATCAGAATTTGGACAATATCCCATTTTCTAACTGTTTCCCAACTTCCTTTTCTCTCAGAATTTACCTGTTCTCCTTCTCATTCCAACAAGGTCTTGCTTTCCACTTGAGTCAGAGCAGGCATTGTCATGTCTTTAAATGGGATACTACAGTCTCTGATCAAATGCCAAATTGCTCTTAAGTCAGAATTTAATAACTCAGGTTAAAAATTGGCCATTTCCACAGATCACTCAAGGACTGGATGGATGGACAGAGAGGAGTATGTGTGTTTTGGTTAGCCTTTAAATATCTCAAGTGGAAGTGGCAACCCACTCCAGTATTCTTTCCTGGGAAATCCCATGGACACAGGAGTCTGGTGGGCTACAGTCAGTCCATGGGGTTGCAAAGAGTCAGACATGACTAAGTGACTTTCACTTTACTTAAATGTCTCAAAAGCTTTAATAGATCCTCTCCCTTCTTGTGGGGTCAGTAAAAGCTTTCTCCAAGCAAAGCTGACCCCCTACCGCTATTGATGCTTCAAAGGACATCTACAGACCTGCTCATTAAGCCAACCCTTTCTGTCTTGTGTAGGATCTGTAGCCAGGATGCTCACTCATTGACCTTCAGCTTTGAATTTGTTCTTATGCTTTGCCTCCCAATGTAGACAAGATATTTCATTTACTTCATCTCTTTGTTCCAGTTGCCTAGTCTTGACTCTTCCTGACCATGATTTCTGAAACTGCAACTTATTGATATTGGGTGATTATAGAGCTAAGAGTTTATTTATCACTCTGCAAATTACATCATGTAGACAGGGATTGATAGATCTGGAGGAGGAAACAATATTAAGCACCTACTAGGTGCTATACATTTTGCATGAATCATTTCAGAATCTATACAACCATCTCATCAGGGAGTTATTATTATCCCTATTTTGAACATGAAGAAACTAAAAGTTTAGATAAATAATTCCCCAAACTTACACTAATAAGAACCAGCAAAGCTGGGATTCAAACCCAATTCTGATTTCAAAATATTTGCTGTTTTTGAATCTATTAACTGAAGACTTACAGAAATCACCAGCCTACCTTCTTACCTAGAACTGTGTATTAGAATCAATATATATTCTATTGTTATTAGATTAATCAAGTTCATTACTATTTCAAGAAACACCTGATATAAACTTTCCACAGATATACAAATTCTAAAGAATCAGAAAGATGTAGTCCTGTCTCTTAAAATTCTCTCAGTCTGAGGAAAGTAAAATAAATACATAACTATGATATAATATAATATAGTCATATTTGTTCATTAAGAAAGTTAGGATAGGATTTGTTCAAGGAATATTAAAAAAAAGGCAGAAAACTCTTTTGATCCATACCCAATGCTTTAGTAAGGATTCTCAAGGGAAATGAGATGGGGCAGGGGTTCCAAACAGAAGGAACTGAGCAAAGGTACAGAGGCAGGCAAGCAACTGGAATGTTCTGGAATCTGTGAATAATCTGGTGTACCTAATGAAGTACTTCTCAGATATCTGCTTCTAAATACCCCTAAAGAATAGCATGAAAAATTTTAATGTGAGATTCGGGTCAGGATGGAAATAATCTTACCAAAGTAGAATTTATTTGATATTTTTTGCTTTATTTTAAAAATTAGCAAAAATTAGTATTTGTAATTCTAGTCCAAACTTTACCTGTATTTGTTTATAAATAATGTTTTAAAATTGCTTGCCATGTGAATTAGTATTTTCATGGGGGAATATCTGAAGCTCTGGGAAAATATATCAAGCATATCCCATGGGTTTTGTGTGTGTCCTGGTTACTTCATAAACTTTGTGTTGTCTTGGCTACCTTATAAACTACTACATCAGAGTTTATGCCATTCTGTCTCATTTGAGAAGCATGGACTCAAATAAACATGTACAACTAAATTGTGTCCAGAGGTGAGGCTGAACATTGAAGCTGGGCTTAGTTTACGAAAAATTCAGATCAGTGAAGTAACAGGATCATATCCAGATTTTTATATATTTATCAAAGTAATCTTTTCATGTAATATGTTTTAATTTACAGTCTAATTATGCAAAGCAGTTGGTTATATCAAGAAAAATAGATTATTTGATCAACATTTTCCTAAGGATGATGATGTCATTTTCTCCTTCAGTCATTATTTTTTTCCTCACTGATCTCTGTTGCACACACGTAGCCACACCTGTCTCAGGGATTTGTACAAACCCTCTCTGACCAGTATTCTTAGTACAGATATAGCCCAATGATGGGCAGGTGCATAGGATGGTAAATTTCACCTTGAAAACAGAAATGTTGGGTGGTTTGCAAAATAATTTGCGTGAATCAAATCAATATCTGTAGCAGGAAAAAATCAGCATATGACTTGGAACCTGCCAATTTCAGTACAGTAAATTCCATGAAAAAAAAAATCCGTTCTACCAAACTCATTAGCATTTGATAAGGTTGGCTGAGATTTCTTTCTTTTTCATTTTTTTCCCCTTGGACTACCTGAGCTCCTGACATCAAGGCTGACCTTATCCCTAGGTCACTGGAGAAGGCCCTCTGCCCCCTCTTCCACCCTCAGTGATGCCTGAAATACTTTAAGTAGGAGACCAATCAATCAATTTTGCCTCCACAATATGAGTAACGCGTAGACCTAAATTCATACAAAGAGATGAAAGCTGAAATCAGACGTTTCCTAAGGCAACAAGTATGGGTCGATAGAAGGAAGGACAGCACACAGGGGTGCTCGAGGCCAGAAGGAATACCAGCTGTACCAAGTTTCAGAGAAAGCAAAAAAAAAACAAAAGAAAATAAATAAAGATGAGATTATGAGTAACAAAGCCAAATGTCACCTATTCCAGTTTTACCCAAGGCTTGTACTAATGCAACTACAATCTACTCAGTGACCCCATGACGGAAAACATGCTTTTTATGCTGGCAGCTTGTGCTGTTAAAGGCGAAAGACATTAGGATTATAACAAAATATGAAATTTATTAAAATTCTAATGAGAAGTATCATTTGTACTTCCTGCAATCAAATTTAAACCCTCTCCAACAAATCGGTTGTAAATGCATAAAAGATCCTTAATTTTAATCCAAAGCAATGAAAAGTCCCATAAGCAAGAAATACAGCAGAGTAAGCAAAACACAAATCAAAATCATCTTTTAGAATGCAGGTGAATATGGTGAGACTATATGCCATAGGTTTCACAGTTCAAATCATCTTTTGTGTTTTCTCCAAATACATTCAAAATGGCAATAGGGAAAGGATGTATGATTATCATGTTTGAACAAGTGTCAAAAGGTTAGCTTGATGAGTTTTGTGAAGGAGCAAGTAAATCGATGAAGGAAAATATTAACAACCATAAATAAACTCAGTGATGAATCAAGTACTTTATTTTCCTATATTGAGGTAAGAATAATTTAAAATTTTACAAAACAAATGAGTTTACTCTGTCTACTGAAGTTCATTTGTGCTCTTACGGCCATAACTGACTCTAGGGAAGAAATACCACTTAGATGTAATAAGGATCCTTGTGAGAAGTTAGAACAATGATAAGGTGGACAGGATACTTGAACCCATAATGAATTTGCATTGTCCTGCTCCTGAACTTTTTGTCGTGAAATTTGCAACGTGAACACAGGTGGAGGACATATGTATTACTTGTACTAGTTTGTGATAGGTTGGCAACTGCATTTCCAGAGTTTTCCTCAGCCATACAAACATCGGGCATCTCAGTACCCATCTATATTATTGAGGCATATCTTTGAAATCTGGTTTCAGTTGATAAACGTCCCACACTGTTATCATGTCATTCACATCATTCTTTCTGGCACATTCTAGAAATTGATTTCCTTTTTACCTTCCATGCTTCTAGAGTTCTTGAACTTAAGGGGCACATTTTCAAGATTTGTGTTCTATCAAGCAAAGGTAAACTTGAAGAAGAATGAAGTACACACAGAACCTCTCAACTGCAGGTAGCCCTCTGGATGTGCAGGTTCCATATCCTTGAATTCAACTGATCAAGAATAGAAAATTTTCAGAAAAAAAAATTCCAGCAAGTTCCAAAAAGGAAAACTTGAATTTGCTGTGCACCAGCAACTATTTACATAACATTTATATTGTGTTTACAACTGTTTACATAGCGTTTATAGTAAGCATTATATGCAATCTAGAAGTGATTTAAAGTATATGGAAGGTATGCATGGGTTGTGCTTCCCAAGTGGCTCAAGTGGTAAAGTATCCACCTGTCAATGCAAGAGACACCAGAGATGCGGGTTCAGTCCTTGGGTCAGGGAAATGTCCTGGAGGAGGAAATGGGAACCCACTCCAGTATTCTTGCCTGAGAAAACTCATGGATACAGAAGCCTGGCGGGCTATAGTCCATGGGGTTGCAGAGTCGAACACGACTGAGTGATTGAGCACAAGCACATAAGCACATGTGTAGGTTATATGCAAATGCTACGCCATTTTTATATAAAGGATTGAACATCCATGGATTTTGGTTTCTGCAGAGGTCCTGGAAACAATCAGCCAAGATATTGAGTGATGTCTATATGTATTAGTTGCAAAATGAATAAGGTGGTAGAGGAGGAGAAAGAAAGATCAACTTTCATCTTCTTGCTCTCTTTTGTGACACTGAAAATAAATAAAATTCTAGATAAACAAAGACTTTCAAAATAACTGCATGAACTCTTAGGCTAGAATTCAGCTTGTTCTATATGATATATATCTTATTCCTAAATCTTCTGATTTAAAAATAAGGATAAAATATTAGGAAGCATTGGATGATTATGCTTTATGGCGTTTCTTGGTTAGAACTACAGATACATGATGGCCACAGAGAATGAGCTGTTGAATGTAAGCGGATTTTTCAGTTATAGGAGTTTGCCAATTTAACCATTCCCTCCACCCCCCAGATAATATTTTTAAGTGAAAACTTCCTAAAATGTGTTAAAATAACCTATTTCTAATAACTCAAAATATTTGTTCAGTATTCTGTAGCATATTCTTTAGTATTATTGAAGTATACATAGCTGCTGCTGCTGCTGCTGCTGCTAAGTCGCTTCAGTCGTGTCCAACTCTGTGCAACCCCATAGACGGCAGCCCACCAGGCTCCCCCGTCCCTGGGATTCTCCAGGCAAGAACACTGGAGTGGGTTGCCATTTCCTTCTCCAATGCATGAAAGTGAAAAGTGAAAGAGAAGTCGCTTAGTCGTGTCCGACTCTTAGCGACCCCATGGACTGCTTACCCTTAAATTCAATAACCTCACACTTTTTTGTGAGATGCTGAATCTATTTTTTTATGGTTTACCTGCATTGCCAAAGTCAATCAGGTGATGACCTAATTACATTTACGTCTTCTGGACTTCTCCTCCTAAAACACACAAATTATAAACTACATGGGTTGAAAAATCAGGCTGTCAAACTTGTAGGAATTGGATTTAAAGTAGAGCTAAATGGGGACCTGAGAAAACCTTGTGATGTCTGTGGTTATTATTGGTCACCTTTTTGTGCAATTTCATTTGTGATCATATTCCAAAAATCTAAACTGTTTAATAAATGACTCATGGATAAGTGAGTTAATAAAAAATGTTTTAGCTATAATTTAGATGAAGCATTCATATTTTGCAAAGTCATTTCATTTATGTTTCAGGTGTAAAATATATCCTGCTTGATTTTATAACAATGATCTGCTGAGAAGGATTACCAAATGCAGAAATCTCATAATTTAAGTCTGTGGCTTTCCTACAGAGGCCGACTTTGTCTAGGGTACAATAGTTCTAGTCTTTCAGATCCCTGAAGCAATTAAAGGAAACACTGTTTGAATTTGCTAGTGCTGCTCATTTATTTCCTTGGTCTTGTCATTCCATCATGGTTACTGGGAGGGGTCAACAATGCACTTAAAAAAAAATGCAAAGTAGTTTTTAGTTTTAGTGAAAGAGGATGACCAAATGTCTGACAGAATCTCTTGAGGTTACCAAAATGGGATGATGTCCAGTTTCAGGCCACAAAACAATGCAGAAGAATGAATGTGATATGCCATTTCTCATGGGGTAGGACTTTTGAAAGCAGTCTAGTTTTTTTATCCTGGTGTTGATTATAAACAGGAACTGCAACTTGCCAGACTTATATACGTCTCGGTACTTATACATATAAGCCCAGAGACTACAGCCTTATGTAACATGATGAAAATATTTGCATTTACATTTGTACAATTAGCTTAAAAACTATTATGGGAAAAGTTGTTTGAATTGTCAGAGGATACTCAGTTATGTGTTTTTAAATAAAACATCACAGCTATATTGTATTCTAATTTGAAAAATATCCAGGCATATTCAAGGAAACTAAAAACTATAGAAAAGCAATATCTTATTTATTAGGTAACTAAGGTGTTAAGATATTTTAATCCCTATGAAACAAATCTAGTTTCTAGAGACTACTGACATACTTGATCAAGGCTGATATGCCCCTGGCTTCCTGAGATTTCATTTAATTACAAACACTTAAATGGTACTTAATATGAACAATAGATTATTCTAAGCACTTTATTAATAATAAGTCATTCAATCCTCTTCACAATCTTAGAAAGTATGTAATATTAGTATCCTCATATTACAGATGAATCAACTGAGGTACTGACAAGTAACTTCCCTGAAGTGGATTTTGAGGTCAGCGATCTGGCTGAGGACTCTATGCACTTAATCACTACTGTATGTTACCTCACTAATTTCCAACCCATGGCACCTGGAGCTATGCCACTGCTGCCAAACATACCCACTATGACAGCACTGCTGGATCACAAGAAAAGTCAGGACTCAATCACATGCCACATTCAGTTGGTCTGTTCCTCACTCAACAGACAAGGCTTCGAGCCCAGTCTTCAGTTCACACTCCTCTCCTTCCATCATGAAACCTCCTCTGGTCCTTCTCTTAGATGGGGGAGAGGTGAGGCACATGGGAAGGAGATCACTGCCTGTAATTTGCATACACCAAAATCATTCAGAAAATATAGAAACTCAAAAGAAAAGGAGTTGCAGTCTCAACCCATTTGTTCCTACGAGATTCCTTGGTCCCTATGCAAATTCACACCCACCTCATCCCAGTAACCACTTGCATAAAAGGAGTATTGAGAAGGATGCCAATTTGTCAAGCTATGACACCTGTGTATTAAAGCAATGCAAAGCAACTTGCCTGTGGCTCTCTTAATTTAGAAAGGCCACTCAAGTGATGCTTCCAGAACTAGCATTAAGTGGCAACTTACATAATTTCAGTTATAATTGTTCAATCAGTGACAGAAATTTTAAATCTGCTTAACCAGCTAACTCTACCCATTCCAAAATACTCAAGATCCAACGAGCCTCAGGTATCATAGGATGTACCAGAACATCTTCAATTCCCATAGCTATTCATTCCTGGGCCACTAGAAAGCAAACAGCTCATGGGCTCACCGTCAAGTTATACCTACATCTACTTATAACATGACTATCATTATTAATCCTTTGAGGATTATTTTAGGAGGGTAAAAATAACAAAAATAATTAACTTGATTTGGGTCATTTTGATCTTAAAGTGTTTGGAAGAGACATCCATGAAGAATAGCTCTAGGGTATTTGGAAATGTTGGTCTTGAACTCACAAGATGGAGTGGCTTAGGGATATACTTTAAGTATTTTGAGTTATTTCATATATGTAAGTTAAAAGTTCATTGGCAAAAGTTAATTTGTGGCCAGACTGTGAAAGATTTTATATATTAATAGCAAGAAACTTGTAGTTATTTTATAAGCAAGGACATGAGACATCCCCTTTTCCCCCAAGGAGTTTGTGAGTATATCTATACTTAAGAAACACATTTGGTCATATTAAAAGAATGTAGATAATAGATTATATGAAAAATTTTAAAAGAAATGATGAAGTCTAGATCCAGAACCATGGAAATGGAAATTCCTATACAGGAAAGTTAAGAACAAAGAGAAAATATAATCTTTATTTAAAAATGGAAACAATCTTTTGGTTTTCATGTGAGAAAGTTGTACTGTTCTATTTAATTTACTCTAGGTAGAGAGGCAGAAGAAAGAAATCTAGGCAGCAAATCAGGATGCTGGACTGAATTTGAAGAAACAGGAATTTTATGAGCATGGGGATATCTAATATTTACTGTTATGTGGTTTGTTTTGCTGTTTGACAAAGGAAGAGCATATAGAGTATAGCAATGATAATTCCTAAATCCAAATGAATTAGCAAAATCCAAGCTTCCTCTGCATATAGATTAGGGCTTGAGTCCATTTCATCCTGCATCTCAAAGGGCACGTTTCTTTGGAATACCTGGGTTACTTGAGTTTGGGGGCAGCAGAACTGTGTGTGCTCTTGGCTTGAGCAGGGACAAATATATATTCTCCATAGACTCCTAGAGCTCTCCAGCTAAGTTTGCCAAGCTGAGTACATAAACATCACCTAGAGAGAAGACTTAGGTTCCATCCCTGGGTCGAGAACATCCCCCGGAGAAGGAAAGAGCTACCCACTACAGTATTCTTGCCTGGAGAATTCCATGGACAGAGAAGCCTGATGAGCTTGCAAACAGTTGGATGTGACTGAGCGACTAACACACAACAGAGAGGATGTACACTTGATACTAAACATAAACCTTCTGATAAATCTCCAAACACTGGCTGTTCTCAGTCCCATGACAAACCATGGTTTCCTTCTACCAATCTTCAGGCTGTAGGCACAACACTGCTAAGGCACCAGGTGACCTCAAGCCAGATGGTGTTCAATAAGAAGGATGTAGGGGTGAGTAACACATGGTCCCTGTCCCTGTCCCTGTAAAACACATGGCCCAGGCAGAGGGAAGCTATTTCTCTATATAATTAAAAATCAGGACAAGAATGGTCCTGATTATAAATGGTGAAGATGAATGATGCAGAACACCAGAGGACTCATTGACTCTTTAGAGGGTCACTCATCATTTCTTGTTACACTTCTAAGGCTTCTCCTTCCACCCAGGGCACTCAAGAGATGAAGTTTCTGGCTTCCAAAATTTCAGACATCAAACATCTATGGAGGTTATTTTTGCAGACGCTTCATATATATTAAGGCCAGCATCATCCTAAAAGGAAAAGGAACTGTAGAATTCGACTAGTCATACTAGATATGCTATCTTAATGTAATTCTTCTAACCACTATATGGGGCTGGTATTATTCTTGTCACCTAAGAAATGAGGAAGCAAGAACACAGAGGTCCATACAACTTGTCAGAATACAAACCCTTAGCTGCCCAATTTCAAAGTTCTCACTTTTTCCACAATGTCATGCTCAATCTCCCAAGGTGGGGCTTATGAAATATTTCCTCATTGTTTAAAACAGTATGTACATTGTAACATGTATATATAACATCATTGTGCCTAGACACATACACATATGAAGCATCATTAGTCATTGGGCAAATTTAATCAAAAACACAAAGAGATATAGCTACATAAACAGAATCATAAAGAAAAAACAAACAATGCCCCCCACTTTTCAAACATGACAATACCAAGCACTGGTGAAGATTTGGAGCAGTTGGAATGCTTATATCTTGCAGGGGTAATGCAATCACCAGCAAGGTTTAGCCACAGTGGAAAAGTTTGGCAGTCTATTATAATACTAAATGTATAATTACATAATCTATCAACCTCACTTCTAGGTATTTTATAGAGGCACATGAAAACTTTTGGGTACACAGAGACTTGTATGTGAATGGTTCAAGTCATTTTCTTCATAATTACCCAAAACTAGAAATAACTCAAAAGTTCACCTATTATTATAGTTACTAAATGGTAGTACATTCACATAAAAAATGTATGTATGTAAATACATATCCATAAGATGAATGATACTCAAAAGAAATAAGGAACAAACTATTGACACATGAATCCCTTAGAAGAAATGGAGTAAACCTCATAGTCAACAAAAGAGTCTGAAATGCAGTACTTGGGTGCAATCTCAAAATGACAAATTATCTCTGTTCATTTCCAAGGCAAATCATTAAATATCATAGTAATCCAAGTCTATGCCCCAAACACTAATGCCAAAGAAGCTGAAGTTGAAAAGTTCAATGAAGACCTACAAGGCCTTCTAGAACTAACACCAAAAAAAAGATGTCCTTTTCATCATAGGGGACTGGAATGCAAAAGTAGGAAGTCAAGAGATACCTGGAGTAAAAGCAAAGTTTGGCTTTGGAGCACAGAATGAAGCAGGCAAAGGCTAACAGAGTTTTGCCAGGAGAACACAATGAACATAGCAAACATCCTCTTCCAACAACACAAGAGAAAACTCTACACATGGACATCACCAGATGGTCAATACCAAAATCAGACTGATAATATTTGCAGCCAAAGATGGAGAAGCTCTATATAGTCAGCAAAAACAAGACCAGGACCTGACTGCGGCTTAGGTCATAAACTCCTCATTGCAAAATTCAGACTTAAATTGAAGAAAGTAGGGAAAACCACTAGACCAGTCAGGTATGACCTAAATAAAATCCCTTATGATTATACAGTGGAAGTTACAAATAGATCCAAGGGATTAGATCTGACAGACAGAATGCCTGAAGAACTACGGACAGAGGTTTATAACACTGTATAGGAGGCGGTGATCCAAACCATCCCCAAGAAAAAGAAATGCAAAAAGGCAAAATTATTGTCTGAGGAGGCCTTATAAATACCTGAGAAAAGAAGAAAGGTGAAAGGTAAAGAGGAAAAGGAAAGATATTACCATGTGAATGCATAGTTCCAAAGAACAGCAAGGAGAGATTAAAAAAAAAGAGAAGCCTTCCCCAGTGATCAATGCAAAGAAATAGAGGAAAACAATAGAATGGGAAAGACTAGCGATCTCTTCAAGAGAATTTTAGATACCAAGGGGACATTTCATGCAAAAATGGGCACAATAAAGGACAGAAACAGTATGGACCTAACAGAAGCAGAAGATATTAAGAAGAGGTGGCAAGAATACACAGAAGAACTGTACAAAAAAGATCTTAATGACCCAGATAACCACAATGCTGATATGATCACTCACTTAGAGCCAGACATCCTGGAATGTAAAGTCAAGTGGGCCTTAGGACGCATCACTATGAACAAAGCTAGTGGAGGTGATGGAATTCCAGTTGAGCTACTTCAAATCCTAAAAGATGAAGCTGTAAAAGGGCTGCCCTCAATATATCAGCAAATTTGGAAAACTCATCAGTGGCCACAGGACTGGAAAAGGTCAATTTTAATTTCAATCCCAAAGAAAGGCAATGCCAAAGAAAGTTCATTAGTTCAGTTCAGTTCAGTTGCTCAGTCGTGTCCAACTCTTTGTGACCCCATGAATCACAGCACGCCAGGCCTCCGTGTCCATCACCAACTCCCGGAGTTTATCCAAACTCATGTCCATCGAGTCAATGATGCCATCCAACCATCTCATCCTCTGTCGTCCCCTTCTCCTCCTGCCCCCAATCCTTCCCAGCATTAGGGTCTTTTCCAATGAGTCAGCTCTTTGCATGAGGTGGCCAAAGTACTGGAGTTTCAGCTTCAGCATCAGTCCTTCCAATGAATATTCAGGACTGATTTCTTTTAGGATGGACTGGTTGGATTTCTTGGCAGTCCAAAGGACTCTCAAGAGTCTTCTCCAACACCACAGTTCAAAAGCATCAATTCTTCAGCGCTCAGCTTTCTTCACAGTCCAACTCTCACATCCATACATGACTGCTGGAAAAACCATAGCCTTGACTAGATGGACTTTTTGGCAAAGTAATGTCTCTGCTTTTGAATATGCTATCTAGGTTGGTCATAAGGTTCATACTACCACACAACTGCACTCATCTCACACACTAGCAAACTGATGCTCAAAATTCTTCAAGCTAGACTTCAACAGTACATGAATTGAGAACTTACAAATGTTTAAGGTAGATTTAGAAAAGGGAGAAGAACCAGAGATCAAATTGCCAAAATCTGTTGGATCATCTAAAAAGCAAGAGAATACCAGAAAAACATCTACTTCTGCTTCATTGACTATGCTAAAGCCTTTGACTGTGTGGATCACAACAAACTGTGGAAAATTCTTAAAGAGATGGGAATACTGGACCACCTTACCTGCCTGCTGAGAAATCTGTATGCAGGTCAAGAAGAAACAGATAGAAATGGACATGGAACAACGGACTGGTTCCAAATTGAGAAAGGAGTACGTCAAGGCTGTATACTATTACCCTGCTTATTTAACTTCTATGCAGAGTAGACCATGTGAAATGCTGGGCCAGATGAAGTACAGGCTGGAATCAAGATTGCCAGGAGAAATATCAATAACCTCAGATATGCAGATGACACCACCCTTATGGCACAAAGTAAACAGGAACTAAAGACTTTCTTGAAAGTGAAAAAAGAGAGTGAAAAAGCTGGCTTAAAATTCAATATTCAAAAAATGAAGGTCATCTGGCTCCATCACTTCATGGCAAATAGATGTGGACACAATGGAAGCAGTGACAGACTTTATTTTCGTGGGCTTCAAAATCACTGCAGATGGTGATTGCAGCCATGAAATTAAAAGACGCTTGTTCCTTGGTAGAAAAGTTATGACAAACCTAGACTTCATATTAAAAAGCAGAGACATTACTTTGATGAGAAAGGTCCATATAGTCAAAACTATGATTTTTCCAGTAGTCATGTATAGATGTGAGAGCTGGACCACAAAGAAAGCTGAGCACTGAAGAATCAATGTCTTTGAACTGTGGTGCTAGAGAAGACTCTTGAGAGTCCCTTGGACTGCAGGGAGATCAAAACCAGTCAATCGTAAAGGAAATCAGTCCTGAAGATTAATTAGAAAGACTGATGCTGAAGCTGAACCTTCAATACTTTGGCCAACTGATGCAATACTTTTCACTGGAGAAGACCCTGATGCTGCTGGGAAAGATTGAAGGCAGGATGAGAAGGGGACAACAGAGGATGAGATGGTTAGATGGCATTGCTGACTCGATGGACGTGAGATTGAGCAAGCTCTGGGAGTTGGTGATGGACAGGGAAGCCTGGTGTGCTTCAGTCCGTGGGGTCGCAAAGAGTCAGACACAACTGAGTGGCTGAACTGAACCGATTGATTGACACATGAAAGGAACATGGAGGAATCTCAAAAGGATTATGCTAAGTGAAAAATCCAGACACGAAGGCTATATACATGTTGGATTCATTTATAGGACTTTCTGGAAAAGGCAAAACTGCGGGGGCAAAATCAGATCAATGGTTGTTAGGGGACAGGGTCAGTGAAGATAATTTATTACAAAGGAGAATAAGAAAACTGGAGTTTTAGAAATATTCTATAGTTTGATTTCAGAGATGCTGCATGACTGTTCATGTTTGGGAAAACTTGTACATGCACAGGTCACTAAAATGGACTATTTTGCTTTTTGTAATGTTAACCTTATTCTAAAATGCCTAGAACTATATCCCAATAAAGGGTGAACATGTCTAATCTAAATTAACTTCAATAATCCTTAGGTTAACACCTTACCTCCCCTGCACCCCCCACCACCACATGCACAAAGATCTTTCCAGAAAAATGTATTTTAAAACAAAAATCTCTTTAAATCATTCTTATTTTGTTCTCTTTAACAAATCCCACCCACAAGGTGCCATCTTTTATGGAATATTTTGTAATGAGCAAGGATACCAGAAAACAATAAGAATAATTTGTTCCATCCACCATCATCCTGCTGCAGATGCAGACAAAGTATGAGTGTGAAAGATTCGAGCCTCTTACAAAGATTAATGGAAACCCAGATGGAGGGACTCCTAAGGAACTAACAGCTTCATCTGAAATCTAGTGGAAAACAATTGTCTTAGAGTCATGTGAAATGCTATAAAAGTTATAACCAAATCCTACTGCCCTCCAGCACTGCTTGACAGCCCTGTGGGGTCTGAGAGCACAGGCCTGAGAACAGAGATTTATCCCACAAATTAAGCTCCTAATATCCCAGTGGAATATTTTGTTAGCCCCTTGGCCATATGTAACTGCACTGCTAACTGTCACTGCAAGAGAACATTCTAAAAATGAGGTGGAAAGGGGTGCAGGACAGGGAGTATTTAATTGAAAAGAAAAACCCACCAAAACTTTGTACAAATAAAAATAAAAATTTAAGAGCTTATTTTGCAATTCCTTTAAACTTGCCTCATGTCCCAATGTCTAAACATGCTTGGGGCTATCTTTTAAATTATTTTTCTCAACCAGTGGGGTGTGTACTTTTCAAATTACTGAAGATGTCCAAAGATAGTCATGTTTTTAATCTATGAAAAAGACAGGACTTTTTCTGAGAACTTCTACTGGCCCTACCTATTACTCATTTTCTAAGTTTGCTAAGACTTTTGAGGGAAAGGGGTATAAACAACATAAATAATGACACATTGTTAAGTTTCCTTAACAATGGAGAGTAGGACAGAACCAGAAATTTTGTCCCAAAAGTGTCTGAATAAAACCATATATGGTATTAAATATTATTGAACAGTTCATGCGTTTTCAATTCACTGTAATCCTCTCCTCTGTGCTCACCAGCTCTTCAAGCAAAGTTAAGTCAACCAGCAAGAGGAAACACTTATTTAGAGCCCATCTGAAGAGGAAGACTCATGAACAGTGAATAAACATGTGGAAGCAGGTACATTATCATCCTCTATGTATTTTGGAAGTCCATATCCTTCTTTCTCTAATCCAAGGGGCAGGATTTCAAAATATAGTCTTTACTGGAATATTTATCTAATTTCTCATCATCTGACTAAAGCCAAATGCTAACCACAATAAATAATTGTTTCATTAAAAAATTAGTTGTAACAGCTCCAGAAGATGAATCATTCAGCTATATGCACACACATGTATGCCCCTTCTGGCTACCCATATGCAAAACAAACAAACAAAACAAAAGTTAATCAAAACACAGAGAAAGCAGAATGAGTCTAACAAATTCCCACTATAACTGGTCCCTAATTCTCCATCCTTAGTAAATACTGTAAATTTTTACAGATTGCTGTGCAAATGTCCCCTGAATACATCCTGCAGAAAGACTAGTATTTCCGCTGGGGTGTAAGTGAAGAGCTGCAGAGGAAATTTGGAGAGATACTTTTCTTTGTGCAATTTGTTTCTTGGACTCGCAATACTGCTTACTTTTGCTTAACTGCTTCCTTAAACTTTTCTTTCCAATTGTTTCCATTTTTTCTCCAACTTTTATATCCACATCTCCTTAGGTAGATTGGGGTGTTATGACCGAGAAGTACCAAGTGCTTTACAAGATAGATCACTAGTGTTTTCAAAAAGAGCTCAGGCAGAGGATAGACTTATGTACAGAGGTGGTGGAGCCAAGGCCTAGGTAACTGCACTGTCTGGATGGTTCTTTTGTCACTGCTGCTCAGCTGACAATATCCTATGACTGATCAATTATTTCTTTCCCAAGCAGTGAAGCTAATGTCATCCAAGGGCTTCCAGAAGAGACAGAAAATATTTCCTCCCCGGGACCATGGACCTGAGAAGGATATGGAGCAGCACTTGTTCCTGGGTTCCAAGCAATTTACTTTCAGCAGGGCTAATGAGAGCTTTGAGATCCCTGCAGTCATCTCCAGAAAGGACTCAAAGATACGCACAGGAAACTGAGACCCAAGTGCCCATGCATCAAAACCCCATTCAGCAGTGGTCCACCACAGTGCCACTGCCATCATGGTCCCCACCCAGGGGAGGGCTGCTCCCAACGCCAGTGGACTCAGGGCTGCAGGGAAGATGCAAAGCTTCCGCTCCCTATACCCATATCTGGGCCGTTCCAGCTGACCTGGGGCAAAGGAGGCTCTTCTAGGCACTGATTCCCTGTGAAAGCCAACCAGGTGTAGCTCATTCCGGCAGGTCTCCTCGCACCCTCACCTCTTTCCTGGTAGGATCCAGAGATCTGCCCGCCTCTCCCGCGGGGGCTGCTGGGTAGGGCCTCTGCTTCCCACGGGCCATAGTGCACTTCCCCAGCCTCGCCAAGTATGGGGAGTTGACTTTCGGTAGGGCTCAACTCTTCCAAAGGAAGGCCCCACTGGCATCTTGGAAGCTGCAAAATAAAGGTTTGTGTCTCTCTCCACCTTGCCCAGCCCTGCCAGCTTGGCTTCCTTTTGGTTTTTTTTTCTTTTAAATTTTATTGTAGTATAGTTGCAATGTTGTATTAATTTCTGCTGCACAGCAAAGTGATTCAGTTATATACATTCTTTTTCATGTTCTTTTCCATTATGGTTTAAAATAGAATATTGACTATTGTTCCCTGTGCCATACAGTAGGACCTTGTTGTTTATCCAGCTTGTGTAATATTGATAGTTTGTGTCTGCTAATGGCAAACTCACAGTTCAGCCCTCCTCCCATGGTTTCTGTAGCTTTTTAAAAATTTAGACCCTGGGTTACCTTGATTTAGACAGAATCTTAATTTAGAGTGCCAGTGAGCATAACTGATTGTTTCAAAATGATGCAGTTTGTGATCTGAATTAAAGCAAGAATAAGACCTTAATTTCCCCCCACTACTACACATGGGAGAAACAAGCCCCATTGTCCAGGACTGAATGCAGTACCATTACATTCATTCCAATCTCACCCCATTACTCTAACATAAAAAAGCAGGCCAGACTGTAAGTGAACAAGGGCTCAATAGTGTATTTTATTCACATCTTTAAATATTTATAAATTGCTTGGCTTTACTTGTGAAAATAAATGCAAAATGAGACTGGAAAATTCTCCTCAACAATGTCAAGCCTCTGTGGATTCACTGTACCATCAATAAAAATCTTATTGTATTGTCATTGTTGCATCAGTAATGGTTAATCCACAATGATTACACAAGAATAGTCTTACTTGGGTTAAAACAACTAAAAATTTAAAGATTTTTCTCTTAAATTATTCCCCCAACAGAAATAAATGTGTTTCTCTAGAGAGGGTAATAATATAAATGCATTTTATAAGACAGTGTGTCTTACCTTTGAAAGGGATTACAAATCCTAGGTGTTAAAATTTCTTATTCAGTGTGGGCTCTTTTTATATAACTTTTGATATGTAGTTTCCTTTCTTCTACTTGAATGCCAGATGCCAGTTGGAGGGGAGCAGTGATGAGTTGATGGGTCAAACTTGGAAGAGACTGAGGGAAGACTATTCATTTTGTCCCGGAGAGGGAAAGAAGGAAGAAATGAAGAAAGAAATACCCCAAATAAGGCAAGACAAGAATTAAAATGATCATTGAGAGTAAAGGTAATGAAGGTTGGTAACTAGGAATCAGAATGTCTATTTTTAGTGCAGCACCTGTCCTCTTTTGAAGGCATGTATAAGAGCTTTAAGGAGTGATACTGAGCTGAAAGCTACATTGAGAATGCACATTATTTCAAGGGACCTTGCTTTGTTGGAGAGATTTGATATCTATATCACTAATGTGTAAATCGCTAATCTCCTTCATTATAATATTCACCTTTCTTGCCCCTATTCTAAAAATCTATTGTGTTATATATATTCTAAAAATCTATTCTGTTACATGTTAATATACCAAATATTCTATTTGGAATAAATATATTTTATTAGCATGTGAATATTGCAAATATCAAGATCAGCTAGCAGCTCTCCTTTTAGTATTTTCAGTAAAAATCAGGTCTGTCAAACATTTCAATTATAAAATAATTTGGAATATGGAAAAGAGATCTGATGTACAGAGTATTGGCATGAAAAGTACACTGATATGTTAGACAATATTCTAAAAGAATACTGCAGCCTTGAATTTGAACCTAGGTAATTTAACAGTAGACCTCACTATCTTACTTTTCACATTAAACCAAAATATAGTTACATGCTAACTTAAGAAGGCCAAAGGAAAAAGTGGTGGGCTTATCTCACTCTAGACTTTGTCTCATTTTTCTTTGAGCATTCATCTTTTCCTCTTGGCACCTAGAACTCTGATGAGACTTCTGGGCTGAACAGACATACTGTAATCTTATGCATACTGAAGTATTAAGGGTCTTATGTTAGATCTTCCCTAGATACTTGTATTTTCAGAAGGGAATTTCAAGGAGAGGGTGATGTCTAACACAAAAAAGAGTCTTTAGTAATGAAAATCTAAGAGATGAGAATGAGTTTTGTGGAATATAAAGGGTGTGGCTCATTCTCCTAGGAATAAAAATCAACTTTCCTACCTGAGGGTGGCCAGTAGAGTAGAAAATTTTTTGTGTATTGGGGAGGGGATGTTTAAGAGATCCTGCTTTAAAAGATAACTTTGAAACAGGTCACTAAAGAAGCAATAGATTTGAATTCTTAAAAGAGGAGGACTGGGAATCATCAAAACCATAGGGGGAGCAAGAACAAAGTGAACAGAGAGGAGAGTGTCTCTAACACAGAGTTAGCTCTAATGAGCCCAAACAATCCTGGAATCAGTGAGTACATTCTGAAATATATTTTCTGAAGATACAATGGCTAATTACTTACTTCTCTCCACTATCAAATTGCCAACATCCTATGGATCATTGAAAAAGCAAGAGAGTTCCAGAAAAACATCTATTTCTGCTTTATTGACTATGCCAATATGTGTGGATCATAATACACTGTGGAAAATTCTGAAAGAGATGGGAAAGCAGACCACCTGACCTGCCTCTTGAGAAATCTGTATGCAGGTCAGGAAGCAACAGTTAGAACTGGACATTGAACAACAGACTGGTTCCAAATAGGAAAAGAAGTACGTCAAGGCTGTATCTTGTCACCCTACTTATTTAACTTATATGTAGAGTACATCACGAGAAACACTGGGCTGGAGGAAGCACAAGCTGGAATCAAGATTGCCGGGAGAAATATCAATAACCTCAGATATGCAGATGACACCACCCTTATGGTAGAAAGTGAAGAAGAGCTAAAGAGCCTCTTGATGAAAGTGAAATCAGAGAGTGAAAAAGTTAGCTTAAAGCTCAACATTCAGAAAACGAAGATCATGGCGTCTGGTCCCATCACTTCATGGCAAATAGATGGGGAAACAATGGAAACAGTGGCTGACTTTATTTTTTTTGGCCCCAAAGTCAGTGCAGATGGTGATTGCAGCCATGAAATTAAAAGATGCTTACTCCTTGGAAGGAAAGTTATGACCAACCTAGACAGCATATTCAAAAGCCAGAGACATTACTTTGTCAACAAAGGTCCATCTAATCAAGGCTATGGTTTTTCCAGTGGTCATGTATGGTTGTGAGAGTTGGACTATAAAGAAAGCTGAGCGCCGAAGAACTGATGCTTTTGAACTGTGGTGTTGGAGAAGACTCTTGAGAGTCCCTTGGACTGCAAGGAGATCCAACCAGTCCATTCTAAAGGAGATCAGTGCTGAGTGTTCTTTGGAAGGACTGATGTTGAAGCTGAAACTCTAAGACTTTGGCCACTGATGTGAAGAGCTGACTCATTGGAAAAGACCCTGATGCTGGGAAAGATTGAGGGCAGGAGGAGAAGGGGACGACAGAGGATGAGATGGTTGGATGGCATCACCGACTCAATGGACATGGGTTTGGGTGGGACTCCAGGAATTGGTTATAGACAGAGAGGCCTGGCGTGCTGCAATTCATGGGGTTGCAAAGAGTCGGACATGACTGAGCGACTGAAATGAACTGAACTGAACTGAACTCCACTATCTTACCTTTTACCTTTTGACCAATTGATTTAAAAGAATATTTATTTGGCTGCAACTTGTGGGTCTTAGTTACAACTTGTGGGATATTCGTTGAGTCATGGGGAATCTGTCAATGCAGCATGTAGACTCTTTCATTGTGGCATGTGGACAGAGTAGTTGCAGCATGTGCGCTTAGTTGCTTCACAGCACATGTGGGATCTTAGTTACCTGACCAGAGATTGAATCCATGTCCTTTATATTGCAAGACAGATTCTTTACCATTGGATCACCAGGGAAGTCCCTCTACTATCTTACCTTTTAAATGAAAATTGAAGTTAACAGGGGTCACATAAAGTTTTTCAATATTTTGCCCTGGAAATTTAATTCTCTTTCAATTTTGAATCATATTTCATGTAGAAAATGTATACCAGACTTTATCCAAGGGGACTTTATCTTTAAAATCCTCAAATTTCTATCAGTTTAATTTATGATAAATTACTTTACATTAACATGACCAGTGATGTTTTAATGTTATATTTTCTGGAATTTCATAGCCTCACAAAATAATTATAATGTATACTTAACATGAAAAGTAGCTCAGCTGGTAAAGAATCTGCCTGCAATGCAGGAGACCTGGGTTCGATCCCTGGATTGGGAAGATCCCCTGGAGAAGGGAAAGGCTACCCACTCCAGTATTCTGGCCTGGAGAATTCCATGGACTGTATAGTCCATGGGGTCACAAAGAGTCTGACACAACTGAGTGACTTTCAATTTCATACTTTTCTTTCAACTTGAAAAATAGAATAGTCCATGAGAACTACGCACATATACGTAAGTTGCAGTGATTTTCCAAATTCTTTATTCAATCTCCCTCTTAGTAAAAGGGGAAGACCCTCTTGTGACTCATTCTTTCTCCCTGTTTTTTTAATTCTTTAACTTCCTAGAAGCTTCTTTGTTTTGGTGGTCGGGTAGAGAAGCACTCACCCAGAAAATGAACTCGAAAGATTCTCCCATGAGTTCTTGCTTCATTGGTTTGTTTTTCCCGTGTATGCCTTCCAAGAAACGCTGGAATGAACAAGACAAGCAATAGGTAAATGAAGCTGAATTTTTCTCTGTTTTCTTTAGAACATAATAGGCAAGAAGATTAGTAAATAAAATGATAGGTTTTTTTAAAAAAAATTTTCTCTAGAATTGTTCTTGAAACTCACGTATGCATAGCATTCTAAGTGTTTGTGGTAGGTTTGGGAAAGAAATAAGAATGCTCTTCCATTTAATCAAAAACGTAATATCAGTATATCAGTGTTTTATGTCAACAAAGTAAAAACTTGATTAGAGCTATAGGAAGTGTTCTTTCTAATATTCATGTGGATAAAAATATGAAATGTCTGTTTTCCTAGGTCAAAACTAGTTGGGTATTAGAAATTTCATATAGTCCAATCCATGGATGAATTAACTGGTTAATTCTTTCAATATTCAAGGAATAGCTATATGTGCTCATGGCTTTTATTCCTGGATGAACATGTAACAATTTATTAAAAAGAATATTCTATAAAAAATGTGAGATAATAGAGATTGATTTCACTCATAAAGGATTCCCCTTATGGCTGAGATGGTAAAAGAATCTGCCTGAGATATAGGAGACCTGGGTTCAGTTCCTGGGTCAGGAAGATCCCCTGGAGAAGAGAATGGCTATCCAGCCTAGTATTCCATGCCTGGAGTATTCCATGGACAGAGAAGCTTGGCAGGCTATAGTCTGTGGGGTCACAAAGAGTCAGACACAACTGAATAAGTAACACTAAAGGTTTTCACTCATAAAAGTAGATAAGAAAGACAAATGAAACATGTAAAAGTAAATAATGCAAAGAATTATCTACCATAATCAAATAAAACATACCCAGTAATATTGATGTTTAGATATGAGACGCTCTCCATGTAATGCAGTCTGCATAAAGTTACTGTAGATACCTTGACAAGTTATATATACATTCCTAAAGCTGTGGTACATATACACAATGGAGTATTACTTAGCCATTAAAAAGAATACATTTGAATCAGTTCTAATGAGATGGATGGAACTGGAGCCGATTATACAGAGTGAAGTAAGCCAGAGAGAAGAACACCAATACAGTATACTAACACATATATATGGAATTTAGAAAGATAGTAATGATGACCCTGTATGCAAGACAGCAAAAGAGACACAGATGTGTAGAGTGGACTTTTGGACTCTGAGGGAGAGGGAGAGGGTGGGATGATTTGGGAGAATGACACTGAAACATGTATACTATCATGTAAGAAACGAATCGCCAGTCTATGTTCAATGCAGGATACAGGATGCTTGGGGCTGGTGCACGGGGATGATCCAGAGAGATGATATGGGGTGGGAGGTGGGAGGGGGGTTCATGTTTGGGAACTCATGTACACCTGTGGTGGATTCATGTCAATGTTTGGCAAAACCAATACAGTATTGTACAGTAAAATAAAGTAAAAATAAAAATTAAAAAAAAGAACATTGATTTCAGGTAAGTACAAAAGCATTAACACATTTTTGAATAAAAGAAGCACTATCTTTTCTAAACTAATAGCCAAAATTATTTGTAGTGGACAAATATGAAATGTTTTCAACATTGAGGAAAATATACCTATCAGAAATACTTGGGAATAGGTTTTAGGCTCTAGCAAAATAGCAAACAGATATAATCCTCTGATTCTCTTCTTGCCGATGCTGCAAATAATACTAATACTGTAAAACCAAGAGCCATGTTGCTACATCCTGATAAACCCCTGGAGAGAGAAAGTGGGACTGAGTAAAGGATGATACAGACACCCAGAAGGGGGAAGGTCCAGGAGCCAAGGGCAGGGTAAGACCTTTTCATTGCATGTATGTGTGTGTGTTTTCAAACCACCTTCTTACACATATCACTGGGCAAACACTGTCCCCTATGATTCTACTCTGAGACAGGAAACAGGCCATACTTCTTAAGGGCAGTCCAAGGATTGTTCCCTATACTGTTAGGATTGTTCCCTACACTGGATTATAACAATTAGCCCAGGCAATTCATGAGTATTTCTTCCTTTTTTTCTCCCCATCCACCCCAAAGTCTTAAGTGATTACAAGCAAGAGGTGTAGCTTCGGGAAGGAAGCAGTTTCTAGATGGAGTTTCTGTGGGGCAAAGCCATCTCCTGAGGTTTGCTAAGGTCAGTAAAGAACAATGGACCCATACTTTGATGACAGAGGATTTTTTCAATGAGCACTAACACACACACACACACGCACACACACACACACACCTCTAAACTTATTTGAAGGGGCACAAGTTAGGGTCTGGACTTCCATCCCTCCCTTTGGGTGTATATTGCCAGGTAAGGATGAGATCCTAGAGAATAATAATAAAACCTCTGAGTAATTTAACTCCTTTGAGAGACAAAAAGCTAAACAACCTATCCCCATGAAGAACTGTCTAGAGAAAATAACTTTTTAAAGTCCGAACAGTAGGTTTTTTAAAGAGGTAAGAATGGATATTGATGAACAGAAATAGAAGTAAATAATTATCAAGAGGCAATTTGGAAAATTAAGTATGAAATGGCATAGTAGATTAGAAACTATAAAAAAGTATTGAACAGTAGATTGGATAGAGTCACAGACTGAAGAAGTTTCTGTAAAATCAAATGAGTAAATTATGTAGGAAGGAGCCAAAAAGAAAGGAAAAAGTGGTGGAAATTTTTAAGTAAAATTTAAGAGATATGAAGGATAAAGGCAGAATTGTAAGCATTCATTTAACAGAAGTCTTAAAATGAGATAAAAATAAGTAGAAGGAATGAAATAATTGTCAAACTAATTATAGAGGTTTTACCATAAATTAGGAAAAATTAAATGCCTCAGGTCAAAATGACTTAAGAGAGTGAAAGAGTATTTCTAAAGGGGTGTGGGAAACAGTGTCTGGATCTATTAAAATGAAATTTAAGAATATCAAAAACAAAAATCAAAAGTACAAAAAAGTAAGTGTAGGATAGAAAAATAGAATAATAGATTTTAACTGATAAATACAAATATATATTTATATTCAGCAAACAGAGGTTTCATATTATTTCTGAACATACATGTAATCCACAAACTGTGATGTGTAATATCAACATCATACAGTTTTCTAATCTTAAGGCAATGAAATTATATGTCAATAATGAAATAATGTCTTAAAAGCTACAAATTATACCCTTTAATAACATTTTTGTTGAAGGTATAATACCATTAAAAATGACAAAATGATTTTCCTGAATGAAGAAGAAAACTCAAAATTTCCTAGATACAGCTGAAGAAGCACATAAGGGAAATTGAAAATATTAAATACACTTCTCTAAAAGGAAGAAATATGGAAAGTAATTGAGCAAAGCTTTCAACTCAGGAGGAAGAAGTGTTTCAGAATAAACCCAAAGATATCAGAAATAATATTAAAGGTAATAGCAGAAATTAATGATACAGAGAATTAAAACAATAAAAAATAGTAGCTAAAGAAAAATCTGGAGGTTTTTTTTTAAGATAGATAAGATGGGAAAATCTGGCATTGAGGGAAAAAGGTAGATGGTAAAAATATAAAATAAATTGAAAAACAAAAAATTATATATAATAGTTGTAACATAAAAATTTTATGAACAGTTCTATAAAAGTATATTTTATAATCTTGTTAAGCTTTTTCCTATCATAATATTGCCAACACGGAACAAGAAACAAGAGAAAAGCCATTAAATAAGCCAAAATACAGTTCAACATCCTTTGCTCCTAATGCAGAAACTCAGATGTTATTTTAAATATGTTCTTTCAAATTTCCAAGAAATACATAATATTTATTTTATGCAAGTGGTTTTTAAAAAACACATAGGGAGAATTTATCAACTTATTTTATGTGATTTGTATTATTTTCATACCAACATAATACAGGGAAACAGATATAAAGTCCATTTCCCTTCTTAAAGTACATGTAAAATTCTACATAATGTTAGTTTATTAAATCTGTATTGTATTCTACACATTCTATATAATAATATCATATATATATAAATTGTAACATATTGTTATAACTATATATGTATATAGTTATAATCTTATATAATACTGCGATATATCACCTTCAGGTTTATCCCAAGAAGGCAAGTATGTTTGGCCATCAAAAATTAATCAACATGATTTGCCACACTAATCGTCTATGAAAGAATACATATTTGTCATAAAAATTAAGGAAAGAACATTTAATAAAATTGGAATAAAAGATATTTATAATAAAAATTGGAGACAAAATGTATCCTTCAAGTTATACAGTGGAAGTGATAAATAGATTTAAGGGACTAGATCTGATAGAGTGCCTGATGAACTATGGATGGAAGTTCATGACTTTGTATAGGAGACAGGGATCAAGACCATCACCAAGAAAAAGAAATGTAAAAAAGCAACACAGCTGTCTGAGGAGGCCTTACAAATAGCTGTGGAAAGATGAGAAGTGAAAAGCAAAGAAGAAAAGAAAAAATATACCCAGCTGAATGCAGAGTTCCAGAGAACAGGAAGGAGAGATAAGAAAGACTTCCTCAATGATCAGTGCTAAAAAACAGCAGATGAATGAATAAGAAAATATTGGTACACAATGGAGTATTACTCAGCCATTAAAAAGAATACATTTGAATCAGTTCTAATGAGGTGGATGAAACTGGAGCCGATTATACAGAGTGAAGTAAGCCAGAAAGAAAAAACACCAATACAGTGTACTAACACATATATATGGAATTTAGAAAGATGGAAATGATAACCCTGTATGTGAGACAGTAAAAGAGACATAGATGTATAGAACAGACTTGTGGACTCTGTGGGAGAGGGAGAGGGTGGGATGATTTGGGAGAATGGCATTGAAACATGTATACTATCATGTAAGAAATGAATCGCCAGTCTAGGTTCGATACAGGATACAGGAGGCTTGGGGCTGGTGCACGGGGATGACCCAGAGAGATGATATGGGGAGAGAGGTGGGAGGGGGGTTCAGATTTGGGAACTCATGTATACCCATGGCGGATTCATGTCAATGTATGGCAAAACCAATACAGTATTGTAAAGTAAAATAAAAAGAAAGAAAGAAAGAAAGAATTTAAAAGTAAAAAAAAAAAAATAGAGGGAAACAATAGAATGGGAAAGACTAGAGATCTCTTCAAGAAAATTAGAGATACCAAGGGAATATTTCATGCAAAGATGGACACAATAAAGGACAGAAAGGGTATGGACCTAATAGAAACAGAAGATATTAAGAAGAGGTGGCAAGAACACACAGAAGAGCTGTACAAAAAAGATCTTCACAACCCACATAATCATGATGGTGTGATCACTCACCTAGAACCAGACATCCTGGAATGTGAAGTCAAGTGGGCCTTAGGAAGCATCACTATGAATAAAGCTAGTGGAGTTGATGGAATTCCAGTTGAGTTATTTCAAATCCTGAAAGATGATGCTATGAAAGTGCTGCACTCAATATGCAAGCAAATTTGGAAAACTCAGCAGTGGCCACAGGATTGGAAAAGGTCAGTTTTCATTCCAATCCCACAGGAAGGCAATGCCAAAGAATGCTCAAACTACCACACAATTGCACTCATCTCACACGCTAGTAAAGTAATGTTCAAAATTCTCCAAGCCAGGCTTCAACAGTATGTGAACCGTGAACTTCCAGATGTTGGAGCTGGATTTAGAAAAGGCAGAGGATCTGCTGGATCATGGAAAAAGCAAAAGAGTTCCAGAAAAACATCTATTTCTGCTTTATTGACTAGCCAAAACCTTTGACTGTGTGGATCACAATAAACTGTGGAAAATTCTGAAAGAGATGGGAATACCAGACCACCTGACCTGCCTCCTGAGAAATCTGTATGCAGGTCAGGAAGCAACAGTTAGAACTGGACATGGAACAACAGACTGGTTTCAAATCAGGAAAGGAGTACGTCAAGGCTGTATATTGTCATCCTGCTTATTTACCTTATATGCAGAGTACATCATGAGAAACGCTGGGCTGAATGAAGCACAAGCTGGAATCAAGATTGCCAGGAGAAATATCAATAACCTCACATATGCAGATGACACCACCCTTACGGCAGAAAGTGAAGAAAAACTAAAGAACCTCTTGATGAAAGTGAAAGAGGAGAGTGAAAAAGTTGGCTTAAAGCTCAACATTCAGAAAATGAAGATCATGGCATCTGGTCCCATCACTTCATGGCAAATAGATGGGGAAACAATGGAAACAGTGTCAGACTTTATTTTTCTGGGCTCCAGCATCACTGCAGATGGTGACTGCAGCCATGAAATTAAAAGACACTTACTCCTTGAAAGGAGAGTTATGACCAAACCTAGATACCATATTTAAAAGCAGAGACATTACTTTGTCAACAAAGGTCTGTCTAGTCAAGGCTAACAAGGCTATGGTTTTTCCAGTAATCATGTATGGATGTGAGAGTTGGACTGTGAAGAAAGCTGAGCGCTGAAGAATGATGCTTTTGTACTGTGGTGTTGGAGAAGACTCTTGAGAATCCCTTGGACTGCCAGGAGATCCAACCAGTCCATCCTAAAGGAGATCAGTCCTGGGTGTTCATTGGAAGAACTGATGTTGAAGCTGAAATCCAATGTTTTGGCCACCGATGCAAAGAGCTGACTCATTTGAAAAGACCCTGATGCTGGGAAAGGTTGAAGGCTGGAAGAGCAGTGAATGATAGAGAATGAGATGGTTAGATGGCATCACTGACTCAATGGACATGAGTATGGGTAAACTCTGGGAGTTGTTGATGGAAAAGGAGGTCTGGCGTCTGCAGTCCATTGGGTCACAAAGAGTCAGACTCGACTGTGCAATTGAACTGAACTGAAGTTAATAAAAGCTTTTGTCAGAAGCTTGGGTCAGACATTAACTTCAGAAAGTTTTAACAAACTTATTTCATAATGTGAGACCATATGAAGATGCCCATGTAATCACTTTCACTCAGGACATTTTCAAAAGTCCTGAACAAGGCAATAAGATGAGAAAAAGGAATAAGAGGTAAATATCAGAAGGCATGATGCAAACTGTAACCATGACTAGATCATATGATCATTTACCAAAGAAAATTCCTCAAAACCAACAACGTTTAGAAATAATAGGTCAGCAAAATAGCCATATAAATGAGCTTAATTTAGAAATATTGTGTTCCCCTACTCCAGCAATAATATAATAAATGGAAAATATATCATATCATAGCTCATGTGTAAAGCAAGTAAGGAATAAGCTTAAAAATACACTGAGCAACAGAAAATAATAAATAAATGAAAAGGAATAACATGTTCACTGGTGGAATGAATGAATACTGATTCATCTGTAAATTCATGCCAGTTCTGATAAAAATTAGGACAGGATGTTTTAAAGAATTCTGTCAATTCACTGTAAAATTAATATAATGATACAGAATCATAAATCACTAGATCAGTTTTTAAAAGTAGTATAGAGAAAGATGACTTGCACCATAAGGATTTAAGACACATTGTAAAGTTACATTAATAAAATGTTGGCCAAGAAACATGCAGTTCAATGATGAAATAGGTCTATGTACATGTGGAAACAAACTCAGTAGAGAAGGCAAGGCTTATTTAGTCTTGTTAAAACTACCTCATTTTATAGAGAGAAAGAATATAAGATCATTTCATTAAGTGGAAAAAAAGGAAAAGGACCAGAGAAATAAATATTTAAAGATGATGTATAAAAATCTAAAAAATATAGTGAGCTAATGGCTTTATATCTTGACGTGAAGAAAGACTTTTTAAACACATCACTGAACCCAAATGCATAAACAATATGGGAATAAAAGGATGTGTTTGTCATAATACTTAGAATTACTGTTTGATAAAGTCATTATAGGCAAAGCAAACAAAAATGACATAGTAAAATGGTATTTGCAACATCAAAAACTAACAATTTCACACGTACAAAGGGATTTATTCTTTAAAATATGATATATACATAGAATATTATTTAGCCTTAAAAAAGGAAGTACTGCAATTTCCAACATCACAGATGAACTCGGAGGTCATTCTGGTAAGTGAAATAAGTCAGATATAGAAGGACAGATACTGCATGATACCACTTACGTGAGACAACTAAAATAGTTGAACTCATAGAAGTAGAGAATAGCATGGTGGTTGCCAGGGATTAGTTTGTATGTGGGGGAAATGGGTAGGTATTAATGAAATGGTACAGTTTTAGTCATAGAAGATGAATAAATCCTAGAGATCTCCTGTATAGTATAGAGCCTACAGTTAATAACACTACTGTGTTCTACACTTAAATTTTTACTAAGAGGTAGATATTATGTTAAATGTCCTTGTCAGAAGAGGATACATTTGGGTGTGATAAATATGCTTATGGTATTGATTTCATGTATATTTATCTCCAAATACATCAAGTTGTACACATTAAATGTTACAGCTTTTTTGTATGTCAGTTATAACTTCAGTAAAATGGTTTAAAAAGATAAAATCATAAAGACAAAGAGAAAAACACATGATTTAATAGAATAGTGGTCCACATACGTGTATGGGCAATTCATTAGCGAGGAGTCTTGAGTAACAAACAAGTCCATGAAGAAGAGCTCAACCTTACTTGCTAATAGGTATAGGAAGCTCATGCAGCCAGTAATTTGGCAGTTCTAGGAGAAACTGATGGAGAAGGCAATGGCACCCCACTCCAGTACTCCCACCTGGAAAATCCCATGGACGGAGGAGCCTGGTGGGCTGCAGTCCATGGGGTTGCTAAGAGTTGGACATGACTGAACGACTTCACTTTCACTTTTCACTCTCATGCATTGGAGAAGGAAATGACAACCCACTCCAGTGTTCTTGCCTGGAGAATCCCAGGGACGGGGGAGCCTGGTGGGCTGCTGTCTATGGGGTCACACAGAGTTGGACATGACTGAAGCGACTTAGCAGGAGAAACTGAGTAGGAAAATTTTCACAACTCAGCATATTACCCAGAGAAATGCCTGTTTCTATTTGTTTATGGTGGCAGGACACTAGAGGCAGCCTAGACGTCACTCCATAGGGAAATGGACAAATGAAATGTGTTTGATAGGAATACACCTGCACTCCAGACTTGCTAAGTTACATTTGCTGTGATTGGGAGACAGGAATCTATACTGACTCATGAAATTTTTATGTCCTTAATACTGGAGAAAGCAACTAATTTATGCTCAGTGGCTGATATTTAGTATAGTAGGAAGACCAAATAGATATTTTAAATCTATTTGGGGACATAGTATTCTTTGTGCGTGTGCGCACGTGTGCGCACGCGTGTATGGAGGGGGTGGTTCTCTAGAAAAACAGAAAAGCAGTGTCATTCTTGTGCAGTTGTGGCAGGGAGGATATTTTGTCAAGGACTTATGGGATGGAAAGCTGTTCCTTATGTCAATTGTTGTTGATAATATGGGGTTGTTAGCTTAGTTTGCTTATGTATATGTTCGTGTGTGTGTGGTGGGAGCTATCTCCTGGAGAAGTGGCTTAGCAGATGAGTTTGTATATGGGAGGTAAAACTGTGGAACTTTGAGCCTAAAGTTCTGTCATTTTGAGCCCTAAGAGACAAGGACTGATTCAGAACAGTGAGTAGAAGGGCCCCCTTTCACTCTTCCATCACACTGAGCTCCATGGGGGCTGAGCAATGGGAATACCAGGACATAAGCCCCTAGACACTCATTCATCCTTTGGGAACATAAGCAGTAAATGGTTCAGAGAAGCTTTATGTGTGTGAGTGGAGGCCTAGAAATCTGGTGCCTAACACGTCAGAGAGGTCAGTTTTGAAGTGACTAACCAGAGAGCCCCAACCAGACAAGAGGCATTACTGGTGGGGTCATTAAAATATGACTAAGAAGACAGCTCAGCGAAAGCAAATGGGTAATTCAGGAAATGGAGAAAAAGGTTGTGTGATCTATAATCAGCTCACCCTCAGAGAAAATAAGAATGTTTGAGATCCCAGAGGTGTTGGGTCAAGATCCACAGGATATGACTGGGCTCATTAGAAGCTGAGGCTGTTGGAATGGAAGGTCAAAAAAGTGGAGAAAGGTGAACAGCAGTGAGTCAGAATATCCGCTGTAATATTTTAAGTCACTAGTGATGACAAAAGAAAAGGGGCCAAAGGTGATGATCAAGCGAAGAAATGGTTGAGGAAGGTGATACTGAGTTGTGCAGGATGATAAATGATGATGAAGAGACTGATAAAAATAAATCATGTGGACTTCCAGTGTAGAATTGATCAGTAATCAGGAAATCGCACTGGGAAGTGAGGCCCAGACTTTTAGTATGTTAAGCAGAGTAGAGGAATACAAGTAACCAGAAGAGCATTGATGAGGTAACTAGATCATCAAGGGAAAGGCCAGGTTTCACAATGCAGATGATGGTTTGAAGGGAGACAGTGAAAAAAAATTACAGATAAAAGTAAACTTGCTCAGAAATGAATAAAACTTCTAAAAAACTTAAAAGGTACTAGAAGTTGGGTCAAAGTTGTTTTTTTTGTTTTATCGTGTTGTGTTTTGTTTCTTCCTCTATACTTACGGCACAGAGCTCTAAAGTGACTTACTATCTCTAACAAAAACTCGTGTAGGCTGGGGGATGTAATCTTGTTCCGGTTAGACTTTCTGTGGTTTAACACAGATGGGGAAAGTATTTTAAGAAGCTTAGCTATTTTGCTAAATGTTTATGACTTGTAAATTCCCAGCCTTTTAGGATTTTCCAAATGTGTTGACATTGATGGTGAATTTGAAGGGAAATTAGCCAAATATGTTCGTCTAATTAGCCAGCGGGGTCTAATAATAGCTGTCTGGGTTGGCGTGTAAGTCATGGCTACTTATTTATTGCATGGGGGTATGTTCTTTCCCTTTGAAGTTTAGATTTCAAATTCTTTGCCCACCACTTTCTAGAGAGTAACTGAAAGAGTTGTCAGTGCACGAATCCCTAACCTCTTCTTTTTAAAAAGGAAAAAAAAAAAAAAAAAAAACGTTGCCTACTAGTTCCATTTCACCTGAAGTCTGACTCTTCCAAACTTCTATTTCTGTGCTTCTCATAAGATACAGAAAGGAAGTCACCCACTCTACTTTTGGCTACGTGGTCTTGAGAGATGAGAAGTTTGACTTTCTTGTGATGATTTTTAGTCTCTTGGGCTGCATAGTTTTATAATTCAGCAATTATATATCATCCCTGTTTAAGTAACTGTAGCAGTTGTATGTAAAGTTGTAATAATTCTGTCAGATCGAAATGGTAATATTTAGCCAGTTACCACAGGACCACCTGTGGGGAGTAACATAGGAGAATGAATACTGTCATTTAAGTGAATATTACTTCAGATACTCTCCAGGTATTTTGTATTCAATGTCATTCATCTTCACAGACTGTACTGTGTTATCTTTTATTATAAATTTGTTTGACACATAAGAAAAAATATTCATGAGCCCATAGGCTATATTGGAAAGCATTTTCTTTAGACCTGAATATTTCAGGCTCTGAAGTCTGTGCCTTTTCCCCAGTTGATCAGTGTTGACTTACCTATTACTTAAGTAAAATGGACCTAAGTGAAAAAATTCTCATAGTCTTGGTCATCTGTGTATCAGGCATACTGGTTTGTAGCAAAATGTATTTTCTATTGTAAAGATAAAATTGAAAAAGATGATGATGATGAATGGTTGTCATTTGTTCATAATTCTCCACCCAGTGGATGGGTAAAATAATAAAATAATTACATATGGGTGTTGCTACTTATATAGTGGGCCTTAGGGTAAAATATTTATATACTGGATATCTCAGCCTATGAGTAATATAAAAAGCAGATATACTATAAATGTAATCTTTTTTTTATATCAAACATAGTGATCCACCCCCCCCAATCACCTGAAATCAAGTCACTTATTGGAACTCACTCACCACCAAGATTGGTTAAGGCACTATCTTATAAGTGTTTCTGTACTGATTCTGCCACTAATGAACACCTAGCTTTCCAGACTTCATTTTTTATCTATAGCATAAAGGAATTTTTTAAGTCTTTTTTAACCGTAAAGTTCTTTTATTTGTCCTTAAATATCATCTTGTAGTTTAAGCAGGATGGGGTAAAACATTAGTATTTTTATTTAAAATATAATGCCATTTCTTCCTCTTATTTTTATATAGTGTTTAAGTATCTTTATGTTTGAAATTCATGGAAAAGAGTATTACTTTTGTATTTTTCTTTTAATGAATTTTTTTTTGTTTCAGCATTTTCAGCTGTTTAGCAAATTTTACTTAAGAAAAAATGCTGAATAATAAATATATTGAGATAGTTTCTTTATTTTAACTTTAGTGTATTTTTAAATCTGTAGGTCACATTTTTGTGTGCCTTTTTGGTTTTGTATTTAGTATTGTTGACAATGCTACATCAGTTTGGCCCCAGGATAGTAATTAACAACCCAGTCAGAGGTTGCTAGTAATTTCCCACTTATTTTGGAAGAAGATTTTATTAAGTTGGAATCATGAGTATTAGGTAGAGAAAACTTTTGAAATTACATTCAGCATAATAGTATATATAAAAAAGAAGTAAACAAAATTAAATTAAAATTCAAGTCTAGAAGTTAAGAAAACAAGAGTTTTGAAAATGACAGTCTTTTTATAAAAAAAAGCTATTGTTGACCTCCCAGTATGTGTGGGAATGTGTTTCAGGTCTTTAGTTAGAAAAAAAAAATCAGAACAAAATTTAAACTCCACAATGATAGCTGAAAAAGAGTAGAATGTCCTTATTTTTAAAATTTGAATGCTTTAGAATTATAAATTTGTATTTAATGGTCTTCTCTGATCTTGACTGTTTAATAAAGGAACTATGAAAAATATAAAATGTAGGGGAGGCAATAATAGTAACAATATTATATATAGCATATATAATAAAATGTAATATATTAATAGTAAGCAAATAACCAAAGTATAATGTGTAGGTATTTCAGAAATGTGATATGTTGTTCCCAAATTTAGAGCCCTGCTGAGATTGATGCCCAATCACTGTAATGTATTCTGACCTAGAAACGTGAGTCACATGGTAGGTGGTAAGGTGGTGAATCGTGGTCATTAGGTGATAGCAGCTGATGTTTGGGAGAAACCTCATAGTGATTGCCTAGCAGGTCTCTAAGAAGCTTTTGCTTTTGTTATTTATTCATCCACTTTAATATGCATAGAAAGAAGTTAAGTGTTAACTAAAGTTAGTAGATTTGTAGAAATAAATATTGTTCTAACTTAGAACATAACTTCAATTTAGGTATTAATAGAATCTTGGTTCTTTTTTTTTTAAAAAAAATAGAATGACTAGAATATTTTCAAATTAAAAGTTTTGTTGAAATAAAATTCAGTAGAAATTTACTTGAAAATCTTCAACATTTTTTTAAGTAGGTCAATGGGCAATAAGCTAAAATATCATTATCTTTGCCTTCATTTATATATATTTTTTACATGTATGACTCATGTTGTAGAGACTTTACCCCAGAAATTATCACTATTATGTCTGTGTTTTATATGCTGAATTGTGCAGATCCTGATATTATGTTATAAAAATATATAAAAGAGTCATAGAGTGTTATACTAATGTCCTACTCTAGGAACTGTATAGCAGAAAGTCTTTGACTCATGACATATTAGAAATGCAAGAGCCTTAGCCATCATTTCAATGAGAATTGGCAAACTACCACCTGGGACCACATCCAGCCCAATGCCTATTTATTTATCCCAAAGAGCTAATAATAGGTTTTCTATTTTTAAATGGTTGAAAAAATAAAAAGCAATATTTCACTAAATGGGAAAGTTATATAAAATTCAAACTTCACTATCCACAAATAAAGTTTTATTAGAATAGAGTCATTCATTTCTGTTTACATATTACCTATGATGACTTTCTTGCTCCATTGGCAAATATAGTTTTGACAAAGAGCGTATGGCCCACAACACCTAAAATGTTTACTATCTGGCCCTTTATAGAAAACATTTGTAGACCCCTGATCTAGACAGCAAATAGGTTTGCTCTCTGGACTGATCCTCAAGGATTGCTAAGACCCTATTTGGAAACGATTCTTTTTGTGAGCTTCATAGAAAAGACCACAGTGATTGACAGTCAATGTTGACATTCAGTGTCTATTTCAGATAAGGGAGGGGGACAGTGGTAAAGGTTTAGCATTTTCTAGTCAAATTTCTAATGTGCATGTTTCATTGTTACTGAGTTTTAAAGCTCAGTGGAACACAAAGTTATTACCTTTCCAAGTCTTATTTCCATTATTCCTGGTATCAAACCAACCATCTGAGGCAACCTTAGTACACATTAAGAATCATGGAAAGAATTTTTCAGAAATGCACCTCCCTCCATGCCAATACATACAAGATTATGATTTTTATAAGTTTAGTGTGAGGCCTTGGACTTCTGATTGAAACTTAAGATGTTGAAACTTAAATGATGTTTATCTAGGACTGAACTAATACACTAACTGCTCAGTGTATGTGACTATTTAAATTCAAATTAAATAAAATTTAAAATTCAATCTCTCTGTTGCATGAGCCACATTTCAGGTGCTCAATAACTATATGAGCTTAATGGCTTCTGAATTGAACAGATCAGAAGATTTCCTTTGTTGCAGAAAGTTCTGTTGGACAGGGCTGATCTAGGTGATTTCAGGATCCCAATTTAATCTCAGAAACTCACTAATCAGGTTTAGAAAACAGCATCAGTTTGTTTTCATTCTGTCAGAAATGAGCAAAAAAAAGAGAGAGAAGGAAGAAACTCAGGCTCGAGATGGAAATCTTCATCTATTATCTAACTCATCTACTTAACCATTAAGGTGACTGAAAAGATACATAAATTAAGTACATTTTCATGTCAGATACTTGGAAAAATTTTCATAAGACATAGTAAGGGGAGACAGGATTAAGACAGAACTGATCGATCTGTGAGTCAGTGGATACAATAGAGAATTCTGCCTGAAGAATAAGACTTTGAGATGATGGGAGAACCCCACAGGCTTCAGGAAATTTACAGTTGATGCCTGAGTGCAGATGAGCCCCTGTGAAGTCAGAGGGCAGCACTGACAGCTCTGATAAAGTGTAGGGATACTAGCTCCCTAATGCGGGAGCACAGTGTTCTCTCCCTGAAGACTATGCCATTGACATCATGCTTTGTAACACACACTGCTTTGTCCAGCACCTAATGGATATAGACATGCCACTTAGAGGAAAGGTGAACCATGGTGAATACATCCTCTGAAATAGTGTTGACTGGCATGGTTGACCTTGCTTGGCTTCACTTATTGAAGTAGCCTTTATACCACAGTCAAGAAAAAGTCTGAACTGACAAAAAAATATCTATCACAAACCTATACTTTTCTTTTCCCACTAATTTGGTGTATGAGAGTAGCAGAGTGTATTTTACAGTTACTATCTTACTGTCTTAGTACTGAAAAATCGAACAAAATAGAAATAAACAACAAACTGTAAAGATGAGCAAACAGAAAGTTCACCAGATATGCAATATACAGTCAGTAATCCAAGAGCAGAAAGCTTATGGAAGACTAAATGCTTCTGCAGATCTATGGAGCAGATTTATTGCAAGAAATCTGAGAAAATGTTTAAAACCTTTTTGTGATTCAGGGAGCAATTGTGTCTCCAAACAAGGCACCTATCAGAAAAGATAGCTTTCAGATGAAAGATGATGAACAAGGGTTGATTATAGCATGAAGGCAAAAATGTATGTTGAATATTCCAGGAAACTAAATCAGAGAATGACTATACCAGACTGAGAAAATCTCCTGGAATTTAGAGTAAAAGAATTAAGGAGATAAATGTACTAATCAAAAATACAAAGTGCATCCCTAAGAAGTCAAAGATACATACAGGAAAATACAGAGAAGTTATGGGAAAAGCAATTCCCAAAGAAATAATGGTAGAGTATTTTCTTGGTGGTGGAGATTAAAGCTCAGGAAAAACCATTTATCCAAAACTGTGATAATGAAAATCCTGAATTAAAGAAAAATTAAAGCATGAAGATGACATGGGGGGAAGAAGTTTGTTTATAAAAGGAAAAAATTCAAGTTGACAACAGACTCTCCACAATTTGAAAAATACAGAAGAGAAATGAACACAAGACTCTTGAGAGAAATATATTGAAACCCAAGAATGTTATAGCCAGACAGGCTATCATTCATATTTGAGACCAATAGAGTGGTATTAATAGACATAAAAGGACTCTAAATGTTTTACCTACATTTCTTTTCTGAAAAAAATGTTTGAAAAAAAAAAAAACCTTGAAAAAGTAGTCCAGCTGACTGAGGAATGAATCAAACTAAAAAAACTAAATAATGAGAATTATGTGTTATAAAAGAAAATGTGGTGAATAATTAAACCAAAGGGGAATAGATTATGTCCTAAAAAGAAGGGTAGTGAGGAAGAAACCAAAGAATCAATATTTAAATCTATGTTGTTAATATAGTGAGACGTTAACAATAGAAAAAAATTTAAGTAATTCTTCCAAGAGAAACTAAAACTGTTTAAAAAATGATAATATTCTGTGTATGACATCCCAAATTACACCAACAAAATCTTAAAGAAGGGGTGTGAATAACTGCTTGCAAAATGTTTCATTTTATGTGTGTGGGTAGGGGATTCTCAAATACATGTATTTTATTTTTGAAGTGATAGAGATAGAATTAAATAAATACATATAAAGGTATTTGCATGTAAATTAACCATTCAGTTCAGTTCAGTTCAGTTCAGTCGCTCAGTCATGTCTGACTCTTTGCGACCCCATGGACTGTGGCACGCCAGGCCTCCCTGTCCATCATCAACTCCCGGAGTTTACCCAAACTCATGTCCATCAAGTCAGTGATGCCATCCAACCATCTCATCCTCTGTCGTCCCCTTCTCCTCCCACCTTCAGTCTTTCCCAGCATTAGGGTCTTTTCAAATGAGTCAGCTCTTTGCCTCAAGTGGCCAAAATATTGGAGTTTCAGCTTCAGCATCAGTCCTTTCAATGAATACTCAGGACTGATCTCCTTTAGGATGGACTGGTTGGATTTCTTGGCAGTCCAAGGGACTCTCAAGAGTCTTCTCCAACACCACAGTTCAAAAGCATCAATTCTTCTGTGCTCAGCTTTCTTTATAGTTCAGCTCTCACATCCATACATGACTACTGGAAAAACCACAGCAACTTTGTTGGCAAAGTAATGTCTCTGCTTTTTAATATGCTGTCTAGTAGGAAAAAATTATTTTTAATTTATAGAAAGTAAAAGAAACAAAGAAATTTTGAGTACATAAGAAACAGATCTGAAAACATACAAGTTACAAGGAAACAAAAAAATTAATGAAATCATCAAAATAAAAATGAAAATCATAAGTAAATAAACATGATTTTTTACTTCTGGCCCAAACTCACTGCCTTTCCAAAAACTAAATATCATGAGTCAGCTATAAGTGTGTGTGTGTGTGTGTGTGTGTATGTGTGTGTGTGTGTGTGTATCACCTCCCTCTCGAGCCTCCATCCCACCTTGCCCCATTACAGAGTACCGAGCTGAGCTCCCTGCGTGCTATCCCAGTAGCTATCTAGTTTACTCTTGGTAGTGTGTACATGTCAGTGCTACTTTTGACGTTCTCGGTGATCTTTTAGTCAGTGGTCCTATCTCATCTTGTGAACGTCTACTTGTCTTCTATGTTTGTGCCTTGTCCTCTATGTACAAGGCACTATATAAAAAATACTGAATATATATTTGTTCATTCACTTGGCGAATATTAAATAAGACCTACCTTTTGCATAGCATTGAGAGTAAAATCCAGCCTTCGTGGAATTTAGAGACTATTCAAAGTAATGTGCCAAGACATCACTGAAGCCCCTGTAGCAGCCAGGCTAGCCTGCACAACCCAAATGTGGGCCTCCTTCCTATATACTTACCAGTGTGAAACCTTTCCTCAAGTCATTTTCAGCTCTTCTACTCTTTCACATTTTTAGATTCTATTTGCTCCACTTGTCGCGTGTCTTTACTTTTACCTGTTGGTCACTGTTTTTCTTACAGTCATTTTCCATGGTTAACCTGGAGTAGTAACTCCTTAAATCACCATTCTTGAACTTTTGCTTCCACTGTCACCAGCATGAATGATAAATAGCTATTCCTGAATTTCAGCTTCATTCCATCTAGATCTGAAATTTGTGGAATGAGCTTTTGATTGGGTGAACCTCAGTCACTTGAGCACATTGGGTGCTCTCAGTTTACTTGGCAAGGGATAGAGAGAGACACTGTCATCTGTAATCTTCTGATTTGCTTCCTCCCAAATAGAGTTTGGATGATGAAAAAACAGCAAGTGTTCTCTGGAGTGCCTGTACACATGTACTCATGGGAATGTTTTAAGTGTGTGTGTATTGGATAGATGTGCATGGATAGAGAATCTTCTGAATTCATTTATTGATATTTAAACTCTCCTGAGTCACTGTTGCCTTATGATTAAAAGAAGTTTCTCGAAGTCTGTGCATCTCATATCATGTTCCACAGATTTTAAAATCTTCCATGAAAGGGTCTAGAAAATGACTTAAAAGGCCCTGAGGACTGTAAGAGTACAGCCAAGGCTTTGGGTCCCCACCATTCTTTAGTGTGTGTGCACAGGTGTGCTTTTAGTTGTTTTATCAGATTTTGTTAAGAAAGTGCCCTGCAACTCACAAGTTTTGAATACCGCTGTAATAGATTCTTGCATCTCAAAGGTGTACAGTATCAGCACACCTGGGAAATTGTTCAAACTGCAGCCTTGCCACACTGTGGAACTTCCAAGTCAGAATCTGTCTTTTATAAGATCATTAGCTCTCAAATTTAAGGATCATTGTCCTATTTGATCCCCAGAGTCACTTTTAGCTAGAGCACTGTGCTCTAATACACATTTATGCAATACATATTTTATCTTTCTTTGCTTTTCTTTGTCCTGGGCAGTTTGATCAGAGAAATGGAAATCCATCATGGATATATAGCATCAAATTTTGAATGAATTTAGATGGGGCATGTGAATTGAATAAGGTTCCAACTTTATTTTATTTTTAGTGATAATAACTAGAGCAAATGAAAGTTACCTGGCCTGATTTGATTATACATCTTGTTCTTCTTGTGAGAAAAATACGAATCCAAATATCCTATAATTAGTGGAAAAAAAAAAAAAAAGAATCTTCCAAAAATGGTTCAAAGGAGATTGGGAGAGTGAAAGAAAAGCCCATTAAATATTGATAATGGTAAAATCAAGGGTGATGAGCCCTTACAGTGGTAAAATGTTTTAGAGTTTTCTGAGTATTTGAATATTCAGCAACTCTCTGAAGTCATTAACAACTCAGGGAAAAAAACAAATATTTTCAACCGCAGTTTACAAGCAAGGCTTGAACCAGTAGTCTATGATAACCAAGGCTGGTACATATCATTTCTCTCCCTTTTCCTCTAATTTCATGTTAAAACAATGTTAGTTCAAGCATAAATGTACTTGGAGAAGGATGTTTTTACGATACTCACAATGCCTGAGGTTGATATTTTTTCAGTTGTAGAAATGTCTCTTTTTTTGGTTTCCATTTTCTTACACTTCCCTGTGATTTTTTATTTCCTTTTTATTTTCTCCTTCCACTTTTCCCCATCAGCTTCTTCCTTCTTCTCTAACTTCAGCAGCATCTGAGGCAGACTCTGCTACTTGGCAGTAGTGGATTCTGTTTCTTCCTCCTCACCTCTGCCCTCACAGAGGCTCCATCTTTCCTATGGCCACCTGCCTCTTCCTCATCCTTGCTGGAACTCTGGCTCAGCTCTGTTCTACCTCCTCCTCTCCACCTGGCCCAACCACTGCTCTGCCAGGCCTCCCTTGACTGCTGAATGTTGTTATGGCAACCGACAGTCAGTGGGCCGAGGAGACACAGTGCTGAGCCAAAACCAGCAAGAAGAGACACTATGTAGCTTCTGTGGGGGCTGATAAGGCCAAAGTATTGGGTTGCCCCCCTGCCCCCCACTGTGAGGAAGAGAGAGGAAAATGTGAAAATCATGTCAGTGGTGGTAGATCTCCCAGGAATGATTTCTGACCCAATAGAATGGTTGGAAGACTGTGGTAGGCTTTGGTTGAGTTGTTCATGTAACTGCTTTGTATGCTCAAACCAACATCTTTTGATTCAGCATCTCCATTTCCAGTGCTAATCCCACAACCATCAGAGAGGGAGATGAACATGATTCTATGCTGTGGGTGTAAAAGTGCAGGAGAAAATATTGTTTGCTCTGTTTAGTACAACATATTACTACATCCCAGCTTTATCTGTATTGTTAGCTCTGATGATCATAGAGGGGGGTATATGATAATTTTACATTGTAAAATGCACACACTAGGATTTAATGGGAATGTTCTTCTTTGCAGCAAAACAGACAATCATAAAAACCCAAAGATGCCATTAAAGGTGATTGCCTCATATTTTCAAAATATCTTCAATGACTCAAAATGATGGAGGTATTGATGCAGGTTTGATCTCTGGATTGGGAAGATCCCCTTGAGAAGAAAATGGCAGCCCACTCCAATATTCTTGCTGGGAAAATCACATGGGCAGAGGAGCCTGGTGGGCTGTAGTCCATGTGGTCATACAGAGTTGGATACAACTGAAGTGACTAAGCACAGCACATTGGGAAGAATATGTCTTTAGCTATCACTTAGGATCACTTAGAAAGGTAGAATTAAAAATAGGGATTGTTAGAATACTGGCTGGAATGTCATTGTACCTGGAACAGATTTCTATGTAATATTCAATAATTTAGAATATTAAAATGCTGAAGCTAGCAGAGGAAGACTAGTTTATCTCTCAGTCTACAAATGACAACAAGGCCCAGAAAACAAGAGGCCTTACCTGTGGGTCACACACCTTCTGAGCTTGGTCATCTTTCCATTAAACCTGAATTCGGCCCGGAAAGCTAAAACAAACTTACAGAAGAGTCCTTTGGTCTTTAAATAGTTGGAAACATTGTGTGAATGCACAAAAGATCAGGTTCTCATTCTCATGGGCCCATCACACCATATGTTGTTGTTGTTCAGTCACTAAGTCATGTCTGACTCTCTGCAATGCCATGAACTGCAGCATGCCAGGTTTCCCTGTCCTTCACCATCTCCCTGAATTTGCTCAAACTCATGTCCATTGAGTCACTGATGTCATCCAACCATCTCACCCTCTATCGTCCCCTTCTCCCCTTGCCCTCAGTCTTTCCCAGCATCACGGTCTTTTCCAAACAGTCGGCTCTTTGCATCAGGTAGCCAAAGTATTGGGGCGTCAGTCCCAGCATTAGTCCTTCCAGTGAATATTCAGGGTTGATTTCCTTTACGGCTCTGCAGCAAATAATCCACACTCAGTCATAGTTCCCCCAGACACTGTCTCACTGTCTTTGGATCTTACTTTAGACATTGGCAGGGAAGACTTCACTGTGTTTATCAAAACAATATAAAAGTTACAAGATTTAACAATATAAAAAATAAAAAATGAAAACAAAGGGGAAGTAAAGCAAGAGGGTAGTGGTAAGTATGCTAAATTATCCATTTTAATTAAAGAAAATTAACAAACACTGTGTCAAAGAACATACCAAGTTATACATTTGTTAATTGTTTAAAAGTCATAATGCTAATCATCATAAGTCTGAAAAAAAAATCCAAGAAACTGTTTAAAATATATTATGTTTTAGAGAAGGAACAAGAGGGCCTCATTTTTTTTTTTAGACCATTTCATGTGATATGACTTCTAAATGTATGTGTATACTTGTTTAAGTGTAAAACTGACATTCTCATTAATAGGGATTTTGTTAAATAAACCCTGAAATGGAATACTTGCCCTCCATTGAGAGAAATGAAGTTACCCTGTTTATTCTAATAGAGAAGAATGTCCATGATGAAAGAGTAAAAGAAGAAGAAATTAAGTTATAGAATCATATATAAAGCATTGTTTACAAAAATACATACCCCTGTCTGTGTGCATTTCTATACATTTCTATATTATAAAAAAAGATATGGAAAGACACACACCCATCTCTTAGATTTCAGAAGAGAATAAATGAGAGAAACTAAAAAAAAAACTTCTATATAATTTGAATTTTTAAATGCTAACAGATTATCTTTCAGTATTTTAAAATTTTAAAACAGAAATTATAGAACTTAAAAAGTCATAAAAATGTATAGCTTATTTTGATGATATGTTTCACTAATATAATTTTATCTAAATTTAATACAAACTTATTTAAATATCATATTAAAGAGAAAAAAGCTTTCTAAATTATTTATTTGAGTATGTTTCTGACTTTTTTTCTGGTGGGTATAAAATAATAAAGTGTATTAAAAAATAGAGAGCAGTTGGATTCAATTTGAAAATAAACAGTATAATTAAGATTCCTCCTTGGTAACTAATCAATTTTGAAATATAATAATTAAAAAATTTTGCTTTCAAATAGGTAAAATTTGTCTAACCTAAACATTAAATGAGATAATTATCTGATTTTATTTTTCCCTTCTCCATTAATCCATTTTACTATATTGAGAAGTTTAGTGAATGAATATAAAGTCATAATGAAAGCTATGATAGTGACTATTGTCTTCCATATTTATTGGTAGTTGGGCCAAATCCCAGTTGGCTGTGCCCCCTCTCTTTTCCCAAACCAGCCTTGAATGTCAAGTTCTTTGTTTAATTAGCTCACTGAGAGCACAAAGAAAAATAAACAGTCGACTGAAATTTGAGTTTTAAAGTATTGAAGGGTTCATGGTTTTGTTTTGGGTTTTTATTTCTGACTCTTGTTAAAAGTATAACAGGAAAAGAAACCTTGAGCTCCCTTAAGACCTTTAGCTGAAAACTGACAATTTTGAAACAAATGAACAGATTATTTTAGCAATAAAATTCAGACACTCTTTGTACACCTTAATGTTTCATAATATTGCTTCCATAAAGTTCTCAAATTTGAAAAAAAAATCCATACAAAGTTTTGTAATTTATAATAATATATACAAGATAGATGACAATACATTCAAGTGGTGTGGAACCTTAAGTGTGTAGGATGTGCACATTAATAAGTATTTGCAATGTTATTTTCATTATTTGGATCTGTATGTATTTAAATATATTTTTATTTTTTGGTTGACAAAATGCCCTGGAAAATTTTTTTTAAAAGTGTGCTATGTGTGATGCAGAGAATAGTAGAATGTGATTTATTATAGTTTCTTATATCTTAAATGTATTAATTTCTTCTTTAAACAGAATATACCAAAGTTAAAAGAACAATTTAGAGTCAAATAAATCATGAAACAAATTCTCATATAAGACAAAAAAGAAATTTTAGCTTATTTCCAGTATTTTCTTAAAACATCTCCTTTCCAAAAGAAATTACTGAGAGTGGAATAAAGATTTTAGTTTCTTTACATTGAAAGTTGAGGTTTATGACAAGATAAAGAAGTAGATTCAGCATTTATTTTCTCCTTTCCTGCTTTGTATAGATATAGTGAAGTTATGGTCCAAGCCTTGTATCTCCTAATATGTGTATTTGAATTTTATCTTCATTCTCTGAATATCTTGTCTTAGGTTTCCTGAAATCAGCTGTTTCCTCTGTGTATAAAGGCTGTGTGTAGTTACACATACACCATCAAGTCACCACAGATTTTTGAAAATAGTTGGAATAATGTCCAGCTTTGATGGCTTGGTGACTACTAGAAGGTATTCATACTTTCTTTGGTATTAGCAAAATTTCCTAATTCAGGTCATCCTCTCGCCTTGCTTCCTCACCCACCAGACACATACCACAATACCTCTCCAAGTAATATGAATTGTACATAGACACCTCCTTAACAATGAATTTCCTGGACCATGAAAGCAAGGGACATACCCATCTCCACTGCAGAAAGAATTAGAAGATCTGATTATACTTGCCTCTGTGGACCAAAATGTCCTCCCAAAGGCTATAAACAAACAAAAAACAATAGAAGAAGGCAGTGGGGGCCCTGAATTTTAGGTGTATACCCACAAAACATATTACATCTCAGAGTCCTGTCAGGACTCTTGTTTTATGATGAACCGTTGGCTAGACCTTTTCAATTTTTATTAAAAAAATTTTTTCTCATAGGTCCTCTCATTTCAGTTGACTTCATGTTAAGGTAGAATATGTTTGGGAAACTGTTGGCCACTTGTTAATTAGGGAGTGTGAAATATCTTATCTTGAAATATGTGAAGCTAAAATCTTTAATTTCTGAAAACAACTTTGTAACTTTTGTGCAAAGTATTTGTAGCATACTGGTTTATTAGGAATATTGGGAACATAGCAGTTTCTTGCTTCTCCTCTCTCTTAAACATTAATTTCTAGTATAAAGTTAATAAATTATCAGTGTGCCCATCTGAAAATATAGATGGACTTTGAAATGAAATGAAATAGCAATCACTCTATCACACCTAGAGAAAAGATTTTCTCATATTTTCAAGTTTCTTATCTATACATTATTTTTAGTTGAAATCACTATGTAGACAATTTTATAAAGCGCTGTAATCTACTTGACATTTCAAGTTACTAAAATCTTGAAGTTATTAAATCATTAAAAAATACAAATTGCTCAAGAAAATGCATTTTATAGAAATACTGCAATATTTATGAAAAAAAAATCTATCATGCATAATGTTATCATACTGTGGCAACAACTGTTAGCATTTTAGTACATTCTTTTTCAGTCTTTTTTTGTGTTTATTTTCCTTTTCGCTCAGTTGTGTCCAACTTTTTGCGACCCCATGGAGCCCACCAGGCTCCTCTGTCCATAGGATTCTCCAGACAAGAATACTGGAGTGGGTTGCCATGCCCTTCTCCAGGGGATCTTCCCAACCCAGGGATGGAACCTGGATCTCTTGCATTGCAGGCAGATTCTTTACTATCTAAGCCACCAGGGATGTCTTCCTTTTCCACAGTTGATATTATATACTTCCCTGAAACCTTTTACTTTTGCTTTGTGTTACAGAATTGTCCTATATCACTATAATTTTACATTACAAATATCTTCATTAGCATTTTTGATGGCTGCATTGTAGTATACCATAATTTAGTAAACTATTTGAAACTTGACTTTTAAGGGTGTCGTTTGTTTGCAAGGAGGCTTTGAGAGGATTTATTTCATTTGGCTATTTAATATGGAAGTTCTTGAAGCAGCAAGTGAATGTAGTGTATATCAGGTAACAGGGAACATAGGAAGGGCTCTGGGGCAGGGCCAGGTAGCCACATGTGAAGGAAGGACAGCTGGAGTGAGTGCCGGGGAGGGATTGAGTCCATCTAGCACAGTGAACTGCTGTGGGACACCAATTTGTCTTCCAAGAGTTGTCGTGGCAACAGACCAAAAGAGCTGAGCAGGAGTGCCCAGAATTATTCCAGCCATTTTTAAGTGAAGTTCTGTAATCTGAAAGATTGTATTGTAAAGCTGGAGGGATTGACTTAGTCTGCAGCACCTTAACAAGTTATCAAGCTGTGGCCAGAGAAATCTTTAAATTAAAGCTACTCCAGTGTTTTCCACAAAGACCAAAGGCATCAACATGAGGTTACTTAAAGGTCAGCATTGACTCTGGTCTGCTGTAAACCCAGAGGATGAATTTGGCAGATTGAAGGGTTTATCTTGGATAGTGAAACTAGACATATATTAGTATATTTCTTTTTACTGTTACTTTCCCTTCAAATTAGTTTAATATTACCAGGTGTCCTCCACTGCTTTTATTGGCTATCAAGCTATTGTCAGTTAGAAATAGTTAATCCTTATAAATTCACCAGTCACTATGGTGTTTTGATAGCTTTGCTGTCTGGGTTCATCTTTTCTCCCCTCCTCCCTCCCTCTTTCCCTCCTCCCTTCCCCCTCTCGTTCCCTTCCTTCTCTCTCTTTCATTCTTTCTTTCAGATTCATGTTATAAAATATATTTAAAGCTAATGGGACTAGAATATGAAAACTAATACAGAAATGTAGACTTCTTTGATGACACATATTTAACAACCTCTTCTCTGATATCTTCATTAGAAAAAAAAAAATAGAGAATTGTCACATTGGACTCCCAAAAAACAAAAAACAAAAAAAAATAAAGAAAGAAAGAAGAGAAAAACAGAACGGATACCCACTATTGACAAAAGAGAAATCTGGATGGAATTCAGGAATACAGAATCTAGGTGAGAACTAACCTAGGTGAAGATCAACCAGCCTGACTTTTATCTCATGCAAAGGATAAAACTATGTGGGACTTGAAAGGACAGGAACCCACAGGCACCCTTAAGAGAGAAGGGAGATGGAGAACATCGTAGGCCAGGGAAGCCCAGAACGAGAACTCGTAGCTTTACAGTTGCCATCTTCAGAACTACAGGCCATGCTCTCAGCCTGCCTACACTTTACCTGGATGGTGCCCTGACAAAAATGTAACATTGAGACACTTGGCTCCATTTAAGAGCAGTTGTTCACAGTCAGGGAAAGGGAGACATGCTCCAGCTATCTTTGGGCTAGTTAAGAAATATGATTATAAAACAAGATTAGTGCAAATTACCTTTAGCCAGAACTTTAGGAGGTGGCAGCTCTGACTTTGGTGAGGATGACTTGTTGAGTGAAGTGGGAACTTACTACAGGGTCACTAAGGCAGTCACACCAGTTAGAGAAGTGGGTGGTGCCCAGTGAACTCTGGTTCCCACCATAAATAAGTCACTGCTGTGGATCTTCTGGTTATGGTTCCCTCACTTCTAATCACAGATGGAAAATGGACTCAATACAATTAAGCTGTTAAACCACTCTGCTTTCGTTGGAACTGTTGTGTCCTTGGGACAGTTTCAGGTTCAAGTAGTGGTGAGTAACAGAACTGAACAAGCAGGGATTGTCATGTGAAGGATAAATAAACTGCAAAGAAAAAAATTACTCCCCTCCCTCCAGCTTTATTGAGGTATAATAAACAAATAAGCTGGTAAGATATTAAAGCATGTGGCATGACAGTTTGATCCATATTTTTCATTGGGAAAGGATTTACCCCATTGAGCTAACGCATCCATCACCTCAGACACTTACTTATTTTTTATTTTTGGTGAGAACATTTAAATTTTATACTTAGCACATTTCAATTATGCAATATAGTGTTATCAACTAAAGTTATACATTAGATCCTCAGAGAAAGACAAATACCACATGCTATCATTTAAATGTGGAATCTTAAAAAAAAACTTTTTTTTAATAACTCATGGAAACAGGAGAAAAGAAGTTACCAGGGACTAGGGTAGGAATAATAGAAATGGGACTAGATCTGATAGACAGAGTGCCTGATGAACTATGGACGAATGTTCATGATATTGTACAGGAGACAGGAATCAAGACCATCCTCAAGAAAAAGAAATGCAAAAAAGCGAAATGGCTCTCTGAGGAGGCCTTACAAATAGCTGTGTAAAGAAGAGAAGTGAAAAACAAAGGAGAAAATGAAAGATATACCCATTTGAATGCAGAGGTCCAAAGAATAGCAAGAAGAGATAGGAAAGCCTTCCTCAGTGATCAATGCAAAGAAATAGAGGAAAACAATAGAAAGGGAAAGACTAGAGATCTCTTCAAGAAAATTAGAGATACCAAGGGAACATTTCATGCAAAGATGGGCACAATGAAGGACAGAAAGTGTACGGACTTAACAGAAACAGAAGATATTAAGAAGAAGTAGCAAGAACACACAGAAGAACTGTACAAGAAGATCTTCACAACCCAGATAATCAAGATGGTGTGATCACTCACCTAGAGCTAGACATCTGGAATGTGAAGTCAATTGGGCCTTAGGAAGCATCACTATGGACAAAGCTAGTGGAGGTGATGGAATTCCAGTTGAGCTATTTCAAATCCTAAAAGTTGAAGCTGTGAAAGTGCTGCACTCAATATGCCAGAAAATTTGGAAAACTTAGCAGTGGTCACAGGATTGGAAAAGGTCAGTTTTCATTCCAATCCCAAAGAAAGGCAATGCCAAAGAATGCTCAAACTACCACACAATTGCACTCATCTCACACACTAGTAAAATAATGCTCAAAATTCTCCAAGCCAGGCTTCAGCACATGAACTGTGAATTTCCAGATGTTCAAGCTGGTTTTAGAAAAGGCAGAGGAACCAGAGATCAAATTGCCAACATCCACTGGATCATCTAAAAAGCAAGAGTTCCAGAAGAACATCTATTTCTGCTTTATTGACTATGCCAAAGCCTCTGACTGTGTGGATCACAATAAACTGTGGAAAATTCTGAAAGAGATGGGAATACAAGACCACCTGACCTGCCTATTGAGAAATCTGTGTGCAGATCAGGAAGCAACAGTTAGAACTGGACATGGAACAACAGACTGGTTCCAAATAGGAAAAGGAGTACGTCAAGGCTGTATATTGTCACCCTGCTTATTTAACTTCTATGCAGAGTACATCATGAGAAACGCTGGACTGGATGAAGCACAAGCTGGAATCAAGATTGCTGGGAGAAATATCAGTAACCTCAGATATGCAGATGACACCACCCTTATGGCAGAAAGTGAACAGGAAATAAAGAACCTCTTGATGAAAGTGAAAGACGAGAATGAAAAAGTTGGTTTCAAGCTCAACATTCAGAAAGCTAAGATCATGGCATCCAGTCCCATCAATTCAGGGCAAATAGATGGGGAAACAGTGGAAACAGTGACTGACTTTATTTTTCTGGGCTCCAAAATCACTGCAGATGGTGACTGCAGCCATGAAATTAAAAGATGCTTACTCCTTGGAAGGAAAGTTATGACCAACCTAGACAGCATATTCAAAAGCAGAGACATTACTTTGCCAACAAAGGTCTGTCTAGTCAAGGCTATGGTTTTTCCTGTGGTCATGTATGGATGTGAGAGTTGGATTATAAAGAAAGCTGAGTGCAGAAGAATTAATGCTATTGAACTGTGGTGTTGGAGAAGACTCTTGAGAGTCCCTTGGACTGCCAGGGGATCCAACCAGTCCATCCTAAAGGAGATCAGTCCTGGTTGTTCATTGGAAGGACTGATGTTGAAGCTGAAATACTTTGGCCACCTGACGCGTAAAACTGACTCATTGGAAAAGACCCTGTTGCTGGGGAAGATTGAAAGCAGCAGGAGAAGGGGATGACAGTGTATGAGATGGTTGGATGGCATCACTGACTCAATAGATATGGGTTTGGGTGGATTCCAGGAGTTGGTTATGGACAGGGAAGTCTGGCATGCTGCGGTTCATGGGGTCGCAAAGAGTTGGACATGACTGAGTGACTGAACTGAACTGAACAGAGATGGGAACAAACCCTTAATTTTTAAAAATAATATTTATGAAAACACTTATTTCCAACATGGGCACCAATCTAAGGAATTTAGAGGAAATATTCCATCACCATCCCACCCAGGAAATAAATCTACTAGAAAATTAGCAATGAAATTTTTTAAAAATATATTTAATTGTTTTCTTAACTGATGTTAAACTACATCAATTACGTAAAGTAAAACTTGACTTCAAATTTTCTAAATTCCCCAAATTAAAATACAGTAGAGTCAATGAAGAGTAGATTCCCTACTTCAGGAAAATAAATTAGTGAAATTAGTAGTCAAGCATTCAAAATTTTTTGTACTTTAGGGGAGAAGTATGAGATAATTATGATGGAGAAAAGATAAAGAAACAAGGAAGAAATGCCTAGGAGTAAACCTATAGAAATCATATTTTCACAATTGATTAGAAAAAAATATGCAAAAATTAGTAAGTCATTGAAAAAAATGCCCTTGAGTTGAAGATTTGATTTTTGGTTATGACAGAGGAAAATATTAAAGGAGGTAATTGGACATAAACATATTTGAGTGAAATGTTTTAATTTCTGATAATTAAAAATTCTTTAAGCATCCAATAGGAAACAAAAGTTGCTAAATAAAAGGAAGAAAAATCCAGTTGGCATCAGACATCTCAGTAACAATAAATAGTAGATAACAGGATTCATGTTTTGCAGTTTTCCATGAAAATATTTTTAACCTAGAATTCTATAGCCATTGAAACTATCACTCATTTATGAAAGCAACAGAAGCTCATTCTTAGTCATGAAAGTTTTACAGAGAAATCCATTTCTTCTAAGTGATTACAAGTCAGATGCTCCAAAATAGCTAGCTTTGTTATACACTAGCAATAAGCAGTTTAAAGCTATAATAGAATAAGGTATTTTTATTAAGCAACAAAAGTATAATATAAAACGTCTGGCAGTAATTTAATGAAAGGTGTGCACAATATGGTAATACGATCCACTTAGCAAGTATTTGTTTAATATATACCGAGTTTCTAGCATTGAGAACATACTGAGGGACACATAAGAAAATTTGAATATGAACACCAGTCTCCTAAATTAAACAGGAAAAATAAACAATGAAAATATGTAAGTTATCCTCTAAATGTATCTATCATCTGTCTTTGTCTCTATCTACTAATTGAACTATTCTTCTGATTATTTTAGAATTGAGGAAGAGATTTAGAGAGATAATTATTGTAGATACAGAAATGAGCATATGATAGCAAAGTTTTTTTTTAATCAGATAGTTTTGGAGACAGAGGCACAGAATTTAAAAAACAAAACAAAAAAAACAGAACTTTTTACAGAACTTTTATAGTTAAAGTAGTGCTGGTATGAGCCCAAGACGAATAGAATACAATCAAGTGCGAACAACGCCAAATGTGTGTGTATGTTAGTATTATATTAGTATTTGATTAAAATGCCCTTTCAAATTAGTGAGGAGAATGGATGTTGTTATGGTTGAGCTACCTGGTTTAAAAAGACGTTAAATGTTAGAAAAATATTGGTGAATGTTTCTTTAATTCCTGAGTGAAGAGCTATTTTTTTAAACAAGCCTCCAAAATTGAAAACTATAAAGGAAAAGACTGACATAACAGTGACATAAAACCCTCATCTCAGCCTCCTATTTACATAGTAGAGAGAGATTTCTGGGAAGCAACTGTCCAATCACCTGCATTTTCCAACATGTTTACTGAGGTGAGGCCACATGAGTATTTTTCACCAATGGCCTATGTGTGTGTTTGGGGATTATTTCTGGACCAGGGTGACTGTGGAGCTCCACGTTCTCTACATTTGCTTACCAGTTCAAGGCATAGGGCTTCTCTGATAGCTCAGTTGGTAAAGAATCCACCTGCAATGCAGGAGACCCTGGTTCGATTCCTGGGTTGGGACGATCTGCTGGAGAAGGGATAGGCTACCCACTCCAGCATTCTAGCCTGGAGAATTCCATGGACTGTATAGTTTATGGGGTCGCAAAAAGTCAGACACAGCTAGCATTTTGTGTCACCACACAGTGAAAGGACCTGGGCTTAAAATAATTGCATGAAAAAAGCTGCCAATTGACTAGGATATTGTGGTATGTCAATATGGTAAAGTATAATGCAGCAATAAAATGAAATAAATATTTTCTGTGTTGTTATTTGCATTAGTAGATCACTCCCAATGTGTATCAATGGTGAATGAAAAATAAATTATATATTCATTTGCTAAGTAATCATGAACCTTTTATGTAGAAACTTCTAGGCTTGAAGTAGAGATTAAGACAGAATCAAAAACACTGCCCACATCTCTTTACTTCAAATCATTTCTTTCCAAAATATGATCTTACTCTCTTATAGGTATGCTGCTGCTGCTGCTGCTAAATCACTTCAGTCATGTCCAACTCTGTGTGACCCCATAGATAGCAGCCCAGCAGGCTCCGCCGTCCCTGGGATTCTCCAGGAAATAACACTGGAGTGGGTTGCCATTTCCTTCTCTAATGCATGAAAGTGAAAAGTGAAAGTGAAGTCGCTCAGTCGTGCCCGACTCTTAGCAACCCCATGGACTGCAGCCTACCAGGCTCCTCCATCCATGGGATTTTCCAGGCAAGAGTACTGGAGTGGGGTGCCATTGCCTTCTCCAGTATAGGTCAGTTGATTAGATCATAGAAAGGAAGGGTTTCCCTGGTGACTCAGTGGTAAAGAATCCACTTGTCATTGCAAGAGACATGAGTTCGATTGCTGGGTCGGAAAGAGCCCCTGGAGAAGGAAATGGCAACACACTCTAGTATTCTTGCCCGGGAAATCCCATGGACAAGAAGCCTGGCCGGCTACAATTTATGGAATCTCAAAACAGTCAGACACAGATGAGCGATTAAACAACAACTCTTATTTAAGTACTTCTGTCACCTGGAGATGCTGCTTCCCCTTAGGCTCTGAGTCTTTTAATATGTTATTCCGTCTGCCTGGAACACAGTTTTTGAAGGCCAACGAAATGCCAACGGTTGGCATTTGAATCATTGTGGTGATTAATTTTATGTGTCATCTTGATTGGGCTAAGGGGTGCCCAGATAACCTGTGAAACATTTCTGGATATGTCTGCAAGGATGTTTCTGAAAGAGATAAGCACTGAATTTGTAGACTGAGTAAAGAAAAACACGTTCCCCAGTGTGGGAGGACATCAGCCAGTTGGTTGAAGAAATGAATAGAAAAACAGACTGAGGAAGGGAGAAGTTGCTGTATGCTTGGACAGCCATCTTCTTCTTTCTTCAGACATAAGTATTCCTGGTTCTCAGACTTTTAGATTCGGACTGACTTATCCTTTCTTCCCCAAGCTTCCCTTGTTCTCTAGCTTGCAGATTGCAGGCCATGGAACTTTTCAGTCTCCATAATTGTGTGACCATTACTTATAATAAATCTCCTCTTATATCTTTTATTGGTTCTGTTTCTCTAGAGAACCCTGACTAATACAGATGTCAATGGTATGTCTTAGGTTCCTTTACTTGTATATAATACCAAAAAAAAATCAACCCTCATATACACACATCCAGATCCAACTCATAAGCTTTTATTGCCAGCTCCCTCACCCAGAAAGACAAAAATTCCCTGGTGCCCGCAGGCTTGGCCCAAAAAAGAGACATCATGCTTCCTTTTTGTGTAGCCCTTTGGGTGTAGCTGTTGTTTCCAATGGTCCCTGCTCTGTGTGTGCCCAACTGGTTTACCTTTGATTCAACCTCGTCTGTTATTTACACACGTTCAAATCAACACTTAACAGTAATGGTCATAGCAATCCCTTAGGTTTTTCAGTCCTAGAAATTTCTACTAATTTAGCCAATTGTCTTCTAATCATCTACAAGGAGCCTCAGCTCATAATTAAGAAAAATTGAAAAAGCCGGGTCCTGAAGGAATTTCTCAGGATTTCTACTGATTCAGCATTCTTCACTCCCCCACTGCAGACCAGTCACATTTCACTTATCCCAGGGCCCTTAATTTTGATGTTTCTTCTTCCTGGAAGATTTCCTTGACCCCATCACCCTTGGTCTTGCTGGGTTCCCCCACCAAGTATTCCTAAATACCTTTTACTTCCCTGCGACCTTCTCTGTGATAGACTATCTCTTGTGTGTGCTCTGAGCTTCCTCAAGGCAGAGTGTGTATTTGTCAAGGCTCTCACTATATCCATAGGACCTGGCATATGGTAGCTACATGATAAATAGAGCTGAACAAATAAATAAAACAAACTGTGGCAAGAATAGAGCTTGCATTAAAAGTTTATCTCCACTTTCCCCCTTTATCCCCAGGAGACCCCATCCTCCAGAATTTAAAGAAGAAAGTTGAACCCTTCTCACTTTAAGCCTATCTTAAAAGCTGCTTTTAGAAACTCCAGTGCACACTCACACACCATTATATGTTATTTTAGGCTGGTGTAATAATAAAACTGTCAATCCTATGAATAAGAACTGTTTCTTTACTTGGATTCTTGCTCATGTTCGTGTATATTTATGTATTACTAGAAAAGCAGCATTCTTAAGATTTCTTAGATTGTTTTGATAAGATGTGACTCTACTTTTCCCAGCCTTTCTTATTATAAGAATCTTTAACAAGCGCTTTAAACAGTTTTGCACATGCTACCTTACATTTTCATGTGATGTAAAGTGTGGCGAAATCCTTTTTTTTCTTAATAATATTTAAATAATGGAGTGTTTCTGCTTTTGTAATGCTCTCTGTGCAAATAGAATAGTTGCCAATGTTTATCCATGGGAAGCACACCAATTCTTTGGTTTCTGGTGAGGGATAATTACAATGATTATTATTTATAGGGCAAAAATTTTATACTATGTATCTTTAATTTAAAATGCTTCTTTATTTAGGGGTGTTAACTGCAAGAGTTTTTGCTGTTAGCAAAAAAAAAAAAGTGTTCTAATATTAGCTAATCTACCAATTTGTTTAATGCCTAAATTCATGTGACCTTTACAAGAAAACAGTGTAAGTCATTCACTGAAGATGTGTGGCTCCACAGAGGGCAAAAGTCATGTGTGTAAGATCACAGAGAGCAGCCAACTCCTGGATGCCCATCCCTGTGACCATCTCTGCCTTATTGATCTTAGGTAGAAAAGTGGGCCAAAGGTAGCAACTTCTCTTGACCATCGCAGGCTGCCTCTGAACAGTGTGATTCAGGGAGGAAATAGAAACAGAATTCTCTGTCTCCACTGAAAAATGAAAAATGATAGAGAAAATAAATGGAGACACAGAAAAAAGAATATGTAGAATTTCAGACAACTGGCTTAGACTTGGTCCTCCCTTCCCCACCTTCCTCCTCTGTCCACTGTTGACTGTGGACTTCTGTTTTGTAAGTCAATCAAAGGGAACAACGGAGAGTGATGGTGAGTTCCTCACTGCCTCATTCACTTACAGCATTTGGATTCCTCATGAACACAGACACTCCGCCCTCCAGTGGATCCACTATATCTGGGAGTTTGATGAGGCTTATTGTATGGACAAGGTGAGTGTGTTATGTTTATGACTAAGGGGAGACATTGACATCCCTAGGAGTCCATGTTTTCTGTTCAAACCAGAAAGAAGGCAATTGTGTTCTAAGACACAACCAACCAAGAAATCCTGGCATATTCTTTCTTAATCCTGGTATTCTCCTATACTAGCCAACCACTTACACTGAAAATGATGACACTGAAGGAGAGGGAAAAATACAGCAGAATATTGACCTTTTTTCTTTCTGTTCTTCCTTACTCATCAATAAAGCAAAGATATAAAGTGTTGGTATAGTGTGCACATGTCAAGAAATAAAAATAGTTGAGTTAGTTTCACTCAGTGTTCCTATAGTGCTGGTAAGAATGAAATACATATGCACATACAAGGTACAGAATATGAATTGTCTAATTTTGATGATTTAAATTAGGAGTTAAAAGCTCTTATATTTACATCTAAAATTCTCATTGCACACTGGTTCATGATAATAATTAAAATATTTATTATTTTTCTTTACATTTAAACAACATTAAAATATGGCAGAAAGTGAAGAGGAGCTAAAAAGCCTCTTGATGAAAGTGAAAGAGGAGAGTGAAAAAGTTGGCTTAAAGCTCAACATTCAGAAAACTAAGATCATGGCATCTGGTCCCATCACTTCATGGGAAATACACGGGGAAACAGTAGAAACAGTGTCAGACTTTATCTTTTTGGGGGCTCCAAAATCACTGCAGATGGTGATTGCAGCCATGAAATTAAAAGACGTTTACTCCTTGGAAGAAAAGTTATGACCAACCTAGATAGTATATTCAAAAGCAGAGACATTACTTTGCCAACTAAGGTCCGTCTAGTCAAGGCTATGGTTTTTCCCGTGGTCATGTATGGATGTGAGAGTTGGACTTGAAGAAACCTGAGCACCGAAGAATTGATGCTTTTGAACTGTGGTGTTGGAGAAGACTCTTGAGAGTCCCTTGGACTGCAAGGAGATCCAACCAGTCCATTCTGAAGGAGATCAGCCCTGGGATTTCTTTGGAAGGAATGATGCTAAAGCTGCAACTGCAGTACTTTGGCCACCTCATGCGAAGAGTTGACTCATTGGAAAAGACTCTGATGTTGGGAGGGATTGGGGGCAGGAGGAGAAGGGGACAACCGAGGATGAGATGGCTGGATGGCATCATGGACTCAATGGACGTGAGTCTGAGTGAACTCTGGGAGATGGTGATGGACAGGGAGGCCTGGTGTACTGCGATTCATGGGGTCGCAAAGAGTCAGACACGACTGAGTGACTGAACTGAACTGAACTGAACTGAAAGGACCTCTTTGGTGGTCCAGTGGTTAAGAATCCACACTTCCATTGCAATGGGCCCTGGTTTGATTCCTCATTGGGAAATTAAGATCCCACATGCCACTCAGTGTAACAAAACAAAATGAAACAAACAAATAAATAAAACTTTCTTTAAAAAAAGCCACAAAAGGCAAAAATGTTAAATAGCAAATGAAAATAACACAAGTTAAGAGAGCTACCATGAACAAAAGCAAAAGACTTTATATTTTAGTAGTTTAATGGAACTTGCCCTTGTTTTTTGAACAATTCAAAAATTCTTATTTTTCACTGAGTCCCACAAATCATGATCCTGCTTGAGAGAGAAGACAAAGAAAAGTCAGAGCTTCACTGTAGCCCAGAGGTGGGCTGTAACCCAATGTTCCACTTGTGTTCACTTCAGACTTCTTTAAGCATCACTGTCCTGCAGCTTTCACTGATAGCCTTGGTTTCTCAGCAGCCCTTGAACTTGTCTCTTGGCTTAAATTGGCTGTGCATCCTTTGTTATAGGAGCACCCCCCCTGTTCTGGATTCCAGTTGTAATTTTGTAACTTCCAAAGTGAACTAGATACATCTGGACATTTTAATTCATTCATTCATTAGGTAAATATTGAGAACTTATTTTATGGCAAACACTGTCCTATGTGACTGCTATGGACTGAAGTATGCCCTCTTAAGTTCATGTGTTGAAGTCTGGTTTTTTTTTTTCCACCTGTTGAAGTCTTAATCCCCTATGTGATGGTATTTGAAGGTGAGGTCTTTGGGAAGTAATTAGGTTTAGATGAGGTTGTGAGGGTGGGATTCTCTTGATAGGATTAGTGCCCTTACAAAAAGAAACCAAAGAGCTTTCTCTCCTTCCCTTTCTCCCTTTTTCTCCCTTCATCATATGAGGACACAGCAAGACAGCTCTCATCAGAACCCAACCATGATAATACCTTGACCTCAGATTTTCCAGTCTTCAGAACTGTGGAAAGTAAATATCTGTTGTTTCAGTCACTCAGTCTATGATATTTTGTTGTAATAGCTGACTAAGACATAAAAAGTCTGGTTCCTACTTTTGTGGGAGAAATAGACATTAACAAAATAAACACAAAATTAAATACAAACTAAAACTGTAGAAAGTGCTAGAAAGAAAAATATCAGGACACCAAGGAAAAATGAATGGGTGACCTGATTTAGACTGAGGTATCTTGAGATGATTTAGGGAACAGCACTCCAGGCAGAGGCAACAACATGTGTGAAACTGGGAAGAGTTTCATATGGAGAAAACTGACAAGAGTCTGTGTGCCTGTAAGTGTAAACACCAGGGGAAAACTCAGGTGGGCTCCTCTTGGGCATTTTCCCCTTAAGTCCTGTTTTATTTTATGCTTTTTATATTATTTTAACTGTGTGTGATAAAGTAGATCTTAGTAAATGAAATTCAGAGTAACAGTACTTTCTGGACTTGAAGCCAATGGACAAAATCAAAGAAATGCAAATATGCACAACGTCTTTGGTACTTTGTATGTGATTTGGGACAAGTCACTTTTCTCTTTGTACATCAGATATATCATCTTAATTTATATATAGCAACAGCCACCTTTAAAATGAGAGAGTGCAAATAAAGCCCCTGACATGGACCTCATAAAAAATAGCATTCAATCATTGAAAGTTAATATTATGAGGAGGCCAGGACAGAATATTTGAGATGACAGGGAGGCCTGGTGTGCTGCGATTCATGGGGTCGCAAAGAGTCGGACACGACTGAGCGACTGAACTGAACTGAAGTGAACTGAAACTATCTCCTGATAGCCTGTGATCCATGGCTATGTGCTTTGCAGCTGCAACATATATAGTGTGGTCTATATCATACTCAGTTCAGTTCAGTTCAGTCGCTCAGGCGTGTCCGACTCTTTGCAACCCATGAATTGCAGCACGCCAGGCATCCCTGTCCATCACCAACTCCTGGAGTTCAATCAAACTCACGTCCATCAAGTCGGTGATGCCATCCAGCCATATCATCCTCTGTCACCCCTTTTTCCTCCTGCCCTCATTCCCTCCCAGCATCAGAGTCTTTTCCAGTGAGTCAACCCTTTGTGTGAGGTGGCCAAAGTACTGAAGTTTCAGCTTTAGCACCACTCCCTCCAAAGAAATCCCAGGGCTGATCTCCTTCAGAATGGACTGGTTGGATCTCCTTGCAGTCCAAGGGACTCTCAGGAGGCTTCTCCAACACCACAGTTCAAAAGCATCAATTCTTCGGTGCTCAGGTTTCTTCAAGTCCAACTCTCACATCCATACATGACCACAGGAAAAACCATAACCTTGACTAGACGGACCTTAGTCGGCAAAGTAATGTCTCTGCTTTTGAATATGCTATCTAGGTTGGTCATAACTTTCCTTCCAGGGGGTAAGCGTCTTATAACTTCATGGCTGCAGTCACCATCTGCAGTGATTTTGGAGCCCAGAAAAATAAAGTCTGACACTGTTTCCCATGTATTTCCCATGAAGTGATGGGACCAGATGCCATGATCTTAGTTTTCTGAATGTTGAGCTTTAAGCCAACTCTCTCACTCTCCTCTTTCCCTTTCATCAAGAGGCTCTTCAGTTCCTCTTCACTTTCTGCCATAAGGGGAGGAGGCCAAGCCAGGCCAATAACCTGCATATCTGAGGTTATTGATATATCTCTTATTATTACTGACTACCAGGTACTCCTGGCTTCCCAGGTGGCACAAGTGGTAAATACCCCATCTGCCAGTGCAGGAGACATAAAAGATGTAGATTCAATCCCTGGGTCAGGAAGCTTCTCTGGATGAGGGCATGGAAACCCACTCCAGTGTTCTTGCCTAGAGAATCTCATGGACAGAGAAGCCTGGTGGGCTACAGTCTATAGGGTTGCACAGAGTCATACACAACCAAAGCTACTTAGCATGCATGCATGCACTAGGTACTGCATATTAGTATTGTGATAAGCTAAATATTCTCTCTTTTCCTTTTTTAAGATTTTTTGATGTGGACCATTTTTAAGGTCTTTATTGAATTTGTTACAATATTGCTTAAAACATGTTTTGGTTTTTTGGCCCTGAGGCTTGTGGAATTAGCTCCCCAACCAGGGGTCAAATCTGCATCCTCTGTGTTGGAAGGTGAAGTTTTAACCACTGGACACCAGGGAAGTCCCCAAATATTCTCTTAAAAAGAAGCCGAGAAAGCATTGATATAGTCAGTTTGATTTTAAACACAAATACTAAGCAACTGAATTTACCCTACCACTCTAAAACTTGGAAAATAACTATTCTGAGATGCACTGAAGACTCTGACACCACAGCAAGTTTTATCTCATAGGTTGAAACACTTATGTTATTGAAAGGGGAAGAGTGCAAGGAGAAGCTCATGTTTAACTCTTACTTGTAACTGACCATCTGCCCTACTAAGTCAAATGATTACAGAGGTATCTCCACACCTGGAAGCAACCTGGTGAGCTCAGTGATCCACATTAGAGACTGTGATAACTGCCCACATATTTCTCAGGGGCATCATGTGTCAAAAACAAGACAAAACCCTCCAGTCCTCTTAACTGAACCTTGAATGATCCATTCATCTAGTTATTCAACAAATATTGAATGAATAAATACCATGTGCAAGGTACTGTTCTGTGTCTTGGCATAGAACATATCATTGTCATTCCCAAAGCAGTTCCTGATCTCTGAAACTATGCTATGCACTCAGTCTTGGAAACCACAACACCAATTTCCATTAAGACCAAGGGTTATACATGAAGGCCAAGAGGTGAACCCATTTTTTTGCACTAAGATATTGCTTTACAGAAATTTCCTGTATATGTGAACCATTTTTCTCGCACTTGCCAGTTTGGCAAACTGATAGAAAAAACTCCTTATCTAATCATATCAAATTATCCATCCCTCCTTTATAGAACTTACCACATTATATTTTGTAGAATAGAAGTCACCTGTAAGCTATGTATTCACATAGACTATATTCTTTAAATGTTTGGTGAATTCAGATTTAATAGAAATGTAACAGTTTAAAGAATGAATTTTCTCATTGTTGAGATGAGTGTACCTTATACTCTCAAGTAAATTTATTTATTTATTATTATTTTTTTTTTACTTTACAATGTTATATTGGTTTTGCCATACATCAACATGAATCCACCATGGGTGTACATGTGTTCCCAATCCTGAACCCCTCTCCCACCTCCCTCCCCATACCATGGCGAATTCATGTTGATGTATGGCAAAATCAAGTAAATTTAAAAGTGCTTGAATATATATAATCAAGCAAGTTGTCTCTGAGCCTACTGCACTTCTATTCAACCAGCTATACTCCAAATTTCAGTGTGAAAAAGTCAGTGGAAACTAAAGAGGTCATATGGAGATTTGCAAAAATAGTTCTAAATTTATGAAAGCTAGGTCTACTGAAATAAGAAAATTTTGAAAAGGAGCCAGCATGTTTTTGTTTTGTAAACAAAGTTTTTAAATGTCTAGTACTAAAAGTTTAGATGATAAGCAATATATTTAATCATTTAAGCAAGGTGTGCAAATTAAAGCCTGTGATCAAACCAGCCTGCAAAAGTTTTATTTTCACATTAAAAAAAAAAAAGTTGCATTTGTATCTCCTTAGGTGGGGCCTGCATTCCCTTGTTTAGCCACCAACTCTCAGTTCAGCTTAGTTCAGTCACTCAGTCGTGTCCAGCTCTTTGCGACCCCATGAATCACAGCATGCCAGGCTTCCCTGTCCATCACCAACTCCAGGAGTTCACTCAAACCCGTGTGTATTGAATCGATGATGCCATCCAGCCATCTCATCCTCTGTCGTCCCCTTCTCCTCCTGCACTCAATCTTTCCCAGCATCAGGGTCTTTTCCAGTGAGTCAGCTCTTTGCATCAGGTGGCCAAAGTATTGGAGTTTCAGCTTCAACATCAGTCCTTCCAATGAACAGCCAGGACTGATCTCCTTTAGGATGGACTGGTTGGATCTCCTTGCAGTCCAAGGGACTCTCAAGAGTCTTCTCCAACACCACAGTTCAAAAGCATCAGTTCTTCTGCACTCAGCTTTCCTTATAGTCCAACTCTCACATCCATACATGACCACTGGAAAAACCATAGCCTTGACTAGACAGACCTTTGCTTCTGAAGTAATGTCTCTGCTTTTTAATATGCTGTCTAGGTTGGTCATAACTTTCCTTCCAAGGAGTAAGCATTTTTTAATTTCATGGCTGCAATCACCATCTGCAGTGATTTTGGAGCCCCCAAAAATAAAGTCAGCCACTGTTTCCCCATCTATTTGCCAAGAAGTGATGGGACCGGATGCCATGATTCTAGTTTTCTGAATGTTGAGCTTTAAGCCAACTTTTTCACTCTCCTCTTTCACTTTCAGCAAGAGGCTCTTTAGTTCTTCTTCACTTTCTTCCATAAGGGTGGTGTCATCTGCATATCTGAGGTTACTGATATTTCTCCTGGCAATCTTGATTCCAGCTTATGCTTCCTCCAGCCCAGCGTTTCTCATGATGTTCTCTGCATAGAAGTTAAATAAGCCGGGTGACAATATACAGCCTTGATGTACTCCTTTTTCTATTTGGAACCAGTCTGTTGTTCCATGTCCAGTTCTGTTGGTTCCTGACCTGCATACAAGTTTCTCAAGAGGCAGGTCAGGTGGTCTGGTATTTCAGAATTTTCCCCAGTTTATTGTGATCCACACAGTCAAAGGCTTTGGCATAGTCAATAAAGCAGAAATAGATGTTTTTCTGGAACTCTCTTGCTTTTTAGATGATCCAGTGGATGTTGGCAATTTGACCTCTGGTTCCTCTGCCTTTTCTAAAACCAGCTTGAACATCTGGAAGTTCACAGTTCACGTATTGCTGAAGCCTGGCTTGGAGAATTTTGAGCATTACTTTACTAGCATGTGAGATGAGTGCAACTGTGCAGTAGTTTGAGCATTTTTTGGCATTGCCTTTCTTTGGGATTGGCATGAAAACTGACCTTTTCCAATCTTATGGCCACTGTTGAGTTTTCCAAATTTGCTGGCATATTGAGTGCAACACTTTCACAGCCACCAACTCTGCCATTCCCTTATTGCCCTTAAACCAGTGGTCCTCAACCCCTGGGCCAAGACTGGTACTGGTCCATGACCTTTCAGGAGGTGACATAGGAGGTGAGCAGTGAGGGAGAAAAGCATCATCTGTATTTACAGCCTATCCCTGTCGCTCATGTTACTTCCTGAGCTGCCTACTTGCAGATTAAGGGCAGCATTAGATTCTCATCGGAGCTTCAACCCTACTGTGCTTGAATCATCCTGAAGCCTTCCTACCTACCAAGTCCACGGAAAAATTGTTTTCCACAAAACCAGTCCTTGATGCCAAAAAAGTTGGGGACCACTGTCTTACACCTTGCCCTTTATATAGATGTCTGGTCCCTAAATTCATTTGTGTTTGGATCTGGTTCCCCTTAGCCTTAGGGCAAAAATCTGTGTCATTTTACAGGGAACTCAGTCTTAACCTAAAACTGTTAAGATAAAACTATAGCTGAATAGAGGGAGGCAAGATCTCTGGTTTGGTTTAGATCAGGATTTGAAAAGAGAGTATGGACACAAATCCTTTCCTCATAATAAAACATAAAATAGAAAAAAAAAATCTGGTCTAAGCTACAATTCTTTGAGCCCTTAAAATGTAAATCAAATCATGATGCTTTTTCATATTGTATCTATAGGGCTTTCTTTTGCTGAAATGAAGTCATTTCTTAAAACAGAACCTTTTGATGGGATCCTGGTTTGCTAGTTAAAGAAGTGCAAACTAGGGGGAGTGAGAAGACACATTCACCAACAACGGATGGTGGGGCTTGTTCAGGGTTGGATGCTGCCTGTGCGTAGCACCTAATGACCAGCAGTAGCACACCTGCCAGATCAGTGAGTGGGTGTTCAAAATGGAGCACCACACGGAGCTGACATTCCATCTGTGTTGCATGCTCCCCTCCCCTTGCAATTACCCACCCAGAGGGAGACCCTGGTGCTAGCTTGCCTTCCTATGGGATAACAATGCCATGGAACCTGCAGGCACCTGGCCACTCATGGTCAAACAGCCTTGAATCCTGGATCCCTTCCCTCTCCCTCTTCCCCTCCTCTCATTTCAGACTTTCACATGGCTGACTCCAGCCCTTGGCATATGCTTCATTTTCAGCTTAGTTCTTCTCAACTGGACACCCCAGCTAACTGTCTCATGTTACCACTTTTATTCCTTTTTACTTCTGGTTTACTTTATAACTTTTGTTTTTATGCTTTGGAAAATAGGGTAGAGCTAGTTATTCTGTTCCTAGCTGTACTAAAGCTTCACACTGGAAGAGCTTCTTCTCTAGAAACCTGCATTAGAGCATTTGAGAAATGATGCTAGTCATTTACAAACCTCACAGGGTACCATTGGGATTATAAAACATTCAAAGAACAGAAACAGCACTATTTATACAACAGAGTACCTTCTGGTTTTTTTTAGAGGATCCTTTTATACATGTATTCAGGTATTAACTATGTGACACACAGAACCTGAAAGGCAGTGATTTTGGGCTCCAAAATCACTGCAGATGGTGACTGCAGCCATGAAATAAAAAGATGCTTACTCTTTGGAAGAAAAGTTATGACCAACCTAGACAGCATGTTAAAAACTAGAGACATTAATTTGTCAACAAAAGTCTGTCTAGTCAAGGCTTTGGTTTTTCCAGTTGTCATGTATGGATGTGAGAGTTGGACTATTAAGAAAGCTGAGCGCTGAAGAATTGATGCTTTTGAACTGTGGTGTTGGAGAAGACTCTTGAGACTCCCTTGGACTGCCAGGAGATCCAACCAGTCCATCTTAAAGGAAATCAGTCCTGAATGTTCATTGAAAGTACTGATGTTGAAGCTGAAACTCTAATACTTTGGCCACCTGATGTGAAGAGCTGACTCATTGGAAAAGACCCTGATGCTGGGAAAGATTGAAGGCAGGAGGAGAAGGGGATGACAGAGGTTGAGATGATTGGATGGCATCACTTACTCAATGGACATGAGTTTGAATAAACTCTGGGAGTTGGTAATGGACAGGGAGGCCTGGTATGCTGCAGTCTGTGGGGTCGCAAAGAGTTGGACATGACTGAGCAACTGAACTGAACTGAACTGAACCTGAAAGGCAGGGGCTATAACTATGCCTGGCTCAGTGCACCTGTAGCATTCAGCTTTTATGCATGTAGACATCCATAGAAACGAACTTTATGGATTTGAATAAGGACTTGATCACTGATGGGGACCAACTAGTAAGTCTTCCACTCCCGGACACAGTACAAAGGGCAATCGATGCTTTTATGCAGGGGCAAGAGAAATTCAGGGGGGGCAATGAGTGAGAAACAATAAAGTGATCACGAGTACCGCATAATTGTGTTTCTTTGGGCATGATCCTGGGTATTGTGCTTAAATGAACTGAGAAGAGTAACTTAGGAGAGCCTAAACTCAATATCATGTAAGAAAAGTTGGGCTTAATAATAATAGCAGCCTTTGTTTTTTTTCTTTTTGTTTGTTTGTTTGTTTTTAATGGAGCACCCACTAAGAGTTGGGAGCTATAATTGACATTTTTTCATATATTACATTTTTTGGATTTCACAAAAGTGCTATCATTATATTATAGAAAAGGAAGCTTCTACTAAATAGCTGAGCAGAGATTCACACCCAGGTCTTCCTTGCACCAGAGTCCATATGCCTTCAGCTTTGCCAGGCTGCCCCAATTACACTCATGATTTGAAAACTGTGGCACCAGGAGTCACAAAAGGAAACCGTCCATCTGATTGTGATCCAAACACCAGAAAGGCAGGAAAGATAAAAATAAAGGAGGAAGGTAGAATAGAGGGTAAGAAAGGCATCTGGGAACAGATTTCACAAAAATAGAAGAGCAATTAAATTGATGTCTTCCAAAATGGTCTGGACTCACACACCTACAGCCCTGGCTGCTCTGTTTTATCTCATTAAATGCCTGGTTATGGATGGGCAGGTTTGCCATCTGTTTAAATAATAGTTTTGTGTTCTTCATGAACTGAGCTGCAGTGTTGAGGACAATTAAAGCATCACTTCCACCACCATCTCTCTCGGCGGGAACTCTGGTATTGCTGGATCAATGTGCAACTGCCGCCCTGGCATCCGCTCCCAGCTACAATTTCAGTGCTTTCCCACCTAACCTTCCCAGCAGAGGTAGGCCTTCCTGGCCAAGATGCAGGCTGTACAAGCATGAATGCCCACTCAGAAAAGAACAGAAGACAGATTAGGAAGAGTTCCAGCACCCTCCTTCTTGGCAACCCCAGACTGACGGATGTGACTTCCTGTGAAATCTAACGATAAGCTATTTTCAAAATTCAGTTTAAAATGAGTGGGCAATGATGGGGTTTAATTTGAAAGTGACATGCATAAAGCTAGAACTGGAAGAGAAGCCAAGTGGCTACACTTGTGACAAAGGAAAGAGATCCAGGCTCTGCAACCGTTAGGGACACTCTAAAAGAGAGACCCAGAGTGGTGGTAGCACATGGAGGGGAAGAGGAGAGGTGTATCCTCAAGACATGGCTTTGGAATGGAAGACGGGCTCCTGCGCTCCTGGATTTAAATCAGGAAAGCATCAAACGATGATAAAAACAGCTGTGCTAGTATTTATTTGACAATAGCTGTGAACTAAACCAGTTCTAGGTTCTTTATTAATTAACACATGCAATCATTATATCGACACTAGGCTGAAAAGACTGTCATTAATATGAGTATTTCTATTTTACAGATGAGGAAACTGAGGTTTAGAGTTTAATTGGCCTATTTGATGTGTAGATGTGGTGAAATTTTATACAAATCTGTGATATAAATCTAACAGTTTGTCTTCAGAGTTGGTATCTATTGGGTGACCAAAAGTTTGTTGTCCAGACTGGGACACTTTAGAAGTAGAATGGGGTCTTGTTGATAACAGTGTCAGGGGAACAAGCATAATAGACAGAGACTGCCCTGAACCAGCTTCCCAGAAAGCCCTATTCACACTGCTTCCCTAATAGGTTGAATCTGAGGGTAAGTATGTGACAGTATCTCAGAACAGTTCATATTTACTGTTTCTGGTGCATTTGATCATCTTTATTATTTTTTAGTAAATAATTTTTCTAAAGGATCTGGATCCCTAACACTACTTGTCTCAACCCAGGATCCTTCTGGAAAAAAAAAAAATCAACCTTTATTCAATTCTAGAACAAGAAAAGGATTTTTGACAACACTGGAAAAGAAAAGAATAGACCATAACCCTATATGCATGTTTTCTGAGAACTGGCACTCAAAATCCCATAGATGTATGTGTGTATAATGTATATGTATATATAATATGTGTATGCATTTATTTACATATATATATACACACACAAATTCATACATATACATATTTTTTTAAGCATCCTTTTTACAGTTTATCATGTTGTTATTTCTAATTTCCACTGCATTTCAAACTGGTTTAGGTTGTTCAGAAATCTTTCAACAAATTGTCAAATAGCGATTCCTTTCGCTTCTTTAGTGTTAAAGTTGAGTTTGGATTTAGTGCATATTTCTTTCCTTCTGTTATGACTGTGTACCTAATACATTCTACTAAAGAGCTCTGTGAGCTCTATGAGAAATCCCAATGTCTCCAAGTGAGCATCTACTAATATTTATACCATAAGAAACTCATTGTGATGAAAGTATCTGTTTTGCTTGCCTGATAAGTTATGTCAGAAAGTAGGTTCTAAAAATGCAAAATCTGAGAAGAAAAATATATTTTTCCACTTTTTAGCAACACTTAGGAGAAATTTTTTAAGAAACAAACAAGATGTGGGCCTTCATGAGCTATCTCATTATGGTATTAAAAAGCACAATTTACTCTGAGCCCTGAATGCAAAATTACTAACAAGGAAAAAAAAAAAGATTTTTTTTCGCTTCTTTCCCATCTCAGTACATGTGTTCTTATCTACCATATTTTGTTGCATTGAAAATATTTTAAATATTTTAAACAATCTTGTGCATGGCAGAATATTTAAGAAAAATGATTTCTCTTTTCATTATTGTCTTGCACAGTGATTCCAAGCTCAACTATGAAATTATGTGATCCTAACCCAGCAGATCACAAGCCATGCCAGCTTGAGTCAGCAAACCCTGGGAACCCTGGGTCACCTTGACTGAGACTAGATAAAGGTTTGCATTCAGGTAGTTTGTTCTGGGGAAAGTGAGGCACAGGGAAGATTAAAATAAGTGAGAAAGTAAAAGCAACAAAAGACTGTTCTTAGATTGGTTACCATTGATGTCAACAAGGGTTTAGCCCTGCCAAGATTTTCTGAGATGACTGTTGAACTATGGCTTAGACCTGTCTGTCCAAGGAGAGGGAAGGGTGAGCATTTATCCACAGCTTTCGCTTCTCCACTTACTAAGGATTGCCCCATATTGCATTAGCTCTCTCACAATTCCAGTCTGTGTGTGGGTGAGTGCCAAAGAACTCCCTGAGAAGTCATGTCTCACGGCATCTGAATGACTTCTGGTGGAAAGTCAGAAGTAGGGGGTGCAGCTGAGGTGGGCTGCAGTCAGGTTACGTCTGTGCAAAATTAGCTCAGTTGTGACGGCGAGAGTGAGAGATGGGCCTTAAAGACAGGAGACCCTGGCACATAGGAGAGGCCTGTGCTGGTCACATTTTTCACTTGATCATCACTGTCTCTCTACACGACAGCTCATACTAGGTTTCCTTTATTCTTGCACAAACCTGACCAAGGTTACTGTGATTGCCCACTCACAGTTCTTATTAGGCCTAGAAGAAGCTAGAGGCTTCGTGCCTTCACTTTGTCGTAACAATTCTTACTTTTCATGGTAAAAGGTATCAATTACCCCTTCCAGTATGCCAGCCCCTTTCTTGCTGCTCTGTTGGCATGTGCTTGTGTGTAACGTCACTTCAGTTGTGTCCAACTCTTTGCAACCCCATGGACTGGGGCCCACCAGGCTCTTCTGTACATGGAATTCTCCAGGAAAGAATACTGGCGTGAACACTGGGGTACATGTGGCTTTTCCAGTTTTCGTTTCTTCAGGGTATATGCCTAGAAATGGTATTCCTGGGGTCATGTGGTGCCACGGGAATTTGCTGTATGACTCAGGGAACTGAAACTGGGGCTCTGTAATAACCTAGAAGGATGGGAGGGAGATTCAAGAACTAGGGGACATATGTACACCTGTCCTTAATTCTTGTTGATGTATGACATAAATGAAACCAATATTATAAAGCAATTATCAATCAATTAAAAATAAATATTAAAAAAAAGAATACCAGAGAGGGTAGCTGATCCCTTATCTAGGGAATCTTCCCAACCCAGAGTTTGAACCCAAGTCACCGGCTTTGCAGGCAGATTCTTTACCATCTGAGTTACCAGGGAAGCCCCTCTCTTAGTATGTTGGGCCAACATGCCAACAGAAATGCCCAGGTAAGTTCACAGCCTTAGGTAAGTGAACCTCATTGGTGAGTATCCCCAGTGGAATATCCTGGGGATATTCAGTGTCATCCCTGAGCCCAGAGAGCCTACAGTAGGAGATGGGAGCACATATTACACAGTGGAACAAAGAAAGGTCACAGGGTTATGTGAGAGTGACCAATCCTACTTCTACTCCTTAAGTCCCAAATTATTTATTCTAGGGATGCACATCCTGGGGCTATATTTATTGTGTACACTTTTAATGTCATGGCAGGTCCTTTCTCAAGGGGACTCATTTTCCTTCCCTTAAGCTTAGGGCTTGCTTCTGTGAACTGCCTTAGTCTGGAAACTGGGCAGGAGATTTCTATTTCCATTGTAGTGGATGACATGGCCTGCGCCCTCAAACTCACAGAGGGTACAAAAGAATCTATATATTCAATTTGTTCAGGCTCACTATGGCACAGTTGCACTCATCTCACACGCTAGTAACTAATGCTCAAAATTCTCCAAGCCAGGCTTCAGCAATATGTGAATGTGAACTTCCAGATGTTCAAGCTGGTTTTAGAAAAGGCAGAGGGACCAGAGGTCAAATTGCCAATATCTGCTGTATGTTTGAAAAAGCAAGAGAGTTCCAGAAAATCTCTACTTCTGCCTTATTGACTATGCCAAAGCCTTTGACTGTGTGGATCACAATAAACTGGGGAGAATTCTGAAAGAGGTGGGAATACTAGACCACCTGACCTGCCTCTTGAGAAATCTGTATGCAGGTCAGGAAGCAACAGTTAGAACTGGACATGGAACAACAGATTGGTTCCAAATAGGAAAAGAAGTATGTCAAGGCTGTATATTGTCACCTGGCTTATTTAACCTCTATGCAGAGTAAATCATGACATATGCTGAGCTGGAAGAAGCACAAGCTGGAATCAAGTTTGCCAGGAGAAATATCAATAAACTCAGATATGCAGTGGAGAAGGAAATGGCAACCCCACTCCAGTGTTCTTGCCTGGAGAATCCCAGGGACGGGGGAGCCTGGTGGGCTGTTGTCTCTGGGGTCGCACAGAGTCAGACACGACTGAAGCGACTTAGCAGCAGCAGCAGCAGCAGCAGATATGCAGATGACACCACCCTTATGGCAGAAAGTTAAGAGAAACTAAAAAGCCTCTTGATGAAAGTGAAAGAGGAGAGGAAAAGTTGGCTTAAAGCTCAACATTCAGAAAACTAAGATCATGGCATCTGGCCTCATCACTTCATGGAAATAGATGGGGAAACAGTGGAAACAGTGTCAGACTTTATTTGGAGGGGCTCCAAAAATCAGTGTGGATGGTGATTGCAGCCATGAAATTAAAAGACACTTACTCCTTGGAAGGAAAGTTATGACCAACCTAGACAGCATATTCAAAATCAGAGACATTACTTTGCCAACAAAGGTCCATCTAGTCAAGGCTATGGTTTTTCCGGTATGGATGTGAGAGTTGGACTATAAAGAAAGCTGAGCGCCGAAGAATTGATGCTTTTGAACTGTGGTGTTGGAGAAGACTCTTGAGAGTCCCTTGGACTGCAAGGAGATCCAGTCAGTCCATACTAAAGGAGATCAGTTGAGGCTGCTCATTGGAAGGACTGATGTTGAAGCTGAAACTCCAATACTTTGGACACCAATGTGAATAGCTGACTCATTTGAAAAGACCCTGATGCTGGGAAAGATTGAGGGCAGGAGAAGAAGGGGACAACAGAGGATGAGATGGTTGGATGGCATTACTGACTCAATGGACATGAGTTTGAGTGAACTCAGGGAGTTAGTAATGGACGGGGAGTCCTGGCATGCTGCTAGTTCATGGGGTTGCAAAGAGTCAGACACAACTGAGCAACTGAACTGAACTGAACTGAACATCCACCCTATTTTCCTCATCCTAGCTCTTAGTATTCCATTATTTTTCTTCTGATCTGAGGATTACACTCTTTTCCTCCTTTTGTCTAGGTGGCCTATTGAGGAAGTATATGCAGTCTCTTTTTTGTTCTACTACCATTATAATTAAATCCTAAGTCTGATTATCATGAATCTGCCTTGTAGATTCAAAAATTTAGATCTCTTAAAATACTTCCGTGGAAACTTCTTGATTTGCCAGCATGTTTAGAGTTGGTTTTTGGCTATCTTGAGTCATGTTATTTATATAGTTTAAGGTTTTAAAAGCAACTAATCAAAGCCAACCAACTCCACAGTCCTTTGATGATCTCTGTTCCAGTACCATTCAAGAGCCGCAGCCTTTGGCTTTATCTAGTAACTGTACCTTCTTCCCTTCAGCCACCCTGAGAATCTTAGGAATTGTGGGGCTACTGCAGGCCCATAGTATCCCCAGGAGGCTGTCTCAGCTATGCAGCTCTTATCACAGTCTAGCCAGGAAGAGATCCTAAACCATACCGCATCCTGAAGTTCTGTTTCCTAGGGACACTTGCAAAGTTGACTGCCTTAGTCTGGGGTCCTCCAGAGAGCAGAGCTGGAGCCAAGGATTGTGTGCAGGTAGTTTGTTTTAGGAAGTGATTCCAAGGAACAGGAATGGAGGCTTGAGAGAGTGAACCAGGGAAAGGTTTCAAGCCAGTGCAAAAAAAAAAAGAGTACTCTCCTATTGGTCCTCCTGAGGGCAACTGGGACTCCCTTCCTCAACACCCTTTCGGAAAGCTTTGGAGAATTTGCTTCAGAACTGCCCACCTGAACAATAGAAGAAAACAGCATTTATTCATACTTATTACTCGTTGGTCAAGAGTGTTCATTCTCTCGTGTACACAGGCTGCTGACATATGATTTCCATATGTCAGGCATGTTTTCATCATACCTGTGGTGTGATTAAAGAAAAAAAAAGTCCCAGGGCAAAAAGTGAAAGTTTTGAGGTGCTATGGGGCCAGATACACCTGTTAGATACCTGTTAGTAGCTGGTTTCCATAAGGTTTGGAGAAAAGGTGGGCCAAATGGATGTGAAACTGGACACAACAGATGTCTCGTAGAGATTGTGAACCTGCTTGTAAAAGCTATATAGGAATCTCTGGGCCGGGGGATAAAGAAAGAAAAAAATGATGAAATTTCAACATATATTTCATAGAGTAGATTTGGTTTTATATATACATCTATGACCCATGACTAAAACTAAATTCTGCTGGTTTTGCTAAAATAAAACTCACGTATTATTCCTCAGCAAATGCTTTGCATAGACACAATTGAACCAGGATTTCAAAGTAATGAAATACCACTAATCCTCTGCAAACTGACTTCATCTATAATTAACTTAAAAGCAACTCTACTTCCTGATAGCTCCAAACTAGAAAAGAAGATAATAAAAATGCCGTTTACTTTGTTTGAAATGTGTTTGAGTCAGGGAAACAGTATCAGCCTTTTTATTATATGAAATAATACTGATTTTTCTCTCCCTAGTCAGGGTCCATTTTCTCCTATCTAGGCCTGAGGGTAGCCATCTGCTTCTTCCATGCTTCTGTCTAGCATTTCACACAATCTAGCATAAATTCTCTGGATTCCAGAACCGTGAAGGTGATAACTGTGCACAATGCCAAGGGAAATTACCTATTTGTAAACACAGAAAGAATTTTGTACTGTGAACTTTGGGGGGATTATGACATCATGTTATTAAATGAATTAATGCATGTAAAGCATTTAGAACAGTGTCGAGGAGAAAACAAGAAATAATTAGCTTTATCGCAACTATGATGGTCATCATCATCATTACCTACTGCTACTGCTAAGTCGCTTCAGTCGTGTCTGACTCTGTGCGACCCCATAGACGGCAGCCCATTCTCCAGGCAAGAACACTGGAGTGGGTTGCCATTTCCTTCTCCAATGCATGAATATGAAAAATGAAAGTGAAGTTGCTCAGTCATGTCTGGCTAGTAGCGACCCCATGGACTGCAGCCTACCAGGCTCCTCCATCCATGGGATTTTCCAGGCAAGAGTACTGGAGTGGGGTGCCATTGCCTTCTCCACATCATTACCTAGAAGTATCCAAATCTAACAGAATAATCCCTAGTCTAAGGGTTAGAAGACATAGTTTGTAGTCCTGGTTGGATCATTTATCGGTCTTGTGGCTTTGGTAAGCCATTTCACCTCTCTGAGACTCAGTGTTCTTATCTCCAGAAGGATAATAAAATTCCATTTCATAGCTTTGTTAGAAGGATGAAATAGCATCAGTTATTTGTGACTTGTGGATTTAGAAGTGCTGTAACAAGATAGGTATTTCCAACCCATTTTTGGTTTTGATCAACTCTCATCTCTAGTGTTGCTGGTGGCCAAGAGCAAGGCTTAGATTCTGCAGAAACCCAAATAGCCCTATTGTTTGTAATGCCATTCATTTTCCTCACCATTCTTACTCTTGATTCCATGTGTAATAAATATTTCTTTGAATTCCAGCTTCTTATTTGATTCTGCTACATCAGACATATATATATATATGTATATGTATGTATGTCTTTATTTCTAAAATTCTTCTTTTCCCATTGAAGCAATCTGAGATTTAATTTTAATTAATTCAACAAATTGAAAGAATGATAACTTCTTTCTTTTCCTATATTATTCTTTTTTTGCACTTTCCATATTTTCCAGAATGAGAATGCACTTGTTTATAATCAGAAAAAATATTTAATGAAAAGCCAAAGGCCTACATGCATTTCACCCACATATATGAATTTCTAACCAGAAACTTAAAGATTAACCGATAAATCTCTGCAGATGAGACAAATGAATATAGTTTTTGAACAACACAAGACTACAGAATGCCCAGCAGGAATGTATTTTAAGCAGATTTTTATTTCTGTAAAGAAAATAAATGTCTTTTAGAGTGAAATTACAAAGTGTATTTGTTTTATTTTTTCTATGCTATGTGTAACTGTGACTAAATCAAGCAGCTTACCACCCCAGTAGTAGTCTTTCTCTCCCAAGTTTAGCTCAGGGTTTTACATTGAATTATTTAGGAATAACTCTTTTTATAGACTTCTGTGATGAATGAACAGTAAATATAAGCTTGTAAAGGCCAACCCTTTAGGGTTTCAACTGTCAACACAGGAAATATAACAAATGATATAGAAGATGAGAAGGCAGCAGTAGACCCCAGTCTGAAATATTGTACTTCTTACTGGCTTTTGTATGATCTTCCTGAAAGACAGCAAAGCACTGCCCAATCAATTGAAATCATATTAAGCAGAAATCCAGGCTCAAAATGAGGGCCAGCAAAGACAAGATGAGATCCTGGAAAATCTGACAAAGGCCAATGATTTAACTGAGCCCACAGCAATTATTAATAAAATATTCAGTACAGAGGCTGGAAGGATTATTTCAATTCAAATCCTGTAGAGTGAGCATTGAGAAAAAGCTTTTAAAATGATATTGTTTTCCATGTATTCTTTGCTGGATGTATATGGAATTTATTTAATTACTCTTTTGCCTCTTTTACAAGTTTTTAAAATGAGAACAGCAGATGCTTTCAATTTCCAATGACTATACAAAAATCTTTTGGAAAATGTAAACAATAATTTGTTTTTCAAAGTTTTCAAGGAAGCACCTTGGAAAAGTAGTCTTTTATATAAGTGATTGTGGACTCTGGAGGTGACAGATCTCAGACAAGTAAATTATTATTTTAAACCTCAGTTTCCTTCTCTATAAAATAAGGATAATAAAAATATAGACCTTTTACTACTTTAGTAGTGTTATATTAAATAAAGGCAAGAGATTACAATCCTTAGTTACTGTTGTTTTTCTTTACTTGGTATATTTTGACCACCATTTACAGACCAGGAGCCATGATAGACACTGGGAACAAAAAGTCAAAGACTCATCTCTGTCTTTAAAATGCTTGCTGCCTAATGTATCAGTGTGCTCGGCTGCTAAGTCGTGTCTGACTCTTTGCAATCCCATGAACTGTAGCCCACCAGTCTATGGGATTTCCTAGGCAAGAATACTGGAGTGGGTGGACATTTCCTTCTCCAATGGATCTTCCTGACCCAGGGATGGAACCCGTGTTTCCTGCATTGGCAGGTGTATTCTTTACCTCTGAGCCACCTGGAAAGCCCAACATGAATTCATACAGGGAGTCAAAAGAGGGTGAAAAGTCTCTTGTATCATTAGTAGAGTTATTCTGTGGACATATTTGCTGTAGTTCTGAGTTACTGCCCTCTGTGCTTAAGTATATGTATTCACATATTTATTTGGACATTTTTGTGATTATGTTGAAACAGCAGGACTGGAACTCCCTAGGTAAATTCAGTTTAGTTCAGTTCAGTTGCTCAGTCGTGTCCGACTCTTTGCAACCCCATAGACTACAGCACACCAGGCTTCTCTGTCCATCACCAGCTCCTGGAGCTTACTCCAACTCATGTCCATTGAGTCAGTGATGCCATCCAACCATCTCATCCTCTGTCGTCCCCTTCTCCTCCTGCCTTCAGTCATTCCCAGCATCAGGGTCTTTTTAAATGAGCCAGCTCTTTGCATCAAGTGGCCAAAGTATTGGAGTTTCAGCTTCAACATCAGTCCTTCCAATGACTATTCAGGACCGATCTCCTTTAGGATGGACTGGTTGGATCTCCTTGCAGTCCAAGGGACTCTCAAGAGTCTTCTCCAACACCACAGTTCAAAAGCATCAATCTTCTGTGCTCAGCTTTCTTTATAGTCCAACTCTCACCTCCATATATGACTGCTGGAAAAACCATAGCCTTGACAGACGGACCATTGTTGGCAAAGTAATGTCTCTGCTTTTTAATATGCTGTCTAGGTTGGTCATAACTTTCCTTCCAAAGAGCAAGTGTCTTTTAATTTCATGGCTGCAGCCACCATCTGCAGTGACTTTGGAGCCTCCCTCCCAAATTAATTCTTTCCAAATATCTTTTGTCATCTGCTAATGGAAAATTAGGGTTTTCCAGATGAGAAGCCCTTCCACATCTTAGAACTTCTTTGCTGCTTGGTCAGACATTATATATTCTCTCCTAGTCTTTTTTTTTTTTTTTCTACCAAATCACTTTGTACCCTTTAAACAATGATCCCTTCTAGATGGTCCTTCCACACCTAATGAAATTTGAGGAATTCATCATACCTCAACAAAGTGAAGAATTATTTAAGTGTTTAAGGATAAAGTGTTTATTAAATACTTCCTCTTGCACTGAAGTGGGCTTGAACTTAAGCAACCTGGAAATTTGCTGGAAGAAAATAAGTACATTCTAAGGACCTAGACTTTGGTGGCTCAGATGGTAAAGCATCTGCCTACAATGCTGGAGACCCAGGTTCAATCCCTGGGTTGGGAAGATCCTCTGGAGAAGGAAATGGCAACCCAATCCAGTACTCTTGCCTGGAAAATCCCATGGACAGAGGAGCGTGGTAGGCTACAGTCCATGGCGTCACAAAGAGTCGGACACGACTGAGTGACTTCACTTCACTTCAAGGACCTAGACAGCATATTAAAAAGCAGAGACATCACTTTGCCAACAAAGGTCCATCTAGTAAAGGCTGTGGTTTTTCCAGTAGTCATATATGGAGGTGAGAGTTGGACTATAAGGAAAGCTGAGCACCGAAGAATTGATGCTTTTGAACTGTGGTGTTGGAGAAGACTCTTGAGAGTCTCTTGGACTGCAAGGAGATCCAACCAGTCCATCCTAAAGGAGATCAGTCCTGAATATTCATTGGAAGGACTGATGTTGAAGCTGAAACTCCAATACTTTGGCCACCAGATGTGAAGAGCTGACTCATTGGAAAAGACCCTGATGCTGGGAAGGACTGAAGGTGGGAGGAGAAGGGGAAGAGAGAGGATGAGATGGTTGGATGGCATCACCAACTCAATGGACATGAGTTTGAGCAAGCTCCAGTAGTTGGTGATGGACAGGGAGGCCTGGTGTGCTGCAGTCCATGAGGTCACAAAGAATCGGACAAGACTGAGTGACTGAACTGAACTGAATAGAACTGAAGGCTCTGTGGAAAGCAGTTACTGTGAATACTAATCAAGGTGCTACTATACTGATTCTAGTAGCTTGTGTCAAATAACTAAGATCATATGCAAGGGTATAGGTGGGTGGAGGGCGGATGTGAAGAATTAATTGGGAATTTAGCAAATGGCAGTTACATTGGGAGAAAGATACTATGCTTGAGTTAATTCGCAACCTTCAGGTATCTCTGGCATTTTTCTCCTGAGGATAATTTGAAAGAAGAACCAAATCAAGAGCCTCTTTAAAGGATCAACCACACTGAGTTAATACCTGTAAGAAGAATTGCTACCATGTAGGTGAAATGCAAGGAGAAAGAAATATACCTGTATCTATTTTTAGAGACTGTGATTCCACTTAATTCATTAACCATTGTTCACATATAATCTTGCAGGGAAAAACATGGCCTCTCAGTAGGAAGCAGAGCTCAGTTGGAAAGGTGTCTCTTGTGACTGTAATTAAAGAATCAGATACACACTTGTCTCATCATTGAATAAAATGGATGAATTATTGCCTTGAAATCAAAGGGCAAAATATCTAGCCACACAAGGCAACTAAAGCCACTATAAGAATTCTTCCATGTAAATGCAGAAGTATACAGCTTATTTCAATGCCGTGTTCTATTCTTAGAGTTAAAGCTGTTACAGAGTTGGAAATTAAGGGAAGGAGAGAAGAGGTGCTCAGAAAAAGTTTCAAGTATCTCTTTAAAGAATGTCAATCAATTTAACAGATATATGATTAAATTGTAATGTGGGACTTATAAGGGTCAAATCCCAGAAAAGAAGGTTTCTTACTGATTTCATTGAATACTTCCCTCCTTTTACAGAAAAGAAGATTTTGAGGAAGAAAGATTAACTGACTCTCTAAAAGTCACACAGCAAGTGAAGAGATTCCATGAGCCCTTTGGCTTGTTTACATGGCATGGAATGTCAGATACCCACATCAGATCCTGCCTGGTATGATTCTTGCTGACTGGCTCCTAAAATTGAATAGCTCTTGTTCCCAGGGTCTTAGTGTCCCTGGCTCCCAAATAACAAGGAGTTATTTGAAATCTGAAATATGTCAGGATTGTCAATCATGTCATCTTTACTGGTGAATTTTACTCTCTTTATTACTTGGTTCCCTTTTTCAAAGGCAACATAATTACATGCAAGCTCCTTTAAGGGAAATGGGATACCAGTTTTCAAATCTTTATTAGGAATACTCAATCAGAGTCTCCAAATCCTTTATAGAAAGAAGCAAGGCATAAATAGTTATTGGAATATTTAATTAGTTGTATCTGAGGAGCTTCATCCACTGATGCTTGCACTTCAGCCGCACTCCAGCCAGACTCTGCATTAAGTCAGATGTGCAGAGAGATCACGAACCCCTTTTGGGAGAGGGCAATGGCACCCCACTCCAGTACTCTTGCCTGGAAAATCCCATGGACTGAGGAGCCTGGTGGGCTGTAGTCTATGGGGTCACTAAGAGTCGGGCACGACAGAGCGACTTCACTTTCACTTTTCACTTTCCTGCATTGGAGAAAAAGGCAATGGTAATCCACTCCAGTGTTCTTGCCTGGAGAATCCCAGGGACGGGGGAGCCTGGTGGGTTGCCGTCTATGGGGTCGCACAGAGTTGGACATGACTGAAGTGACTTAGCAGCATCTCCAGGTTTAACGAGGTTAAACCATAAGGGAGGCCAGAGGAGGAGTAGGCTTCCTGGGATGGCAGTACCATAACCAAGATGGAAAGGCAAAGATGGCGTCTTTGCTCTGTGTCCCAGGTCAGCTCTGATGGGTGATGACAGCCTAGAGCTGTGCGGACAGTGATTCCAAGAGTGGGAAAGAATTCTTGGTCAACTAGAGGTGGAGGAATGACTACATACATGTCAAGTGTGGCCTATGGGGGCAGGCAAAGACAGGTCGCTGTGGCCAGGGACAGAAGAGATGTCCCGGGAGTCAGGGTTCTATGGTTCAAAGAAATACACTCCCTTTTTTCCAGGAGACCAGAGGGTTTAGATAAGAAAGCTAGAGAGTGGATGACCTTAAATAAAAAATAAGTGAAAGTTCTGCCCCACACAACCCTTCCCTTTTCCTCTTCCCTCTCTCCTTTTCTCCCTTCCCCTCTCTCCCCCCGCCACCCCCACCCCACTTCCTTTTTTTCTCTTTATTTATCCTGAAAATGTATTTCTAAAACCATCTTGCTCTCGAGGCTATGAGCTAACTTACAAGGATCTCATAAAAAGAAAAAAAAGTAGCTGAGAAAATCAGGCAGGAGGGATAAGGAAGAGGTGAGGAGGGTGGAGGTGAAGAACCAATAAAAATATAATAGAAATGAAGATAATAATATGGTTACCTTCTACTAAATGTTCACTAAGTCAAATGACATGAAGTAATTTGCATGAATCAACTCATTCAGTCCTCACAACAACCTTGAGAGGGAGGTGCTATTATTACTCCATTTTATAGATGGAGAAACTGAGACACAGGGATATCTCACAGCTAATAAATGTCAAAACTGAGATTCAAGCCAACTGCAACCCTGGAGCTCCTTCCTACCAACCAGCCTTTGCTGTTCCTTTTAAAATAGGTGTGATTTGTAGCCATAATACATTATCAAGGGTTCCATACTCAGTTGTACATAGTTTTACTCTGATCAGTCAGGGCAAAGAGAGCCAGAGCCTTGAAGGATTAGCCAGAAAGATTCCATCATTGTGTTTGCACAAGAGGTGGGGCTTCCTGGACTCTGGGCTGGATGCAGAAGACTAAGCAGGCACTTAGGTGTTCTTCCTGTTGGGGGCCAAGGCCCTCCATTTCCACCCCGCTGGCTTATGCCAGCCTGGTGCTGGGAGCAGCATGTGAATCAGCACCTCTCAGGTGCCCTTTGCTCCATCCCACTGAAGGATTTGCATGGATCAACACCAAGTGTAGGGAGTTTGAAAAAGTTATGTATGATTCAAGTGTATAACAAAGAACGTAAATGACAAAATCTGTCCTTTCATCGCTAGGTTGACTTTTATGACAAACTATATGTAAACATCATTTATTTCTCATTATTTTACAAACTATAAGGAATAGTGAGACAAGAACATTTATAAACTATTTGGCTCCATGTGAATTTAGAATGATGTGGATTTTTTCAAAGGCACATTTGGATGCAAGGAGTTTATGATCTAAAAGAGAAAGATGAGCAAATTACACATTATAAAGCAAACAAAATAATAAGAAACAGAGACCTTGGACATAGGTAGATACTGCAAATTTGAACACTTTCATTTCTAAGAGGGCCAATAAGGCTCTCTTAAAATGCACTAATAAGGTGCAAGGGCTGCACAGATGTGTAGCTTGAATTTGGAGTTTAAGGACAGTTGTGAGGTGGGAGCTCAGAAAAAAATGTCCTTTCTGGCCCCCATCAGACCTAAAACCCTAAAACCTAAAATCCTAGAGCTTCTCCCCAAGTTCTCTGGGGAGTTTCATGAACCTGTTCAACATTCAGCACCTCTAAAATTCATCTATATACTGGGAGGCTTTTAACAAACTTGATTTTTAAAAAAAGTTTTCCAAGTAGAAGAAAAATTATGTATGGTTGTATCTGAGTAATACAATTGGTGGTTTATTTATTTAGGAGTCTGCAAACTTTCTATAAAGAGTCAGATAGCAAATATTTTAGGCTTTGCATGCTATATATGGTGTCTGCTGAATATATTTCTGGTGTGTATGTTTCAGTTCAGTCGCTCAGTCATGTCTGACTCTTTGCAACCCCATGGACTACAGCACGCCAAGGTTTCCTGTCCATCAACAGCTCCCAGAGCTGACTCAAACTCATATCCATGGAGTAGGTGATGTCATTCAACCATCTCTTCCTCTGTTGTCTCCTTCTCCTCCCACCTTCAATCTTTCCCAGAATCAGGGTCTTTTCCAATGAGTCAGCTGTTCACATCAAATGGCCAAAGTATTGGAGCTTCAGCATCAGTATTTTCAATGAATATTCAGAGTTGATTTCCTTTAGGATTGACTGGTTTGATCTCCTTGCTGTCCAAGGGACCCTCAAGAGTCTACTCCAATGTTTAATAATCTTTTTAAAAAATGTAAAGCGATAGTTAGCTCAAGGGCCATATAAGAACAGGTCATAATCAAAGGTCAGCAAACTTACTTCTCTTGTATTTAAGTAATATTACATTTATATTGATTACATTACTGATTAATTTCCTATGAACACTTTTTTTTCAACACCACATGGAACATTTACAGAAATTGATGAAGGAATGACAGAAGACAATATGGTTGGATGGCATCATTAACTCTATGGACATGAGTTTGAGCAAACTCCAGGAGATGATGAAGGACAGGGAAGCCTGGCATGCTGCAGTCCATGGGGTCACAAAGAGTCAGACACAACTGAGGGACTGAACAAAAACAAACAGCCAGAGAGAGAAGAAATATGATAGATTTTCTAGATCAAGTCCTAAAATCCCTGCAGTCTCTTAAGAACATTGGGGCCATATTCGAGGCCAAACCTATTTTCATTATAATAGATGATGTATTTTCCTTATTTGCATTCAACCACTCATGTGGATACAGTGACGTTTTCTAAAAACTGCCTGACACATTACATCTCAACAGACTGAATGTAGAAGCAGATATGAGAATCTAGTTGTCTTCTACTGAGATAAACATTAAAGAGATTTGTGAAATGTAAAACAATGTTACTTTCTTCATTTCTGTTTGGAAAAAGAGTCATTTTCCATCAAAATGTGTTGTATATGTTGAGATATAATGAGTGTTTTATTGTTATTGTTAAAATAATTTATTTGTATGTATTTAAAATTTCTCAGTTTCTAACTTGGTAAATATTGACAGATATAAACCACATACACTAAAGGCTTCCTGGGGGTCTTTTATAATTTTTAAGAGTGTGAAGAGGTTCTGAGACCAAAACATTTAAGAATTGCAGTTCCAGAGAATAATTGTATAGAACAGATATATTTTTTATTTTTAGTACAATTCCCTGGTGGCCCTGATGGTAAAGAATCTGCCTGCATTGTGGGATACTTGGGTTCGAGATCCCTGGATTGGGAAGATCCTCTGAAGGAAGGAATAGCTACCCACTCAAGTATTCTTGCCTAAAGAAATTCCATGGACAGAAGAGCCTAGTTAGAGCTACATTCCATGGGGTCCCAAAGAGTCGAACATGACTGAGTGACTAACATTCACTTTTCACAATGAATTATAGACATTAATTAGGAATATTTAGTCTTTGGCAATCGGAGAAGGCAATGGCACCCCACTCCAGTACTCTTGCCTGGAAAATCCCATGGATGGAGGACCCTGGTAGGCTGTAGTCCATGGGATTGCGAAGAGTCGGACACGACTGAGCGACTTCACTTTCATTTTTCACTTTCCTGCATTGGAGAAGGAAATGGCAACCCTCTCCAATGTTCTTGCCTGGAGAATCCCAGGGACAGGGGAGCCTGGTGGGCTGCCGTCTATGGGGTCGCACAGAGTCGGACACGGCTGAAGTGAATTAGCAGCAGCAGCAGCAGCAGCAGTCTTTGGTAATGGACTAGTCTGAGGAGAGCATGGCAAAGACTCCAGTATTCTTGCTTGGAGAATCCCCATGGACAGAGGAGCCTTGCAGGCTACAGTCCATGGGGTCGCAAAGACTCTGACACTATTGAGCAACTAAGCATGGCACAGCACAGTGGACTAGTCTAGATCTGAAATTTCTTAAAAAACTGTCCTTTCTCACCACTAGACCATCTGCCGTACACCTAAGAAAGAAATACACAGAGCAAAGGTTATCACCTTCCAGCATCCTTTTTCAAGGATTTCAGACAAGCTCAGTGGAGTTTGAATGGACAGGATCCAAGCTTCAACTAAAGAAAAAAAAAAAAGTGTCTAATGGACTGCAGAAACAGAATTGGGAGAATAGTGAATGGCTAACAAGAAATAAACCATGGCAATTATATTAATTCAAGATGGGAAAGTGAAACCAAATGAGCTTTCATTTTTAATTGGATTAAGTGATTCCTTAAGAACTGTGGGCTTCCCTGGTAGATCAGATGGTAAAGAATCTGCCTGCAACAGGAGTCCTGGGTTTGATCCCCTGGAGAAGGGAATGACAATCCACTCCAGTATTCTTGCCTGGAGAATTCCATAGACAGAGGAACATGGTGGGCTACAGTCCATGGGGTCACAGAGTCGGACACCACTGAGCGACTAAACACACACACACAAGAACTGTGCAAATGATGTTCATTTTCAAATTTCAAAGAATATATTTGCTTTAAGATTGAAAGCAGTTGTAAAATAACACATAGAAGAAAAAAGAAAAAAAAAGTCTATTTATGTCCAATCAGTTGAATGACTTGGGAAATTGTTAAGAAATGTATACCTGTGGTTGATATATGTTGAGGTTTGACAGAAAACAAAATTCTGTAAAGCAATTATCCTTCAATTACCCATGGTGGATTCATGTCAATGTATGGCAAAATCAATACAGTATTGTAAGGTAAAATAAAGTAAAAATAAAAATTAAAGAAAAAAGATAAACAAAAAAATAAAATTTAAAAAATGCATTGTTTATGGCTTTAATTTTTTATTTTTTAAGTGAACTTTTATCAAAGTACAAAATATATTCAGAAACATATATAGCTGATTTGTGTGCAGCTTGAGTTGTGTTCAACTCATTTGTATTTTCACAAAGGATGATCATAGAGTAAGCACCACCCAGAGGAAAAACTACACATCATCATCCTTGAAACACACCAGTCACTGTATCCTCTTTGGCCTCAAATGATTTATATAAAAATAATCATCTTTACTTCTAATGTCATAGATCAGCGCTTCCTCTTTTAGACATTTATATAAATGGAATCATTCATCATGCAGCCTTTTGTATCCGACATTTCTGTTCAACAGTATGTTTGGGAAATTCATGAAAATTGTTAGGTGTACTGGGTGAGTTACTGGTTTTCATTATTGTCAAGAATTAGATTATATAAATCCCATAGTTTATTTATCCATTCTATTTTTTTCATGGACAGTATATTTTTTCCTAGCTTTTGGTTGTTATAAATAATTCTGTCAAGAACATTCTTCTCCATTAATTTTTTGTGTATGTTTAAGGCAATCTCTGTTTGGTACATATCTATGGATGGAACTGCTGGGTCATCTGCATATTTAAGATTAGTAGGAACTTTGAATTCTCCAAGTGGTTGCAACAGTTTACACACCACACAGACAATTTTTGGATTTTTAAGTTTTACATTTTTAGCTGTTCTATCAGAGAAGGCAATGGCACCCCACTCCAGTACTCTTGCCTGGAAAATCCCATGGATGGAGGAGCCTGGTAGGCTGCAGTCCATGGGGTCGCTAAGAGTCGGATACGACTGAGTGACTTCACTTTCACTTTTCACTTTCATGCATTGGAGAAGGAAATGGCAACCCACTCCAGTGTTCTTGCCTGGAGAATCCCAGGGATGGGGGAGCCTGGTGGGCTGCCGTCTATGGGGTCACACAGAGTCGGACACGACTGAAGTGACTTAGCAGCAGCAGTGGAGATATGGTGGCATCATTGTTTTATTTTCCATTTCCTTTATGCTTGAGATTGAACACTTTATCCTATATTTATTGGCAAAGTAGATATCCTTTTCTATGAAGAGACTCTTCCTGTTCCTCAAGTGAGTTTTAAAAAAAAAAATAGTGTTGGTCATTACTCAGTGCAGCTTTAATACTGGGTTATCCATACTTTCTTACTGATTTATAGTTCTTCAGTATATACTAGATATGGTTCTGTTATTTTATATACACATTATATATATTCTCTAGCTATATGTGGCTTGCCTTTTCATTGTGTCTTTTGATAAATAGTAGTTCTTATTAATAGTTCTTATAGTTCAACTTATTAATCTTTTATCTGTTGATTTTTATGTTGTATTTAAAAAACTTTGGCTTTCCTGAGATTATAAAATAAACTTCTTCATTATTTTCTAGAAACTGCAGTTTCACCTTTCATATTTGAATAAGTGATCTAATTACAATTGAATTTTTGTTTATAATATGAGGTAGTGATCAAAAAGCTCTTTTTATTTGAAAATGTAATTAACCAAGTATCATTTATTGAAGAGATTGTTCTTTCACTCTGAAATGGTCTTTATCATAAATCAGGTATCTACATATGAGTAGGTGTCCTAGATTCTGTCTTATGTTCCATCGGTCCATTTGTCTGTGTTAGTGTACACCACTGACTTTATTCTTCTTCTAGAATAGCTGGTCCAGTATTTATCACTATACTTAATTTCCACATAGATATTGTAATTAATTATCTATTTTAATTAAAATCCTCTGAGATTTTTATTAGATTACATTGAATATATAGGTTAATTTGAGGCAGTTTGGTATTTGAAAACAACTCTTCTGATTCATGTGGAGTACATTTATTTCATTTATTTAGGTACTCTTTTTCTATCTCTCCATATTGTTTTACAATTTGCTGTATGGAGGTTTTTCACATCTTTTGTTACATTTATTCCTAATATTTGATGTTAGAGGTGCTAAGTATTAATTTTCTCTTTAAATTGCCTTTTCTAATAGTTTACTTAGGAATAGTTTATTTTAAATTATTATTAATTTTTGAATCTGGTGTCTGGCAAAGTTGCAGTATTTGCTTACTAAATAGTTTATCTAGATTGTCTATATTTAAGTTGTCTACAAATAATAATTTTATTTCTTTCCAATTGTTTGGAAAGAAATTGTTTTTTCTTACCTTTTATTTCTTTGTCTTGCTCTTTTGCACTAACTGGGATATTTAGAAAAGTGTTGAATAGAAGTGGTTGGGAGTATCCTTATTCCATTCTTGAACCCCTGGATGGACATGGTGGGGAACTTTAAGTTTAATATCTGTAGATTTAAAAAAAAATCAATTACATAAGTTCCCTTCTGTTTCTAATTTGCTGAAGATTTTTTTCAACTAAATCATGAATGTTTATTAAATTTGATCCATTGGCTGAGATGATATGTTTCTTCTTTTTATTATGAATGTGGTAAGTATTAATACATCAATTGACTATATGCTAAATAACCTTATATTGCTGGAATAAAACTTCTGAGTCGATCTAGTCCTATTTTTATGTATAGCAAGATTCACTTTACTACTATTTTCAGTGGTATTTTGCAACTGTATTCCTGATAGACATTGGCCTGCATTTTCTTCTCTCATAAATGTCCTTTCAGGTTTTTGCATCAAGGTTATGCTGGCCTTATAAAATGAATTGGAAGTGTTCTCTCTTTTCCTATTTCCTGTTTTTGTAAAATTTGGATAAATTCACTGGTGATGCCATCTGGACCTTCAGTTTCTTTGTAGGAAAGTTTTAAATTACAAATTCAATTTCTTTAATAGATATAGAATTATACAGATTTTTCTATTTCTTTTTTGTGACAGTTTCACAGTTGTGTTTTTCTAGGAATTTGTCCATTTTTTAAACTTTTCAAATTTATTGGCAAAAAATAATATCTTCTTATCTTTGTAATGTCAGTAGGATCTAGTAATGTTCCTCTTTTTATCTCTGACATGGATAATTTGTATTTTCTCTTTTATTCTCAATATTGCCAAAGCTTTATAAGTTTTGTTAATTTACTAGCCTTTTGGTTTTCTTCTTTATTGAATGTTTATTTTCCAGTTTATTACTTTCTGCTTCTTCTGTTTTTCTTCCTATCTTCTTATTTCTTTATTTAGTTTTTTAAATTGATTAATATTGATACATGCCAATAAATAAAATATATATTTCCTTCTAAGTACAGTTTACCTATTTTTCACAAAGTGTATCATGGCTACATTATGAATCACTTCATTTCAAAACATTACTTAGCTCTTACTTGAATTGCTTTTTGAATCATTAATTATTTATAGTTCTATTGTTCATTTTCTAAATATTAGGGATTTTCTAGTTATATTTTTATATTGGCTTCTCATTTAACTTTACTGTATTCAGAGTACATTTCTTAGATGAGTTCAGTACTTTGAAATATTTTGGTCACTGCTATGACCTTGAATTCAATCAATTTTGGTGAATGTACCAAGAATTATTGAAAAGAATAAGTATAATGCAACCATTGGGGGCTTTTTTCTGTATCAATTTGTTCAAGTTAATTTTGTTCTTCAAATCTTCCATATCTATACTGACTTTTTTGGTAGTTTTTCATCAATTACTGAGATATATAGATTGTTAATTTCTCTATATTCTTTAAATCTTACTTTACTTGTCTGAGCTTATATTATTATATGCTTATACATTTGGAATTTTTTTAATCTTCTTGGTGACTCAATCCTTTCATTATTATAAAATATATCTATATCTCTAATAATGCTGCTTGTTTTAAAAGCTAGTTTGTCTGATATTAGTATGGCAATATCAGCTTTGTTTTGATTAGTGTTTGTATAATATTTTATCTTTTATCTAAAAAAATATGTGTTATATTTTATGTAACTCCACTGACCATAGTTCTGCTCTTAATGCAGTTGTTTCAGGTAATTTAACTCTATATGTAATTGAAAATTTTCCCTAGTCTGAAAAATCTGTGTTTCAAATGGGAATGTTTAGTCAGTTTCCATTTGATGTAATTACTGATATTTGGGGTTTAATCTCCTATCTTCCTATTTACTATTTTTTATCCATTTCCTCAATATTTCTTTTAATCTCTTCTCTTTGGAAATATATTTTGCATTTTTAATATTTGCTTCACCCTCTTTGTTAGCTTGTTTGTTATATATTCTCATTTTCTTTTAGTGCTTGAAGTGTATTGGTAAGTGTTTCCCCAAAATTCATGCCCATGCTTCAGAATTTGACCTTTATTTGAAAATAGCATCTTTGCCATGGTAATTAGTTAGCATGGGATCATGCTGAACTCATGGTGAGCCCTACATCCAATGGTTTTTGTCTTTATAAGAAGAGGAGAAGATGCATAGAGAGGCACAAGGGAAGAATACCATGTAACAATGGAGGCAGAGATTAGAGTAATGCTGCTGCAACCCGAGAGACATCAGGCGTTGCTAGGAACCACCAGAAGCTGGAGATGAGGAAGGATTCTTCCCTGGAGACTTCAAAAGGGATGTGGCTCAGCCAGTACCTTATTTTGGTCCCTTAGATCCCAGGACTGTGAGAGAATAAATTTCTGTTGTTTTAAGACACTCGGTTTGTGGTAATTTGTTATGGCAATCCTGGGAAACTAATACAGTGTTTATCCTAGATGTTATGAAATGTAACTTTGACATAGTCCAATACTTGGTGTTGTTACCAAATCCACGAAAGAATCTTAGAACATTCTAACTCCACTCACTCCCAGTTTTGTCTTGGAACACATATATTGTTTTCTCAGTCAATGACAGTTTCAGTTCAGTTCAGTTCAGTCGCTCAGTTGTGTCCAACTCTTTGCGACCCCATGAATCGCAGCACGCCAGGCCTCCCTGTCCATCACCATCTCCCGGAGTTCACACAAACCCAAGCCCATCAAGTCAGTGATGCCATCCAGCCATCTCATCCTCGGTCGTCCCCTTCTCCTCCTGCCCCCAATCCCTCCCAGCATCAGAGTCTTTTCCAATGAGTCAACTCTTCGCATGAGGTGGCCAAAGTACTGGAGCTTCAGCTTCAGCATCATTCCTTTCAAAGAAATCCCAGGGCTGATCTCCTTCAGAATGGACTGGTTGGATCTCCTGGCAGTCCAAGGGACTCTCAAGAGTCTTCTCCAACACCACAGTTCAAAAGCATCAATTGTTCAGCGCTCAGCTTTCTTCACAGTCCAACTCTCACATCCATACATGACCACTGGAAAAACCATAGCTTTGACTAGATGGACCTTTGTTGGCAAAGTAATGTCTCTGCTTTTAAATATGCTATCTAGGTTGGTCATAACTTTTCTTCCAAGGAGTAAGCATCTTTTAATTTCATGGCTGCAGTCACCATCTGCAGTGATTCTGGTGCCCAAAAAAATAAAGTCTGCCACTGTTTCCACTGTTTCCCCATCTATTTGCTATGAAGTGATGGGACCAGATGCCATGATCTTTGTTTTCTGAATGTTGAGCTTTAAGCCAACTTTTTCATTCTCCACTTTCACTTGCATCAAGAGACTCTTTAGCTCCTCTTCACTTTCTGCCATAAGGGTGGTGTCATCTGCATATCTGATAGTTTAGGCTTATCCAAATATTGACCTTTTCTGTTATACTTCTTTCCTTGAATTTGCATGCTTCCAACCTGGATCATTTTTCGTCTGTCTCAGAGGACAGATTTATTGATTTATTTGCTGATTTATTTAGTGAATTCTGTTGGTAAATTCTCTCAGATATATGTGTTTTTGTGTGTGTGAAAATGATTTTATTATGCCTTTATTTTACCCAATATTTTATTATAACTGTTTGCAAATATCCAGCAAAGTTAAAAGAATTTTATAATGCAAACTTGTATGCATGTATACCATGTAGATTCTAGCATGAGCATTTTACTACATTTGCTTTATTAAGATCTATATCTATCCATTTGGATCCTCATCTAGTCCATGGAATTTCTTTGATACATTTAAAAGCAAATTACACATCTTATATAATTTTCCCTAAATATTTAGATTTTTGTCATTAAATAAATTTCTTTTTTATTTACTTTTTCTTTTGACATAAGATTTACACAGTGAAATGCTGAATATTGAGTGTAAATTCACTGAGATTTGACAAACACATACACCTGTGTTATCCACAGACTGTTCCCTCGTGTGTCTTCTCAGTCAACCCCTGTCTCTACTCTCCTGGAGTCAACCACTGTTTCCGATTTTTCCTCCACAGATTTGTTTTGTCTGTTCTAGAATTTTAAACCTTTTTCAGGTAAAGTTTCTTTCATTCAGCATACTGTTTTTTGAGACTCATCCATGGTTTTTTGTGTATTTTTTTCTTTTTTATTGCTTAGTAATATTTCATTGTATGACTATATTACAGTCTGTTTATGGACACTTGAGTTTTTATAGTTCTTGGTTATAATAAATATAACTGCTGTGAACATTTCATTGTTCTTGAGCAAAATATCTAGAAGTGGAATTATGTGTATTTACTTTTATGGAAACCAATTCCATAGAAAACCAGGTGTCACTAGTGGTAAAATAAGAGACATTCAACCTCTGGGTCAGGAAGATCTCCTGGAGGAGGAAATGGCAGCCCACTCCAGTATTCTTGCCTGGAGAATCCCATGGACAGAGAGGAGTCTGGTGGGCTACACTCCAAAGAATTACAAAGAGTCAGGCATGACTGAAGTGATTTTTATAAAATATATAAATATAATATATATAATATAAATATATAATATATAAATATAAAAATATGTCAGAATTTTTCAAAAATTGTTCACCACTGTACCACTAATAATGTTTAAAGAGTACCAGCCACACTACAGACTCACCAGTGTTTAGTGTTGTCTTTATTATTATTATTAATGATCCATTCTTGTGGCTATATTATAATTTGCTTTTCCTTGATGAAAAGTATTATTAAACATTTCTTTTATTGACTATGTTCTTTTTTTTATTTTTTTAATTAATTAATTAATTTATTTTTTATTTTACTTTACAATTCTGTATTGGTTTTGCTACTATGTTCTTTTGTAAGATGTGTATTTGAATCATTGTCCATATTTTTGATTGGGATATTTGTCTTTTTATTATTGGGTTATCAGAATTCCTTAGACTAATCCTAGATGCCCAATCATTGTCTGGTATTTAAACTGCACATATTTTCTCTAGTCCATGGCTTGCATATTCATTTTTTAATGGTATTTCTTGATAGCAAACTATTTTAATTTTGATGAAACCTATTTTATCATATTAATTTCTGTGACCTAAGAAATATCTGCTTTATATCCAGAGAAAACTATAATTCAAATGGTTATGTGAACCCCAATATTTATTACAGCTCTATTTATAAAAGAAAAGACATGGAAGCAACCTAAATATTTACCAACAGATGAATGGATAAAAAAAATGTTGTGTGAGTGTATATATACATATATACATATTAATACAATAGAATATTACTTAGCCATAAAAAAGAATGAAATAATGCCACTTGTAGCAACATGAATGAACTTAGAAATTATCATACTAAGTGAAGTAAACCAAAAGAGAAAGACAAATATCATACGACATTTCTTATATATGGAATCTAAAGAAAAAAGATACGAATGACCTTATTTACAAAACAAAAATAGATCTATAGACCTAGAAAAGAAACTTATGATTACCAAAGGGGAAAAAGGTGGAGGGATAAACTAGGAGTTTGGGATTAATATGTATACACTACTGTATACAAAATAGATAACCAACAACGACCTACTGTATAACACAAGGAACCATATCAATATTTGATAGTAACCTATAAGAGAAAAGAATCTGTGCTATACCTGAAAATAACACAATGTCATGAACTGACTACACTTCAATAAAAAAAGAAATATCTGCCTATCTCTAAGTGATCAAAATATTTGCTTATATTTCCTCTTAAAAGCATTCAGTTTTAGAATTTGTGTTTAGGTCTGTGATCCATCTTAAATTAGTGTGTTTGATATGAAGTAGGAATGTATATCCCCTTATTCTCACACCATTTGGTGAAAAAACCTTCCTTTCTCCCATCAAATTGCCTTGCTATCATTGTCAAAAATCAAGTGACTATTTAAGTAGGTATTCTTCCAGGCTATCTAGTCACTGCTGATGAATTTGTCAACCATTACTTCAGTGCAACTGAGTCTTGATTAGTTATAGTTTATAATAGATCTTGAAACCAAATCATATAAATCCTCTACATTTGTTCGTTTCAAGATTGTTTTGTGTATTCTGGTTCTATTTTCTATTTCTAATCTTTATTGCTATCGTTTCCTCTATTTCTTTTAACTTTCCTTTGACCTTCTTTTTCTAGCTTTTTAAAGTGAAATCTTAGGTCACTGATTTTAGACTTTGCCTTTCTGATATAAGCATGTAAAGCAATTAAAAGAAATAAAAAAGCAAAAAAAAAAAAAACCCTCAGCACTGTTTTTATATGCTTTCCACATATATGCATATGCATTCTACAAATGTTGATATGCTAGATTTTCATTATCATTCAGTTAAAATATTTCATAATTTATATTATTATTTTTCTCATGGATTATTTAGAACTGTTGTTTTATTCCCAGTATTTGAGTTTTCTTTAGTTATTTTGGGTTTCACTGGTGGCTCAGATGGTAAAGAGTCTGCCAGCAATGTGGGAGACCCAGGTTTGATCCCTGGGTCAGGATGATCCACTGGAGAAGGAAACAGCCACCCACCCCAGTATTCTTGCCTGGAGAATCCCATGGATGAAGGAGCCGGGCATCCATGGGGTCGCAAAGAGTTTGACATGACTGAGTGACTTCTCTTTAGTTATTTTATTGTTGTAGATTTCGAATTGTGGATGGAGTACAAACTCTGTATGATATCAGTTCTTTGAAATTCATTCAGCCTTGCTTTATGGTCTAGCATATGGTCTACTTTGGTGGATGCACTGTGTGTACTTGTCTTTAAGTTACTCCTTAACTACTGTGGTATCCAAAACAAAAGCTTGGGAAAATCACCAGAAACTCTTCAGTGGGCCCTAAATTCTAGTTTTGACTTCCCATTGTAATCAGCCTGCAAATGCTCCCACTGTACTTTTCTGTCTCCTAGCCTGTCACTGGTGAATCAGCAAATGCCTCCAGGGGAAAGCAACCTTGACTCTTGGGCTCAGCTCCCCAGGTGTCCCTTGCTTCTTCAAGTTATATTGCCTTGAGAGCTCTATGATTCTTTATATATTTTTCAATATTCTATCCAATTATTCTAGTTGTTCTCAGCAGGAAGATTGGTGTCTAATGCAAACTAATCCACCGTTGATGGGAATGGAATACTGAACTCTTCATTTTAAAAGATGAAATATATCAGACTCTAGATATTTAAGTCCTGAGCTTTAAGTTGTAAGGCTTTTCAGTAGAGTTAGGCAAGAAAAAAATCTTGCTTATTCATTCACATTTTGAGGGTTACTCTTAATAATTTGTGACAAAGCATTTCATTTTTTAAAGCATATTATTATAAAGCATTAGACTCTAGCACCACATAACAAATAGTTATATTTTAATAAATTTTCCCTTATAAAGCAGAAAATTGTTTTGATTTTGCAGCACCTTAAATAGTGCCTGGTACATGGGAATGTAATGTGTGCGCTTAGTCATGCCGACCCTTTGCAAGCCCATGGACTGTAGCCTACCAGGCTCCTCTGTCCATGGGATTTTTCTTTCAAGAATACTGATGTGGGTTGCCATTTCCTTCTCCAGAGGATCTTCCCAACCCAGGTATCAAAACTGTGTCTCTTGTGTCTTCTGCACTGGTAGGCAGATTCTTTAGTGCTGCACCACCTGGGAAAACTGAAATCAGAAAATCATTAAGGTTTCTTTGAATGGCATATAAGATTGTGCAAAGAAAACTTTTACATTATTATTCTATGTGTGGGCTTCCCTGGTGGCTCAGCCAGTAAAGAATCTGCCTGCAACGCTGGACAACATTTTCTGTATTAATATAGCCACAATCTGGACTTGAGCATCAAAATTGCTAATTTGGGGGAAATAGTTTTTTTTAACATTCTCCATCCATTGTTTCTATCACAGTTTCAGCTTCCAGCCTTATTCTAGGTTTTCCCAGTGAGAAGGAAATAAAAATGATCAGTTCTTGGTGGTAACCATTTGATTAGTCTCAAAATCCTAGTAAATTGAAAGCTGAAGAACAAATATATGACTTCTACTTGGCACAACTGACCTATTTTTGGATAACTTTGTTTTTGCAGTGATAGGTAAGACAATCTATAAATTAACACTTTGCACAAATAATTTTCATAAACTGAGTACCTGTGCTACCTAAAGTATTAATCCCCTCAAAGTGGCATTTGTGAGAAAAGAAATTATAAGAGATGAAATGTAGTTATTTCATAGTCTTCAAAGTCCCTTTCAAAAACTAATTCTGATATAAATCCACTTTAATTAAAATTGGAATATGGATTTATGTGATAAACTGTAGAAATTAGAGAATTTTTATTTTTTAAGCAATATTTGTTTATTCATTTATTTTAAAATGAAGTATAGTTGATCTACAATATTAGTCTCAAGTGTATAATATTTGATATTTTTAATAGACTGTACTCCATTTAAAGTTATCAAAAATAGTGAGCACCTTTGTCTTGTTCCTGGTTTTAGAGGAAAAGCTTTCAGCTTTTCACCATTGAGTATTATGTGTGATGTATTTTAAAATACTTTCTTTTGTAATGTATAACCCCTAAACCAGCTACATAGAAAGCATTTTTGCTCTTCTATGGACAAACTTATTCATAATAGGATTTTAAATGAAAATATTCATGTAATGTAAACAGCATCTTCAATTGTTACCCTTCATTTATCCCTCTTCAATTTTTCCCTCTTCACTCTCTGGTTCTTGAGTGAATATATTTTATTGAATTTCTACTTCGAGTGTCAATAGACTTTTTATTATGTATATTGCAATTTACATTTTTTTTAGCTCTCTTCTCAAAAAAAAACTCTAAGACTCAAACATTCATCAAGCAAGCCAGGTTTTATTGGACTGTAACCTATCTGTCATGTAGAAGTTTTCTCTTGTCATTAACTGACTGTTAACATTTTAGAATTATAGACAACAATGAAGTATTTGTTACTGGGCTGACTTAATTATATAGTATCAGGAAATCAGTAACTAATGAGCCATTTGTTCTTACAACTTGTTGATTACAGGAGCGATAAGACCTAAGTTTCTTGCAACTTGGCAAAGTCCATTGCTTTAGTCTAAATTATCTGGTCTTTGGCATTGACCTGCAGACCACAGAAACCTTACATGAGGTTGACCCTCAAAAGTGTTCGTGTGGAAAACTCTTAATATCTTTAAATTTTCCAGGAAGGAGAAAGAGAGCTAAAGAATCACTAGAGATGGGAGAAGTGGGAGGGTACAATGACCAAAACCTTCAGAACTCATTACTTCTTTCTTCTGATATGAGTTCTTCATGTGGGCTTTAAGTGCTTTACTATCAAAAAAACAGAGAGGAGAAGAACATAGTAAATAAAAATGGGCCCTCAATATATCATGATGACATGGTGCATTTAAAATAGTGCCATGAGTGTACAGCATGGCAACTATAATTAATAGTACAGTATTGCATATTTGAAAGTTGCTAAGAGAGTAAATCTTAAAAATGCTCATCACAAGAAAAAAAATTCTAACTATATATAGTGATGGGTTTAAATGGATTTATTGTGATGATCTGGAGAAGGAAATGGCACCCCACTCCAGTACTCTTGCCTGGAAAATCCCATGGACAGAGGACTCTGGTAGGCTACAGTCCATGGGGTTGCTAAGAGTCGGCAGGACCGAGAGACATCACTTTCACTTTTCACTTTCGTGCATTGGAGAAGGAAATGGCAACCCACTCCAGTGTTCTTGCCTGCAGTTTCCCAGGGACGGAGGAGCCTGGTGGGTTGCCATCTATGGGGTTGCACAGTCGGACACAACTGAAGCGACTTAGCAGCAGCAGCATTGTGATAATCATTTCACAACATATATAAAAACTGAATTCTTGTGGTGTGCACCTGAAACTAATATGTTATATGTGATTTATGTCTCAATAAAAAAATGATAAAATGAAATTAAATAAATTTAAAAGTTGAAATAGTGCCATGCTGCTGCCAAGTCACTTCAGTCGTGTCTGACTCTGTGCCACCCCATAGATGATAGCCCACCAGGCTCTCTCGTCCCTGGGATTCTCCAGGCAAGAACACTGGAGTGGGTTGCCATTGCCTCGGGAAACCCCAATCAGAAGCCAGTGAAAATATAAATCCAGGAGAAAAGTAAACATTAAGGCTTGTAAGCTATACATTGTACTAATGAATTAACTCTTCTCCTGTGATGGAGAACAACATTAGTATGTACCATTCTTGACAGAATTGAGGTAATTGTCACCACATTCAGTTTTTGTATTCTGTGATTCAGAAGAGAAACCCTCACTGAGAAAGTGATCTAAGCTATTGACCATTTTTCAAGCTTTTCAAAACTCAAAATGTATTAAAGAAAATTGAAAAGTTCAAAATGATTGCTTTGTTTCATTAAATACAGTACTAAATAGCAAGTTCTCTATTAACTGTTTTTTCATACTTTAAAGAAATTAAAATCAATTAAAGACATATTAGATTTTCAAAGACTTCTTACTTTTTTTCTATTATAATTCATTATATTGGTGCCTGACTGTTTTAAATTATTTTGAAAGAAACTGTTACAGTGTTTCAGAAAATTCTAGACCAGTGCACTCTGAAAACTGTTGTTTTGGAGCTAGTGAAGAAAAGTGGATTCCTAAGAATTCTGTAAAAAGTTAAAAGAGTCTCAGATCTGACTTTAAGTTTCTCTTTTGGAAAGACAAGTTATTTTATATTTAGTATTTTTTTTTCGTTTGAAACCTAGCCATTTTCCCTGGAAAGTAAAATGCAATCTTGATTTTTTTTTCCTTTGAAGGCTCTTTCATTTTATCAGAACTTTAAGGTAACTGTTAAAATTTAATCTTCTTGGATTGAGAAATTTCAGGTTTACATTTCTTTCCTTACTGAACTCTATAGGGCTGGTAGTGATGGTTCTTTAGGAAAATTTTGGCCTCTTCTTGTTCAACCACCAGTTTCCCCTGTTTTACTCCAAAAGGATGTCTGGGAACATCCTTCAGAACTACTTGCTACTGCTATGGCTCACCTTCAAATGTGTTCATACACTTTAATTTGCTTGGAAAGGTTAAGATGAAGATGAAATATGAAAAAGATATTTAATCCACTTAATGGTTCTAGTAATGTCTTATAAATGCTCTGAAAATAATGGAATCTCAAATTTATTCTTTTGGATCCCCAGCCAAATTGTGAAACACTTGGATGGGTGATGCATAATTTCCCATTAGTTACCTTCAATAGCCTGTTGCTAAAATGTAGGAAACTTAGTGCAAACCACGGAAGACCACTTGGGTGGTCTTCTATTGCACTGATGAGTAGACAATTCTAATTTGATTAGTAACCGCTCATAAACCCATAGAAAGTGACTTTAATGTTAACTATAACACCCCTCCCCCACAAAGAAACTGCATTCAATTTATGAAGTAGTCCCACAAACACAGACATATATACAAAAACTTGGAATTCGTAGGAAAATAAGCAACACAATTTCATTTAGCTGGACAGCCAGTAAGTTAGTGAGTTTGCGGTTTGACCTGCATATGGTACATCAATCATGGCAAGTTTCTCTCTCTCCTCATTCCAAGTAAAACCACCACTTCCCACGCACCATGTCATTACCATCACAATAGGATCTGTGCAGCAATAGAGTTTGGATTGGATCCTTAACTTTAAAGCCCTATTTGAAATCGCAGCTTCCTTCCTGTTGCAACTTAGCTTTAAAACAGACTTCTAGTGATCTTGGAAAATTACTCTCTCTTTTACTTCAGTTCTATTAGTTTGAAAGCCAGTTTGGATTTTCTGTTTTCCCACAAGACATCAGGTTTTCCTAAGTATACCAACATTTTTTTAATTTCTTTCTTTCTTAAGATGAGGAAACACATACAGGAAGAATGGAAATAAAGTGTCCATGGTTCTATGGGACATGAATTTAAGTGCTTTACTTAGCAGAAGCATAATTTTTACCTACCCAGTTTGATGACAACTCAGTCCCCCAGTTAAAGTACTAAATCATACAAGTAAGCGATCAGCTATCAGACATACTTTGCAATAATGCTTACTATCACATTGAAAATATAAAATTTAATATTATAGCATAGTAAAATATTTTCTATGTAAACTAATTTTTCAGACATCCAATTTTAAATTTAAGTTAAATGAACTTGAATAATAACAATAACACAGCACAGCTACTTTTAAGGGTGCCAAGTATTCTCATACACATGGACAAACTTTCCCTCAAAATGTTGGCAGTTGGGCAAGGAGCAGGTACGTTGCTCCAATTTTACGCAAAGGGAAATTTAGTAACCACAGTGGTATACTTCCTGGCAGGATCTCAGTGGCTAAAAATACCTTCTCCTCTAACTTCTTCTTTTCACTTCAGTTAATTTTATTCTTAAAATTTCATTAAATAGATATTCTGGTTTTAAAAATTTTTTTAATCAAACAAATCCATGCCTTGTAGCCTTTGGAGTTGGCTATTTAGAAATTCACACATTTAGGTAATTTCATTCAATCAACATTTTTCTTAATATAAAATTTGATAACAACATTAACAACATTAAGTTTTGCACCCTACAATTTCCACCTTGCAATTCATTTTTACATTGTTTTTTTTTTAATTATCACCCTAATCTGTGATGTTAAAATTATTCACAACTTTGTTTTTAATGTGTAAGCAGAATCAGAGAACTTGAGGTGGCACCCAAGTTCTAAATTTCATGTAACTTATAGCCAATAGATGAACATGGATTTTCTCATGTCAAATCCCATTTGCTCTCAGCTGTCACAGTGCCTGAATGGGCCTCAGCTCTTTCTCTTGTTGGGGAGAAGGGAATGGAAAGGACCAGAGAGAAGAGATACCTAAATGTGTTGGAACAGGTGAGAAAAGCAGATCTTGGTGGGGACCACACAGTCTTGTGAGTGTTTGAGATATTCCTGTGGGCTGTCCTGGTGGGTCAGATCCGCTTGCAGTGTGGGAGACCTGGATTTGATGCCTGGGTTGGAAAGGTCTCCTGGAGAAAGGAATGGCTACTCACTCCAGTATTCTTGCCTGGAGAATTCCATGGACGGAGGATCCTGGTGGGCTACAGTCCATGGGGTCACAAAGAGTCAACATGATGAGAAACCAACACTCACACTTTTATGCGCTATAGCGAGTGGCCCTGGAAACTGAAATAGTTCTAAGTTTTTCCATTTAAAAAAATTGCACCTGGGAAAGCAAAAAAATCTTCATTTTTTTCTCTTTTTCCTTCCTCTTCCTCATCTTCCCCAGAATCTCTTGCCTCCAGGAACCTAACTTCAGTCTCACAGTAGGGATATTAGCAGTTATTAAAGGAGCATTTTGTTGACTTGCCTGAAAATCTAACCACCATTATACCTTAATTATTTTTTTTTTCCAGCACAGAATTAAATTTCCTATATACTGGTTACTTCCCCTTTTTCACTTATAAATATCTCAGCAAGGATTAGGGAAAACCAAAATTTCAGAGTAACTTATCACTAAAATATTTGCTCTTTTCTCTTTTTATTTTTCTACTTGCTGGCTGACCTAGACCGTTTCCATGGCACCTGTTCCCATCTGCTCCATGCTGAAGTCTCAAATGTAGGTATTACTTTTTCAACACATTCCTGCTACTCATTCTATTAAGTGCCCCAACCAAATATGAGTTTCTATTGGCCTAAAAATAGATCTCCTGCCATCTGGAGTCCCAAGTTTCTGCATTTTCTCTTTCACCTCGGAGCAACTCCAGCAGTCATAAAAGAACTTCACCTGATGTAATTGTATCTGCTTCCAACTGCTCCTAACGCATTCTGGAGCTTTCGTTCTGAGTGAATAATTCTCCTGTGTTATCATCAGGCTTCCTGAAGGGATCAGATGCTCATTCATTTGGACATTTTCAAATCATCAAGAAAAACTTAACAAATCCCGGAGTTTGATTTTAGCTTTAGTCTTAACATTTTTTAAAGTATCTTATACTGTACATCTGCATACTAGGTCTAAAACTCTCAAATCACTCAAAATCCTTGTGTTCCCCACAATTTTTGAAAACCAAATTAGGTAAAAGAGATCGAGTCATTTGCTAAAGTTTTATTTTTCCGTTGAAATATTTAAAACCAAAATATATACTTAAGTTCATAGCTGAATTTGTCTGAGGTTTATTTGGTTTTTTTTTTTTCCTCCCATTTGATTTTCTAACAGTGAATTCATGGATAACCTTGTAGTGTCTGAAGTAATTTTCTGCACTGAGATTCAGAAAACAGATCGAACATTTTACATTACTCTTTAGCTCTGTCACTCAGTCAACTAGACCTTTTCCTTCACTCAATGGAGGTACTGTTCACCTGATTCCTGAAATAAAAAACTAAGATGCTATTCTTAGTCTGACTTTCTTCATGTCTCAAATGCATCAAGATATGAAATGGTCAATTAAATATCTCTGATATTTAGTCGCTCAGTTGCATCCAACTCTTTGTGATCCTATGGACTGTAGCCCACCAAGCTCCTCTATCCATGGAATTTTCCAGGCCATAATACTGGTGCAGGTTGCCATTTCCTTCTCCAGGGGATCTGCCCAACTCAGGGATTAAATCTGGGTCTCTGCATTGCAGGCAAATTCTTTACCATCTCAGCCACCAGGGAAAACTCTTTGCGAGGCCATGGACAGTAGCCTGCCAGGCTCCTCTCTCCTTGGGATTCCCCAGGCAAGAATACTGAAGTAGGTAACCGTTCCCTTCTCCAGCATATCTTCCAGACTCAGGGATCAAACCTAGGTCTCCCATATTGCAGGCAGATTTTTTACCATCTGAGCCACCAGGAGCTCGTATATCTCTAGTACCCCTTGAATTCATTCATCACTTCTCTACTTCCACAAGTGTACTCTAAGTCAGATATCTCCCTGTAGCCAGTTGACACTCCAAGATCTGTTTTCCTCTCCAAGGGCCAAAAAAATCTTGATAAACAAATGTTTTAAGATGTCATCCTTTGCTTAAAAACTTTTAGTATCTTCTTACATCTTGACATAGTTTAACAAGCCTCCTAACCTGTGTGTGTGTTCTCAGTCACTCATTTGTGTCCAACTCTTTGTGACCCTTTGGATTATAGCACAGCAGGCTCCTCTGTCCATGGGATTTTTCAGGCAAGAATAGTGGCATGGGTTGCCATTTCCTTCTTCAGGGGATCTTCCTAACCCAAGGATTGAGCCCACATCTCCTGCATTTCAGGCAGATTCTTCACTGCTGAGCCGTCAGGGAAGACTCAATCTCTAAATTCAGTTAAAAATTCTGTGTTTCCAAATAGAACACACTGTAGCAAGTCCACAAACACTCAGAATAGCATGTTTACATTCAGTGGGGTGATAGGCAAAAGTTATACCAATGCCAGATTTTAGGAAAGTTCCCCGAATTTTATGGATAGCAAGTGTAGGAAATTTTGTTTTGTTTCAAAATGTTAAGTGCATCTTTTATCAACATTTGGAAAGTTCCAGGCTCTGCAACCTACCTTGGATTCTTCCCCATGGTTTTTAGGTAGTATTCAGATTTCTTTCCTTAACCTCGTCTCTTTCTTGTCACAGTATTTCCCTGGGAAATCTCACCCACTCTTCTGACTTTCCTTATTTCTGATCTGCATATCCATGAAAACTCCTTCCACCTCTTCTGAATCCTAGACACAGATTTCCAAATAACTTTTTAGCTCCTGTCCTTGAGTGTACTATAGCACATTAAAATCAGTCCTATCACCTACTGAGTCCCCTCCCCTTATCCTACACCCACACCTAGTCCAGAAATGCAACTGCTCCTGGGGCTCCTAGCTCAGGAAATGACCAACCTCAGGTAATCAATGTGAAGTGAAGTGAAAGTCGCTCAGTTGTGTCCAACTCTTTGCGACCCCATCGACTATACAGTCCATAGAAATCTCTAGGCCAGAATACTGGAGTGGGTAGCTGTTCCCTTCTCCAGGGGATCTTCCCAACCCAGGGACTGAACCCAGGTCTCCCACATTGCAAGTAGATTCTTTACCAGCTGAGCCACCAGGGAAGCCCAAGAATACTGGTGTGGGTCGCCTATCCCTTCACCAGCAGATCTTCCCAACCCAGGAATCGAACTGGGATCTCTTGAATTGCAGGTGGATACATATGCAGGTAATTAATGCTGCCTCACAGAATCTACTGACTTCTATTTTTCCCAAGTCAAGAAGTTCCAAGGCCCTGCCAACTGTGTATTTTTGATGGTTATCCCATCTAATCCCCTTTTATCAACTAGGCCATGTATATCAATGGCCCACAGGCTTTTCCCATTCCAATCTATTGTAAAATACTTTTACTCCTGCTTTTCCCAATTAGCTAAAACAAACTAAAAATGCCTTAGCGTGTATATCAAGTATCTTTATATTTTGACTACAGCCTTAAAAAAAAAAAATGGTCTTCTAAAATTCTCTGAACAGTATCAACTTTTATCAAATATAGTGGTTTTCCTGCCAAAACAGTCACCTCTGAATCACCAGGGAACTTGTTAGAAATGCAAATTCTCAACCCCCTCCCCCCACCTCCTGCATCAGCTATCTGCAGTCCAACAAGCCTGCACACTGACGTTTGGAAACTACTGCTCTACACATAGTAGTTTGTTGTTTTTACAAAAGATATATGGCATCCTTTATACCCTCATAGTTTAGTTCTAGAAATTTCTTGTATCTTGAGAGCTCTTCTCTACTTAACCATTTTCAAAATGCTTATTCTTCCTTCAGAAAGCATTTTAAAAGGAATCACTTCCTGAGACTTTTCAATTTCTCCAGGCAGAACTACCACTTTTTCTTCCCTCCAAAGAACTGTATTATATACCTTTTCTCTAGTACCTTTGACTTATACTTAGTTAAAAATAGGTTTTTTTTTTTTCTCTTGATAAATTAGGAACTCCAGGAGTGCTCCAAAGTTGATTTTCTTTAGTAAATGCTGGTGAGGAAGGAGCTATATCTTACTCAATAAGCATAAGTACTCAATTAAAAAAATTAAATGGAAAAGAATTATTGATACATTTACATTATTATTCTTATAATAAGGAAAAAAACATTCACTAATTCAATTTCTTTTATATACAATTTTAATTTTAAAAATTCTCCTTTTAGGTTAGGTTATTTTATTGGAAAAAATTGAAAACATTACAAGCAAAGATTGTAACAATATGTATAAGCAAATGACTCATAGAAAGGTCAAAATCATAACTTACAAAATTTCTGAAGTAAAATGCATGGCCCATTATATTTAAACTGCAAAGAAATTATAAAAGTCTATCAATGACTCTTAAGGTAACCATGTCATAAAATAATTACGATTTGCTAAACATAAAAAGCAGAGACATTACTTTGCCAACAAAGGTCCGTCTAGTCAAGGCTATGGTTTTTCCAGTGGTCATGTATGGATGTGAGAGTTAGACTGTGAAGAAAGCTGAGCACCGAAGAATTGATGCTTTTGAACTGTGGTGTTGGAGAAGACTCTTGAGAGTCCCCTGGATTGCAAGGAGATCCAACCAGTCCATCCTAAAGGAGATCAGTCCTGGGTGTTCATTGGAAGGACTGATGCTGAAGCTGAAACTCCAATACTTTGGCCACCTCATGAAAAGGGTTGACTCATTGGAAAAGATCCTGATGCTGGGAGGGATTGAGGGCAGGAGGAGAAGGGGACGACAGAGGATGAGATGGCTGGATGGCATCACCGACTCGATGGACATGAGTCTGGGTAAACTCCAGGAGTTGGTGATGGACAGGGAAGCCTGGCGTGCTGTGATTCATGGGGTCGTAAAGAGTCGGACACGCCTGAGCGACTGAACTGAACTGAAACATCAATGTATTATTTCCAGAGTTTCAATTCTAATAGATATAGATTTTCTTAAACTTGTAGAAAATTGATTTTTCCTAACAAAACTAAAATCTCTTTTATAATCATTTATTAAAAATAGCAAATGTTAATGATTCATGTGTGGGATTATTCCTATGATTTGTAGGGTACAACTTTCCAAATTAGTACTCAATTAATATTTTATGAAAACATAAGTTGGCAAGTTCATTGTTAAATAATTCCATGATTTAACTTTGCAACTCCTTGGCTATGTGGCCTCAAAATTGAGACATTTGAAAAATGATGCTATGTTTTCAAACCATGATGATGTGAAAAAAATCTCTTATGAAGGCAAGCGTAGCAATGCCATGTTTTGCTCTGTATCTATAAAGCAACTGTGCTACTCACAAAGCACTTTCACATTGCTTAACTCATTTAATTAAACAATTACCTTTTTAGTATCAGAAAGTATGATTTTTTCACTTAAGTGAACACTGGTCTGAATTCAAAGGCCTGGGCAAAAGTCTCAAACTAATAAGTTCACTTGTTTGTTGATTTATTAATTCACTTCAAAATATATGTGGGATGTCTACTATGAATGAGACTTTGTTCTGGGTATGGGACATATGCTTCCTCAACCAGCTAAACTCCTAGTGAGGGATCAGATCATGAGGACACGATGAGTGCTTTCACGGGGTGATGCAAGGTTTCCTAGGAACAACAATAGAATAGGCAGGTGATCCAGAGGTGTGTTACTGAGTAAAGCATCCTAGAAATAGGAGTTATGCAGATAAAGGAAGGGTCACAGGAAGAAGAGATTCTCGGGGCAGTAAGTAGCATGTGCAGACCTTGGGCTGCCTGTTAAAGTAAATTAGGACTGTTGGAACACATTGTGGCATGGAGAACATGAGATCAAGAGATTCAGGCCAGAAATATAAATTTGGAAACCAAAACATGAAAATGGTATTTGGAATTATCGAGAGGTTAAATTACCCAGCCAAAGTGCATTGAGTGGGAAAAGACAGTATTCAGTAATGAAATCCAGGAAGGCACTTCACTGCCACTTCACTTTGCAGCAACTGCTGGTTGTTGGAAAGGAAAGCTCCATTTTGGGATGTACAGGGAGCATCATTGGTGGTAGGTATCATACCTGGAGAATATTTACAGAAAAGAATAATCACTGCCAAGTGCTGTGAACCAGTCACCATGACACAGAGAAGAATGTCTGTTCTTCCACGAGGGTGCCCAGATGGGAAGGGAAGGAAGCTTATGGAGTTTCCAATTGCAAGCTTCTGCTTTTCAGTCAAGTAGAAAGCAAGACCATCACAGGGTAGGGAAGGGAGCAGTGGAACATGACCACTGTGAGCAATGATCCTGTAAGCTCACCACCCATCCTCAGAAGTGAGACAACACCGAGCACCCAATTTAGGGTGAAAGTGAAGTCCTCAGTTGTGTCCGACTCTTTGCAACCCCATGGTCTATACAGTTCATGGAAATCTCTAGGCCAGAATACTGGAGTGGGTAGCTGTTCCCTTCTCCAGGGGATCTTCCCAACCCAGGGATTGAACCCAGGTCTCCTGCATTGCAGGCGGATTCTTTACCAGCTGAGTCACAAGGGAAATCCGAGAATACTGGCGTGGATAGCCTATCCGTTCTCCAGATGATCTTCCCAACCCAGGAATCGAACTGGGGTCTCTTGCATGCAGGCAGATTCTTAACCAACTGAGCTATCAAGGAAGGGTAGAAATCTTGAATTTTTAGTGAATTCAATGTGTGCAGTTGAGTAATTTATCTCTAGCTGGAGACAAAGAAGCAGAGAAGGCAGGCAGTTGGGTTGAATTTGAGTAAGAGTTTCGCCTGGAAGTGAAACAGAAGGATAGTAGACTGACAATCCAGATGAAATAGTATCATAGCTGGGGCTAGTGAGATAAGCCAACTCTTTGTGACCCCATGGACTGCAGCATGCCAGGCTCCTCTGTCCTCTATTATCTCCTGGAGTTTGCTCAAATTCATGTCCATTAAGTCAGTGATGCTGTCTAACCATCTCATCTTCTGCCACCTCCTTCTCTTTTTGCCTTCAGTCTTTCACAGCATCAGGGTCTTTTCCAGTGAGTCGTCTCTTTGCATCAGGAAGGCAATGGCACCCCACTCCAGTACTCTTGCCTGAAAAATCCCATGGATGGAGAAACCTGGTAGGCTGCAGTCCATGAGGTCACTGTGAGTCTGACACGACTGAGCGACTTCACTTTCACTTTTCACTTTCATGCACTGGAGAAGAAAATGGCAACCCACGCCAGTGTTCTTGCCTGGAGAATCCCAGGGATGGTAGAGCCTGATGGACTGCCGTCTATGGGGTCGCACAGAGTCGGACACAACTGAAGTGACTTAGCAACAGCAACAGCAGCCAAAATATTGGAGCTTCAGTTTAAGCATCAGTCCTTCCAATGAATAGTCAGGGTTGATTTCCTTTAGGATTGACTTGTTTAATCTGCTTGTTGTCCAAAGGACTCTCAAGTCTTCTCCAGCACCACAGTTCAGAAGCATCATTTCTTTGGTGATCAGTCTTCTTCATGGTCCAGTTCTCAGCTCCATTCATGACTACTAGAAAAACCATAGCTTTGACTATATGGACCTTTGTCAGCAAAGTGATGTCTCTGCTTTTTAACATGCTGTCTAGGTTAGCCATAACTTTTCTTACAAGGAGCAAGAATTTTTTAAATTTCATGGCTGCAGTCACTATCTGCAGTGATTTTTGAGCCCAAGAAAATAAATCTGTCACTGCTTCCACTTTTTCCCCTTCTATTTGCCATGAAGTGATGGGACCAATGATTATAGTTAGACAAAGAGATTTCCTGTGATGATGAGAGCTCTAGTCTTGCCAGAGACTAAAGGAGAAAATGTTTGAGGTTAAGGATATGAAGGAACTGTGTGTGCTGATCTTTCAGGTCAGTTCAGTCACTCCGTTGTGTCTGACTCTTTGTGACCCCACGAACTGCAACATGCCAGGCCTCCCTGTCCATCACCAACTCCCAGAGCTTGCTCAGACTCATGTCCATTGAGTTGATGATGCCATCCAGCCATCTCATCCTCTGTTGTCTCCTTCTCCTTGGCTCTCAATTTTTCCCAGCATCAGGGTCTTTTCCAGTGAATCAGTTCTGTGCATCAGGTGGCCCAAGTATCAGAGCTTCAGCTTTAGCATCAGTCTTTTCAATGAATATTCAGGACTGCTTTCCTTTAGACTGATTTGATCTCCTTGCAGTCCAAGAGACTCTCAGGAGTCTTCTCTGACACCATAGTTCAAAAACATCAGTTCTTTGGTGCTCAGCTTTGTTTATGGTCCAATTCTCAAATCCATAAGTGATGACTGGAAAAACCATAGCTTAGATTATACATAACTTTGTGAGTAAAGTAATGTCCCTGCTTTTTAATATGCTTTCTGGTTTTGTCATAGCTTTTCTTACAAGGAGCAAGTGTCTTTTAATTTCATGGCTGCAATCACCATCTGCAGTGATTTTGGAGCCCAAGAAAATAAAAGTCCATCATACTGTGTCCACATCTATTTTCCATGAAGTGATGGGACCAGAAGCCATATTAGTTTTATGAATATTGAGTATTAAGCCAGATTTTTCAAACTCCTCTTTCACTTTCATCAAGAGCCTCTTTAGTTCCTCTTCACTTTCTGCCACAAGGGTGGTGTCATCTGCATATCTGAGATTATTGATATTTCTCCCTGAAATCTTGATTCCAGCTTGTGCTTCATCTAGTCTGGCATTTTGCATGATGTACTCTGCATATAAATTAAATAAGCAAGGTGACAACATACAGCCTTGATGTACTCCTTTCCCAGTTTTGAACCAGTCCATTGTTCCATATCCAGTTCTAACTTTGCTTCTTGACCTGCATACAGATTTCTCAGAAGGCAGGTAAGGTGGTCTGGAATACCCATCTCTTAAGAATTTCCAGTTTGTTACACACAGTCAAAGGCTTTAGCATGGTCAATGAGGCAAAAGTAGATGTTTTTTCTGGAATTCTCTTGCTTTTTATATGATCCAGCAGATGTTGGCAATTTGATCTCTGGTTCCTCTGCCTTTTCTAAATTGAGCTTTAATATCTGGAAGTTCTCAGTTCATGTACTGTTGAAGACTAGCTTGGAGAATTTTGAACATTACTGTGCTATCCTGTGAGATGAATGCAATTTTGTGACAGTTTGAATATTCTTTGGCATTCCCTTTTTGGGAATTGGAATGAAAACTGGCCTTTTCCAGTCCTGTGGTCACTGCTGAGTTTTCCAAATTTGTTGGCATATTGAGTGCAGCACTTTTAACAGCCTCGCCTTTTAGGATTTGAACTAGATCAGCTGAAATTCCATCACCTCCACTAGTTTTATTTGTAGTGATGTTTCCTAAAGCCCACATGACTTTGGACTCCCGAATGTCTAGCTCTAGGTGAGTGATCACACCAGCATTGTGGTTATCTGGGTCATTGGGATCTTTGTATAGTTCTGTGTATCCTTGCCACCTCTTCTTAATATCTCTTGATTCTGTTAGGTCCATACCATTTCTGTCCTTTATCGAGCCCACCTTTGCATGAAATGTTCCCTTGGTATCTCTAATTTTCTTGAAGAGATCTCTAGTCTTTTCCATTCTATTGTTTTCCTATTTCTTTGTACCAATCACTTAGGAAGGCTTTCTTATCTTTCCTTGCTATTCTTTGGAACTCTGCATTCAGATGGATATAGCTTTCCTTTTCTCCTCTGCCTTTCACTTCTCTTCTTTTCTCAGCATTTGTAAGACCTACTCAGACAACCATTTTGCCTTTTTGCATTTCTTTTTCTTGGGGATGGTTTTGATCACTGCCTCCTATATGATGTTATGTCCATAATTCTGCAGGCACTCCATCTATCAGATCTAATCCCTTGAATTTATTTATGAACAAAAACAAGACCCAGGAGCTGACTGTAGCTCAGATCATGAACTCATTGCAATACTCAGACTTAAACTGAAGAAAGTAAGGAAACCCTCTGGACAATTCAAGTATGACCTAAATCAAGTCTCTTAAAATTATACAATGCAAGTGACAAATAGATTCAGGGGATTAGATCTGATAGATAGACTGCCTGCAGAACTATGGATGGAGGTTCATAACACTGTGCTGATTTTATAAACCCTAAAGTTAACTGAGTTTTAATGTTGGGAATGGGGAGGAGGAAGGCTATGAATTTCCAAGTCTGTGATAGATGCTGACCAGCCCTAAGAAGTGTGTCCATGGAAGGCTAAGAGGCTTCTACTGGAAAACAGAGTCTCAAGAAAACAGGGACTTAGCCTGATGGGGGTGATAGGTTACAACATATAAGAGAGATGGGGGGCTAGTCAATCCCATCCCTTAATTGAGAGAGATGTAGTTGTGGAAGATTTAGCTGTTATGAGGGACACAGTATCACCAAGGGAGAGTCAACTCACTTAAATAAGGGAAGTAGATGGAGCAGAGGTTAGCAGGTGAAAGAGAACTCTAGACAATGAAACTGTGGTTTCCAAAATGGTGGGGTAGATGGGGAACAGTGGGAAGGTGGATTAGGGAAGATGCAGGGAGGAGTGGTGAGTATGAGATGATGGAAGAGGATTCATGACCAGACAAACCCATACTATTTTAGTGACTAAAGCTAATAAGTGAATAATTCGAGGTGGAGACACATGTTATAGTGGTGTGTGCATTTGTTATACCAAGGCTCAGATGAAGCCAGAAAAGGCACAATAATTGCTTCAAAATGATTTTTTTAAAAAAAGGCTATGCTAATAGGAGACTCTTTGTATTTAATGGATGTTCTATCCTCAAGAAAAATTCACACCTGTTTGAAAAACACCAGCTTGCATGGTTACCTAGCCAAGAATGTAGAACCTATGGATCTCACTGAATGGAATTTGAACTGCTGCTGCTGCTGCTAAGTTGCTTTAGTCATGTGTGACTCTGTGCGACCCCATAGACGGAAGCCCACCAGGTTCCCCCATCCCTGGGATTCTCCAGGCAAGAACACTGGAGTGGGTTGCCCTTTCCTTCTCCAATGCATGAAAGTGAAAAGGAAGTCGCTTATTCATGTCCGACTCCTAGCAACCCCATGGACTGCAGCCTCCCAGGCTCCTCCATCCATGGGATTTTCCAGGCAAGAGGACTGGAGTGGGTGCCGTTGCCTTCTCCGGGAACCTGAACCAGGACTTGACAATCAGCACTTACCTGTAGTTTGGCAATAAGAGCCCCTCCCTTCTTGAGAGACTGACATGGAGCAGGGAGAAAGTAGTCAACAGCCAAATAGCCACGTGACAGAAGGCTTTGAGGACTGTGGCCTGCAGAGAGGGGCCTGCTTTCCCTGTCTCAGGTTAGCTAGAATGTTTATCTCTGCTACTGTCATGTTGAGTGCACTGCTGAGCTTGCCTAGTCTTTAGGAAACCACCTTTCAGGTGAAATGGAGCCATATATTTTCTCTCACTTTACTCAGGAATGAAAACAAAATGGGTCTCTTTTTTCAGCTTTGACTCTTATGATCTCTCTTATGTGCCTCCCTACCCCCCTCACCCCACCCTGGTTATCAGTTAATTAAAAAAAAAAAAAGCAAAACATTTAGATTTCAGTCCAAAGCCATCCAAAGCAATAACATTAATCCATTGCAATCCCTTAAACCATCTATTTAATAGAGATAAATGCACAGTTCTTTAGGTAAAATGCATAGTCTTTCAAATTTCCTGTCCTTAAACCCGGACTTATCATCTAGCATCAGGGTTCACAGTGTGCTTTGTAATGACCCATAATGATAAGGATAAAATCTTCAGATCTACGATAGATATCCATGGGCTCCTCTGGGTATCTGCATATGTCTGCTTCCAAAAGGAATTATTTGATTAATAATGAAGCTCTTTGGAAGAACTGATGCCCCCTGACTTTAAGCAAAATTGTCCTGGCATCAACTCTTAGGATGCTGGCCCTGGCCATTTGCCTCTTTCTGGAGGACTACACCCAGTGTCTTCATCTTCACCCAAATTCCAGTCTCTGTATACCCACTGGCACTTTCCACAACAGAAATGTCCTCTCAACGGAACACAGAAAACCTCTGGATTCTTTGCATCTGTTGAAGACTTTGAAAGCCTACAGAACTGCCTTGGCTCACCTATCTGCTTACTCTCTACAGATAGAGAAGGCTGACTGGCTGTATTCAGGAATTCAGAGCTAAAACTGGCTAAGCCTTAGAAAATATGCCACTTTGCCAGAAGTTCTTCTACTCTTCTGAGGCTAAATTACTTCAAATAGCCAGATTAATTTTGCCTGTTTTTTTTTTTTCTTTATATAAATAAAATATACATGTATGTGAACATTTGGCCTGGCTTATTTTATTCAACATTATTTGTGAGATTTATCTGCCTTGCTCTATCTGATTGTAGGTAGCTAATTCTTACTGCTGTAAGCATTCAATTGTGTGGAATTTAGAGTCTTAAATCTGAGATTCAGGTATTGATCAATACATTTGAAAGTACATACAATTAACCAAGAACTATTTTTCTTTTTTTTTGCCACACCAGACTAGATGACAGTTATTTTGGTCAAAGAGTTGGGAGCATATTAAAAAAGAGTTTAATTTCTAACTTGGGTTTCTGAGAAGGGAGCTGAGTCCCAAGGTATGGTATTGGAGGACTGGGTAGAAATGTTAGAACTGCAGATAGACTTGGTAACAAATAGACCTGTGACCTCTTTCCTTTGGATAACACCAATCTCTACCACATCAGAGGTTCTTCACTACTTGGAGTTAAAATCTCTCATATAGTGGAATATCTAACTGCAGAGCTTTTATTTCCACTCTGTATTCCTGTCTTTCATTGTAGCTCAATTATCTCTGCCTCTTTTTACGCATTTGAAAACATTGGTTGTGAACCATTTTTATCCAGGTGCTTAATTCTTTCATGAAGATCTTCCAAGAATTTTCTCTATCAATGATAAACCTAATTTCTATTAGGATCCCTATACTCATCCTTTCCGATATAAATCATCAACTTCTCTTACTTCTCTCTTGTGTCTTCTGTAAAAAGTCACTGAAGCTCCTTATAGTCACCTTCCTCTTCTAGGTGGGACCCCACAGCTCTGGGAAGCCTTTTCTCCCCAACTTCAGTTGGAGGACTTCTGACCTGTTGAAAGAAAGAGCATGGGCCCCTTTTTGACACCATTCTGTGCCCTGGATTCATAGTCTCTGAGCCTCTTCTGGAAATAGTAGCCCCTCGGATCTCTGAATTATCTTCCCAGAAGATAGAATTATTCTTCTACTGTCTTGGAGAATAACTCTTAGCATCTGTCTATTGACATGGCTCATCCATACTTATCATCTTATGAAATAGTAGCTTGGCCACACCTTTAGTGTTCTCTTCCCGACAATTTCTCATTTTTTACAGTATGGATAGGCCAATAACTCTTCAAATCTTTCAGTGTCACTTCCTTTTTTTCTGAGTAATTTCATTTGTAAATCATATCTTCCTTCTCTCATTTTATTGTAAGCATCAGGAGTAATCAGGCTGCTCTATCAAAATCTTGCTTAGACTTTATCATTCTCTCTTTAACACTCGTCAATATTCCACATGTCGTGGTTCAGTCTACTACAATGCAGGACCTACTTGCAATGCAGGAGACCTGGGCTCAGTCCCCAGGTTGGGAAGGTCCCCTGGAGGAGGGCATGCCAACCCATTCAAGTATTCTTGCCTGGAGAATCTCCATGGCCAGGGGAAGCTGCCAGGCTACAGTCCACATGGTTGCAAAGAGTCAAACATGACTGAGTGATTAAGCACAGCACGTCTCATTTCCTTACCTCTTTTGGCTGCATTCTGAATAATCTATTAAAATTGATCTTACAGTTTTCTATTTCTAATATGAAAAGTCTTTTCCGCTATGTCTAATATGCTATATAATTTATCAGTTGACTTTTTAATTCAATTTATGTTTCAAATATAACATTTCTTTTTTCTTTAAATTATTTTTTTAAATTGAAGGATAATTGCTTTACAGAACTGTGTTGGTAAACATAGCATTTCTTTATGGTTCTTTTTCCAAACCAATTTGGACTTTATTTTTTTAATAGTCACTTGTTTCTGGTTTGCCCCTTACTCATTCATTACATTCCAATAATTATTCATCATTTCTTCATAATAATGTTATAAATTTTTATTTTATAACTTTTAACAATTGTCATGATCTCATATTTTGTTTTAGAATATTTTTGGAGACATAGATCCATTGCTTGTGATTTCTGCTGGCCCCAATCACAATTTCTTTTCCATTGTATGCATTGAATATAATTTAATCTGGGGAACTCTTGAGGCCTGGTTATAGATATAATTTGTATTTGTTTCTGCCAGAAAGCAGACAATGCTATCATCCTGGAACAAGCTAAATCCTATTCTTGGACCTTCTAAAAGGTCTCTGCCCAATGGGAAATGTTCAAGTATAGCTTTTCCATCTTGTGGCCAGAAGGTTTAATCTTGGAATCACAGCTCTGATAAAGAAATGTGCCTTCAGCACGGTCTTCCCCTTCCTTGTTACATATTGCTCACCATTCCTGACTTACAGCTCTCTGGTCTGGTTTCAGGTTTCTATTCTTTTTGTTTGTGTTTTCGGCTATAGGAGACTTGTTTTATTTTCCATGGAATACAGAAATACAGTTAAGATTCTATTATATTATTTATTCATTAATTTACAAAAACAGGACATAGGATGTTTTAACTAGCTCAAAATTCTGTATATTTTCTTTCCTCTTTATTCATCCAAAAGTCAAAAAACTGCAGTAATTTATGCAGAATATTTTGAGGGGAGGAGTCTTAGAATAAACTGAGGGTGCACGAGGAATCTGGGCTGGTTCCCAGTGTTCAATGTCTTCTTCACCTTTTACACATAAACCATGATTCTGGGTATAAAAACAAGCATCATGTTTGTTGTTTTTGCATTCTTATATCATTTTCTTTTTTCATACAGAAAACCCTAAGACAATAGTATGTTTTATGCACTGGAAAAATGACATAATTTCCATAGAAGCACTGTACAATACACTGATTAATTTACTTTTACAAGTTTGGTTCTCATAGTTCTTTTATTCACTAACCTAACATTATTAGATTCCATTTAAGTAATAGGCAATGTGAAATATCTTTTGACCTCAGGCTGTGGTAACTTAATTAATTTTTAGGTATTCAACCAAAACCTTAATAAGTAAACAAAATACAGTGTCAGAACATCTTTAAATTAGGCAACTGATGAAAAGTTTCTTCCTATCCTTCCTGTAAATTAGGTAAGCTCAAAAGATGATATAATTTGATTTGAAGAATCAGAAATCTTCTGGACTTTTGGATGAATAAAAAGGAAAGAAAATATCCAGAAGTTTGAGCTAGTTAAAAAGAAATCTTGTTTTGTGTTTTGCAAGTTAATGAATAAATATGAATTAAATTTAGTAATTATTAAAGAAGCCCACCACTCATGCCACAGCCCATGCCCCCTCAAAGTAATCCCAGATTTAATACAATGAAAAGTAATAAAAATATTTTCCAGTGCAATGCTTGCTTAAGTTCATAGGGCTTTGCCTGGTTCTCTTGCAGCCTAGAGAATTATGTGCCTATTAATTGTCCTCAGTAGATCCAGTTATGGTTGTGACCAGGGTTGTTTAACAAGCATGGACAAAGAAAGTGTCTAAATAGTTAAGGAGAGTATAATCAAATGCTGGATTATTACTCAAGGGCACCAGGGTCCTGAGATACTTAATGTGTGACCAGAAATCCTAAATAAAATCCTACTTTTATTCTTAGACAGAACTATGGACCAGTATTTTGTAAACAATGAGATTTAATGCTCCAGGTAGAAAGGGGAATAGGAGTATAATTAATTAAAGAGCTTGTAATTCTTTCTTAAGCAAACCTGTTCATTTGTAGTATAGAAAACTCAAGACTCACTTTATAATGCTCTGTTACAAGGGGGTACAGACATCAATACAGGAGATACACAGCTGTTATTTTTCTTGAGAATGTATTACCACATGAGCAGGACTGAATGGGTTTCACTGGAGCCAACCAAAATAAGATGACCTACACTTCGTTGTCATCCTATTATGTGTGAAGTTTATATTGTGTAAGGTTTGTGGGGGCCCCAGAAAGAGCAGGCTGCAGTTTTCCTCTGCCCACAAGGGTGTCTCTATATCATTTTACCTACCACTTATTTTTCCATATCTCAGCTTTCTTACCTGGTCTTGGAGCTAATAAGGATATGTATAACCTTATACAAGAATACAAGGCTAAGCATTCCTTACCTTGTTTTCTCACGAAATTTTATAGTAGAGCTGCAAAAGCTATTTAATCAAAGTCCTCTGCCATGTTTTCCCAAGCACTGTCCTGGGACCATCTGCATCAGAATCCACCTGGGGTGTTTATTTAAAGTACAGAATCTTTACCCTTTTCTCAGGACCACAATGTCAGGTCTCTACAGGTGTTGGGGGATGGAAGCAGAAAATGGGTGAATGTGCATTGATGGAAAGATCTTAGGTGATTTTTTAAAAACTGCAATTCAAGAATCATTGTTCTATAGTCTCTACATTTAATTGCTCATCTTTTGATCAACTCATAAATAATGAGTATGCAATAAGGGAAAGAAGGAATGAGCTATCTGCAGAATGAATAATTAGCCCTTCTAGATAGTTTATAATTAGCTATATAAGTTTTTCTGGAAAGTCTTTTTAAAGTTAATGGTTCAATTCATTATAAATGAATAAAAATCATAGGATACGACTCCTGGGAAAATTCTAGCATCCTATGCGAGCATGTAATATGTGAGACAGATTTGTAATAATTAGGGCTGTTTGATAAATAATCTCAATGTCCAAATAATGCAGTGAAACTTTCCAATACCTTCAGCAAATCTTGGCTCGTACTTCTTGTTTCCCCATCCCATAGTCTATTCAGTGCACTCCATTGACATTGCCACATCTCCGTTTATTTAGACTTCTAGTGAGTTTATCTTTCTGGCTTCCCAGGAAGCTCAAGACACGGTGAGATGAGCCTCCCATACAGAGCATCAGTGTTTATTTGCTACCTGTTTGTGGGGTTGCCTCATGTTACACTGTGTGCAAAATATGGCCTCCCTGTAGTGACCCATGTACACATCAGCGAGCTCCCATGGACCGGATTGGCAGCAATTCAAGCTCATTGGAACTCTTCCTCTTATTCTTTTCTTTCCACCCAGATTATTAGGAAATAATTGCCCTTGGTATTGAAAAAATACTGAGAAACCAGTCTGTTTCTTCTTGCCACTCATTTGCATCTGGAAGTCATTCACACTTGCTTCCATGCGAAGAAAAACTCCTCAGTCCTTATTTGTTACAGCCATGTGAAGAACTGACATTGTAGAAAAGATGCTGGGAAAGATTGAAGGCAGGAGGAGCAGAGGATGACAGAAGACGAGAGGGTTGGATGGCATCACTGACTCGATGGACATGAGTGCGAGCAAGCTCCAGGAATTGGTGATGGACAGGGAAGCCTGATGTGCTGAAGTCCTTGGGGTTGCAAAGAATCGGACACAACTGAGCAACTAAATTGAGTTGTCAGTGAACACGTCTGAGTCCTCGCATTTGGAGTCAAGCTTTTGGTGTCAGTGGACATCAATGAATCCAAGCATTTGGAGCTGAGACTTTGGTGCCTGTTGCTGCCACAGTCAGAGCTGGCTTCCTGTTAAGGCCACAGAGGCTCTTATGGGTATGAGAGTGGAGGAGCCCTCCTCCTTGCTCTACAGCAAATTGACCTGGGTCTCCTTGTGACAGCTCTTTAGGTTCTTTCTCAAGAAGCCCCTTCCTGGAGGCCAACCCAGCCTCCAGGAGCACAGCATCATGATTAGTTTCCAAATGCACTCTCTGAAAACCTGGAATTACTCTGCCTCAAACACAAGACTAAGCCAGAGGCCAAGTGGTGTCTAGACCGCTATCCTTTTGTGACTTCACTGTAGGATCATGACTTTTCCTCCCTAATAGGAAGGCTGTCAGCTGCACTGTCCACTGCCTTATGCTACGTCACTTTTACAGAAGGACCTACACTACTACCTGTTTTTACCACGAGAAAGAAATTCAAAGAGAATTTTTACTTTTGTGAAAAGAGGTGAAAATTGAAAATAATATCAGTGTCTGTTTTGCAGCAAGCACATTAATAGAGATAGGCCACTCCAGTATTCTTGGACTTCCCTGGTGGCTCAGAAGGGAAATAATCTGCCTGCAATGAGGGAGACCTGGGTTCGATCCCTGGGTTGGGACGAACCCCTGGAGGAGGGCATGGAGACCCACTCCAGTATTCTTGCCTAGAGAATCCCCATGGACAGATGAGCCTGGTGGGCTACAGTCCATGGGGAACCAAAGAGTAGGACACAACTGAGCGACTAAGCACAGCACACACACGTGCCTAGCAGGGAGAGTGGCACCGCCAAGCTCCTTCCCCAGAAACTACACTCAGCATCCAGCCGCCATAGCTTTAAACTGTGTCTGTGAGCATCTGTGCTTTATCTCCCTTTACTCTATGCATCTGTTAGCAAGATGTGGCTTAAGATAGTTGTTTCTTTGCTTTCTTCCACTCCAGCTTACTAAAGGCTTCATAAGAATATTCTGCTTTCAGATCTGCGGGGAAACCTGTACTCAGAATCAGCAGGGTAGGGTTAGGAATTGTGTTCATTCTCAAACCAGAAAGTTCAGGGGTTTCTCTGACCCCAATTCCCAGCAGCCTTTATATTCTTCATATCAATAATAATTACTTCATATTACTCCCTCCATCACCAAGAAAAAATTAAAATAAAATCCAACCTAATCTGGTACCTTAAAACACACACAGAATATATCATATGAGCAAAGCTATAACAGTATAAAATGAAATATTTTAACCACGTCAAACAAATAGCACAATTATAAATATTCCCACAATCTATATACTCTCTCAGAATAAGAAATACATTAAGGGAATTCTTGGCAGGTCTCTAAGACCTAAAAAGTAGTAATAAGAGTCAACTTGCCTAAGAACTGTTCAATTACCTTTATAGTATATTGTACTATGCCTAGCACACCTATTCATTACAGAATTTTATTGGGGGAAGGTATGTGCAATTTTTTAAGAGGCTCACCAATGTCAAGTTTAAATTTTAATTATTATATGCATTAAAATGTACAAGGAATATTTTGCTAATTGGTGTGTGTTTAACTATATAATTTTCCTTTAGACAGACTTTTTAAACAAATTTTTATTATGTGATAAAAGTGGCAAATCAGATTTTCTAAGAAATGGTGAAATAAATAATTTAACTGGTAGCAAGAGGAGAAGAAGATAAATATAAATATAGGGGTAAGGAAATACAAAGGGGAATTTCAGGATAGCTTGCAGAGTAGAGTGCTAGAAAAATTATCAGCAGTCCTGCCACTGAGAACATAAAGAGATGACCTAGTCTTTAAGCCTTCTGGTTCAGGTCCCTTGCAATTCTTTTTCATTCATAAATCCTAGATGCTTAGCTTTTTCCAAGCCTCAGTTCCTCATGGATGAGATTCCTGATGCCCTTGCATAGCTGTATAAGAAAACTCTCTTTATGACGCGGGTTTACATACTCTTTTTCTTGTCATCAAAAAACTCCAAACAAGAGTCCTTTCTGTGATCATCTCTTTTTAGAAGATGACTTTTGGACAATGATAAGGATTTTTCTGTGAAATTTATTTTGAAATAGCAACCCACGTGTTGAGATGTTTGTAGTTGGCCTTTGACAAGCATGTCTATGCTTAAAGAAATTTGCAAGACTTATGTCATGAATGTGTCACTTACTCTTTGACTCAGAGGAGTTTGGTGGAGGACAGCCAGTCCCTTAGTAGGCTGATAGCCCAGTAACTGCAACAACCTAACAGAAGGACCCTCTTAACATTGCAGGTTTCACTTCAGTAGGAATATCATCCTAAGTCTTTTGGGATGAGATCCTTTGATTCCTTATGCCATTTGTGGGTTTTACTTAAACCTTGGGGGTGTGGGAGGAACTATTGAACTTGCTATTTTGTGGGGATTATAGAATATGCACCAGTGTTATGCTTCCATTACCAAAAACACCCCTCCAATTTCATGGGCCAACCTCATCAAGATTTTAATACATACAGATCTACCCTTTTCTCCTTTTTCTTCCTCCCTTCTTTCCTTTCCCACTGCCCTCCTTACTCTTTCTTTCCTTTCCTCCTTTCCTTTTTTCTTTCCTTCATTTTAACTTTTTTCTTTTCTTTCCCTCTTCCTGTTTCAAAAAAGCGCTTACTGAAAACACGTGCAGTTTCAACTTTCTGCTGAAAGATAATTCCCTTAGATGAATTATTGCTATATTTTACAGTGAGATCACTGCTCACAAACCATAGGATTAATGTGTTGCTTGGCCAAATTTGAGCTGGCTTTCATCTCTGGCATTTCCTCATTTCAGGGAAAGGGTTTTAAATTCTCTACCGAAGCAACATCAGAGCTTTCTTTGGTGTGTCCTAATAGGAACCCTCAAGATACCAGTGAAAATGGTTTTTTTTAATGGTATATAAGGTCAGAGTTTAAGTTCACCTCTGGCCCTAGCTACAGTCCAATCCTTCTGACTTATTTCTCAGGGCACATTAGTAGATTATTTGAGAACTTCAGAATGACTTAAGGGGTGTCAAAAACTAAACCGCTATACTCGTCTAAAAGCTTGTACTCTACAGAAATGCACCAAGGCTGCTACTGCCATTCCCTTTCAGCAGGAGTAAGTAGATATGATCCACAACCTTTGTGCTCATGCCCAGCCCATATGCTTGGTCCACAGGAGTCTTGATGAGCTATCCCCATACACTCGTGATCATGTCTCACCTTTCACTACTCTTGCCCCTCCCCAGCTAGTTTCCAGCCATAATAATGTTTTGCATTTTATTCCTAATTCCTCCAATGGCCACACTCACCCCTATACTGAAGCCTTCACACATGATTGCTCCACTGTCTGGAATGCGCCTCCTGGCCTCTTACTCCTGGTGTCCAGTGTTCATCCTTGTGACTCAGCATCTGATACTTCGTCTGACTTTTCAGTGACAGGTGAGTGTCCTGTGTACGAGTCCCCTTCCATCAATGAATACACATATCATATGAATTTTTGCACTGTATCTAACTGCCTAAATATTTTCTCATTCTTTCCTATCGCCATAATTTAGATATGTTCTTTAAGATCTTATAACTCCACATTATTCTTAAGCTTCGAAACTCCTTCAATGCTTTTCTCTAACTGCCTTTATCTTTCTAGTACCTCTGTTCCTTCATAGTTTTCATCTTGTTTTTCATGGGAACAATACATAATAATAATAGTGGTAACAATAATTAACATGAATCGAACCCTTTACTAGAGAGACATTCTCCAAGCACTTTATTTCATGATATCTCTTATCCTCACAAAGTAGGAACCATTACTACTCTTCTCACTTTACAGGTGATACTAAATGAAAAAAAAATAAATAAAATGAAACACTGTACAAAGTCACATAGCTAAGGCTAGGGTTTCTCTCCAGTCCCAGAATGTTTCAGGAGACAGAGGCTAAACATAAAACAAAATCTGGGTACAGTGGTAGGAAGTTCCTAAGATTGGCAGATTAAAGGAAAAACATATTTGGAAAGGGGAAAGGGCTTTGGACAAAGCTTGGAAATGAGGAGGAGCTGCTAATTTTACCATGTGTGTACAACACCATGCCCTTTGTAATATGCAAGTTGCTGGCATAGCAAGGGCAAGTGGCATCTGGAGATGATGTCATAGCTCGCAATGCATCAGAGCTGGTGATGACCCTATCTTCACAGCCCTTCATGGACCAGCTCCTGGGGATATCACCGCCCTCCTCCTTTTCACTAGGTCCCTGTAGGTTGCATGAAAGTTGAAGTCAGATAGATTTTAGTTTTAATCCTGATTCTTCCATTTATTCATTGTGTGATCTTGGCTAATTGAATTAACATACTTAAGTATGTTAAATTAAGTATGCAATTTCTCTTTAAGGCAATTTCCTTATCAGCAAGATAGGTATGATAATGTTCTTATTGTTATCAAGATTAAAGAGGTTTATTATAAGCAGCATTGTGTGAAGCTTGAAGTAAATACTCAAAAAATGTTAATTCCTTTCCCTTTCTTCTCTCACTTTCCCCCATCTCTCTGTCCCTGAACAAGTCAAGAATCACTTCATGATCCATTCTTCATATTAGAAGGCAAAAAGATGGTAGAGAAGTGAGTCGGTTTGAAAGACCTATTTCTAACACACTATTTATCCTAGTGGAAAGTAGACTAAACTAAGGGCAGACCAAGGTGTGATTCTGGCTACAGATTAGACAAGTCTGTAAGGCAGCAGAGAAAATCCAGCCAGGCCTGAGTACATATACTCGATGAAAATTTTATCATGGTGGGAGGGCTCCAAAGCAGCCAGGAAAATTTTTCATAGTAAATGATGCTACAGCAACTGGCTAGTTATTTGAGAACTAGTAAAAGTATAGCAATATGATAGAAATAAATTATATTTCAAGTTAAATACTAAAAATAATAGAACCATAAAAATAACTAGAAATAAATCTAAATATGTTATCGTGGGAGTCATAAGGGCTTGTCTCAGCAAAAAAAAAAAAGTGAAATTAGGAAACAATAATGAAAAAAGATCATTGGATTTAGCCACATAACATTTTTGCATAACAAAAATCTCATCAAATTAAAAGGAAAATAGAATATTTATAGCATATAGTAAAGCTCTTCTAATCAATGAGAAGAGTCTAACATAATAGAAAAATGTGCATAATAGAAAAAAATACATATTTCACTATATATATTTATATTGGACTGACCAAACTAATGACCTCCTTAGTAATCAAGTAAATGTAAATTGAAACACTCAGTAGAGATTTTTAAAGTGATAACAAAGTTTGGGTAGAAACGTGAGGAAATGAGCATCTTTGTTCACCTGTGGTGTAAACATTAACATATGTTAGTATAACCAATCTGGATTGGTTATACTATTGGATAGTATATGACCTATTCTACTGGATGATATGACTATTTTATTGTCTTTGAATAATGATAATCATCTGATATTACCTTGTTGTTCATGTGCGTTTTTCTGATGATCTGTGTCACTTCACTAAAGAATGAGTTCCCACCAGAGGAGAGCCTAGGTCATTTTCTTACTTCTCATCTACTCTTTTAATGCTGTATTTATTCATTGATACTATAGCCTGAAACATTATCAGTATCATCAGTTGAGATTTACTGAACAGTCTGTTCAGTTCAGTTCACTTCAGTTGCTCAGTTGTGTCTGACTTGTTGCGACCCCATGAACTGCAGGGTACCGGACCTCCTTGTCCATCACCAACTCCCTGAGTTTACCCAAACTCATGTCCATTGAGTCCGTAATGACATCTAACCAGCTCATCCTCTGTCAACCCCTTCTCCTCCTGCCCTCAATCTTTCCCAACATCAGGGTCTTTTTAAATGAGTCAGCTCTTGCATCAGGTGGCCAAAACATTGGAGTTTCAGCTTCAACATCAGTCCTTCCAATGAACAATCAGGACTGATTTCCTTTAGGATGAACTGGTTGGATTTCCTTGCAGTCCAAGGGACTCTCAAGAGTCTTCTCCAACATCACCATTTAAAAACATCAATTCTTCTGTGCTCAGCTTTTTTTATAGTCCAACTCTCAAATCTATACACTACTACTGGAAAAACCATAGCCTTGACTAGATGGACCTTTGTTGGCAAAGTAATGTCTCTGCTTTTCAATATGCTATCTAGGTTGGTAATAACTTTCCTTCCAAGGAGCAACCATCTTTTAATTTCATGGCTGCAATCACTATCTGCAGTGATTTTGAAGCCCAAAACAATAAAGTCAGCCACTGTTTCCACTGTTTCCCCATCTATTTGCCATGAAGTGATGGAACCAGATGCCATGATCTTAGTTTTCTGAATGTTGAGTTTTAAGCCAACTTTTTCACTCTCCTCTTTCACTTTCATCAGGAGGCTTTTTAGTTCCTCTTCACTTTCTGCCATAAGGGTGGTGTCATCTGCATTTCTGAGGTTATTGATATTTCTCCTGGCAATCTGAATTCCAGCTTGCTTCTTCCAGCCCAGCGTTTCTCATGATGTACTCTACATATAAGTTAAATAAGCAGGGTGACAAGATACAGCCTTGACATACTCCTTTTCCTATTTGGAACCAGTCTGTTGTTCCATGTCCAGTTCTAACTGTTGCCTCCTGACCTACATACAAATTTCTCATGAGGCAAGTCAGGTGGTCTGGAATTCCCATCTCTTTCAGAATTTTCCATAGTTTATTGTGACCCACACAGTCAAAGGCTTTGGCATAGTCAATAAAGCAGAAATAGATGTTTGTCTGGAACTCTCTTGCTTTTTCCATGATCCAGTGGATGTTGGCAATTTGATCTCTGGTTCCTCTGCCTTTTCTAAAACCAGCTTGAACATCTGGAAGTTCACGGTTCACGTATTGCTGAAGCCTGACTTGGAGAATTTTGAGCATTACTTTACTAGTGTGTGAGACAAGTGCAATTGTGCGGTAGTTTGAACAGTCTGTACTTAGGAAGAAAATTCTCAAAATGGCTTCCTACTGAATCCTGACCAGAAATTAAACACCTGAAAATTGGTTTCAAGGAAATTGGTCAAACACATGTCAAGATTTCAACATAGTATAATTGGAAAAATTTGGGGAAAAAAAATCTAACTATTTAGCCATAAGGTATTGGTTAAATAAGGGCTTCCCAAGTGACACAGTGGTGAAGAATCTGCCTGCCAATGCAAGAGATGCAAGAGACGTTGGTTTGATCCCTGGCTAGGGAAGATGCCCTGGAGTATGAAATGGCAACCAAATCCAGTATTCTTGCCTGGAGAATTCAATGGACAGTAGAGACTGGTGGGCTACAGTCCATGGGGTCGCAAAAAGTTGAACACGACTGAGCAGCTGAGTACACATCATATTAGTTAAATAAATGATGGGTGAAATTCCATAAAATCATTAATATAGATACATATTGAATTGCATGGAAGAAATAATCATATTAAATCCTTAAATGATAAAGTAGTTACTGCAGAGTTTTGTGTATAGTGATTCCAATTCTTTAAAATAAGAACAACAAAAAGCTACATTCTATAATGTGTGCTGTGTATTAGCTATATTGTAAGAAAAACTATATATATTACTTTAAAAGAGATAACTCTCCTGAGAGCCTCATCCATGCTCCACTCTCCCACTCTCTTTTTGTCTTTTATTAACACATCCTTTACATACTTGTGATGCTGACTGCTGTGGTCTGAAGTTGGAAAAAGTCATGACCATTTTCCCTTCCCATTTTCCATTCCCACTCCCAACACCTCCTTCCTGACTTTTCCAAATGGCTGCTGTGCACCCTACCCTTTTTATTTCTGATGACTGTCCCAGCCGAGCTTCCAAATGGAGTCCATGTGATGAGCAGGTAACAGCCGCCAAAAGAGAGATTCTTCTGGAGAAAGCAGTGTAAAAGAGTCAGGCTGATCAGACAGTAGCTAAAAGCATTCCTGCATAGCATTCTGTCTCGAGAGAGTTTTCTACCAGATACTTAAAATGGACATTTCAAAACATATTGTATCAAATCAACTTTATTCTGAAAATATGTCATTCTCTTTGCAGTTTCTCTAAGTGGTTCCTTTGCTATGAAGGTTATTATTTCCAACAACCCATAGAAAAATCTTTCTGCAAATAAATTGGAATGTCTCAACTTACATACGTAACTTTTTCCTATTGCTAATATGGAAGCTAGATACTTGCCTTAAAGTGATTTCCATTATCCCTTTCATGCATTTAATATTTACATATTTCAACAAAGATTACCATGAAATACTATCTAGGGAAGCATGTGGCTGCATATGAATTTATCCTATAGGAGCATCTCCAGACATGCTAAATTACTTAGTAATTGGGTAGCATTTGAAGATGGAATAGCCCAATTTAAGAAGTGGGGAATAACACTTTGTTCGGTATGTCTGTCAAGAATGTATAAAATAGATAACTAATAAGGACCTACTGTATAGCCCAGGGAGATTTACTTAACACTCTTTAATGGCCTATATGAGAAAAGAATCTATAAGAGGATAGATGTATGTGTATGCATAACTGATTCACTTTGCTGTACACCTGAAACTAATGCAACATTGTGCATCAACTATACTATAGTAAAAATTTTGGAGATTGATCCAGACATGCCCCCAAGTCTTAGAGAGGGGGAGGGGAACTTGAGGATGGCATAAACCATGAGTGTGGAAGATCCAGTAAATAATAATTAAACAATAAAGAATATCAGAGTGAATATGAATCTCTAAGCTTCTCACCCAAGCTTCCTTGACTCTCTGAGACCTGACCATGTCTCCTAGAACGTTTCTCTTTACCCTTGTGGCTTCATGTGCTCTTGCTCTATTTCAAATCCCTCAACTCAACCCCTCTGAAACTTGTCTTTTTGACCAGGAAGCTCTCCCCCCAGATAGCACCTTTGCTTCCTGTTCTCTGCCTCTGAATTTGTGCTCAGAAAACACTAAGGTCTACCTAGTTAACTTATCTAAAGTAGCCCCTGCTTTTTCATCTCTGAACAATCCACCAACAACTACACCCACTCCATCTCATTGCCATTTGTACTGTCTTTAGGACACTTATCACCGTGTTTGTTGGTATATTTCCTTCTTGATTGTTTATATCATTTCACTCAGTTGTCACATTCAGAAGAGGGACCTGGGGTGCTTTCTTACCATGCTACCTCCACTACCTGCAACAGTATTTGGAACATTGTAGATACCTAAATAAATCAATAAACAATCTCAGACCTAGAACTACTTCTGCATGAAATGGCAATGAGTTAATTATACCAACAATTAATTATATGCACAATTAACTTTTTGAAACTCCTATATTATCATCTTAGAAACAATGTGTTGCTATAGACTTTATCATCTTCTGGCATTAATGTGTATTTCCTAACAATTTCTCTTTTTACCTTCTTTTTAAGCTCCCTTTTCTCCTTCCAACAAATATTTATGGATTGTTGGTTTCATGTTAGGCCTAAAGATGCAGAGATAAACAGGAAATAATTCCAACTTTCTGGTGTTAGGCCTTCCCTGGTGGCTCAAACAGTAAAGAATCCTCTCACAATGTAGGAAACCCGGGTTCAGTCCCTGGGTAGAGAAGATCCCATGGATGAGAGCATGGCAACTCACTCCAGTATTCTTGCCTGGGAGATCCCATGGACAGGAAGCCTTATGGGCTACAGTCCATGGGGTTGCAAAGAGTCAGACATAACTAAGAAACTGACACTTTCTGGTGTTAATAGTTCAATGGTGAACTGATTTTAAAAATAAGTAGATACTTTTTTATTTTTTATTTTTTTAGTAAAATAAAAGCATAGTGATGGAACATGGGAGCTTAGGTTGCAATGAAGCACACACACATGCACACACACACACACACACACACACACCTGTAGCTCAAGACAGAAATTGCTACTTTAGGCTGCAACTTCCTCTCCCTTCTCTTTTCCAGGTTAACATGGTATAAAGTTAGCAACCTGGCAGGTAGTGGAATTCAAGCAGTTGTTTTTCGCTTCTGTGCTAAATGAGGGGCTTCCTCCAGACACAAAGACAACTTAATCCCAAGTGAGTCGCATAACCTCCATGCTAGTTGCATTTTCTAAAGTGATGTTCACAGAGAGGAAGAGAAAGGCTGCTAAGGCTAGTGGGACCTCAAGAGTAGATGTGATCTAAGCAGTTGGTGGAAGACATGTTAAAGTAATGCTTTTACCATTTGGGGTCATTATGTAGAATTAAGAGATTACCTTGGCCAGCTCTGCCCTTTTGTCATCTTTCAGTCATTGCTATTTATCTGAAACTCTATTTGGAAGTAGTGAAAGAAGAGAGCAAAACTGAGTCATTAAACACCCTACATTTCTACAATAATCCCCCATTCTGCTGAACAGATACTTCCAGAAAGCACTATGGGGGTTTAAAAAAAAAAATAAGGAAATATTTTGCATGGATTCCTTCCATAAAATGTCCAATTATCTTCCTCAACTCCTTTGTGGAGTAAGGTAGAATACAAAAATATAAAAGTGCATGACAGGTAATCTCAGCAGGTAATCTTGGCAGGAGATAAGTAAAGACACAGTGACGTAATTGCAAAGCCACAGGGATTTTACTAGCAATGTGGCAGACTTTGCCTTGTGTTCAGTTTCTCCATCTGTAAAGGAAGGATAACAAATATCTACCTCAAGGGCTATGCAAGAATTAAATGAAAGAGTGGTTATAAAAAGTACCATTTTTTGTTTAGAGAAGATCGAATATAATTTGAAATGTGGTCACAAGGGAACTCTGTCTCCTTCTCTCTCATTTTTCTTTAAATGCTTCAGCCGTAGGGGATGTTGTCTCTTCTCTCTGAGTGATGTTTATGGCTTGAAAAAAAAATTACCTTTGTGAAGACTGTATTTGCCAAGAAAATGTTTTCTTTTCTTTTTCTACAAAACTATTGACATGTGGGCTATACAGTTTTTTTCTTTTACTTGATCCATAATTTTGGGACAAATCATTTATAAAATGTACATTTTAAATGGTTTTTGAGAGTGTCAAAGTCATTTGTAGACAGAGACGCTAACAGTTAATTGCACTTTCTTCCTCAAAATGACTGAAAATCACCTCAAACTCCTCACTGGGGAATACCCCAAGTGACTCAGTTGGGGAAAGGATCTTACTGGGTGTTGATGCACGCTGGGGATGGGATTCATAACTCTAGGATGTGTTAAATATAGGCTGTGTTCCTGTTTTTGGTAGCTGTGAATTTTTGACAGAAATGTAAGAACAATCAACTAAGCCTTCTCCCTTCCAAATCCTTGTTTTTATAACTAGTTACCTGAATTCTTCTCCAGAGACACAGATGTGTTTTGTATTCATTTCAGCGTCTCACACCCAGCCATGTTAACAATGTGTGTGTGTTTGTTTTGCTTAAGGATGTGACTTACTCATTCTAGACACAGTGGACTTTTATCATGTTTTTCTATAACACACTCCTAGACAATGAAAACTTTGTTACATCCCAGCACACACACACACTAATATTTATGCATCTCCATTACTTTATCCTTCTTAATATGACTCACATGAGCCTGCTGAAGCAGAGAAGATAAGGATAAAGCAGGTAAATCCTGATAATCCCAGAACAATGATGGGAAGGGAAATTGTTTGCTCAAGAATCTGTTAAACCCTTTGCTTTCAAATTTGCATATAGAGCAGACTATAAGCTTTCTGAACTTTTTCCTGCTGTACTTTTCATTCCATTTCTATTCTTGCTAGTCAAAGAAAAGCCTAAAGGTGAAACCCCATGTGGGTTTTTGAAGACACAGGCAAGTATTGGGAGGAATGACTAGTGAATCTGTCTTGTAGGAAATAAGATAAATTTTTACAAAATCTTATTTTCTTATGGAAGTTGTTGGTGACTTGCTTTCTAGAAAAGTCAAGGGTACTGGAAAGAATTTTAAAAAGAATGGATATATGTATAAATGTAGCTGATTCACTTTGTGGTACAGCAGAAACTGCCACAACATTGTAAGTCAGCTACACTTCAATAAAATTTAATTTTAAAAAATGTTGTATTCTAATGAAAGGAGTTGGTGACATGCTTTCTGGAAAATTCATGGGTACTGGAAAAGATAAGAACTCTTGAGAAAACAAGATGGGCACCTTGGGAGGGCAGATGCCTGAGGAACACTCAACATGGCCAACAGACGAGTTCTTTGAAGCTGAGTCGGCTTTTGGTCTTTCCCATTTACACAGTCCAGAAATGGACTCGAACCAACAACTTGGAACACTGCAGTGGCCTAAGAAGATAAACTATACTTATTTCCTGTGTTTATCTCTTGTGTTAATTATTTAAGTACTAAAGCACATGTCTCCACATGCCAGCATTAGCATTAATGGTACAATGTTTAGAACAGAGAAAAGCAGTTATGAAGAACTACCTATTCACCATTGTGATGATTCATAAGCAGATTGAATGTTGAAATGGCACCTTTCCTCTATGTCTTTATGAATGTTGTGGTCTGAATGTTTGTGTCCCCCTAAAATGCAACTGTCGAACCCTAATCCCATTGTAATGGATGGTATTTGAAGGTGAGGCTTTGGGGAGGTACTTAGGTCTTGAGAGTGGGCCTCATGAATGAGATTAGTGTTCTTATGAAAGAGCTCCCATACAACCCCCTCATCCATTCCACCAAGTGAGGACAAGGTAAGAGGTGCCTGCTACCAAGGAAGAAGGGGGCCTTCACCCAAACACAGCCATGTTGGCACCTTGATCTTGGCCTTTGCACACCCTTGAGCTGTGAGAAATAAATTACTACTGTTTATAAATGATTACATAGTCTGTGGTGTATTGTTGTAGGAGACCAAATGAACTAAGACAGTGAGGGACGTTAGTTTGCAGAAACTACATTCCTGAATCTATGGTCTTCTGGAAATTCTGAGTCCCCTTCTATTCACTGTGAGTAATTTTCACGGGTTAGGGAAGTGTGTGGTGAAATAGTGAGAAAAAGCATTTCTGTAAGATGAAAGATGAAGATAATTAGGACTATTTCCTATGTATGATTGTTGACAGTAATATATGTTGTGAAATATCTTTGGGGCCATTTTCAAAAACCTATAACTATACTTTTAAAGGGGAAGATACCATTTTCCCCCAATAGCTTTACTTTCATTCTTAAAGTCTTCATGTCATTTAAAAATGATTGAGAATGTATCTCACTTAAAACAAGTTTGAGAAGAGGAGAAGGGTATTATAGTTAGCTCTGGTAAAGGTAAAGTATTGGCAAGATGACAGGAAAAGAGGGAAGATCATTCTCCATGCCCATGATGGAAGAGCTGTGACCTTGCGGAAAATGTGTGTGTCTATGAATTTTCCCTCAGGTGGTCAGGGACCAAGGATGTATCATATTTCAGGTAAAGATACCACCCCACATCTACCCATCCAGTAAAGTCAAGTGCATAGTTGATAATGATGCGACCCCATGGACTGTAGCCTACCAGGCTCCTCCCTCCATGGGATTCTCCAGGCAAGAGTACTGGAGTGGGTTGCCATTTCCTTCTCCAGATAATGATGGAATATTATATAATAACCATGTAATCTATTGTTTTACTTTGGTTGTTTTTTAAAAAATGTTTTGGATTCTATACATTTTACAAAGCATTGTTGATGCCTGTTTTTCCATGCCCCTAAAGTATATGTGTTTTTTCCTCCATATATTTTGCTTTTCTAAAATTGAGGTGTACCATAAAAAGACTGTCAAAAGAAGCTGCCTGGCCCCCAAGGAAAGGAAGTGGTTGGCCTTGTCTGATCCTGATCAAATTTTTCAGAGTAGAGACAAGTTCCTGTCACCTGATTGTAAACTTCGTTTTTGTTGTTCACTCAGTCATGTCTGACTCTTTGTAACCCCATGGACTGCAGCACACACCAGGCTTCCCTGTTCACTGTCTCCCAGAGATTGCTCCAACTCATGTCCATTGAGTCAGTCATGCCATCTAACCATCTCATCCTCTGTCATCCCCTTCACCTCTTGCCTTTAATCTTTCCCAACATCCGGGCCTTTTCTAGTAAGTTGGCTCTTCACATCATGTGACCAAAGTATTGGAGCTTCAGCTTGAGCATCAGTCCTTCAATGAGTATTCAGGATTGATTTCCTTGGTGGGGTTAATTGCACTATGAGAGCAACATGTTAGATTCTAATATGAGGCAGGGAGTGCTCTGCCTGCTGGAGAGATGGAGATGGATTAGGTAAATAAGATATATTAGAAGTTCCCTTTTAACATCCACAGAGAAACAAATTATGTTGGATATGATAAGTACCCTGAAGACAAATGGGGATGGGAGGGAAATGATTCGAAAGAAGCTGCTCTTATGAGAGTGGTCAGAGAAGACTTCTTGGAGGAGGTGACGTTGAGCTGAGACTTCAGTTGTGAGAAGGAGCCAAACATAAACAGATGTAAAGGAGGAGAGCTTTCTAGGCACAGGACCTGCAGTGCACTGAGGATCACAGTGGAAAGTGAAGTCAGAGTCTTGAGTAGAGCCCAAGCATCTCATCAGGTGATGGAGTTGAGATTTATTCTAAGGACAAGGTCAAGTCAACCAGAGTGATCTAACCAGAAGAGATTTTTCTGATTAAATTACCATTTTGAACGATGAGTGCGGAGTTGGAAAAGCACACAGAGGGAGGTCTTTGAGGGTAGTGGAGTAACCCAAAGAGAATTGCTAGTGGCTGGGGCCAGCATGGTAGCAATGCAAATGGAGAGAAACAGATGACAAGTGAAATCTTTATGGGTTGGAGTAACTAAAAATACTTCAGCATGACTGGGCACATGGAAGGAGTAATTTGTAAATAGCAACAATCAACCACTGTTGGAATTCCACAGACTTTGTCTTGTTTACATCTAGGTCCTGAGAATTCCCATGGACAAAGGAACCTGGCGGGCTGCAGTCCATGGGGTCACAAAGAGTTGGACATGACTGAACAACTAAGCCTGCATGCCTTTAAGGATGAAAGTTTGCTATGTTGGTCAAAGAACCAAATTGCATCATTGAGCAGCTGCTCAAAGCCAATAAGGAACATAAGAAACATTAGTTTATATATATGTATTAGCAGAGGGAGTTTAATGTGAGGAATTAGTTCCCTAAGAGGTGGTAGAGGCTGAGAGGCCACTCCACTCCAGGGAGGGCGATATATCCCAGAGATTGGCAACAGCAGGGAGCCAGGATTCCCTTTCAAAGGGAAGAAGCAGCATTACTGGAGCCCAAGAGCTGGGGTTGCTGGGAGGAGCTTGAAATCAACTCAGACCTGTCTTAGGGAAGCTTAAGCTAAGGAAGAGTGGCATCATCTGCCAGATATGCCTTCCCAGGCAGAGATAGAGGGGCTGTTCCTGAGTCTTTCTATCTCTCAGAAATGACATTAAAGCTGAACCAAGCGGGAAACTCACCCCGAACCTACAGCCTGTGAGGGCCAAACGATGGGGGAAATCTACTGACACAGAGCAGAGCAGAGGAAGGGAAGGAATGCATTTGAGGGCAAATAGAATGGGTGGCTAGGTAGGGGGGTTGGAGGCATTTGGGAGCTGGGGCATGGTGGCAGTTTGGAGATAGGCCCAGAAAAGCAAGGTGGTCAAAGTTTATCTTAGAAAGATAATTGAGAGTTAAATCACACTGGGCCTTATATGCATTTATGCAGTTTGAAATTTATCCTCAGATCATTCAGCAGTCACTGAAAACCCAATCAGGTATGTGATTTAGGAGAATAAAAAATTCACTCTAGCTATGAAAGAGGAGAGTGAAAAAGTTGGCTTAAAACTCAACATTCAGAAAACTAAGATCATGGCATCTGGTCCCATCACTTCATGGGAAATAGATGGGGAAACAGTGGAAATAGTGTCAGACTTTATTTTTTTGGGCTCCAAAATCACTGCAGATGGTGACTGCAGCCATGAAATTAAAAGACGCTTACTCCTTGGAAGAAAAGTTATGACCAACCTAGACAGCATATTGAAAAGCAGAGACATTACTTTGCTGACTAAGGTCCATCTAGTCAAGGCTATGGTTTTTCCAGTGGTCATGTATGGATGTGAGAGTTGGACTGTGAAGAAGGCTGAGCGCCGAAGAATTGATGCTTTTGAACTGTGGTGTTGGAGAAGACTCTTGAGAGTCCCTTGGACTGCAAGGAGATCCAACCAGTCCATTCTGAAGGAGATCACCCCTGGGATTTCTTTGGAGGGAATGATGCTAAAGCTGAAGCTCCAGTACTTTGGCCACCTCATGCGAAGAGTTGACTCATTGGAAAAGACTCTGATGCTGGGAGGGATTGGGGGCAGGAGGAGAAGGAGATGACAGAGGATGAGATGGTTGGATGGCATCACTGACTCAAGGGACATGAATCTGAGTGAACTCCGGGAGTTGGTGATGGACAGGGAGGCCTGGCGTGCTGTGATTCATGGGGTCACAAAGAGTCGGACACGACTGAGCGACTGAACTGAACTGATAGTGTGAATGACTTAAAGAGTTACAATCCTGGAAGTAAGAATCTCAGAAGTTTTCTGCAGTGACCTAGATTATTTTACTGCCTGTTATTTACCTTGGAATAGTAATACTTCAGCACTCATCTTGCCCTTGAGTCATATGTATCTGTCAGCCTGGGAGTGTGGTTAACTGACAGTTGTGTGGCACTGGAGTGCGGCTGCACAGCACTGGAGGGACTTTGAGGAGACACCTGCCCCATCCAAGGGCAAAGGAGAAGCCCCAGCAAGATGGTAGGAGGGGTGAAATCATGTTTAGAATAAAACCCCATACCTACCAGAGATGCTCAGAGGGCTCAAACAAACCTTGTGCACACCAGAGCCTGGAGACCCCACAGAGACTGAGACAGAACTGTGTTTGAGTGTCTCCTGTGGAGGTACGGGTCAGCATGGACTGCCACAGGGACAGAGTCTCTGGGTGCTGTAGACCTCAGTATGGCATAAGCCCTCTTGGAGGAGGTTGCCATTAACCCCACCACAGAACTGCCAGAACTTACACAGGTCTGAGGGAAACAGACTCTCAGAGGGCACAAACAAAACCTTGTGCCCACCAGGACCCAGGAGAAGGGAGCAGTGACCCCACAAGAGACTGACCCAGACTTGCCTGTAAGTGTCCAGGAGTCTCTGGCAGAGGCATGGGTCGGAAGTGGCCTGCTGCAGGTTTGGAGGCACTGAGTGTAGTGTCTGTGCATGGGACCTTTTGAAGGAGGTCACCGTTATCTTCATCACCTCCACCATAGTTTGGCCTCAGGTCAGGTAATAGGGAGGGACCCATCAACATAAAATTGGATTAAAGATTTACTGAGCATGACCCATTCAACTGAACTGATCTCACATGCTAGCAAAGTAATGCTCAAAATTCTCCAAGGCAGGCTTCAATAGTATGTGAACCGTGAACTTCCAGATGTTGGAGTTGGATTTAGAAAAGGCAGAAGAACCAGAGATCAAATTGCTGACATCTATTGGATTATCAAAAAAGCAAGATAGTTCCAGAAAAATGTCTACTTCTCTTTTATTGACTATGCCAAAGCCTTTGACTGTGTGGATCACAACAAACTGGAAAATTCTTAAAGAGATGGAATGCCAGACCACCTGATCTGCCTCTTGAGAAATCTGTAGGCAGGTCAAGAAGCAACAGTTAGAACTGGACATAGAACAACAGACTGGTTCCAAATTGGGAAAGGAGTACGTCAAAGCTGTATATTGTCACCCTGCTTATTTAACTTACATGCAGAGTATACCATGAGCAATGCTGGACTGGATGAAACACTAGCTGGAATCAAGATTGCAGGGATAAATATCAATAACCTCAGATATGCAGATGACACCACCCTTATGGTAAAAAATGAAGAACTAAAGAGCCTCTTGATGAAAGTGAAAGAGGAGAGTGAAAAAGTTGGCTTAAAGCTCAACATTCAGAAAACTAAGATTATGGCATCTGGTCCCATCACTTCATGACAAATAGATGGGGAAAAAATGGAAACAGTATAGACTTCATTTTCAGGGGCTCCAAAATCACTGCAGATGGTAACTGCAGCCATGATTTTAAAAGACGCTTGCTCCTTGGAAGAAGAGTTATGACCAACCTAGACAGCATATTCGGAGAAGGCAATGGCAACTCACTCCAGTACTCTTGCCTGGAAAATCCCATGGATGGAGGAGCCTGGTAGGCTGCAGTCCATGGGGTCACTAGGAGTCGGACAGGACTGAGTACTTCCCTTTCACTTTTCACTTTCATGCATTGGAGAAGGAAATGGCAACCCACTCCAGTGTTCTTGCCTGGAGAATCCCAGGGACAGGGGAGCCTGGTGGGCTGCCATCTATGGGGTTACACAGAGTCGGACATAACTGAAGTGACTTAGCAGCAGCAGGAACAGCAGACAGCATATTGAAAAGCAGAGACATTACTTTACCAACAAACGTCTGTCTAGTCAAAGCTATGATTTTTCCAGTAGTCATGTATGGATGTGAGAGTTGGGTGATAAAGAATCCTGAGGGCTGAAGATTTGATGCTTTTGAACTGTGGTGTTGGAGAAGACTTGAGTCCCATGGACAGCAAAGAGATCCAACCAGTCCATCAAAAGGAAATCAGGCCTGAATATTCATTGGAAGGACTGATGCTGAAGCTGAAACTCCAATACTTCAGTCACCTGATGCAAAGAACTGACTCACTGGAAAGGACACTGAAGCTGCAAAAGATTGAAGGTGGGAGGAGAAGGGGATGACAGAGGTTGATATGGTTGGATGGCATCACCAACTCAATGAACATGAGTTTGAGTAAGCTCTGGAAGTTGGTGATGGACAGGGAGGCCTGGCGTGCTGCAGTCCACAGGGTCACAAAGAGTTGGACATGACTGAGTGATTAAACTGTACTGAACTGAACTGAACTGAACTACCTTTACTAGGAATGAACACTCTGGGAGGGGAAGTAGCACATGAAAGACAGTAACCAGCTTCTAGAGATTCTTCCATTTAAAAATCTTTGAACTGCCCTGGAGAATTTGGTAATTAGCATAGGGAACAGTAGAAATACATTTTCATTCTTAAAATGAGCAGTGTTAAAATACATGAATTGGCCTACTTGATGTGTGTTAGGAGGCCAGTGAGCCCAGCCTTGAAATCCTTCTGAGGGGCCCTGTTTTGATGAACTCAGGATCCCATGATTTCCTGAGGATTTTTCTTACCCTACCAGGCTAGATGCTGCCACTACAGTACTGTAACATCTGTCTTTGGAGATCCTTTCACTAGGGAAATTTTGGGGGACCTGGGGACAGAGACCAGTGTTCTACCAACCTCACAGACAGATAGGATGGCAGTTCCATGTTCCTATGTGCTGATAAATGTTTGCATGTGAGGTAGCATCTGAGATGAGACTAACTTCACATTATTTTTCTCTCCATGAGATTATGCTCTCCCCTGCAGGAAGGGGGTCCCCTTCCAGGGCCCAAGAGTGGACTCCTGCCCCACACTGGGAAATGGATTATCCAAGGAGACACATATGCAGACAAAGCAAAAGATTTCATTGGGAAGGAATGTGCTAGTGAAGAGCAATAGGATAAGGGAACCCAGGAGAACTGCTCTGGTGTGTGGCTTGCTGTCTCAAGTTTTATGGTAATGGAGTTAATTTCCAGGTTGTCTCTGGCTAATCATCTTGCTTGGCCCATATTTAGTCTGACTCAGGGTCCTTCCTGGTGGCACATGCGTCTCTCGGCCAAGATGGATTCTAGCAAGAAGAATTCTGAGAGGTGGTCGGGACATATTATGGGCTGGTGTCTCCTCCCTCCTTTTGGCCTCTCTCAGATTCTCCTGGTTAGTTTTCAGTAACACCACCATGTTCCTTATCAGGACTTCTTGTTGCAAAAGAACAACTTATGCAAGTGGTTATTATCATTCCTGGCCAGGATGGGTGGTTTTGGTCAGTGGTTCCTTCCACTTCTAAATACTATGAAAGAAAAAAATCCCTCTACAGTGGGGAGATTATTTAAGTATTGCAATAAGGGGAATTTTCATTAATGAGGAAATTTTCAAAGAAAAAGAAGAAAGCCTGGGGTTTTATAAAGGCAAATGAACAGGCTATCATCCACTTTGGGATCCTTGAAGAAAGATGGAGACCAGACTTGTCTTGGACTATGCAGGGAAGGTCCTTTGAGGTTTTGTGGAAGATGGAAGGGTAGGCAGATTTTAAAAAATAAGAGTGAGGTGCCTTCATAGCCACTCCCATTTTCCAGGAGCACAGGACTCAAGTACAGTTCAACACTGTAACCACTGAGGCCGGAACATGACTTTGGCCTTGGTCATTTTGCAAAACAAGGAAGAGATCATCTTGGCTCACAAGGAGGGTGAGACAGTGGAGAAGGAGAGGATTGGATGGAATTGACGATTATTTAGGTGATAGAACCAAGGGACTTGATCATTGATGAGAAGAATGAGAGTCAAATACCCCAATCAATGGGAGATTCTGGCTTAGGTAATGGGTAACTGGTAATGCTATTTAGGAAAACACCAAAAATGGGCAAGGAATAGATTTGGGAGGAAATAATGTTGAGTTTGATGTCTTTGTTGGGGTCTAGAATGTTCACCTACCATGTGGTATCTGATACGCAGATGCCTCCTAAGTATTTGCAAAGGGCTCATGACACCAAAGCAGAGTGTGGAAATTAGACGAAGGATCATTGATCTTCCCAGTTTTACAACTTGAGATGCTCTCTACAAAATACATAGCTTAGAATACATCTTACCTTCCAAAACATGCTCACAAACCTCAAGGTGTCCATTAAGAGCTTAATGAAATTAACTGGTGATTTCCAAAAAGAAGAAGAAAAAGTCAACCCACAAAATTTGTACGATTGAAAATCAGATGGAAATGTAAAACATAGATCTCCCCTTTAGAAGAGAAAATAGACTCTCTTCAAGTCCTTCAGTTTTGCCTCCTGTACTCCAACTCCACCAGCAATCTCTACCCTTTGTACTGTCTCTGCTTCACTTGGCAAAATGCATCTGTTACTGGGCTGCTGAGAGAGAGAAATCATCCTACTTTCTCTTCATGAAAACAAAAACCCATTCCTCCTATGAAACATACAATTCCTGTAGAACAAGTCTGTGTGATAAAACTTGAAAACACAAACAGTTCAGCCTGAGGGCCTGACAGAGGAATTACAGGCTCAGATTCATTAGCTAATTACAAGTCACATCAGCTGGTACTTAAAAAAAAAATGTATTGCCTGTTGAATGAGATCCTTGAGAATATTAGCATCTCATTTTCTGAATGGTAATATAATGTTCAGCTCTGTCAGGAGGCAATGTGTGGTGAGGAGTTAGCAATTTTTGATGCAGGAAAAAGGCATCTGGATTGAGCGTGAGGATCTGTACATTTGGTCCCAGCTATAACTAACCAGGTTCATGATCTTGTGCATGGAACTTAACCTTGAGGATTTAGTTTCCTTGTCTCAAAGACAGACTCAACTTCCCAGTCCAGAGAATTCAAATTATTCTTATCTAGTCTTCACTACCGAGAAGGAAATGGCAACCCACTCCAATACTCTTGCCTGGAAACTCCCATGGACAGCAGAGCCTGGTAGGCTGCAGTCCATGGGGTCATGAAGAGTTGGACATGACTGAGCGACTTCACTTTCATTTTTCACTTTCATGCACTGGAGAAGGAAATGGCAACCCACTCCAATGTTCTTGCCTGGAGAATCTCAGGGACAGGGGAGCCTGGCGGGCTGCCGTCTATGGGGTCTCACCGAGTCAGACACGATTGACACGCTTCAGTCGTGTCCAACTCTTGACGACCCCATGGACGGCAGCCCACCAGGCTCCTCCATCCATGGGATTTTCCAGGCAAGAGTACTGGAGTGGGGTGCTTAGCAGCAGCAGTCTTCACTAAAAACAAATTAAAAGGGGGGAAGCTGAATAACTTTACATTGGTGAATTTATGTTTGATATTTGAAAAGAATTAAGCAAGTTCATTGGCAATGGCTATATTAATGTGAGAACACATGTCCATATATATTTTGGCCGAAGTTAATTATAGAAGATATATGAGTATTTGGGGACGATGAGGGACAGGATATTGCTCATCGATCTTTGTGATCTGAGTTGTATTTTTTTACTGTCTGTAGTGACCCTCTCCATCAATGGGAGAATCCCCCAAGCCTCCTTACTGTTGATTTCTTGGTGTTTCATCCCACACCTCTAGGTGGAGGATTCCAAACTTGGAATACTCCCTTCCTCATTCTGTAGTTACTTGGCTATGTCAGGCCTGGAAAATGGAAACACACAGAGAAAAAAGAATTTTAAAAGGCAATGGTACAGGATATCTAAGAACTGTGGGACAGCTATAGAAGCTATAATGTATGTGTAATGTGAGTACAAGCAGGAGAAGAGAAAGTTGCAGAAGAAATATTTAAAGCAATAATGATGGAGGATTAACGTCAGACACCAAACCATAGTTCCAGGAACCTCAGAGGACACACAGAAAACCCACATCTAGGCATATCATATTCAAACTTCAGAAAATCAAATATAAAGAAATATAATCTTGAAAGAAGTCAGAGAAGAAAGTACCTTACCCATTGAGGAACAATGATTAGAATTACATCCGACTTCTCATCAAAAACCATGCAAGAAAGAACAGATTGGAGTGAAATTAATAAAGTATTGAGTAAAAAACAAAACCAAAGCAAAAAACAACCAACTAAATTTCCATACCCTGAGAAATTATCATCAAAAGTGAAGAGCAAATAAAGACTTTCCATATTTGTTGACAAAAATTGAAGGAATTTGTCGCTAGGAGACTTGGTTTTCAAGAAATGCTACAAGAAGCTCTTCAGAGAGAAGGAAAATGACATCGAACACTTGGATCCTCATGAAAAAAAGAAAAAGTGTCTGAGATGGTATGGAAAGAAAATGAAGTCGCTCAGTTGCATCTGACTCTTTGCAACCCCATGGACTGTAGCCTGCTGGGCTCCTCCATCCATGGGATTTTCCAGGCAAGAATACTGGAGTGGGTTGCCATTTCCTTCTCCAGGGGGTCTCCCCGACTCAGAGAGGGTCTCCTGCACTGCAAGCAGACTCTTAACTGTCTGAGCCATCTGGGAAGCCCTAAGAAGGTATAAGTGATGGTAAAATACAAACTTTAACTTTCATATTGTAAGAATAAGTTGAATTGAAGAGTTCTTTATGTATTTTGGAAAAGTGTTCTTGCCCAGATATGTGTTCTGCAAATATTTTTTCCCAATCCGTAGCTTCTCTTCCCATTCCCTTCACAGTTGTGCTTTGTGGAGCAGAAGTTTTCATTTTATGAAGTCTAGCTTACAAATTATTTCTCTTATGGATGTTGCCTTTGGTGTTGTATAGAAGAGTCATCACCATACCCCCAAGTCATCTAGGTTTCCTCCTGTTATATTCTAGGGGTTTTACAGTCATACATTTTACATAAACTCCCACTGGAGTTTACAACTCTCACAAATGTCCAGCCTGAGCCTCCAGCACCTCCTCAGTTACATCCCAGGATATCCTCCTCCTCCAAGACTGGTTCCTACGGTGACTCCTGCTCGTGGGTTTTTGCTCTGATTAGTTGTGATTCTCTCTGTCCTCCTTTTTGTGTCTAATTGGAGGGGCAGTGGTTGTCCCTGTGACCTGCCTTGTTTGATGGACCTGAAAGGAGTTGTTTTTTATTTATCTTTTAAAAATCTTGTTGGCAACTGACTTTTTTTTTCCATTGTGTTTTGGTATTTGATCTAAGAAGAGGAACCAATTTATTTTTTATTTTTTTACTTTTTTGCCATGCTTCATGGCATGTGGGATCTTAGTTCCCTGACTAGGGATCAAACCTGCACCCCCTGCATTGGATGAATGAAATCTTAAACACTGTACCAGCAGGAAGAGGGAAGTCTCTAAAAGGAGTTAATGATCTATCAGTTCTTTCAAGGTGGTTTTTTTTTTTTTTAACCTATAGTTAGGATGGAGTAGTGACTTCCTTTGCTCCTCTTACGCGCTGGACCAGAGACTGAAAGAGTTCATGCAGTGATTTTTCAGCTGCGATCTTTAAAAATTATTTTATTTAAAGATATGTAAATTCATCTGGCACAATGATGACCAGTGGGAAAAACACCTAGGTTATGATCCAAAGAGCTGAGTTTCTTCTTTGAAATATACTGTTTGAGTCTGTGAGTCAGGACCAACCACTTCGCCATTCAGATCTACTAAGGAGACATAGAGCAAATCTAATTTCTTAACTTTTTTAGATATAAGGCATTTTTAATATAAATTTATTTATTTTAATTGGAGGTTAATTACTTTACAAAACTGTATTGGTTTTGCCATACATCAACATGTATCCACCACAGGTATACACGTGTTCCCTATCCTGAACCCCCCTCACTCCTCCCTCCCCATACCATCCCTCTGGGTCATCCCAGGGCACCAGCCCCAAGCATCCTGTATCCTGCATTGAACCTGGACTGGCGATTCTTTTCATATATGATAGTATACATGTTTCAATGCCATTCTGCCAAATCATCCCACCCTCTCCGTTTCCCACAGAGTCCAAAAAACTGTTCTATACATCTGTGTCTCTTTTGCTGTCTCACATACAGGGTTATCTTTACCATCTTTCTAAATTCCATATATATGTGTTAGTATACTGTATTGGTGTTTTTCTTTCTGGCTTACTTCACTCTGTATAATGGGCTCCAGTTTCATCCACCTCATTAGAACTGATTCAAATGTATTCTTTTTAATGGGTGAGTAATACTCCACTGTGTATATGTACCACAGCTTTCTTATCCATTCATCTGCTGATGGACATCTAGGTTGTTTCCATGTCCTGGCTATAATAAACAGTGCTGTGATGAACATTGGGATACAAGTGTCTCTTTCAATTCTGGTTTCCTTGGTGTGTATGCCCAGCAGTGGGCATTTTTAACATTTGGTTCAGGCTCTGTATGCTCTATCCAGCTAAAGATGCCCATTTGTCATGAACTTGCTGGACCTGGGAATGGGTGCACACCTCATCTATAATTACATCTCTAAGCCTTTATGACTAATTCCAGTTTTCTAGCTATGTGTGATTTCCATACTCATAGTTATTACAAGATAGGTAAAATCCCACAATATGAGTACTACTAATATTTATTGAGCACTTATAATATGCCACATGCTAGTTCTTTTTATGGAATATCATTTTGGTCCTCACAATGGTTTTAGGAGGGAGGCCAGTATGAGGGTCCCTATTTCACAGGATATGTAAAACAATAATTATGTGCCAGGACCCATGCTGAGCAAATCCTCCTAATAGTCACCAAGGTTTGCATTAGAGTTGGCTACTAGTTTATCATGCAGACTGGGACACTCTTCAGACTTGAAAGCAACACTACTAATAATTAGACCTGGAAAGTGAAAGTAGTGTTAGTTGCTCAGTTATGTCCAACTCTTTGCAACCCCGTGGACTGTGGCCTGCCAGGCTCCTCTGTCTATGGGATATAAACAGAGCATAAACAGAGATTCTCAAGGGCAAAGTGGGATGTATGACACTTTTAGTTATCATCCTTCTCTTACAGAGGAGAAAACTGACACAAGAGAAGCAAAATAGCTTTCCAGAGGCTATATTCTAGTATATAGACTAGATCTGATTCCAGGAATACTGGACTCCAAAGCCAGCATTTAGTCACAATATCCTGGGATAGACCAGTGAGTGGTGTCTGCACTAAATCTCCCAAGTGTCTGTCTTCAAATGTCCTTCTAGTCGTATCATCAGTCTTCTCTTTTAGGTGAATTACCCTATATCTGGCCATATACTGGTGTCAGTGACTTTAGAGATAAACTAACACAAGCTTCAAGATCTATGAAAACCAGAATTATGCTTCACTAGAAATGCTCACAATAGCAGATTTTTTTTTTTTTTTCAAGAAGGAGAGCCTAATTACCTTTCGAAATTCCAAAAATGTCAAACTGATTACGGTGTGTGCTTTTTTTATAACATCACATGCACCGGAGTTATTTTGGGATAATGAGCAATTTTAATCTTGCTTAATAAAAGCTATTCACAGGGCACTTTAGGAGGGGCCCTGCCTATAAGTAGTTTTACTAAACCACTTTCCCCTTTCACTGGCATTTATTCAAGAGTATGCAAATTCTTCTAAAACCAGCAGCTAGATTTAGAAATCAGAAGGACAGAGCTATGGACTTGAGCAAATTTTCTGTATTTTGTTTCCAGTTTTTTTTTTTTTTTTTTAAGAATGTAGCTGATAAAAAGAAAGTAAAACTGGATTTTGAATCTCACAAATTGTCTATGTGCTAATAAAAAACTGAGATGTGCTGTTTTAAATTTGAATTTGAGCTTAAACTCAGATTTACAAGTTAAATTTTAAGATTTATTCAAATCATTTCAGTTAATATGAAGAAATAAATATCAGAGATATTTTAAGAGAAAAAAATGCTTAAGGAATATTTTTTAAGGAGCATTTTGTTTAACTTTTTAAGCAAAATGGAATAGGAACATTTTATGGTGATACTCTAATCATAAAAAGGCAGTTGAAAATATGCATCTTAAGTTATAGAGGATTCCTCTTGCTGGCCAACCAATAAGAATTCATAGAATTCATAGACACAGGTAAGATCTCATTCAAGAAACTAGAGCAATCATGACTTGATCTTTGAGATGAAGAGAAGTGGGCTCACTACAAAGTTTTTATGGGTCAATTAAGTCTTCTAAAAGTATTCCCTGCCCACTCTAGCCCTTCAATTTCTGAAATCTTGCCAATTTCAGTGCTCAGTCTCTTACCAATAGAAATAGGTTTGTGAAAGGAGACCAGGGAGGTTCAGATGTATTGGGTTTGATGGAGGCATCGTGGAGCATAACTTTCTCTTGGGACTTTGATTATCCTCTGTTCTGCCAAAAGTTTCTGGGACTTCCAGACAATAAAGAGAAATAGCCAATCAATCCATGTAGGGAAACAAGGGGATTTATCTGTGACTTTCTGTTCTATAGTCTTTCTGATCTTAGGGAACTTATCTTGGTTACCTTGTCGGATCATTGAAGATGTTAGAATTTTCTTCCTTACTACTCCCAATTTGTTTTTTCTGTTTCTATATTTATCTCGATTGCAAGAGAGCATTTTATAGTTTTTTAAGGAGTTATGCATATATTCAGTGTCCTCTCGATCATCTTCATTCACTGGACCAATACTTATATGTGCTGTGGTGCAGGCTCTTCCATCCTGGTGGGCAAAAGGCATTCCTGCTCTCAGGAAGCTCACAGTCTTATACCTCCTTCCTTTCTGAAAGCTCTTCCCCTGCTTCCTCCTTTCCTATCTGCCCGGGCTACTCCACTATATAAAAATCCCTCTTCTATTCTGACCCTTTCCTCGGGTCAAAGTAAAAACTTTCTCTGTTCATTCTTCCTTAATGGCTGCCTCTGTTTAAGGACCTGGAACACCTGCCCCACCCCCTGCCCCCATGCTACAACATCCTCTCCTTCTGTGACCAGTGGCTTCCTTCTCTACCAAAGAGCACAGATTAATTTAGCTTGGAGTTAGTGGGTCCCACTAACTCCTTCTCATCCCTTGAGATCATTAGATCCCAAAATGTTCTATCTGGGGAAAGTGAGTTTATACCTTTGCCCATATAACTAATTCTACTAGAAACATCACTGGTATTTGAAAGCTCTCACAACTGGCACGTGAGCTCTACCAGCTGTGCCCCAGATTATTTGGTGTTGATCCCCGTATAACACAGTTGGACAGCAAGTTCCAGAAAGGCAAGCATGAGAAGACCATGAAGCAAACACTGAGCTCTTAGTCTTGATGACTTAGACTGCTCTGCAGATGAGGAAACTGAGGCCTGGATCAGCAGAGTGACTAGTTCAGGGTCCCCCAGTGGGCAGACCTAAATTGCTCCCCAAGTCTCCTGGTTCTGGGGCTTTCTCCCTCTTTACAGAAAAACTTGGAAAATTGAGGGGAAAAAAAGCCATCATATCATCTCCCAAAGGCAAAAGATTGCTGACATCTGGTGTGCTCATTTCAGACCCTTCCCAGGTCGCTACACTCGGTTGTGCACGTTGCACACTGTGTCACCCCATGAAGCACCATCCGCATAAAGTCCTGCATGATCCACATTCCGGGGGGTCGTGCAATAAAGCTGCACACATACCACAGAGAATATATACATGGGCATATTTTCTTTTCTCATAACTGAAAGCTGCCTGCATGACCCTGCGATTTACTTAATGTGGTATTGTGAGTATTTTACACGTTGTTAAGAACTGCTTCTAAAACATTTTTCAGAGAATTCCCTGGAAGCCCAATGGTTAAGACTACATGCTTCCAAAGCAGGGGGGTGCGGGTTTGACCCCTAGTCTGGGAACTAAGATCCCACATACCATGCAGCATGGCCAATATAAATAAATAAAATAAAACATTTTTCAGAGACCAAATATTAATAATATTCCTTTAAGTGGTTGTATGAAATCACATTTCACCATTACATAATTTTTCAAACTTTGGCATATTTCCAAATTTCTGCTATGAGTAATAATACCATTATGATGAACATTTTTTGTGTGTATAAAGCTTTCCCTTTTATTTTAGGATTTCTTTAGTACACATTACTATGGTTAAAGGTAAAAATTTTGTGTGGCTTATAAGATATATTGCCAGATGACTCTACAAAAGCATTGTATCTGTTTATATATCTCCTTCCAAAGAGGTATTGAGGCTTCATTTCAGTAAATCCCACTGTTTTCTTAAAGTCAACACTTACTGTAGCTTTTACTTAATATTTTAAAGCAAATCTGGCTTGTCATCCCAGCACAAAGAGGGAAATCTTCTGAGAAAAATAACGCCAGGCACAGTACATCTGACTTGAAGTAAAAACCCAAAGGAGTAAAAACCCTGGTTAAAAACAAAGTAGTTCTCTTGGCCAACTTGCCTCCTATATCTGAAGGTTGTACATTTGTAGATAATGCTGAAGCTGAAGCTCCAGTACTTTGGCCACCTGATGTGAAGAACTGAGTCGTTGAAAAAGACCCTGATGCTGGAAAAGATTGAGGACAGGAAAAGAAGGGGACAACAGAGGACAAGATGGTTGGATGGCATCACCGACTCAATGGATGTGAGTTTGAGCAAACTCTGGGAGATAGTGAAGGACAGGAAAGCCTGGCATGCTACAGTCCATGGGGTCACAAAGAGTTGGACACAACTGAGCAACGGAACAACAACAACTACATTTGTAGATACAAGGAGAAAAATAAATGAATAGCATATTTTTTCCCAAATGTTAATATTACTAAGACTTACTTACACACACAAGCCTGCTTATATCTGACAAAATTTTCTGCGACCCCATGGACTGTAGCCTACCAGGGTCCTCTGTCCGTGGGATTTTCCAGGCAATAATACTGGAGTGGATTGCCATTTTCTTCTCCACTATTATATGCTAAGCTCTATAAAAAGCTTTGGGGACTTTAACATTAGGCAAAAGTCAGCAGTGTAGTTTACAGCTCTTAGCAGGGGTCAGGAAAGCAGAGGCATCAGCATCATTTGGCAGCTAATAAGAAATGGTTATTTCGGGAGATCGGGATTGACATACACACACTATGTATTGAAACTAGATAACCAACCAGGGCCTACTGAATAGCACGGGGGAGGCTGCTGGATATTCTATAATAACTAAATGGAAAAAGAACTTGAAAAAGAATAGATACGTGCATGAAGTGAAGTGAGAGTCGCTCAGTTGTGTCCGACTCTTTACGACCCCAAGGACTATACAATCCATGGAATTTTCCAGGCCAGAATACTGGAGTGGATAGCCTTTCCCTTCTCCAGGGGATCTTCACAACCCACGGATTGAACCCAAGTCTGCAGCATTGCAGGCAGATTCTTTACCAACTGAGCCACAGGGGAAGCCCAGATACATGTATATGTATAACTAAATCCCTTTCCTGCACTCCTAAGAGTAACACAATTTTGGTAACCAACTATACTCCAATATAAAATAAAAGAAATGCAAAACTTCAGGTCCCACCCAGACATATGGAATCAGAATTTGCATATTAACAAGATTCCCAGGTGACTCATATGCCCATTGGAATTTGAGAAACACTGGTTGTATGTCCTGGGGGAATGAAGCCCAAATTCAAGAAAAACAAAAGTATGTTTGGACAGAGGAAGAGAACAAACATACGGATACCAAAGGGGGAAAAGAGGTAGGGTAAATTCAGAGATTGGGAATGACATACATACACTAATGATACTATGCATAAAATAGATAACTAATGTACAGAACAGGAAACTCCCCTTAGTGCTATGAAAGTGAAAAGTGAAAATGAAAGTCACTCGGTAGTGTCCAACTCTTTGCGACCCCATGGACAATACAGACCATGGAATTCTCCAGGCCAGAATACTGGAGTGGGTAGCCTTTCCCTTCTCCAGCGGATCTTCCCAACCCAGGAATCAAACCTGGGTCTCCTGTATTGAGGGCGGATTCTTTACCAGCTGAGCCACAAGGAAAGCCCAAGAATGCTGGAGAGGGAAGCCTTTCACTTTTCAAGCAGATCTTCCCAACCTAGGAATTGAACCTGGGTCTCCTGCATTGCAGGTGGATTCTTTACTAACTGAGCTATCAGGGAAGCCCATTACTCAGTGCTATGTGGTGACCTAAATGGAAAGAAAATTAAAAAAAATAGAGGGTGTGTGTATATGTATTGCTAATTCACTTTGCTGTACAATAGAAACTAACACATTGTAAAGCAACTATACTCCAATAAAAATTACTAATAATAAAAATTGTGAGACAAAGCTGCAGTGGAAGACCAAGGAGGGGAAATACTAAATCATTCCAGTGTATGCTTTCTCTCTCTTGCTCTCATTTTTTGCAGCTTATCAATAAAATTCTCAAAATTGGGTAAAAAAATTATGTTTGAAAGTGACACCTGAAATATTCCAATTCTCACTGTGCTCAGGGTCAGGTGTCCTTGGAGCTAATCCCACCAGAGCACAGATAAAATGACAGAAACCCTTATCACATTCTGTTAGGATTATTTTCTTGTTTTTATTTTTCTTGTACTCAATAATTTTTGAGGGGTGTTTCTAAGGAAGAGTACTGTAAACTAAATGGTCACTTTTCTTTTTTAAGGAAAATGAGCTCCATTTTTTCTTTACTTCCAAGGGCACTTTGGAGGAAAAAACAGTGAAAATTCCATTGGTAAATCTCTTTATAAGAGGAACATATATTTTTACAACTAAAGCAGATCTGCCTTCAGACTCCTCTTCCTTTCTTTTACAGTACAGTTAAATCTTATGTTTAATCACTAGTGAAATTGACTTTTGTTAATATTCTATTTCATATTTTAATGTCTTATTTGACAGGTGTACTTGAGTTACTGGCAAGCATCTAATTTATGTCAAAGCTAATATTATTTTCCCAGAGTGGAAGTTTTCCTTGTCTTGTCTCAGTCCTAAGGTAATTTTGTTTTTTCTCTTTTTCAGAAGAAGATGAATTGTGAAAGCAAAGTTGAATAACATATGTTAAAATTTGTTGTGAGAAGTAAAATGTATCAGAATTATTTTAAAATACTTGAAAATATATATGTATTTATTCCAGAGATGACTGAAAATGGCTGTCAACTAAATATTAAATGTTAAAGAAAAATTCCAAGTGTTATACACTAACCAAAGTCAACTTTTTTGAGTAATTTGAGATTGGAGAAAAATGGAATGGAAGCTTTTGTAGGAGAGTATTTTCACTCAGTCTCAGTTCAAATTCGTCACCTCATTTAATTCTTTTACTGTTTCCATAACCCTGAAGCCTCAGGAGCATATGTAGTTCTTTTTTTGTTTTTAGATCCCTCAGATGTGGTATCTATCTGGGGTGGGGGTGCTAACATCGTTAGAATAGAATAGGAAGCGTCTAAGGAAACCAAGGAAGGCAGTGATGTTAGTTGAGCATCTACTAATTGCCAACAACATTTGCCCATGTCACAGGCACTGCTGCATCACAACTTTCAATAACTGTATTATTGTCTCTGTTTTCACAGAACAAATGACTAATGATTAGAGAAATAGCCACAAGCACATATGCATTTGAAGGGGTAAAATCTAGAATTAAAAGAAGCAGATATGTTTCAGTTCATTTCAGTTGCTCAGTCATGTCCGACCCTTTGATATCCCATGAACTGCAGCACGCTAGGCTTCCCTGTCCATCACCAACTCCCAGAGCTTAGTCAAACTCATGACCATCGAGTCAGTGATGCCATCCAACCATCATGCCCTTCTCCTCCCGCCTTCAATCTTTCCCAGCATCAGGGTCTTTTCCAATGAGTCAGTTCTTCACATCAGGTGGCCAGAGTATTGGAGTTTCAGCTTCAGCATCAGTCTTTCCAATGAATATTCAGGACTGATTTCCTTTAGGATTGACTAGTTGGATCTCCTTGCAGTCCAAAACACTCTCAAGAGTCTTCTCCAACACCACAGTTCAAAAGCATCAATTCTTCAGTGCTCAGCCTTCTTTATGGTCTAATTTTCACATCCATACATGACTACTGGGAAAACCACAGCCTTGACTAGATGGACCTTCATTGACAAAGTAATGTCTCTGTATTTTAATATGCTGTCTAGGTTGGTCATAACTTTTCTTCCAAGGAGCAAGTGTCTTTTAACTTCAAGACTGCAGTCACCATCTACAGTGATTTTGGAGCCCTCCAAAATAAAGTATGTCACTGTTTCCATTGTTTCCCCATCTATTTGCCATGAAGTGATGGGACCAGATGCTATGATCTTAGTTTTCTGAATGTTGAGTTTTAAGCCAGCTTTTTCACTCTCTTCTTTCATTTTCATCAAGAGGTTCTTTAGTTCTTCTTTGCTTTCTGCCATAAGGGTGGTGTCATCTGCATATGTGAGGTTATTGATATTTCTCCCAGCAATCTTGATTCCAGCTTGTGCTTCCTCCAGCCCAGCGTTTCTCATGATGTACTCTGCATATAAGTTAAATAAGCAGGGTGACAGTATGCAGCCTTGACATACTCCTTTCCCAATTTCGAACCAGTCTGTTGTTCCATGTCCAGTTCTAACTGTTGCTTCCTGACCTGCATACAGATTTCTCAGGAGGCAGGTAAGGTGGTCTGATATTCCCATCTCTTTAAAAATATTCCACAATTTGTTGTGATCCACACATTCAAAGGCTTTGGCATAGTCAATAAAGCAGAAGTAGATGTTTTTCTGAAGCAAGACATGATGTTTTTCTGGAGCAAAATCAAGCAAAACAGATACATTTGCTTGATTTCAAAGCTCATGTTTCTCTACCACAGTGTTGCAAAAATGATACCATCTCTAACATTACATCTCCCTGGGATTTCTGTTAGTAACCTGGGAATGAAAAGAAGGTGTGTGTGTATGTGTGTGTGTGTGTGTGTGTGTGTGTGTGTGTTTAATACAATAAATAGGAGTAAATACCACCTCAGGAGATTCATTCTTGGGCTTATCTCTTGAAAAATCCTCAGGCTCCCTGGTGTCAGTCAACATTTCCAGGCTTCTAGGGACTCCAGAAAGCCTTCTTCTCTACCTTAGTTTAACCGGGAGTAGTATTGTTTATGATTTTATCTTTTACTGGACTAATTTTACCTTTTTAAAGGATTTGTCTATCCCGAGGAAGCTTCCTACAAATTTCGGCTTCCATCTGCTCTCTGAAATGGTCTATTACAAGTATTCACTGACTGTGCTCCAGCTGTCAAAACTCTACCATGAAAGATGGCATTCTTAGCCAATTTGGATGGATTAGAGGCCATTGGAATTCCTAAGGAGATACCACACAAGTGTGGAGGGGTTGCTGTTCTATTTATCAGTGCTTGGAAATTGACCTATGGTAAATATTATAAGCACTTTGGTATTGCTGGTATTAAGGCATGATTTATTTACAGCTTTATAGATTTGTATATATCACTTCATGGGAAATAGAGGGGGAAACAGTGGAAACAGTGTCAGACTTTATTTTTGGGGGCTCCAAAATCACTGCAGATGGTGACTGCAGCCATGAAATTAAAAGACGCTTACTCCTTGGAAGAAAAGTTATGACCAACATAGACAGCATATTCAAAAGCAGAGACATTACTTTGGCAACAAAGGTCCGTCTAGTCAAGTTTTTCCAGTAGTCATGTATGGATGTGAGAGTTGGACTGTGAAGAAGGCTGAGCGCCAAAGAATTGATGTGTTTGAACTGTGGTGTTGGAGAAGACTCTTGAGAGTCCCTTGGACTGCAAGGAGATCCAACCAGTCCATTCTAAAGGAGATCAGCCCTGGGGTTTCTTTGGAAGGAATGATGCTAAAGCTGAAGCTCCAGTACTTTGGCCACCTCATGCGAAGAGTTGACTCATTGGAAAAGACTCTGATGCTGGGAGGGATTGGGGGCAGGAGGAGAAGGGGACGACCAAGGATGAGATGGCTGGATGGCATCACTGACTCAATGGACGTGAGTCTGAGTGAACTCTGGGAGTTGGTGATGGACAGGGAGGCCTGGCGTGCTGTGATTCATGGGGTCGCAAAGAGTCGGACACAACTGAGCAACTGAACTGAACTGAACTTATAGATTTTGGGTTACATTAGGAAATCTTCTCATTGCTAAGACCACCCTGTCCAAGGACAATTTTCAGCTAGGAAACACTTGATTTCAAGCCTTTAAAACCCACTTGTATCTAACAGGATAAAAATGCAGTTGGTCAACTAGGTATTGGTTCTGTTATCTTTTTTTAAAGTCATCAAAACATTTCCAGTGTGATGATCTAAGAAGTCCTCCTGAAAGATCAGTGTTGTGCTTCCTTTGCTTTCATTTAAACTGACGGTGTTCTTGGATGAAATTTACTGGACTTCAGACCAGGTTTTTGCATAAATGCTTTTCAAACAGCATAAAGTATACTTCTGAACCGGTCCACACTTCTGAACCGTCTCAAGTAGGCAGGCCTATTCCAGAGAATGAGGTCATTCTGCATCCAGTTTATAAATGGAGATTTCCAAACTTAGGTTAGCTTCAATAACTAGAGCTCAAGAATGTGCCTCAAAACTCAAACTAATGGAAGATACAGTCTCAATTTCATAAAAGCTTCACTAGTCCCTTTCAGGTTTTATTTCTATTCCCTTGAATATTTTGAGTGTAATTAATGGTTAACCTTGGCCAAATTACTTAACTTCTCTAAGACCCAATTTCATCACTGATACAAGAGGGATAATAATTGTAGTACCTCATAAATTTATCATCACAATTACATGAGGTAATCTATATAAATGCTTACCTTAGTGCCTTGAATGTACTCAAGGTTAATGTTGAGAGATGTCAGCTCTTACCTTCCCCTTTGATGCTATGGGTCATGCTCAGTTAAAAAAAAAGACTATTTTTGTTGTTGTTTAATTTCAGTGAAATTAAGATTTTTTTCAGCTTGCCCTCAGGCCTGTGGTTTAGTTTATAAATGTGACTCAGTGGCAGAATCACCCAGGGTGCTCTGCAGAATACACACTGCTTGCTTTAGCAGCCCTAACTTGGTCCCTCTGAGATTCTGTATGAGGGCCTGGAAATCTGGGGGGTTTATATTCCTGGTGGGGATTCTAATGATTGCCAAGCAGAGAACTACTTTCCTACAAGGTAGGAAGTGCTTACCTAACCCGCTTCTCTTAGTGCCTTCGGAAATTCAAGTAGGAACAGGGAAAGGGGAGTTTAAGTATCACCTTAAAACTGGTGATATTTCACCTTAGAGCACTCAAATGTGGGTGCATAACCTCTCACTGCCAGAAGTACACAGGCTGGATGTGGCCCATAAGGAGCAGTGCCCCAGATATGTGGATTCTGAAGGTAGACTGGGTCCTGGGTTCACACTGTTTTCTGGGGCTCTGAATGAATGTCCAGTCAACTTCAAATGCCAAAGAAAGACATTTTAGGAATTTTCTCCTCTTAATATCTGATGGCCTTCTCTGGCAAGAAAAAGTCTTACTTTGCATTTGGAAAAGGAATGAGCAGGACTCCCTGCTCCTGGAGGTGGGTGAAGACTGGAGGGCCATAGACTCTGGGCTCAGTCCCAGGGGCCTCTCAAGCAGTCTTAGGTAACTTTTAAAGGACAAATGTTTCTTAAAATGGTTGTGGCATGCATTTCGGGTAACTGATAGAAATGTTACATGTTGTTTTTAATGTAAATACTTCTGTTTTATTTCGTGCTCTGCATTCTCAGGAAGGCGTGTAGCAAAGCATTTCACTTTCCCAGTCAATTCCATTCTTCCCAAAGGCTCTCTCTTCCGCTTTCCTCAGCCCTGTCTCCTGTTTGTCTTTTCAATCTTCCTTAAACCCTGGGACAGTCTCCCGCTGCCATGGCCCCACCCCAGCCCGCCCTCATTCCCTCTCACCATGGTCAAATGACAGTTTGGCTGGTCTTCAAGTCCTTTAAGAATCGCCTCTGGTCTCTTGACTAGAGAAACAGAGGAAGGGGTACAAGACTCTGCAACCCAAAGGGGCTTTTTTTGACAAAGTCAGCTGCGCCTTCAGGGTTAAAGGAACGATGTTTTTTCCAGGTGTTAAACTTTGACTTTTTCTCATAAGCATTGATAGTCTTTTTTCTTTTGCCATTGCCTTCAAAATACTGCAATTTTTCTCTCCCTGGCCTTGGAGTTGTCTTGGTTATTAATTCAAAAATTATAAATTTCTTGATCACCTGTTGTGGCAAGAACATAACTTATTTTGCATCTGTCTTCTTTCCTCCTTGGGGACACCATATGTCCATTTCTGGCTTCTACCCTCTTTTATAAACACAAAAGTGGAAAGGTTTGGCTTTATTCAGTGAGTATCTTTTATGTCAGTAAATTATATATGTCCCTCTGTTGCAATCTCAGCCGTCTCTCCTTCATTCATTTATCTTCCATACTTGAAATGTTTCATTTATTCTAGCCATTTACACAATAGTACTTTTAATTAACACCTTGCACTCTTAAAAAATACAAGTAGAGTTTATAATCTATCTTGGCCTCTTTAGTGTTGAACCTACAAACAGAAAACATTCTTTCCCTTTCACCTGCTATCAATAGTTTATTTGTACATCATTGTAGTGAAGCTTATTGCATCATATTTATCTTGTATCCAAATAAACCATGACATTGCGTATGCTTAAATTACATATATTGCCACACTGAGAAAGATAAATGTTGCGTGATATTGCTTATATGTGGAATCTAAAAAGAAAAATCAAATTAATAGAAACAGGGATTTAAAAGTATTTGCCAGGTGCTGGGAGGTCAGGAAAAAAAGGAGAGGTTGGTGAAAGGATACACACTTGCAGTTATAAGATGAAGTTCTGAGGATGTAAGGGTTAACATGGTGACTCTAGTTGAAAACACTGGTATATAATTGAAATTTGTTAAGACAGTAGAACATAAATGTTCTTACCAAAATAAATAAATAAATGTTAGGTGATGGATGTAACTAGTTAACTGACTAGTGGGAATCCTTCCACAATGGTTACATATGTCAAATCACCATTCTGTACACTTTAAATATCTTACAAGTTTATTGATCAGTTATACCCTAGTACAGCTGAGAAAAGTGAGTATGTGGTTTCCTTTCTGTCACCCTCATTGAGCATCACATGGTCTGCAGTCCTGGAGAAAACCAGTCCTTGGAGGTGGGCTGGAGGAAGGGGGGCAGCCTGCAGTGTGGAGGGGGAGAAAGGAGAAGTTGCCACAGGAACCAAGGTGCATTCTGGTTGGCCTCTTCAAGGCACTCACCTGCACCAGCCTGATCCTGCCTGTCATCACTGGCTGTCACCAGTGATAATCGGTAGGGTGCTACCATTTTGAAGGGGAGGGCATTTGTTTCTGAACCGGGTGAGCCCAAAGGCTCACGATGGAAGGAACCTACTGAGGGATGTCTTGAAAACTACCCAGGACTTTGCCAGGTGAGGTCGGTGGCAAGAGGACTTGGTGAGAACATGTTTCCCGATGGGAGCGGCCTCTGGGGATTGGTCCCTGTATGAGAGGGTCATTCTGCCTTTGATGTATGGGCTGTGGCTGTAATTTCATAGATCAGGATCTCCATCAGAAATTCCCTGTCTTTAGAGAACAAGGGATAGATAGCATCATGTATGGCAAAGAGGGGAAAAAAAGATCACTGCAGGCACTGCAGTTGGATTTCCTTTTGGTATTTCTCATACTAATTAAAATAGATAAAAATCAATTATCAGTTAAAATAGAAGTGTGTTAAAGTTTGAAAAGCCATCCTCTTATAGAAAACCGAGTTTCAGAAATAGAAAAGGTGGTGGGGTGGGTGGGATACTAACATCTGTGTGCCCAGTCCTATGCAAGGAGTTTCACGTAGTTAATTTCATCCTTCCCTGTGGTACACTTGCAACATCATCTTATAGGTGAGAAACATGGGGCCAGGGAAGCATGGAGGCGTCACCTAGACAAACACCTGGGTAGCTGGCAAAGCCAGGGCCAGAACAGCTGTGTCTTGTTTCTCTTTCCAACCATCTTCCCACCACACTGTACAGGGATAGGTGCAGCTCTGTGCTAAGTTGGTCACAAATTGGTGTTTTCAGATTCACAACTAGGGCATCAGTTGGTTAGTTCTAAATGTGGGTGAACATTGCCTTCATTTTGAATACAGTGAAAAATGTCTAATTTATTTGGCGTGGGGAGTGGGAAGGAGGAATTATTAGGATCTCTGAATCCAAGAGAGACGTTGGTAAGTTCCACTTTGTTGACACACCAGGTATATTCAAATAGGAAGATATACCAACAGAGTATTGTAAAAACTGCAGTCCGTTTTCCACACTTACACTAGGAAATGAGTCATTTCAAAGAATGAAATGAAGCATGTTATGTATAACTTAGTTGAAGACTTATGAAAATATTGACCTTGCATGCACTGGAAGAGCTATATATATGTATATTTATAAATAGAGAGAGACTGTTAATGGGATGAATTTTAGAAAACATATTTCAACTTGGTCATGTATCTCAGTGACTAGATAAAGAGGTTCCTTTGGAGATAAAATCACACATCTAAAGTCTAAATGGGAGGCCTAAACTAAATGACCCTCCTTGTTGCTCAATGATAGGCCCATTATCAGCATTCTTTCAAGGCCCTACCCTGTTTAGGAAACCCCCAAATCCTAACTGGCCGCTGTACATGAGAGTGGGTGTCTGGTGGGACCATGTGGCCTGATGATGTTTGCTGGAGCTGCTGGCATCTGAGGGGTTTGCTCAGGCTCTTATCTGCCCTGTTTTCAGCCTCCTTCCAGGTCATGCTATCACACCTCTGCGTAATTCGTGGTGACCCTGATGTCCTTGCTTTGCTATCAGCATCCTGATTGCCCCTTCTCCACTATCTCTTACTGCAAGGCAGTACTGATAGGGCAGCAGAGAGTTTAGCAGGTCTGGGGAACGCCCCCCAGCCGGCAGAGGGCCAGGCAGCTGGACTGCCTTTGGCAGACAGGCTGTTTCCCCACCCAAGCCTGGCTCCGGCTTGCGGCGGCCCTCCTTCCCCACTCCCCACCCCTCCACCTCCCTCTATGGCTGGGGACAGGCTCCAAGGCAGGCAGTAGATCTGGAATATCATTCCTTCCAGGGAGAGCTCAGCCCCGCCTCTTAACAGGTTGCTGTGTAAGACTTCCAGGACTGCTTCCCAGCACCTCCCTGGGGAATGCTGTAAGAGCACCACAGACTCCTCACATCCCAGAGTTTATGGATAAATCTGAGTGAGGTGAAACCTGGAGTCACTTGGGCAGTGGCATGCCATCTGCCTTCTATTTGGGACCAGAGAGCCCATGCAAGTGGACTACAGGGTACTAACCATGTGTTAATAAATAGTCTTGGAAGATGAAAGCCTTCCACTTTGCTTCTAATAACTCCCACCCCTGGGCTGCATGGGGATAAGCTGCCTGGGAGGGCCACTAGCAAGTCAGCTGCTGGTGATAGTAGTGAATTTCAAATAGTCAAACATAAAGTTGATTTTAATATCCCTCTTTTTCATGGCAACCTGATGTGTTCTGTATCTCTGTTTAAACACTTGCAGATTTAGATGGACTGGCCTTTTCCTGGCTCCTATGAATAATCTCCATCACTCTGCCCCTTTCCCTGGGGTACACTTGTTTGCAGAGCCTCTGTCTCTAAGGCCAAGTGCCTGATCATCCTCGCACTATCCTCCAAAAGAGGCAGGCCAGCTGCAGGGCCCCTGCAGAGGGACAGGGGGGGTGTGAGGCCAGCCCGGAGCAGACCAGACTTCCCAGCCCAGTCCCCAGCAAGCACAGCCATGCACCAGCCTGCAGGCAACCCTCCAAATGCCTTTGTTTTCCTCATGATTCTTGCACACTCATCCCTGCAGGATGCACTAATGGGGTTGGAATGGGTCTTTGGCAGAAAGCAGTGGCATCTGTCAGCTCTCTTTCACCAAGACTCCAGCTCAGAACCAGGCCCTGGTCATGCATGTTCTCCTGTTGGCCAGCCAGGTTATTGATGGCTCTGTTCTGTAGAAATGGGGCCTGAAGCTTGGTAGCTCCCGGGCTCTGTTTCTGAGTCTATCTCTAAAGCCACACTAAGTTTCTAATGGTACAAAGCAGACTGTAACATTTGCAGGAAAGAAAGAAAACCACACTAACAGATACCCACCTAGACCACACAACATGAAGGGCAGAGGGAGACAGATGCTATAGCAGTGTGCCATTGGGACTTCAAAGGGGGTTTCAGACTCCTCCCTGCACTGTCCGTGAACCAGTAAGACCCCAGGAGAAGGGCCATGGGTCTAGAGGATACTTCATCTGTCTTGGCATTGGATCCTGATCTGCACAAGTAGGCACAACTTGCTTGCTCTGAAGCATTCTGCATCGTATCTTCTACATCACCCCAGCTCTCTACTGCCTTCACTGTAGGGTTGGTCTCCTCAATTCCAGTGCATCCTAAATGCTGCAAGGTAGATATTTTCCTAAAATAAAGTTCTAACCTTGTCCAAGCAAATCTGACACTTCTACCTCCCTACCTGTTCCTTATCCATCACCACACACACACACACACACACACACACACACACACATGCACAGAGGCATTCATAGTCCTTAATGTCTCACCATCTGTAGGATGTGGTTCAAATACCTTCTTTTAACAAAGTCATTCTGACCTGGCTGTTGCTATCTTCGCTTGTCTCAGCTTTGCTCACTTTCTCTCACAATTGGGCCCAGCTGTTTTTGGTTTTGGAGATTTTTTTTCCCCCTTAGAGGTAGTGAACTCTTTCTGTTGTTCACACTTCTGGGCTTCTATTTGCTCTTCTGTATTTCTGGAAGGCCTCCTTTTTCTCTTCTTCTAATTAACTAATGTTTATCCTCTGGATTCTAAACGCCACATCCTATTTAAATCTCCCTCTTCTATGCTTTCATAATACCCAGGCATCCTTATCACAATATCTCACTTTGTTGTGACTGCATAGTTTATAGCAGTCTTGCCTGCTCCGAGAGCTGTGGACCAGAGTCAGCATCCACCTTGTTGCCACTGTCTTCCCAGTGTTCACCATCGTGCTTGCAAGCCCTGGGTACACAGTGAATATTAGTTGCATGGATGGTGAGCTGAATGAGAGAATGAAGAACTGGTGAGTCTTGTTTCTCACCTGGATAGGGAGCTACTCAGCAAGGGTGTGTGGTTCCAAAGACTCTTCTAAATGTGTTTACTTTTCTTCCTTTCTTTCTGCTTAAGGTTCCCATTGTTCATGACATCTTACACAACTGCTCAGGTGTTTTTCCATCCATGTAGCTGAGTTATGCTCACACTTGCTCTTGCTGAAGGACCAGTTATCTGCCAACCTCATCACTGAAGAACAATAAGGATTGGGGTCCGTCCATTCAGATGTGACCCACTGTAGAGATATGAAATAACTTCAGGATCATCGTGGGATGTGAGGCCATGAAATGCTGTTATAATCTCTCCTCTTAAAAATGATGGCCATGGAGTAAATTTTTTTCTATTGAAGTAGGGTTGATTTATAATGTTGTATTACTTTGATGTGTATAACACATGTGATTCAGCTATACACACATATGTATTATATATATTTATATGATATGTATATTCTTTTTCTGATTCTTTTTCTTTATAGATTATTATGAGATATTCAGTATATTTTCCTGCACTATACAGGTCCTTGCTGTTTATCTGTTTTAAAAATAGCTGAAACTCCAATACGTTGGCCACCTGATGTGAAGAACTGACTCATTAGAAAAGACACTGATGCTGGGAAAGATTGAAGGCAGGAGGAGAAGGGAATGACAGAGGATGAGATGGTTGGATGGCATCACTGACTTGATGGACTTGAGTTTGAAGAAGCTCTGGGAGTTGGTGATGGACAGGGAAGCCTGGCGTGCTGCAGTCCATGAGATTGCAAGGTGTCGAACATGACTGAGCAACTGAACTGAAAAATAGTGTATGTCTGTTAATCCCAGACTCCTAATTTATCTCTCATCTTTCCCCCTTTGTTTTTTATGTCTGTGAGTCTATTTCTATTTTATAAATAAGTCCATTTGTATAATTTTGTTAAGATTCCACACATAAGTGATACATGGTATTTGTCTTTCTCTGACTTACTTCACATAGTATAGTAATCGCTAGGGCCATCCATGTTGCTGCAATTGGCATTATTTCATTATTTTTTATGACTGAGTATTATTCCATTGGATATATGTACCATATCTTTTTTATCTCTTCATCTGTCAATGAACATTTAAGTTGATTCCATGTCTTGGTTATTGTAAGTAGTGCTGCTACGAACTTCGTGGTGCATGTATCTTTTCAAATTAGAGTTTTCGTCTTTTCCACATGCATGCTCAGGAGTAGGATTTCTGGACTATATGGTAACTCTGAAAGTGAAAAGTGAAAGTTTAGTCTCTCACTCATGTCGGACTCTGTGTGACCCCAGGGACTGTAGGCTCCCAGGCTCTGTCCATGAAATTTTCCAGACAAGAATACTGGAAAGGGTAGATATTTCCTTTTCCAGGGCATCTTCCCAACCCAGGGATCAAACCTGGGTCTCCTGCCTTGGCAGGCAGATTCTTTACCATCCGAGCCACCAGGGAAGCCTATTATAATAAATAATAACTCTATTTTTAGTTTTTTAAGGTGCCTCCTTCCTGTTCTCCATAGTGGCTGTACCAATTTATATTTCAACCATACGGTGTAGGAGGGTTTCCTTTCCTAATACCCTCCCCAGCATTTATTATTTGTAGATGTGTTGATATTGACCATTCTGTTGAGTTGATGATGGGGTAACTTTTAAATCTTGCATCATTCTGTATCTGTTTGTTAGACTGATGAGAAGTCTATTTAGATGTTTAAGTGATATATATTATCAGTGGATGCACAGGCCAGTTGAACTACCACCATATATTGGAGACACTGTCTTTTCACTTTTTGAAACAGTGGCAACCACTCCAAAACATGAAAGGAAAACAGAAGTGTCATCTGTTGACTTATTCAATACAGGTTCACTAAAACCTCAAGTTCAACGAAACTGATGCTGTTGAAGAAAAATGTGCTCATTTTCTGTCCACTTCATTCAAGACCAAATAGAACAGAGCCACATTGGTTCTCCTCTTCCCTCTCAGAAACTGTCACATCTCTGCATTCCCAAGGCCAATCCCTGCACTCGTACAATGCATCCCATCTCAGAACTGCCTCCCACTCCCCACCTTGTTGCCTCTGTGGGGTTTGTCAACCTCTCCCTTTCCATTCTCCCCTTTCCTCAGCTTATTTCTATTGTCTTAAAATGTAATTTTGAAATATTTACACTAGATAATATCTCTTTTTTTCATCGTTATTACCTTTATTTGCATAATCAGGATCTGTTACCTCAACTTCCTCACTCCTTGCTATGGACTGAATTGTGTCCTCCACCAGCCAAAATTTTACACAATGAAGCCCTAACCTCCAATGTGACTATATATGGAGACACGACTTTAAAGAGGTAATAAAGGTTAAGTGAGGTCATAAGGGTGGGGCCGAAATCCTATAGGGTTCGTGGCCTTATAAAAAAGAGGAAAAGGAAGAGCAATCTCGTCTTCCCCACCACACACACATGCACCAAAGAGAGGCACAATGATGAGACAATGGTCTGAAAGTCTGGAAGAAGGGCTTCCACCAACAAAAGCCTACTGGACTTTGATCATGGACTTTCCAACCTCCCAAAACAAGAAACTAAATTTTTATTGTTTGATCCCCCAGTCTGTGGTATTTGCTACTGTCAAGTCAAATACAGTCAAGTCAAATTTGCTACAGTCCAAGTCAACTTGGACTAAGACACTATGCAACCCACTTGTGTCTACTTTTGGGGTCAGTTACACCACAGAGGCAGCTTCCCATAATTTTTCAAGGCCAGGACCTGGTTTCACGCTTCTTCCTCCTTGATGCACACAGTGAGGAATGCTCTTACCCACCCCTTGCAGCTCTCTTCTGCTTCTCCTAACTCTGCTCTAAACATTCTTTTCTCCTTAAGTAACTCTTCCTCCTATTCCTCCCCTCTTGCCAATACTGACATTTTTCAGTTTTAGTTCAGTCACTCAGTTGTATCTGACTCTTTGTGACCCCAGGAACAGCACAGCAGGACACCCTGTCCATCACCAACTCCCAGAGTTTACCCAAACTCATAACCATTGAGTCAGTGACGCCATCCAACCATCTCATCCTGTGTCGTCCCCTTCTCCTCCCGCCCTCAATCTTTCCCAGCATCAGAGTCTTTTCAAATGAGTCAGCTCTTCGCATCAGGTGGCCAAAGTATTGGAGTTTTAACTTCAACATCAGTCCTTCCAATGAACATCCAGGACTGATCTCCTTTAGGATGGACTGGTTGGATTTCCTTGAAATCCAAGGGACTCTCAAGAGTCTTCTCCAACACCACAGTTCAAAAACATTGATTCTTTGGCACTCAGCTTTCTTTATAGTCCAACTCTCACATCCATACATGACTACTGGAAAAACCATAGCCTTGACTAGATAGACCTTTGTTGACAAAGTAATGTCTCTGCTTTTTAATATACTGACATTTTATCGGTATTTTAATCTTGGTTCTGATACTCTGCATGTCCCCTAGGGTGACATTTTAGACTCTTATACTTTCTCATCCTAGTTTTTGATGGGTCCTAACTCTATATCTCCAAATCAAATATTTCTCTGAGAAGCACAGCCTGAATCCCTTTAGCCTAGTGGATATCTATGCTTTAGCGCATATACCTTAGAGAAACCTGGGATTTTATCTCTCAAGAGCCATCTCTCCTTGCACACTGATAGATTCTCTCATGGTCCTTAACCTAACTGATAACACCATCAGTCACCCATTCCCTCAATTCAGAAAACCTAGAATTGCTGTCTCCCCTTTCTTCTCTTTCCATTCTACATCTTGTCAAATCCAAAGGGCTATCAATTGAACCTTGACTTGATCTCCATATTTGGATCTGTACACTTTAATATATTGCCATTTGGAATGCCTAGTGCAAGATTATATCATTCCTTGCTTGCATTTCAGTAGAAGCCTGCTAACTTGTAGTACGCATCAGTTTGTTGTCCTCATATTTCCCAAAATGCCCTCCTTGAAATATTAATTATAATTTTTGTTTGGGATGTTAGTAGATTGTTTGTAAGCAAAATGGGAAGGGTTAAGTGTTGAAAAGTGAAATCTATGTGGGAAATGCTAGGTGAAAGAAATTTAATTTCCTGGCTGGAGAACTTTTTAGAAACTGTTAATGTTCTTGTGACTCTCTAAAAAGAGATTATACAGGTCTACAGACTCTGATTCAAAGATTCCTGGGACTGGACATTTAGAAAGGTAATAAGGTACATATAGCAAATATTATATAAGATATCCCAGCAATCATATTGATGTTTCTATTTCAAAATATATGGTGATCACATTAAATGTGATAAATTCAAGGCTATAATAATAATAAATAATAAAATAATAATAAATAATAAAATAATAAAAATAACCTCATAAGTTCATGTGAGGTTTTGCAACTTAATGAATTACAAAACATGTTTGGATCTTGGAATTGTGTGTAAAGGATTATGAACCAGTGTGATATGTTGAATTTCCCAAACACATTTGTCTGTGGGAATATTTCCTCCCAAGAGCATCTCTCTCAGGGATTCTGTACCATTGTACACATTTTTGAAATGTGGACATATAGGCGACTTCTGCCCCACCCCACTGAAATGTTATTCTTCTCCAAAAGATTTTAGTGTCTGCCACTTGTTGTTTCGCTCATAGTTCAGTTGGTAAAGAATCTGGCTGCAATGCAGGAGACCCCAGTTCAATTCCTGGGTCGGGAAGATCCACTGGAAAGGGATAGGCTACCCATTCCAGTATTCTTGGGCTTCCCCTGTGCTCAGCTAGTAAAAGAATCCACCTGCAATGCAGGAGACCTAGGTTCGATCCTTGGGTTGGGAAGATCCCCTGGAGAAAGGAAAGGCTACCTACTCCAGTATTCTGGCCTGGAGAATTCCAAGGACTATATAGTTCATGGGGTCACCAAGAGTCGGACACGACTGAGAGACTTTCACTTCACTTCACTTGTTGTTACTTGCTGTTCCACTTTGCTCCTCCTTCTCCACCTGGAAAATGTCTTTGTCTTTTTGCCTATCAGATTCAAGTTTAAACGTCTGTTCGCACTCTTATTATGGCCATCAGCATATTGCATGTTAATTATCTGTTTACTTCTATGTCAACTATTTGTCAAGAGGCTATTTCTTTTTTCACTACTTCAGAGTCCTTACTTCCAAAAATAGTGTCTGATCATTCATGGATATAAAAGAAATAATGAATGAATAAATGAAAATTAATTCAGTGTTCTGAAAACACTGAAAAATCACCAGAGTGAAAACTTAAGAGTGGCTAACAATTTAATGCCAGAATCTGGGCACACTTGCCTATCAATAAGGTCAAAGGAACTGTGTTGAGAAAAAACTCTTCTGGAATACCAAAATGCTGTATGTGCTGCCCTTTGATTTAGCAAACTGATTTTTAGAAATCTTTCTAAAGGATCTACTCAGACAAGTACAAAATATGTATTTATAAGGAGATGTCATCACATTGTTATAATAATGAAAGATGGACAAAATCCAGTTGCTTGTCAATAGGAAACTGGTTGAATATACCGTGAAAAATCTCGCACAATAGATTACTACATGGTCTTAAACAGGACTGTGTGTGTGTGTGTATCTGTCTGTACCATATCTTAAAAAAAATCTCTTTGACATATTGTTGGAAAAAAACAGCTTGTAAAACAGCATGTATATGTTGATCCCATTTATGTGCAAATTATATACATATATGGTCATACATATATATCCATATATTATAGAGCAAGCTTTGGAAGGGTGTCCATCAAATCTTTGACAGTAGCTGATTCTTAGTGGTTAGAGCCTTGAGACTTTTCTTTCTTTCCTGTATTTTTAAATTTTCTAAAAACTTCCATATTTTATCTTGTAAGCAGTAAAACAGTGAAAAATTGCTTTAAAGGCAACATATAGTTATTTATGCTTCTAAGTCAGTTTGAGAACTTGGAGGCAAGTGATTACTTATAGTGATTTGTATAGATTACTATTAAGAGAAGATTTTTGGAAATTTATGAATTTCACAAAAACTCCCATGAGGTCATTCATCTTATCTCCACAGAGAACAGTGGTTGTGATTTTGATCTGGAGGACCTCAAAATTTGTCTTTTTTTCACAGTCTACATGTGGAAAAGATCTGCTCTAGGAAAACTGCTCCCAGGACCATGATTCTTTGGCTGGAAGATGGATGACCATCCACATTTTGACAGCTCTTTTGACAGTGTCGTTTCTTTCAGGGTCTAGCTAGAGACCCCTTCCTAGTGATGCTCTTAGAGATGTCACTCATTCTTTTGATTAAGATTGGCCACATATGGATCAACCTGGCCATGCTATCACTTTCTAATTTGGCCTATTGACCACTTTGGATATTCAGGAGTAGGTGAACCTTCCATACAGACTGTATAACTTGTCTGTTCATCACCCTCAATACACCCCTCAACAAATGAGCATACCAGCGTATGCCTGTCCTTCACCAGTTTCACCAATCTCTCAACTTTCTGTCCATGGTTTTCTATCTACCACTCTTCTTTCTGCCTCTTCCTCTCCGTGTGACCACCACGTGCAGGAAGAAGGAGAGGCTTGGTCTCTGTACATACCCACCTGCCTACCTGCCACACACACACACACAAACAAACACACACACACACATCCCCCAAAACCCAGACAAGACTTGACTGGCTTGTGATTTAGCTGACATGCAATTTACCAAATTTCTGAAATAATTCAAGCCACTTCAAGAACAGAGAGAATTACACAATTCTGCATGAGTGAGTGGGGCCTTTGACTACACTCCTTGTCTAAGTTGTTGATCTACAGCATTCAGAAAATCAGTCCTCTGTAACTATTTGGGAAAAATAGAGCTCATGTTCCTTGCAGCTACTAAGGGTTGCTCTAACATTTCTAAAAATCTTTCTAAAGAATTGATGTAAATAATCCACTTAGAACTATTGAAAAATCACTGCAAGGTATTACAATGTATTTCACATTCCCTTTGACTTGTTTTATGACAAGAGTCTGGATAATTTGACCACAGGTTGGAGTTAGCACTTATATAGATGAGCAAATGGCTAGAATATTAGTGTCACTCTGAGCAGTGTCAGACTTCTGGTTCTGTTGGACAGGATATAAACTGTTACTCTTCAAATGTCTTCCTACTTACCTTCTATAAATTTTAAATTTTGAAGTGATATACTAATTGTTTCTCTTAGGAATACATGAAAACCCTTATGTTCATTTTTTTTTTAAATAAGTTGCCTGGAATTGAAAAGAATGTTCTGTGGAGGGATTTTGCAGGTAACATTCTTAATGACTTTATCACTCTTTAAATTGAAACTCAGATTATACCAAGATCATTAGAAATAGTATTATCAAAATATAACCAGATCATGTTACATTTATTTTGCCCAGCATTTATGCAATTTTCATGTCAGGACCTGAGCCTAACCCTCACTGAGCTTTAAAATAGCTCCTGATTAGCAGCCCCTGATACAGTTCCTGTGGATAGCATGGAAAGTACTGAAAAATCACCAGCCTGAAAACTAAGAGTGACCAACATTTTTGGGGGGCGTGCTGCACTGTGTGGGATGCAGGATCCTACTTCCCCAACCAGAGATCAAACTCATGCCCCTGCATTGAGATTGCAGAATCTTAACCAACAGTTGGGTGTTGAGTGACCAACTGTTTAATGCCAGAGTCTAGGCATACTTTCCCATCAATAAGGTAAATGGAACTGGGCTGAGAAAGAAAATTAGTGGATTGCCTACATTTTTGTGTAATGAAACAGAACAGTGCTACCTTCCAGAACGATGTAAACAAGTTTTATCCATTACCCACTAACTCAGAAACCCAGGCTCATTAAGAGCCAGAAATGAGGACAACTCCACACAGGATCTTACAGAGGTGGTGTTCTATCTCTAAATGTCTCATTGATCTACTACTATTTATTCACATGTGAAAAATAACTTGATTGGTATGGACTTTTCAGAAAATATTTGATAATACTAATTTTAGGAAACATTGTTTTAACCAAAAAATATGGAATGAAGGCTATTGTTCTATATTGCTGAGTGTAATTTAGAATTATAATATAATGTGCCTTAAAATGTAGCAACAAATATTTAAAAGAACACATTGGTCAGATTCATAATGGTTAACTATGTTCTGACACATTTCTTGTCCTTTGAAAAATCAATTAAGAATGGCTGACCACTATAATTAATACATTTTTTCCTCTTTTTGGTCACCTGTGAAATATAAATGTTCATCATATATTTAGCCACAAAAGAAAAAAACTGAGAAAGTTTCCAACATTAGAATATTTTATAGATTCTTCTGAGTAATGAAACATGACTAACATCTATTAATACAAGTTTAAACAACCAGTAAATTTTCTTAAAATTCATTGTTCTAAGAAAAATTTAAATGGCATATTAGGTTTTTTCTTAAAGAAGACAATGCTTGGTACATGGTAGGTGCTGAGTGAAAAATCATATAATAAATGAATGATGATGATTTAGAAACAATGAAAATTAAAAAAAAAAAACTCTGGCAAGTAACACAGTGGGCTTAAATTTATGGCCTTAATTATGCTTACTTAAACATGAAAGAATGAAAATAAATGAACTAAGCTTTCAATCCCAGAAGTTGGAGAAATGACAAAAAATTAAACATATCAGGAGGAAAATAATAATAAAAGTAAACCATCAATACATCTATAGGATAGAGGGAAGGAAAAAGGATAAGCTTTTAGTAATTTTAATTTTTACAAAATAGAAATAAAATATGGAAAAAGCTGCAATGGATATAGGTCATATAAGCAAAAGCAGATAATACTTTAAAAAATATAGACAGTGATAAAAATGCTACTATAAGTATGCTTACAAATGTGAGAATTTTAGTAGACAGAATCATTTACTGTTTAAAATAGTAAGTGAGGAAAACTTAAAATTTAAAAACCAGAATATGTGGACCTAGAGAAAAACTGAAAAAAAAAAACAAAAAAAACTTACCAAGGAATTATTTCTACTAAAGACTCTGGGATTTGTCAATCAAGTTTTTAAAGAGTAAACTTAATAAACTGTTCCAGAACATGGAGAGAGTTTGAAAAGCTACCCAGATCTTTTATTTTTTCTAATGGCTGTTCTGGGTCTTCACCGTTGCTCTGGCTTTTCTCTAGTTGTGGCAAGCAGGGGACTATTCTCTAGTTGTGGTCCAAAGTCTTCTGGTTGCAGTGTCCTCTCCTGTTTAACAGCCTGGGCTCTAGAGCCCCAGGCTCAATAGTTGGGGCGCGTGGACTTAGTTGCTCCACAACATGTGGAATCTTCCAGGATCAAGGATCAAACCTGTGTCTCCTGCACTGGCAGGCAGATTCTTTACCATGGAGCCACCAAGGAAGCCCTATCCAGATAATTTTATAAACTATAATGAAACCCTGATAGAAATAGCATAAGAAAATTATAGACAATAAAATATTAGCAAATGAATTAAACTATATTTAGTAAAAGAAAAAATCTTCTTCCGCCAAGAATGTTAATGCAGGAATGGGTGAGAGCTAAACATTAGGACATTTCTTAATGCTGCATACAGTACAACCAAGGTCCAATGAGAAAAGCCTCGTGTATAATCGCAGAATATTCTTTAATGGCGTTTAATAAAATTAAATACCCATCACAGCTTGGAAAAAAATAACTTCAGCAACTAGGATTAGAAAGATACTTACCTAATGTGGTAGAGAACATTTATATTAAATAGCATTTTTTAAATAAAATACTGAAAACACTCCTTTTAAAATAAGGAGATATGGATTAAGGATGTCTGCTATTCCCATTTATATGTAACACTGTTCTGAATTCTGGCCATTGAAACATATAACAAAGTAGAAAAATAAAAGACAACATTTTAAATAATGTGTCTAAAATTCTAAAATATTTTCCCATAAAATTCTTCATAATTCTAACAAGAAATGTGAAGTACAGAAAGTTGTGTACTAGATACACAATTGTAAAATATTTCTGAGGGAGAGAGAGATACAATGTTCATTTCATAAAAACTTAAATATTCTGAAAATATTGTTTCAAAATTATTTTATGTATTTAACTCAAAGCCAATCACAGTTCCACTATTTTTATTTGATTAGTAAATGAAATAGTCCAAATGTTTTTTTCTTAGACTGATACTGTCTGTGCTCATGATTAACACCTACAAAGCCTTAGATTTATGGAAACACAAGGACAGAATCTGGTCCTCTACTCTACTAGGTAGATTAACTCTGAAAGAACCAAGGGGAGAAGCACTTTCATATTTTGCCCATAAAACCCTAAATCTCGTTTAGTTACCTGTTGTCACAAGAACTTGGAACTAAGTTGAAGGGAAATAGGAGAAAAAAAAAAGCAGAAGATAAAAGGATTGCTGTTTCTTTATTCAACTACTTTATCTGTTTCTTTATTCAGCTACCTTGTTCCTAATGGCTCTCAAAAATACGTTTTCAATTAAGCGCTGCTTGCTGCATGGTATGTTACTCTTAACAAACGTGTTCTCCCTTTCTTTCTCTCTCTCTCTATATATATAATATGTGTATACAATATATATTTCATAATGGCAGAGACATTTTTCAAAAAGATATGATTTTGTAAAGACAGACATATATAAATATATAGACGTATCTGTCTTTATGAAACTGAATATATAGGTGTTTGTGTGCTCTTGTATACAAATACAAATTGACATCCCAGTACCTTGCCTTTCTTGGCCATGCAAGGTGTGTCTGTGTATTGCTTAGGTACATCTATCCCCAACCTCTGTTAATTCAGTACACATACAGCAACTGGCCAGTTGTCAATGTCAGTAGCTTTACACCACGAACAGAAACATTCCATATTGAGTCTCATGCAGTAAGAAACACTAGATCTCTGCCACAGTGTTGTGCCACTTGTAATTATAAAGTGCCAACTGTACTTGGTTTCTGTGCATTCTCGCGGCTGGGCTCCATGTAATGCCATGCTGCACATTCTATGTTTCGTGTTCCAAATTCCTCGTTCTGATTTGGAGTTCCAAGTCATGAATCCTGGATGTGCTGCATGCACAATAAATGCTGTACATTTTATTATCTTGCCTTTTTTTTTTTTTTTAAAGTGAGCCTTGGCTAAAAGAGCAGCTAATTTATAGGAAATCAGATTACTTAGCACAGTAAAACTAACTAAAGCTATTACATCAGAAGAGAGGATTTTATTTCCCCCACTCTCTCCTGTTTTTGTTCATGGTCACTGGGATAAATTTTTACTGGGCCTCAACTAAATTTCTTCTTTTATTTCTTTCCCCACTTTGCAATTCTAACCTAGTATCAATGTTTAGAATGGAATTTATTTCTTCTTAGTTGAGGAGTTTAGCTTCAGCACGAAGTGTAAGCTGTAATTTTCACTTTGTGCCATAACAAGGTTATACGTCACTTATTGAGGGTACATACAACAACGGCACAGACTTTAGATAATGGTTCTACTGGGGCTCAGTTCAGTTCATTCACTCAGTCGTGTCCAACTCTGCAGCTGCATGGACTGCAGCGTGTCAGCTTCCCTGTGTTTCACTGTCTCCCAGAGTTTGCTGATATTCATGTCAATTGAGTTGACTCACCCTTATATTAATATCTTCTCACTCACAACAATGCAGAGATGCTTATAAGTACAAGTTACTTGCTGGAGATGCCAATAATTGGCCCTAAAAATAGAGTTAAGGTTAAGGTACCCAAGCTAGGTCTTATAGCATAAGGAAAACCCCTTCATTTGAGCTGACTCTTCCCTTGTTAGGGTTGGATTAGTTGTCTAGCTTCCTGGGTGGCATTAGTGATAAAGAACCTGCCTGTCAATGCAGAAGATGTAAGAGACGTGGGTTTGATCCCTGGGTTGGGAAGATCCCATGGAGGAGGGCATGGCAATCCACTTCAGTACTCTTGCCTGGAGAATCCCATGGACAGAGGAGCCTAGAGAGCTATAGTCCACAGGGACGACTCAAGCCACTTAGCAGCAGCAGTTGTCTAGTGCATGAGAGAACGTGATACAACTTCTCTCTTTCTCTTACCCCTCTTCCTTTCTCTCCCACCTGCTTTTCCTTTTCCCTCACTTCTTTCTCTTTTATCCCTTTCCCCTTGGAAAAAGGATACAGTTCTACTAGGGTTCCTGATCCAAACTGCAATCTACTCATGGAAGGAAGGAATTTTAGTGATTAAAACATCAAAATCCTTGATTCCTACCTTCCACACAATCACGGCAGACATGTCATCTAAACCACTGCTGCTCAAAACTAGCTTCAACTCCATTTCACCTGGGATGCTGATTACAAACTCCCTTAGCTTATCTTACAGAGCTTGAGGCTGTTTCTAAGCCTCTTAGCAGTCCCCAATTTTCTTGGGACCAGGGACTATTTTTGTGGAAGACAATTTTCTCATGGACAGGGGAAGGGTTGGTTTCTGGATGATTCAAGCATATTGCACTTATTATGCAACATGCCACTGCTGATTTGACACTGCTGATTTGACAGGAGGTATGAATCCTGTGACCTGGATGTTGGGGACCTCTAGTACATGGCAGAGTGGCTCCTGGACTTATCCTCATTTGCCTGATATAGGTTTCATGGTTAAAAGTCTGGCATTCTACAATGAGGGTATGCTCCCAAGTGACTCGAATCCTCTAAGGTCATACTCAAGGGCAAGAAAGAGGGTGGCCCAGTGTAAGACTGCATCATTTGAGGCCTTGAGAGAACATTCACTGAGAATTGAACAATTGTTACTCATTTCTTTTTCATATAGAATCAGCTTACCATTGAAGAGGTAATTGATGAGTTTCATCTCATCATTTGCCCTCTTTGAGAGCAAGTTAGGCCTTGTCATAATGGTGTAATCCTTGGATACATGCTTAAAAAGGAAATCCTCTATCTTCCAATTTCTGTGTAAAATATAGTGAGCTTTGCAGCCAGGCCAGGCAATATTGTTTTCTTTAGCACTCACTAAGTTAAAGTAAAAATGTAATTATTGTGACTTCCAGATCTTTCCATTCCTACTGCAATCTGCTTTTCTTACTGGCTTCCTTTCATTTTTTTTTTTTTTTTTTTGGTACTGATGGTGTTTTTGTTGACTCTCTTTGGCTACATAAAGTCTTTGCAGAAGAAAGAGACATGGTCAATTAAAGATTGAATGGTGGAGGATCAGAGGAATATAATAACCTGAATTTACAAGTTCATCTTTATTCTATTACTTAGACATGTGGCATTTGTGATAAATGCTTTGAAAAATAGTATTCACTCTGTAGTTTTTACAACACAGACAAAAGTAAAATGCCTAAAGTATTTGAGAAATGTTCAGTTCAGTTCAGTTCAGTCACTCAGTCATGTCTGACTCTTTACAACCCCATCGACTGCAGCACGCCAGGCCTCCCTGTCCATCACCAACTCCTGGAGTTTACTCAAGCTCACGTCCATTGGAAGAAGGCAATGGCAACCCACTCCAGTACTTTTGCCTGGAAAATCCCATGGATGGAGGAGCCTGGTGGGCTGCAGTCCATGAGGTCGCTAAGAGTCAGACACGACTGAGCAGTTTCCCTTTCACTTTTCACTTTCATGCATTGGAGAAGGAAATGGCAACCCACTCCAGTGTTCTTGCCTGGAGAATCCCAGGGACGGGGGAGCCTGGTGGGCTGCCATCTATGGGGTCGCACAGAGTCGGACACAACTGAAGTGACTTAGCAGCAGCAGCAGCAGCAGCAGCAGCAGCATGTCCATTGGGTCGGTGATGCCATCCAACCATCTCATTCTCTGTTATCCCTTTCTTCTCCCACCTTCAATCTTTCCCAGCATTAGGGTCTTTTCAAACGAGTCAGCTCTTCACATCAGGTGGCCAAAGTATTGGAGTTTCAGCTTCAGCATTAGTCCTTCCAATGAATATTTAGGACTGATTTCCTTTAGGATTGACTGGTTGGATCTCCTTGCTTTCCAAGGGACTCTCAAGAGTCTTCTCCAACACCACAGTTTAAAAGCATCAATTCTTCGGCACTCAGCTTTCTTTATGGACCAACTCTCACATCCATACATGACTGCTGGAAAAGCATAGCTTTGAGAAACATTGGCTTATAGTAAATTGACGTTAATATTTTAAATACAATTACCTCCTTACAATGATAGGTGAATAAAATTATAATTACTCAATATCCAAGCATGATATACTTATCTGTTTACCTGACTGGAATATTTGGTCATCAACTCCAGGATTCAAACATGTTAAGGTTCATTATACTATGTGGGCAAACCAAAGGTTTAAAGTTGCTAAGTCAGGTCCAACTCTTTGCAGCCCCGTGGACTACAGCCCACTAGACTCCTCTGTACATGGGATTTCCCCGCAAGAATACTAAAGTGGTTTGCCATTTTTTCCTCCAGGCATTCTTCCCAACCCAGGGATCGAACCCAAGTCTCCTGGGTGGCAGGCAAATTCTTTGCCACTGAGCTACCAGGGAAGCCCAAAGTTATAGCTCCACAAGGTATTTGACTTTTATGAAATTACAAAGTCTAAATGGGAAATAGATGGGGAAACAGTAGAAACAGTGTCAGACTTTATTTTCTTGGGCTCCAAAATCACTGCAGATGGTGACTGCAGCCATGAAATTAAAAGACGCTTACTCCTTGGAAGAAAAGTTATGACCAACATAGACAGCATATTCAAAAGCAGAGACATTACTTTGCTGACTAAGGTCCATCTAGTCAAGGCTATGGTTTTTCCTGTGGTCATGTATGGATGTGAGAGTTGGACTGTGAAGAAGGCTGAGCGCCGAAGAATTGATGCTTTTGAACTGTGGTGTTGGAGAAGACTCTTGAGAGTCCCTTGGACTGCAAGGAGATCCAACCAGTCCATTCTGAAGGAGATCACCCCTGGGATTTCTTTGGAAGGAATGATGCTAACTCTGGGAGATGGTGATGGACAGGGAGGCCTGGCGTGCTGTGGTTCATGGGGTCACAAAGAGTCAGACACGACTGAGCGACTGAACTGAACTGAACTGAAGTGAAATGTTTTATTCCCTCCTCCCAAGGCATGTCTTCATATTAATTAACAGAATAGTGGTAACACTAAATTTCTGTAAAGAGTTACAGATTAGCCTAGAGGTACTGCTTGTTCATTTGTGGGCTCTTGTAAGTGCTCCTATGAGAGAGGGTCAGCAGGATAGAAGCATTATACCAGAACAAGATTTGGCCCGTTGATGCTCTTGGGTAGACAGGATGGAACCTTTGTCTACACAACTAGTATTCTAGTTAATGATGGTGGTAAAATGTTTAACAACCTCCTCTCAAGGAGAGGGGCATAATCCATGATTTGTATGGTTTATTTGCTTATTTCTATGTGTAAATACATGTTTTTCTGCTTTATTGACTATGCCAAAGCCTTTGACTGTGTGGATCACGATAAACTGAGGAAAACTCTGAAAGAGATGGGAATACCAAACCACCTGACCTGCCTCTTGAGAAACCTATATGCAGTTCAGGAAGCAACAGTTAGAACTGGACATGGAACAACAAACTGGTTCCAAATAGGAAAAGGAGTACATCAAGACTGTATATTGTCACCCTGCTTATTTAACTTCTATGCAGAGTACATCATGAGAAACAGTGCGCTGGAAGAAGCACAAGCTGGAATCAAGATTTCCGGCAGAAATATCAATAACCTCAGATATGCAGATGACACCACCCTGATTGCAGAAAGTGAAGAGGAATTAAAAAGCCTCTAGATGAAAGTGAAAGAGGAGAGTGAAAACGTTGGCTTCAAGCTTAACATTCAGAAAACGAAGATCATGGCATCTGGTCCCATCACTTCATGGCAAATAGATGGGGAAACAGTGGAAACAGTGCCAGACTTTATTTTGGGGGGCTCCAAAATCACTGCAGATGGTGCTTGCAGCCATGAAATTAAAAGATGCTTACTCCTTGGAAGGAAAGTTATGACCAACCTAGACAGCATATTCAAAAGCAGAGACATTACTTTGCCAACAAAGGTCTGTCTAGTCAAAGCTATGGTTTTTCCAGTAGTCATGTATGTTTGTGACAGTTGGGCTGTGAAGAAAGCCGAGCGCCGAAGATTGATGCTTTTGAACTGTGGTGTTGGAGAAGACTCTTGAAAGTCCCTTGGACTGCAAGGAGATCCAACCAGTCCATTCTGAAGGAGATCAGCCCTGGGATTTCTTTGGAAGGACTGATGCTAAAGCTGAAACTCCAGTGCTTTGGTCATCTCATGAGAAGAGTTGACTCATTGGAAAAGACTCTGACGGTAGGAGGCATTGGGGGCAGGAGAAGAAGGGGACGACAGAGGATGAGATGGCTGGATGGCATCACCGACTCAATGGACGTGATTTGAGTGAACTCCGGGAGATGATGATGGACAGGGAGGCCTGGCGTGCTGTGACTCATGGGGTCGCAAAGAGTCGGACATGACTGAACGACTGAACTGATGTGTAAATACTCCCATGGTGGCCAGTCTCAAGCCACCGATGTCACGTGGCTGAATGCAGAGTTGAGAAGAGATGCACACAAATAGATTCTCAGGCGCTTGTTCCAGGAAAGCACTTACTAGTTAACTTTATCTCTGACTAGTTAGCTGAGAAGTCTTGAATAAGTCTTACCCTCTTTCATGTTTGAGTTTCACACCTCTAAAATAAAGTTAATTATAAGTCTTCTGATTTTTAAGATGGCAGATTGAAGCAATAGATATAAAAGTATTTGAAGGTTCTCAGGGAAGGGTTATAATATTAATCGCACCAACTAATTGGAAGTCTTCTATGATTAATGATGGGGATTAAGTCCCCAAAGTTAGTATATACATGTCTACTTATTAACCAATCTGGCCCAAATCTGTGAGCTTAGTCTCCTCATAAAAGGATGCATATTTGAAAACAATAGCTCTAAGAAATGTTTTGTGAGCACCTACCTCTCATTAAGTACTTTATATACCCTTAGAACACCCACAGCTGTTTCTCCCTAGAATATTTACTTCTGTGCTCTGAAAAGTTTTAGGTATATTATGTGTATATTTCATTGATCATATAGCTTTTCATTTTTACTGTCACTCCCTGCATGAGTTTCTTTCTTTCCATAGAAAGTTCCTACCATGTCTAATGAGTAGGATTCCTTTGTCATTAAATATTTACAAAGAAACCAGATTCCATGTTCACACTTTTCTCCATAATGTTGACTCCATTATCTTGTCACATTTTTAACCCATCTACCAAGTGGGTCTTCCCATTTCCTGTGAAATAGTCTTCCCTGATTCCTCAGGTCATAATAATCCTCCATATTTTAATTTGTTTGGCCCTTATTAACTGTACAACTTATTTTGAAACAATTATATTGATGAATCATAAAATTTCAAAATTAAACGTGTTTAAATGAACATTTCTTCTTGCCAGCTGTACTAGCATTTTTAAAAAAATTTTACTAGAGTATAGTTGCTTTACAATGTGGTGTTAGTTTCTACTATACAGCAAAGTTAATCAGCTATGTGTATAAATATATACCCTCTTTTCTGGATTTCCTTCCTATTTAGGTTACCACAGAGCGTTGAGGAGAGTTCCCTATACAGTAGGTTCTCATTAGTTATCTATTTTTTACAAAATATCAATAATGCATGTATGTCAATCCCAATTCATCCCAACCCCCACCCCATATCCTCCCTTGGTATCCATATGTTTTCTCTATACATCTGTTTCTCTATTCCTGTTTTGTAAATAAGATCCAGTGTTGGAGAAGACTCTTGAGAGTCCCTTGGACTGCAAGGAGATCCAACCAGTCCATTCTGAAGGAGATCAGCCCTGGGATTTCTTTGGAAGGAATGATGCTAAAGCTGAAACTCCAGTACTTTGGACACCTCATGAGAAGAGTTGACTCATTGGAAAAGACTCTGATGCTGGGAGGGATTGGGGGCAGGAGGAGAAGGGGACGACAGAGGATAAGATGGCTGGATGGCATCACTGACTCGATGGATGTGAGTCTGAGTGAACTGCAGGAGTTGGTGGTAGACAGGGAGGCCTGGCGGTGCGATTCATGGGCTGCAAAGAGTCGGACACGACTGAGGGACTGAACTGAACTGAACTGATACCATTTTTCTAGATCCCACACATATGCATTTATATACAGTAGTTTTCTCTTTCTGACTTACTTCATTCTGTATGACTGACTCTAGGTCCATCCACATCTCTACAAATGATTCAGCTTCATTCCTTTATATGGCTGAGTAATATTTTATTTTGTGTGTGTGTGTTTGTTTGTGTGTGTGTGTGTGTGTGTGAGTACCATATCTTCTTTATCCATTCCTCTGTTGATGTACATTTAGGTTGCTTCCATGTCCTAGCTATTGTAAATAGTGCTGTAATGAACATTGGGGTACATGTGCTTTTTTGAATTATAATTTTCTCTGGATATATGCCCAGCTGTAATAGCGTTTTAAATGGGGAAGGACCCTGCTGATGAGGTCATGATATCTCCAGAAGACATCAGTGGCCACTAGTAGGCTTGCCCTGTGGATTTTGCCGTAGTCTGGTCGCTACTTTTCTGTCTGTTAAACTTAACTTTGTCAGCACACAGAGAGTAGATGTGTTTTTCAAAGTCAGATTCTTACTAACTAAATTTGCAGACTGCCATGTAACCAAAATGCTGACATGTTAATATACACTGACCGCATAACTATTGCTATGGTTCTCAGACCTGAAGACTCCAGTTGACACAACTAGTTCATTTTCTCCCCATTGGCCATTGGTCGCAGGAAGCTGCATCACCACCGGGAGGATGAAGGATGTTTGCTGAGCCCTGTGCCGGACAAGTGCTATCAGTTGTTGAATCCCTCTAGGGTTATGATGTGCATTCATCCCAACAGGGATGTAATTCCTGTAGAAACTGGGATGTGTGGGTTGGATCTCTCCCCTTGACTGTCCTGGGGTGAATTCTGCCAACACAGACTTCTCTGACTCTTTTCTTGAGGCTTTCAAACTTAACCCAGCTCCTTCCAATTGCCTTAGAGGATCAATTCTGTTTGTCAAGTATTAGTCTCGTCTGAAAGTCATTCTTTCCATTAGGGGAACTTTGAATATTTTTGCTCTAATTCAAATGATATTGATTTTATAGTTGGAGCAGAGAACAACTCTATTCCCCATTATGTCAGAGTTTCCCCTGGTGGTGACTGCAAAGGCTATTGCTGTCAAATAGGCTACCTGAACTGAATGGTTTTACCCAGCAACATTTATCCTCACTCATGTGAGGCTGCTCGACATCTCTGTTTCAAGCTATGGGCCCAGCTGGGCTTGTCCCACTGCTCTTGGCTGGACTCAGGTCTGCTTCACATGTGTGCATTCTGGGCCCCAGTCTCAAAAGACTCAAATACCAGGGAAGGAAGCTCTTCTGGTGGCAACCACATAGGCACAAGGAAGAAGGTTTACCCCCTGAGTATATCAGTTCTCTGCCAGTAACGTGTCTGTTAAAGTTCCATTCGCCAAGCAGAGTCACATGGCCAGTCCCAAAGTCAAGGTTCAGCAAAGTACTCTGCACGTATCAGAAGGCCAAAGCATGTCATGTGGCCAAACATCAGTGAGACAGGGATGTATACTCTTGTTGTGGAGGCGTCGATTCACTGCTCGGAATTGCAATTTTATCTACCACAGTGGCTTATGTATACCATATACTCTTTGAACACTTACAGGTACAGTTGTAAACTGTCATCTTGTTTCACTTGTCTAACTGGAGTGTAACATCCCTGAAGGTTAAGGCTTTATAGATAGAACAAAGCAAAACACATAAAACAAAACTTCATACACACACGTTGTTGATCTACAAGAATTCAAATACCAGAATCAAACTGAACCAGGTAAATATTTGACAAATTAATATATGTGAGTCAAGGCCCATAGATTTATTATTCTGAATATGTGCTTGACACAGTGTTACTGCCTAATAAATATTATTCTTTGCACATTGTACCATCTATAATCCTAAGATAAAGTGTTGTTCAGAGCAGCTTTTTAATAACTATTGACTCATTACCTTTACCATCTCTGTTACAGAATATCACTTCTTAGCATCTGGAACAGTTTCAGGGCCATAGGGCCCATTAGCTTTTAACTATAGAAACCAAATGCTTTTTCTAATTTTAAACATCACATCATTGTTCCATCCATTTTGAATTATACAGAGCAATTGTTCTCAGCTCTACTGTCTGCAGACAACTTTGGTCTTGCAAAATATCGTGTGGATCACCTACTCTGTCTGCTTCCATTCACCATGGCAAGAAAAATCCAACCAGAATTAATGGGCAACCAGGCCCCATTCTCATTGGGAGCATCTGCTTCTTATTAAATATCATAAGTAATTTATTAATTCTTGCCAGAAACAAAAGTAAAGACATTGTCATACTAAAAGCATTACCAGCACAAAAGACCAGCCAGCAGAGCACCTGGAGGAATCTCACAGATACCCTCTGGGGTGTCATTAATCTGGGGACGGGAGATGTCAGGTTTCTTCTGTTTTCTTACTGAGGAAGACAAAGCTGGAATGTGTCTGAGCTGCAGCACCCACTCCTTTGAGTTGATGTGTGTGGCTGGGCTATAACAATGAAGGATGGGTTAGTAGGTGGTAGGATGACTACATGGAGCCTGTGGCACATCATAGCAGATTTAATAAAATGTGAGTGTTGGACAGGACAAGAGAGAGGACCGAGACCAACTCAACCATTTGCAGGCATGGACTGAAGTCCAGAAAGGGGAGGTGACTACTTCAAAGTCCCCCAGCCAACTGGTGACAAAACCAGGCCAACTATTCTGAACTCCTAACACCTGGGCAGAGTTCCTTGCACAATGTCACAGGAAAGTGGACCCTTCCCAGTGGGACTGAACAATCAGTGATTTATATATGTTATTTTAGAGCTTTGAGGTTCTGCAAATTGTATACCTTTCCTAAAGCTTGGATGTTGGAAGGCTATCTGCATGTTTCTTCTATGACGATGAAGATAAAATCAATAGCTAATATCTTTTCAGTCCTTGCTGTGTGCCAGGAGCTATTTTAAGTTGTGTTTCTCATGCTTTTTCTCATTTAACCCAAATGACCATATTAAATAGTTACTTTTAAAATGCCATTTTATAGATGTTATGAAACCGATCCTCAAAAAACTTAGATTGTTTTCCCAGGTTGGACAGCAAGTTAGTGCTGGAGCCAGGATGTAGATTAGGTATAGCAGACATTCCTGTCTGTAAATGGTTCTCTAGATTCTATAGTCTTTAACTACATTCTACTTTGGATGTATGTGAGTTTTAAATTCAGTTCAGTCGCTCAGTCGTGTCTGACTCTTTGCAACCCCATGTGGGTTTTAGGTCAGTTATTTTGTCAGTTTCTGCCCCATATTTTGCCTGTTTTGGAGATGAAATATTTTCATGTAAATCAAATTTATGTATTAATTTTGTTTCCTAAGTCATACTCCAAGCTATTGTAGTGCTTCTTTTGTGTGTTTAACATTTCTTATTTATCTTCAGACTTGGGTATGATTAAAATCTAGGAGGGCTCATATTTAGTTCTTCTTTATGGGTGAATGCCTTGATAATGGTGCCTGGGACAGTTGTCACAATGATCTGCCTTTCTCTACAGTCCCTCCCCAAGATCATTGCTTTTGAAACATTACATTCAACTATGAAAATAGTTGAAACACATTGGTTTTATTTATGAAGGTGACAGTTACAACCTAATTATAATGCACCAGCCTGAATTCAGATACCCATGCCTTGACTAAAATACAGAATGTGGCAAACCTGTGCTTTAAGTATTTGGGTGGATTACCTTTTTTGTGCATAGTTCCTAAATTCCTACTCACCTTCCATAAGCATCAATACTACATTCAGCTGGGTCTCAAGGGGGGAAGACTAAATGGCTCTTTTTTTTTTTTTTTCCTGTTAAGTATCCATTGAGATTACATGCGTGTGTGCTCAATTGCTTCAGTCGTGTCCAGCTCTTTGTGACCCCATGGACTGTAGCCCACTGGGCTCCTCTGACCATGGGATTCTCCAGGCAAGAATACTGGTGTGTGTTGCTATGCCCTCCTTCAAGAGATCTTCCTGACACAGGGATCAAACCCACATCTCTATGTCTCTTGCATTGGCAGGTGGGTTCTTTACCACTAGATTCATCTGGAAGCCATCCAGTGAGATTAGTCAAAGTCAAATTCCATTTTTTTAGGGCACTTAGGCTGTCAGGTGACTCCACTTTTATCTACCAGCAGTTCAACTCCTTGTTTTTCAAACTGTATACCTTCTAGTAGATGTTCCTGGTACCTCATCACAGTTTTAATTTGAATTCTCCTAATGGTTTATGATGCCAAGCATTTTTTCATGTACTTATTTGCTGCCACTGTTGGTAAAATGTTCCATCTTTTAATTGGAAGTTTTTTTCTTGCTATTGAGTTTTGAGGTTTCTAAAAAAGTATATTAGACAAAGTTCTTTACCAAATATTTGGTTTGCAGATGTTTTCTCCCAGCTTATAACTTGTTTTTTATTTTTATTTTTTCTTTCAGAGAGCAAAAGTATCTAACTTTTATAAAGCTCAGTTTATCTTTTTTTTTTTTTTTTCCCTTTATGGAACCTTCTTTGGTATAATGTGTAAGAACTCCCTGCCTAATGCCAGGTCCCAAATATTTTATCTCTTGTTTTCTTCTAAATGTGTTATAGCTGTATGTATTGCCTGAAGATCTATAATCTGTTTCAAATTATGTATATACCTTACACCTTATATAAAAACTAAGCTCATTGTATGTATATGGTTATAAGAATATAGAGTTATAGACTTATTTATATTATCTATTTTTATCTTGGGCTAGTTTTGGTGGTATTTGTTTTTCAAGAAATTGATTCATTTGGTCTCATATTGAATTTGTGTGCATAGAGTAACTAAAAGTATCCCTTTTTTACCCTTTCAATATTTGTGGAGTCTGAAATTATTATTTTCTTTTTGATTCTTAATTTTGGTAATTTCTTCCTTCTTTTTCCTCTTGTTGTTCTTGCTGGTGGTTTGTCAATTCTTTTAGTCTTTTTAAAGAAATAACTGTCTATTTTATTAATTTTTCTCTTTTTTACTCCTATTTTCTATCTTATTGATCTCTGCTCTTACCTTTTTTGTTTTCTTTATTCCTTTCTCTTTAGATATATTTGGCTGTTTTTTCTAATTGCTTAAGCTGGAAGATTAGATAGCTGCTTTGAAAATTCTAAAAATATATAAACATTTGCAGCCTTAAAATTTTTCTCTAGACATTCTTTTAACTATACCCCTAAATATTTCCCTTTGGGATTTCTATTACTGAAAGAAGAGTATTAAAGTGTCTAGCAGTAATTGTGAATTTCTCTATTTCTTTTCAATTCTGTCAGTGTTTGCTTCATTTTTTAAAGCTCTATTGGTAAGCTCATAAAGATTTATGACTATTATTTTTCACTTGGTGAATTTAAAAATATTTTTGTGTAACTCTTCTTTTTGCTTTTAATTTTGTTTTCAGAATTCTACTCTGTCTGATATAATTAATATAGCCACTCTAGTTTCATTTAACTAGTGTTTGGTATGCATGCATGCTTAGTCATTCAGTCGTGTCTGACTCTTTACAACCTCATGGCCTATAACCCGCCAGACTCCTCTATCCATGGAGTTTTCCAGGAAAGAATACTGGAGTGGGTTGCCATTTCCTTCTCCAGGGGATCTTCCTGACTCAGGGATCAAACTCACATGTCATGTCTCCTGCATTGGCAGGCGGAGTCTATACCACTGAGGAACCTGGGAAGCCCCATTGTTTGCTGTAGTGCATGGTATTTTTCATCCTTTAGCTTTTAACCTACCTATAGTGCTATATTTGAAATTAGTTTCTTATAAACAGTTTCTTTTTTAAAAAAAATTTCATTTGCCAAGCTCTTTTAATTGCTACATTTAAGCCATTTGCATTTAATGTGATTAATGATATATTTAGTTCTAGTATTATATTTTTTTCTGTCTATTCCCTCCATTTTTTTCTATTTTTATTGTTTTATTTTCTGTTTATTCTGTTTATTCCTATTTCTTACCTCTTTCTATAATTTATGTCTGCCAAATGTGAAGAGTCTTCAGCCATTATTTCTTCAAATTTTTTGGTAGCTGAATTATTTTCCTTCCCTTCTAACAAATATTAAATCTTTAGTTACTGACTCACAGGTCCCTAAGGCTCTGTACATTTTTATTTCAATCTTTTTCTCTCTGTTTTACAGACTGGTCATTTATATTCACCTATATTCAAATTTACTGATTTCTTTCCTCCTACTCTGCTTCTCTGTGGTTGAGCCCACCAGTCATTTTGTTTCCCAGTTCTATTTTTTTTCCAGTTTGTTTTTGTATCTTTATTTGATGAAATTTTAATTTTTCTATTCATTTTGAGAATGGAAAAATTAGAGTTTTCAGTTGCTTTCCGGACCATTTGTATAAGAGCTTCTTTAAAGGCTTCAATAGATATTTCCACTAATTTTGCCATTGTGCCATTGGCATCTGTTGATTGTCTTTCCCCAGGTAAGTTGAGCGTTTTCTGGTTCTTTGTCTGCTGAGAAATTTTGCATTGTGCCATAGTCATTTGGAATATTTTGAAACTCTGGGACTTGTTTATATCTTATAAAAAAACATTGTAGGGTCAGGTTGCAAGTTCCGATATGCATGCTGTTGGTTGTGAATCCAGTGTAGTTCAATTGTCTGAGCCTTTGCAGTATCAGATCTGTCTCACGTGTGAGCCTTCCCAGCAGACAGTCTGCAATGCAGTCTGTGGTTTTATCTGTTAGTTCAGTTCTCAAAATATTTGCTGAATCAGATCAAATTCATTTGTGTATGGCTCAGATGGTGAGCCCTGGAGTTCATAAACACCTTTATGATTTTGCTTTCTCTGGTTTCCCTCTCTCTGCAAAATCCCTACTACTTTTGGTTCTCTGGAGCCTCCTCTTCTTGGCTCTCCAACCAGAAAGGTAGAGCATTAGTTACCCTTCTCCACTGTGCCGTATCTAGGGCCAAGTGGCAGGAGGACAGAGAGTAAAAGCCATGGGAGTTGGCTCTACACTCTTGGAACCACAGCTACACTGAATGGAGAGGAAGGCCCCCTTCCATGAGAGTTTTCGATCCTACACATTTACACTGTTGCAGATGGCTACTGCCAACACAGGATTGCTTGGTATCTGTGGCATGGGAAAACAAAAGAGAGGGGAAATCAAGGGGTAGATTTCTACGTGATAGTGTATTAGAATTTCCCTTTCCCTCTCCTTGAGCCAGATCTAGAGAGTTTCTCTTGGAGCTCTCTCTGCACCTTGGTACTCACTTCTGGTATACTGGATTTAAGCCAATGGATACTGGGGGGAATATAAATTTTACTTCAACTCATCATTGATTTGATGGTATTTTGAACTCTGGTCTTCTTCTTAGTCTGCCTATTGCTATTTACATTTGAGAGTCCACAAATAGCTGCTTTATGCATTCTTTCCAAGGAGTAGACAGGATGGAACATATTTACTTCATCTTACTTGATCAGAAATCCCTCAATTCTATTTTAATGCATTTGTCAGTCATGCAGGTATAGAAACTGCTCTATCACTGTATGCTTTTAAGGAAATGGTTTCTTAATGCTTAATACAGACTTTAAAATATGAACCATGTGCCAAGCCCTCTCCGGGACTCGAGGGATATGAAGATGAAGAACAATCTCTGTCCTGAAGATGCTGATGGTACTCAGTTCCCCTTCCCTAATTCCTCCTGAGGAACTACCTTCTCCCACCATGAGCTTTTTATCTAAGCTAGAAAACTAGATGTTCTGTCCACCTTCTACCAAGGAAGTATGCACATAAAGCAAACTGAAAGAACTGAACCCCTACCTTCTCTGAATCTTGAGTTTAGTGATAAAAGAATGGAAGAGTCATTCATTTTCCCTTGGAAATGCCTGAATGCCTAGGATTGTCCAGGTTCAATTCTATATCCTTCCACCTATTCTGGTGTAATTAAAATACCCTCAGTGAATTCCCTGTTTCATTTTGGTTTGTAAGAGGTGGTTTGTTTACCACCAAAAATCCTAATAAACACCCAGTCTGAAAAGGAAGACAAACTCATATATAAATCACTGCAATTGAGTGTTGAATCAGTGTTACAATGGAGGCTGATACCAATATATATAGGTCACATTGATTCACTGGAAGAAACTTTCCCAAAAGTGTGCAGAAAAGATATCCTTTAGTTGAAAACAACATCCTTTCAAGGAAGGCTGTTTTGTTTCTTGTGTGTTTCTTCAGTGACTGGTTACAGTCCTCCTTGACAAGTCATTCATTCTCATGTAGCAGCAAGAGAAAATGTTTGGGAAAATAAAAAGACCCTTGAATTTAGTGGGTCCTTATTTAAAAATCGAGATTAAGTCTCCAGTGGTTGAGGTTCTGCACACTGCTGGCAAGAGGCAACTTTATGGTTTGAATAAAAAGAAAAACTTATACAAAATGCTCATACAGCATCTCAGACATCAAATAACTCTCAAAAAACAGCATTTTGATGAGTTAAGTGTAAATGAATCAGAAACATACGGATTAAATTTCCCTTGAAATACACAGGGGCTTAAAAATTAAGGGAAAAAGCGCCTGGCAAAACATGTTTTGAATTTTGCCAAGTCGTAAAGGTTTAAGAAGCAATTCAAGATGTTTTGTCAGGCCACTCAAAGCGTCACTGGGTTCTCCCATGCCTTAAAGAGCAGTTCTAGATATTTTATTCCTTCTGGCTCTCTGTCTTCCAGTCCTTGGGGCATGGAGCAAGGGTAGAGAATCACAGCACATGCTCACTACAGGCTGCCTTTGTTTTCTACGGCTGGCATCTTTGCATGGCCTCAGATATGTGTGCCTTTCACACCCTCCCTGTTCCTTTCTCCATACCATCTCTTCTGAAATCAGGGAAAATCATTTGGTCTTTAAGGTATCCCTTCCATTTTTATTAATATTATTTAGTCTATCAAAAACTTCTACAAAAAAGTGAATGAAGCCTGATGATGTTAAATAAGTTATTTGAGTTATATTTCACCTAGAAATTTAATAGTGAAATCTGAGTTGGAGTGGCAGAGGATTAGAAATCTTTAGCATAACCTGGATATTTAAAAAATAAAATATGATATATTCAAAGGATATTTTACTATTGTATTCATATTCTTCTAATTTGTTCACCTTTGTGTTATGCAAATTTTCAAATACACACAAAAATTGAAAGAACCGTTCGTGTTCATCACAGCTTCAGCTGTCACCATTCTATCATAAAAAAAAGAATTTTAAATCTTGAAATTTGCAATATGATTTTATTAACTGAGTCAGTGAACAATAGACAAGACTGGAGTCCATTGTGTACAGGGTTGAATCAGTCACTGGGACTTAAATAAATGTAAGATAATGCCCATATCCTCAATATTTATATTCTAGGTAAGGAGGATACCACTCTTATGGCAGAAAGTGAAGAGGAACTAAAAAGCCTCTTGATGAAAGTGAAAGAGGAGAGTGAAAAAGTTGGCTTAAAGTTCAACATTCAGAAAACGAAGATCATGGCATCTGGTCCCATTACTTCATAGGAAATAGGTGGGGAAACAGTGGAAACAGTGTCAGACTTTATTTTTTGGGCTCCAAAATCACTGCAGATGGTGCTTGCAGCCATGAAATTAAAAGACGCTTACTCCTTGGAAGGAAAGTTATGATCAACTTAGACAGCATATTAAAAAGCAGACATTACTTTGCCATCAAAGGTCCATCTAGTCAAGGCTATGGTTTTTCCAGTGGTCAAGTATGGATGTGAGAGTTGGACTATAAAGAAAGCTGAGTGCTGAAGAATTGATGCTTTTGAACTGTGGTGTTGGAGAAGACTCTTGAGAGTCCCTTGGACTGCAAGGAGATCCAACCAGTCTATTCTAAAGGAGATCAGTCCTAGGTGTTCATTGGAAGGACTGATGCTAAAGCTGAAACTCCAAAACTTTGGCCACCTCATGAGAAGACTTGACTCATTGGAAAAGACTCTGATGCTGAGAGGGATTGGGGGCAGGAGGAGAAGGGGATGACCGAGGATGAGATGGCTGGATGGCATCACGGACTCGATGGACGTGAGTTTGAGTAAACTCCGGGAGTTGGAGATGGACAGGGAGGCTTGGCGTGCTGAAATTCATGGGGTCGCGAAGAGTGGACACAACTGAGCGACTGAACTGAACTGAAAGGAGGATACAAAAAAGATAAGTTTTAGAAGAAGGCAGGAGTCTTTTAAGTGTGTGGCACAGATCTCAGATGTAAAGAAAAACATGAAAGAGAGTGAGTTTAATTATTGGACCCACATTTACTGAACCCGAGGCACAGGTGACAATAGAAGGAAAAAAAAGATAAAAGTGATTACTCTTCAGAAATTATGTAATAGGAGAGGAAACTCATTTTGATAGTATTAGTAGTGTCCAAACAGAGACATTCTAACAATGACATTTCAAAGACTGATTTAGAGGTACCCCAAACTCCTTTTGTTGGGACTGCTTTATACATTTCGGTTAACAATTTCCTCTCTTAAACAAAATTTAATTGCTATCTCACCACCATGAAATGTTCCCAAAGGGCCCGAGAGACTTATTGGGAACACTTGGATTTAGTGAGAGCCAGTGTGACTACTTGATTTTTAGCTCCTAATTGAGGTCCTTGGGCCAAAGTAACTAGTAATCTGGTTATTTGGAGAATGTGCAGACATTTTGATTAAAAACTCTTCTCTGTGGAAAGGTGCACCTTATTATGAGCTGAATTGTACCCCTCTTAAAATTCAAATGTCTAAGTTCTAACCCCTGGTATCTCAGAGCCAGAGCATGACTATATTTGGAGATAGGATCTTTAAAGGTAATTCAGTTAAAACAAGTCATTAGGGTGGGCCCTAATCCACTATGGTTATATCCTTATAAGAAGAAGAAATTTGGAGACCTACATGTACAGAGGGAAGACTGTGTGGAGAAATAGAGAGAAGATCACCATCTGCAAGCCAAGGAAAGAGATCTCAGGAAAAACCAACCTGCCAACACCTTGATCTTGGCCTGCTAGGCTCTAGAGCAGTGAGAAAATTAATTTCTGCTGTTTAAATCACCCAGGCTGTGGTGGTTTGTTATGGCAGCCCTAGCAAGCTAATACATAGATGACTTTTCATATTTCTATTGAAATATGAGGATAGCATATGAGTAAAGGTATTGAGGAACTTATGTGACTTACTCAAATGAGGAATGTCTCTGTGTTCCAGCTTATTATATACAGACTAAAAGACTGATCAGAGATGACAAGCTGTGGTCCGAGATTAACCATTTTATCTGGTTTCATCTACTCTGATAACATTCTGGCCAAATAAACAGATATAGTCAAATCCAATTAAGTATATTCAATATTTGGATTTGAATATTTGGATTAAAAAAATTAATGTATAAAAAACCTATCAGCCTATGAAGCACTGTTGACATAAAAAATACCTTTTTGACAAACATGGCTGGCCTGCCAAAGCAGTGTGGTATATTTTAAAACATGAGCCTAAAGCTGTCTTATATACAGTGAATTAGTCCTGAGAAAGTTTTCATTACAATCCTTTGCTGGAAAACAAAATTTTATTTTAAAATCTTATCTAATGTGTGTGTGTATTCACTCCAACTCCTTTGTCAAAAAGATAGGAAAATTTTATTCTTAGAAAACTAATGACAAGAAACATGCTATTGCAGTGTGTATATTTGGGGGGGAGATATAAGTAGCTACCATGGATGAAAAACATTTAAAAAGTTTTTACTGTAGGTTAAAAATAAAGTATCAAATAAAGGATAATTTCAGCCTTAGAAAAGAGTATGTGGATGGCAAGAATCACTTGAGATGAAGTTGCAAGGTCTTTTACTTATAGTTCCAAAAACTTCTTCTGTGATTACCCAGTCCATATGATGGTCTCTAACTTTATATCTATGAAAATGTATAAAGATATTTCAAAGGAAACATGATATCCAGCTTCATCATATGTTGCAGCCCTCACTCTGAGTCAGTGCAGAGCTTTCTCAGTTGCACAAAAGAAGTATTGAATGAAAATGTGCTTTGTAAAGTAAGTGCAATATAAATATTTAATTATTGATATTTTAAGTATTTTAAATAATGCTATGCTTTGAGTATCACAGAAATTATTCCAAGGCTCTGTGTCCCTAAATGGAGAAGGGAGTCACTAGTTCCCATCAGTATTCAACAAGAGAACAATTGGAGTGCTTCCCTGAGACCTCAGAATCAGGTTTTCCTTTGGTGCCCCTTTAAAACCACCCTCTCTAAAACAGATCCAAAACTTTGGAGACAAAAGGAATCAACTTAGAGCTTAGAGCTTAGAGCAAGTAATTATCAGGGAAGTGGGGAGTGGTGAGATAGGCACAGGGGGCTAAGGGCTACAAACAATTAGTTATAAAATAAGCTACAAGGGTATAATGACCAACACAGGGAATATAGCCAATATTTTATATTATCTGTAAATGGAATATAACCTTTAAACATTGTGAATCACCGCATTGTACACCTGTAACATGTAATGTTGTACATCAACCACACTTCAATTAAAAAAAAAAGTTCAGAGAAAGCAGTATCTCCTGCTTCCCATTGTTGATTTTGTGGGTCTTGAATTCGAATCAGGTCTCATCTCTGAACTGTCTAGTTTAGTTTTCTCCCAGCTGCTGGAAGAGATCTGTGTAGCCCCCCTCTGGAGGTTAGTAGCCAACCTCTGGGTTTAGGAGAGGGTGAAGTTCTTGCTATGATTCTGTGAGTCTCAAGTTTCATTCCATTTGGCATATTTCTGGGCTTCCCTAGTGACTCGGACAGTTAAAAACCTGCTGGAATGCAGGAGACCTGGGTTCCATCCCTGGGTTGGGAAGATCCCCTGGAGAAGAGAATGGCAACCCCCTCCAGTATTCTTGCCTGGAAAATTCCATGGGCAGAGGAGCCTGGTAGGCTACAATCCATGGTGTCGCAGAGTCGGACATGACTGAGCAACTTTCACTCACTGTGGATAGATGATGGCATCTAGAATGGAGAGTGTCTGCCGGCCCCATTAAATGTATTGCGTGAATAAGATATCTGTCTTCAATCTCCACTCTCTAAAGATCAACAGGTATAAATTTGTTGATTTCTCTGGGATCCAGGTGATACCCTTTTTCTTCTCCTGAGAAAGAAGCAAAGACCAAGGAAGCCTGGACTGTCATATGAAGACGCTTCCTGAAGAGTTCATCCTCCTCTTGTCTTTTCAGTTCTCTGTTCTTTGTGAGCAGGAGGGAGGAGAGATGTAAGCCCAGAGATAAAGCCAATAGCAGAAACTTCAGAATGAGTAGAATTATAGGAAAATGAAACTATTCTCCATTGTATAGCTCCAGTACTGTGAATTGGCTAAAATTAGAAGAAGAAAAAAAAAGATTATTGATCCATGGATGAAGATTTTGAATTGAACTTTGAAGATGGATTTAAAAAAAAAAAGAAGTGGAATAGAGCCAAGAATAATTTGACAGCTTTAACCCTGCTGGTAATCAACCCCTAGAGTTATTAAGAAAGACAGGAGTGGGAGTTAAAACATCTGGAGAAATGTGAGCAGATAACGAATTGGGTGGGTTTTATAAAAGCTAAACGCTATCTGTAGGAAGTGAAGTTATAAAAGAAATTGAGGCAATAACCCTAGGTCATACAGGGGTGAAGAGGGAAACCTGATTCCTGGGCAGTTCTTCCAAGGAGACTGACCATCTCACGACTGTATTTGTGCACTGGTCAGATGTGGACAGTCAAGAGCAAAAGACCTTATCTGGAAAGAGGCTTGTTGAGTACTGGGTCACCTTGCACACTAGCCCTTTCTGTCTGACCAGGATACTTTCAGCCTGGTGCTTGAGATCAGGCTGTCAGGGAGGGGTTGATGCTATCATGAAGACAGCACAGACATTTCATCCTCAGGGGCTTTGATTCAAAAGATGCTGCTGTCAGTTACTAATTATAGGACCTAAAGAAAGGTATTTGTGCTCTACGAGCTTTCCTCATTTGATGAGATTGAATAATTATGCCCACTTTGCATATTTTTGTGAAGATTAAATAACACATCTGACACAGTATCGTGCACATAGCAGATGAGTGCTCCATGTTGGTTTTCAAATCCCCTCTTCACTCATTCTCTCCCTAATCGCTGATCCAACACTATACACCCTGTGCAAGGCACTGGTGGACAAAGTTGTGAGGTCCTCATTTTGAGCAAGATAGACATCAGCTGGTAATTATAATGTAATATGGTAAAGAGAAGGGATAAAAATTGGCACTGGTTTCTATGGGCAGAGATAAGGAGTATGTAGTTCAGCTGTGGATGGGGGAGATCAGGAAGCCTTCCTGAAAGAGGTGGAAACTGCATGGTTCCACCAAATTATTAAGAGCTAAAGAGGAGACAGTATTTCAAGTTGACAGCATGAGCAAAAGTCAGGGGTCAAAGAGTAGCATGGCTTCTGTAGGGACCTTCCACATCGTAATGTATTGGAACCTAAAATGTAATGCAGAGAGTGATGAGAGAAGAAGGCGTGAAAGTGGGCAGTGCCAGATCAGAGAGTACTTGCATTGCATGAAGCATGGGCATCACACTTACACTGAGCACCTTGGGCCCAGCATTTTGCATTGAGCTTGGAGTGTGCATTCTGATATAGAGAGGCCAGCTGCCATGGATTAGAGTATCCGAGAGAGTCAAAAGATCAAGTAAGGTGGCTGGGCAAAATTCCTGTCTGCTGGGGTGACCTCGAATGACTTCTGAGGTTAATCCCAGTATGTGCTTCTAGCCTGTAATGTTGTAAAACTACATGAACTTGCAAATAAAGTTTCACAACTAGGGCCAAAATCCAGGATAGCACAAGCCCAGGCAGTCAGGCCACAGGTATAGGCAGAATCTCAACGTAGAGCCTGTAAGGGCTTGGTAAGGCCAACCTGTTATGATGACATGGTACCCTACTGCTGTATCAAACAATGCTCTCCCCCACCCCTTGAGTTACTGGAGGAGCTTGGGGGAGGATCAATATCACCCCTCAGCCTCCACCACGCCTCTTGTAGGGAGAGAACACTTTCAAACAGCCTTGCTCCTCTCTGATCACTTCTCTCTGAGATGAACCAGATCACTGAAGACTTTGGACATGCTCTCCACCTTCAGGACCATAGAACTACCAAGCCACACAGTTCACCTTTGCTCTTTGTAGCATTTCCAGAGCATTTGACGGATTCTGGGCCACAGACTGGAGGGATAGTCCTGCAACTCCTGCCACAATTCATAAGGTGCTTTCTTCACTGAGCCATTTCTCTTGCTTTTCATCTGATGAACATTCCATGGTTGAAGATAAGAGAATAAGTGAAGTTACTTTATAAGGTCATTTTCTCATCTAATTTCAGGAATCAATCAAAGTCAAAGGATCTTGTCATTAAGATCGTACATTACCAGGTAGGAAATTTAAATGTGTGCCTTACATAGACTGTTGTTCAGTCACTAAGTCATGTCCAACTCTTTACAACCTATGGACTGTAGCATGCCAGGTTTCTCTGTCCTTCACTATCTCCTGGAGTTTGCTCAAATTACATAGATACGATAAGGAATAGCGTGATGTTTGGTTGATGAAAGAATATGTACTTCACAAAAACATTCACCTTTTTAACAAAAGCATGCAAATTTGATTGAAAATAATACCACCCTGTCCCCAAACTGTAGCTGTATGGCTTTGCTCTGAGTTGTCCCCCTGTTTGGGAGCACATGAATGGTATCACCTTGATCAATCTTCAGCAAGAATTTCCACCACCACACTTCTGAATACCATCTGTGTTTCTTGACCTCTCAGTGACAAGCTCTATCTGTCACCTTAGTCTGTGTTTTCCAAACTGGTCTTTTTAAATAAACTATACTGATGGCCAAGAGTTCCTCCACCATATTTCTCCCTTTCCATGCTAGAACTGTTTTGCTCTAGAAAGGCCCAGAAGAAATTCTCAGGGACCCATAAAGGAGCTCTGACTCCCCCTAAAAATAACTGGAAAGAAAACACAAGACTAAATTGAAAATTCAAAAGAAACCATTTTAAGTGAGAAATGATGGTCTATTGGAGAGGGCTTTTAAGAGGCACCAATGTGATATGCTGGGGCTTGAAGAGGCACCTCAGGTTGTGAGCACCTGCATAAGGAGATGAAGCCATTTTTGCAGATTTGGTTTATCACAAAGTGATAACCATCATCAATCTCTTAACACTTATTGGGCAAAACACTGCCCTGTGAGGACTTTACAAGAAAGAGAAATAATGAACCCCTCTCCCCACAAAAGAGGACTCACAGATTAAATTCGTAAAATAGCTGTTCTGAATGAAAGAAAGTCCACAGGAACAGGATGAGACAAGAAATAGAGAAATCATTTTCTTTCCTACCTGCTTGTAGGTTAAGAAAAAGAAATGCAAAAAAAGCAAAATGGCTGTCTGAGGAGGCCTTACAAATAGCTGTGAAAAGACAGGAAGCAAAAAGCAAAGGAGAAAAGGAAAGATATAAGCATCTGAATGCAGAATTCCTAAGAATAGCGAGGAGAGATAAGAAAGCCTTCCTCAGTGATCAGTGCAAAGAAATAGAGGAAAATAATAGAATAGGAAAGACTAGAGATCTATTCAAGAAAATTGGAGATACCAAGGGAACATTTCATGCAAAGATGGGCTCAATAAAGGACAGAAATGGTAGGGACCCAACAGAAGCAGAAGATATTAAGAAGTGGCAAGAATAAACAAACGAACTGTACAAAAAAGATCTTCACAACCCAGATAATCACGATGGTGGGATCACTCACCTAGAGCCAGACATCCTGGAATGTGAAGCCAAGTGGGCCTTAGGAAACATCACTGTGAACAAAGCTAGTGGAGGTGATGGAATTGAGCTATTTCAAATCCTAAAAGATGATGCTGTGAAACTGCTACACTCACTATGCCAGCAAATATGGAAAAACTCAGCAGGGGCCACAGGACTGGAAAAGGTCAGTTTTCATTCCAATCCCAAAGAAAGGCAATGCTAAAGAATGTTCAAACTACCGCACAATTGCGCTAATCTCACATGCTAGTAAAGTAATGCTTAAAATTCTCCAAGCCAGGCTTCAGCAGTATGTGAACCGTGAACTTCCAGATATTCAAGCTGGTTTTAGAAAAGGCAGAGGAACCAGAGATCAAATTGCCAACATCTGCTGGGTCATCAAAAAAGCAAGAGAGTTCCAGAAAAACATCTATTTCTGCTTTATTGACTATGCCCCTTTGACTGTATGGATCACAATAAACTGTGGAAAATTCTGAAAGAGATGGGAATACCAGAGCACCTGACCTGCCTCTTGAGAGACCTATATGCAGGTCAGGAAGCAACAGTTAGAACTGGACATGGAACAACAGACTGGTTCCAAATAGGAAAAGGAGTATGTCAAGGCTGTATATTGTCACCCTGCTTATTTAACTTATATGCAGAGTACATCATGAGAAACAGTCGGCTGGAAGAAGCACAAGCTGGAATCAAAATTGCTGGGAAAAATATCAATAACTTCAGATATGCAGATGACACCACCCTTATGGCAGAAAGTGAAGAAGAACTAAAGAGCCTCTTGATAAAAGTGAAAGAGGAGAGTGGAAAAGTTGGCTTAAAGCTCAACATTCAGAAAACTAAGATCATGGCATCAGGTCCCATCATTTCATGGCAGATAGATGGGGAAACAGTGGAAACAGTGTCAGACTTTATTTTGCGGGGCGGGTTGGGGGGGTCCAAAATCACTGCGGGTGGTGATTGCAGCCATGAAATTAAAAGATGCTTACCCCTTGGATGGAAAGTTATGACCAATGTAAACAGCATATTAAAAAGCAGAGACATTACTTTGCCAATAAAGGTCCGTCTAGTCAAGGCTGTGGTTTTTCCAGTGATTGTGTATGGATATGAAAGTTGGACTGTGAAGAAAGCTGAGCGCCGAAGAATTGATGCTTTTGAACTGTGGTATTGGAGAAGACTCTTGAGAGTTCCTTGGACTGTAAGGAGATCCAACCAGTCCATCCTAAAGGATATCAGTGCTGAGTGTTCATTGGAAGGACTGATGTTGAAGCTGAAACTCTAAGACTTTGGCCACTGATGTGAAGAGCTGACTCATTGGAAAAGACCCTGATGCTGGGAGAGATTGAGCATAGAAGGAGAAGGTGATGACAGAGGATGAGATGGTTGGATGGCATCATTGACTCACTGGACGTGGGTTTGGGTGGACTCTGGGAATTGGTGATGGATAGGGAGGCTTGGCGTGCTGCAGTTCATGGGGTCACAAAGATTTGGACATGACTGAGCAACTGAACTGAACTGAATTGAACTGTAGGTTGTAATTAGAGCCAAGGCATTCTGAGAAATCACATGTACAAATGGAAAGTCAGTATAGAACCTCAAAGTTGACACCAGGGGTCCCCTTGGGTGATGCCCAGTCTGGGCTCCCTGAGTTTGCAGATGTAAAGTGACCTGTCTGGGGCCACATCATGAATTCACAGCACTTACACCTGGCTCCCACCAATCCCACGGGAGACTTCCCTTGGACCAATTTCCAAACAGACTTTGAGTCATCATTCCCAGCTCCTAATCACTTGAAGAACTGAAACCACTAGTTTCATACAAATTATCTCTAATATCTGTGTTGATCAACACACATTAACCAAATTCTTTGTTTATTAACCAATTATTTGCCACACATCGTCCTTGTGGACCAAAATAGTTATACACAGCTTCTGAAAAATCTCATCTTCATTCACACATTTAACATAATGGAGCTTAAGTAACTAATAAGGACCTACTGTATAGCACAAGGAACTCAATACTCTGTAATGATCTATATGGGAAAAGAATCTAAAAAGAATGGATATATGTATATGTATAACTGATTCACTTTACTTTAAACCTGAAACTAACACAACACTGTAAATCAACTATATTCCAATAAAAAGTTTTTAAAAAGAACATTTGTTTATAAGCTGAAAAAATTGGTGTTTGATGGTAATTAAAAATTCCTACTACTACTGTTATTATTTTAGAAAATTATATTTTATTTAAATAAGATAGAAAACGGTACATAAAATTTTAAATCCCAACTCTTCACATCACTTTAAATCACATTCTGATCCTACAAGGCATTGCAAGCATACAAGGCAATGCCTGCAGGCATTATTCACACCTATTTTGTTATAATGGCAAAATATATATTGCTTTTTTTTTTACTTAATGCCAAATAAGTGAAATAATGTTTTGAGAGTTTTTTTAGAACACTCCAAAAATAATCCATATAATCTTGTGCTTAAAAAAAAAAAATCCAGTAACTTCAAAGACAGAGCTTCAAGCAGACAAAAGAGAGCTGCATGTCAGAAGCCATAGCTTATGTGCAGACTCAAACCCACCAGCAAACCACGTGACATGTGGGTGTTAGGGCTCCCTGGGGCGGACCTCACCCAGAAGGCTCACCCAGAATTCCAGCGCTCAGTATTGCATGATGCCCAGCGTGTTACATGAGGCAGGTACAAAAAGGGCCAGGCCTTAGCCGGAAAAATAAACACGATTAGCCCTCGCGCTGGGACATTTTTATCTGGTGCATGAATTGTCCTATGATCACAGTGTAGATATTCATAATGAAACTAATAGTAACAGCATGCCTAATTTATTGTGCCAGGGCTTTCCCTAATAATATTCTCTAAGTAATATTCAAAAGAAAGACAGACTGGTTCAGGTCTGGAATCATGAACTTCAAAGATTTTAACAAACTTTCTTCTAAAAATCACAAAGGACTCTGGTGTTCTGAAATGGACTTAATGGTGAACATTTTGTATGTTCCAGCGTTAGAATGGCAATAATAATGATAATAGTAATAAACTCCCTGACCCTTAGCAGATGAGGCTCTTTTACCTCCTTCCGTCCATTCTTAAATCTTTGTGGGGAGAGACTTCCAGTCCCACTTGGGAAGTGCAAGGACAGAGAAGGCCCGCTCCCCACCTTCTGCTCAGCCTGTCCCCACTACAGCGGGTGGAGGTGGATCTCCTCACAGAGCTGCTGGGAAGATGTCAGTTATGGCAGAGGGAGGGCAGTAGGACCTTCCCAAGCTTAGTCTGTGCAAGCTGCTTGTCTTATAGGAAGGATGCACCTGGGTGGGGTCCAACCACCCTCTGATGCATTTTCCTACAACTATAGGCTGCAGCTCTAGAACTGACTGCCTGGGTCCAAATCCTGCTCCTTACTAGCTTATCTAAGTTATTCACCCTCTCTGGGCCACTCTCTTGACCTGTAACACAGAACCAATAATAATAACAGCAATAATAAAAATACCTTTTTTTCAAAAAGCTGTTACAAGATTTAAGTACAATACTGCATATAAAGTACATACAACACAACACTGCCTGACATATAGCATGCATTCAATAAACATTGGCTATGTTTTTTTTTTTTCCCCCATATATAATCAAAGGCAACTTAAAAAAGTGCTTAGTAGAGTTCCCAGCTCATAGTAAGCTTCTGTAAGAGTTAGTTTGGTTTCTCTGCTTGGTGGTGTTGATGGTTTCTCTGCCCTCACTGTCTCCTTCTTAGGTGTCATGAGAGAGGGTGGAGTAATGTAAACACTGTGGTCTTTGAACTCAGACCAACCTGAGTTCAAATTCCAGCTTGGCCACTTGCTACCTGTGTGAACTGGGAATGTTATATAACACTTGGAGCTTCATATTTCTCAACTGTGCAACGCAGATTACTTTATACTTTATACTATTAAAGGAGAGAAAACCACACAGTCTGGCACCTCAAAGATACTAAAGAAACATTAGTCCCACCTGTGCCTCCATTCTCACCTCCACTGCTTCCCCCACTAGGACACTGGGTTAGTAGGCACGAGGCATGGAGAATACATGGACATCCTCTCTTCCCCCTACACTTGCATTCCTCAGCTCATTCTCCAGGAGGGTCTTTATTTATGCTTTTGGAATCTGAGGCTCAACATACTTCACCACAGAGTTGGATGTCAGTTCAGATGTTTTTAATCTGCAAGCCACTATCTTCTCATGATCCCACACTGCCTTCTTATAATGAGAATATCTCCCTGTTTTCAACACTGCTGTGCTTGTACTTAGTCATGTCTGACTCCTCTTTACAACTCCATGGACTGTAGCCCACCAGGCTCCTCTGTCCATGGAATTCTCCAGGCAAGAATACTGGAGTAGGTTGCCATTTCCTCCTCTAGGGGATCTTCCCAACCCAGGGATTGAACCCCGAATTTCCTGTGTCTCCTGCATTGCAGGCAGACTCTTTACCCACTGAGCCATCAGGGAAGCCAGTGTGGTTTTTCAATAGCTAATTGTAACTCTGAATCCTGCTCCAGGTCAGCCCCACCAAAGCTGCAGGAGAATGAAACATTCATTCCGGGAGCATGCACATCCTCTGAGCCTGCAGTGCAAGACATTGCAGGGGGATGCCTTCAGAGTCTGTCACCAAAGGGAGAGTCTGAATCCTCCTCAATTACATAGAATCCTGCAGATATTCTTCTTGTTTAAAAGAGGAAGGATGGGTGTTCTGTTACAAAATATCTTTTTTCTTTGTTTAATTTGTGAAAACTCTTTGGGATGTGAATAACAAAAAGCCCAGTTGGATCCAACTTCCAGCCTAAGGAATTATACTAAAATCCCATGGCTCACACAGTGGGAATAGGGCTGATTTCAGACACCGTTTGATAAGGTCCTCTTGTGAGTGATGAGCTCTAAGATTTCTCTCTCCATCATTGGGTTGGCTGCATTCTTGAAGCAGACTTCTTTCACGGTGACAGTTGTGGGTTGAATGGTGGCAACCAATGAGATATGTCGTCTACAAATTCCTGGAATCTGTGAATGGCGCTCTATTTGGAAAAGGGTTCTCTGGAGATATAATGAAGGATCTTGAGATAAAATCACCCTCAATTAGCCAGATGGGCCCTGCATCTGATGACAGGTTTCCTCGTAAGAAGCAGAAGAGGAAGATCTTGTGAAGATTGAGACAGGGATTGGAATGATACAGTCACAACCCAAGAAGAAGGTGGAAGAAGAAAGGAAAGTTTCTCTCTTAGAGCCTTGGAGGGAACATGGCTCTACTGACACCTCAGTTTCAGATTTCTGGCCCCCAGAACTGTGAGAGAATAGATTTCGGTTGTTTTAAGTCATGAAGTTTGTGGTACTTTATTACAGTAGCCACAGAAACATAACACAGCAACTTAGGGTCATAGCTACTGCAATCTCACATCCTCACAACTCTGAGCTAAGAAAGAGTGTTCTGAGTATTTCTACGAAAGTTCAGACACTTGTTCTAAGGAGTCAAACCAGTCCTGTGCACTCTGACCACCTGTGTGCCAGCGTAATCCCAGGTATGAGTTCCATCTCTTGACCAATATTAAACAAAGGCTTTCTCAGGTAATGTGAATAGAGTTTAAAAAAAAAAGAAGGAACATCCAAACCAAGACCATAGCTATTGTCTTCTACAGGACTGATACTGGGAAGAAAACGACAAATATTCATGACACTACAGAAACATCCATGCAAGTGGCAGTCAGTTGTTCAGTTTTACTGTCTGCAAGGTCACTATTACTGTAAATATGCTATAAATACATGATTGCCATTTTGTTAGCTGTTTGTCCCTTTCTACTGTCAGATTTTTCACATCATGTTTGAAATTCAGAAGTGTTCTCCTCTTTTCACATCCCCTCTGTCTCCCTTTGTAACTTTGTATGGGTTTCCTCTGTAGCTGAATCGGAAAGCTGCTTCGATCTATGCTGGGACTCTTTTTGGTTCCACTGAATTGTTCTCATCCTCCATCCACAGAGTTTCCATAGTGAGGCGAAGTTTAGTTGCTCACATTGGGCATGATGGCCAAACAGCTCTTCCAGGTATAAAAGAGGGTCCTGAGAGACTGCTCTTGGTAAGCTGGAGTGGGCCTGGGTTAACAATTTGGTGACTGTTTCCTGAGATTTATGGAGATCCCATAGTATAACTGGAGCCAGATACAATTAAGGTAGAATTAGAAATCCTGAATGTGAATCATTTTCTAGTATTAACCTCTGCAGCAGCCCATTCTTCTATTAAACCCTGGGAAATGACATTTAATATTTGTAGGTTTTCCTCTAGCATATTTCCCCAGCACAGATGGATGTGTGTGTGAGCGCATGTGTGTGTACGCACACATACAAGTACCTGCAAAGAAAGAAAAAAGACATCAGGGCGCTTTTTAATATGCTAACCTCTATGCTAAGTATTTAGAAGAGGATTTAACAGGTTATGCCTCTTGGATGCTACTAATGTTAACATTAATTATTATTACTAGCTAATTTAGATCCACAGGAACCCTCCAAGATAGCTACAGTTTAGCTCCATTGTACACATAAGGAAACTGAGGCTCAGAGAGGTTAAGCAATGCGTTCAATGATACATGGCTAATTTTAGAGGTGTGACCAACCAGAGTTAGAACCTAGATCTGTTTAACTGTTGTGCTCCAAGCCCTTTCCTGTTCTCTGGCTTTCTCTGCATTCTGTGTTTACACTGTAAATCACTGAAGAAAGTTGTTTGGAATATCAGAAAAAATTAAATCATAAATATGCTACTTTTATAGATCTGTCAAACTCTACCATCTCCCACCCTCTCTCCTTCCTCCAGTCAATAACTCTTCTTGCCTGCTCACTTGATGCCAGCCTCTGGATGCCAGCTGTTGTATTGTACCACTGTACTTTTGAAGGTACTGTACTGTAAAACTAAACATATTTTCTTTATTTTTGTGTGTTTTTTGTATTATTTATGTAAAAAGTATTACAAACCTATTACAGTACAGTACTTTACAGCTGATTGTGTTAGTTGGATATCTAGGGTAATTTTGTTGAACTTACAAATAAATCGGACTTACAAACACACTCTGAGAATGGAACTCATCTGTATGTAGGGGACTTACTGTAATAACAATAATAATAAGTATAGAGGACTCACCATGCAGAAATCAAGATTTTTAGAAAGCTAATGTAGTAATTGATAAACTAACAGAAAGACTAGAAAGCCAAGAAATAAGCCTCCTTCTACATAGAAATTTGTGTATGTGTGTTTTTTGAGAGTGGCGCCATTACAAATTACCGTAGGAAAAACACAGGATTCATCAATGATCCTGGAAAAATTAGCGATCCATGTAGAAAAAGTAAATTAGACCCCAACTCAGATCATATATGAGAATGACTTCCAATGGCTTATTGACTCAATCAAGAATGGCAATATTTTAAATTTTTAGGAAAAAATGCAGAATAATTTATTACTTCTGGTTGCTAATTATTTCTTACACAAGAAACAACATACACAAACCCTAGCAGAAATATTGATAAATTTAACTTAAAAATTAGAAAACAACCATTATTAGAAAAGGCACCATGAGCAAAGTTAAAATGACTAACACAAACAGAAGTAATTTGTTAAACAGCAGTGACAGATCAGTTTTCACCCATTGGACTGGGAAGCATCTAAGAGTCTGGTATTACCAAATGTGGATGAGGACATAGGCAATCAAATTCACTTATTATGTTACTAGTGGAAGTCTGAATTGCTTTCACTTCTTCAGATGGCCACTTGGCATTATCTGATACAGTTACAAATGAGTAAATCGTACCACTCAGCAATTCCACTTCCAGAATTCTAGCACACATGAAAAAGGGCGGACAATCTTAGAAAACATATATAACAAGAAAAATCAGAAACTACTAAATATTCACCCATAGAGGCATGAGAAAAATAAATCATGATGAATTTAAATAGCTGATCTATAACTTTTAAAATGAACAGCAATACATTTATCTACCTGAATCAACCTTGAAAGTAGGCTACATGAACAGAATTGTGCCAGCTGACTCACAGTATACTATTTGCATGTTTTTTAAAAAATTTCATGGTGTTATATATTAAGCATATATTATAACTGTGGAAAAAAAAATTGTAAGACCATGAAGAAGAAGGGTATATGCCAATTTCCTCATGGTTTCTTTCTCTGAAGGTGGGAAGGGAAATGGTTTGGGTAGGGATAGGAGTACTTCAAAGGATTTTATTAGTTTTTAATAAAAATTTTAAAACAAAAAGAAAGAAAATGCATTTGGGGTAGTGGCCGGAAAGTACATATTAGAACACATTCATAAGAAATGAAAGTTACATCCAGCAGTTTGTTCAGCTTACATGTGCCTTAGGGTGAAGTCAAGGTCTTAACCATCTCACCCCTCAATGTCAAAGTATAAAGATCATAATCTTTATAGCAATTTCTTATTTATTTTCCCCATTCTTTCTACTTTCTCTTTGAATATTTTGTCCTCAAATTTCCTTCTTAAGAGTTCTTAGAGAGTAGTTTTGTCATCTAGCCTAGGAAAGAAAACTTCTGCCCTGAAATGTAAGTTTTAGGGCCACCTTCAGGCTTCCCAAGGTGGCAACAGTGGTAAAGAACCTGCCTCCCAAAGCAGGAGACATGAGACATGGATTCGATCCTTTGGTCAGGAAGATCCCCTGGAGGAGGGCATGGCAACCCACTCCAGTACTCTTGCCTGGAGAATTCCATGGACAGAGGAGCCTGGCTGGCTACAGTTCATAGGGTCATGAAGAGTCGGGCGCTACTGCAGCAACTTAGCATGCATGCACACACACAGGGCCACCTTCAACTCACTAGTCTCTACACTAAGTAGAGAGCTACTTACTAACTAGTTACAATTAGTATAGTTGTTATAATTATAACTATAGTTGTTATAATTAGTTACTAATTATAACTAGTTACAAGTTACCTAGCAGGGAACTAGTTAATTTGAGATTTATAGTAACCCCATAGACAGATATTGCTAGCTCCATTTTGCACAAAGGAAAACGGAAGCTCAAAAAGGTTAAGCAACATGTTCAAACTTCAGTGGCTCATCAGAGTCAAGAACAGCCAGAATTCGAACCCAGGTCTGTCTATTAGTTGCATTCTGTAATTTTGCCTGGCAGCTGTGTCTTACCAATGGATTTATAAAATATGCTATAGACTAGCCAGGGTAGAGGGGAAGACTTATTACTTAAAACATTTTCATGGCACTTCATGTTTGCAATGTGGTTTACAATTGTTTTTATTACTTATTCTTATTTTATAACTGTTCTTGGTTTATAGCATGCTTTTTGCAACAACACTTGTAAAGAAAAACAAACCAACATGAAAACCATCTCTGCCTTGCTGGATGGACGTGCTGGGAATAGTCATGTGAGCACCAGCCATACTGGAAGACTGTTGTCAGGCATAGTTCTATTCTTTGCAAACCCGCTGATGGCTGGCACAGTGCTAGTCACAGTAGACAGATCCTTAACACCCATTTGAAACGCAGAGAGAAACCACAATACTGTCTTCAGTGTCAGCAAAGCCATTCACTTTTTACCAAGTGTTAGAGCAGATGAAATGACTTAGATGACTTCTAGTACTTTTACCAAGGGACTTGTTTTCATTATAAAATGTTTTAACAATGACTCTGGTCTTGCCTGCATGATAGGGGGCTGAAGAGGGGCCCATGTAATATTATTTAAAGCCTAAGATTCTCTTTCCTTTCTTCTTTAAACATTTTATTTACTTATTATTATTACTTTTATTATTGTTTTGGCTGTGCCGGGTCATCGTTGCCATGCAGGCTTTCGTCTAGTTGCCCTGAGAGTGCGGGCTACTCTCAAGTTGTGCTGAGCAGGCTTCTCATTGCGGTGGCTTCTCTTGTGGAGCACAAGCTTTAGGGCATGAGGGCTTCTGGAGCTGCAACTTCCAGGCTCTAGAGAACAGGCTCAACACTCGTGGCCCACAGGCTTAGTTGCCCCATGGCATGTGAGATCTTCCCAGGTCAGGGATTGAACTGTGTCTCCTGCATTGGTAGGTGGATTCTTTACTGCTGAGTGAACAGGGAAGTCTTCTTTCTTTCTTTAACAGCATTCCTAGACCTCTTTCATCACAGAGGTCAAGATGAAGGACATGGCATCACTTTGAGGATATTATCTTTATTTTAATTAATTCCTATTGAAGTATAATTGCTTTGCCATGTTGTGTTAGTTTCTGCTATACAGCAAAGTAAATTACCTATTCATATACACATATCCCTTTTAGGTCACTATGGAGCACTGAGTAGAGCTTGTGCTATAGAGTAGCACATTACTACTCTATTAAAATAGATAAACATCTCATTATTTATCTATTATATATAGTAGTGCATACATATATAAATACATATAAATATATATATATATAAATATATATATATATCAGTCAGTTCAGTTGCTCAGTCGTGTCCGACTCTTTGCAACCTGATGAATCGCAGCACGCCAGGCCTCCCTGCTATCACCAACTCCCGGAGTTCACTCAGACTCACATCCATTGAGTCAGTGATGCCATCCAGCCATCTCATCCTCTGTTGTCCCCTTCTCCTCCTGCCCCCAATCCCTCCCAGCATCAGAGTCTTTTCCAATGAGTCAACTCTTTGCATGAGGTGGCCAAAGTACTGGAGTTTCAACTTTAGCATCATTCCTTCCAAAGAAATCCCACAGCTGATCTCCTTCAGAATGGACTGGTTGGATCTCCTTGCAGTCCAAGGGACTCTCAAGAGTCTTCTCCAACACTACAGTTCAAAAGCATCAATTCTTCAGCACTCAGCTTTCTTCACAGCCCGACTCTCACATCCATACATGACCACAGGAAAAACTATAGCCTTGACAAGACAGACCTTTGTTGGCAAAGTAATGTCTCTGCTTTTCAACATGCTGTCTAGGTTGGTCATAACTTTCCTTCCAAGGAGTAAGCATCTTTTAATTTCATGGCTGCAGTCACCATCTGCAGTGATTTTGGAGTCCTCCCAAAATAAAGTCTGATACTGTTTCCACTGTTTCCCCATCTATTTCCCATGAAGTGATGCCATAATCTTCGTTTTTTTAATGTTGAGCTTGAAGGCAATTTTTTCACTCTCCACTTTCACTTTCATCAAGAGGCTTTTTAGTTCCTCTTCACTTTCTGCCATAAGGGTAGTGTCATCTGCATATCTGAGGTTATTGATATTTCTCCTGGCAATCTTCATTCTAGCTTGTGCTTCTTCCAGCCCAGTGTTTCTCATGATGTACTCTGCATATGAGTTAAATAAGCAGGGTGACAATATACAGCCTTGACATACTCCTTTTCCTATTTGGAACCAGTCTGTTGTTCCATGTCCAGTTCTAACTGTTGCTTCCTGACCTGCATATAAGTTTCTCAAGAGGCAGGTCAGGTGCTCTGGTAGTCCCATCTCTTTCAGAATTTTCCACAGTTTATTGTGATCCACACAGTCAAAGGCTTTGGCATAGTCAATAAAGCAGAAATAGATGTTTTTCTGGAACTCTCTTGCTTTTTCCATGATCCAGCGGATGTTGGCAATTTGATCTCTGGTTCCTCTGCCTTTTCTAAAACCAGCTTGAACATCTGGAAGTTCACGGTTCACGTATTGCTGAAGCCTGGCTTGGAGAACTTTGAGCATTACTTTACTAGCGTGTGAGATGATTGCAACTGTGTGGTAGTTTGAGCATTCTTTGGCATTGTCTTTCTTTGGGATTGGAATGAAAACTGACCTTTTCCAGTCCTGTGGCCACTGCTGAGTTTTCCACATTTGCTGGCACATTGAGTGCAGCACTTTCACAGCATCATCTTTCAGGATTTGAAATAGCTCAACTGGAATTCCATCACCTCCACTAGCTTTATTAGTAGTGCTGCTTTCTAAGGCCCACTTGACTTCACATTCCAGGGTGTCTGGCTCTAGGTGAGTGATCCCACCATTGTGATTATCTTGGTCATGAAGATGTTTTTTGTACAGGCGGCTGCAACGGGGCACAGAGTGCAGCCAAGAGGAGCTACCCCACGTCTGAGGTCAGGGGCAGAAGCCGGGAGGACCCCATGCCCGAGGGGCCGCGGCCAAGAGAAGTTACCCCACGTCCAAGGTCAGGGGCGGCGGCCGAGAAGAGCTACCCCAGGCTTGAGGCCAGGGGTGGCAGCCGGGAGGAGCAGCCCCACGTCCAAGGAGCGGTGGCTGCGCGGGCACAGGAGGGCCTAGAGGAGCTATATATATATATGTATCTGTCAATCCCAATCTCCCAATTCCTCCCATCCCTCCTTTCCCCCGCCGGTATCTACATCTGTGTCTCTATATCTGCTTTGCAAATAAGATCATCTATACCATTTCTAGAGTCTACGTATAATGTGTTAATATACAATATTTGTTTAATGGAGCCAAGGGAAAATACTAGAACATGGTCTTTTCCTCCTCTGAGAGAATTCACAGGTCCTGGAGGATGGATGCTAAAGCCTGGTGCACAGTCACACTTGGATTCTCTTTGAGAGAAGGTTCTGCTTTTTTCTCAAGGTGGAACAATGAGAGTGGAGCGTGAGGGGGCTTCTCAGTTTCCTGTGGTTTTGTGACCAGTTTTCTCACCTCCTCCATCATTGCCTTCATCCACATTAGTTTGTCCAGTACTGAACCTAAAGTAGTACTCTCATTTTACAGGTAAGAAAACGGACTTCCTAACGTTATCATCACATGCACACACACACACACACACACACACACGCACAGCTGCATATGTACACACACACACAAGATTTTGGGTAGTGCATCTTAGGCATATTTTCTTTCCTTAGGATGCTATTTTTACCCAAAAATGCCCAAAAGTATTAATAAAGTATTTTAAATATCACATAAAAACACACATAGAAAAATATGGAAGTGAGCTCCCTAGTTTTCCAGCTCCTAGAAGCTGCTACATACCTTGACTCATGGCCCTCAGCCAGCAATCACATCACTGACCTCTGCTTCTGTCATCACATTTTCCTTCTGTGAAAGACACTCCTGCCTCCCTCTTTCCCTGTGATTACATTGGGCCCACCTGGGTAATCCAGACAAATCTCATCGAAGATCCTTAACTTAATCACAGCTGCAAAATCTCTTTTGCCAGATAAGGCAACATATTCACAGGTTGCAGGGATTAAGATGTGAACATCTTGGGGAAGGGGGATAGCATTGTTCTGCATACCACACCTGGTTTTCACATAGCAATAGAATTCTCTGGAGACAACGGACCTTAGAGAGGGGGAGGTGATATCTTAATTATTACAGCATCATCTAATAAATCATAGTATTTTAGTGTTGAGCAAGACTGAATCCAGCAGAGGAAGCCCACTGGGTGCTTGTGGTGGCAGCTTGGCACCAGGACCCCAAATTCCAGCGCTTGTCCAGTTCTCTGTCTAGCACACCAGGAAGATTTTACAAGAGCTCTTAAGAGTTCAATGAGAGACTGCTTCTCTATATCATGGAAACAGCTATGAGATCTGTTAAGAAATCTCTGCAGAGTTCTCCAGCTCTTCAATTTATTGTCCTGAGATGGAAAAACTATCTGTAAAGACCCTGCCAGGAAATCATTTAATCGCTCTTTTTATCAGAAAAGTTATCAAAGTGCTCAAATTATCATCCTACATTGCAGTTTTAAGTTTGATGGAAAGTAATTAACAGCTATCTCTGTTTAGATCTCCCTCCCTGCCTTGGAATTTATTTACACCCCAGGTTGTTTGAACATGCAGCCAGGTCTGTTCTGCTGGGAGGAGAAATACAGGTCCTGTTAGCCCACATTTACCAAAGTTAGTGTAAGCTCATGACTGCTGTGTGTGTCCCTGGCTTATGGTGTTTCTTTCCTTAGTATTTTCTTACATTCACCCTGACATAAATGTAAAAGAGACCTTTTATTGTTATGTGCTTTCACGGCCAAATTTATTGATTATAATTGCAACCCTATTACATCACCTTATAACGTGACTTGCTCTGGACCATTTCTCAGGGGCCCATTACATGAAAAAAATTTAGGACCAAAAGAAGAGACATAATAAATACTATGCTGGTTTCTTTGAAGAGTAAACCCAAGGCCAATAGGAATTGAAGGAGAAATGGTTTTCTGCGCTAATGGGGAAGAGCTCTGGGGGGCATTGACCAAATGATAAGGACATTATAGTCTGAGCTGTTCTTTCCTTCCCCTAATGTGGACACTTTTATGGCATTGAGGAGCAGTTAAATAACCTGGGGACCAAGATGATACATTGAAGGATGTTTCTCTCAGTGTGTCCCCTTCTACTTTCCCTTCCCTCTCTGTGCATTTGTGAGCACAATTCTCCTGCCTTCTGACTTGAAGCCGTGCTGCCTGGACAAGAGATTCCTAGGGGCAGGCCTTTGCTTCATCTCTTTCTTAGGGGTCAGTGATGGATTCCTTGGGATTGATTGCAGATATCTCAAGATGAGATGTTGACTTTTACTATATTTGGTATATTTTTAAATGTTTTCCTCTATTACTGTTATTGAATTTAATTAAAATGATCCTTGAGATCAGGCTAAGGTCATTTACTTTGTGCTCTTCACCGTGGGCACTCACTAATTGCTCTTCATTCGCTTCATTCTCTCTCACTGATATCTGTATACTTTAATGTTTGAACAGTTAGAACAATAGAATAGAGTATTGAACGTAGTGCGGGGAGACTTGGCCTCAGTTTTATTCTACCACTGAGGCCTTCCGCAGTCACTTTCCCCTCTCCAGGCTCAGATTTCCAACTTAGCAAATTTACTGAGTTTGCAGATAAGTCCGTAAAAAGACTGATGGATGAGTCACAAACTCTTCTGAGAAACATTAATGGATCCTCTCCCTAAAAATTCATACTGTAGTCTTTGGACTAGATGCTCTTGAAAATCTTTTAATTCTAGCAACTACTGTCATGGCAGATGCTGAGCCCCCGGTTAATTACTTTTTATGTTTTGTCTCATTTACTCATCACAATAAACCTAGGAATTACATCATCATGGTTTCCTTTATTACCTCAATTTTAGGAGAAAAGAAAACGGGCTCAGGGTCAGCCAACTCGTTAGGTAGGGGTAGAGATGGACCCAGGAATCTGTCTTCATCGAAGCTTCTGTGTGCAAGGCAATGTGGTAGCATTTTAGGGGCTATACAGATAAACTTAAAACCCAGAAAATTGTATCAAGTTACATATTCAGTTACAAAAAAGAGAGAGAACACAGTACAAATACTCCTTTATCTCTGTTAGTAATTTCAGCAAAAATCAGACTGGTGGATGACATTAGGACTTGGTTTGTTTTTATGAATCTTCAATCATTGAGCCAACATCTGACAGCCAGATTACCCTAGGCTTGCTGGATATTTCACATAGCATTTTCTGGGATGTTTTCCCCAAATGATAATACAGATTGATGGATTTTCATGACATACACAAGGAACAGAAAGAGAATGGAATAAATGTAATAAAATCATCATCCTTCCCAACATTTTTTTCTGCCGAGGCTTATTCTGGATTGCACTTATGCAATCACATATTTGGGAGCAATTTAAAAGCAAAATAGCAAGACATTTCCTGGGTAATCCCATCAAATGAGAGATGAACAGGGTCATGGAAGGAAGGTTCCTACCCCTCTAGTGAACCAAAATCTTTGTTTGACTTTTCACTCAACTTTATGTTTCTCTTTGAAAAGTTACTAAACCTTGTGATAACTAAAACATTTCCAGATGTCAGAATTCTGGTCTATTTGCATGCTTGCCTACCAGGGGTGGAAGGATCAGAGGCAATGGCTTCTGAGAGAAGGCTCCTTCTGGTGGAGAGGGACATGTAGACAGGGACAGTTCCCTTCTATCTTGCTGCTGCTGGTTGTCCCCCAAGAAACTGTGTCGTTACTGTTGTTTGTCTCTTCTAATTTCTTTTTTTTTTTTTTTTTTTACTGAAGGTCTCGGTTTGGTTCATCCTAACCGACTCAATGGACATGAGTTTGAATGAACTCTGGGAGTTGGTGATGGACAGGGAGGCCTGGCGTGCTGCAGTCCATGGGGTCGCAAAGAGTCGGACATGACTGAGCGACTGAACTGAACTGAAAGGGTGATGGTGACCTAAGAGCTATGACAGCTGGGAGTATTCCTAGGAGAACTGACCCTTGAAGCCAGACCTTGTGAAATCATAGGCTTGGCCTTCTCAGCTATCACTGTGCCCTTTCCTGTGTCCCTTCGCTCACTTGCCTCCTGACACCTCACTCCATAAGTTCCCAGTTGATTATGTGCAGAATCCTGAACTGTCATCAAATTTGAAGTCAGGATGCACAAAGCTAGGATGTGATGAGAAACAGATGATCAATTGATGCTACCATTAGCAATATCAGTTAAAATCTGCAAAATGGGTCTTTTATCCAAAGGCTTCCTGTAACCCTGGTTTCTCTATTTGGATTTGATGGTAGGAAAGTAGTTCTACTTAGATTTAGATTTCTCTATTTGGATTTGATGGTAGGAAAGTAGTTCTACTTAGATTTAGACAACTAAGAGACTCAACTAGAGGGAAATCACAGAAGCAAAAGATATAGATATTTAGATACTTAAAAAAGATAAAGATGCTTATACTAGAACTGGAAGAGACCTTTGGTCATTTCTATCACCAGATACCTTTTATTTGTCCATCATAAAGAAGCTTGGATCCTTGTTGGATCTTTGTCCCAGTAACTAGAACACCATGTCATTTATCAAGAGTGTGAGGATGGAACATGAGAAAGAGAGAGAGAGAATGATTGATTCATTTTGCCCAGTTCTACTAGGAAGCAACCCAGGCAACAGAGAAAACTGCTGACCGAACCCTATAACATAATAGTTTCTTGTTTTTTTTTTTCTTTGCATACTGTTGTAAATTTATTCCTGTTTTCTCAAAATTTCCCAGAATTCCAAACCAGTAGTGGGTACAATTAATGGATTTTCTATATACAGTTTAAGATACATTCAACATAAAATATGAATAAATATGTATTAAAGATTTTTTCATTAAATATTTGAATTATGTGTCTTCATTTTCTTCTTGTTTTTTAAATTGAAGTACAGTTGGTTTACAATGTTTTCATTTCAGATGTACAGCAAAGTGATTTCAAGTATTTTCAGGTACATTTAAAAAGATCTGGAAAATAAGTATATCTTTGCACGTTGCTGAGGATGCAAAAGTAAATAAGAGACCATTCCTGCCCTCAAGGCATTCACAATCCAGCTGGGTAAGTAGATATCTTAACAATGATCACTGCTACGTTGGAGTTTTGTAAAGATGAACTGTGAGCACAAATGCATAACCTTACCCAGTCTAGGGGAAAAAGAAATAGAGAGAGAAGCCCAGCTAAGTAGAATACATCACAGGAAAAAAATGTGTCATTAAAAATGAGATCAATATCTATAGAATGTCTAGGAATTAACCTACCAAGATTTACTAAATTCCTCTATGGAGAAATTTCCACAAGTCTATTAGCAGATCTAAAAGAAAACCCAGATAAATATTTATGAATAGAAGACCTTAACATTGGAAAGATTCAATTGGAAACCACCAAATTAATCCATAAATTCAGTGACATTCCAAGCATAATTCTAGCAGGATGTTGGGGATATAGATAGAGGGTTTGACAAGCTCATTTAAAATTTTATATGGAGGAATAAGGTCTGTGTTACCTCCCACCAGATATTAAGATACACTGTACTGTCAGAGCAGTAAATAAAAGATGTGACATTGGCCTTGGAGCACATATATAGACCACTGGGTCTATAATTAGGTTACCAAACAAGCTGGACTTGGTAGAATGCCATCAGGGAACAGCTGTATTTCTCTCCCACTTCTGCCTTCAAACGAATACATTCTCTTGTAGTCTCCCATCCTGGGCCCTTGATGGTACCACAAACAGATTCCCTCTTTCTGGTTATTTTCAGTCATCATTCTGATACTGAGAAGTCGTATCTATTATAGTGCATCTGTATTAAAATGCTTATTTCTTTTTCTTAATTTTTATTTTATATTGGAGTACAGTTGACTAACAATGTTGAGTTAGTTTCATGTATACAGCAAAGTGATTCAGTTACACCCATATGAGTAACTATTCTTTTCACATGTCCATCCCAAGGTTCCAATATATTCCGAAACCCTTTCCCCTGCTAACCGCGTTTGTTCTCTAAGTCTGTAAATGTTCCTGTTTTGTAAATAAGTTCATTTGTATCAATTTTTTTTAGAGATTATCATATTAAGTTAAATAAGTTGTACACAGAAAGACAAATATCATATGATATCACTGGTATGCATAATCCAAAAAGAAGTCTATTTCTTATCTAATTAGCAGTTCTTTCTTTTCCATCTCATTCAGGTCTGACAGATTCAGGCCTGAGAATTCACATGATTCCAAGAAATGTTCACAAGAGATCCACAGTTCTGTGTATGAGTGTGGACAGTCCTCTGTCACAGCATGGACACAGCAACAGTGATGTACACGGTGAAACAGCAGGAAAGAATGGACACAGCACCACAGAACAAGTGGGGAAACCCAGTCATCGATGATCAGGTACAAAATTGATTTAGATTAACATACAAGACCACATATGTACATTAATAATTCATTTGTGAGAAAACACACACACATGCTTAAGGATGTAATACACCAGAGAGGGTGTCTGAGCAGGAGCTGTGACTTGGGGAATGGATGTGGTTGAGGAATGAAGAGGAAAAGTCACAAAATAAAGAAGGCTTTCGCACAGACTCTGATGCTGGTGAGCCTCAGAGGTAGGAGTGTGATAGATTCAACTCTGTGAGAGCAGAGGTGGTACCTGCCCTGAGATGTGGAAACAAAAGGGAAAGGTGGGTATGTGAAGAGGGAGGGGCCTCCTGGGTGGAGAGAATGGCATCACAGGATACCAAGTGCCATGTGGTAATGCCCAGAATGAGACCCACTGGGGATGGAGGGAACAGGCAGACTCCACAGTATACAAGAGTCAATGCTCCCTCTGTGCCGGTCACACAGTCTCACGGTGGGAGAGTCACCTGTGTGTTTAGGATCTGGTTTCCAGGCAGATGCAGTCAAACCCAATGAGGAGAGAGCCTCATGGCTGCAAAGAGCCCTGGCCAGTTCTTGGTAAGTGCCCATCTCTGGCACTATTCAATAGATCACAGTCCTCGGATCTATGGATCTGGATCCAGGAAATGTCTGGGAAGTTTGTTTGAAAAATTCCAAAGCTTAGAACACAACCCCCAAGATTCTAATTCTAATCTTGCAAGTACAGCCAGCCCAGGTACCTTCTGCCCCTCCACAGTACTTCAGTATTTTGGTCATCTATGAGAAAAATAATATATACACATAGGTATGTACTGTTTCCTGAGTGTTCATTGGAATTGGAAGAACTGATGTTGAAGCTAAAACTTCCAAAACTTTGGCCACCTAATGTGAAGAGCTGACTCATTTGAAAAGACCCTGATGCTGGGAAATATTGAAGGCAGGAGGAGAAGGGGATGACAGAGGATGAGATGGCTGGATGGCAACACTGACTCAATGAAGATGAGTTTGAGTAAACTTCAGGAATTGGTGATGGACAGGGAGGCCTGGCGTGCTGTGTTCCATGGGGTCACTAAGAGCATGGGGTCACTAAGAGTTAGAAATGACTGAGCGACTGAACTGAACTGAACTGATGTACTCTTTTAAAACACCAGGGTTGTCTACAAATATCTAGTTATGTCAGCTGGACATGGAACAACAGACTGGTTCCAAATAGGAAAAGGAGTACATCAAGGCTGTATATTGTCACCCTGCTTATTTAACTTATATGCAGAGTACATCATGAGAAACGCTGGGCTGGATGAAGCACAAGCTGGAATCAAGATTGCTGGGAGAAATCTCAATAACCTCAGATATGCAGATGACACCACCGTTATGGCAGAAAGTGAAGAAGAACTAAAAAGTCTCTTGATGAAAGTGAAAGAGGAGAGTGAAAATGTTGGCTTAAAGCTCAACATTCAGAAAACGAAGATCATGGCATCCGGTCCCATCACTTCATGGCAAATAGATGGGGAAACAGTGGAAACAGTGTCAGATTTTATTTTGGGGGGGCTCCAAAATCACTGTAGATGGTGATTGCAGCTATGAAATTAAAAGACGCTTACTCCTTGGAAGAAAAGTTATGACCAACCTAAACAGCATATTGAAAAGCAGAGACATTACTTTTTCAGCAAAGATCCATCTAGTCAAAGCTATGGTTTTTCCAGTGGTAGTGTATGGATGTGAGAGTTGGATTGTGAAGAAAGCTGAGTGCTGAAGAATTGATGGTTTTAAACTGCAGTGTTGGAGAAGACTCTTGAGAGTCCCTTGGACTGCAAGGAGATCCAACCAGTCCATTCTAAAGATCAGTCCTGGGTGTTCTTTGGAAGGACTGATGCTAAAGCTGAAACTCCAATACTTTGGCCACCTCACGCGAAGAGTTGACTCATTGGAAAAGACTCTGATGGTAGGAGAGATTGGGGGCAGGAGGAGAAGGGGACAACAGAGGATGAGATGGTTGGATGGCATCACCGACTCAATGGATGTTATTTGAGTAAACTCTGGGAGTTGGTGATGGACAGGGAGGCCTGGCGTGCTGCAATTCATGGGGTCACAAAGAGTTGGACACAACTGAGCTACTGAACTGAACTGAACTGAACTGAACTGAACTGATGTCAATTATTTAGCCTTCAGAAGGCTATCTTTATATATTCTTAAGAAACCTGATATGAATATTAACATTAGAACAGCTATGGACTGAGAAAGTGCCCTAGGACACACTAAGCTGCTTTCCTTCTGGGTATCTGAAGCATCTATTGTAAATATAAACTGTTTCAAACTTTCTTGTTCTCCAGTCCCCCTCTCTGTCTCTTTTTTTTTTTTTTCATTTTTCAGGATGTTTCATGGGACTCTGGTCCTTTTTATTCAAAGGTATTACATTTGGCAAATATTGTATCTCATGAAACTTCCTAAGCTCTTCCTGAAAACCCACTTTTTTTCCCCCTCATCTTAACTCTGCCCAATATTTTGTGATGCCAGAATATGTTCAGGCCTCTTAGGAGGTCCTGTTTTCTCTGCCTTTCCTCCACTTTTGGATAAGGATGCCCATTCTTCATCTTCTAGTTTATCAGACCACTGCTACCTTCCTTCCCTTCAACCCCCTCGTCCCCACCCTGATCCCTGCCAGGCTCATCTGTGAGCTTTTCTGAGCATCCTGTACCTTCTTCTTCCACAGCTCCTATGGCTATGTTTGCATGACAGTTGCTCCCAGAAGTAGTTCATGTGCCGACACAATCATGGAGCAAGATACGATTCATTTCAAAGTAATTTTCATGAGCTGCACAGATGCCTACATATACACATTGGTTAAGGATATTAAAGAAATAATGAACAAGGGATAGAACTAATCCAAAAGATTTGACAACATATAAGATCTGACTGCACTCTTAAGGTGGGCTGCCACAGTAGTTTCACAGAGAGCATTCTGGATTATTAAGAGATTCAGTGGCCCAGGAGCAAGTGATCCATGTTGTAATTCACTGCCTCTAACCAGCTGAGTATACTTGAACAAGTCATTGACCTCTATGAGCCAGAAATACTCTCTACCATCTCCTTCCCTTCCTCAGTTCGAGTGACTTTTCAGTGTTCTAAATCTTCAGATCTTTTATGGCTTCATGGATCAGTTTAAAAAATTGGGGGTACTGATAGGATGGCTTTACCTATTAAAAATTATACTCTGTGACATTCATATCTGATTAAATAAGAGATATTTTAACATCCTCTGCAAATTAAGTAGGAAAACTCATAATAAAAGAAACATGTATGTATGTAAGTAAATATAGACAAAGCTCTTTACGTAGAGATTCTTTTTTTTTTTTTTTTTTCTGTTGGTTGCCATAGAGGGGAAGGTCTTTCCAGCTGAGGATGCATAGCAATTAGAAGGTGATGGTGGTGATGAAGATGAGAAGCAGATCCCAGGGCACAGTAGAAGGCCAAGGAAGTGTCACAGTCTTTGCTATCTGACCTCAGTGGGGGAGCCGAGTCTTTTTCTCCTGGAGGCATTCATCAGGTGCGTTGGAGTTTTCTAAACATCATGATGAAACCAGGAAAAACTTTCCTACTCATTTTAAGCTTCTCTTATGAGTTTAATACATTTATTTACAAAATCTTTAGGTAACGCTTTGTAGTAATTTCCTTGGCATTCTGAAATACAGCGGTCCACAGTGATTCAGGAAGCAATGATGATTTGCATCAATTTAATTGTCTCTTTTGAGACTTGATATCCATGGCAAACATCTTGTTCTGCTTTGTTCTCGGTGGTTAGTGTTACTGTATACATCCCATATGGGAGTTAGAAAGATTGTGGGTGGGTGAATAAAGAAAAAAGCATTCAGACTAATCTCCTGGGACAGAAATAGTGAGGGAGTGAATCACAAGAGATGTGAAAGGTTCCCCCAGGTTGGAGAATAACCAAATCCAGGGGGGTGACAGCAGGACCTTCACATTCTTTGATTCCCACAAAAATTTAATGCTCTTGGCTTTCCCTTGAGAGTTTTGATACAGTCGATGAAGATTAGAAAGTTGATTTTTTCATGTACACAAAGCATAGTCTTGATTTGGGGAGTGGAGTGGCTAACTTGATTTTGAACTTGTTTACTGCTGGAAAATAATGGCTTCCTGTTTTTGACAAGAGAGCGACATCAAAAAAGGTTTACAAACGAAAATTAAAAGGTTTCTTGGACAGCAAATACACTAGCAGTATTTTGGAAATTGGTCCTAAGTGAATCTGAAAACAGAATAACTGCCCCCTGAAAGGCACATGGGCTTGGTAACTAATGTGAAAATTGTTTAATAAACGGCAATTTGGTCTAAATGCAGCCTTCTAATGAAGGGTAGTAATGTCCTCTAATACCCAGCTCTGTTAATTCTGTTTTCAGCTTTCAAGGGAATACAAAATATGAGGGCAGACTGTTTCTTCAAGACAGCCAGTCTTAATGAAAATCTAGGGTCTCTCTAGGGAAGTTCTAATTTAGAGGGAAGATAAATGCTAATTTTGGCTTGAATTCCGGTGTTTGATGCATCTTTGTATATACTCAGTTACAAATTTAGGGTCTGCAGTGGGCTAGGTTCTGAGGCTACAGAAATGGACAAAATCAGTCTATCACCTCATGAAGTCCATGATCTAATGTGGAGGTCAGCAAACTATTTCTGTAATGAACCATATAGTAAATAGCTTAGACTTGTGAGCCATAAGCTCTCTGTTGCAATTACTCAACTCTGAGCTGTAATGTGAAAATAAGCATAGCATAATATACCAGCAAATAGGCATGGCTTGTTCCAATAAAACTTTATTTACAGAAACAGGCATCAGGAAGGATTTGGCCCATGAGCCATAGTTTGCCAGCTCTTGGACCAGTGATAGATAACGTTTATAGCAATAGGCAGTTAAAACACAGGCTAAGATATTTTATAACTAAGCTGTCCTGTCAACCCAAAGAAAAGAGTCAGTTCATTCTGGGAGAAACATGGAAAGTGCATTCAAAAGTAAATGACATTGGTGGACACGTTGGGGGAAGGAGAGGGTGGGATGAATTGGGAGATTATGACTGACATATATACACTTGCTAATTCACTTCAGTCGTGTCCGACTCTGTGTGACCCCATAGATGGCAGCCCACCAGGCTCCCCCATCCCTGGGATTCTCCAGGCAAGAACGCTGGAGTGGGTTGCCATTTCCTTTTCCAATGCATGAAAGTGAAAGGTGAAAGTGAAGTCGCTCAGTCGTGTCCAACTTAGCAACCCCATGGACTGCAGCCTACCAGGCTGCTCCATCCATGGGATTCTCCAGGCAAGAATACTGGAGTGGGGTGCCTACCATGTGTAAAATAGATAGCTAGTGGGAACCTGTGATATAGCACAGGGAGTTCAGCTTAGTGCTTTGTGATGACCGAGAGGGATGGAGGGGGAGGGTAGATGGGAGGAAGGCTCAAGAGGGAGGGAATATATGTATCCGTTCAATTCATTCACTCAGTCATGTCCGACTCTTTGCAACCCCATGGCCTGCAGCACTCCAAGCTTCCCTGTCCATTACCAACTCCCAGAGCTTGCTCAAACTCATGTCCATCAAGTCAGCGATGTCATGCAACTATTTCATCCTCTGTCATCCCCTTCTCCTCCTGCCTTCAATCTTTACCAGCATCAGGGTCTTTGTCAATGAGTCATTTCTTTGCATCAGGTGGCCAAAGTATTGGAGTTTCAGCTTCAGCATCAGTCCTTCTAATGAAAATTTAGGACTGATTTCCAAATGGAAATTAGATGGAATGGTTGGATCTCCTTGCAGTCCAAGGGACTCTCAAGAGTCTTCTCCAACACCACAGTTCAAAAGCATCAATTCTTCAGCACTCAGCTTTCTTTATGGTCCAACTCTCACATCCATACATGACCACTGGAAAAACCATAGTTTTGACTAGATGGACCTTTATTGGTAAAGCAATGTCTCTGCTTTTTAATATGCTGTCTAGGTTGGCCATAACTTTCCTTCCAAGGAGTAAGCATCTTAATTTCGTGGCTGCAATCACCATCTGCAGTGATTTTGGAGCACAAAATGATAAAGTCCATCACTGTTTCCATTGTTTCCCCATCCATTTGCCATTAAATGATGGAACCAGATGCCATGATCTTAGTTTTCTGAATGTTGAGTTTTAAGCCAACTTTTTCACTCTCCGCTTTCACTTTCATCAAGAGGCTTTTTAGTTCTTCCTCACTTTCTGTCATAAGGGTGATGTCATCTGAGGTTATTGATATTTCTCCCAGCAATCTTGATTCCAGCTTGTGCTTCATCCAACCCAGCATTTCTCATAATGTACTCTACATGTAAGTTAAACAAGCAGTGTGACAATATACTACCTTGGTTGTATACAATATACAACCTTGATGTACTCCTTTTCCTATCTGTAACCAGTCTGTTGTTCCATGTCCAGTTCTAACTTGCTTCTTGACCTGCATACAGATTTTTCAGGAGTCAGCTCAGGTGGTCTGGTATTCCCATCTCTTTAAGAATTTGCCACAATGCCAGTTTCCCCAACGCAAAGAATGTTCAAACTACTGCACAATTGCAGTCATCTCACATGCTAACAAAGTAATTCTCAAAATTCTCCAAGCCAGGCTTCAACAGTATGTGAACCATGATATTCCAGATGTTCAAGCTGGATTTAGAAAAAGCAGAGGAACCAGAGATCAAGTTGCCAACATCCGTTGGATCATTGGATAGATGTATACATATAGTTGATTCACTTTGTTGTACTGTAGAAACTAACACATCATTGTACAGCAATTATGTACTGTGCTGTGCTGTGCTTAGTTGCTCAGTTGTGTCTGACTTTGCGAGCCCACGGACGTATGGGGAAAAAAAGTAAATGACATTAGGTTGGATTTTTAATGATGAACGGGACTGGACCAGTGAATAAATGACTGTTCCCTTCTTAGCAGAAAATGTTCTTGAGTTTTTTCATAACAAAGGATTTTTATTATAAAATTTCATTGCAGAAGTATTTTCAAAAGAGCAAATTTTACCTTATCAAGTATCAATAAGCTGGTAAACAGAAACCTAAATAATATCCAAATTAAGTTTAAAATTCCATCTTCTTGTATGACCATGATTGTCGGTAAAAATTCTGAAATCTCAAATACTTCATTTGATTCAGAAAAAAAAAAAAAGAGAGTTACATATCCAATCACTTAAATAAGGAGTAAAATCTCCTTCTTTACATGATAAAATAGCCAAATCTTCCAGTCTGGCATGGGCATTTACTACATGGCAATAACAAATTACAACTTGCTTAAGAATTTAAAACAATGTGTTTATTGTCTCAGAGCGTGCGTGGGTCAGTGGTGTAGCCAAGGCTCAGCTGGGTCCATTGCTTGGGGCTTACTAGTCTGCAACCAAGACATGGGTTACATTGCATTCTCTTCTAGAAGCTCTGCTGGGGAAGCATTCCCACTCAGTCCCCGACTTCATCATGGTTGGAGGACTGAAGGCCTTGGCTTTCTTTGGGATGCTGGCTAAAAGCTGCCCTCAGCTCCTAGCAGCCACTGTAGTTTACAGTGGCCTCCCACACTCTGTTATACAAAAGTGTCTCCAGCCCAGCCTCTCCCTTCATCAACCCCACAGAAAAGTCTCTGGCTCCCGTCTGTTCAGACAGATTCTTATAGAATATAACCTAACCGTGGCAGCGATAGACCATCACCTTGGCTTTATTTTATTGGATAGAAGCCAGTTGCAGGTTCCACCTCCAGTCCAGAGGAGGCAATTAAACAGAGTTAAACACCAAGGCTGACAGGCCACAGTCCATGAGGTCCCAATGAGTCTCACGCCACTTAGCAACTGAGCACGCACACACAAAAACACCAAGAGGTGGAGCCAACAGGGGAGCCGCCTTAGGGTCTGTTGGCCACAGTGCGCCTACACTTCTGCATGGGCTGTGCTTGCTTTTCCTGGTGAACAGGAGCTTCCTTTATGAGCAAGTACAGCCAGTGACTGTAGCAAAGTCAAAAATAACAACCCACCCTGTGTGCCAGACACTAAAATATGGTATTTCCTTTTTATAAAAGAGGTTGTTGGGATGCATAAAGGTTAAGCGAATTATGGAAGATACTATAGTCACTAAGAGCTCAGATTTGAACCCAGTCTGGGTAACTTCAGAGCTCTTCTTTTAATCGGCATGGCCGGGTATGACCCTAAGTAAGAATGAACTGAACCCCTCTGTGGACAAGCTCATACCACAATGTCCTGAAACTTTGGGTTTGCCTTGTACACGAATGTCACACGCAAAAGCCCTTACTCACAAGGAACTAAGGAAAAGATGTGGAAAGGCAGTGAACGTTTGTAGTCATCCCTCAAAATGAATTTTTATCCCATGCCCTTAAAGGATGAAGAGCCTCATCCTTGTTAATTGAAGATAGTAGCTGATAACTGAACCTCTCCTCAAGTTTTTTATCTCCAGATAGAAATATGCTGCTATGGGGTATAACAGAATTCATACAGCTTTCCTTCTTTTGAGGAAAAAAGAAGTTGGCTTCATTTGGTAAGATCTGGGTGGCTAATAAATTATATTATTCAGGATAGACTAGGCAAACTACCATATCAAGCTCCAGATGCCTCATGGCTTGCAGCCAAGGGCTCAAATCTTGCTCACACTTGGTTCTTCTTGAGGGCTCTCTCCCCGGCCTTGACAGTCTCCAAGCTCCTCCAAACTGGTGGACCGTCAGCTACTGTCTGAAACACCACTTGCCACTATGCAGAGGGAAAGAAGGCTCCAGAAGACCTCTCCTGGCAATAAGCTGTTAAGAGAGAGGGGACACATGTCATTTATGCCCATGACTCATTAGTCAAAACTAGCCACTTGACCCAACCCTACCACAAGTGGGCCAGAAGGTACAAAGCTATCTTGGGCCTAGAGGCACAAATGACTAACAGTGTTTCCATCCAGAGTCTCTGCCTTCCAAGTTAGAGATTTAAACAAGAGCTGCCCTGACCCATTATTCTATACATAAAGAAAAAAAGGTACAGGTAAATAATAAAATAGGGACAAAGTGCTAATTCTCGTCTTTTTTGTTATTAAATTAAAAAAAAATGTAAAGTAACCATAAGTTATGGAAATTAATGCAATTGATTTGTTGTTGTTGTTGTTGTTGTTAACAGTAGAGTAAGTAATTTGCAATCAGACTTTAGTGAGATTCTGAGCAAAAAATTGTGATCAGAAACATGAAAAGGCATGGAATGCCTTGGGGGTTGAAAAGCCTGCTCATAAAAGCAAGCCTACAATGTTCACAAAGAGCAAGAGTAAAATGTTCCTGTCCAGGTCCAAGAAGGCCTCCAGAAAAGGATGGTGTTCACACTGAACATGCATACGATGTTGGCATTCATCAACACTAATGCTAAGATGGTTTTGTAACACACTGGCTTTTGAAACAAAGCTTTTAAATTGCACCAGTTAATAACTACAGAGTACATCTGAGAGCAATAACATATCCCCTTAATAAAACTTTATGTATGAGTATTTTAATGAATTGTTTCAGTATACAGAACCTTCAAAGAGAGCCAAGTTAGTGGTTGAAAACAGAATAGGTTTCAACTCTTACAAAGAAACTCAATCCTAACAACTGGTACAAGAATTAAAATGAAGAAAGGGACCTGTCTTACACACTAGCATTTTTGGAAGCCATTCTTTTAGACACTACGTTTTAGAATTTTCAGGCATCTGTCTGTTGCTAGAATACCTACACACTTTGAGGAAGCTTTATTTGAAAATGCTCTGTACCTTGTCTAAAGGGCCAGCTGGGATGCCAGAAATAGTATCGGCTCTATTTATGTCTTTGGAGTAATTACAGTGGAATTTAAAGACTTAGTTTATAGATCCAAGAAGAAGATCTTCTGTGTACACTAAAAGGATGAATCCTTTCCAGACGACTTCTCATTTGGCTGAGGAAGAGCTTGAGGAAGCATTTCATAACGTCAGCCAAAGTCGTTTTTAGCAAGACCTGGGTGGGATTCTTGCTGTTGATATCCAAATTTAAAAAAGCCTTGATTTTAATCTATCCAAGGTTACTTTGTTGTAGTTATGAAACCATGAATCAATTTTAAAGCTTTCAGGGATGAAAGGAGATATTGAGACAAGTGCCTGCTATCTTTTGTTGAATGGGGGGAAAATATGTTAACCAATTTCCTGATGACTTTGTCTGGTGGACTTGACTTTTGTTTAGCTAATGTCTTGTTGGAATGCATCTCTGTTTTTTCCTATTCATGCCCTGCCTCTCACCAAAGGCCAGTGTGTGTATGTGTTCAAGGAGAAAGATGCAGTGTGTGTGGTCAGTGTGCTTGTCTCCTACTTACTGGATGTAAGCTGGATTCTGCTCAGAAATGCTATGCTAAATGCTAATGGAGATGAGGAAGCAACTTGGGAGAGATTATATGAGGATTTTTTTGGAAAGAATGAAAGAATGCTTACATATAGAATCTGTGCTACTGTCCACTTCCCCAGTCTTTTTAACTATGAGAATAAAAACTAATTAATTCCAAACATTTCCTAGCACACAACAAACCTTTGAGAGAATTCATTTTCATCAACCTCCAAAAAGATCAAGAAAAACTTCACTGACTGCAATCCATTCATTATCTTAAATTTTCATGTGTGTTCCAGAGACCCTCTTATTAAAAGCAGTAATATTGGAGATTTAAACATATTGCTTGCTTACATGGTATCAGACACTTGTTTGACCCTAGAGGCTACAAAGATGGATAATCTAAATGTAGTCTTTGTCCTCATGGATCACACTTTGTACTGTCCCAAACTCTGTTTTAATCCTTAAGACAAAACTTTAAAAATGGTATTATGAACCCCACTTTCTTGATAGAGAAACTACAACTCAAAGAGATTGAGTATCTTTCCTAAGGCTGTAGAGCAAGCAGGTGATCAAGATTGAAATACAAGGCTGTCTAACTGCCTTGCCGCCCCCTATTTCTTTTTCCTTGTAATATAGAGTCAAATAGATTTGGAAATGTTCCAGCTATAATAATCATGGCCTATTTCATGGAAATGGAGGTCTCCATGCTTACTATGCGGGTTTGTTCTACGGTCAATCTGGTTGAGCTGGGCATTATGCTGACCCAAATCACCTACTCTTTATTGTCCTGGGCTGGTGTGTCCAAAAGAGAAGCTGGTGTGAAATTTGGGAGGCAGAGGTGAAGCAGGGGCCATTACACTCTGAGGAGTTTCTGTGGTTAGATGTGGTGAGGAGATATCCAGAGGGGCCAGCGGTCCTGCTTGATGTTGGGCCTCTCTGCTTAACTTTGCATTCTTCCCCACCAGGGACAGAATTTCCTCCAGACTCAAGTTTGACCAACAGAGGTCCAGGCCCTGTTGATGCTTGCCTGCTGACTTAGAAGTAGAATTTACACAGAGGTCAGAACTTCCTAAACCTTTCAGCGAGTGATCCCTTTGTAAAGAAATGTCCTTTGCTTCTCAGATTTCCCTGCAAATTTCATGCTCTCTCCCCAGGCCAGAGTTTTCAGTCATGTCCCAAAAGCCTATCTGTATCTTCTTTCCCCAATGCCTTCCCCAGTTATTTAAGGTCTGAGTGAGTGAAGTCGCTCAGTCGTGTGTGACTCTTTGCGACCCCATGGACTGTAGCCTACCAGGCTCCTCTGTCCATGGGATTTTCCAGGCAAGAGTACTGGAGTGGGTTGCCATTGCCTTCTCCAGGGAATCTTCCTGACCCAGGGATTGAACCTGGGTCTTCCGCATCGTGGGTAGATGCTTTACTATCTGAGCTACCAAGGAAGTCCTATTTAAGGTCTGCTGCTGCTAAGTCGCTTCAGTCGTGTCCAACTCTGTGTGACCCCATAGACGGCAGCCCACCAGGCTCCTCTGTCCCTGGGATTCTCCAGGCAAGAACACTGGAGTGGGTTGCCATTTCCTTCTCCAGAAGATCTTCCTGACCCAGGGATTGAACCCAGGCCTCCCGCATTGTAGGCAGACGCTTTACCATCTGAGCCACCAGGGAAGTCCTATTTAAGGTCTACTTCCTACAAAAATCCCTTATCACATGACACTTAGCGTGGTTCTTCCTCCTTTATGGAATCTTAATGATTCATCCATTTGCTCATCCAGTGGGAAACCTAGCATTAGCAGCAAGAAAACACTGGCCTGACTTAGAGATACTGTCTCAGCTCTGCCCCATATGAAGATGGCCCATCTTGGTTTAGATAAGTCCAGGTGCCAAATCAGTTTTCACAAAAGGATGTCACATCTGTTGCCAGCACGAGTGATCATGTATCTGTCATGAATCAGGAACAAGAGCCTGAAGTCTTTACCAGGCAAACTTATTCTCCTTGGTTTGCTGCACAACTTTTATTAAAAGCTCTATGAAGAGAATTTAATTCATGGAGGTACATCTTCCTATGAAGTGTTGAATTGAAGGTTTCAGTTCTTAGTGAATTGCATTGACCTAACTCTTTAAGGTCTTAGACATATTTGAATGAATTACTAATGATTAAAAATTGGGAGATTTCATTTAAAAGTCTGGACTTCACATTTCTTTTTTTTTTTTTCCCCCTTAAGCATCTGAATTGGTGACCTTGGTTGACTTCAGTTTTACTACTGGAACAAGGGTCATTAACATATACACGGATATGTGCTATAAGAAAAAGCTATGAAAAATATCCACTGATTTGTTCCAAAGATGTTGAGGATGTGGTTACCTTATAGCTAATTTCCAGGAGTCCGATTGGGAACAGAACAGGGTGTAATTTGAGTTTAATGTCAAACGCATCTCCAGTCTTCTCTAAGTATTGTTAGCCTCTGACAACGCAGCTGGAGGCTAGTGTTCTCACTGTCTTCCTAAAGGCCTGCACCACAGGCTACCTTGCTCACTGGCTGCTTGCACACCTGTTCTGAGGGTGCTCTTTCACAGCTCTGCACAGCCTAACGCCCTGTTGATGTTAGCACGGTCCGCCTTGTAGATTTAAGTTCCAGGCTTGGCGGCAAGGCTGGAGCGTTTCCTCCCATAAATGTATGATTTGCAACACTGTTGACTTTTGTTTAGCTTTCCTGTTTGTCATATCTTGCAATGCTTCCTTTCGGTTAAGAATATTTGGCAACTTTGCTAAAACAGGCTGGCTGCCTTAAATCAAGAATTTAAAAGTTTAATTTCGGTTGATTATTCTCTAAAGAAAAAAAAGGGACATGGTTTTCAGCATAAATTTTCACTTCCTCATTGTAGAAGATCTTTTTATCAGCTTATTTAGTTAATAGGGTTCTCTCTCAAGAATGTGAGATCTTCAAATATATGTAGAAATAGTTATATGTCAAGAATACTTATAAAGGGTCTGGCACAAAGTTAGAACACAAATATTAGCTTTTATTATTATACATACAATCTAAATTATGTAAGTAATTATGTTTCATATTTTGCTTTGGCTTCCAGGAAGTTCCAAGGCAGATTTATGGCTGAATTATGATTACCTTTTAGAAATTACGTTTATGCCTAATTACTATATCTTTTGTTACCCATGTGACTTTTCTATCCCTATTCTCTGATTCTGATTAGTTTTCTTTTTCCATTAAAATATTTACTTTTCTATATTTTATAATTCATTGTAACATGATAGAGATAAATGGAGTAATTAAAATTTTATTACATAAAACCAGGATTAGAGCTACAGTGTCCTAACAGGTTTATTTATCCTTAATCTCTGGGAAAAACTTCAATTTACAATTAGCATCCCAACATTATTTCCTAAAATACAGTTTTCAGTATAATTGTAACACTAAAAAGTAAATATCTATAAACCTTAGCCTGGCTTTGAAACCTTCCTCAAAAGTGGCTTGGGTCTGTTGCTTCTCTTGTATGACTGCCCCATGAAACTTTTGCTCTGCCCAGATTGACCTGTTAAGATTCAGCTCTTTCGCAATGTACAGCAAAGTGCAGGGTATACAGTAGGCCAAATGAGGAAGAGGCCAAATCTTTGAGAGATGCACCATGACTAACAGCCCTCTTGAGTTTCCACGCCACTGGTATGTAGAAGGCTTTGAGTCTTGTTGTTTAAGACACCATTTAGGGGCAAACATGAGCAATGGGAACATTTTTTCCAAATAAGAAAGAGAAAGTTTGAAAACTGCAAAAAAGGTTGGATTCACTTTGGCTCCATTTCTCATAAACAACTCGAAGCCTACTTAAGCTCTTTGCTGATTCAGAAGCACATCTGTGTGGAAGTGTTTTGTTTTACTTTTTTTACAGTAAGGATAATTTTCAAGCCTAGTGACTTTATGACCTTCTTCCAATATGATTCATTTAGCTTACCCTCCCTTCACCCATTCACTCATTTGATTAAGTCAGCACCTACTTATTAAGTCCTTTTATGTGCCAGGCATATTGATAGGGTGAAGAATAAGATGGATAAGTACTTACATTCTTCATGAAGTAAAGAAGAGTAAAACTCAAAACCAGTCACTTAAAAAAGAAAAATTACAAGTTCAAATGTTCACAAAACTATGTAGACATCTAAATAAGAGGGTAACTTATATAAATGTATAACATTAAATGTGTAAATTTAAAAGTAAGGTTAGGATAAAGATTAGAGAATGAATGTGCTAGGACCGTGTGAGGTCAGGGAAGGATTCTCTGAGGAAATAGCATTTTGAAAGAGGAAAGAGGAAAAACAATCAAGAAAAAGGAAATAGTTACCCAAATTAGAACACATTTTCTGAGGTTGAAAAGTTCTTATAAAATAGTGCCTGTTGTGTGTATATGAGTGTAATTAATATATAATGTAAATTATAATGTACATATTATGTGTATATAGTTTAGACAGATAATACAGTCAAAAAGTCAAATTTTAAGCTATTTATTACTTTCACATTTTGATCTGTGATAGTAAAAATTATATGTGATATACATACTATGAATTAAGGAAATAAGCTGATATTTTCTCAAAAAGTCATTAAATAGCTACTAGGTACCAAGTATGGAATATGCTTGGTATTGCAGAGCAGTGAGACTAGGAAACACAAGACCAAATATTTTCCCTCTGATGTGGGGACAGCTGTGAGTCAAGTACACCTCTGGAGCCAAGAGGCATGAAAGAGGGCCACTGGCAACCTGGTGTTTCAGGGAAAGCTTCCTGTAAGTGAAGATGCATGATCCCAATCTGAATGATGATTAAAAGTTAAACAAGAGAAAGGAGAATAGCATGAGAAGAGATAGGAAAGAAAGTAAGCAACAGTATGGATATGTGAGAACAAAGGTGGGATGGATCAGCAAAGATGAAATTGGATGCTATTGGCAAACAGATGATAGTAAAGTTCAAATGGATGCTGACACAATGAGAACTAAAGAAAATCTAGTGGAAAATAGGAAATCTGGAGAAAATAGTGAGCAAAAAGCTACCTGGAGAAGCAGGAGAGTTACAAGAATAAGATAGAGAGGAACTAGTCTCTGAAGACCAGTGAGGCCCATCAGCATGGGCAAGGGATTCCATGAAGAATGAATGTTCCACTGTATCAAAGACAGTCAAGAGACCCTGCATGAAAAACACCAGTGCAGCAACACTGCATTTAGAAAGAAGGTCTTCGGTGACCTTTTCGGAGGTAGTAAAGGCTAGAGGCTGAAACAATTTGGTCCATCTAGTCAAGATTGCCGGGAGAAATATCAATAACCTCAGATATGCAGATGACACCACCCTTATGGCAGAAAGTGAAGAGGAGGTAAAAAGCCTCTTGATGAAAGTGAAAGAGAAGAGTGAAAAAGTTGGCTTAATGCTCAACATTCAAAAAACGAAGATCATGGCATCTGGTCTCATCACTTCATGGGAAATAGATGGGGAAACAGTGGAAACAGTGTCAGACTTTATATTTGGGGGGCTCCAAAATCACTGCAGATGGTGACTGCAGCCGTGAAATTAAAAGATGCTTACTCCTTGGAAGAAAAGTTATGGTCAACCTAGATAGCATATTCAAAAGCAGAGACATTACTTTGCCGACTAAGGTCTATCTAGTCAAGGCTATGGTTTTTCTTGTGGTCATGTATGGATGTGAGAGTTGGACTGTGAAGAAGGCTGAGCGCCAAAGAATTGATGCTTTTGAACTGTGGTGTTGGAGAAGACTCTTGAGAGTCCCTTGGACTGCAAGGAGATCCAACCTGTCCATTCTGAAGGAGATCAGCCCTGGGATTTCTTTGGAAGGAATAATGCTAAAGCTGAAACTCCAGTATTTTGGCCACCTCATGTGAAGGGTTGACTCATTGGAAAAGAGTCTGATGCTGGGAGAGATTAGGGGCAGGAAGAGAAGGGGACGACAGAGGATGAGATGGCTGGATGGCATCACGGACTCGATGGACGTAAGTCTGAGTGAAGTCTGGGAGTTGGTGATGAATAGGGAGGCCTGGCGTGCTGCGATTCATGGGGTCGCAAAGAGTCGGACACGACTGAACGACTGAACTGAACTGAGTCAAGGCTGTGGTTTTTCCAGTGGTCTTGTATGGATGTGAGAGTTGGACTGTGAAGAAAGCTGAGCACCGAAGAATTGATGCTTTTGAACTGTGGTGTTGGAGAAGACTCTTGAGATTCCCTTGGACTGCAAGGAGATCCAACCAGTCCATTCTGAAGATCAACCCTGGGATTTCTTTGGAAGGAATGATGCTAAAGCTGAAACTCCAGTACTTTGGCCACCTCATGTGAAGAGTTGACTCATTGGAAAAGACTCTGATGCTGGGAGGGATTGGGGGCAGGAGGAGAAGAGGATGACAGAGGATGAGATGGCTGGATGGCATCACTGACTTGATGGATGTGAATCTGAGTGAACTCCGGGAGATGGTGATGGACACGGAGGCCTGGCGTGCTGCGATTCATGGGGTCGCAAAGTCGGACACAACTGAGCAACTGAACTGAACTGAACTGAGAGTGAAAAAGATGAAGTCAGTGAGTGGAGAGTCTTGCCATGACTTTTATAAGAAGCTTCACCACACAGAGAAGGATAAGAGAGGGACTACTCACAGAGGACATATGAGCCCAGGGAGATTTTTTTTTCTACTGTGCTTGTTTTGTTTTTAAAGTGTGCAAAGATTTAAACATTTATTTAGCCCAAGGGAAAGAAGCCAAGACAGAAGGGTTGGTTGATGATGAAACAGTAAATATTGTATTTGATTGATCATGGTCTTGAAGGAAAACAGATGGGATCAAGGGCAGCACTGAGGATTCTGGCATTGGACAAGAGACAGGGCATTTATTCTCTGACCATGGAGACAAGGAGGCAGGGAAGGGATAGGTGAAGATGAATTTCTATGAGGCAAGGAAAGACAGGAGGTTGAGGGAGTTCACACCTGATGACATATAAGATTAGAAGATAAGATCATGTATCAGACAGGCTGTGGGTCAAATGAAAAACTGGGACAACAGGAATGGGAGCCTGCTCAGACCAAATTCAAAGATTGGTGAACACAGTTGAAAGTGGTCCATCTGAGGCTGAAAGTCACTAGTGTGGTGAGGTGATAATCTGCCCTATTGAGTGAATCTCTTCAGCAGAATGCAGAAATTTAGGGATAAAAAAGAAAAGATCAAATGTGGGTGAGACATGGGGATTTTTCCTGGAAGGTACAGCAGGGAAGTGGGTGGGGAATTGAAAGAGCATGGGGTGGCAGAGGGGGAAGCTTAAACATGTTAGTAAAATACTAGTTTGGATGTCACCTTTTCATCTGGGATAGATCAGGGAAGAAATCATACTGGAGGGTTGGACAGTCAATGAGAAAAGAAAGATACACTGAGGTTCTCTATGAGACAGAGAACAGTATAGTATCAGGAAAAGAACGTCAAATATTTATGATGTGCCTGGGAATGAAAACAGACATACTAGTCCTAATATTTCATGTGTTTCCATAAATATTGCTAAAACTAAATCAACTGAGTTGAACCCACCAAGGACCAAAGATGTTTCCTGAATCAATGAATGGTTGTGCTGATTATTTAGATACCGCCATTGTCTAATGTTGATGGTAAGTACAGAATTTTCATGTAACAAAGTATGTATGCAAAAGACTGATTCTAAAGTGGATTTGTTTATTCTGTTGTCCTCCCAATCATGAAAATACATGACCAGTAAGTCTACAAACTACTCCAAACATTCACGTCTCCCTCTAGTAAGAAAGGATGGTTTTATTAAACTAAAATTTTAGAAGGAGATTTCTTTTTTATAGGTGATCAAAGCCTGTGTATAAAAATTTTCACTAATCAATAAGGACTACACATTTAAACGAATGATTTTTTGAAGGGGCAGGGGTTCCTGAACCCTTGAAAAGGATGCCTTCCTGTCATTGTGGCTCAAATTCTTTGTGCAGCAATCAAAAAGGTGATGTAGGGACGATAGTCTACATTACATGATAACCCCTTTCATTTCTTTCACAGCTTTCTAGGCTTTGGGATTTTAATTTTTTGTAAAGATAGTAAAGAAACATCACTGTATGTTTAAAAGTTGTTAATTTTCAAACTTTGGAGGACACATTTAACTCTATTGACGTTTTGTGCATTTTGAAAATAAACAAGAAATCACTAAGCAAGATGATAGAAAAAGCTTTTTTTATTTCTTTTTTTACATCTTTTTCCCAAAGAACACTGATTTTGACAAGAATAATTCTGTGGAAGAACAAGAGTCCTGCAGAGAAGTTTCAGCACACAGAGCACAAAAGTCCATGATTAGACATATTGAAAAGGGTAAGAGGAATAGTGTAACTCTACCATTATCCCTCACCATCTTGGCCTGGAGTTTCTCCCATGGGGAAAATAAGTGTGTGTGAATGAGTGGCTGGATTCCCCAGCTGTTCAGGATTCTGCCAAAGAGTTCTACCTCTTTATTGCCCCATTCAGGGTACCAAGGTGAGCTACATGACTGAGGTGTGGAAAGGAGCAGGGAGAATAGCAACCAGGGTTTGGAAAATGTTCAAGAGAGGCAGCCTGGTTCAAAACTAAGAAAAGAGTACATCAAGACTGTATATTGTCACCCTGATTCTTTAATTTATATGCGGAGTACATTATGAGAAATGCTGGACTGGATGAAGCTCAAGCTGGAATCAAGATTGCCTGAAGAAATATCAATAAGATATGCAGATGACAGCACCCTAATGGCAGAAAGTGAAGAGAGACTAAAGAACCTCTTGATGAAGGTGAAAGAGGAGAGTGAAAAAGCTGATTTAAAACTCAACATTCAAAAAACAAAGATCTCGACATCCAATCCCATCACTTCATAGCAAGTAGGTAGGGAAAAAATGGAAACAGTGACAGACTTTATTTTCTTTGGCTCCAAAACCACTGCAGATGGTGACTGCAACCATGAAATTAAAAGATGCTTGGTCCCTGGAAGAAAAGCTATGACCAACCTAGACAGCATACTAAAAGGCCAAGACATTACTTTGCCGACAAAGGTCCATATAGTCAAAGCTATGGTTTTTCCAGCAGTGATGTACAGATGTGAGAGTTGGACCATAGAGAAGGCTGAGCTCCGAAAAATTGATGCCTTTGAACTGTGGTGTTGGAGAAGACTCTTGAGAGTCCCTCAGATAGCAAGGAGATCAAACCAGTCAATCCTAAAGAAATTAACCCTGAATATTCATTGGAAGGACTGATGCTGAAGCTGAAGCTCCAATATTTTCACCACTTGATGCAAAGAGCCAACTCACTGGAAAAGACTCTGATGCTGGGAAAGATTGAAGGCAGGAAGAGAAGGGGACGACAGAGGATAAGATGGTTGGATGGCATCACTGACTCAATGGACATGAGTTTGAACAAACTCTGGGAGATAGTTATGGACAGGGAAACCTGGCGTGCTACAGTCCATGGGGTAACAAAGCATCAAACACCACTGAGCGACTAAACAACAAGCTCAAAGTTAGTAGAAGGAAATACAAAGATCCAGCAAACATAAATGACATAGAGACACTAGAATAGGTCCATAAAACAGATAATATTATCAAAAGATAAAAAAAAAGAGATAAGATTCAAAAAAATAAAATAAAAAATAAAGGAGACATCACCACTGATACTGCATAAGTACAAAGGATTATAAGACTGCTGTGAAAAATTATACATCAACAAATTGGATAATTTATTGAAGAAATAAATAAATTCTTAAAATCATAAAACCTATCAAGACTGAATTATGAAGAAACAGAAAATCTGAACAGAACAGTAATGAGTAAGGAAATTTAATCAGCAATCAAAAACCTTCCAACAAACAAAAGTCCAGGACCAAACAGCGAATTCTACCAAACATGTAAAGAAAAATTAATATCAATTCTTTTCAAAGTATTCCAAAATTTTTAAGAGGAGGGAACACTTCCAAACTCATTTTGTGAGGTGAATATTATCCTGATACCAAAGCCAGACAAGGACACAAAAAGAAAATTAAAAACCAATATTTAATGAACATGCATGAAAAACTTCTCAACAGAATATGAGCAAATGAAATACAACTGCACAGTAAGAGCAATATACACCATGATAGAGTGAGATTTATCCCAGAGTTGCAAGGATGGTTCAACATCTGCAAATCAATAAATATGATATACCACATTAACAAAATGAAGGTTGAAAACCATATAATAAATGCAGAAAAACCATTTGACAAAAACGAACATTGTTATGTTTAAAGCTCTCAAGAAATTAGGTGTAGATGGAATATAAGGAATATTAGGTATAGATGGAATATAGGACACACACAACTTACAACATACTTAGTGGTGCAAAGCTTTCAACTTTTCCTCTAAGATCAATAATAAGACAAAAGTATCCACTCTCATCACTTGCACTGGAAGTCCTAGCCAGAGCAATTAAGCCAGGAAAGAAATACAAGTCATCCAAGTCAGAAAAGGGGTAAAATTGTTTCTGTTTGCAGGTGATATTATAATATATAGAAAACCCTAAGGACTCCATCAGGGGAAAAAAATAAAACTGTTAGAACTGATAAAATTAATTTAGTAAAGTTGTAGGCTACAAAATCAACATATAAAAATCACTTGTGTACCACACTGCTGCTGCTGCTGCTGCTGCTAAGTCACTTCAGTTGTGTCCAACTCTGTGCGACCCCATAGATGGCAGCCCACCAGGCTCCGCCATCCCTGGGACTCTCCAGGCAAGAGCACTGGAGTGGGTTGCCATTTCCTTCTCCAGTGCATGAAAGTGAAAAGTGAAAGTGAAGCCACTCAGTTGCGTCTGACTCTTAGCGACCCCATGGACTGCAGGCTACCAGGCTCCTCCATCCATGGGATTTTCCAGGCAAGAGTACTGGAGTGGGTTGCCATTGCCTTCTCTGGTGTACCACACTAATAATGAGATATCTGAAAAAGAAATTAAGGAAGTAATCAAAAAGAACAAAATATTTAGAAATAAATTTGTTCAAGGAGGTGAGGGATCTGTACACTGAAAACTATAAACAGTTGATGGAAAAAACCCATCTTCATGGATTGGAAGAATTAATATTGTTATTCGTGGTGCCCAAAGTAATCAACAGAGTCGATGTAGTCTCTACCAAAACCCCAATGGCATTTTTCACAGAAATAGAAAAATGATCCTAAAATTTGGGCAGAACCATAAAAGACTCCCCCAAAGATAAAGCTATCTTGGCCAAGAGGATAAATGCTGGAGGTGTCACACTTTTTGATATCAAGCTATATTACAAAACAGTAGTAATCCAAAAAGTATGGTATTTGCATAAAACAAACACATATATCCCAGTGGAAATGACTAGAAATCACAGAAACTCACACATGTATGATCAACTAATTTCAACAAATTGCAAATAGTACACAATGGGGAAATGATAGTCTTTTCAATAAATGATGTTGGAAAAGCTGGATAGCCTCTTATGAAAAAAAAAAGAAATTGGGACCCTTATACCATACACAATAATCAACTCAAAATGTATTTTTAATGTTTTTTTTTAATGTGGAACATTTTTAAAGTCTTTATTGAATTTGTTATAATATTGTACCTGTTTTACCTTTTGGCTTTTTGGCCATGAGGCATATGGGATTGTAGCTCCCTGACCAGGGATCAAACCCACACCCCTGCACTGGAAGGTGAACTCTTAACCATTAGACTTCCAAGGAAGTCCCCTCAAAATGTGCTGAAGACATAAATGTAAGGCCTGAAACTATAGAACATTAAAAGAAAACAAAGGGATGCTTGGGGCTGGTGCACTGGGACGACCCAGAGGGATGGTACAGGGAGGGAGGAGGCAGGGGGTTTCAGGATGGGGAACACGTGTATACCTGTGGTGGATTCATGTTGATGTGTGGCAAAACCAATGCAATATTGTAAAGTAATTAACCTCCAATTAAAATAAATAAATTTATATATAAAAATAAAACAAATGGAAATTGGGGAAAAAAAAAAGAAAACAAAGGGAAGAGGAACTTTAAGTTGTTCTTAAAACATTTTGGATGTGATACTAAAAGCAAAGTCAACAAAAGCAAAAATAAACAATTGATATAACATTAAACTAAAAGCTTTCTCTACAGCAAAGGTAACAACAAAATGAAAAAGTGATCTATAGAATGGGAGAAAATATTTGCAAACTATATATCAAATATATAAGGAACTCTTACTACTCAATAGCAAAACAACTCAAATAACCAGTTTTTTTTAAAAAAGGGGGAAGAGGCAAAGGACCTGAATAGACATTTTTTCCGAAGATGCATAAATTGTCACTAGGTACGTGAGAAGGTGCTCAACATCATTAATCACCAGAGAAATGCAAACCAAGGCCAGAATAACACATCATCTCGTACCTGTGGTTCTATTTGTCATGCCTCTTAGGTACAGGTAGCTGCTGAGCAGGGCTCCTGAATGTAGGGTCTAAAGTCTTCATCACATCCTTCCTCTAGTGAGCTCAAACAAACCCAAATGCTACTGGGCATCTCCAACTCCTCAAGCTATTTTCTGAAATGTTTTTCTGCTTCACCAAATCTAAAACATTCTCTTCCATTTACTTTTCCCCTTAATTTTTTAAACCCAAGGGTATTTTAAAAGAAAATGTTATCCATATGTTTTTGATTCATTTACACTTAAATCATTAAAAGCCTGTTTTGTAAGAGCTTTTGATGTCCAGAAAGTTTTTTTTCTGAGTCCTTTTTATAAGTCATTTAAAACTGGTCTCCCTTCTCTTTTCCTCCTGCTCTGTCCCTCACTTGCAAAAGGAAAAAACCAGAAAGTTGAATTTTGCTGGGAGCAGACGATTTTTAACCCCAAGGGATGGAATCTGTTGAACCCTCAGCCCACACATATCAATTTATTTCTAAATTAGGGTATGTTCATACTTGTGCTCAAAAACCCAGGCACCAGGTAGTTAAATGTAACGCCTTCCCATGGTCATATAAGTTCATGAAATTATGACCTTTTCTGTTAGCAATCTTTCTGCCAAAATAAATGATACTCTTCAAAGTCTATTTACAATACTCCCCTTCCTCTCAATACACGACGCACTCAACACACATCACGTGGCCATCCTGCTCTCTCTTCTATTCCCCAAGCACCCCAAGGGTAAACTGTCCCACGCATGCTTCCAAGCATTCTTGGATAGTCAATTCCTGAACATGGGTTCTAAACTCGACCTAACTCAGCTTATTTAGACAGTAAAGTTGTGCCTATGAGACACTGGAAGTGGAGAAAAGAATATGCAGCCTTTTAGGGGGAGGTCTCAGAATTATTTCCTTAACTACTGACAAAAGGATACTTTGGGAAGGAATTAATTATGTGGAGAGTGTTATTTGTTCCAAACCTTGCTTTTATGTATAAGCACCCAGACATTCAGTTTTGTAAACTGATATCATGTGAGGCTTTCACCCTGGGTTTTCCCCCTGTATCTTTCCACAGTAATTTTGGGCATCACATATTGAGCCCTTTTGTCTTTCAGAATATACCACACTATGGTGCTGAAAAGTTAGTGAACAGTTTTTTCCCCCTATGAATATTTTATGTCAGCCAAAACTTATATGCACAACATTAATGGTAGTACTAAAGGGAAAATTAATTCTCAAATTGTGAACTATTTATAATTAAAGAGAGTCTCTTTGACTGTAAGGAGATCCAACCAGTCAATCCTAAAGGAAATCAGTACTGAATATTCACTGGAAGGACTGATGCTAAAGCTGAAACTCCAATACTTTGGTCACCTGATGTGAAGAACTGGCTCATTAGAAAAGACCCTGATGCTGGGAAAGATTAAAGGCGGGAGAAGGGGACAATGGAGGATGAGATGGTTTGACGGTATCACCGACTCGATGGACATGAGTTTGAGTAAGCTCCAGGAGCTGGTGATAGATAGGGAAACCTGACTTGGTCCTGTGGTCCACCAAGCCTGGTGCTGTGGTCCATGGGGTCACAAAGAGTCGGACACGACTGAGCGACTGAACTGAACTGAACCGAATAGCATGTATAACACTGTGTAGCATCAGCCAAAGAAATCTACATTCCTTTTAATTTACCAGTTTAACTCCAGAAGTCTATGAAAAGTGAGTAGTGGTAAATTAGTATAAAGATTTAGCTGCAACAGTTTGTTTCTAGTGGTGAAATATTTTAAATAAAATAGAACATGGGCTACAGTCCACGGGGTCACAAAAGAGATGGGTGTGACTTAGCAACTAAATAACCACACTCAATGTAAATAATTTAGGGGCTGAATCAATGAAGCGAAGTGTGTTATAAAGAGTAATAAAATGCAGCTATTATATTTAAAATATGGTTCTAGGAGAACATATAATGATACAGGAAGTTTGTTTGTTGTATACTGAAATTAAAATGTCAATTTTACAAGAGAATTCTCATGTAATTCTATGTTGAGCCTAAGAAAAGGTGAAAATAACCAGAGCTAAGATTAAGACACTAAGGATAATTTTAGTTTTCATCTTTTATTGTATATCTTAAAAGTGTCCTACAATGTACCTATAATATACTTTTGTAATATATTAAAATTTTATATTTAAATATATTTCCAGTGTCTCCTTAAAAAGCAAATGGCAAAAGAGATTTCTACCATTCAATTCTTAATCTAAGACCTATATGCTTTTTTTCTGACAGTTTAATGTACAAACACTTTCTGATTTTGTAATCTCTCCCAAAACTCTATACCAAATGCTGACCTTTCACTTTTCTTATCTTCTACTGAAGATAAACTATGTGCTAATAATTTCATCTTTTTCTGATCCTCAAAAACAATAGGTATTGGCACCAATTGGAAGTAACTTAGAGTTAGTGATCTTCCTTATAATGATATAGCATTTAATCTCTGGCAGCATGAATAAACACTAGGACCTCTATAGCATATGAGTCATGGTATTATCAGTGAGTTAGGGACCAAGAACAGTTCCATATAGCACCTGCTATATTAAGTAGCATTCTCTGTGGTAGATTTGTGATTTTCTCCCTAAATTTTATAATAGCTATATAATTCTGTAACCTCAATAATAAATCATGTTTTTCTAACCCTAATTCATAAAAGCACTTTTTCTTAGAGAAAACACCTTACTGTTTACCACTGGCATTGTCATTTTGTCTTGCCATCCAACTACCACCTCCTTTTATTTTTCTTTGCCACTCAGAGCCTCAGAAATACTAATCACTTCCACCAAAAGAAGGTAGAACACAACTAATCTCCTCAATACAATGGCACCCCACTCCAGTCCTCTTGCCTGGAAAATCCCATTGACAGAAGAGCCTGGTGGGCTGCAGTCCATGGGGTCGCTAAAGAGTCAGACACGACTGAGCGACTTCACTTTCACTTTTCACATTCACGCATTGGAGAAGGAAATGGCAACCCACTCCAGTGTTCTTGCCTGGAGAATCCCAGGGATGGGGGAGCCTGGTGGGCTGCCATCTACGGGGTCACACAGAGTTGGACACGACTGAAGCGACTTAGCAGCAGCAGTCTTACTTATCTCAATTAATCCTCAGAAGAACCCTAGGAGGTAGACACAATTATTGTCCCCATTTTACAAATGGGGAAACTGACATCCGTAGGTATTAGACAATTTGCCCAAATCGGGCACAGACAGTAATTAGCAGAGGCAGGATTCAACCTGAGTTCAATATCCATGTGCTTAGCCTACAGGCTGGCCTCCTCACTACCTTGAAAGCAACAATACACACAAAACAGTGAGCCCAGGCCCTGGTACTCACCCAGATAGAATACATGCTAAAGGAACATAAAGAAGGAGAAAGGAAGAATCTTCTCACAGTTTTCAGAGTATCTTTATTAACCTAAATTATGCAATCTAGGGTATCAGCTCCATTTCATTCCCACATCCTGTAAATTTGATATACGATTTCTGGCAATATAATTACTGTGATAAAATTTAATTGCTATAAAACCACTTGGAGATCCTATAATCCATTATAATGTCCATTATAGTGGACTTTGGCCAATTGGAAGGAAGGCTATCTGAATAACCTGTCCCATTACTGAAATTGACAAAGGCATCCCACATTTAGATCATTTCATAATACCTAACGAAAACTCAATTTTATAACTGTTTTACATATTTTCCATTTCATGACAGGAGAGCTTTTATTAACATTAAATATAAACAATTATTAAGCACCCTCCCTGTTGTGTATTTTACAGCCCATTTCCTCACTAAAATGTAATGAATCAAGGAGGAAAAATGTAGAGAGCTAGAGTGCATTGCATGATTGTACCATTTGAATCTCGAATCATATGTGATCTCTTCTAAGTGCATCAGGATTAATAAAGAATCCATGAAAACTTCTTTTAGCACCTAGGATGGGTGTGGTAAATATTTTAGGTTATGACTATCATTAAAAATAACAAAAATAAAACTCTTCCATGCCATTATTTCAACAATTAATATTTAAGTACATATGAGTGCAACCTTCATATTTGAATTGTATTAAGGTCTGAAAATTCCTTTTTTAAAAGACTTGATTTTTCAGAGCAGTTTTAGAATTATAACAGAACTGAGAAGGAGGTAAGAGATTTCTCACACACCTACTGTCCCCACACATTCATAGCTCTCCCAATATCAACATCACTCACCAGAGTGGTACATTTTTTTACCAAGGATGAACGTTATTGACACATAATAATCACTCAAAATCTGTAGTATAAGATTCGCTCTTTTTGTTGTACATTCCATGGGTTTGGACAAATATATCCATCTTCATCATCATCATAATATCATACAGAGTATATTCACTGCTGTAAATTCCTCTGTGATCGGCCTATTCATCTCTTCCCCAACACAAATCCCTGTCGACCGCTGATCGTTTTACTGGCTCTGTAGGTTTGCCTTTTCCAGAATGTAGTATAGGTGGAATCATACAGTTTGCAGCCTTTTCATGTTGGCTCCTCTTACTTCTCGGTATGCACTTAAGTTTTCTCTGTATCTTTTTGTGACTTGATAGCTCATTTCCTTTTTAGCACTGAATACTATTTCCTTGTCTGGAAGTACCACAGTTTATTTATCCATTCACCTACTGATAGACATCTTGTTTGCTTCTAAGTTATGAAAATTATGACTACAGCTGTTACAAAAATCCATGTACAACTTTTTTAGGTAAATACCTAGGTGCACAATTGCTGGACCATGTGAAGAGTATGTTTAGTTTTGTATGAAATCGCCAAACTGTCTTCCAAAATGGCTGCCCCATGAAACTTGCATTTTCAAAAATGTTTATACTGATTTCCAGATTTCAGAGTTGTCCTTTACTGAGCGGATATATTGAAGTGAACAAATATCCAAATATACTAAGTCCCCTACATACCAAAGCATTTCATTCTGAGAGAGCATTCATAAGTCCAATTTGTTCATAAATCCAACAGTAAGTTTGTAAGTCTAACCTGCAATTCTACTTATACCTGACATTGATGGAATGCCTGTTCACATCTTTGAAAGTTCACAACTTGAAGTTTTGTAGATAGGAAAATTACTATATATCATGAATTATCTTCCTTCTTACAGCATCCTTTAAGCTTGCATGCTCACATACAAAGTCATTTCAGTCCTGTCTGACTCTTTGGGACTCTATAGCCTGCCAGGCTCTTCTGTCTGTGGAATTCTCCAAGAAGAATACTGTATTGGGTTTCCACCCCCTCCTCCAGGGGATCTTCCTGATCGAACCTGTATCTCTATTTCTCCTGCACTGGCAAGCAGGTTCTTTACCACTAGCACCACCTGGGAAGCCCACCTTTAAGCATTAAGTGAAGTGAAGTGAAGTCGCTCAGTCGTGTCCGACTCTTTTCGACCCCATGAGCTGTAGACTAACAGGCTCCTCTGTCCATGGGATTTTCCAGGCAATAGTCCTGGAGTGGATTGCCATTTCTTTCTCCAGGGGATCTTCCCAACCCAGGGATCGAACCCGGGTCTCCTGCATTGTAGACAGACACTTTACCATCTGAGCCATAGGACACAACTAAGTGTCTCAAAAAGCAATTCACCAAGAACAGCTACTCAACAACAATTAAGGTAAAAAAAAAAAAAGCTGCACTTCCTTTCACTGACAACCAAATATAAAATAAACAGCCACATTATATTATATAAACTTCATAATTATAGTATAAAAACCTTAGATGCCTCTTTACAGTCTCTCTTTTGAATCTCTCATGAAAAGGATTCCATGGTTACAGACTGGCCTCCACCCTCAACTCTCATCAGACCACCATTGTCTAAAAATTCGATGCTTAGAAGCAATGGTTCTTACTTAGCCTCTGAAGGGTTAAAGAAGTCAAATCACTCAAAAACAGGGGACAAAAATGCACAAAGGAATCCTGTTAGGGTCTGTTGAAGATTAACAGACCACCGCACAAAAGCCCCAAAGCATCCTTCAACCTTCTGAAAATACGTACTAAAAATGTTACCATGGGAACAACCAATTAAATAAACCAATAAAAGAGGACAACTATCTACACCTCAACCAAACTACACAAGCAATCTTTTTTAAAAAGATGCCATAAATCAATCACATTTTAAAGGTAGCCAGAAAGGTTGAGGGTAGGGAAAGGTATAGGAGAGAATGGAAAATAAAAACCTTTAACCCATAATAATTAAAACAATGAAAAATAGCACAAATAAAATTAATAATAGGGTCCAAGACTGAAAATAGCATACATATTGTTAATACAAATGCACTTTTTATTTGGTGATGTTAAAGACCTGTTTGCAATCTTATCCTAAAATTGTGGATTTGCACTACCAAAATTTGGAGGAGTTAGAAACTGTTTATAAGGCTGGTGATTGCTTGCGTGGGAAATAAATCAAATAGGATCATGGACATACCGTGGAGCTCTCTTGTGCCTTTAAAATATTGTCTGATGGACTCAGAGATTCTCCTAGATGTCTTGGAAAATTCCAGCCCTTCCTTACCTTAAAGAACAGAGTTGGCAAGTCCAACTTGCATCTAAGTGGAAACCAGTATCCACAGGCCAAGGAATAAATCTACTTTATGTGCTAAAAGCATTCTTAAATCACAGAACCATGAACCAAGGAGAGAAATTGTTTAGAGAGAGCAAGAAGGAGAATTGAGTGAGACAACTGATTGCTCGTACGATTGACTGATTTAAGGAAAATCCTCATAGAAAGGTTCACCTTGCCTCTTCCGTGCTCTTCAATAACTATCTCTGTCTTTAAAGGTTATTCATAGAATTAATTAAATGCATGCATGCATATTACTTCCAAATTAAATTGGAGAACAGATATGCTCACAGAGAACAGTAGCTGTCAAGCATCTCTGGAGAGCCACATCTATTGTGAGAACTTGGGAAATATTTCTCTGCTAACAGCCACCTCTTACACTTCTTAAAGATAAAGTGGGGGCTTGGTAACATCAGAGATGCTTGATAGGAGAACCCAATCCTCTTTTGCTTCCAGGGGACTTGCTATAATTGGCCTCCTTCAGAGGAGGCCAGTTGATGTTTGTTTTAATACAATTGAGCACTTTGTATTGGATTCCAGAATTTTTTTTTATTTTATCTATTTTATTTATTTTTGGCTGTGCTAGGTCTTTGTTTTTGTACAGGCTTTTCTCTAGTTGTGGAGACCAGGAGCCACTCTCTAGCTGCTGTGCAGTGACTTATTGTAGCGGCTTCTCTTGTTGCAGAGCATGGGTTCTAGGACCCAAGGGCTTCAGTACTTTTGCCATATGGGCTCAGTGGTTGCAACTCCAAGGCTCTAGAGCACAGGCTCAGTAGTTGTGGCACACAGGCTTAGTTGCTCCAAGGCATATGGGAATCCTCCTGGATCAGGGATTGATGCCTCCTGCACTGGCAGAAGGATTCTTCACCACTGAGCCACCAGGAAGGCCCGGATTCTGGGAGCTATAATCAAAGAGTCTCGGCGACACTGGTTTCTGGATAAAAAACATAATTTGATGTTATGTTATAGTCACATCATCTGGATTCTTAATGGGAAGCACAGTTGAGTAATTTCGTGTGTGTATGTGTGTTCAGTTGCCCAGTCTTGTCTGACTCTTTGTGGCCTCATGAAGCCCTCTTTCAGGCAAGAATACTGAAGTGGGTTGCCATTTCCTGCTCCAGGGGACCTTCCCAACCCAAGGCTCAAACCTGAATGTCTTGCATTGTCAGGCAGATTCTTTACCACTCTGCCACCTGGGAAGCACATGTAATTCCATATTTTTCGTTCTTAATCTCTTTCTCTTCTTTGTCTCAATCGTTCTCTCTCTCTACCTTTCTCTTCAGAGTCTCCACTTGTACTTAGAGGTAATGCAAAATGATGGTATTTAGAGACTGAAAGTTTCCTTTGTGTTTTGGGGCCATTGAATTATTTCAGAGAACAAGAAATGTTCCAGTTGCCTATTGTGCTTGGAATGGAATGTTATATATTTAGCGACATTGTTATTTGCCATTTCTGTGTTCCTTTCATCTCTAGGGCAATGGGATTTTCTTGGCAGTCTAGACTGAAGTCCAGTGGAGGGAGAGAGCTGCCCATATTACTGTTTCCGTGCAGATACCAAAGTAATTGACTCCTAACTATTTATTTGTTAGCAACCTGGGGTTCCTAAACAGATGCTGTTCTGAGGTCTTCAGGCTTGCAGCATTCGTGGTATGAGGCAAAACCAGTCTCTGAAAGGGTGGAGCGCTCTCATTCTCTTTGTTTACCCTTTGTGGGCTTGGAAACAGTACCAGGGCAATGGTCTATTAAAAATAATGGAAAGCCTCACTTAGAAGAGCAGTCAGTATGTTGCAAGAAAGCATGGAAGAACTTGTTGGACCAATTTTAGTTGCATTTCAAGTTTCAGAATCAAATCTGAACCTTCTTTGGTGTTTTCAGTTCCCTGCCACTGACAAAATGCTGCTTACTGCTTTTAAAAGGAAAGGCTTGAAACTTAAAAATGGAACCTCAGATCAAATGGCTATTAAATGATTCTATCTTGATGACTGATGTGGAGATGAGTCAGAAACATATGAGAAATGGTGGATTTTTAAATGAAGGTAGAAATTGTTCAAGAAACACATATGCTATTTTACTGGTCAACATGCCTAATAATTTATAATGTTCAAAAATTCGAAAGTTGGTATAATTCAGGCTATGTAACATTAAATAATTTATGGGATGATTCAGAATGTGAACTCTTCTCCAAAGTATCAAGTTTGGTGATCAAGATACATGTAAAAATAGTAAATAGAGTAAAAGTATTATTTTTACTGACAACGTGAGACCTAGTGAACATAACCATCATCTTTGGTGTGATTACACACCTTCAAGGACCTCGGTAGTGGCTGAGTGACTTGCCTCCACTTCTATCTTTACTAGCATACCTAGGAAGGTTTACTCTGTTGCAATCCACTACACATGTGGGATTCCAGTACACATGTGTACACACACCAAAAAATCAAAATTTACATGACTCCTCCAATAAAACTATAAATGATGTTGAATGACAATTATATGAACCTCATTTTAGTTAAAGCATTCAATCACGGAAGAGTCAAATCAGAGAGAAAAATATCTGTCTCCACAGGCCCCTAACCCTTACTATTATAAAACTGCATCTCAGATATCTTTACTCTCAACATCCTTTCTTTATTTTTCCTCTTCCTTATTCCTCAGACCTACTATAGGGAATATAGACTGATGTAAAATAATGGTAGGACTGTGAAACCCAAACAAAATAAGGGGGAGTAGAGTATTTGTTCTTTTCTATGACATCCACAGCACCCGCTGCATGCCTGGCACTCAGGGATGAGTGGATGAACCCGGAAAGCAACAAGACTAGTGATTTCCTTGAATATAGGTCAGAAGGTGGTGCCTTATAATTTAAAAATTCTCTCTGTCCAACTAATTCCACATCAGCAGATTGTCTCGGTAGCTGATCCATTCACTCTACAAGTATGGTAGTTTAGTTGCTCCTCTTGGTAGAATGTACCAGGGAGCCTCCATTGTCCATTTCTGCCTCATGCCCATGTTACTCCGTTGTCCTGGGTTACATTTTGGAGGCCTGTGTTTCCTCATTAGCATATGAAACGTGATGGTGGTAGTTTTGTCCCTGTCCTGTCTGACTCTTACAACCTTATTATAACCTATTACTTTTATTCATTCTTATTTTGTGACAAAACCCATTAGTTGTTATAAGTGGAGAATAAGAAATGACTATTAATTATAGGATAGATTGATTAAATCATGGTACATCAGTAGCTATATTCTGTTTCCATTAAGAAGCCCCTTCTACCAGTACTGATATGTAACTCTCTTCAAAGAATAACAGTAAGGGTGCCAAAGAGTGTATATAATATACTAATGTTTGTATTTTTAAAAGGAATATGTCTGCAAGTGTGTCTGTACATGAACACATACACACACACAAATATGCACGAAATATCTCTGCCTGGGGACTGAACAAGAAAGCTGGGAACTTGCAGCCTGTGAGTGTATAAGTGGCAGAGAAAAGTGGGGACTATAATTAGGGGTCAGAGGAAGGCTAATTATTTACCATACACCCTCTTTTATAATAGTTTGATTTTACCAAGTGCATATTATACTTGACAAATTTTTGAATTTTAAAATTATGTCCAGGTTCATTTCAATAATTTGGAAATATGCTGGAAATAAATAGCTTTTTGGGAAAATCAAATTTACAAATTTGTCTGAAGATGAGATAGAAGGTCCAAGTATACCAACCTAGAATAAGGTAAAGTATTGTCCAAACCCACCAGGCCCAGATGGTTTTGCACAAGTTACACCATTCATCAGGGACTCATAATTCCCATATGATGCATTTTTTTAAAATTCCAGAGCATGGACAGTGACAGGAAGCCACTCTATTTGACTTCATATGACTAGAATTGGCTCTAACCACAAATTGGACAAAAACAAAATAAGAAAGTAAATCTATAGTTGAGTCTTATGAACACAAATGAAAAACTTTTCAATGAAAAATTAGTCATACCTCCCCCTCTACCCACTGATATAGATCTGCGTGAGTGCATATTATCTTTTGGCCATGCTGCACAGCATGTGGGATCTTAGTTCCCCAACCAGGGATCAGACCTGCAACCCCTGCCTTGGCAGTGTAGAGTCTTAACCACTGGACCATCAGGAAAGTCTCACCTTTGGTATATTTTTAAAAATAATGAATACATCATTACCAGCTAGAGTTTACTGAGGAATGCACAGAAGATCCAATTGTAGAAATCTATTACTGTCGTTCACAGACTACAGAGAAAATTGTTACCTTAGTAAATGCCCAAACGCAAAAATTGAAGTTCAAAGTAGGTTTAAAAAGGAAAACAAAACAAAAAAGCCAACAATTTTCAAAAAGGGATGTACTAAAACCACTAGCAAATAGAGAACTTTGGATTATTCCATTAAATTGTTTGAGAACAGTTTATGATGAACACACTTCTTAGAAAAGCTTGGTTGATAAGAATTTCCAGATGTTGAGAAGATGTGCAGGGTGTCTGAGAGGTCTGCTGTCTACTGTGCAGAAATGGATCGTGCCTGTAGGGGACAGGAGGGGAGAGAAAACAGAGAGAGGCAGATGGGGACAGACCCTGGCAGCATTACCTTGTCTGGTGTGAGTTCAGGCACCTAGATCCTGCATTTCTCTTCTTTTCTTGTCTCTTCCTTTTCCATGTCTCCCTTCCCTTTTCTACAGAACTTCAGCCCCAAGAGTTCCTTCAGTTACTTCAATTCCTGTTAAAATACATTTTTAGGAAAAAAGTTTCCTCTGGTTAAATGCATTTGAGCACCATGCTGAAGTCTCATTAGTCATTCATAAAACACAGTAACACAGGAAAGCCTCTGGGAAATACACAATAAACAAATCTTCTTGTCTTTTCTATAAACCAGTATTTGCCTAAATGGCTTGACCATAAAACACTTTCTTGTCTTTGCTGTTCCTTAGTATTGCTTACAACTGCATATCATCTTCCATGGAACACGAGTTGGAGAAACACTGTTTTCGTACAAAGAAAGTTTTTGTTGACCAACTACATGGAAGAATCCCCAAAACCAAAATGCAGAGTTCCTTAACTTCCTGATCTGCCACATCCCTACGTGCTTCTCCCTCCTCTGCAAGGTATTCCATGCTCTGTCTGGATCTTGCTGTCATCAAGCGCCTCCTGCTTCTGAACTTCTCACCAAAAAATAAAGTCAATTCCTAAACTTCTGAGCAGAGTCTCATATTTCTCACCTCTTTTTTTCTGGATACCCTTGCTTTTCAAGTCTTATAAGTGTTATACATCATACAAGTCTTCTGGGCCTTATAACATCTATTCCCAGATTTCTCAAAGCCTGGCCCATAGACCACCTATGATCTCGTTAATAATCACCCCAGACTCATTCCTAACAGCACAGTTAGCTGGAAATCACCAACAGATTAACCTGAGGATGGGGATCCAGCGATCTTCACGTTAACTGGAATCCTTGGGGGTACCCACTCTTCCAGTTTTCCCCTTATCCCTCCCATCATCTCTATCATGATTCCGTGTCCTTTCCATCTGGTTGCAGCCTGTAAGACGTGGCCTTACATGGTCTTGACGTGGCCGGCACCATGAACCTGACTACCTGGGCGTATTGTCCCCGAGCAAACCATCTACTACTTTTGCTCTGAGCGTGCACCTTACAGCAGTGCCGGGACAAGTTTAGGATCTCCCCAGCCTGTCCACCTGCACCTCTCCACCTCTCTGACCAGCTCCATCTGCCATTCTAGACACCGCCTTTTTCAAAATAACCTCCACTCCAGTCTTTCTGCTCATTTTCCCATCACCCCAGGTACCTCTTATGCCTGCTTCTGCTTTTCTGAGGGTTTCTGAGGTATTAGGCATGTGCACTCTACCCATTTTGTTCCTTAAATGTTTCCGTGCTAGTGCGGGCCCTCACTGAATGTCCTTCTTCAGTGTTAATCCTTGTAGCATTGAGCCTAATTCCATCCCCTTCCATTTGCTAGGATTCCTGGGTTTATTTTCTGATTAATCCCATTCTTTGTTTAGAATGTTTGGCTCTCTACGAACAAACCTCAATCTCCATATCTAAAACACATGTGCACCCCAAACAAAATCCATCCATGCCTCCTCTCCCATGTGTAGAAAATGTCTTCCAAATAGAAGAAAATATTCCTGCTCTTTGGAAAGCCCTATATATCTACAGAAAATAAAACGGAGAAAATTTAAAGAAGAAAAAATAATCTCTAAACTCATATCCAAATACCTTTTATTTTGTCTATGTCATTTATTTTTGTTGAAATCAAACTGTATGCAATGGCTTTTAAGTATAACATTATATCATTCAAAAGTTTTACCATTATTTTTATGCCTGCAAAACAGTCTATTAAATGGGTGTAACGTAACAGTTCTTCCTTTGTTGAACTTGTAATCTGTCTCCAATTTTCATACTAGTATAAATAGTGCTATAATTTACCTGGAACATAAATCTTTGTTTGCATCTACAATTATTACCTTTGATAGTTTCTTGGATTTTGAGTTCTGGGGCAGCATGTGAACTTATTTAAAGTTCTTACATGCTGCCAAAAGATGTTCTGGAATTTATGTGTACCACTTGATGACTTGATATCAATTTGTTGAAGTATCCATTGCACGGTATTTGAAAATGATGGTTCTTTAGGAAAAATGACATTGCTAACTTGATCATTTTTGTTACTAATACAATTGTGGTTACCATTAAAACCAGTCATCATATCTTCTAATTAGTTATGTCTAGTCTATATGAAAATTATAGACATGAAGATAATGATATTTTTACAGAAATTCCATGGATGACCATGTTCAAGCTTCCAACTTACTTCTGAGAAACTTATAGCCAGAGTGATATTTTTAAAAAGTGTATCAAAATTCACAACATGAATTGTAGTTATAACATAAATACATAACTTATTATTTAATATGATACAATTAGAATTATTTTTCCTTTATCTTTTTATTGACTTTTCAATTATTTTGTTTTGCTATAGTATATGTAACTTTGTAAATCACCTTAGTCTAATATTGGAATCAAATGGGACAAATTTTTTCCCTGTTTAGGTTATTACAGAATATTGAACAATGTTCCCTCTGATATACAGTAAGTCTTTACTGGTTATCTGTTTTAAATATAGCAGTGTGCATATGTGTCAATTCCAAACTCCCAGTATATCCTCCCCCAATCCTTTCCCTCCTGGTAATCTTAAATTCATTCTGTAAATCTGTGAGTCTGTTTCTGTTCTGTAAATAAGTTCATTTGTATCATTTTTTTAGATGTTTTTAGCATATCTAGATTCTTTATTGCTTTACTCGTCCTTTGTCCCATAGAATGGCATTCTTTTCTTAATTCCTATGTCCCTCATCTTCTCAATTCCTGCTCTCCACAGAAACTGTATTCAAAGGCTTTTGTTAATGATCAAAGATAAGACTTGTATATTAATCTATATGTTTTTCTAGGGTTTGTTGTTGCGGTTGTTACAGTAAACCTTTATTTGGAGCATATTTCAGCTTAAGGTGTAATAGAACAGTCTTGCTTCTGTTTCTTCTAAAAAATACCAATTTTACCCACATGGTTATTAAATTGTTCATCTCTTTCTATTGATTGCTAATCCTTTCTGTAATTTATGTTAAGATTATTAAATATGCATATCTGCTATTTTAATTGGTTATAATACCTCCTAGGGAAATCTCACCACGTTATTCTTTAAAAGCTAGCAACAGAAGTGATTTCTGCCTCATTATTATTTAAGTTTAACTTTATATTCAATTACTGTGAACACTTACAAAAAGAATGTAGTTACAAATGGAGTGTTTGATATTTTACTGGAACTGCAATAATTTTGTATTTGTTCATTTTGCCAGATAGCCTTAAAATTCAAATTTCAGTCATTAAATGTCTTTATTGTTACCATATCTATATCTAAACTGTACTGTTACATATTTAATATTTCAGTGATCCACGTAAATAAATGAGCTAAGACAGGAAGAAGAGAGGAGAAGGAGAGAAGGAATTTGGGTCGGGGCACAGACAGTTCCTCCTAAGCTACTCTTCCCACTGGTGACAAACTGAGTCTCTTTACTTAAAATTCCTAACACTTCTTTAGAATGATTTTTCGCTGTTGACCAGCTATTGTCGAACCCAGGGCAAACTTGTAATGCACCCATCTCTGACTCCAGGTGCCTTTTAGATTAGATCATGGAAGCTAGAATTTGCCAGAAGTCTGCATTATAGCACTTTTTGCATTGTGTTAGATGTTTGATCAACAACTTATTGAATCAGTTGTTACTGAATTTTGAGTTCTTACTTTTTAGTAAATGTTGGCTTCATGTTAGTGCTAGGAGAAAAGATAGTTTTGGCTATAGGCCTTTTGTGTTGTCTTTAAATTCATGTATGCTGTTGCATAGACAACTGTGGAGGAGAAATGGCAAGTTGGTGTCTAAGGAAGGAGCTTATCATCCGGAATCAATAGCTTCAACCACAGCAGTAAAATTCTTTGAAATTTGGTCTAGGAGTTCCTTCTGCTTAAAAATAAAGTAGAAGCAATGTGAACAGAGATGACACTCACTTTCTTACTATTATACACTACTGTAGGGAATAAGAACATATTTAAGATATTTACAAAGATATGCAGAAATAAATTTTTTAAACTCCATGATTAGTTTCTATTATAATTTACTTAGATCAATATCTCTCTTTAGCTACACTTCATTGCTACTTATCTGTCCATTAAGTTTTTCATTGCAGTCACTGGACTTTTCATTTTATTTTACTTCATATTTTAAAATCTAGAAGTTTTAAAAAACATTTTTCTAAAACTCTCTGTTCTTTTTTTTATAGTGTCTAATTTTTTTCTTCATATTTCTTAAATCATTCCAAAACATACTTCTTTTGTAGTCTCCCACTTATCTTAATTGGGAATGTAATCTTCTTATAAGCTTGTTTGCGATTTCCTTCTCATGAAAGATTGTTTCTTTGTGTAGTTTGTGACAGTTTTTTAATGAATTTATCTTCTGTGTGCATGCATGCGTATGTGTGTGTGTGAGTGTGTGTATGTGTGTCTGATATAGGATGGAATGGAAATGGGGTTGGAGAACATTTGTATTTGTTACATCAAGGCATTCCAAAAGTAACCCTCATCTGGAATGAGTTTTTACATCAATTCTTCTAAGTTACATAGAAAATTACAATTTGAACTTTACACTATATTAGTTTCCTAGGGCTGCCATAACAAATGAGTGAGTCAAGTCAGTTAAAACAATAGAAATGTATTCTGTTACCATTCTGGAAACCAGAAAGTCTAAAGTCAAGGTCCAAGCAGGGTTGTACTCCTTTTGAATGTTCTAGGGAGGAATCCATCCTCGCGCCTCATGGCTTCTGATGGATGCCTCCCATTTTTGGCCACTCCTTGTCTTCTGGCTGCATTAGCCCAATTTCCTTCTGTTGGTGCACATATGTCCTCTCCTCTTTATTTAAGGACACCAACCATTGGGCTTAGGGTCCACCCTAATTCATCAAGATCTCATCTTTATTGATTCCATCTGCAAGGACACTATTTCCAAGTAAGGTCACATTCCCAGGTGCCAAGGGTTGGAACTTCAATGTATCTTTTAGGAGGCCACAATACACCTCACAAAAACACTTGGCAAAGTTTAGACAAAGAAAAGGCTTCTTCTTGCATTACATCTCTGCATCAGTGGGCAAGGTTTTTCTTCTATCCATTATCCACAGTGTTTTTCAGTTCAGTTCAGTTCAGTCGCTCAGTCGTGTCTGACTCTTTGCGACCACATGAATCACAACATGCCAGGCCTCCCTCTCCATCACCATCTCCCGGAGTTCACTCAGACTCACGTCCATCGAGTCAGTGATGCCATCCAGCCATCTCATCCTCTGTCATCCCCTTCTCCTCCTGCCCCCAACCCCTTCCAGCATCAGAGTCTTTTCCAGTGAGTCAACTCTTCGCATGAGGTGGCCAAAGTACTGGAGTTTCAGCTTTAGCATCATTCCTTCCAAAGAAATCCCAGGGTTGATCTCCTTCAGAATGGACTGGTTGGATCTCCTTGCAGTCCAAGGGACTCTCAAGAGTCTTCTCCAACACCACAGTTCAAAAGCATCAACTCTTTGGCACTCAGCCTTCTTCACAGTCCAACTCTCTGTTAAATTCAGGTTATTAACCTATGCTTAAGAGTGGGCAAGAAGTATATGAAACTAATCAAAATGCATTATAGCATTCTGATAGCTCAGTGGAAACATCAGTGAAGTCTTTATGATTTCACCCCTACAGGAAGGTGCTTGCTGCTGCTGCTCAGTCTCTTCAGTCGTGCCTGACTCTGCGACCCCATGGACTGTTGTCTACCAAGTTCCTCTGTCCATGGGATTCTCCAGGCAAAAACACTGGAGTGGGTTGCCATTTCCTTCTCCAAAGAATGTGCTTGGATAGGGACTATTTCCATCTAGAAGTGCCTCTTACAAAGTGGCACTCGAAAATCACTCAACTTTAGGTAATTTGTCCTAAGCAGCTAAAGCCTTATTTAAATAGATTCTATTTGCAATATCACTGAAGCTGCAAAGTATCTAGGGTTATGATAAAATCTTCAACTTTTAACTGAACATGTCAGTTCAAAGGTTCCATCCTTTTTGACTACATCCTTAGAACTTAAAGAAAAATATTGACACTATTGAATATTGAATAATATTGAAAATATTAAAAGGTTGTATGCAAGAAAAGTAAAATGATGTTAAGGGAATTTAAATATATGTTTTCAGCTTTAGCCTTATCTAGAAATTGTATAATCTAAGAAGTTGTCCAAAATGAAGAAAATAAAAGATGAATTTGGTTAATTACATATGTCTAAAATACAGTATATATTCATTAAAAAAGAGATTTTAAAAGTTAGTGATAACCATAAGTTGATGAGTAATTGATAAATGAAGTTTGTAAAAACATTAATTTATTATAAACACTAAATATTTCAGAAAGGTTTTTGAATTCCTGAAGGTCAAAACCATTAAAAAAAAAAAAAAGCCACTTTTGGGATTGGCTTTTTTTATTGAGAAAGGGCAGGAAGTGACCAGCAACTGGATGTTACTAGTATCAGCTTTACCCAGAAAACAAAAATCACATTCTAGCATTTTCATCTCAGATACCCACAAGCACAGGAAAAGTATTGCAAAATGACATTGTTTCTATAAGAGATAAGAGAAGCAGAATTGTTAGCAAATCGATTATTTCAAGCTTAACACTTAGCTTGTGGGAAAGACAGCAACTGAACAGCAGTTGAATGCTAGGAAATTCTGGAAAAGGCATATGGTGTTGTGTCAAATGCTAAAGAACTGAAGATTCCATTCTTACAGATAAATCAGAATGCCAAAAAAAAAAAAAAAAGCCGCCTCTTTATATTTGAGTAGATTACATGTCAAATGTTAGGAAATGATTGAGATCTGAAGAGACTGGTTGAAGAATTCTATACAGAGAAGTTCAATGAGGGCTATTTCCAGGGATCCCTTTTAACACAATGAAACTCAAGGGAATACACTGTGAAATACTTCTATTCCAAGCAGTTCTGTAAAAATGTAGGAGGAAGCTACAAGACCTGAGAACTGCCCCACATTGTAGAAAACCAACAGCAGAACCATTCAGCCATGTATATTCCTGCAGTTACCGTGTAACCATTTAAAACAGGATGTGGAGACAGGGCCTGGACTTCCCACGTGGCTCAGTGGTAAAGAATCTGCCTGCCAATGTAGGAGACGCGCATTTGACCCTGGGTTGGAAAGATCCCCTGGAGAAGGAAATGGCAACCAACTCCAGTATTCTTGCCTGTAAAATCCCTTGCACAGAAGAGCCTAGTGGGTACAGTTCATGGGGTCACAAAAGAGTCAGACACGACTTAGTGACTAAACAACAAAAAGAGACAGTTCCTAGAGAAAAAGATGAGGAGCAAATGTACTAACTGTTGACAAAATAACTGGTCCAGTGGAGATCCTTGTGCTACAGCAGCTGGTGATTGAGACAGCCTAGATTCTGGCTCTCCAAACTAGGGCTCATCTAAGAGCAAAAGTTAAAAGCTCAGACTTTCCCAGTGAGGTTTTTCGTGATGTACGTATTATATATAATAAATCAACAACTAGTCAATGTTGTTGCTGTTCAGTCTCCCAGTCATGTCCAACTCTTTGTGACCCCATGGACTGTAGCATGCCAGGCCTCTCTATGCCTCACCATCTCCCAAAGTTTGCCCAAGTTCATGTCCATTGCATCGGTGTTGCCATCCAACCATCTCATCTTCTGACGCCCTCTTCTCCTTTTGCCCTCAATCTTTTCTAGCATCAGGGACTTTTACAATGAGTCAGCTGTTTGCATCAGATGACCAAAATACTGGAGTTTCATTCAACATCAGTTCTTCCAATGAGTATTTCGGGTTGATTTTCCTTAAGATTGACTGATTTGATCTCTGGACTGTAAAGAAGCCAGAGCGCCAAAGAACTGATGCCTTTGATTTAGGTGCTGTAGAAGACTCCTGTAGAGAGTCCCTTGGACAGCAAGGAGATCAAACCAGTCAACTAGTCAATAGCCAATATTTATTTATCATTTATTATATACCAAATCCTGTTCCAGACTTACTGTGTTATCAAAACAAGCAACTGGTAAGGGAGTGAACCCAAGGTTCCTCTTTAAGAAATCCAGACCTCACAGCTTCACCTCTTTGCAACACAGCCCTGTGTCACCGCTGAGAAGTTGCAAAGACTGTGTGACCTTGGGCAAGTCATCCATCCTCTCTGTACCTTATTTTAAAACAGAAATGGATAGTAATAGTACTTATTTCATTACATTTCTTTGTGGTTCAAATAAAATCATACTCACATAAACTCTTAGCACAATGTCTGATGCAGAGTAATCCACAAAAAGATAATCACTATATTCTTCTTGATTGTTATACCAAACTGTTCAGCTCTACCAGACCCGTATGCAGTCCAGATTTATTTAGGCTTCTGCAGTTTAAAATCACTGATGGGGGTCCCATTAACCATAATAATGAAATCTCACAGGACTCTGACTCCATCTCTCTGCTCCTTATCTAGTACTCCATCCTCCATTTCTTTTCTCCTCCTCCTAGACTCCTAGTTACCTCTAGGTTTTGTTGTTTTTTAAAAAACTTATTTATTTATTCATTTATTTTTGGCCATGCCACATGGTATATGGGATCTTGGTTCCTCGACCAGGAATCAGACTTTAACCCTCTGCATTGTAAGCTTGAAGTCTTAACCCATGGACTGCCAAAGAAGTTCTGCCTCTAGGTTTTGGGGGCATCTTATACATACTCACTGAGAGACTTTTCTGTGTGGTCCTAAAGACAATGCCCAGTGCCCACAAAGTCATTTGAGGCCAGCCCTCAGAAGTTTTGTGGATGAGAATGTGGTCCTTGATGCTGGCCCCAGGCTCACAGAGCTGCACACTACTAAAGGCCAGAGAGAAAGGAAGCGTTTGTGCTTCCCTTTCTCCAAACCTAGCTGCAACACTTTGGTTCCTAATTGCTCACCTCCAGCCCTTGGTATAACTGTCTCCTTCAGCCTGTCTGCATCATCTCTCCATGGGGCTTATGGTGCCAAGTCTAAGGCACTAATCTGGGGAAGAGATACCATCTGCGAAGCTGAGACCTTGGCCAAAGAAGCATGAGAACTGCGAAAAACTGATCAAAACCAGAGTCTGAAGGAGGATCACCAGATCACCCAGTTTGCCTGGGATTTTCCTGGTTTTAGCACTGAAAGTCCTATTTCACAAGAACTCCCCACCATCCCCACCTGGGATTGCTTGGTCACCCTTACTTAAAGGAATAATTCAAAAAGACACACGCACCCCAGTGTTCACTGTAGCATGATTTACAATAACCTTGCTATGGAAACAACCTGAATAAATGTCCGTCAACAGAGGAACGAATACAGAAGACGTGGTGTATGTATACAATGGAGTACTCAGTTCAGTTCAGTTCAGTCACTCAGTCGTGTCCGACTCTTTGTAACCCCATGAATCGCAGCACGGCAGGCCTCCCTGTCCATCACCAGCTCCCAGAGTTTACCCAGACTCATGTCCATTGAGTCCGTGATGCCATCCAGCCATCTCATCCTCTGTCGTCCCCTTCTCCTCCTGCCCGCAATCCCTCCCAGCGTCAGAGTCTTTTCCAATGTGTCAACTCTTCGCATGAGGTGGCCAAAGTACTGGAGTTTCAGCTTCAGCATCATTCCTTCCAAATAAATCCCAGGGCTGATCTCCTTTAGAATGGACTGGTTGGATCTCCTTGCAGTCCAAGGGACTCTCAAGAGTCTTCTCTAACACCACAGTTCAAAAGCATCAATTCTTTGGCGCTCAGCCTTCTTCACAGTCCAACTCTTGCATCCATTCATGACCACTGGAAAAACCATAGCCTTGACTAGATGGACCTTTGTTGGCAATGTAATGTCTCTGCTTTTGAATATGTTATCTAGGTTGGTCATAACTTTCCTTCCAAGGAGTAAGCATCTTTTAATTTCATGGCTGCAGTATTACTCAGCCATAAAAAAGAAATGGAATTGTGTCATTTGTAGAGACATGGATGGACCTAGATTCTGTCATACAGAGTGAAGTAAGTCAGAAAGAGAAAAACAAATGTCATATACCAATCTATATATGTGGAATCTAGAAAAATATACAGATGATCTTATTTGCATAACAGAAATAGAGACACAGATGTAGAGAACAAACATACAGACACCGAAGGGAGAATGGAGGCAGGGGTTGGATGAATTGGGAGATTGGAATTGACATACATACACTATTGATACTATATATAAAGTAGACAAGCACTGAATAGAGTTCCCTGTGCTATGCAGGAAAGTGAAGTCGCTCAGTTGTCTCCAACTCTTAGTGACCCCATGGACTGCAGCCCACCAGGCTCCTCTGTCCATGGGATTTTCCAGGCAGGAGTACTGGGGTGGGGTGCCATTGCCTTCTCTGCCTCTATAGCACAGGGAACTCTATTCAGTGTCCTGTGGTGATCTAAATAGGAAGGAAATCCAAAAAAGAGTCCATATATGTATATGTACAGCTGACTCATTTTGCTGTACAGCAGAAACTAACATAACATTGTAAAGCAACTGTACTCCAATAAAAATTAATTTTAAAAATGCCGAGAGCTTTTGGGGATAGCCTCACAGAGACGGTCAACCAGTGTGGAGGATGCCGGGTGGGAGAGCGTCCAGTATGCTGAATACAAGATCACAGATGATCTCAATGCCATTTCCCAGGACATGTGCCCTGGTTTTACTCCCCACCAAAATGTTGGTGTTGGTACAGACATGTGCTTTGTCTCAAGTTGCTGTGTTAGGGAAGTAAGACAGTTGCATCTGGTTCAGACTAGTTAAGATTACTTGAAATGTCCTTTCTCAAAGCTCCCCCCACCACCCCAACTAACACACACACCACCACTCATTCTTGTCTCTCTATCTTTTTTCTGAGAACTTCAAATTCTCAACTTTCTTTAACATTGCCCAGAGAGCCTGCCTTCTGTGTGTGTGGCCTGACAGTGTTCCACACTGCTGTTAATTGGGGGCTTGTGGTTTATTCTCTCTGTATCATTTCAGCAGTGTTTCTTTTTTGGCAAGGAAGCCTTTTTACATCCCACACTTCCGATTACATGAGACTCAGACTGGATACATATAGTCTTCCTGCTCCCTTTTTTTCTCTCTTTCTTCCCTTCTTTCTTTCTTTTTTAAGTTTCATGAGAAATCATTATTGTGATGGAAAGCAGTAAAAATATACCTTGGGTTAGCTCCAGAGTTAGCTGTTGAAAAAAAGCTCTTCGATCTCCTAATGATTTTGAAAGATAGACCTAAACGTGTCTGGTATTTTCCAATCCAGTTATCACCTGCCTTCCCAGGGTATCTTCTACACGGTTGGAGATGGAACTAACTTTCCATCAGTCTAAGTTTGCCAATCCTGAGCCCCTATGCCTCACCCCTCTCCTGCTCCCTGTTAGCAGGAGGTCTGAGGTCCACTGCTCACCATCCCCTCTCTCTGCCACAGTAGAGGTGGGCTGGGGCTCCTGCCCAGCATTGTAAACTCTCCCCTTCCTCAGCTCAGGCCGTGCTGGACACCAACGGCTTGCTGTTTGGGCAAAAGGCAGCTCAGGAACCCTGGCATCTCGTGTCTCCTGTGCATTCCAAATCCTCTGACAGGAGAGGCAGGGACTGGTGGGTGTGGCACCCCAGCAAGCTAAGTACTAACAGTCAGAATGAGATCCTGTGGTTAGGACTTGACCCTGATGAGAGAGCAAAACTCTATCTCAGCAGTTGTTCAGTGGAAAACAATAAAATCAAATCAAGGGTTAATAACACGGGCAACCATGGGATGTCTACACTCACCTTGGGCTGAGCCCCAAGCCATGACAGAGATTTTAACTTCTCATCCAGAGGCATTTTGCAAAGGCAGGACTTTCAGGAGGGTCACTGGGGTTTAACTGGGAAGACTGCCAGATTCCCCTCCTGAGAGGGGTGACTCATCTCAAAAAGTCCAATACGCTTCCCACCCCCTCCCCTCTAGAAGGGAGACCACCACCACGTGCCCCACACCCAATCCTGAAAGAAAAGCTCTCCCCGGCTGTTCTGATGGGGGAGAGCCTGGGGACTGGTCTTGTGTGGCAGGGTACCCACCGTTCTTTGATGTGAGCCCTTGACACCATTCTCCATCACATGAGAGGTGCTCTTTGAAACAAGTTTCTAGCCATTCCTCTTCTGTCCAGATTGCTGCCCTGGATTCCTCTCTAATTCATATTCTGAAGTGTTCAATTTCTCAACTGAATTCTGTCTCCACCTTTCCTGCCACATTGTGTCAACTCATCTCGCTGTAGAAGCAAAGAACACCGGAGTTCGGCCCTAGCACACCAGCCCAGGCTTCTAACTCAATTCATTATGTCTTTGTCTCCAAGGCATTTTTTAAATTAAAAATCCTCTTTTGTCAGAAACATCTTAATTTCTCCTGTATCATGTATCAATAACATTTCTGCTCTAATACGTAATATTATTATAGTGCTTATCATCACTATAAGACATAGGATTAAGATCTAAAAGTCTGTTTGAATGTTTGCTTGTTCCACCAAATGTTCACCATCATTAGGGTAGGGACAAAAATATGTTTGGTCCATTGCTATATCTTTAGTTCCCTGCACATTTTTTAGAGCATAGTGTTTGTCCAGTAAATATTTGTTGGATGAATTAAAAAGTAAACAAATGGTATTATAAGTTCACTACAGAAAAAAATGACTTTTTAATGGAAACCACATCACACAATTTAAAGACAGTCTGCTGATGGCTGCAGAACATTTTCTTTTCTGGAGAATTGCAGATGTTGAGACAAATACATGAAGTGGCCAACATGTGGTTTTTGGACCCAGTGAAAGGTCAGGCAGGAACTTGCCTGGCACGGGTTTTGTTACAGTGTACATAAAACAGAGACCAATCATTATTTTGGATCTGTAATTAGGGCTTTGGTTTTATTTCTATATACTTCATTTCCTTTTGAAAGAAAGTGAAAAGTAATAATGTCAACTGTTCTTTTAAATAGAAACATTTTTGATGTCATTGGGAAGAAAAAGGGAAATGAGGAACAAATTTGTAGAGGAAACGTCGATGGATTTCCAAACTGGAAGGTTTAGACATCACTTTGCTGGAGCTCTGCTGGCTTTCTTGCCATTCCTCTAATGGGCCAAGAATATTCCAGACACAGAACCTTTGCACATGCTATTTCTGTGGCCTGGACAGCTCTTGCCTAAATATCTATTTGGCTTTCTTATTTTTCTCAGCCTCTTCATCATGTGGCCCTTACCTAACTCTCTTTGAACAAACAGAAGTTTCTCCCATCCTCTTCTCTCACCAGATTCTCTGTCCTTCTTACTACTCTGTGCATTTCTCCTTGGGAGTTATCACCAAATGACAAACAAATTATCTATCTTTCCATCTATCTATCTATCTATCTATCCATTTATCTCCCCCAGCTAGAACATGTATAATTTACATATGGGCAAGAACTTTGTCTGTTTTGCTACAAAATTCTTAGCCACATCCTAAAGCAGTGTTTGATACATTAAGTGCTTAGTACAACAATGCATCACTAAATAAATATCCCAGGAATTAATACATGGATGAAACTGAAGTGATTGGAGCTTTCCTGCATAAACTATTAGTGTAGTCCAAGTGCTGACAGAGGTCTTCCAGTGGTGCTTGGAACTGGCTTAGGAGAACTGACTGTGTGTTTTTCTTTCCAACTCTGCCTTCCTTGACATCAAGTTGGTAACTTAAAATTGGCTATGGTGGAAGTGTTTACACCACAGAAATCACAAATGCTGAACTTTAGGAATTTTCTATTCTTTTTTTTTCCTGGAGAGTCAATTCTTAAATATTTTCTAGCACGCAATTGCTGTTACCCACACATTTTTCCTAGAAAATGATAATGTGTGTGTATATATAAACATTTCTACGAAGAATTCTGAAGTTTTGTGCTGAAATAGATGTCCTTATTAGACAGTTTAACAATTCAACCTGCCTAAGAACAGTGGGCATTTTAGAGTACTCAAGGATGGAAGACAAGCTTGATAAAATTGGTGATGAGTAGAAAGCTGGGATCTAAAGAAAACTGAGCTTAAAAACTTTAAAGGGTAAAAAGGATTCAAAGTGTAGAAAGTCATCAACCACAAGTTATGAATAACTGTGTGTTATGTAAGAGTACTCTATGTAAATAATTTAAAATTATATCTAAGAACACAAGGAAGACACCGGGAGTGTCTTTAGCTCAGAAACCCAGCTATGCCAGCAGCCTCTGCCTAGGGCCTGGATATAGGGTGTCTTAGGAACAGTAAGACAAATTGAGAGCCTTAAATACAAATCAGATTTGCTCTTTTCACTTGCAAGTGAAAACACACACTGTTCTTCCCTATGAGACAGAAAAACATCCCCTCCTGAGAGTAGGAATCACAGGAGAGCCTCTTTCTTTTAATTGGAGTATAATTGCTTTACAGTGGTGTGTTAGTTTCTGCTGTACAACAAAGTAAATCAACTATATGTATACATATGTCCCTTCCTTCTTGAGTCTCGCTCCCATCCACCACCCCGACCCCCGACCCAACCCTCTAGGTCACCACAGAGCACCGAGCTGAGCTCCCTGTGTTATACAGCAGGTTCCCCACTAGCTAGCTGTTTCACACATGGTAATGTATATGTGTATATATGTCAATTCTAATCCACAGGAGTTAGGAGACAGAACCTCTTACATTCTGTCCCTAATCAACTTTTTATCATCTTCATTTCCCATTGATTTCAGGTACTTTTTATTTCCACCATCAGGGGTGCCACTGCCGTCTGAATGTGTTTCAGGGGAAGGAGTTCAAGCGCGGGGGTGGACTCACATGCAGATTCTGGTTTTGCTCCTTAATGCTGTGACTTTGTGCTGGACTTCCCTTTCCACCTACCCGTGCAGGGAGCACGCTCTCTGACCACAATTCATATGGCACCTAACACGCTTCCCAGGCTCTCTGCCTGGAGTGTTAATTTCTCCTCAACTAATGCCAATAAATTTGGAAAACTCAGCAGTGGCCACAGGACTGGAAAAGGTCAGTTTTCATTCCAATCCCAAAGAAAGGCAATGCCAAAGAATGCTCAAACTACCGCACAGTTGCACTCATCTCACACGCTAGTAAAGTAATGCTCAAAATTCTCCAAGCCAGGCTTCAGCAGTACATAAACCATGAACTTCCAGATGTTCAAGCTGGTTTTAGAAATGGCAGAGGAGCCAGAGATAAAATTGCCAACATCCACTGGATCATGGAAAAAGCAAGAGAGTTCCAGACAAACATCTATTTCTGCTTTATTGACTATGCCAAAGCCTTTGATTGTGTGGATCACAATAAACTGTGGACAATTCTGAAAGAGATGGGCATACCAGACAACCTGACCTGCCTCTTGAGAGACCTATATGCAGGTCAGGAAGCAACAGTTAGAACTGGACATGGAACAACAGACTGGTTCCAAATAGGAAAAGGAGTATGTCAAGGCTGTATATTGTCACCCTGCTTATTTAACTTCTATGCAGAGTACATCATGAGAAACACTGGGCTGGAAGAAGCACAAGCTGGAATCAAGATGGCTGGGAGAAATATCAATAACCTCAGATATGCAGATAACACCACCCTTATGGCAGAAAGTGAAGAGGAACTCAAAAGCCTCTTGATGAAAGTGAAAGAGGAGAGAGTGAAAACGTTGGCTTAAAGCTCAACATTCAGAAAATGAAGATCATGGCATCTGGTTCCATCACTTCATGGGAAGTAGATGGGGAAACAGTGGAAACTGTGTCAGACTTTGTTTTGGGGGGGGCTCCAAAATCACTGCAGATGGTGATTGAAGCCATGAAATTAAAAGACGCTTACTCCTTGGAAGGAAAGTTACGACCAACCTAGATAGCATATTCAAAAGCAGAGACATTACTTTGCCAACAAAGGTCCATTTAGTCAAGGCTATGGTTTTTCCAGTGGTCATGTATGATGTGAGATTTGGACTGTAAAGAAAGCTGAGCACCGAAGAATTGATGCTTTTGAACTGTGGTGTTGGAGAAGACTCTTGAGAGTCCCTTGGACTGCAAGGAGATCCAACCAGTCCATACTAAGGGAGATCAGTCCTGAATGTTCATTGGAAGGACTGATGCTGAAGCTGAAACTCCAATACTTTGGCCACCTCATGCGAAGAGTTGACTCATTGGAAAAGACTCACGCTGGGAGGGATTAGGGGCAGGAGGAGAAGGGGACGACAGAGGATGACATGGCTGGATGGCATCACGGACTCGATGGACATGAGTCTGGGTAAACTCCGGGAGTTGGTGATGGACAGGGAGGCCTCAAGTGCTGCTATTCATGGGATCGCAAAGAGTCGGACACGACTGAGCGACTGAACTGAACTGAATGAACCTCTATCAACTTGAATTCTTGCTGGACTCTCAGTATTCTGGGGATCAAAGAGAAGTAAGGTTTTCCATTCTTAAAACATTTACAGTATATGTATAAATACCAAAAAAGAAACGGGTGATGTAAGAAACGTGTTTAGAATATGTGGTTTACAGTAAAGCACTTTTGACTCCTACCTTGCTGTGGAGCTTGATGTTAGCTGTGCAATAATCTCTTTATCCTCTTCCTGTTACTTTGCATGTTTTGTCTCACTAATGTTAAAGTACAGTGAGATAAAGGAAGCCCTATCTGTCTGGCTCAGTGGCAAAGAATCTGCCTGCAATGCAGGAGATGCAGGTTTGATCCCTGGGTCAGGAAGATCCCTTGGAAAAGGAAATGGCAACCCACTCTAGTATTCTTGCCTGAAGAATCCCATGGACAGAAGAGCCTGGCGGGTTACAGTGCACAGAGTCGCAAAGAGTTAGACATGACTTAGCAACTAAACAGCAGCAACAACAAAGAGACAGATACTTCTATTTTTTAAAAAGTAAAATCAGTCCACAAATACAGCTAATTATAAAAATTCAAACAATACAGAAATATATTGAAGTTTAATGCTTTCTTTTGCATTTCCTAATTCAACCTCACTTCCACAAGTAATCTCTCAAAACAGGCTTGACCTATTCTTCTGTTTAGTGCAAAAGGGTGTGTGTGTGTATGTGTGTGGGAGATTTCATAAACATGTCATTTTTTGTTTGTTATATGATAGAATAATATATAAATATATTGTTTTGTAAGTTTTTATTTTTTTGACTTCACAGGGTAACATGGCAACTTTTTGTCAGTAGTTAGTACACAGTGCTAAATAATTTCTCATTTTTTAATTTTAGAAGCCCCTTATTAATGGTTATCTAGCTGTTTCTAATATTTCGTCACTTCATTAAAAAGTTGCAAAATATGTATTTAAACCCATATCTTGGTGTACATGTAAATACAAAGATTCCACAGGGTAGATTTTTTTAAAGTGAAATTATTGGGTCAAAATATACATTTATTTCAGATTCTGGAAAGTATTGTCAAACTTCTCTCTAAATAGGGTTCTCTAGTTTGCATTCCCACCATCAGTATATAAGAAATAGTACCCAGCTCTCCTCACCCTTGCCAACAAAAATGGATATTATCAGCTTTTCAAAACAATACAGTGATTTAAGACCATGTAACTCAGTTGCTCCATTTGAGGCTAAGAGTCAAATCCTTTAGGTCATGTTTTGTGTGTGTGTGTGTGTGTGTGTGTGTGTGTGTATTTGTAAAGACTTCTGATGCATAATTTCTGTGCAACTACAGTTGTTTTCCTTTGGGCATTTGGTGGTATCCCCTGTTTCAATAGAAGCTCTTGGAACCCAGCTGGCGAAGATTTTCACTGGGAGCAGTGTTGAGTCTGTGCTCTGGCAATGCAGACCACGCCTGGGGGATCTTCCCTCCCAAGGAGCAGGTGTCCAGGGAGCATGGTGCCAGGATCAGCAGAGGTCACTGCAGTCAGCAGAGCCTTTGAACGGGTCAAAATGGTCATTGACAGTAGTCCTGCGACCTAGCTGTTTAGTCTGTGAGAACTTGGAGGGCAAGCACAGACATGGTGCCCTTGGGATTCTTCCAGACAAATGCCTTTATCAGGACGAGGGCTAAGTGCAAAAGCAAAGGGTGACGTGGTGCATGCTGCCTTTCACCTCGGAGGAGTGGGGGTCAGGTGTCAGCCTGGACACTCTCCAAGTGCCTCCTCAGGGGGATTGAGGGGCCTTCTTGTTTGGGAACAGCGATCTTTTGTTAACACGCACACAGAAGGTCAGTTACTCCTCACAGAGTCTGCTGAGGCAGGGAAAGCCCTACATAGAAATGCTCAGGTGGTGGGGAGAGAGAGAGAGAGATGGCTTGCAAACATGTGAGCAGCGATGAGAGCAAACTCCGGAAACCGGATAGCCATCCATGCTGAGATGCGCGTGTGTTCCCATGGGGTTCATTGACTGAGGGAGATCATGACACCGGGATGAAAGAAGAATCGGATGGAGATTCTAGCTCACACAGGTAGATAAAAGTCTCCATGTTCATCTTTTCAAAGGTTTTTGCTCATATAATAAAAAGGGCATGTCGGAGTAACGCCACACTTTGTCTCTCTTTCTATGAACAGAGGGTGAGAAATAAACTTGTGAGAGAGGAGATTGCAAACTATGGAGGCTTTGTTTTCAGATATGGTTTAAAAATTCAAAATGTGAGCTGTCATTTTTCTGGGGGAGAAAAATAAAATTAAGATATGGGTTCTCCCCTTGATAGAGGGAGTTACGGATTTATAAGAAGGTTTTTGTTTAAGAACCCAGGATCCCTTTATACCTATACCAATTGTTTCAACTAAAACCGTTATCACTTTTTGGCCTTCCCTGGTGGCTCAGATAGTAAAGAATCTATGTGGGAGACCTGGGTTCAATCCCTAGTTTGGAAAGATCTGCTGGAGGGCATGCAACCCACTCCAGTATTCTCGCCTCGAGAATCCCCATGGACAGAAGAGCCTGGCAGGCTACAGACCTTGGGGTCACAAAGAGTTGGACACGCTGAGCGACTAAGCACAGCACATTATCACTTTTTAGAAAAGTAGATTGAGTTTCAGGACTTTAAGAAATGAGGACCCCAAAGCTCTCTCCAGCTGTCCTGTGGTCAAAGTGTGGGTGTTGCTGCTTCCATTATGGACTGCCACAACACTCTGAATCGCATCCTTGCTCAGCAAAGCCACATCAAGTCTCCTCAGGCAGAGTGCTCTGTACATTCTCCTTTCCTGCAGTGCCTTATTCTTCCTCTTCACTGATGTCTTGATCATCCAGGCAGAGTGGCTTTGCTGACTTCTGTCTGACCTCAGCAGCAATGACCAAAACTCTCCTCTGATAAAAGCAGACCATATTTTCCCTTAGTTGTTGGTATTATATGTGCCAGTCTCTTCCCTGTGTGTGCTTAGTCACTCAGTCATGTCCAACTTTTTGCAACCCCATGGACTGGAGACCACCAGGCTCCTCCGTCCATGGGATTCTCCAGGAAATAATACTGGTGTGGGATGCCATGTCCCCCTCTAGGGGATCTTCCCAACTCTGGAATGGAACCTGGGTCTCCTGCATCACAGGCAGATTCTTTACCAGCTGGGCTACCCAGGAAGCCCCCTCTTTGCTGTACTGCAAGTTTTCATTAGCAGGTGTTGTACTTTTCTCCTTTTTGTAATCTCACCATCTAGAAATCTGCATATATGGGAGACCAACGGACGTATGTATTAAATAAAGAAATAAAAGCTTACCCTGCAGAATTAAGGAAACTAGAGTCTGTTGATTAAGTTTTTTAAAAGCCCAGCTGTAGATTTAGGTGATTATGTTAACAACTATAATGTAAATTCTTCTTATGGATGTACAGCTGAGGCTTTAGTGAAACCTTCATATTTCTAGGGCCATCCTTGGAGACCGATTCTGAATGCCTGTGGTAGGGCTCTGGAGTTTGTATGTTTATCCCTTGTCCAAGGTATCTCTTATGATTATAATATAATATAATAAGAAAACCTGAGTCAGAACCCAGCTGCATATTAGGGCAGGTGGTGTGGCTGGCTGTTCCTGAGATGTCTATAACATATTAAGCATATACTTAACCAAGTGCCTGCTTACTACAGGCCAGGCTCCATCCTGTTGCTTGCAATCACTCCAGTCATTAGGGACTGGGCTCACTCCACCAAGAGTAGGTGGGTCAGTCCCCTCACAGGGATGCTTCTAATGTAAGTGAACTCAGAACAAAGTTTAACTGTTTTTTTTTTAATAGCTTAATTGTTTATTGAACTGTATTCTCTTTTATAACATACATGTCTAATGTTTCCCTTTTATGTTCTATAAAATTTTTGCATGAATTAAATTCTGTGGTTGGCCATGATGATGCTGAATATCCTCTCTGAAACTCCACACTCCCGCACACCCTGAAAAGAACACCCATTACACCTGTACCCCACAGTTAGAATCTGGTGGATCCCCTCAAGGAGCAATCTTTCACCACAGCAGAAGATCTCTATTCAGATGCCAGATTTCACCTGTACCTCACTTGTTCCATCCTGGAGCAAATGATTGTCCATGTCCTGTCAATGCATGTCAACATCATTGACACTGGCTTATCAGTATATATCAGACCCAATGCTGGAAACAGGTCTTTGAAGCAGGGAAGGATCACATCAGTGGGAGAGATGGCAGATGAAGTCATGAGGCTTTAGGGTCAGCAGGGTTGTTGTAAGTGTACCCAAAGATGGAATGGGATGAAGAAAAAGTCATGGTGCATCAACATCCCAGTGTAGCCTGGAGTCCTAGTTAGGGGAATAGCACAGAGATTTAGTCAAGCATTCTTAGGCTCAGGATACTAACAACTACTTTTTAGCAGCAGATGAAATCACTTCTAAGCTCCACTCCTAATTCTCCCTTTCACCATAGAGAAGTGGAATCATAACTCTCAGAGAGACTGCTGACATTGTTCTTTCCTGTAGGGCAAACTGTGACATTTTGTCCAATCAGGGGTTGCAGCATGAGCCAGGACAGCCCTCAGTCTCAATCTCCGGGAGCCTGAAGGGTGGGCTTGTAGTACCCTGTTCCTTCAACAGGTGTCGGTTGAAGCAACTACCGTGTATCCAGAGCTTTAGCTGTATGCTTTTCTCTTAACTATTGCTTCATGACACTTATAGTTTCTGTCATACAAGACTTTATCTATGTAGAATTATTAGGTTATAGCCCCAATCCCATCTCTTATTCACTTATCCATTGAGTCTATAAAATGAAATTATTTGGAGAATTTAACATATTAGTAAATAAAGGCATCTGATGATTTTCCATGCGAAAAGAAAAGAGAGTCCTTACTGAGTCTATATATAGAAACCAGCTCTCACAGGAGCCATGAGTGTTGTCTGATATGGTCAGACTGCTCTGGGTTTGCAAAGGTCACATCAACCAAATAGAAATGTGTAATGGACCAAAAATGGGGCCAGCCATATAAGCAGAGTTTGAAGTGGAGCTGATGGAATGGACTTGCTCTTGCCTGAAATAGGCATTTGATGTGATTTGAGGGCCAAGGAAGAATTTGAATATTCCATTATTATGTGAGAATTATGGCATCATGCAAAGACTCCTGAAAGAGATAATCTGCTAGCATATTTGATCATATTAACTTAGATTTGTGACTTGTTGCTTAATTGATAAAGAAAATCATAAAGAAAGCAGTCATTGGCATAGATAAGTTCTGATAAAGAATTAGGTGGGAAAACCTTGAGAGCTTGGATTGTGGTTTGGGTGAAACAGGTGAAGGATGAGGTTGTTCTGTGCAGCCAGGATGTAGCCTTCATGGTCTGGGTGTCAGACAGTGGGCACGAAAATGGTGGATGAAGCTTCAACAGCAAAACATGGGCTAACTTGGCCAATTTAAAAATTCTAGCTTTAGTATTAAACAATAGTCTGGATGTTCCAAGTAGATAGACTTTAGGAAGGGGTAATGAAACTTGAAAAAATCAGCACTTCCAAAACAAAATTAGCTGCTCTTTTAAGTAAATTTTTCACGAGTAGAAACGTTTAAATAGGAACTGAACAACTCATTCTGAAATGTTTAAGAAAAGGAAACTGACAATGAGTTAAATGACTTCCAAAGCTTTTCTTCAGTACTCTTCTATGAAACCTAGAGGAGTTTTTGGTTCAAGTGTAGATATTTTATTCAATTTATTTCAATTTATTAAATTTAATCTCTTAAATTTCATGTTGTTCCATTTTGTCACTCTCTAATTCAATGAGATCATTTTTAAAAATCTAATTTTGTTGTTGTATATATTTTATAACCCTCCCCATCTGATTTCTTCTGATAATTTCATGTCTGTTTCCTTTAACCAAGTAATTTATAATATTGTTGACTGTACATTGTATTACACATAACCAACAATTTGATAACATTATTATCAATATAATATTGTTGATAATGTGATAAAATGAATAATATATAACTGAGAAATTGATAATAAAGTTATTGGGAAAAGTGCTGTTGACTACAGAGACAGTTTTCAATACGCATCTCTTTTAAAGTTGTTTCCATTCACCCATCTATTTAGTGAGTCACCTTACAAAACTAGTATATATTTCACATATCCTTTTCTCAAAATTAAATAAATTTTCTGATCTCCAATCTTTGCATACTTTTCCAATCACTGTTATCCTTCAAATATTATAAAAAAATAAATTGATAATCTATTCTGCAAGTTTTCTTCTTGCTCTTTCCATCTATGTGACCCACATGGCCCTCCTAAGGAAGACAGACAATTTGAGCTTCCTCTTAATAAAAACCTCATCAGAGTAGTCCTCGTAGTTTTTCGGTGATTTTTGGAAGCCCAAGTTTATTTTATACTTGAAACTTTCTAATATAACTTTCAGAAATTCCAGAAAATCTTACTTTTTATCTTGAGCCCCACTTAGAACAAAACTTTCTAATATCTGAAGTCACAGAAATGCTAATTTATAGTCAACACAATTGATTTCTTGGGGGTAATAATAGCAATAAACATGATCAAAGAATTTTGTTACTTACTAACATCTACTATACATCAGTTATTCTCCACATACTTAGGGAAGAGGGAATCTGAAAAGTTATGTTGTTCTTTACAGGGCACCACGAAATACTTAATTCCATAACACAAAGCAAAATTCTAGTTCTAGTTAAGTTGCTCAGTTGTGTCTGACTCCTTGTGGTCCCATGGACTGTAGCCTGCCAGACTCTTCAGGCCATAGAGTTTTTCAGGCAAGGATACCAGAGTGGATTGCCATTTCCTTCTCCAGGTGATCTTCCCAACCGAGGGATCAAACCTGAGTCTCCCACACTGCAGGCTGACTCTTTACCATCTGTGCCACCAGGGAAGCCCCAAAGCAAAATTAGTTGTCAATAAAACATATAAACTATTTTGCATATGAAATAAAAGGTCATGTGCACACTATTCATTAAAAAAGTTATTTTTCAAGCATGATGACCTATTTATGAGCTTTTCTGTGAAAATTAATTTACTACAGATTCCACTGGACTAGCACTATTTGGAAGAAAAATTGGAGCATGTGTGTTGTACATTTAAAAATAAAATATTTAAAGGAATTCCATGGGGGAAAAAAAACCCTAAATTTTTTCACATAGCATCTATATTTTATGAAGATGTAGGTCGAGTCACACAGCACAACAGTATTGAATTTAGATATTATAACCTGTTAGACAATTAATCGGAGAAGGCAATGGCACCCCACTCCAGTACTCTTGCCTGGAAAATCCCATGGATGGAGGAGCCTGGTGGGCTACAGGTCCATGGAGTCGCTAAGAGTCAGACACGACTGAGCAACTTCACTTTCACTTTTCACTTTCATCCATTCGAGAGGGAAATGGCAACCCACTCCAGTGTTCTTGCCTGGAGAATCCCAGGGACGGGGGAGCCTGGGGGGCTGTCATCTATGGGGTCGCACAGAGTTGGACACAACTGAAGCGACTTAGCAGCAGCAGCAGCAGCAGCAGACAATTAATATTTTTTCCAGTATCCAAATCAGAAAACCCATGAATCAGGCTGTTTAATAATCTGTTCCAATCTGATACCAGAGCTGAGATTCCTGCTCTACCACAGCACTTCTCATATTTCTTCTTCATTGAGATCATTTGCAATCAGTCAGAACTATGTTTTTGAGAGCTTTCTAACAAGGACGGAAGGCAATCTGCTGAAGTTGTTAGGAGCACAGACTCTGTAGTCAGGCTGCTTGGATTTAAATTCCAACCCTGCCACTTACCACCTGGGTGATCTTGAGCAAGTTGCTTAATCTGAGTATCAACATTAGCATAGAATGTCATAAAGCAATAGTAGCTACATCATAGGATTGTTATGACTGTTAAATAAAGTAATCCTTGTAGAGGATTTAGGACAATGCATGGCATGAAATTAGTCTCCAATAAATGTCACCTCTGACAATTGAGTTGCCATCATTTTCTGCCACATACTATAGAATATTTATTTTTCTCTTTCACTGCTTTGTTTTGTTCTGTCTTTTGGTTTTTTGGCTTGTGGGATCTTAGTTTCCCAACCAGGAATTGAACCCAGGCATTTGGCAGTGAGAGTGTGGACTCCTAACCACTGGACTGGACTGCCAGGGGATTCCTTCTTTCACTGTTTAATCTGTCATTTGCATAACTTAGAATACATCCCCCAGTATATCCATTTTTTTTTTCCCTAGCTGTTAAAAATTTCAAGTCACATGGATGCATTTTCTCAGTTCTGATCTCTTCCACTTAGCAATGTCACCCAAGTTATGGGGAGCAGTTAGCAGGTACAAACGAGAGCTAAGAAAGTTAAGACATGCCAGAAGCTGAGCTTTTGCAAGATTAACATTTCCAGGTGTCCTGGGAGAGAGGTTTTCCATCCATACTCAACCTATTCTCTGTGCCAATTTTGTATCTGCACATGAACTACATTGTTTATTGCCTTCTGCCATAGGTGTCACCTATAATATCAGTCTCACAGTGATACATATTTTTTTCTTTATTTGAAGCTGGTCTATCTTTCCAAGTGGAATTCTAACCTGGACTTTCATCCACTCTTGGCCACAACCATAAAGAATACTGCAAGGGAACTTCAAAGTTAGTACATGTTGATCCAGGCTTTGTAGAATCTCATTCCTGGATCTCCTATTTCTCAGTTAGGCCTGCTGTTGAGACACCCTTCAAGATAGACATTTTCTTCCTCACCTGGATGAATATTTCTTATTATGCAGGGTCACCCTTAACTTCCTTTTTCAATTCCAATTAGTGCAAAATATTTACCTACCCCAAGTGGTCTCAGAAGAGAATGAATTCTCATCCTTAAAAGTGTACAAGCATGGAATTATCTTCAGATTTGTAAGATGCAACAAATTTATAAACATATTCTATATATTTCCAAAGAAATACATAAAATTTCTCACTCGCTTGTTCATTTGTTCATTCATCAATCAATTACTATTCTACCAGAAGTAAAAGAGGATATAGTTTTTAGAAAAAGTGACAGGAAGAAATACAAAATGGAAGCCATGGACTGCAGGCAAGATGTAGTTGGTTTTTTTGTTTGTTTGTTTTTGTTTTTTTAGCTTTCTTCATTTCTCTTGCCTTTTTGATGGGGATTTAATTGCCCATAAAACCAAAGAGCTGAAAACTTAAATCTTGTTTTCCATTTTGTCTTTTAAAGAACACAGCCCCAAAGGGATCATGACAATTAAAAGTCTTAACATCATAGAGTCTAAAAATTTAAAGGATCTTGAACATGACCCATTCCATGCTCAGATATGGAATGCTCAGGTTTTCAGCATGATGCAAATTATTCTAGTATCCATTTAGGGAATTATTTAGAATGGGAGGTTGAAGTGTTGAGGGTATCTGTATGTTTTTCTCATTTTCAAAAAAATTAATGTATCTTATTTTCTTAGAGTTTCTTATTTTTGTTTTTCCATACAAAGATAGTTAAGTGAGAGGAAAACATTATATTTGAGGGTGATGCTTCCTGTGAAACCATATCAACCTTCCTCCTTTGAAAGGGTCAAAGGAAGGCTTTCTTCTTAAAACACAGAATGATTTGGGATGTTCCATAAGATGCAGTGGTGGCTATCATCGGGGGGATCCTCAAGGGACATATAGTACACAACAAACAGGTATGCCTGAAGGTTTGCAGAGAGGATAGCAACAGTGAGAGAGACAGACAGGTACCCATTGGTGGAGAAGAACAATGTCAAAGAAGAGCCAATCATCAGCCAACTGGCAGAACCCATTCCATACCTTCAGTTAAATTGAAATCAGTTGTGCCTCGCTGAGAAAAATAACCAATTATCTGGTTCTTGACGAGGGCAGGCAGGAGAGCCTTCAGGCCACATTCTAATGTTCTTGTCTGAAGAGGGGACCCTATGGAAATCCTAAATCATCCAATTTCATGGTGAAAAATATCTAATTTCATGCCTATTTACATTTATACAGATGTCATGTTGAAACTATGAAGTATGCATAGCTTCGACATCCAGAGGCTCCCCTTAACATTCTTTGTGCTGTTGGTTTTCGCGTGATTTCTCAGGCTGTGGAGTCACAGCCATGGGATGACGCCATTTAAACACTCTTCTAGGCATTTTCAACTTCCTGTTACAGATTTGACTATTTTAGCTCTGATATTCAACTCTGCCACTTCTCACTTTGTGACATTTCGGACAGGGGGACAAATGGGCTGCCGCATACATAGCCTCCTCCTGGGCTCTCCCAGGCCCTGGAGTGCAACAGTAATGATCTAGTTAATGGGTTCAGCCTCCTACAGCAAAATTTCTTTAGCCCAAAGGATTTCCCACACACCTCGATAGATGTTCAGTATATTTTGATCTATTTCTTCTACCCCTTGGTATCCATTATTTTCTTCAGTACACTCCAGACAGGTTGTCTCCCATGAAGTCCACCACTCCTATCCCTTCGAGGTCTCAGGGTACTCCAGGAATGAATTTCATTTCTTGTCTGTTGTCGGCACAGTGCTGTTTTGTTCTGTTACAAATACTACAGTTTTAAACTCAGGACTCACCTTCCTTCCTCCACATGCTCTACTACTAGCACCAAGAAGTAGAGTCTTTTGCCCCTCCCATCTTCATTCCTTGCAGATACTTGATTTTTTTTTTTTTTTTTAACATGGCAGAGCTAGAAGTCATCGGTTTCATGTGTCCTGTGACATCCAATTGTCCCTCCTCTCCAGCCATCAGTTGTTAAACCTCTCTCTTCACTATAAGAGGCTTCCCTTTTAGGAATGCTGTTGGCGAGATAAGGAGGTAGTAACTTCCCCAAGTCCTCTTTGAGTAGGTTTTAGGGAGGGGCACATGAGCCTTTCCCATGAGGATGAATTATAGATCAATACTTCAGAGTAGCTCCAGGCATAACCCAATCTTCCAGGTACACCAGGACAGGTCTAAATACAGAGAGTCAAGACCTAGGGAACTCTAACTGGCTCCCTATTGAATTGTACCATCCCTACAAATTTTCTTAGGCACAGATGATGATTTTTGAATTAAATATATATATTTGAATGGTTTTTTATTATATTTTAATAAGTTGGGGTATGCTCACCAATTTGCTACAAATCCCATGATTCCTTATTGTTTACACCTTTTTGTTATCTGGCATGGAGTTCCCTGGTGGATCAGACGGTAAAGAATCCACCTGTGATGCAGGAGACCCAGGTTCAATCCCTGGGTCAGGAGGATCTCCTGGAGAAGGAAATGACAATTCATTCCAGTGTTCTTGGCTGGAGAATCCCATGGACAGAGGAGCCTGGCAGGCTACAGTCCATGGGGTCATGAAGAATCAGACACAACTGAATGACTAACACATATTACTTCTGGTTCATGAAGCCATTCCATTTCTAAGTCTGGCCTCAATCTCTGCTCTGAGACCCTGTTAATTCACCTAACAGATGTAGGCTAAGAAAGAAAGCACGGTGTTTGGCACATATCAAGTATTTAATATATGTTAGTTGATGACTGAATTCACAAATGGATGTCCAAACTTTTCTTCTTTGGGGATATACATACAAATCATCAGAAAATAACATATCTTCATTTTCTATGGCTAGCAAGGGCCAGCAGAGCATATGATCAAATTTGCATAGAATTTCTGATGCTACCTAGAAATCTAGCAGAAAAAAGACATATAACTATACTGCAGGAAGGATCCTGAGTTAAAACAAAAACAAAAAGTATAATAGAAGAGAACCAAGGACCTTTTCATTGATCAGGAACACAAGGGCAGGGGCTGAAGAACTGGGCAATCAGTGCCAGTGTGTGCAGCTGGGAACTTCCTCTCCCTCAGCAGGTTCTACAGGTGCTGTCCTTGTTAGTGTCTTCAGACCTGGAAGCAATGGGGTTCTATGCTGTGTAAGAAGCCAGGTTCCTGGGTTGGGTGATGCATCATCCATGAGTCTAATACTTCAGTGATAGTGATGGCAGTGACAGCTTTAAGACCACTATTTACATACAGTTCTTAATGTTCTATATGTTTGTTCTGCTGCTGCTGCTGCTGCTAAGTAGCTGCAGTTGTGTCTGACTCTGTGCAACCCCATAGACGACAGCCCACCAGGCTCCCCCGTCCCCGAGATTCTCCAGGCAACAGGAATGGGTTGCCATTTCCTTCTCCAATGCATGAAAGTGAAAAGTGAAAGCGAAGTTGCTCAGTCGTGTTCAACTCTTAGCAACCCCATGGACTGCAGCCTACCAGGCTCCTCCATCCCTGGGATTTTCCAGGCAAGAGTACTGTAGTGGGTTGCCATTGCCTTCTCCCATGTTTGTTCTGACCCTCCTGTTAAGAATAGGGTAACAAGGTGGGGCTGGCCAACAGAAAGAAGGTCACAGGACAGGAACTGTCTTAGGAAAAGCTTTAGAATGATAGGAAATTTTCAAGGAAGATGGGCATAGTACTATGAAATAAGCTTAATTCTTTTGTACCACCAATTAGATACGTATATAATACTTAATACATGCTGAGCACTGTTCTAAGCCCTTAAGAATATTGATCTTAATCATCACAACAACCCTGTGGGTTAGGTGTTATTATTTTTACTCCCATTTTCCAGCTGAGGAGATTGAAGAACAGAGAGGTAAGGAAACTTGCCCAAGGTCACACAGCTCTGATTGATGGAGTCAGGAAAGAAGTCATTGTAGTCTGTGTATTTAACCAATACCCTATGGCTTTTTCCCAGTGAAGCTCCAGGTCTGGGTGAAAGGAGGTGGGGTTAGTAAGGTTAAAAAGGAGTCATCCTTATATAACAGGATTTTTCAACTTCTCATGTCACACCTTTGTGGCTTCCTACAAAAATGAGAGAAGAAAGTGAGAGAAATATGCAGTTTCTCTCATCTTCTCCCCACTCTCCTTTACATGACTCTTTATCCCACCTCGTCAGTTTTTCCTCCTCCCTCCCTGGCTTGGATGTGGCCATGTCAGTACCAATATTTATATTTGTATCAACATTACAAATGATATTTATACTAAAATCAGAAACATTTCAGGAGCTCTCTGGGGAAAAAAATAAAACTAAGTTAAGAATTATAAAGATTGCATTCTGGCACTTCCTCTGTCTTGAAACAACTGTGTGACCTTTGGAAAAATCATAACCTCTCTGGACTTGTGATTCTTCATCTGTAAAAATTAGAGTCTGAAGTAGAATGATGCTAAGCTTTGATGGAGTTCAGATACTCCATGATTCCATGATATAAACAAACTAAATATTTTAGCAAATGTTCCTAAAATGTTGATAAAACAACTTACATTGATGGTGTTAATTTCAACTCTATGCATTTCAAAACCACGATTTTCCCTTCTTTCTGTTTTCACTCTTATTTTTCTGTTTATACCAATGTTCTTACTTGTTCTCACAAGAGGTGAGGAGAGCTTCATGCTGCCTGATTAGGTTTTACTTTATTTTTATTATTTTATATGATGCTACCTTTTTTTCTTACAGTTTGAATGTCATAATAAAAATCAGAATAGTCCAAAATAGTGCAGAGCCTGTCAAGATTTTCTTGAGGAAATTCACAGGAACTTCCTGTATTTTCACAACCATTTAGCATATGCCAGATGGAGAAAATAATGCATTGCTTCCCGAGGAAGTGGGACATTTAGTAAGCCGGGTTTTCACACATAAAAATACTATCTTTTATCTCTGAACAACCCAAGGCTCTAGGAAAGGGAAATGGCCCAGGATCTGAAGGGCTTTTGTGGCAGAAGGAAGTCACTGTCTAATTTGAAGAAGACTCATCTCAGCTCTTTCATGTGTGAGTGCTCCTGTGGGTGTGGTGGGCACTTGAAGAAGAAACAGGCCTCCTGCCTAGCTTAAAGAGATTAGGCTTCCCGGAAAGGCAGAACCAATGCTTTGGGTGAAGCTCTGTGGTGATAGGGAAGTTGAGAGTGTCCAGGCCAGATCAGTAGCTTTGAGGGCTCCTTCAAGGCCTGTGTCTGAAGCCACTGGCACCTTATAAAACTCAGGAACCAGACTGCTTGGCTCAGCAAATTCCTGTGGGGTCTGGTCACCGTCTTTCGCTTTGGTTTCTGATTTTGTTATCTCCCTGAGCCCTGGGGCCAGGATTCTACCTCCCCGCCCAGCCCTCTGTGTGGGACCACTTGAAGGCTGCCAGGCTTCTGTGTCGCGCCCTGAGGCCCCCTATGGGGATGGTCTGTCCTCAGCTCAGTGCCAAGTGTTCCCTCCCTGTCATCCTTAATTCTGCTTCTTTTCACAGCCCACTCCAGTACTCTTGCCTGGAAAAGCCCATGAACCGAAGAGCCTGGTGGGCTACAGTCCATGGGGTCGCAAAGAGTCGGACAAAACTGAGCAACTTCACTTTCTCACAGTTCATATCCAAGCCTCCGAAAACCCTCTGCTTCCAATATACCAGGGAGATCAATCATTTCTCCCCTCTCTACTGCTTCTCCTATGGCCAAAGCTACTACCATTCCTGAACTGGTTTTCCCAATGCTGCCCATTCCAGGAATCCACGGCCCCATAACAAGCCTTCCTCAAACTTTGTGGGTTAAAACAACACCACTTCTATTATCGCTGATGATTCTGAAGGTTTGGCTGGGGCTCAGCTGTATGGTTTTCATGTTGGTCTCCTTGGGTCTGTTCTGTGGCTATATTGCGTGAAGCATGGATGGAAGCGGAAGGCAAAAAACTGCCCATGCCTTTAGCTCAGCTTGTCTGGGTTCCACTGGATTTAGCTAGGACGTCTTAGTTTCTGTTTTTCCATGTGGTCCTTTCATATGGGCTTTCCATCAGGGTAGCCCAACTCATAACATGGAGTCTTAGGGCTCCTAAAGTTGCCAACGTAGGAGTTACTAGATCCTCATAAGCACATGAATACTTTGGTGAAAGTCAGTCATAAGCCTGGCCCACATTCAGTGTGGGAGGGGACTATGAAAGGCTATGGATGCTGAGGGGATGGTTCATGTGGGGCCATAGCCCCTGCAATCTGTTCTAGGCACAGCAAGAGAAACGTCTTATTGCAAGTGTGTCAAACCACCCCCTCTTTGCTCAGAGTTCTCCAAAGGCCTCATGTGTCACTCAGAGTAGAAGCCAAAATCTTGCCAATGGCATCCAAGAGGCACCCCTTCTACCCTCCATACATCTCTGACCTTGCATTTTCTCACTTACTTCTCCTGCTGTGTTCCAGCTCCCTGGGACTCTTTGCCCTCTCCAGAATTTCCAGGCTCTGCCTCAGGGAGTGCTTTATCTCCATGTATCTCTGACTTCTTCCTTCCCCTGGCTGAATCTTCACTCAGTTGACGCCTTCTGCACATCTTTCCTGGCTGCCCATCTAAAATCACAATGCCACCCTTCCTGTTCCTTGTACCCTTCACTACTTTTATTTCTCTCTTTATGGACCATAATCATTTAATAAAATATATATTTCACTTTTTTCTGATCATATTCTTTTGTTATTATTCTCATGGTAGAATGATAGGTAAAGAAATTAACTCCTTAACAGCAGTGGTCTTTTGCTGGTTTAATTTACTTTGTATCTCAGTACCTAGAATAGTGCCTGGAAAAATGTAAGATTCCTCAAAAATGTGTGGAATGAATGAGTGAGCTGCAGGAATAATGGTTCCCATCTCCATATTAACTTTGACTTGGTGCCTCTTGAGATTCTTGGGTCCTGTTTGTCTAGGAGTGTATAGATGACTGCCCAGGGGAATTCTTCTAAAGTGGGCCTTGAAAGACAAGATGGGTTTCAAACACTGACAGTCTGGCAGGAAGACATCCCAGTGGGCTTTGGTGCTATATGGTACAGCACATGGATGAAGGGGAGAAGATTATCTTGCAGCAGTAAGCCTTAGCCATAGAAACCTAGGATTCAATGAGGAAAGATGTAGAAAAATCATACTGCATATATCAGGAATTTCCAGAGTACAGAAGGCCAACTCTCTCAAACAGGAAAATGGTACTGAAATTGTGAGCATAGAGGATGGATTATATACAGTAATGAGCATCAATATTGAACATCAAGGAACTAAGCATCATGGTAGATTTTCTACCCACTGTCACTGAGCACTTGTTGCTCCAGGAAAGTAGTATTTCTCCCACTTTCCAAATGGGGAAATTTAAGTCACATAACCAGGTCAAGATGCAGAGTAAAGTAGAATTTAATTTATATCTGCCACTGTTCCTTATTTTACACAATCTTCACCTCACTGTTTAACTGCCTCTTTATTACTCTTCAAAAGAGATACTTGATCCTGACTGAGACTGAGAAAGGAGCATATAAGTAGTTTTGGGTTGGAATAATAAAAGAATATGTTATCCTTCAATTCATACATGTATTAAGCTTCAGAAAGATTACTTGAAGGTAAATTAATAGTCTTAAGTTATCAGGAAAGTAGAATTTACTTTCTACATAGGATTTCACCCCTTGCCACTTTGCTGACTATAAAATCTTGACTTTCAGTTTGCAAATGTTGCATTTGGCCAGTAGAGAAATCAGTTCCTTTGTACAATAGAGAGACGCCAGTATTTTATTTGCTTTGGTCTGCCTGCAATATTGATCGTTACTGGGGTAGGCCCATGGATTCTCTGGGAAGTGGTGAGCTCCATAACCAAAAATATTCCCCCTGTGAGCTGGGGATGTTCATGAGGCCTGTCTTCCAGTCGCCAGAGGAATTGTCCTTCATTATCATTTCCAACTTAAAAATTCCACACGGTTTTCCAAGATCAAGCTCAAGTGTTTAGGGCATATAAAGGAAATTGTAAATAACAGTTTATTTAGGGCATAAGATATATGATGTGAAACAGTGAAACAAAAAATCAAAAAGTGAATGAAAGCCAGAGTAAAATGATTCATATTATGTATTTAAGCAAGAAAAAGCTATTGAGGACTTTGAATAGAAAGCACAAGCAACAAAAATAAAAGTCAACAAGGGGGACTGCATCAAACTAAAAGCTTCTGCACAGTAAAAGAAACAATCAACAGAATGAAGAGACAAGCCTATGGAATCAGAGAAAATCTTTGCAAACCTCATATTTAATAAAGGGTTATTATCCAAAATATATAAGGAATTCCAACAACTCAATAGGAAAAATACTCCAAATAATCCAGCTGAAAAATGGCTCAAGGACCTAAATAGATGTTATTCCAAAGACATACAAGTGGCCAACAGATATATGAAAAGATGCTCAACGTCACTAGTTACCAGGAAAATGCAAGTCAAAACCACAATGAACTATCATCTCACACCTGTTAGAATGGCTGTTATCAAAAAGATAAGCCAGCGCAGTGAGTGTTGGTGAGGATGTGGAGAAAAGAGAACCCTTAAATGGTATTGGGGGGAATGTAAATTGGTGCAGTCACTGTGGGTAACATGGAGCCTCCCAAAAAATTAAAAACAGAACTTTACCATAAGATCCAGAAATTCCACATCCTGGTGTTTATCCAAAGAAAACGGAACACTCACTCAAAAAGATATATGCACCCCCACATTCATTGCAGCATTTTTATAATAGTCAAGATATGGAAACAACTTAGGTGTCCAATAACAGATGAATGGTCAAAGAAAACCTGGTATATATACATATATTTTATAGGCAAAATAAAATATTATTCCTCCATCAAAATAATGAAATTCTGACATTTTCAGCAATGTGGATAGACCTTAAGGGCACTTGGCTAAGTGAAATAAGTCAGATAAAGAGAGAAAATGTTGCATGATCTTACTTACAAGTGGGATCTAAAAAGAAGCGAACTCATAGAAGCAAAATTAGAATGGTGTTTTCCAAGGACTGGGGAGGGGGATGCATAAAATCTTGGGATATGTTGGTCAAAGGGTACAAACTTCCAGTTATAAGATGAATAATTTCTGAGAATCTAATATTCAGCATGGTGAGGATAATTGACAATACTTATATTATACACTTGAAAGTTACTAAGAAAATAGATCTTAAATATTCTCACCATTAAAACAAAACACTTGTAATTGTGTGAGGTGATGGGTATGGTAACCAACCTTATTGTGGTAATCATTTCACACTGTATATGTGTATCAAATCATCACATTAGGCAACTTAAACTTACACAGTGATGTCATATTTATATCTCAATAAATTGGAAAACATGTCCTATTACACATCACCACTGGAGTATTGTAATGTATTTCATCAATTCTATCTTTTTTTAAGCTTTGTTGAGGTATAAGTTACATAACACAAAATTCACTCATTTTAGATCTACACTTAAATAGGTTTTAGTAAATTTGAATATATACACAGCTATTACCACATTCTAGTTTTAGAGTGTTTTCGTCTCCCCTCAAAATTCCCTCAGTTAATCCCACGTTGCACCAATGGCCCCTGGCAACTCATCAGTTCTTAATATTATCACAATTGTACTGATAGAGAGTCTAGTGATTCACAAACTATTTGAGATTTTTCTGTGTCTGTATGTGCAAGAGAATAAGACTAAGAGATGCACACACACACACACACACACACACACACACACACACTCAGACAGCTGAAATGAGTCAGCAAAATAATGTTTTATATTGAATATTTTTCAGGATGTGTGCCTGCTAATAATCTCAAAAAAGCTGTGACTTCTTCAAATATAAAAAAGAGTGTTTAAAATGTATAGTGTGAATGCTTGTACCGACAAGTGGTTAAGGAGTGATTTTCAAAGTTTGTTTTAAATTAACAATGAGACTTCACTTCAATATGTCAGTTCAGTTCAGTCGCTGAGTCGGATGACTGCAGCACGCCAGGCCTCCCTGTCCATCACCAACTCCCGGAGTTCACCCAAACTCTTGTCCATCGAGTCCGTGATGCCATCCAGCCATCTCATCCTCTGTCATCCCCTTCTCCTCCTGCCCCCAATCCCTCCCAGAATCAGTCTTTTCCAATGAGTCAGCACTTCGCATGAGGTGGCCAAAGTACTGGAGTTTCAGCTTCAGCATCAGTCCCTCCAATGAACACCCAGGGCTGATCTCCTTCAGAATGGACTGGTTGGATCTCCTTGCAGTCCAAGGGACTCTCAAGAGTCTTCTCCAACACCACAGTTCAAAAGCATCAATTCTTTGGCACTCAGCTTTCTTCATAGTCCAACTCTCACATCCATACATGACCACAGGAAAAACCATAGCCTTGACTAGATGGACCTTAGTTGGCAAAGTAATGTCTCTGCTTTTCAATATGTTATCTAGGTTGGTCATAACTTTCCTTCCAAGGAGTAAGCATCTTTTAATTTCATGGCTGCAGTCACCATCTGCAGTGATTTTGGAGCCAAAAAAAACCAAAGTCTGACACAGTTTCCACTGTTTCCCCATCCATTTCCCATGAAGTGATAGGACCAGATGCCATGATCTTCGTTTTCTGAATGTTGAGCTTGAAGCCAACTTTTTCACTCTCCTCTTTCACTTTCATCTAGAGGCTTTTTAGTTCCTCTTCACTTTCTACCATAAGGGTGGTGTCATCTGCATATCTGAGGTTATTGATATTTCTTCCAGCAATCTTGATTCCAGTTTGTGCTTCTTCCAGCCCAGAGTTTCACATGATGTACTCTGCATAGAAGTTAAATAAGCAGGGTGACAATATACAGCCTTGATGTACTCCTTTTCCTATTTGGAACCAGTCTGTTGTTCCATGTCCAGTTTTAACTGTTGCTTCTTGGCCTGAATATAGGTTTCTCAAGAGGCAGGTCAGGTGCTCTGTTATTGCCATCTCTTTCAAAATTTTCCACAGTTTATTGTGATCCACACAGTGAAGGGCTTTGGAATAGTTAATAAAGCAGAAATAGATGTTTTCCTGGAACTCTTTTCCTTTTTCCATGATCCTCAGATGTTGGTAATTTGATCTCTGGTTCCTCTGCCTTTTCTAAAACCAGCTTGAACATCTGGAAGTTCATGGTTCACATATTGCTGAAGCCTGGCTTGGAGAATTTTGAGCATTACTTTACTAGTGTGTGAGAGAGATGAGTGCAATTTTGTGGTACTTTGAGCATTCCTTGGCATTGCCTTTCTTTGGGATTGGAATTAAAACTAACCTTTTCCAGTCTTGTGGCCACTGCTGAGTTTTCAAAATTTACTGGCATATTGAGTGCAGCACTTTCCCAGCATCATCTTTCAGGATTTGAAATAGCTCCACTGGAATTCCATCACCTCCACTAGCTTTGTTGGTAGTGATGCTTTCTAAGGCCCACTTGACTTCACATTCCAGGATGTCTGGCTCTAGATGAGTGATCACACCATCATGATTATCTTGGTCATGAAGGTCTTTTTGGAACAGTTCTTCTGGGTATTCTTGCCACCTCTTCTTAATATCTTCTGCTTCTGTTAAGCCATACCATTTCTGTCCTTTATAGAGCCCATCTTTGCATGAAATATTCCCTTTAGTTCAGTTCAGTTCAGTCGCTCAGTCGTGTCCTACTCTTTGCGACCCCATGAATCACAGCACGCCAGGCCTCCCTGTCCATCACCAACTCCCGGAGTTCACTCAAACTCACATCCATCGAGTCCATGATGCCATCCAGCCATCTCATCCTCTGTCGTCCCTTCTCCTCCTGCCCCCAATCCCTCCCAGCATCAGAGTCTTTTCCAATGAGTCAACTCTTCGCATGAGGTGGTCAAAGTACTGAAGTTTCAGCTTTAGCATCATTCCTTCCAAAGAAATCCCAGGGCTGATCTCCTTCAGAATGGACTGGTTGGATCTCCTTGCAGTCAAAGGGACTCTCAAGAGTCTTCTCCAACACCACAGTTCAAAAGCATCAATTCTTCTGCACTCAGCCTTCTTCACAGTCCAACTCTTGCATCCATACATGACCACAGGAAAAACCATAGCCTTGACTAGATGGACCTTAGTTGGCAAAGTAATGTCTCTGCTTTTGAATATGTTATCTAGGTTGGTCATAACTTTTCTTCCAAGGAGTAAGCATCTTTTAATTTCATGGCTTCAATCACCATCTGCAGTGATTTTGGAGCCCCCCAAAATAAAGTCTGACACTGTTTCCACTGTTTCCCCATCCATTTCCCATGAAGTGATGGGACCAGATGACATGATCTTCATTTTCTGAATGTTGAGCTTTAAGCCAACTTTTTCACTCTCCTCTTTGCCTTTCATCAAGAGGCTTTTGAGTTCCTCTTCACTTTCTGCCATAAGGGTGTTATCTGCATATCTGAGGTTATTGATATTTCTCCCGGCAATCTTGATTGCAGCTTTTGTCTCTTCCTGTCCAGCGTTTCTCATTACGTACTCTGCATATAAATTAAATAAGCAGGGTGACAATATACAGCCTTGACATACTCCTTTTCCTATTTGGAACCAGTCTGTTGTTCCATGTCCAGTTCTAACTGTTGCTTCCTGACCTGCATACAGATTTCTCAAGAGGCAGGTCAGGTGGTCTGGTATTCCCATCTCTCTCAGAATTTTCCACAGTTGATTGTGATCCACACAGTCAAAGGCTTTGGCATAGTCAATAAAGCAGAAACAGATGTTTTTCTGGAACTCTCTTGCTTTTTCCATGATCCTCAGATGTTGGTAATTTGATCTCTGGTTCCTCTGCCTTTTCTAAAACCAGCTTGAACATCAGGAAGTTCTCGGTTCACGTATTGCTGAAGAGATCTCTAGTCTTTCTGATTCTGTTTTTTTCCTCTATTTCTTTGCATTGATTGCTGAGGAAGGCTTTTTTATGTCTCCTTCCTATTCTTTAGAACTCTGCATTCAGATTCTTATCTTTTCTCCTTTGCTTTTCTCTTCTCTTGTTTTCACAGCTATTTGTAAGGCCTCCCCAGCCAGCTATTTTGCTTTTTTGTATTTCTTTTCCATGGGGATGGTCTTGATCCCTGTCTCCTGTACAATGTCACGAACCTCCATCCAGTATATAAAAGAGAGAAAACTAAGCAACCAGTGAAAAGAGATGGAGATATGATCCACCAGTACCTTGGATCACCCCCTCCACACCACCCTTCCAATCCTCTGTCTTTTTCTGTGGCTCCTTTCTTGTTTGCTAGGTGGCACTTTTAAGAGTATGAATTACTCAGGCCTCTAAAAGCTCCACTTTTCTCAGAAACAGAGTCTTCCTCCTGGCTGGGCCATATACTCAGATTTTTCAGAAGGATGGAGAGGTGTCCTGGTGGTACCTATGCCCTCTAGAAAACACAAAATCCTCCATTGTGCTAATTGTGGATGAAGGATGTCATTGAAACCTTTACTCACGTATTTGCAGATATACTTCCCACCACCCCACCACCACCCTTTTCTTTACTTCCTTAGAGGGTTAACCACATCTGTTATTAGTGGCTTTGGTTTAAACTTATTTCTCTAATATACAAATTCTGAATGCACTTCTGTTTGTCACTTTTACATACTACTAACATAATATTACATTCGTCTTGTGTGTAGTATATATATATAGGCATGCATGCATGCTAAGTCAATTCAGTTGTGTCTGATTCTTTGAGATGCCATGGACTATAGTTTGTCAGGCTTCTCTGTCAATATGATTCTGTAGGCAAGAATACTGGAGTGGGTTGCCATGCCCTCTCCCAGGGGATCTTTCTGACCCAGGGATCAAACCCATGTCCTTATGTCTCCTACATTGGCAGATGGGTTCTTTACCACTAGTGCCACCTGGGAAGACCTTCTTTGTTTTAGGAGTTAGCAAATAATGCAGTGAATAACTAAATGGGGAAGAGAAATTTGCAATTTTTTAAAATCCTAAAAAAGAAAAATTTCAGTTAACATATCAATCACTTCACATAATTACAAGTTGTTTTTGATTTTTTAAAATAGATATGTTAACCAACCTGGATTTAAATTCAAAATCTGTATGCAGGTCAAGAAGCAACAGTTAGAACAGGACATGGAACAGAGGACTGGTTCAAAATTGGGAAAGGAGTATATCAAAGCTGTATTTTGTCACTCCGCTTATTTAACTTATATGCAGATTACATCATACAAAATGCCAGGCTGGATAAAGCACAAGCTAGAATCAAGATTGCAGGGAGAAATACCAGTAACTTCAGATATACAGATGACATCACCCTTATGGCAGAAAGCAAAAGAAGAACTAAAGAGCCTCCTGATGAAGATGAAAGAGGAGAGTGAAAAGGCTAGCTTAAAATTCAACATTCAGAAAAAGATCATGGCATCCAGTCCCATCACTTCGTAACAAATAGATGGTACTGCAGATGCTTGGTGACTGCAGCCATGAGCTTAAGATTCTTACTCCTTGGAAGAAAAGCTATGACCAAGCTAGACAGCATATTAAAAAGCAGAGACATTACTTTGCTGAAAAAGGTCTGTCTAGTTAAATCCTGGAGAATCCTAGGGACAGAGGAGCCTGTTGGGCTGCCGTCTATGGGGTCTCACAGAGCTGGACACGACTGCCGCAACATAGCAGCAGCAGCAGCAGTTAAAGCTATGGTTTTTCCAGGAGTCATGTATAGATGTGCGAACTGGACCATAAAGGAGGCTGAGCACCAAAGAACTGATGCTTTTGAACTGTGGTGCTGGAGAAGACTCTTGAGAGTCCCTTGGACTACAAGGAGAACCAACCAGTCCATCCTAAAAGAAATCAGTCCTGAATATTCATTGGAAGGACTGATGTTGAAGCTGAAGCTCCAGCTCCAGTACTCTGGCCACCTGATGCAAAGAGCCGACTCCTTAGAAAAGACCCTGATACTGGGAAAGATTGAAGGCAGGAGGAGAAGGGAATGACAGAGGATGAGATGGTTGGGTGGCATCACCAACTCAATAAACATGAGTTTGAGCAAGCTCCAGGAGATGATGAAGGACATGGAAGCCTGGCGTGCTGCAGTCCATGGGGTCTGAGTGTCGGACACAACTGAGTGGCTGAAAAACAACACGTATCTGTATCCATGTTGATATTGTTATGTTAATTTTTTGGAAGTGTGTGTTCTCAACTTTCAGTATAAGTTGTATTCACCAGGAATTAGACAGCTTTGTCACATTTCTTTTTTTATGGAACAGTTGAAAAGTATGGGAATTACTTCTTTTTTATAAGTCTGAAAGAATACCGTAGTAAAATGATCTGAACCTGGAGTTGTTTCTGGAAAGAATTTCTTGGCAAGCTCTTTTTTTTTTCTTTTCTTTTGTTTCGTCTTTATTAACCCCATTGGTGTTCTGTTTATTCATGTTTTGTTTGGTGACTTACACATTCATAGAAAATATCTTTTCAATAAAATTTTCAAATGTATTACAATAAACTTCACATTGTATTCTTTTATTTTTAAAAATTTACCTTTATTCATAGTGTTCTTTTTAAATTCCATTATAGCTATTTGAATGTCTCCTCTCTTTTTTCCTTGATCCCTTGTTCCAGAAAATCCCTTGGAGAAGGAAACAGCTATCCACTCCAGTATTCTTGCCTGGAGAATGCTATGGACAGAGGAGCCTGGCGGACTACAGTCCATCACACACAACTGAGCTACTAACACTCTCACTTTCACTTTCAAACTTATTCAAAATGTGTCTTTTTGTTTGGTTGGTTTTCTCTTTTGAAGAACTAGTTGCCAGATTTACCAGCTGACTAGTTCTCTGTTATCTACATCAGCTTTTTTAATTTATTCTTTTCTAGACCCATTTGCTTTAGGCTTATTTTGCTGTATATTTTAAAATATCTTGAATTTAATGTTCACTTCATTTATTTTATTCTTTTAATATTAATAACATTATTAAGGGTATTAATTTGCGTCTGAAAAGTGCTTTGGCACATTCCCATAAATTTTTATTTGCAAAGCCTTTATTTTCATTTTGTTTTTTATTAATTTTGTTGACCTTATCAATTTTATTATAATTAAAAAAAATAAACATTTTATCTTCTCTTCCCACTCACAATTCTGTAGACCTTTCCTCCAACTACTGACAGTAAGCACTGCGGGCCAACCAAGGCAAACCTGATGTTTATTCCTTATTAAACAGTCCATTTTCTACCAATCTTACTCCAATTTAAAAGTTGTAGAGTCATGGTCCCATCCACATGGCTCTGCTACAGTAATAATAGTCCTCTGTTTCCATAGCTAGGCCTAGTCACTTTGATTAAATAATTTATTCCTTCATACCAAGAGGCAGCAAATGAGTATTTGCCATACAAGGTAGATATAACTACAGTCTCCCAACCCATGCTCCTCTCTTGTTCTTCCTGGGTCCACCTGCACCGGATGATCTTTTTATTTCATGAAGCAATGTGTCATTGCCTATGTTCTTCCTCATTCTACCATTTTGCACTCATGGGGGTTTTACTCTTCAAATGAATAATGGAGGGATCTACCGATGGATATGGAACTGGGGATGGGGAGTTGTTCCTGGCTGCCTCAGAGAGTAGCTCTCTCAGTTTCAAATGCTACTGCAGGGCTCCTTGGTCCAGAACTGTCTCATGTCTGTGAGATGCAGCCATACAGACGTGAGTGCTTTCCTGCTTGCTCCACATTATATCCTCCCTGTCTTCTCTTTCAAAAGAAACATGCGGCAGCTTCAGAAACTTTTAAATCCCAGCTATCACTCAAGTAACTCTTTATATTGCATTCAGATGAGGGGAAATTATAAATAAGTTCTCTGGGGGGGTCTCTGCTTGGGTAACTGTATACCTCCCCATAGAATCCATGGACATTTTGATGAAGAATTGAGGAAGAATAAATGAGAACAATTTAATTGTTATGAGGTATCGTGACTCTCAAGTTATAGAATCAATAAACGCATTTATTTAACTTGATAAACCCATGAACTCACTTTACAGTTTTTATGCCCTCAATGGTAACTCATATCACATGTCTGGAGGTCTGAAGACCTAAATTAACAATGATTCTGCCTTTTCAAATATAGCAGTGTGTACATGTCAATCTCAAACTCTCTTCCGAAACCTCCTCCTTAGAAATTCTGGACTGGTGAGATTTTACCACTTTTAGCTTCTTCTCAAAGAACTGGTTAATTTACTAAAGAAATATACCCAGTCTAATATAATTAATTTGTACTTAATGAAACAAAATGCTTTTTAAAAATCTATCACCAATAAAGTTAATGACTGTTGATAGATCAAATCTTCAGTTATTTTGTAGTAATACCTTCCACCACGTGCTCTCACTCAATCATCACGTCCTTCTTGGGGGACATCAAAGGAAGTCTCAGCCTTCAAGGACCACTGAGATGGTATATATCTATCACAGAAATGGCAACACACTCCAGTATTCTTGCCTGGAAAATCCCGAGGACGGAGGAGCCTGATAGGCTACAGTCCCTGGGGTTGCAAAGAGTCGGACACGACTAAGCGACTTTACTCACTCATGAACCAATAAGAAATTGCTAGAAAAGGGTATATTGTTACTACTAAAATATGTGATATTAGCATCTCCCACAGGAAAATGGGAAAGAAAACGTTTCTCTACCTTTCTAGGTTCTTCTGGTTGGTATGAGAATTAAACTGACCTGAGACAGATGAATAGGAGAAAATGAAATTTGATTTCATACATATGAGAACCCCACCTACATGAGAGATTCAAAGAAAGAAAGGTACAATGAGGTCTATATGCCATACTGAGCAAGGAATGGGAAAGGGGCCTGGGGCTTCAAAGATAGGAGGGTTATTCACAGGATGATAAGAAGAGCAGATGGTTGGTAATTAGTTGCTTACCCTGCCATATAGATGGGACCACTTAGATAAATTTATCTCTAGTAATAGCTCTTTTTCTAGGAAAAATCCCCAATTTAAATTCTTCTAGGTAGTTAAGAGAGGGATAGTTGTTTCTCTTGAATCCACAGGGTCTCCATTGTCTTTAGCTCAAAATAGTCCACATGCTAAGAAGCACATCTTGGGGAAGTCTGTTTTTAACCCACATATAGTTCACAAAAGGTTGGTAAAATAACTAAACTCCTGGCCATGAAATCCTAGTCTGGAGTGAAGACAAAAAAGGTGGAAAGAGAGAAACCCCCAATAACTGGCCTTAGGGTGAGAGGAGCTGTCAATTAATTTGAGTCAGTAAAAAATTGCCTTCTGTTATACCAGTCAACCACTGAAGTCCTGTAGGAAGTCAAGAGGAGAGATGAAAATGAATCAGAGGTGTTTTAATGTTCATTTTCCAATAAAAGGGAGACTTTGCCTGGGCATTGCAGAATCAGTGTAAATTGCAGAAAGAAGGGGAGAAAATATATATCATAGGTAAGGAGCTACAACATTGAAAGAGAAGGAACTGGCAGCACACTCCCGTATTCTTGCCTGGGGAATCCCATGGACAGAGGAGCCTGGCAGGCTACAGTCCATGGGATTGCAGAGTCAGACACAACTGAGCGACTTAGCACAACATTGAAAAGCACTCCAAAAAGCATGCAGAGGCATGGACTCAGGGCATAGCCATCAGGATACAGATTTGGTGTAAGTTTAAAATTGCTATTAGGAAGCAATTATTGAATTAATTAAGCAAATAACTTAATAATTAATTAAGCAATTATTGAAATAATTTTGGAAAGGGGGTTTGGGATTTCTGATTCAGATGCAGATTTATTGAGACTTGAATTTATTGATAGAGAAAACTCAACAAAGGAGTGTCAGGATTTATATTCCAGAGAATTGGAAGAAAATCCTTAACTGTCATGGCCAACTCTAGACTGGAGAAGGGGAATAAAGTGGAGAATCACTTTGCTGTACGCATGAAAGTAGCACAGCATTGTTAATTAACTATACACCAATATAAAGAAAGCTTTTTTTTGTAAAAAAAAAAAAAAAAAAGTATCTAACATGATATGCTAGAAATGGAATCAGGAGACCTTAATGAAAGATTTAAAAGTTTATAGAAATTTTCAAATTACACAAAGAGAACATTAAAAAGTGAAATAAGGAATTTTGTAAATTTGAACTCAAGCCTTTATTTTAGGGAAAAAAAAGTGTATCTGACATGACTTCATTCATAAATGGTCATTTATTATGTAAAATCTGAAAGCTTTTTTTTTTTTTTATTCAGAAGTTATTTTAAAATGTACTCATTGAGTTTGCCTCTATATGTTTTTCATTGTTTTACAAATGGACATGTTTGTGGCTAAATTCATTTCTCCTAAGCCAATTTATGGGAAACAGACATACACTGAAAGCCATGAAACTATCCATATTCTTAGTAACACAGGGAAAGTTATTCTGATTTTTGGTTTCCGTGTTCTTTACTATGTCAAGTAGATACCCAAAGCAGTGGACTGCAGAAAGAATATGGGGGAAAGGAAAGAAATAATTAACCTTGGTGAAGCTTGGGATGGATGGAACTTTGAGTCTTACTTGCTAAACAATCATTGTTATCGTGTTATTTGTAGAAACATTGTGAACTTCCATAAGCCAGAGTTAATTTAGATATTGATTCTCTTTGATATGTATGATATTGTGAGTTATAATAAGAAATATATATTTAGTCTTCCTTCCTGTTTCTGGCTCAGAGTTCCTAAAACCCTTGGGATTGCCTAAGTGATGAAAGGGGTATAGGTGTCTCTGGATATGTTAATGAGGTGACTTTCGGACCCCACTTAAGGATGTGGACTGGTTGTCTGTGGAAGCAAAAATATGCAATTAGAGGTTTAGGATTTAACGGGAAGAGTGAACTACTGGAGAAGCATGGACGCTCAGTGCCCTTTCTCTGTGCTTTGTCCTGTTGTATCTCTTTAATCTGGCTGTTCTTGAATTACATCTTTTTGTAATAAACTAGTAATCTAGTGAGTAAAATGTTTCTCTGAGCTTTGTGAACTCTTCTAGCAAATTAATTCAGCCCGAGAAGGGGGCTGTGGGAACCTCCAATCCGTGGCTGGTTGGCCAGAGGCAGAGGTGATAACATGGACTTGCAGCTAGTTCTGAAGTGGATGGGGTGGGACAGTCTTGTAGGACCAAACCCTTAACCTGTGAAATCTGATGCTGTCTCTGGGCAAACAGTGTCAGAATCGACTTGAATTCTTGGACACCCAACTGCTGTCTGAGAACTGCTTGGTGAAGTCATGGGGAAACCATCACCCTCATTGGAATTGGTACCAGAACCAATACAATCCATTAGCTTATTTTAAAATTAGGTGTAAATATTTGCAGGTGAAGACCAGGCTCTTTAATCTGCTATGAGAGAAATAACCCTAAACAGGGAAGAAGCGAGAGTGTCCTGTGATGGGCATCATTGGCTAATCGAGAGTGTTAAGTCTGGACTCTGGCAGCTTGGGAGGGAATTCTGCCCCCATGTACCTTTCCATCCTGTGATTTAATCTCCCTAAACTACATTTTCTTCAACTACCAAATAGGAATAAATCCTCAGGCCTATCTCGTAAGGTTGTTGTGAGAATTACTATCCATATAAATATCCAGATAATCTATATAAATGCTTCTACCAGCACCTGCAATCCTAAACTCAGGAAAACTCCAGACCAAGTTACAGTGTACTCCTAGAGATGCTCTTCTTTTTGAAACATAGAAATAATTTCTCTTATGCAGGCTTTAACTGTAATTGTTACTCTGTGATCAGCTTTTTTTCAAACATAAAAATGTTAGCTTCCTTTATCTCCTTTTGAATCTATTTAGCAGCATCAGATAGCTCATAGCAAATTTCTTGCCAGTTATTAATATAATCTTTTGTTTCAGCATCTTCTTCCCTCATAAATTAAAATATCGTTTAAGTCTAAAACAACCAAATGCACAGGCCAAATGGTCAGTTTGTTTTATTAAGGCTATTTGTAAAGAATGTCTCCACAGGGTGATAGATGCAGTTTTATTCATTTTTTACTTTATGGTATATTCTTCTTCTTGCTTCAGAAAGGAAACAGCTGTTACAAGAGTAAAATTTCATCTATTTTGGACAATTTCTTTTTTATTCTTCTGTAGATCTGTTGGGAAACAAGCCCTTTTAATATGCTGGAGAAGATTCTATTGCCTTATGATAAAGTGAGGCTCTCTGTCCACTGGTAGGTGACTAATTTTATTCTACCATCAGTAAACAAACATAGATTTTTTTTTTCCTGCTCTCCATCTTTTGTTGATGGACTGACATTCCTGGTAATGGATTTTCCCTATCTTATGTTTTGTTCTGTTAAGAAATGAGTTAAGAATCCATTCTTGGGAAACGAATAATTCTGTTCCTCTGTCTCACCATCAATCTGGCATTCACAGTCATGCAGTCTTTATTGGTCCTTTTACCCCCATCACCACCTATTCCTGTTCAAATGCTCAAAGAGACTCACTCCAAACCCACCATGGGAAATCCTGCCTCCTTGCCTCAGGACGGAACATGCCCTGTCAGCCTTGAGGGCCATGGAGATGCTTGCAAGAAGTTGTTTCTTTTGTCATGATCCTCAGGTATCACCTTGTCTACAACTGTGTTCTTGCAGCCTTTTTTTTTTTTTTTTTTCTGGTATCCAGCCACTTGCACCACCTGGTTGCTTGAGGATAATGAAACAACCCTCTGTGAGGAAGCTGAGGATACAGAAACAGCAGCCGAAGAGTGTCTTCCTGTCTGCCTGGAGCTATGACTAGCGGGATGAGCGTCTTGTACTTCTTTATCCTGCTCGGTGGCAGCCGCAAGGATTTGAACAAAAAAAAGCAAACAAAGCAGAACATCTGCAGGACACTTCTGACACACAAGAATGTGTTTGAACATCGTAGTAGCATTTGGAAATGCCTCTTTCATTTGACAGGATTTGCAAATCACATTTTTCCCCCTCAGAATAACTTGCAGTGTGGAAATGCTTCCATATGCTCCAAGTTGTTCACATCATTTTGCTGGAGGAGAAACAAAAAGACAGCAGCGCAGCCCTGGCTGTGACATGCAGGAAGCATGGAGTGATGGCGGGCACACACGGCGAGGCGGCCTCCATCGCCTCCAACACCAATCACGTTGGATTCTCCAAACTCACACTCCTTGCTGAGGCCTGGTAGGTAGCTTCTGTCTTTGAAAGATACCTTAGTACAAATTTATTAAGAATTCTGCAAATTATTACTTTGTGTCAAGGTTTCTCTGTTCATTTATCAGTGGAAAAAAATAAACGTTTAGTTCTTGTATATCAAACTGTCAGAAAGGCTCATATTCCAATGGTCTTGTTTTTCTAAAACCTGGCAGAGACAAATCCTTTTTGCATATTCTTGTATCAGAGTCCATTCCACTAATCATTAATAAGGTGATAGCAGCTGCTAGGTCCAGAGTCAACAAGAATATCGGTTAAATGCCACCTTCCATTCCCTTCAGAAAATGGCTCTGATCCACTGAAGCAAAGAGGAAGACACAGTTGTAACATGCCTATAAAAAGCCTTTAAAAATCACGATGTCCAAGAGTATGTTAAAGCAGAGATGCAGGAATGAAGCATGATAGTTAATTCTGGAGACTTCTCTGGTGGTCCTGTGGTTAAGACTCCATGCTTCCACTGCAGAAGGCACAGGTTTGATCCCTGGTCAGGTACTAAGATCCCACATGCTGTGCAGCACTGTGAAAAAATAAATATTCTTTAAAAACTTTTTTTTTTTAAGAAAAGAGCTATTTCTGCCCTCAATATTCAAGGTTCTGTATGATATTCCAATGACTGATGGTCATTCACTCACTCCCCATTTCAACAAAATTTATTGAACACCACCTACTATGTGGTAGGCCAGAGATTCCAGATATGGTCACAGTCCCCTGAATTGAAGAGCTTATATTCCAGAGGGAAAATGTTAGAAAAGCAAATGGATAGCAAAATGTTATATTAAAAAAACAAACAAAAAAAATCACCCTACAAGCTAGAGGACAGAGTGGCTGATCCTGCATGAGGAATCAAGAACAGTTCATGAAGGAAATGATCTCCAAGCTGAGTTTGAAGGTGAGAGGCATATTTCCAGGTGCCATATTAAAGATAAAGGTTTTGGTCCAAGGGAAGAGCATAGATAAAAGTGTATGAGGTAGGTGTTTCCATGGAACATGAAAGAATCCACCTCTTTCAGAGCAGAAGGCCACAGGGGAGCTCTGAAGGCAGACCTGACCATAACATAAGTGTCTGCTACACTAGAGGCTATTTGTGGAGAAGGAAGAGCGGAGCTCACTAATCAGAAAAGTGATATCATTAGGATTTTTATTCTAGAAAAGTGACTGTAGACACAACACAAAGGATAAAACAGGAGGAGGAAACAGTAGGCAGCTGAGCAACTAGGAGACTGAGGTAAATCAGACTTAAGTCTCCCAGGGATCAGTATATACCAAACAGATGTAGTATTGATTTTTTAAGACACTGGTAATGCTGGTGGGTAATCTAAACTCTTTATTATGGATCATCAAATTGAACAATGAGAATACCCATATATTTCTGTGTGACATGGAACAACAGACTGGTTCCAAATAGGAAAAGGAGTACATCAAGGCTGTATATTGTCACCCTGCTTATTTAACTTATATGAAGAATACATCATGAGAAACGCTGGGCTGGAAGAAGCACAAGCTGGAATCAAGACTGCCAGGAGAAATGTCAATAACCTCAGATATGCAGATAACACCACCCTTATGGCAGAAAGTGAAGAGGAACTCAAAAGCCTCTTGATGAAAGTGAAAGAGGAGAGCGAAAAAGTTGGCTTAAAGCTCAACATTCAGAAAACGAAGATCATGGCATCCGGTCCCATCACTTCATGGGAAATAGATGGGGAAACAGTGGAAAGTGTCAGACTTTATTTTTTTCGGCTCCAAAATCACTGCAGATGGTGACTGCAGCCATGAAATTAAAAGATGCTTACTCCTTGGAAGGAAAGTTATGACCAACCTAGATAGTATATTCAAAAGCAGAGACATTACTTTGCCAACTAAGGTCCGTCTAGTCAAGGCTATGGTTTTTCCTGTGGTCATGTATGGATGTGAGAGTTGGACTATAAAGAAAGTTGAGTGCTGAAGAATTGATGGTTTTGAACTGTGGTGTTGGAGAAGACTCTTGAGAGTCTCTTGGACTGCAAGGAGATCCAACCAGTCCATTCTGAAGGAGATCAGCCCTGGGATTTCTTTGGAAGGAATGATGCTAAAGCTGAAACTCCAGTACTTTGGCCACTTCATGCGAAGAGTTGACTCATTGGAAAAGACTCTGATGCTGGGAGGGATTGGGGGCAGAAGGAAAGGGGGACGACAGAGGATGAGATGGTTGGATGGCATCACGGACTCGATGGACGTGAGTCTGAGTGAACTCCGGGAGTTGGTGATGGACAGGGAGGCGTGGCGTGCTGCGATTCGTGGGGTTGAAAAGAGTCGGACACGACTGAGGGACTGAACTGAACTGAAAGGTGAATATCCATTTTCAATATTCAGTTCTTTCCCACTGCAATCTGACACAAAGAAACTATATTTGAAAATAGCTTCTTATAGTTCTTGAAAATAAAAGGACCTTTGCTGCCAAAAGTTTAGTAGATCCACTTATTGGGAATATTTTATCTTTTCATACTGTGAACTAGCATTCGGATATTTAGAGCCACAATCTTTTCCTCTAGAAAGTTAGAGATGCAGTTCTTGGATCTGACACTTTACTCTGGAGATTCAGTTCATGGGTGAATCACCAAGTATCTCTGTGTTTCCTGGGCAGTTGAAAAGGTTTTCTTTTAAGTTTTGGCTTATCATTGGTTCCTTTTCAGAACTTTGCATCTTTCCCACGTGTTATGTTTTTTTTCACTTTGAGATAGATCATGAAGTCAAGACATTTTTTAAGGGAAAAAGAAAGGAGCAAATGGACTTTTTACCATTCAACCGAATTTCATGCTTCCTATCTGAAAGAATGTTTTGAAACAAATCAAATAAAGTCCCTATCACTGAGCAGGTTTGCATTTGAATAATGAGTTGTCTGATGATTGCCCTCACTTATGCTCCAAACAAAACCAAGCCAAAGAAAAACCTTGGCTATAACTTCTGAAACTGAGGTGAACTCGATGAAGAAAAGAAAAGCTCTTCAGATCCTGAGAAGGTATTTTCTCCTTGTTTTTGAGCCAGGTTCCAGCATTTGCGATGTGATTAAATTCTCTGAAAGCTGCCATGCTACTGAACGGGGACTTTCCCATTGTTACTGGGCTAGGGGTACCCACGTGAAAAGTGCAACTTGAGGCATCAAAATGATGAGAGATACAGACTTCAAGGGCAGGAGAAATTGCTAAATGGTGCTCTTTGTTTCCAAAGCGCATGGTTCCTAGATAAGCCATCTCATCACACCATCCTTTGGGCCTCTCTAGCCTGGCAGAGGAGGGTGAGGAGAGTGATTCAGTGCTCCATCCCTGGAGTGTAGACAATGTGGTTTATCCAGTGTGTGAAGCCACATCCTTGGACTCCCCTTAATATTAATACCTGCTTACAAGGAACTCCCCAACAGGGGGCTATGTTCTCATGATAAATCTAGTTTAGATGTTGAAAATGACAGCACTTTATATCTTTAATACAATAAAAACCCCATTTAAATGGGTCTTCCCATCAAGACAACATTGTACATGGGGCAGTGGTCTGATGAAGCTGATGCTCAGGGTGAACTTGTTTTATTTGTCTGCCCTTTGCCCTTCCCAGTTGTGACTCAGAAATAATCAGCCAAAAATCAAACAAGAGAGAAAGAAAGCTGCATGCTGTAATAAAATGGACAAAAAGGAAACGAGTGAGCTTTTGGCATCCGGAGAAAATCATGCCAGGCTCAAGCCACTGTTTGTGAAGTCCCCCAGGTTAGCATAATGAGAACACTTCGGACTAAGTCCTCAGCAGATGTAACAGGACTCGGCCACACGCTTCTCATTAAGGGTCCTGGGAATCCTACACTGGAAACCTCAGCCTTGCACTGAGTTTTATCCATTGTTTTAGATCCCCCAAAGTCATAACTGGTTGTTGTGTAAATGTCATGTTGCTTAATTCCCAATGTATCTTTTTTCTCTCCAACCCTTTGTTAGACATAAACATACACAACCAAGTGGTCCAGATCTCACCCCCAAGGAGAGCACACAACCAGTGTGGAAGGAGAGATGAGGGTTAATATCTATTTACCTCCCCTGTGCTTAGGGAGTGAGAAAGGCAAGTGGTGCCATTAGCACTGAAGCACACTGCAGAGTTCGGAGTGCCTTTCCCTACTTTTCTTATGTAGGTCTGCTCAGAATTGCCTTTATAATCAAATCACCATTCAAATGGCAGAGAAAGAAATAAAAACAAAATTGCAACACTCTTTCAATAAAATGTACCCAGAGAAATGAACATGCCATTGCTAAACAAAGATGTCAAAGGAATCATGAAGGATGAACTGTGCCTCCGGAGAGTTATCCGTTTCTTCAACTCAGTTTGGCCAACAAACAACTAAGTATGGACCACTGTCTCCAGACCATAGTCCAGCCATGTGTCTCAGCAGCCAATCCATCTTCTCCCTACTTCTCTATGTGTGCAAAACGGTATTGCTGTGAAGAGGCAAAGACATACATCCTGGAAATGTCAGCTGAGAAGCCTGGGAACCCGGACACTTCTTGATGGGGGGATAAATGAGCCCTTTGGGTACAGATTTCTACTTTCTTTAAAGAGTCTAAATTTGATCTTAGTTGTTGGAAGTGGTAGGTTTGGGGAAGGACGTGAAAAATCTGCCCTCTCTCCTGCAAATATATAAAACAATAAACCAACAGGAGCTTGTCCCTTGTCACTGAATGCCCAAGCTGGAAGGAATCCTAAAGCTCATGGAGTTTCAACCCTCATTTACAGATGGGAAACAGGATTGCAGGATGAGGAGTAACCTATAAGAAGTTGTACATTGTTCAGAGCAAGGGCAGAAATGGAACCTTGTTCTCTTGGTTCCTACTGCAGTATTCTTTCCGATAACCTAGACACACAAAAATTTTTTAATTTCAATTTTAATTCATTTATCCACAATTGGTCAATTGAATTTTCAGGTTCAGATAAAGGTACTTTGGTCCAACTATGATTTTATTTAATTTTTTCACCAGTGAAAGGTAGATGTCAGAAATAATCTTTTGGATTTTTTTCCCTTTGACTTTTTATTTTTGTAGGAACATAATTTAACCCTTACAAAATGAAATAATAGTGGTAAAATTTTCATAATGAATACGCTTCCAGTTGTCAAAAGTTTGAATAATTTTTAAAAGAAATTGAATTCTATTACACTGAAATAATTTAAATTTCCTGCAGTGTGAGTTTTTGCAGAATACTACCTGCATTGGATTGTGGAAAGTAGTACTTATATTTGAAAGCCAAGGCTCTGGAGTCAGGTCACCTTGGGTTCAAGTCTCTCTTATAGTTTTTAACATGTGATCTCAATTGAGTTATCTAATGGCTTGGAGTTTCTGTGGTTTTCTGGTTTCCCAGATGGCTCAGATGGTAAAGAATCTGCCTACAATGCAGGAGACCCAGGTTGATTCCTGGGTCAGGAAAGATACCTTGGAGAAAGGAATGGTTATCCACTTCATTATTCTTATCTGGAAAATTCCATTGACAAAGAAGCCTGGCAGTCTACAGTCCATGGGGTGTTGCAGAGTCAGACACAACTGAGCGACTAACACTTTCAATTTTTGCTTTCTGTGGTTTTCACTGTAAAATGACAATGTTAATACTACCTGACTCTCAGGCTATTATGAAGAATAATTGAGATGACATAAATAAAAGGCACAGGAAAATCTAGGGTATTTAGACGTTCAATAAATGTTGGTGACTTTTCATTACTGGTAGAAATTACCTACGTAATTAGCTTTCAAAAAAAGGCAAGATTTATCAGAAAAGGTTTTTAGCTATCATCAATTTATCATATATTAGCCATTCTCATGCCCTTCTATACTCAGACACACACACACAGGAGCACACACACACACACACACACATACACTCCTTACCTTTAGAATGAATAGGGTTTTCCCCCAGGTCTTCAAGTAGCTACTAAAACAACCCTCATCTCAGGAACAGGGCAAGGACAAGAGAGAAAGGACCAGTATTGTTCAACCTGAGGCCTTTTTCCTCTGCTCTTTTATATTTTCCTACATGCCATCCAAGAGATGAATAATCATCTTTCCTTCTGGAGCTAAAAGTAGAGAAATGTCATTACTCTTGTAGGAATGATATAACAGAGCATTGGGGTGACCTTTGGGAGGTTTTCAGACAGGAAAGCACATATAGCACCTATCACAATGCCTTGTAGTAGTTAATATTAATCAATTCATATTGGCTTGTTGCGCTTTTAGGTTAGTTTCAGCCAAGTCATTGCTCTATCTTCATGCCAGATTCCAAGAGCCATTGGAAAGGTAGTGTTCAAATGCTAGGCATGGGAGGTATCGTATTGATTGGTAAAGAATCTTACTGGTTTCCCACAGCCTCTCTTGTTCTTTCAAATCTCACCCTCTGCAAGCCTGGATCAGTCCCTTTGATAATGACTCAGCAGCCAAAGACACTAGTCCAATCATCGAGGGATGACTTGTCCCTGGATTTGGACACTTTCAATCCCTAACATAGCATTTTCTTTTTCTTTTCTTCTTTCTTTCTTCGGTATAGCCTATCCTCCTAGAGTTCCCATGGCTTCCTTCATTTGTTGCACACTCTCTGATTCAATGGGCGCAAACACTTCTCTGAGATGCTGAATTTTTCATCATTGCTATTATTTGTCCTTGACTTCCTTTATAAATTATGTCCAATTAATGAAAATACTTATAAATCCCAAAGCCACTCCAAAGGCATACACATTTGGTAGATTCAGCAGAAGAAACACTATGATTTTACCATTCTGAACATCACAGAAGTTGCTACTTTTTTTGTCTTCAGCCTTATCAGAATATGGCTTAATTTTTTTTTCTTATTATATATCTCTTCACTAGTCTAGTTAACTCTGTCTGCTTATATCCATATTTTTAAAAACCAGTGTATACCTCCTCATTGCATACAATGATATACTCAAACTTGATTATAAACATAAATGTAAAACACAAAACCATAAAACTTCTAGACAAAAACATAGGAGAAAATCTCTATGACCTTGAGTTACACAAAGATTTCTTAGACAGAGTAGCCAAATCACTATTCATAAAAGAACAAAGTGACAAATTAGATTTCATCAAAATTAAAAATTTTTACTCTGCTAAAGACATCATTAAGCAAGTGAAAAGGTAAGCCACAGAGTAGGAGAACATATTTTTATAAATCATTTATCTGATAAAGGACTTATATCCAGAATATATTTTTTACAAATTTCAAAACTCACTGCTGAGGAAATGAATAATCCCCTTCCAAAAAATAAGCAAAAATTTTGAAAAGGAAGATATGCAGGTACAAATAAACACATAAAAATGCTCAAAATCATGAATCCTTAGAGAAATGAAAATAAAATAAAAGGCTATTATTTTAAAATTGATTATACTAAAGTATGAAGATATGGAGCAACTGGAACTTTCATATCCTACAGAAGGTAATGTAAAATGGTACAACCATATTGGCAAACAGTTCAGCAATTTCTTTAAAAAAAAGTTAAACCTAAACCCACCATATGAGCAAGCTATTCCATTCTTAGATATTTACCCAAGAGAAATGAAGCTCTTGTACCTGAATGCTTATGGAAGCTTTCTTTGAAACAGAACAAACTTGGAAACCCAAATGTTAATTAACAAATGAATGGAAAAATAAAGTGTGATCTATCCATATGAGGGAAGAAGACTTGGCACTACAAAGCAATGAATTACACACAACAGCAAGAAGGAATCTGAGAATAATTATATCCAGTGAAAGATGTCATACTAAAAAATAGGCTATGCCATATAATTCCAATTCTATACAGTTCTAGAAAATGCAAACTAATCTATAGTGACGGAAACCAGATCAGTAGCCTGGGGAAAGAAGTGATGAGAAAGGGCAGAAAGAAGGGATTCTAAAGAAGCGTGAGACATCTGTAGAGGAGGGCTTGATTGATGTGTCCCTTTTCTTATTAGTAGTGAAGTTTTCATGGGTATATACAAATGTGCAGACTTCCCATATGCGTGTCTATTTAGTTGCTCGGTCATGTCCAGCTCTTCGCATTCCTCTGTCCATGGCATTTTCCAGGCAAGAATACTGGAGTGGGTTTGCCATTTGCTTCTCCAGGGCATCTTTCTGACCCAGGGATCAAACACACATCTACAGTGTTTTCTGCATTGTAGGTGAATTCTTTACCTGCTAAGCCACTGGGGAAGCCCGAAAACTTTCCACATTAATACTTCAAATGTGAGTCATTGTATGTCAATTACTCCATCATAAAGTTGTTGAAAATAAAAATAAGGCCAAAATATTCTATCAGTCTAGAATGTGAATACAATAGAAGTATGTGTGAGGAAATCTTAGCCAAAAGCAGGTGCCTGTCCCTGCCACTTAGTGAGCCGTTAATGACTCTTAAATAAGTGACAATCAGAGAAAGTAGGAGTCTTGTCCCTCAGACCTTCAGTGGGATCCTCTAACTTCAAGTCCAGGGACTGATTATCACTCTAAAAAAAATGTTTAGAAATGGTGGCTAAATTATGAAACTATAAAGTATGCTCTTTTTCTCCCACTGCTCTTTGTGTCTCACCCTTTGGTTTAAGCCCATGCTCTTTTCTGGGGATTGCACTAACACTTTTCTCTGCTGGCGTTTCTTTCATCACTTTTCCAGCCCTGGATTGGCTATCACTACATCAGTCCATATCAGGTTAACGAGCAAAGAGCTTCCCCCATTTGCTCCCCAGTGTTTGCTGGCCTTCCTTATCTTTAAAAGCCCTTTAAACTTCATGTAGACACACAATCCTAAGGCTAGAGGGAAACATTTTGGATTAAACAATCCAGCACAGTTTATAAACACTTGCTTTATATAGTCCCTGGTATTATGTGTGGGGTACAGGTTACTTTATCCTATAAAAAGGATGCACAATACTCCCTGAGATTAGCTTTAAAAGTTCATCAGTTTCACTTGAATAGAATTTGTAGTCTACTGTTTTGTCAAAATTGTATATATCTTAATTATGTTGAATTGATTCATGATGCTTTTCAGGTGTACTAGATCCTTCTATTTTTCTGTATTTTCATTCTGTTAATTTTTGAGAGTTTGATATTGAAACTCCAACTAAAGATCTTAATTTATCTGCTTAAAAATAGTTGTAATATATAGCATAACTATGGTAACTATATATAACTTTGCTCTGTATTTTCCAAGCCTCCTATAAATGTATTATCATACTTTCATAATTTAATGAAGAATGAGAGGAGGAAAAAGTTCATCAGTTTCTCAGTTTTTCTTTTCTTTAAAAAAAAATACAGCGAACATTTCTTTGGGGTAAATTTTACCTCGTTGATTCGGAAAAGTACATTTTCTTCTTTTCATGTGATTGTTTTCTCCTTATCATCATCTCTGTTGAGATATATTTAACGATGAAAACCTTTTCTATGTTGGTGAAAGAAAAAATGACACTCTGAGTGATACCTAAGTATTAAGATGACTATCAAAAGGTGCAAAAACCTTTTTTTGTTGTTTTGGGAACAAAACAGTCAGCAGCCTGTGTCATTGCTTCTCTAGTGGATTAATGTGTGTTATGCAATTTAAGAGGGGCACGGGGACTTTGGAATCAGAGTAGAGATCAGGCTGTCCTTCACACGTACCAGCAGTGCTACAGGCTCGAGATTAGAGCAAATGTACCAGGAACGGCTCTCCAAGCTGAGCAGCAGGAAAAACTTGGCTTCTGGGGACCCGAGACCCCATCCTAGGCATGACCTGTGTGGTTCAGGAGAGCGAATGGGCCCACGGTGAAGCAGGGGAATCTCTGACCTGAGTCTCATTCACCAGCAAGATGCTTTCAGTACTGAAACGGATCATTCATAGACTGACTGATGAGACTGGCCTTTCACATCACAACAGCACGTGGGAACTAATTGTAGAGCACTTAGGAGAGACTTCAGCCGCAACTCTTTCTTTGATTGGTGCTTGACACAATCAGAAATGCATTCTTTTTTATACTGGCAGTCTATCCTAATGGGTAGTAATGAAAAGTTACAATGAAGATAGCCATTTTTCACTTACTAAATCGTTGGAGGGGGTTCTCTAGAGAATTCAATAAGCCTGCTTCTGACACTTAGCTGCAGTCCTGTGTGTGGGTCTAGACAGGTCTCAGACTTTGCTGTGTGCAGAGTTCCAGAAACCTATGGCTTTACACTGAGTCTTTCTTTGAAAACAGTAGGATTTGGGCTTTGCTCCAAATATATGTAAGTATTTATTATTAGTTCTTGTAATCATAATCACTATAAACATTAATGCATTTTAACAATCTGGCAGCGGGTGTCTTAAATCCCTGGGAATTAGTTAAATCCCAAAGAAAACTTTGTAACAGTTGTTTGGGGGCATTAAGGGTAGTTTTTGCAACAGAGAAAAGACCAGTTTTCCAATTTTCAGAAAAGCCCCATTGATGGCTTAGGATCGAACTAGCATTTTGGTTCCCTTGGCCTTTGGAATGTTGCATCATATGAGCACACAAAGAAGATGTAATTGGGGCACCTATAATCCAAATACCTCCCGGAAGGGTTTTTGATGAAGGGTCATAACCTGGAAAAGAGACCTGTGATTGCACCAGAGTCACTGTGTTTGAATTTGTGGCAGCGTCTGCCAAGCTCACAGGCCATTTGAATTTCATGGATTCATAGTATTGGGCTATGCTGACTTTGCTATCGGAGGTCATTTTCTCTTGGTTCCATCAACTTCCTGTTGACAAAAAATAAAGCCCCAAAGGCTTCTTGGACCTTAACAGCTCTTACAAAATGAATTATGATGATTTAAGTATGAATGATTCAGAAACATATGGACTAAATTTCCTTCCACATACATGTGGATTCAAACAGTAAAGGGGGAAATGCTTTGGAAACCTGTGTTTTATCCAGTCTTATGTATTTGAACTGTATTTTTAAATTCACTGGGAAGGAAGAGTAGGCTTGAAACCAGCAGATAGGGACAAGCAGACACTCCTTCTCAGCTTCCATTACACCTGGAGATGCTACATTATGACCATTACCAACCACCACTTAGAACTGACTGGTTTTTTCCATGAGACAGACTTCTCAAGGGCAAGGAGTCTTAACTTTTTGTCTTGGACTTCCTAGAACACAATATAGTGCTTGCTGCCTATTAGGAGAGGGGAAAAAAAAAGTCCTTGTGGTATGGAGGAATGTATCCAAGGATGAATTAATTAATCAACTTGTACTCACTTAGCCTGGCATTTTCCTGTCTGAGCTTTGCTGCAGGTTGCTTCCATCTCAGGAAGCTGTAGGTGGTCAGAGGCACCAACTCCTCAGGGACCGTCCCACAGGGTTTCAAAACTTTCAACAAACCACACTTAGGATTGAGTTCCCAGTAGATGACTCTCGCTCTGTTTTTTGGTTGTCAATTGTCAGAGACTATTTCCTCCCCCGCCCAAAATGCTGGGTTTGGTAAAACTCAGAACATGTTTTCCCAAGAACACCCATCCCACAATCTAAACCCATGTATATTTTAGGGGAAATTTAATCCCTGTGCTCCTCAGTTCATTCGCACAGATCATCCCAGATCTTCAACGTGCTTTTCAGTAAGAGCTCTTGAAAGATTTCTGTGTAAATAGTGTTTGTCACATAACTATAAAGCTGCCTTTCTCCAGTGATATCTGGGGCAGACTATGCTGATTGCCGACCCAACAGTCTACATTCTTTTCTTCCTCCCTGATTCTCAGTTCTATTCTGATACTGGGAAGCCATCTGTTCTGGGGATCTCCTTCTCAGGCTGGGCGGGAGTGGAGGTGGAGTGAGGAGTTGGTATTTATTAGTCTAAACAATGACGTCAGTAACTTTCCTCTTACTAGTGACTAGCATGTTTTACTGGACAGACTTCTAGTAACATTGTCTTTACTCTTCAACAGTGACCGGGTGCAGATGCTGGGCTCTCTCTGCCTTTGGGTGCTGTCTAAGAGAATGTAGTTTCAATTCATCATATGCCATGATGAATTGAATATTCTATTGATCACTTCCAAATGCATTCCAACTGCATAAATACAACATTTAAATTATGATTTTAGAATTTTTGGATTGGTAGAAAAAACTTGAGAACCCACTTGGTATGAAATTGTTTGTTCTGTGGCAAACTTGGGTTTTTACCTTTCATAACAGCCTTGTGAGATTTGTTGGGAATTAAACAGTACTCTTATATAATATAAACAATAGAAGATTATGTGTGTGTTAACACTTTCCTCAACTGCATGTGTTTAATTGCCATTTTAATTTTTTTTTAACAAAGAAAAACTGTGAAATAGTGTAACAAAGAAAACTGAAAGTACCAAATTACTTGAACCTGCATCTCTACTCTTTCCTAAACTTGAATCTGGTTGCTATAATTCATAAACAAGTAACTGGTGAAATAAGTTGAAATGTCTAGAGTATATTAAATTCCTAAAAATGATAAAAACTAACATAATTGAATCTCTCCCACCTTCTACTCCTTGCCTTTAAACTGCCTTTCCAGATGCTCTAATTTTTCAAGATTTCCCTTTATTTGCTTGTTGACCCTCAGTTAAGACCAGTTCATTTGAAATAGTGCTACAGATTTGCAGAAAACAAAAATCAAAATTTATTTAATTGAGTTTTTTTTCCACCAATTAAATTAGCAACTGCATTAGACACACACCTAGTTTGATTGTTTTCTGCAAACACACTAGGCTCTGCGTGTTATTGATAGTGCTAAATACAAACAGACTAGGGTTTCTGGTTTTCAAATGTAAAACCCTAGGTGTGAGGATTTCAAAGGTAAAATCCTAGTTAATTCTCAATTTTAAAAGGTAGAAGGACCAATGGAAATGAACTCATCTCTGATTTTCAAAGTGTGCTTTAGGTTTTAATTGTTCTCCCCTTGGGATCAATTTTATTTGTGATGCAAAGTTTGCAAAAGGGAGGCCACTAGCCACTAAGAAAAAAAAGAAAAAAAAAGAAAATCAGAAAAAACACAGAGCTGGGATTCCTTTTAAATCATGAAGCAAGGAGTCCTTGAAAAGTAGGATTTGATTAGGTAACACACAGGTACAGGGAACAGCATCAGGCAAGGTGGAACAACTTCAGGCAAGGTGGAACAGCATGAAGAAAGCCACTTAGGCAAAAGCAGTCTGACCCATGAACATTGGGTTAATCCACTGTCTGGTTGAGTTGACACTGGGGAATGGTAAAAATTGAGAGATCAGACTATATGACTCAATTCTGAATCAGGTTAATCTTGAGGATTGCTATAATTTGAGTTATCATTTGCTTGAGAATTACCTGGAAGTCGTGTTAGAGAACAGAGTGCATTTCTAGGAAACCCCCAGGTAAGGCCTATTGTTACTGGTCCAAGGATATATTGAGTGGCTTCAGTTAGGCCTTTGTTGCACAATCTGGTCAGGAGTTCACAATGCTTTTGAATTAACAGGGACAGTGGAAAGGGGGGGGGTGGGGGGGAAGATGAGAGAATCAGAGAATGTAAATCTCAGTATTACCCCACAAAATGATAACAGTTTGTTTTACTAAATTAGCAGTTTGTTACATGTTCTTGGAATGAATCTGTGTTACATGTTATGTAGTTAAAGGCATATAGTCCTGGGGTTGAATCCTGTCTCTGCCATTTCCAGTATAGTGTTTCTCATTTTTCTAATCTACTGATGCTAACAATTTTATGACTGTTGAGATGAATATATGGATTTTCATGTCCACCAGGCACCCACCAAAAAGCACTGGTATTGTTCTAGTTGTTATTGTGATTTACTAATCCTATAAATCACATGAAAAAAATTTCTAAATTTCCCCAAGGAGAATGGGTATCTGCATTTCTCAAGGTATTTATTTCCCATAGAAAACAAATTAGCCTCTGCTTACTGTCTTGGGGAAAACATTAGGTGATGATATCAAACAGGATTTCCTTGTAATTGGAAGCATCTAATTACTACCATGTGTAGGTCTGATGAAGTGAAAACAAAACCATTTATGTATCTGAACCACTAATGAATGGTCAGAGGGTGTAACATCTAATCCCCATCAGTAAATACAGGGCATAAAACTTCCAAGCGATGAAGATTTTAGTCAGTCAGTTATGAAAGCTCCACAGCTGGCAAGAGAAATCAATGTGCTTTCACTCATGGAAATGAGTTATTTAATTCTATTTTTTCCTTCTTTAAAAACTGTATTCTTTTTCATACATCTCCTTAATCCCTTGCACACCTGCCCTACACAGCACACCTCCCAACCACATATACGCACATGTAGGTTACCTTGTACAGTGAAGAAACCAAATCCCAGAATTGGAAGTTTCCATGCAAAGGGACTTCCCTGGTGGCTCAGATGGTAAAGCGTCTGTCTACAACGCGGGAGACCTGAGTTCAATCCCTGGGTTGGGAAGATACCCTGGAGAAGGAAATGGCAACCCACTCCAATACTATTGCCTGGAAAATCCCATGGACAGAGGAGCCTGGAAGGCTACAGTCCATGGGGTCGCAAAGAGTTGGACAAGACTGAGCGACTTTACTTTCACTTTTCACCATTCAAAGAGTCAGACACGACTGAGCGACTGAACTGAACTGACCTGATGGGAATTATGATTACAATGACTTCACAAATGAGAAGATGGAGGAATTCAGATTTTTTTTAGAAAATTGAAGTATAATCCCTTTACGTTGTTGTGTTAGTTTCTGCTATACAACTGTGTGAATGAGCTATATGTATACATATGTCCCCACCCTCTTGAGCTGCCCTCCCATGCCCACCCTCATTCCACCCCTACAGGCCATCACAGAGCACCAAACTGAGCTCCCTGTGTTATATAGCAGTTTACCGCTAGGCTAGCTGTTTTGCACATGGCAGGGTATATATGTCAATGCTACTCTCTCAATTTATCCATGCTCTCCTTCCCTGCTTGTGTCCACAAGTCCATTCTCTGTGTCTGCATCTCTATTCATGATCTGCAAATAGGTTCATCAGAGCAAGGAGGAATTTAGATTTAAAGAGTTTTTCCAGCTCCCACAGAGAGTTACCAGTGTTTTCAAATTTCCAAGGTGAGAAATCTAAGGAAGGCTATAAGAAAGGAAAGTATATCACATCAACTGATTCCTCTTAAGAAAACAGATCTTCTGGTGTGAATTTTTGGTCACATGATCAAGCAGATGGTATAGGGCAGTGGTTAGGGATATGAACTCCAGCTGAAGGTACCATATTCAAATCCAGCTCTACTTCCTGGTGGTCATATAATCCAATTTAATCCTTGTACCTCAGTTACCTCATCTGTAAAATGGGATTAATAATAATAGTCCCACTGTAGAAAGGTGCTGCTTCAATTAAATTGGCTGGTAGATACAGAGTGCTTGGAGTAATACCAGGGCCATCACAGTTTTTCTTTCTGAGTTTGCACTTTCCTTTGGTTTAAGCACACTGAAGACCCTTTTTCATTGTGATCTGGCCATCACTGCAGTGAGTCTTGTTCATTTTGTTCCAATAAGCAGTTGAAATAATGAAGATCACCACACGATGGATGTCCATGGAGCCTTCTTCCAACGACCAGAAAATCAAAATGCAACCATAATGTAAATAACAGGCAAACTTGTCACTGGGAAACATTTGGCAGAGTCCAGAACTTTAAAAGGCAAATATTATATTTAAGGAAATGGTTTGAAGTGAAAATGTTTTTAGATACTATCAACAAAACCAACTTGTATAATCCCACTTGCCTGCTTCATTATATTCCTATTGTTAGTCCTACATCAAAAGCTAGATCTGATCTAGATTTAAAAAAAAAAAACAAAAAAGTGTTTCCCAAGTCTGCTTTCCATTATCCCCAGCAAAATCTGTTTCAATATTCAAAACTCATGAAAACAGTGAAAAAGGAAAATGTCAGCATAATTCACTCTAGCTAAAAGTGCTTGAGGAGTTTGTGGCAAATCCTTGCTGAGAAAATTGCATAGGCACCCCCGCTCCTCTCTTTTGCATTTTTAACCACCTGAAAAGTATCCTGCACTTAACTTTGGAACCCTTCCTGGACTGGGCACCTTTCCACCTAGAAGGGAGATTTCCAAAGCTGAGTTCACCAGCGACTCCCCTCTCACTCAAGAAATCTGCCATGTTGTTCTAGGTGGGGAGGAAAAGCAAAACGTTTGACTTGATAACTCTGAAAGCTGGCGATCAAAAGGCTGCATGATTATTCACAAATACTTTCTTCTTCATAAGTTTCTACCATCTGGCATTCAGTAAAGTAGGATGAAAACTGTTTTTAGAGCAGAAATTGAATAATTAGAGAAGAAAAACTTCCTCCCCAACCCCAAGATCAGCAGAACATCCTCCAAAGGATTAAACTAATTCTCATGCCAAGGGTGCTCTGCTTTGGTTTCAGATCAGTTTCTGATACTGCTTCTTAAATCAGATTTTTAACTGTTGTTCGATAAAGTCCAAAGACTTTGCAAAAATACAAGCAAAGACTCTTGTAACTGTTTTGTTTTCTAACCCCCAGAAGGACAGCTGCCCAGGGATGGAGTTCTGTCTTGCAAGGTTATCTCCTTTTTCATCTAAGCAAGACCTAGCATGTTGGAATCCAGCAATTTGGGGAAAGACTTGGAGGCAGCTAATTCTGCTGTTTCTCTCAGAAGCCAGGGATCTAATGCCTCTCAGGCAGGAAGACCATTTTTAGACTTTACTTAATAACTGATTTTTTCAGCCTTAAGGGTAAATTTCCCTGCCCCATTATATATAGCTGCTGGAAAAGAGGCACTCACTTATTTATTCACTGTCTCCGAGTGAAACAAACATGGTTTCCACCCCATGATGTTTCTAACCTATTAGGAAAACAGATAATAACCCCAAATAACCAAAAATATTTTAAAATTATAAATATGATAAAAGCTGCCAAAAAACAGTACAGCATAATGCAAGAATTTTAAGCAACGTGATTTAATTTAGAAGATGTGGCACAGGAGCATCGAAAAAAATGTTTATTTCTATCCTTCCCCTTCTAAATCATTAGTTATAAAACATCTTGTGATGAATCCACCAACTTTTCAGAAATGCTATAGAATATTCATAAATGTGTATTGCTGGTGTGTAGACCTCCAAACAGGGAGTTTATTCAACAAATATCACTCATTCAACAAATATTTTCAATATCTCTTACTTGCCAGGAATTATTCTAGATATTAGGAATGAAACCACCACCAAAATAGACAAAAGTCCTTACATGCCATGGAGCTTACATTCAGGGAGGGGAGAGAAAAAATGAACAAGACAAAGAAATAAAATGTAAAGTATGTTAGAAGGGAAGCATACTAGGGAGAAGAACAGGGCAGGAAGGAAGATCAGGAACTGAGTGCAAGATGGCAGTATGGAGTGGGGCCACTTTAGAAAATCCTCACTCAGGGATACTTCACTCAGCATGTGGCTTTTTTTAATTTTAATTTTATTATTATTTTTTTAATTTTTAAATTAAAATTTTAAAACAGTATTTGCCTATTTTTTAGAAGAAGTGTAATTGATTTGAAATGTGTTAGTTTCAGGCATACAGCAAAGTGATTCAGTTCATATATATATATATATATATATATACACACACACACATATATATATATGGTAGTGGTGGGGGATGAGTTGAGACCTCATGGACTGTAGAGCCTGGCAAGCTCCTTTGTCCATGAGATTTCCAAGGCAAAAATACTGCAGTGGGTTGCCATTTCCATCTCCCAAGGATCTTCCTGACCCAGGGATCAAAACTGCATCTCCTGCATTGCAGGCGGATTCTTTACCAGCCTATATATATATATATATATATATATATATATATATATATATATATGTTCTGGAGAGGGCAATGGCAACCCACTCCAGTACTCTTGCCTGGAAAATCCCACGGATGGAGGTGCCTGGTGGGCTGCGGTCCATGGGATCGCTAAGAGTTGGACACGACTGAGTCCCTTTCACTTTTCACTTTCATGCATTGGAGAAGGAAATGGCAACCCACTCCAGTGTTCTTGCCTGGAGTATCCCAGGGATGGCGGAGCCTGGTGGGCTGCCGTCTATGGGGTTGCAGAGTCAGACACGACTGAAGCAACTTAGCAGCATATATGTATTCAGATTTTTATATATATCCTTTTTCAGATTCTTTTCCATTGTAGGTTATTTTATAAGATACTGAGTATAGTTCCCTGTGCTATTCAGTAGGTCTTTATTGGCTATCTATTTTATATATAGTAGTGTGTATATCTGTTAAATAAAAAGCTGAAAACCATAAGGCAGACCTTGTTTGCATCTGGGACTGGAGCACCTAGTAAGGCTGGAGATTTGGCAGAAGCCAAGTCAGAGAAGGCCTGCTGGATCACCATCACATTTTTAGATCTATTGGGAAAGACATAACTAGACTTTCACTTTCAAAAGCTTGCCCTGGCTGTTGTGCAGGGAACGAACAGGCCAGTGACAGAAGACACCTGAGAGTGACCAATAGAGAAAGCTCTAGAAGTATCATAGAGGAGATAAGGCAGTAACTTGGGCTAAGCTGTAGCAGTAGAGGCATGCAGAGGAGAATGAGTTTGAGATGATTTCGAGGGAGAATCCATCGGAAGGGGTCACTGTGCTGATGTTGGGGAATGGGATGCTGGGTCCAGCCTGATGCCGAGATGGCTCCGCTTGGCCTGTGTCTTGGGTCATGTGGTGTAGTACTTGCAGTTGGCCAAGGTATATATTTTTACACTTTAGCTGAAAGTTATTCCAAGTGGTTTTCAGCCAGGTACTTACTCCACAGGGAGCCTAGCCTGGCTGTAATGAGAAGGTTTATAGGCACGCCTTTTGAAAGGTTAAACGCAAAGAGAGTCTCTGGACAGACCCTGCCTTGCACAGGTCCTTCACAACGTGCGAGACAGTTGTATCTAGAATCTCTGGCTCAGTTGGATGAGGCAGGAGGCACAAATGTACATGCAGGGGAGTCTGCCAATGGTTTATTGGAATTTAAAAAAAAAAACAAAACTCAACTTTCTCCTGCTCCAACTGGAACTGTTCACACAGAGGTTTCCTTCTGCACTTTCAAAAATGTGTTAGTAAGGCTCACAGGAACTAAAAGTAAGGTTTAAGCCTCTTGGTTTGGACAAAGCCTTTGTAATGCTAGGAAACCAAAGAACTGCTCTGGCCCATATATCCTGGTATTGCATAGGGTCAGAGAGGTTACTTTTCTCTGGACAGTGGCACATCAGATAAAGCTACAGCTTATGTTTTCAAGCTCTTCTGGCATGATTCTTGCTTAGTTCCCAAAGGAAAAGGCATATATGATCTGAGGTGGTCCAGTGTGAGGCATATGGGCCCACTGCTGCTCAACTGAAATAATCCAGCAACACATGAAGAAATCAACCACTTGATTCTACAGGGTTGAAGGATAAGAACTAACTGCTCTTAGGTGGACTGAGAACCTTTGCTGGTGGGTTTGATCAAACAGCTGAAATCGAAGGCAAAGATTTATCATTATGTCAAAAGCACCACTTAAGATCAATTCCATTAAAATCAAGAGAATAGAATGAATACACTGTGATATGTTTATAAGATGGGAAAAAAGACTTCTGTTAAAAATAAATTAAAAGTAAAAAATAGTGACCTGGAGAAAAATATCAGGTTAGCATCTAGGGTACTAGCCCATTTTAAATAAAATCACACAATATATGCACAGAGAGAGAAAGAGAGAACGAGACAGAGAAAGATAAAAATGCAAAGAGAAAGAAAAAAAGGGTAAGACCCAGAGAAAGAGACACAAAGAAAGAAATGAGTAGAAGACTATATACTCAAATAATCATTTCTTTCTGTTTTGAAGAATTTAGACGAATTTTCTTTTCAATAATTTATAATTTTCTGAAGTTTTCCCATTAAACTTTATTACCTTATAATAAGAAATAACTACATAAAATTATCTCAAAAGATCAGGCCATTATATAAGACTGCAAAGTAAAATGGAAGCTATGACAGCTCATTCAAGATTCAGACCCTAAGTACAAAATGTCTTAATTACTCTTTTGTCAATAAAACATCGACATGGTCCATTTGTTACTGTTTTCTTTCTGTTCACTGAAAAAACTTAAACCTGTTCCCTCAGAAAGGAAACCTATTGCTCTCTCAGGGGCAATTCTCTGAGAACTTGTCCAGAAATTATTATTTTTCATTTAAAATCAGGGGGGAAAGTTTGCTGAAATCATAAAGCCCTGAAGATCAAGAAGAATGTCTCAAGTGGGCCATCTCTGAAACGGGAGGGTCCACACAGACACATTCCAGCCTCACATAAGCAAGTCCTGTGCCCTAGCTGGTAACAGGCTACCAAGAGGGAAATCATGGTCCCTATGCTAAAAGAGCCCATTGGAAGGGGCAAGATCCCACTTAATACTCTTTCTAACCCTAAAATAGGTTTGCATCTAGATTATAAGGCATCAGACCATAGAATCAGAGAAGGGATAATAAAACTGGTCTAATTAGATCTGGTTTAAAGATGAGAAAAACCTAGTGAGGTTAGGTCACTTTCCTATTGTTCCAATGCTACCAGTGGCAGCAGAAGCAAAGTCAATTGTATACACTGTCTATTTTAAAATGGACTGAACTTTGCATACATTTTCACATTCGTGCATTGGAGAAGGAAGTGGCAACCCACTCCAGTGTTCTTGCCTGGAGAATCCCAGGGACAGGGGAGCCTGGTGGGCTGCTGTCTCTGGGGTCGCACAGAGTCGGACAGGACTGAAGAGACTTAGCAGCAGCAGCAGCAACATTCTTATAAAAAAAGCATTCAAGGGAATAAAAGCTCCCAAAGTTAATAAACAAATGGAATGCAAGGAGAAGATGGTTTAAATATGGTTTTAAAAGAGAACAAAAGATTAGAATGAGTCAGAGAATTCTTCTCTGGCTGTCTGTGGTGGGAAATTTTTCACTTCTCTTGGGAAGATTTGTGACCACATCAGAATACACGATACACATTGTGATTACCTGAAGTTTATGTATGAGTAGGGTACTATTTATGATGGAAAATCCAATGTTTCTCAAAGTCTCTTTTTCTGATCACTTAATCCATAATCACTGGGTATAGGTCAGAACATTATTGATTCCTGGGACCCACTCAGGACTTATTGAATGAGAATCTTTAGGAGTTGTTTTTGAGTGTCTGGAATTTCCACCAGCGTCTTGGGTGATCTTCACAAGTGTAGAGCTTGAGAACCAGTGATGTAATCTTCATATAATGCTTGATTCTTCTCATTTTACTTGTTCATATGCAAAAATAGTGATTTGGGTTTCCTGAAGATGAAATGATTTGAATCCTTGCATTCTACTCATCTTGTCATCACCATATTTATTCCTGGACAGGGGCTGTCACTGATTGAATCTTCTAGGCAGATGCTGGACCTTGAATTCCCAGCCAAGGCTATTGCCAGAGCTCACATTATACTGTCATATTTGTTTTCTGACTTAAAGCTCTCTACCAACTTCTAAACTTTGACTCTTTTCCCACCAGGCAGCCAAGTGCCAAGACCATTGCAATTTCTTCATCTCTATTGCTTCCTTTTCATTCTCACTGTCACTAACCTAATTCAAACCCTCAGTCTTCCCATCTAAACAATGAATAGCCTGCCATTGGGGTACCTTACTCCATCTCTTTTCCAATGATGATACTTGCCAGGTTAGTCGTCCCAAAGGCAGCTCCAATCTTATTTTTTTCTTTTATCATAAGCTTTGGGCAGCTCATTCCTGTAAGAGCAGCCAACTGGATTAAGACTACAACCACTGACGTGGCTTTCAGCTCTTTTTTGCCTGACCCCAACCCTCAATTTTATTGTTTTCTTCCCCATATTCACACTGAACTTATCTTTGCCTACTGGTGTGCCTTTGCTTCTACTGTTAGAATAACAAAAACTTCTTCCCTTGTTTCTGCTACTCAAAAGTGTAGCCATCATGTTTTACCTACTTGAGAAGACACCTCATCTGTAAGACCTTCATTTTTCCCTCTGAGTTAATATTCTCCTGCTATCCTCTGTACAGTCCCTTCATTTTGTACCTCTCCTAGGAGACTTTCACATTTATCCTCATAAAAGTTATTTCTATAATTGTCTCATCATCTGGACCAACTAAGTCAGAATGTTTGCACCTAAGATAGCTGGGGCCAGTATCTTGTGTTTTCACAGCCTTAGTTTCCTCAGGGCTCACTGTCTCACCATTCATGCAATTGCTGATGACTGTGACATCATTGTTGGGCTTCTCAGGTGGTGCTAGTGGTAAAGAACTTGCCTGCCAATACAGGAGACTTAAGAGAAGCAGGTTCCATCCCTGGGTTGGGAAGAGCCCCTGGAGGAGGACACAGCAACCCCCTTGAGTGTTCTTGCCTGGAGAATCCCATAGACAGAGGAGCGTGGTGGGCCCTGGTACATACGGTCACAAAGAGTCAGACGCAACTGAAGTAACTTGGTATGCTTATATGTGACATCCTTGTTTACTGATATGGCAGGAAATAGTCCATTTCTTATGATATAGTTCCTCTCAATATATATTTCTTAAATGAAATATCTGAGGTTGAGTGTTGATGTGAAGATTAAATGAAATAATATATTATTACGTAAAGGACTGTGCCCAACTGAAAACAAGGAGTAAACAATAAGTGATATCTAACAAACAGTCCACATTGGCCCTTGCCTACCCCTTCTGTGCCACATGAAAAGCATGGTGACCCAAGCATCTTGCTCTTCTCTTTCTGGTGGCTTCAATTAAAAGTCTGCTCTTTGATTGCACTGGTTTCAAATCTTAGGGATCCTATTGACACACTCACTGGCAGGCTAGTGGCTTGTGGGGAAGCATGGCAGTTCTGTAGGTGAACACACTAATGGGACTCAGCTGTGAACAGCAACTCAAGGCTCCTCATGGCTTTTGCTGCGCTGAATACAACGGGGCCAGCAGACAGCGTTGAACGCCATCAGACAATATGGGAAGAAGTTGCCTCAGGAAGCCAAATTGTTTATATTCACTATTGTCAGACATGCCATTGGATAAAGCTTTTAAGGAAAGCTTATTCCTTTCCAAGAAGTAAATCCTGTGAGTACTAGGGTCAAGTCTGCTGTCTCTTTTGTATGCAGTTTTGATTTTAACTAACTATGAGAGAATATATTTTGCCCTTAAAAACTTTTCTTTCTACATAAGCTTAGAAAATTAGATAGCTGTTGCCAGGATTTTGAACATCCATCCCTCAGAATTTTCATGGGGCAGTATTCAGAATTCAAGATTGAAATGTTTATTTCTTAATCAAAACCCTATGGCGGAATATACACTTATTCAGTAACCTTACAATAGCATGTTAACAACACAATTCTTGCTTTTAAATAGAATGATATTAAAGCACATTAAATCTCATGGCTCCAACTGCCTCTCAGACATGATAGTTAACACTCACAATCTGAAAAGAAACACAGAAGAAGAATCCCAGATTCCTTGGAGTTGTAATCAATGTTGAACAAATCATAATTAATACTCAATGTATCTTATAATCTGCATTATATAAAATTATAGATTCAGGCAACTTAGTCTTCCTCTGTTGCAATGATATCATCTTTATTTGACCCAAAAGAAGAGAGTTAGCATGACCTCATGGTTAAGAGCATGAAATTTGGACTTGATCTACTGCCATTCAGTTCCTGACTTTGACCTTTACTCCCCTACTTGCAGGAAACTATCAAGTTAGTTAATATCTCTATTTCTCCTCTTTGCTTTTTGTAAAATAAAGATGATGATGGCAGTGGTGATGATGTATGAAACCTACTTTATAAAGTTGTTAAATGATAAATCTTAAGATGGAACAATCATTAAGTTACATAACGGAACAAGGGACACTTACTACATAGGTAGTTTTTTAGAGAAGGCAATTTAGGAGCTAGATATTGAAACAAAAGTAATTGAGGACAAGGGTAATCAGAGTGCCAAAGCAGCAGCTCTTGGGGAAACAACTGAGAAAAGTGTAAGCAGGAAAGTACTGACAGATCCGTGCTGAAAAAGATTCCCCCAGCAAGGTTTTAACAACCCTTGTCAGTCATATTATGAGTTGTTCAGAGTTTTCTAAGATGATAGATTCATTGGAGTGTGCTGAGCCATACACACTGCCATGGTACCCTCTTTATAATTTATGACTGTGAACCTCAAGGGAAGACTTGATTCTCCTTGACCATCATCCTTGACCATCAAGCATACTGTTTCCAAGTACACTTTCCCTCCCACTTACTAGATTATTACTTTGTATTTTCTCTCACTCCGAAATTCCACCCCTTCCTCCTCCATCCTCACTCTCCACTGTCAACCTTGCTTTCTGCTTTACTGGGAAAATAGAAGCAATGAGGAGAGGACTTTTATAAGCTTCTCTGCATCTACTTACCTCCGCTACTTGTAGTCCTGTTCTCCATGCCCACTTCCCTTCTGTTTCCAGGGAGGAACCATCCATGCTACATCCATGTATAACCTCCCCACTTGTGCACTAGATACTACTCCTCGCTCAAAAACATTCCTCCAACTTTTTCTCCCGTCTCTCCTCCACCAGCAGTCTCTCCCTCCTCTATAAGCGGGCTGTTATTTCTTCACATCTTAAAACACTCTCTTGACTCTGCCTCACACTCCATCTGCTGCCCTATTTCTTTCCTTTCACAGAGAAACTCCTGAGATACTTGTCTCTAGCTATGTCCAATTTCTCTTCCATTTTCTTTTGAAGCTGGTCCAGTTAGTTGATGCTCTGACCTCAAGTACTCCTGTGAAACTTTTCTTGTCTGGGTAATTAATAAGTTCCACCTTGTTAAATTCAATCACTTATCCTCAAACATCCTCATCTTAGGTGACCTATATTCAGGAATTGACACAGTTGATAACTGTCTCATCCTTAAATCTCTGTCTCTGCTTGGCTTCCAGAATGGTTTATTGGCTTGATTTTCTTTCCCCCTCTCCAGTCCCTTCTTCCCATTCTCGTCTGTTGGCTCCTCCTGTTTTCTGACATCTTCATATTGAGTTCTCAAAGTTTTGAACTTCTCTGTGTCTAACTGCATCCTTGCGGTGAGCACTCTAAATTTTAGGCCATCACCCCAGACTTCTTCCCTCAATGATGGACTCATATATGCAACCACTTACTTAATATCTTCTTTTGCTATTTAACGATATTTTAAGTTCATCATGCTCCAAAACAAACCTGTTTTTCCTGAGTTCTCTCCATCCCATTCCCCAGTAGCTTAGTCCAAAAAGTTTAGTCATCTCTCATGCTTCTCTTCTTTCACACTCTACATCAGAAACCTCAGCATGCCCCTTTGGCTCTTCTTTTAAAAGGATTCCCAGAATCTGACTTCTTTGTACCCTGTCTTTTCTTTCACTCCTTTCCCTTTCCTTGCTTCATTTTTCTGCTAAGCACTTACTACCTTATCATAGACCTTACAACCTACAGTCAGCTCTCTGTATTCATGGATTCCATCTGCAGATTCAACCCCTGAATGATCAAAATTATTTGGAAAAAAAGCCAGAAAGTTCCCAAAAGAAAAACTTGAATTTGCCACATGCTGACAACTGTTTTCTTGCATCTACAGTGGATTATCTCTGGGATCTCTGGGATCGCTGGTGGCTTAGATGATAAAGAATCTGTCTGCAATGCAGGAGACCTAAGCATCCACTCCAGTATTCTTGCCTGGGGAATTCCATGGACAGAGGAGCCTGGCGGGCTATAGTCCATGAGATGGCATACAGTCAGACACAACTGAGAGACTAACACACACACACACACACACACACACACACACACACAAGTATCTAGAGAAAATTTAAAGTGTATGGAAGGATGTGTGTAGGTTATATGCAAATACTCTGCCATTTCATATAAGAGATTTGAGCATACTTGAATTTTGGTATCAGCACGGGTTGTACACTGTAAAACCACTGGATTTGGTTTATGTACTGACTTCCTCCCCAAGTAATCCTTACTTTTTTCAGTCTTTTGTATCCCAAGAGAATTCTTTGCCTCTTTTATTACACCTGTTATTCCAGTGACCTGCCCTTATCGAGGGCCACCTTGTGCACTGTAGACATTCGCTAGATGTTTGCTGAATGTCATGTGGGATGTGGAATTTCCATTAATTTTCTTGTGCCCTTCCTGGTAAGGTCCAAAGTCATGCTGACTTTTGTGTGAGGCTTCAACGCACAAGTACAGGAATTTAGGGAAAAAAATCATTTTTCTTAACATTTTTTCTCTGGTTTATAGCTGATAGTTTGGCATTCATTATTTTATAAGTCAAGTTTAGATGACTTTTCTCTAAATTTATTTCTTTCCATTTGCCCACACTGAACTATATCTAGCCCTCTCCTTACCACCCACATAGCTTTCTGGTGTGGCCCTAGCTTGCTTAGAACAATGGGTGAGCTTAATATCACTTTCAGAACTGGAAATTCCATTGTGCGTTCCATCATCAAGATCTCGAACCAAAAAGAAACTGATTTCAGCTCTGGAGAACGCACTTACATTGTGGTGTTCAGAAAATTGTCTATATTTCCTTAACATTTGCTTTCTCAAAATAAGAGAGTTTCCTGTAGATACTAAAACATGTCTCTCTTTATTTACTAAAGTTTAAAAGATATAAGTCCTTCATATTCATAAGTTTAGGCATTGGTGTTTTATATGTTTTATTAACAATTGCCAATAACTGTATCTTCCCCAGGATATTGCTCACTGGTTAAGGAACTGGAGGGAAAACCGCAGAATGGTGGCCATCAACCTCTGAGGAGGCAGTCAATGGAAGAGCCACTGAGTCATTACAGTGGCTCTTGGGCCAGTAAACTATTGTTGTAGCTCCTGAGCAAAATGGCCATTGTGCTGAGAGAGGACTGACTACTCTTCAAATACAACATCTCAAAAACCCTAGAGCTGAAGCACATCTGAATGCAGAGTTCCAAAGAAAAGCAAGGATAAGAAAGCCTTCTTCAGAGATCAATACAAAGAGATAGAGGAAAATAATAGAATGGGAAAGACTGGAGATCTCTTCAAGAAAATTAGAGGTACCAAGAGAATATTTCATGCAAAAATGGGCTCAATAAAGGACAAAAATGGTATGGACATAACAAAAGCAGAAGATATTAAGAACAGGTGGCAATAATACAGAGAAGAACTATACAAAAAAAGATGTTCATGACCCAGATAATCACGATGGTGTGATCAGTCACCTAGAGCCAAACATCTTGGAATGTGAAGTCAAGTGGGCCTTAGGAAGCATCACTATGAACAAGGCTATTGGAAGTGATGGAATTCCAGATGAGCTATTTCAAATCCTGAAAGATGATGCTGTGAAAGTGCTGCACTCAATATGTCAGCAAATGTGGAAAACTCAACAGTGGCCAGAGGACTGGAAAAGGTCACTTTTCATTCCAGTCCCAAGAAAGGCAATAACAAAGAATGTTCAAACTACCGCACTGCTCTCATCTCACACATTAGCAAAGTAATGCTCAAAATTCTTCAAGCCAGGGTTCAACAGTATGTGAACGTGAACTTCTGGATGTTCAAGCTGGATTTAGAAAAGGCAGAGGAACAAGAGATCAAATTGCCAACATCCGTTGGATCATTGAAAAAGCAAGAGAGTTTCAGAAATGTCCGCTTTATTGGCTACGCCAAAGTCTTTGACTGTGTGGATCACAACAAACTGCAGAAAATTCTTCAGAGATAGGAATACCAGACCACCTTACCTGCCTCCTGAGAAATTTGTATGCAGGTCAAGAAGCAACAGTTAGAACTGGACATGGAACAGCAGACTGGTTCCAAATCGGGAAAGAAGTACACCAAGGCTATATATTGTCACCCCGTTTATCTAGCTTATATGCAGTGTACTTCATGCAAAAAGCTGGGCTGGATGAAGCACAAGCTGGAATCAAGATTTCTGGGAGAAATATCAGTGACCTCAGATATGCAGATGACACCACATTTATGGCAGAAAGTGAAGAAGAACTAAAGAGCCTCTTGATGAAAATGAAAGAGGAGAGTGAAAAAGTTGGCTTAAAACACAACATTCAGAAAACTAAGATCATGGCATCTGGTCCCATCAGTTCAGTTCAGTTCAGTTGCTCAGTTGTGTCAGACTCTTTGCAACCCCATGGACTGCAGCGTGTCAGGTCTCCCTGTCCATCACCAACTCCTGGAGTCTACTCAAACTCATGGCCTTTGAGTCAGTGATGCCATCCAACCATCTCATCCTCTGTTGTCCCCTTCTCCTCCTGCTTTCAATCTTTCCCAGAATCAGGGTCTTTTCCAATGAATCAGCTCTTCACATCAGGTGGCCAAAGTGTTGGAGTTTCAGCTTTAACATCAGTCCTTCCAATGAATATTCAGATTTCCTTTAGGATGGACTGGTTGGATCTCCTGTAGTCCAAGGGACTTAAGAGTCTTCTCCAACACCACAGTTCAAAAGCATCAATTCTTCGGTGCTTAGCTCTCTTTATAGTCCAACTCTCACATCTATATATGACTACTGGAAAAACCATAGCCTTAACTAGATGGACCTTTGTTGGCAAAGTAATGTCTCTGTCCTGTCTCTGTCTGGGCCCATCACTCCATGGCAAATAGATGGAGAAACAATGGAAACAGTGACAGACTGTATTTTGGGGGGCTCCAAAATCACTGCAGATGGTGACTGCAGCCATGAAATTAAAAGACACTTGCTCCTTTTAAGAAAGTGAAAGTGAAGTTGCTCGGTCATGTCGAACTCTTTGGACTCCATGGACTATAGCGCACCAGGCTTCACTGTCCATGGGATTCTCCAGGCAAGAACACTGGGGTGGGTTACCATTTCCTTCTCCAGGGGATCTTCCCAACCCAGGGATCGAACCCAGGTCTCCTGCATTGCAGGCAGACTCTTTAACCTCTGAGCCACCAGGGTTAAGAAAAGTTATGACCAACCTAGACAGCATATTAAAAAGCAGAGACATTACTTTGCCAACAAAGGTCCGTCTAGTCAAAGCTATGGTTTTTCCATTGCTAGTCATGTATAGATATGAGAGTTGGACTATAAAGAAAACTGAGTGAAGAAGAATTGATGCTTTTGAACTGTGGTGTTGGAGAAGACTCTTGAGAGTCCCTTGGACTGCAAGGAGATCTAACCAGTCCATTCTAAAGGAGATCAGTCCTGAATATTCATTGGAAGGACTGATGTTGAAGCTGAAACTCCAATACTTTGGCCACCTGATGTGAAGAGCTGACTCATTTGAAAAGACCCTGATGCTGGGAAAGATTGAAGGCTGAGGAGAAGGGGATGACAGAGGATGAGATGGTTGGATGGCATCGCTGACTCAATGGATATGAATTTGAATAAGCTCCAGGAGTTGGTGATGGACAGGGAGGCCTGGTGTGCTGCAGTCCATGGGGTCTCAAATAGTTGGACACGACTGAGTGACTAAACTGAACCGAACTGAAGTACACTTAGGCTGTTTCTTTTCTCAAAGAACCTACCAGATGAAGTGACTGGCCTTCTTGTCTGCCTATCTTATGCATGATAATGGTTTGTTTGTTTTTCATATTATTCTACTGTATTTTCTGTGCAGACAACATACCATCTGGGAGTAATAATACATTTATCTTTCTTTTTGTTTGGGTATGTTATCAAATCAAAGTGTGATAAACGAACATCTTTTCTCCCCTGACTTTAATGGTAGCATCTTGTATATTTCATCACTAATTTTTTAAATTGGATATTGGTGTGAGGTACATATATGTTTTTTTTTGTAATTTTTCATTTTTTCTATAGTTTTCATGCTGCTGCTGCTGCTAAGTTGCTTCAATCGTGTCCGACTCTGTGTGACTCCATATATGGCAGCCCACTAGGCTCCCCCATCCCTGGGATTCTCCAGGCAAGAACACTGGAGTGGGTTGCCATTTCCTTCTCCAATGCATGAAAGTGAAAAGTGAAAATGAAGTTGTTCAGTCATATCCGACTCTTAGCTACCCCGTGGACTGCAGCCTACTGGGCTCCTTCGCCCATGGGAGTTTCCAGGTGAGAATACCGGAGTGGGGTGCCATTGCCTTCTTTGGTTACACTCTATTTACAGTTATGACAATATAGTGGCTATATTCCCCATGTTGTACAATACATCCTTGTCTTGTAGCCTATCTTACATCCAATAGTTTGTACCTCCCACTCCACACTGGTAACCACTAGTTTGTTCTCCACCTCTGTGATCCTTCTTCTTTTCTGTTATATTCACTAGTCTGTTGTATTTTTTAGACTCCATGAACAAGTGATATCATACAGTATTTGTTTTTCTCTGTCTTTCTGACTTATTTCACCTAGCATAATACCCTTCAAGTCCATTCATGTTCCTACCAATAGCAAAATATCATTTTTTAAAATCTTTATCATGCTGTAAATGTATTCTTATATTTCTAGTTGACAACTTATAAAAATAAAAATGATGTTAAGTTTAACCAAATGCCTACTCAGTATCAACTAAGATAACCATATGATTTTTCTCAATTGACTAATATGTTAAATAAATTAATCAAATTCTCATTATTAAATTCCCTAGCTTTCTTGCTTAAATCCTAGTTGATTTGAAGGTATCACTTTTTGAGAGAAGAAAGGAAAATTGAGTAGTTAAGAGAACTTAAAATTTGTATTTATGGGCTTGGTCTCAGACTTTCTACTTCTTTCTGCATGACATTTGTCCTCATTTATATTGTGATTTTCAACTTCACAATGAGAAATGAATTGAAAACTACAGCACACATCTACAAAATTAGAAATAGAAAATTTTTAACATGATAATACCTTTTATAGAAGAAGATTGTTTGAAAGGGATGTCTATGAAGGGCTGTATACAGTGCTATGGCAGTATTAACTTTTGCCATTTTTCTGGGAAAAAATTTTTGTAATTTCATTAAAAATCTTAAAACATATTCTGTGACCAAGTAATTTTATTTTTAGAAAAATGCTAAGCATATTATCCACAAATAACAAGGATCAATGTATGATTATTTTCATCATGGTGTCATTACTTTAATGACTAGAAACAACTCAAATGCCTAATACAGAAATAATGAAGTGAATTATGGATTATCCATATTAAGGAATATTATGGTGGTTTTAAATTATGCTTATGAAGAGTTTTCAATGACATGAGTAAAGGAGAACATACAATGTTGAGTATAAAATTAGGACAGGAAATTGTATACACAGTAGGATCTCTGTGCATAGCATAAAATAAACCTGGAAAAATTTTAAATGTTAATAGTACTATTTGCAGGTGAAAAAAGTTACTTTCAAAGTTTAATATATTTCAAAGTATTTTAAGCACAAAAATAATGTATGAATACGGTCAGCCCTCCTAATTCACAGGTTCCGTATCCATGAAGTCAACTATGGATCAGAACTAGTCAAAAAAATAAATTCCAGAAACTTCCAAAAGCAAAACTAGAAATTGCAACTATTTATTTAGCCATTTACATTACATTTACAAGACTGTTTACAAAATATTTTCACTGTATTAGGTGTTATGAGTAATATGGAGGTGATTTAAATTATATAGGACCATATGTATAGATTATATGCACATACTATGTCATTTTCTATATAAGGACTTGAGCATACATGGATTCTGGTATCTGCAGGTCATCCTGGAACCAATTCCCTGCAGATACGAAGGGATGACTGAATACCTTTAATTTGCAAAAGTTTTCTTGCTCTCTTCTTGATGGGACATTGTGTCTCGTGCCCTTCTACCACCTGGACATCCTTTTACTAGTATTGAAGGTTGGGGTTCACTGCTTCCTTCTAGTCATAAGTTCCTTCCGACGATTCTCTGCGATTGTCAAATGGACTCCAATATCCTACTCACTTTACTCATTACCTTTGCTCCAGGCTGTGCATGCATTGTCCCCCACTTTGCTGCTGCTGCTAAGTCGCTTCAGTCATGTCCGACTCCGTGTGACTCCATAGATGGCAGCCCACCAGGCTCCCCCGTCCCTGGGATTCTCCACTTTAGACCATCATTAAATAGATGCAATTCTTGTCCTTTACTTGGGTTTCAGACAGCTTATCTACTAAGGGAGCATTTCAACCTTTAATGTGTTCTCCTGCTGCTTATAAATTTCCCTGAGGCTCTCACATTGCTCCTGAAAACCACACCCTCCATTTCCGTGGATACACCTGGGGCATTGCAGCAGTCTCTAGAGTCACCCTTCCTTCCAGTCTGTGTGATCTCTGTAGATTCCTTGGAGGGAACCAGTATTCTACTGGTGTGAGCTTATTCTTGGTGACCTCAAAAAGCAGAACTGGGATTTGTCATTTTTCACATAATCAGAAGGGAGGACTTTCTAAAAATTAAAGTTGTGGAAAATGAAAAGAAAGATTCAGCATAGAGGGTCTGGGAAAGAAGAGCAGGAGAGGAAAGAATTTCTGCAAAGGATGGAAGGATGTGATTACTGTATCCTGAGGTTCATTCTCCAAGTGAGTTCCCGCCCTGGCCTACCCGCCTAACCTAGAGACGCAAAAGGGTGAGGTGATCTCTAAGGAGAGGATTTTGTCAGTGTGGAATCTATCCTTCTTGTTACAAGGTGGAGGAAGCCTGAGGGGATCCTGCAAAGATGGAGGAGGTGGAGAGAGTGAATTCTTATTTTCCCCTGGTCAAAACAGAAGGACAGGATGAGTAATAAGATTCTGAGGAAAGAGGATTTGCTAAGGGAATCTAGTGACCAGAAGTGTAGATATTAATCAGACTTTCTAAGGTTCAAAGAAGAGAGAGAGACAGTCAGGCTTTTCTAATTAACACTATTGTGAGAAGTGGAGAAAAATGAGGAAGACCAGAATCCACCAAATGGGATTTTCAGTGGTAAAACTGGGAATACCCTGGGCAACTAGGATGATTGATCATCTACTCAGAACTTTGGTAGGTATAGTAGCTACTACCCAGACTATGAGAACTGATTGGGGGACCTGCAGAGTTTTCTGGATCTACTGACTGATAATCTGGTCACTCAGTCCCCAGCCAGTTTCTACTGATGATACATCAGTATCGAAATATGCATGTACATTCACACACATATACATACATACATATGTATATATTCCATTGTAGGGTGGTGGGGTATAATGGCAGGTGCTTGGACTCTAGAGCAAGACTCTTTGGGTTTAATGCAAATGGTCTTCCTCCATTTTCTCATTTGGAAAATAGAGAAACAAATTCTACCCCTTAGAGATGTTGTGAGATTTAAGTGAGCTAATTGATGTGAAGTGCAATTAGCATCATACCTGGCATATAATAAACAGTACATTTCAGCTATCATTATGCTCACTCTTGATCCTTTTTTCATGCTCTCTTCTTTTTGACTGGGTCCTACTGACCCAGCTAATCTCTGTCCTCTGTTTCCCCCTTTCTGTCAACAGTCAGCTCTCTCTACAGGTCAAATTCCTATCAAGTTAATCATCACTATCTCTGCTTAATGGAGCTTGGACACCAGGCCACTTTCACAGGACTCCCTAGTCCAGAGATGGGGCACAATTATTGTCCAATCAGCACTCTTGAAAATAATTGATAAAATTTATAAAACATGCTCCCAAGAGCGGCAAGGTCACACAATATGAGCTGGATGACCTCATATTTCCTACAAGGAACCTGTATGTCATTCTATTTGTAATTAAGGGAAAAGGTTATTTTAAAAATAGTGTGAGTAGACCATGACCTTGTCTATTATGAAAGCTCTAGGGGGAGGTTCACAAATCGTGTTCTCTGTCCCTAGAAAAGGGCAGTGGTTCCTGAGAGCAGAAGTGAGTCTATTGATGGAGGACAATCTCCTTGTGGCTGGATTGCTCAGGGCTGAGCTGGGGCCTCAGGACTTGCTCTGTGCTCTGACCCTCTCTTCCATTACGGTCCCTAACATCCAGCACTGGAGCCACTGACATGTATTTTGCCCACTAGTGGTAACTAGTTTCTCAATGCATTAGCTGAATTAAAGACAGATCCTGTATTTATACCCACAGTGCTCAGAACAGAGCTTGGTGGGTAGGAGGTACAGTGATACCCACATGTTCAGTAAAGAGTCAGATGCAAGGTCCCAAGAGGCATTTCTCAAGGTGGGCTTTCCAATCCTTTCACTCATCCATTCTTGGTTATTCATTCAAATGCCATCCCTTAGTGCCCATTCCTGCTTGTACAAGAGTCTTGGACTTTGTTCTTAAGGGATTTGTTGTCTATATGCCTGGAAATCTGATTCAAAAGGAAAATAAAGGATCAAAATCCAACAAACTGTAATCCACCAAGCTCTCTGTCCATGGGATTTCCTGGCAAAGACTACTGGAATGGATTGCCATGCTTTCCTCCAGGGGATCTTCCTAATCCAGGGATCGAACCAAGGTCTCTTGCATTGGCAGGCATATTCTTTACTGTCTGAGCCACTGGGGAAGCCCATGGATAGTAAACTTGACAGCAAATCTACAACTGAAACCTCGAAGTTAAAAAAAGAGAGTCTGCTTATCCTTCCTGAACTGAAACCTAGAAAAAATTACCAACTGCAAGTCAGAGTGTGCTGGAGAAAGAAGCTGGGGTGGGTGGGGGGTGGGCAGTATCAGGCTCAGTGCTAAATACTGAACATCAGGCTAAATACTATTAGCATTTCAGCCTAGTAATAACCCACAACTCATCAGAACCCAGTAGGAGTTTAACCAGTGCTAACATCTGATTGGCTAAGGCAAAGTTTCAACTGTACCATTTAATTAGAGTAGAGTCTTCCTGTTAAGTTAAAGTAATTGTCACTTTCTCTCCTGTTTAGCCACTGAAACTACTGGGCTAAGAGGAGCAGGAAACTATTACTAAAAAAAGAGGGGAGTGGAGAGTGTCACTGCCCTTATCAAGGCTTTGACACAAATATTTACACTGCATTTTACATGTTTTTTTTTTTTTAACTTCCATTATCTTGAAAGGGATTTTATAGTTTTTCTGACATATGCCAAAGCAGGTTTTTACATTTTGCAAGTATGCAAATAGCAAATGGAATAAGAAATTCATGCAGATACTTTCCCAGATTTTCAAATGCAGAACATCGTGTTATGCTGGTTCCAGAAGTTATAATTGCACTTAAAAGTCCTGCCTTGGTGTGGCATTCAGGACTTGGGGAACTCTGTACACTAATTCATGTCTGGCTTTTACAGCTTTGTAATCAGCCCTATTCATAAGAACTGGCTTATGGAAAACACATTTCTGCTTCAGAGGGAGAAGCAGTGATTAATGATGATTTGGAGAGTGCCTTCTGGGTCCTGGAGAAGCCTAGTAAACAGAGGATACTTTAGCTATTCTCTGGAATCTCTGCCTCAAACCCCAAACCCCACTCTTTCTGCGAACTCTGTCTTGTGTTGATGGGCAGAAGGCAAAGTCCCCTCTGGACAGCACCTATTTTCCCTGCCTCTCTGTCTCCTCCTCTCCCTGGATTCTGTTAGTAATCTATCCCAAGTGGCAAACTTTCAGGAATGCCCCCTTTAGGAGTCTGACAAAATGTGTACGCTTGTATCATTTTCTCCTCAAAAAGAAAGGAAAGCTCTTTGGAGAACTGAAAACATTTCCTTTCAAACAAAGGCAATCAAGTACTCTCCAGGGCAAGTCTAGAGAGAATTATTCCTCACCCTCCTGGGACTAAAATGGTAAAAAGCATGAGTGTCTCCCCTTCAAAGAGTTCCAAGATCCTTGCTCTGAAGGACACTCCCTCTCGAATGTCTGCACACAACCAGGCAGACAGTAGCTCCAACTCCTGTGTCATTCTGGTTAATCCAGGACATCTGGTCACCCCATGTGGGACCCGGATTCTGCATGCCCTCCAGTGTAAGGAGAAGGGCATGTCCTGTGCATGGTAGATCTGGCTGCCGTGGCAAAGAAAAGACAACGAGAATAGACCAGGGTGATAAATCTTCTTCATGGGCTGTGTTGGCCTTAGGAAATAATTGCAGGCAAACAATCAGTCTCTATAAAATAATTTTCAAAACAGGCAGGCGATCAACCTAAACTTTCTAGATGTTTCTTGCTTGTTTTCTTATGATTAATTTAATCTAGTAGTTTTTCATCTATCAATTCTAGATAATTGGCTGTGCAGGTTTACAGTTAATATAGCAATATTTTGGAGAGGGAAGACATGTTCCCTTGAAGCCCGGGAAAGAGCAGTGGGCTCCAGGAATTAGCACTGCGACTTTGGCCCAGGGGCAATGTGAGTGTGGGTGACCTATAGCCTAGTGTGGTAGTTTTTAAACATTGGTAACCTTAACCTATGGGCTTCTCAGATGGCTCAGTAGTGAAGAATCTGCTAGCCAAGGCAGGAGATGCAGGTTCAAACTCTGGGTGGAGACCCCCTGGAGGAGGAAATGGCACCCCACTCCACTGTTCTTGCCTGGGAAATTCCATGGACAGAGAAGCCTGGCAGGCCACAGTCCAAGGGGTGGCAAGAGTCAGCCATGACTAGGCACGCACATACAGCCTTATCCTGGGAGACAGAAAACAGATTCTCACTCCTGTTCACACTAACTGGCTCTGAAAGTTTAAGTCAACGACTTACCTTCTCCATTTTCATACTTTCAAAATAAAATTGTAGAATTGTAAAAGCTAAAAGCAACCTTTTTAGGGGTTGGGGTGGTAACCTAGTTCAGCTTCTGCTACTTCATTTCACAGATGAAGAAACTAATACCCTCATTATCTATCTCCCAGACAGGCTGGGAAAGTCAACTGAAATTCCAATGTGCTTTGAAAATGTTGAGGTTGTACAAACTGTTCTGTGATTGAAAGGAATCAAAATGATGACTCACGATGTCAATGAGAAAATCCTTCAAGTTTCAATCCAAATACTATTATTTTATTATCATTAATAATGCTCATGTTTAGCTAGATGTGAGTATTTTTATTGCTCCTAAATTTCCAGAAGTTTGGCAAAATAAAAAAGACTTTCTTTTCTCTCTGACCAATCAATCTGTTACATGCCCTCTGAAACCAACAGTGGATTTTGTAAACAGTGCTCTAAACTTGTACAGAGGGTTACTTACAAAGCTTTCAAACCACTTCAGTCAGAGGATACCAATCATGTCATTAAGGGACAAACAGTCATGTCTGTCTCTATCTACATGTCTTTATGGTTTGGATTTGCAATGCACATGGGTCTTTCAGATCTCGGGAGTAAAACTCTCATCTCTCATCCATTTTCCTGTAAGTTATTAATACAGCCTAGCCTGGATTCCCTTGAAACTGAGACAAGTAGTTTGTTTGATGGTATTTGATTTGGGAACATGATCCCAGGGAGCAGGAGTGGAGAGTGTAATGGAGGAAAAGAAATTCAACTCTGGGATGCAGGATCAAGTCAGATTTCAGAGACTAGTGCTCAGGTTCTGGGGACCTTCTAAGAAGCTTTACAAAGGTGTGTCCAAGGACAAAGTATGAGAGCTTTTGTCTGTTGGATGTCTAAACTTCAGAGTTGTAAAGGTATGAGGCTAGAATAAGATCCTGCAGGTCCTCCTTGCTATGGTCAGCAAAGCTCCAGGGAAAGGGGTGCCTGGTCTGATCAGATTGTACCTAGCAAAGCTGGTTGAAGCTTGCACAAAATTGGTCACTGCAGCAGTGGCTGGATTAAGAAATAGGCCTGAGAGAGTTAAAGGCATATCCATGAGGTATCTGACACAGATGAACTCCCATGTAAAGCTGTACACTGTCATTTCTTCACTGAGAACTGCTCTTTGGAGGTTTCTGATTCCTCCTAGGCTGACCCAACTCCCCTCACCCTAACTTTTTTTTAATCTTTTTTTTTTTTTTCAATTTTTTTGGCTGTGATGTGGCATACAGGATCTTAGTTCCCCAACAAGGGATTGAACCCATGGCCCTTGTAGTGGAATCATGAAGTCTTAACAGCTGCACCACCAGGAAAGGCCCCAGCTCCCCTTAATTACTCAAACAATTGGCACTGGGTACCTCTTAGCACCACCTGAGGGGTATGAAAAGCATGTATTTATCAGGCTTGGCTAAAGGAGTGTTTTGATGTCATTTAACATGGAGTAGGCTTAAAGGGCTTTTGTATAAAGTAGATAACTTTCACTTTATAACTTATAAAGTAGATAACTTTCATATCTCTGTGTCACATAAGGCAAGAGACGACCTTCGCCATGCAGGCATCTGATGTCACACTGTAGGATCAAGCCACCTTTGCACAGCTCCATTTAGTCCAAATGTGAAACATCTCTGAGTTTTAGGACTGACTTAATAGGTATGAAAAAGAGGTGAATGGATGATGAGAAAGGGTAGTTCTGGGACCAGCAGTCTCAGCACTACCTGAGAAGTTGTTGAAAATGCAAATTCTTAGTTCCCATTCTACATCCACTGAATTAGAAATTCTAGGGGTGAAGTAAAGCTATCTGCCTTTTAACAAGTCTTCCAGGTAACTTTGATGTGTGCTAACATTTGAGAACTATAGGATCCTCCACATAGAATCATAGAATCTTTCAAAACATTTGATGGCTTCAGGGAAAAGCAAAACAAAACAATGATAAGATATGCACCATATTGGAGCACATTGTTTAAACACTTATTAAGAGCTAGTTACACTTATGGCTTCTAGGAATACAAAAGTGAACAAGGCCAGGCCCTTGATCCCAAGGAGTTTACCATCCAGACAAGTAGTCTGACAAGAATAACACATTAGCAAGAGGAACATTTAAGTGGGACCCAATCCAAACTAGGGGAGGGAATCAGAAAAAGGAGGGACTTCCAAATTAAGGGAAGAAAAACTAAGAGTGCTCTGGAATGAAATGGAAGGACACTTCTTACAGACCAGACAGGTCATTCAGTATTCTAGGGGAAAACTGAGTCAGCCTGGTGAGGGCTCGCAGGAAGTCCAAATGTCTGGAATGCAGGTTCCAGGAAGGGAGTAAGAGAAGAGAGATTGAAAGTTGCCAGGGACAGATCGTGAATTATTTACTACGTAAAGAAGCCTGGATTTTATTCTGAGAGTCAGGAGGAACCACTAAAGTATCTCAGCAGGAACCACATCTTCATCTGTCTGTCGGATCCTCCTTTACAATCCTGGACACAAATGTGGGCGTGCCTGAGAGCTCAGCCTCAATATCTCATCCAACTCAAAGACTTGACATGCTGCCCATGAGCTGATGATCTCCAAATCCATCTAGTCAAACCTGCCTCATCCCCAGATTTCCAAATTGGCATCTCCACTGGAATATCTAGAAGATTTTTCTAACTTAACTTGAGAGGAGCAGAACACTCAATTCCCCCCCAGCCCCCCACCCGCCTCCTGCCACCCTTAATATTGTGTCTCCTTCAATCTTCCCTGAGTTCAGTAAATGGCAGCACCATTTACCCAATTTTTCAGCAAAAAAAATCTAGGACATATGCAAGAGTCCTCCCTTCTCTCATCACCTACATCCAAGTCATAAGAATATCCTGTTAATTCAGCAAGTTTCGACGGCTCTAATTACAAAAACTACCCTAAGGCATTCTTCTTTTGAGTCCTTCTACTTTCTTCTTGATGGCTAGATGACTTCTCAGCAGCTCAAAGCCCATTATATGGTCCATGCTCTGAGCATCTCTTATTCTTTCCCACAGAAGCCCCATGCTGGGTTTGATTTGCTTGGACTGAGTTTCATGAACCAATGGTTATGGCCACTCTTTTTTACTCAATGCTGGGTCACAAACCCATCTTGGCAGGCAGAGCCAGAGACAGTTTCCCTCAAACCACACAGTGGCAAAGGCTGGAAGGAGCTGTGGGGAGAGCAATTGGGCAGGGATTGTGGGGGTCAAGAGTCCCCTAAGGAGATGTAAAGTCTTATGGAAAGAAGGATAATGGATGCTGGGCAAGTAGACAAGAGATTTCCACTTGAGTAGCAAACCAAGAAATCATTGAATGACAAAAAGTAGAAGAATTTCTTTTTGAAATGTACTTGAATATTGCTTTTTTTTTAGGTATTGGCATTTCATTTCTCAGAGTTTAAATTCAAATGAAAATTATTTTACATGCCCTGGGCACTCATTCACCAGCATTAGCATTAATGCCTGGCTGCTTGTAACATTGTGTTTGCTAGGCTACACCAATGGCTTTAATTTCCATCTTCTAGTAAAATCTAAGTCTCATACAAAGTACGTAAATATCCAGTCATACTAATCCAGTTCATACACTGAAGGAATTATTTGCTTTCCCACATCTGACCATACATGGCATGTATAGTATATAACGACTGTACAGGGTATATGTAATGATAATAACTAGAAACAGCTTTGGAGGCGTGTGTCCATGCCACAAGGCAAAGCCAAAGACAAAAGAGTAGTCCAGACAGAAATGGATATAGACAATATAGAAAAACAGAAGTCCAGGTTTTTTCCTCTTTAAAGTTATTGAAGTTCAGTTCAGTTCAGTCACTCAGTCGTGTTCGACTCTTTGCGACCCCATGAACTGCAGCACGCCAGGCCTTCCTGTCCATCACCAACTCCCAGAGTTTACCTAAACCCATGTCCATCGAGTCGGTGATGCCATCCAGCCATCTCATCCTCTGTCATCTCCTCTCCTGTCACCCCTAATCCCTCCCAGCATCAGAGTCTTTTCCAATGAGTCAACTCTTCGCATGAGGTGGCCAAAGTACTGGAGTTTCAGCTACAGCATCATTCCTTCCAAAAAAATCCCAGGGCTGATCCCCTTCAGAATGGACTGGTTGGATCTCCTTGCAGTCCAAGGGACTCTCAAGAGTCTTCTCCAACACCACTGTTCAAAAGAATAAATTCTTTGGCACTCAGCTTTCTTCACAGTCTAACTCTCACATCCATATATGACCACTGGAAAGACCATAGCCTTGACAAGACAGACCTTCGTTGGCAAAGTAATGTCTCTGCTTTTGAATATGCTATCTAGGTTGTTCATAACTTTCCTTCCAAGGAGTAAGCGTCTTTTAATTTCATGGCTGCAGTCACCATCTGCAGTGATTTTGGAGCCCCCAAAATAAAGTCTGACACTGTTTCCACTGTTTTCCCATCTATTTCCCATGAAGTGATGGGACCAGATGCCATGATCTTCGTTTTCTGAATGTTGAGCTTGAAGCCAACTTTTTCACTCTCCTCTTTCACTTTCAAGAGGCTTTTTAGTTCCTGTTCACTTTCTGCCATGAGGGTGGTGTCATCTGCATATCTCAGGTTATTGATATTTCTCCTGGCAATCTTGATTCCAGCCTGTGTTTCTTCCAGCCCAGCATTTCTCATGATGTACTCTGCATATAAGTTAAATAAGTAGGGTGACAATATGCCATCTCAGGGAAAGACAAATATAGTGCTGACATGGAGTAAGAATGTCAGTGAGCCATGTGTATCATCCTTTCTGCGAAGCTCTCATATGCAGCCTCCTGGACCATCTAGGTAGAAGAATCTGGCATAACTACTGTACTTATAAACAGAAAAAAAGAAAAGTTCTTTACCTGAAGCACTCCCTTCTTTCTTTATAACTTTCAACCTTGTCCCCAAATAAGGACTTTTGATTTGGAGATCTCTCCTTATCCTAGTTGTTGTTGTCATGGGATTTGATCCCTGCCATTCTGAGCTGGCATCTTGCCCCATTTTGCTGTGCCAGCCACAGCTCATAGGCAAACACATTCTACCTGTATGGTGGGACTTAAGTTGGCCCAAGGGGAGATAGTTTATTTTAAGAAGTATCCATTGCTATACTACACACACATACACACACACACACACACACAAAGACTGATTGCTGTGTTCCCAACCTGAAATACTTTTGGGAGGAAATTAGAAGGATATAGTTACAGACTGAGGAGAGAGTTAAAGGAAGATAATGGGTATTTTCTTCCCAGCTGATCTTATCTGTTGAAATGTGTAGAAACTATAACTATTTCCTGTGCTTAAATAATAGAAAAATAGCTATATTTATGCCAAAAGCTAAATTCTCACAGCAAAAAAAAAAGATACCTCAAAAACTGACGGCATAAACCAACATAAAAGCAAATAAACTGATACCTCCTCAACCACAAAGCATTTAATACTGAAGCCCTTTGACAGCTTTATTGGATTTTCCTACAAAGATCACAATAGTTACCCTTGCAATCAGCTTTTGAAATTAACTTGGAGTGCCCTACAGTTAGAAGTTGGCTTAGTAAGCAAGTATCATGTTTTTCTTTTTGTTACTCCATTCTCTTTGCCTCTCTCTTGTTTGGAGTTCTACTTTTTCTCTCTTCTTCTTTTTGAAGATTTCAAATGCACTACTTTATCATATCTCAGGGCCGCAGAATCCAAAACTCTGTAGAAGAGTCTGTTGACAGTGGAGCTCACTAATGTGACAAAGGCACCAAGAGAAGTATGCTGTCGAGAATGCAAAAGAATTCCACTAGATAAATGCTTAAGCCCCTTTTGTTCTGTTTTGCAACTTTTCCAAGGCAAGATGCCTAGGCCCTTCTTTCACAAAAAAGTGCAAGGAAAGCGGACTTGACCTTTGCAGACTGTCTTAAATTTTAGGCTCTGTTTGTCAGCTGCTAGAGGCCTCACCAAAGCAGTGAACTGAGAAACAAAGAGAGTGAAACTGCTCATGCTGCCTGAGAAGGAAGCATTTATCCTATCACAATAGTCCTTTGTCTTTCCTGAATTTGGATTGGGTATCTGGGTTAGTGTCCAGATACACTAAACATGGATACCTGATTTTCTCAGGGACATAATGGGATGGGGGGGGGGGGGCGGGGGCGGAAATGCAAAGGTATTTTAGTGTCCAAGCGTAGTTGTATGGAATTGCTAAGATGACTTTTTGCCTTAGAAATCTGGGCAAGCAAGGATAGTAATTTTCATGCAGAAAACTTCAGGCTTCCACTCATAAGATGACTTGGTCTTCCCTTTTAGTCCTACCCAAAGGCTCCTTTAACCTAAATACATACAGCAATAGATGTTCCAAAAGAGATTTATAAAAAGAGGTACTCTGCAAGGGGCTTGAAAAAAAAAATGTTTGCATTCAAAATTTATAGTAAAAGCCATAGAATTTGTTCTCATGCTTCTTTTTCATTTACAATCTTCTGAAACTACAGAACTGAAACAATTGGAACAATGAACTTCCTCCTGTTTATCCTTCGATCAGGATCATCAGACTCCTTTGGTCACGCCATGACTGTTTGCAAGAGCAGTGTATCCCTAAGTGAGGACCAACTACTGTACAGAAGGACTGAAATCTGAAAACGACTTAGAATAACATTTCAGGGCTTCACTGCTGCTTGATCTGTTTCTTTTTAGCTTGTCCTAGAAACAGCGAGGCTCTGCCACATTTTTAAGGTGGGGTGGGTGGGGGGGATAACATCTAAATTCCTCGTGTATCTCAGAAATCTAAATTAAAACATTGAGGAAGCAGTTACTAGGTTGTTCTGACAAAGATAACAAGGCTGTGAGAATTGGATTTAGAAATGAACATTGCAGGGCTCTCGGTTGTATCCAATCTGGAATGTCACACTCCGACTTACAAGTAGTTAGGACGAACTTAAATAGCCCGACCCCGTAAAAGAAAAAAGTAGCATTGTGCATGATTATGAGCTGTAGGGCTTGGGACCATTATTATAGAATGCTGTACCATTTTGTTTCAATTAAGGAACACAAATAAATCACAATAAAAAATTGTTCAATAGGCTTGGCATCACTCTGTATAGTCATAACAAAGCTACTACACTGCTTAAATAGCCTGTTGAGAACCGTTTGGTAATGACTAACAGAGCAAGGGGACTAAGGGCCTCTTTCCCAGTGTTCTGAAAATCACTAGGAGTCCCATTTTCTTCTGATCCCCCACTAACAGTTGTGAGGATGGATGAGAAGAGACAGAAAGATCCCAGGGTCACAGACAGACACTTGCAGCAGATAGCAGGAGACCAAGGCCATGGAATCCATCCCACTGCTACTTGGGAGAACCAGTGTCGAGATAAGCCAGGCTCAGTCCCCCTGTCCTTGTGGCTCGAGTTCACCTCCCTATCTCAGTGTGATATCCTTCTCTGTCTGTCTGAGTGGGGGGCGGGTAGGGAGAGGGTGTCCACAGGGGCCTATCATTCTAGCAGGTGGATTAGCACAGGGAGACCTTGAAGACTGAGACATCCCTTTGTTTGAGAAAGACTAGTAAATGTCCCCATCCCCACTCCATCCCATCACCAAAGCTGTACAACTTTATTTGGGCAGCGCTGTTCAGACTTATCCTGAAATTTCCATTCCATCAATATTATAGTTGTCAGAAAAAAGCATGGAGCTCTCATCTGCTTTACAGAATTTATTTGCACTACTCATTCTGACTTTGTTAAGCCAGCTGCATGAAACTGGTGAGCATATTCCCAGGAAATAGTTCCCTGATAACTTCGGAGCCTGCAAGTCTGCAGGGTGTTGTTCTAGTTTCCTTAACAAAGAAGTGAGTGTTGGGGCTTCAGATGAAAGTTATTTTTTGCCCTTCTATAGTTGAGGTTGGGTGAATTTCCAATGTCTATTCCTCCCCCTCTCCCCCTTTTTTTGAAAGGTGTTTGTTCATTTTCTCCTCTCAATTGTGACTGTAGATTATTTTGTTGTGGGATTCCTCTTGCTCATTTTTTTCTCTACCTTCCCAGGCTGAGGATTATGCCATCCCTCAAATTTGTTTTACTACTGTGAGCATAAAAAGCAGCACGTTTGCATTTTGAACAGAGCAGAGATTAAGGCACTGGCAGCCTTGAAATAGTTCTTTCTCAATTTCCATTCCCATGAGGTTATCCACAGCAAGTCGCTGTTAGTACAGGGTCAGTGTGATGAAATGTATTTGTTGAGTCTCTTTGGTGCCAGAGTTTTTGCCAACAATCTGATCTACCTGATAGGGGTGCTATTTCAGAAATGTCCAGTCAGTAGAGCAAATACAGTGCCTGCAGACCTTCAAGCATAGCAGTGATAACTGAAACTCCAGCAAGCAAGAACTTTAATTTTTCTCTTTAGAGACAAGCAGGCGGGTATGGGGAAATCAACAGAATTTGTAAAGTGAGAATGTTAATTTTAGGACTAAGCCCTAGTTAGACCTCAATTGAAAATCCCGCTAGAGTTATGATATTCCTGTCACAATCCTTTAGCACTTTTTCAGCTCCATACATCAGGGCCCACTTGAAGAGGTATTTAACATGAATATAACATGTAGAAAGGTTTAAAAGGAGGTCATTGTATGTTTAAAGTTTTTAAAACAGGGATACATGAAAAACTTGTCAGCATGGCGAGAAAAAAAAACACAGAAATAATAAAATAGCTAGAGTGCAAACGTGAGGAAGGTAATCATAGCTTACCGGAATGGCCTTTGGTATGCTAGGAAATGGAGAAATTGGGCTTTTCTTACCTTTCCATTTCCCAACTTAAAATTAGCTGATTAAATGATCCATGTATAAATCCAAAATATAACCAAAGTAAAATCAGCATTTATATTTCACTTGCTAGATCTGTAAGTGACCTCTTATAACCTTACATAGATCCCATGCCAACCATACTAGGTTAAAGTAACCTATACCTGAGGTCTTGGATCTAAATGACAGGTGTGGGAGGCAGGTTGAAAACCTGATGATAGCACTTCTTGACCTTCAAGATTAGAACTGAAAGAGAACAGAAAAAAGAGGGTCATGAAAGATGTATGTGTGTGTGTGTGTGTGTTTATGTAAGGGAGTACAGGCCGGAGGAGGAGTGGGGGGGAGCAAGTGGACCAGGTCTTAATATGTGATAACCTCATCATGCCCAGCTAGAAACTATGACATCCAATGTAAAAAATAAAGTCTTGAAAGAATTTACAGATGTCTACACACATGATGCCTCTCTACCCTTTTCTTCCTTGTCTCAAACGTAAAGTCAGCTTTAATAAAATTCACAGAAGCCTCTGGATTCTGGAACAAAGAAAACTCTAGGCCTTGATCATGATTTCTCCATACCAGTCTGAAATTTAGGGCCAACAAATTATAGAGCTCAGAGTTCCACCCTGCTGCACGGAACCATGTAGGAGTCCCACAGTGTTTTGGCTCTTCAGCTCATCCCCTAACCTACCGAACATGGGGAAAAATCAGTGGGTTAAAGGCTTGCATAGAGACTTGGTTTAAGTTCCAAGTTCCGTAGTCTTTACTTCTAAGTGTGCGGACTTGAGCAAGTTTCTCTCCTAGCTTCGCTTTCCAGTCTTAAAAATGGAATTAAGACTCCATATAAAATATTCTGCGAAGCCTGGCACGTAAACATGTTCCGTAGACATTATTATTATTGTTATAATTATTTCTTTCTTCAGAACTACCTAATAGCTGACTTCAAATTTCCTGTGATCTGAATGGCTGTTCCATCTTTCATTTCTGTTTCTCTATATAATCTTGACAATCCTTTCCTTTAACCCTTTGTAACACCCCTCACCACCACACACATACACATGCACAAACGCGCACACACACACACACACACACACACACACGTGGCTTAGTTTAAGTTTGTCCCTCCCTTCTCAGATTCAGTGACGCCTCCCCTGAGGACCACCCACCCCATCTTCACTCTGTCCAGCAGAGGTCATCATCATTTGTTACCTGCTCTTCCAGGCATGTTTCTTTCCTGTAGAAAGTCCCCTAAATTTGCAATTGAATAGTCATCAGTGTATTAGATTAACCTTCCCTGTTTGCCTACAAAATACAAGCCCCTTGAGGATAAGATATGAACTCCTTTGCCCTTAATTCTACGTCTACCACCTGGCAGTGTAAAATTGTTAGGTATTCAACAACTTTTGTTCAGTGAATGAGTACAGAAATTAATGAAATTAGGATTTTATTTCTTATTGTATACACTATTTGAGTCACTTATACTTCTTCATGAAACTTTTTAAAGTCCCAAATAATCCATCTCAGAATAGGGATGGCAGTCTTCGATCCACAGAGTTATGATGGAAATAAGATCTGATGGTCAGTAGAGTAACCAGAAAGACATGGCTACTCAATACCTGAGAGTTCTTTTTCCCTTTATCACCAGCCAGCAGGTCGTGTAAATCAACGCCAGCCTGTCAGGGATGGAAGATAATCTGACAGGGGGCTGTCACAAAGAGGGTTTCAAGCAGAAGAAAACACAGCAAAGGCCTGTGCTCCAGGGTAGCCAGAATGTAGAAGTCACAAGACTTGGTGGATGACCCTGGAAACATGGTGGCTTTGCAGAGACCCTACACACGTTTCCTGGTTTTGGTTTCTCTGCTGTAGTTCACAATCCTCTTCCAAGACCAGATTTCACAGACTTTTCTGAGAATGGGCTTCTAAACCTGCTTCCCATCTCACTCATCCCTATATACAAAATGCATTAATCATATAGGATTCTCCTTGCTTCTCTGATGATCCAGTCCAGATAGAACACCACTTACCCCAAGTGAATGGCGGTGGAATGTAGTGGCTCATTGTTTTTGGAGTCAGACAAGTTGAGAATCAAATCCTAGCTTGGCTGTTTAATAGATCAAGGTAAATTTGAGTAAGTCTCTTGAACTTTTAAAGCTTTGGTTACAAGTATATAAAAGAATTGATGTGAGGAATAAAGGAGATGATTTCTATTAAAGACTGAGTCCACTTGCACATATTGAGATGTTTAAGAAATGCCACCTTTACTGTGGGTGTCAGTGAGCAATCAGAACCTCCTAACCTGAGACCTGAATTGGTGCTTCATAAACATCTGCCCTGGAGAAGGCAATGGCACCCCACTCCATTACTCTTGCCTGGGAAATCTCATGGACAGAGGAGCCTGGTGGGCTGCAGGCCATGGGGTCGAGAAGAGTTGGACACGACTGAGTGCCTTCACTTTCACTTTTCACTTTCATGCATTGGAGAAGGAAATGGCAACCGACTCCAGTGTTCTTGCCTGGAGAATCCCAGGGATGGTGGAGCCTGGTGGGCTGCCGTCTATGGGGTCACACAGAGTCGGACACGACTGAAGCGACTTAGCAGCAGCAGCAGCAGCAGACATCTGCCCCACCAAGAATGAGGCCCCTCACAGTTTTCCTTCTGATTCAACTAATAAAAGCAGCTTCCTTTCTCTCCTCAAGTTAGTGAGATATGTACTTAGAAAATCCATTCATCCAAAAATGTAGTTGTTATATCCAAAATGCATTAATCCAGAAATATATTTGTTTTCCCCAAAAACCTCTGGGACAAGGGCACGAGCAAACTCACCAGGATGTAGCAATCATGAACCAATAAACCAAGCAATTTATAAAACAAAAAGTGGGCTTCTAGCCCTGTGCCCAAAGGCAATGCAATCCAAAGGAACACAAATGCTGCATGTGCCTCAGGGTGTTCCCAGTCTTGATGAAAATAGAAAATCTGGAAACTATGAAACATTGGGGAAATATTCAAGAAAATTCCAAACAGGTTATTTTCGATGGTCAAATGTGTAAACAAAACATTGTACAGAATTTCTGAAAAAGAAAGTCTAATATAGGGAAAGATTAGGCTTCCAAAGATGGCTGCTCCCTGGGGCGTGCTCACTGACTCTTTGCGACCCTGTGGATTATAGCCTGCCAAGCTCTTCTGTCCATGGGATTCTCCAGGCAAGAATACTGGCGTGGGTTGCCATTTCCTCCTTCAGGGGATCCTACTGACCCAGGGATTGACCCTGAGTCTCCTGTGTCTCCTTCATTGGCAGACATTCTTTTCCACGGAGCTACCTAGGAAGCCCTCCAAAGGTGGTAAAGATCCAATACAATGAACAAATATGTAACATTATAATCAAAGCAGAGCTGGGGTGAAGTCTTAAATCTATGAGTCTCTAGTTGTTTGATTTCAAGTAAATTACTTAAATGATCTGAATTTCCTTATTTGTAAAATGGAGAAAAATAACCATATAATAAATGAAAGAATGTAGGAATATCTGGCACATCAATAAGTGGATGCTATCATTTTTTTATGAAAGGCTTGATTTCAAAAGCACTGGACACAGATGAGTTAGGGCAACAAATTTACGTTCAAGTCCTAACCATCCCACCAGGCACTTCATGACATCTGGCAAGTTACTTAGCCTACCTGAGCTTCAAATTCTTCATCTCCAAATCTGATAGAATTACACCCACCTTTCTTGACTGTTAAGAGATGCAGGTTAAATGCATAAGAAATGCCCCATAATAGTAGCTGTTCTATTGTTTTTATCCTACTATTATTGCTATTATTAGCATTATTATTTGTTAATGTTAGATGAATGGAAGGAAAGAAAGGAGAGAAAGCAAAAGACAATACAAGCCCAAACCAAAAACCTAGAGTACAATAAATGAAAAGGCAGCTTTCAGGTGAGAAGGAGCTTGGATCTGGAAACTGATAAAGATAAAGAGACAGGAAGAAGTCAGATTACCAGTTGATTTTCGGGAGCCATCCAAGTGCATCCATATAATCTGAGAATCTTCCTAGAGATTTTTAGGAACGAGACATCAACCGCTTTTCTTAGTAACTCGTTTCTTACAATGCCTTGGACTTTTGTATTTCCTTCTGTTGTTGTTGTCATAGTCTAATTTTTCTCCCCCCCAGTTTTATTGAGATAAATCGACATATAACATTGGATAATTTCATTTATTTATTAAAAAAAATTTTTTTTGGCAGCACCATACACCATGTGGGATCTCAGTTTCCCAACCTGGGATCGAACCTGCATCCCCTGCATGGGAAGCACAGAGTCTTAACCACTTAACAGCCAGGGAAATCCCCTACCTGGGATAGTTTCAAGGTGTACAAAATATGATTTTATATACATGCATATTGTGAAATAATTAGTGAACTAACTGGATGGATGTTTAGTTAATATCCATCACTTCAGAGAATCCGATTCTTCATTCTGCTTCAGGTCACATGGAAAAGCATCAATAAACACTCCTTAGGGAATACATCGTATGCTATTTAGTGCTTCTTTGGTTAAGGTGAATTGATCTTGTTGAATAATGTTGTTCGCATGAAAATCACTATACAATAAACACCCAACAGGTGTTGGACAATCCGCACACAGTAGAGCTGATTTTAGTGTTTTTGTTTACATCAGTTCAGTTTTTGTTTACATCAGTTCAGTTCAGTCACTCAGTCGTGTCCTACTCTTTGCGACCCCATGAATCGCAGCACGCCAGGCCTCCCTGTCCATCACCATCTCCTGGAGTTCACTCAGACTCACATCCATCGAGTCCCTGATGCCATCCAGCCATCTCATCCTCAGTCGTCCCCTTCTCCTCCTGCCTCCAATCCCTCCCAGCATCAGAGTCTTTTCCAGTGAGTCAACTCTTCGCATGAGGTGGCCAAGGTACTGGAGTTTCAGCTTTAGCATCATTCCTTCCAAAGAAATCCCAGGGTTGATTTCCTTCAGAATGGACTGGCTGGATCTCCTTGCAGTCCAAGGGACTCTCAAGAGTCTTCTCCAGCACCACAGTTCAAAACCATCAATTCTTCGGCGCTCAGCCTTCTTCACAGTCCAACTCTCACATCCATACATGACCACAGGAAAAGCCATAGCCTTGACTAGACGGACCTTAGTCGGCAAAGTAATGTCTCTGCTTTTGAATATGCTATCTAGGTTGGTCATAACTTTTCTTCCAAGGAGTAAGTGTCTTTTAATTTCATGGCTGCAGTCACCATCTGCAGTGATTTTGGAGCCCCCAAAAATAAAGTCTGACACTGTTTCCACTGTTTCCCCATCTATTTGCCATGAAGTGATGGGACCAGATGCCATGATCTTCGTTTTCTGAATGTTGAGCTTTAAGCCAACTTTTTCACTCTCCTCTTTCACTTTCATCAAGAGGCTTTTTAGTTCCTCTTCACTTTCTGCCATAAGGGTGGTGTCATCTGCATAACTGAGGTTATTGATATTTCTCCTGGCAATCTTGATTCCAGCCTGTGTTTCTTCTAGCCCAGCATTTCTCATGATATACTCTGCATATAAGTTAAATAAGCAGGGTGACAATATACAGCCTTGACATACTCCTTTTCCTATTTGGAACCAGTCTGTTGTTCCATGTCCAGTTCTGACTGTTGCTTCCTGACCTGCATACAGATTTCTCAAGAGGCAGGTTAGGTGGTCTGGTATTCCCATCTCTTTCAGAATTTTCCACAGTTTATTGTGATCCACACAGTCAAAGGCTTTGGCATAGTCAATAAAGCAGAAATAGATGTTTTTCTGGAACTCTCTTGCTTTTTCCATGATCCAGAGGATGTTGACAATTTAATCTCTGTTTACATATAAGAACCTGATTATAGAGAAGTGAAACAGCCTCTCACTTTATGTGGCCATGAGAAGGCACAGCCAATACGTGATTATATCTGTATAGTTAGCAAAGTTCTTCCCCCATTTCCAGGAGGAATTTCTTGTTGGGTTCTTGTGGCTATCTGTCAACATTCTCTTTGAAGAGGGTTGTTGAAGGTGTGTACACAAGAATACAAATTTATTTACTTCTGATCTTTCTTCAGCAGGTCATCTTTGTTTCTCACTCTCCCTGTCTACTAGTATTTCCTAGATGCTTACTACATACTGGCCTCAATTAGATCCAATTAGACATGAAGAAAAAAATAATCGGGCTATTAATGGAAAGAAGATTGAAATAATGAAATTAATTCCATTCCCAAATGCAGTGTTGCCATAGTCTGTTGATTTGTAATAAAATCTGTCAACTATTTACACATATATTCACATCAAAGACCATTTTCAGATTATAATTAAGAAAAAATAAAACAAATAGTTCTCAACCTCCCAGAGACTCTCCAATAAGGAGGAAAGTTTCTTCAAAACGATCAGCAACCATGCTTCTAAAGGAAAGTGTGTGATGGTGATGGAAGATACACATGCTTACATGACAGGTCGCCAACAGCAGTGAGCAAAGCAGAAGGCATAATGCTTTAGATTAGCAAACTCAGCTTTGCACGGTGGAACACACACTTTGTCTTCACTTCCACACAGAAATGTGCTCTCACATTTTTTTTCTTGAAATATATTCTTGAGTCAATTTTGGCTTCCTTTTTGACTTTTACTAAAGACATGACTACAGAGAATTGTCTTTTTGCCATGAGATAAACAGTAGAACAGAGAGCAGTGTGAGCTGGGATGAATGGTTGCATGCCTGATCCCCTGACTCTACCAAGAAATTGTGCCTGAGATTTCCTTTTTTTATTATTTTTGTTTATTTTATTTGGGTGCACTGGTCATAGTTGCTGCACACAGGATCTTCCTTGCATCGTGCAGGATATTATGTTACAGTGCGCAGACTCTCTAGTTGTGGTGCATGGATCAGTAGTTCTGGTTGTTGTTCAGTCGCTCAGTCATGTCCAACTCTTTGTGACCCTATAGACTGCAGCATGCCAGATTTCCCTGTCCTTCACCATATTCCAAAATTTGCTCAAACTTATGTCCATTGAGTAGATGCTGCCATCCTGTCATCTCATCCTCTGTCATCCCCTTCTCCTCTGGCCTTCATTCTTTCCCAACATCAAGCTCTTTTCTAATGAATCAGTTCTTCACATCAGGTGGCCAAAGTATTGGAGCTTCAGCTTCAGCATCAGTCCTTCTAATGAATATTCAGTGTTAATTTCCTTTAGGATTGACTGGTTTGATCTCCTTGTAGTCTAAGGGACTCTCAAGAGTCTTCTCCAACACCACAGTTCAAAAGCATCAATTCCTCCTTCTTTATGGCCCAATTCTCACTGGAAAAACCATAGCTTTGACTATGTGGTCCTTTGTTGGCAAATTAATATCTCTGCTTTTTAATATGCTGTCTAAGTTTGTCATAACTTTTCTTCCAAGAAGCAAGCATCTTTTAATTTCATGGCTGCAGATACCATCTGCAGTGACTTTGGAGTCCCCAAAATAAAGTCTGTCACTGTTTCCATTGTTTCCCCATCTATTTGCCATTGAGTGATGGGACTGGATGCAGGCTTAGTTTCTCCATGACATGTGGGATGCCAGTTTCCCGACCAGGGATCAAACCCACATTCCCTAATTGCAAAGCAGATTCTTAACCACTGGACCACCAGGGAAGTCCCTGCATCTGATACTACTATTGGTACAAACCCAGAATAAAAGCGCTAGAGCAGAGGAAGGGCTGCAGTGATGCTGTGTGCTCCTCCTCCAACTCATCTTCTCTCTCTCCCGAATATCCTGACATAATCTCAGCTCTAAACACACAGTTTTCATTATGATCATTCCTCTAAAATGTTTTCCTCCTTCCAGAAGACAATGGGGATACATTGAAAAGAATACCCAAGATGGCAGATTGAAGTCATTGGAATCTGAAGCTTCCAATACAAGCTAACACAAATAACTGACTGAGTGCTTTAAAAGAAATCCTGTGGACCACAACCAGAGATCAAACCCACGGAAGGAAGCAGGGAAACCAGAGCATTGCTCTTGGTGCTGGATCTTCCGTGGGGAGATCCAACTCTATGTGACAGGCTTTCTGCATGAAGCCAAGAGCTGGGACCAAGCTGCTTCTTATGAATGAGAGTTGCAGGAGTTCCCATAGCCAGGAATAGAAGCAAACTTACCACTTGAAGCTAAGACCCACCACGCATAATAAGAGGCCTGAATTTTGGTCATCTTTGTGGCAGGAGAGTATAACCTCTAGTTTAGAGTCACATATTTATAGGGCTAAGGCAAAAGCAGAATTAAAGCCTTCTTACAAGCTGGGGGATATTCCTGCAGATGAACAAGAGTTACCAAGCAAGTGAAAAAAAATCTAGCAGCATAAAAAGTTCACCAGATTCATTAAACAAAAATTCCCAAGTAAACATACATATTATAGAATGATTTTCAATCATAAAATGAATATGATGTTCTCAAAGAAATGAAAAATGGACTACTATCCTTGGGAAAAACATAAACAGAAACAAGAGATTACAAAAACAAAGACAGGTGCACATACCAAAGAAAATGTTATTTGTTGACTTAAACCGATCAGCTGACAGAGGTAAAGATAGAGAATCTTTAAGACCAAAGACAAAACTAAGGAGGTATCACAGAAAGCATTACAGAATGCTAAACTCTTGGCAAACATAGGAAAAAGACAAGGGACAGAGGATAGATCAAGTACTTCCAACTTAACATCAGATTCAGACAGAAAGAAGAGAAAGAATGGTTGAGAGACAATGTTCAAACAAATGGGTCAGAATTTTCCAGACTGTTAAAAACTTGATGTTTTCCACTGATGGACAGTTGAGAGAGTTTAAAATGAAAACAAAGCCCAAACTTGGGTCATTTTAGTGAAAATACATAATCTTCAGACAAAGAGAAAATCCTAAAAGCTAGTAAACTAGTAGGAGACAGACTGCTTAAAAAAGAATGGCAATCATTTGATGATACTCAATAATAAGGCACTAGAATACGGGCTCCAAGGTAGTAAGTGAAAATATAATTATCAACCCATTTTATGTAACACACAAACAAATAATCATTCCTAGAAAAGTAAACATTAAAGCTATTTTAGACTTTAAAAAATTTACTATTGACAATGAACAACGAGTTTAGAAGGGAAGTGGTAAATGGAAGAGCATAACTTCCAAACTGGGGGGAGGGGCAATAGAGGGACTAAAGTAAAAAGAAATCCATCTATCATAATTTAAATAAATAGAAAACAATTAGGCAAGGGGAGTTGGTGATGGACAGGGAGGCCTGGCATGCTGCGATTCATGGGGTCACAAAGAGTCGGACACGACTGAGCAACTGAACTGAACTGAACTGAGGCAAGGGGGAAATTATATATATATATATATATATATATATGGCATAAACTAGGACCCAAACAATAAGTAATGTCAGCAAACGTAGTAAGGATAAGTGAATTCTCTTAGTTAAAAGAAAGAGATCTCAAACTAGATTTTTTTTAATCCAGTTTAAATATTTACAGTATATGAATTTAAAGCAAAACTATATAACAACTTTGAATTTAAATACAGGGAAAATACTTCTAAAATAGATGTCTGCTCCTTAAAAGGTGTTATAGCTATATGAATATAAGTCAAAAGAAAATTTAAGCTAAAGTGTAGTGCAGGCTAGATTTCAAATATTGAAGTGTTTTCTTTTTAACAATCTATCACCCAGTCCACTTTAGAGTAAAATATCAGTAAGGGAGGAATTTAATGAGCAAACAGTCATATTTCATTCTCTGGATAACCACCAATTTTTTTGGACAAGCATAGTAGAGACACATCTTGAATTGAAAGCTGATCTCTCTCCAACATATTTATTTTCTTTAAAAATTGGACAACCTAGGACTTCTTTTTTGTGATGGAAATAATGAGTTAATGATATGCTGGTTTTTGAATTACTGACTCTTCTGACTTTGTTTCTGGAGACCAAATAAATAAAAACCTATAATAAACCACAAAAGCCAAATAATATTAATAATGAATAGTCCAAGAATTCAGGGTATATGCCCATCACTCTTCTGGGCACCTTCTTTTAATCCACTGTGAGACAGGCTTTCTTTCAAGTCCACATCCCATAGCGAAGTGATGTGCTTAGAAAAAACAGAGCCTGGCGAAGCACCCAGATGTGGCTGACCTCTCGGTTCTGTACCTGCTCCCTGGTCCACATTCGCATTATCAATTCACACTCCTCTCTCTGGGATGGAGCTGAAAAGCAACTAGAAGCTTCTGCACACTGGAGAGCTATTCTCATCCTCTGTCCCCTGAGATGCAACCTAGGGAATCAGAGAATGACTTGAAAAAAAAAAAAAAAAAACCAGAAAGCCTAAGTACGCTTAAGGTTCTTCTCTTTTGAAAAGCCACAAGAAGAAAAACAAACATGGGATCAGAGCATCTCCATGGCTTCAGGGAGGACACTGGCTATACCCAGGGTAGGTCCCGGCTCCTGGCCAAGGAGTAACCGGTTGCAGCTGTGTGGGCCCTCGGGAGGGGGCAGGGTGGGGCAGACGCGCAGATCCACAGCTGCTCCGCAGGGGTGAGGCGGAGCCCCCACTAGGCCAGGGGACCTGCCTGACTAGAAACTGCTGGAGCTGTGTGTGGTTTTTGAGAGGCCAGGTGCCCTGCCCAGCCTCCAGAGAGGAGTGGTGATGGACATGCCTTAAAATAAAGCAGGGACAAAGTGGTGAGTCTCCAGGAGAATGTCACAGCTCTATTCTCTGCCCGCCTCCTCTTCTAACGGGCATTGTCCAGTGAGCTGGTTCTCAGGCACAGAATGGAAAATTCAGTGAATCGTGATAAAACAAGAGCCTTGAAATCACGAAAGAAAACTCCACACACCACATGTGTGCTGTTCTTGGAAACCTTGTTCTTTCTCACTCAGGCCTCTTGGAGGACAGAGTCGGGCTTTCCTCAACATGGAATCCTGGAGTGAGTAGCAGAATGCAAAGGGCAAAGCAGGCTCTTCACCGATGTTTGAAGAAATAGCAGTCAATGACATCTCTCTAACAGATGGTCCTAAGTGTACAGGGATCAAGGCCATTTAGATGAGAGAAGTCTTGTGACTTTCAGAAAATGGGCTTGGTTTTCCTTGATAGCCAATGGAAAATAGGTCTCTGTGGGATCAGGAGAACCAAGGATAAGGGCCAAAGACCACAGGAAAAGACGTTCAGCATTACTAATCATCAGGGAAATGCAAATCAAACTACAATGTGATATCACCTCACCTCTGTGAAAATGGTTCTCATCAGTGTGACAAGAGAAAACAAGTGTTGGCAAGGATGTGGAGAAATTGGAACCCCTGTACACTGTTGGTGGGAATATATATTGTGCAGCCACAATGGATAAGAGTATGTGAATTCTTCAAAAAATTAAAAATATAATTACTTTATGATCCAGAAATGCCCCTGGTAGGTATCAAACTGAAAGAAATGAAACCCTTATCTCAAAAAGATATCTGCACTCCCATGCTCACTGCAAAATTATTCACAATAACCAAAAAATGGAAACAATCTAAGTGTCTATTGAAGGATGAATGGATAAAGAAAATATACATCAGCCTGAAAAGAAAAGAAATTCTTGACCTGTTTGACAAAGTGGATGAACCCAGAAGATGAGGACATTATACTAAGTGAAATAAACCAGTCACAGAAGGACAAATATTGTATGATTCCTCTACATGAGACAGTCAAATTCATAGAAACAGACAGTATAAATGTTGGTTTCCTAGCACTGAAAGGAAAATGGGAGGTTGCCTTTCAATTAGTATGAAGTTCAGTTATACAAGATGAATAAGTTCTAGAGATCTGCTATACAACTTGGTACCCACGTATCATGTTGTTTAGATGTACAATACACCATTCTATTGTACATCTAAAAAGTTCTTTAAAGAGTCAGTTTCATTGTAAGTGTTCTTCTCACAACTGAAAAAATTCCCACAGTTAGGTGGTAAAATTACAGATCATCACTCTATGCTATTATACACCACAAGATACATAATTGTAAAAAAAAATATGCATTTTTAAGTTTTAAATCTTGGAGTAGCTTCATATTGAAAGCCTCAAATTGAAGACATCACTCACTAAGAGTTGATCATTAAAAAGCGGCCCTGTGTCTGTTTGGCAGTCTATGTACTCACTAAAGGTTTATATGCATTTATAAATTGACATATACATTGTAACAGGAGGTCACATTATATTTTATTAGGAAGGCTATATGGTTTCATTGGTTTATTCAGCAAATATCAGTTGAACATTCACTGGGTTCCAAGTAGAAGGGCTGGAGACAAGGTGATAGGTAGTTGTATCACAAGGCATGATTCCAGCAGGGGAGACAGACAGAATGTTTATATGAAGGAGGGCCATAGGGTAAAGTCAAATAGTGGATCTGAAGCTCTGGGGGAAAAAAATCACTGCAGGCAGAAGGCCTGAGACCTACAAAGATCCTGAAATGGGAATGAATTTGGCCTATGAGAATGAGCAGATAAGGATCACAAACATAGGTTGTCATAAAGCATTTTCTTTTTATACCAAAGATAATGAGAAGCCATTGAATGGTTCTGAGCAGAATGAAATGTGTCTTAATTTATATTTCACAGTGCAGTAGACGGAGGCAGTAGTCAAGTTTGGATTTGTCCATTCATTCATTCAATAAGTATGTATTGAGCACTTTCTATGTACTCAGCTAAAGGGCTGCATAGTCAAAATTATGGTTTTTCCAGTAATCATGTATGGATATGAGAGTTGGACCATAAAGAAAGCTAGTGTCAAAGAACTGATGCTTTCAAACTCATGCTGGAGAAGACTCTTGGAGAGTCCCTTGGACAGCAAGAAGATCAAACCAGTCAATCCTAAAGGAAACCAACCCTAAATTCATCCGAAGGACTGATGCTGCAGCTGAAGTGCCAATACTGTGGCCAACTGCTGTGAAGAGTTGACTCATTGGAAAAGACTTTGATGCTGGGAAAGATTGAAGGCCAGAGGAGAAAGGGGAAACAGGATGAAATGATTGGATGGCATCATCTACTCAATGGACATAAGTTTGAGCAAACTACGGGATATGGTAAAGGACAGGGAAGTCTGGTGTGCTGCAGTCTATGGGGTTGCAAAGAGTTGGACACAACATAACGACTGAACAGTGAACAATAACATCAACTAACTAATTATGGGGCAAATTAACGGCTTCTATGACCCTACGATTTTTACCTATAAAGTGGTCTCCCTGGTCTCCCTTCAGTTCATTCTCTTAGTCATGTCCAACTGTTTGTGACCCCATGAATTACAGCACATCAGGCCTCCCTGTCATCAACAACTCCTGGAGATCACTCAGACTCACGTCCATCGAGTCCGTGATGCCATCCAGCCATCTCATCCTTGGTCGTCCCCTTCTCCTCCTGCCCCCAATCCCTCCCAGCATCAGAGTCTTTTGAGTCAACTCTTCGCATGAAGTGGCCAAAGTACTGGAGTTTCAGCTTTAGCATCATTCCTTCCAAAGAAATCCCAGGGCTGATCTCCTTCAGAATGGACTGGTTGGATCTCCTTGCAGTCCAAGGGACTCTCAAGAGTCTTCTCCAACACCACAGTTCAAAACCATCAATTCTTCAGCACTCAACTTTCTTTATAGTCCAACTCTCACATCCATACATGACCACAGGAAAAACCATAGCCTTGACTACATGGACTTTTGTTGGCAAAGTAATGTCTCTGCTTTTCAATATGCTATCTAGGTTAGTCATAACTTTCCTTCCAAGGAGTAAGTGTCTTTTAATTTCATGGCTGCAGTCACCATCTGCAGTGATTTTGGAGCCCCCAAAAATAAAGTCTGACACTGTTTCCACTGTTTCTCCATCTATTTCCCATGAAGTGATGGGACCAGATGCCATGATCTTCGTTTTCTGAATGTTGAGCTTGAAGCCAACGTTTTCACTCTCCTCTTTCACTTTCATCAAGAGGCTTTTTAATTCACTTTCTGCTATCAGGGTGGTGTCATCTGCATATCTGAGGTTATTGATATTTCTCCTGGCAATCTTGATTCCAGCTTGTGCTTCTTCCAGCCCAGCGTTTCTCATGATGTACTCTGCATATAAGTTAAATAAGCAGGATGACAATATACAGTCTTGATGTACTCCTTTTCCTATTTGGAACCAGTCTGTTGTTCCATGTCCAGTTCTAACTGTTGCTTCCTGACCTGCATACAGATTTCTCAAGAGGCAGGTCACGTGGTCTGGTAGTCCCATCTCTTTCAGAATTTTCCACAGTGTATTGTAATTCACACAGTCAAAGGCTTTGGCATAGTCAATAAAGCAGAAATAGATGTTTTTCTGGAACTCTCTTGCTTTTTCCATGATCCAGTGGATGTTGGCAATTTGATCTCTCGTTCCTCTGCCTTTTCGAAAACCAGCCTGAACATCAGGAAGTTCACGGTTCACGTATTGCTGAAGCCTGGCTTGGAGAATTTTGAGCATTACTTTACTAGTGTGTGAGATGAGTGCGATTGTGTGGTAGTTTGAACATTCTTTAGCATTGTCTTTCTTTGGGATTGGAATGAAAACTGACCTTTTCCAGTCCTGTGGCCACTGCTGTGTTTTCCACATTTGTTGGCATATTGAGTGCAGCACTTTCACAGCATCATCTTTCAGGATTTGAAATAGCTCAACTGGAATTCCATCACCTCCACTAGGTTTGTTCATAGTGATGCTTTCTAAGGCCCACTTGACTTCACATTCCAGGATGTCTGGCTCTAGGTGAGTGATCACACCATCGTGATTATCTTGGTCATGAAGATCTTTTTTGTACAGTTCTTCTGTGTATTCTTGCCACTTCTTATTAATATCTTCTGCTTCTGTTAGGTCCATGCCATTTCTGTCCTTTATCGAGCCCATCTTTGCATGAAATGTTCCCTTGGTATCTCTAATTTTCTTGAAGAGATCTCTAGTCTTTACCATTCTGTTGTTTTCCTCTATTTCTTTGCATTGATCACTGAGAAAGGCTTTCTTGTCTCTTCTTGCTATTGTTTGGAATTCTGCATTCAAATGGGTATATTTTTCCATTTCTCCTTTGCTTTTCACCTCTCCTCTTTTCACAGCTATTTGTAAGTCCTCCCCAGACAGCCATTTTGCTTTTTTGCATTTCTTTTCCATGGGGATGGTCTTAATCCCTGTCTCCTGTACAATGTCATGAACCTCATTCCATAGTTCATCAGGCACTCTATCTATCAGATCTAGTCCCTTAAATCTATTTCTCACTTCAACTGTATAATTGTAAGGGATTTGATTTAGGTCATGCCTGAATGGTCTAGTGGTTTCCCCTACTTTCTTCAATTTAAGTCTGAATTTGGCAATAAGGAGTTCATGCTCTGAGCCACAGTCAGCTCCTGGTCTTGTTTTTGCTGACTGTATAGAACTTCATCTTTGGCTGCAAAGAATATAATCAATCTGATTTCGGTGTTGACCATCTGGTGATGTTCATGTGTAGAGTCTTCTCTTGTGTTGTTGGAAGAGGGTGTTTGCTATGACCAGTGCATTTTCTTGGCAAAACTCTATTAGTCTTTGCCTTGCTTCATTCCGTATTCCAAGGTCAAATTTTCCTGTTACTCCAGGTGTTTCTTGACTTCCTACTTTTGCATTCCAGCCCCTATAATGAAAAGGACATCTTTTTTGGGTGTTAGTTCAAAAGGTCTTGTGGGTCTTCATAAAACTGTTCAACTTCAGCTTCTTCAGCATTGCTGGTTGGGGCATAGAGTTGGGTTACTGTGACCCTGGAAATGAACAGAGATCATTCTGTCATTTTTGAGATTGCATCCAAGTCCTGCATTTCGGACTCTTTTGTTGACCATGATGGCTATTCCATTTCTTCTGAGGGATTCCTGCCCGCAGTAGTAGATATAATGGTCATCTGAGTTAAATTCACCCATTCCAGTCCATTTTAGTTCACTGATCCCTAGAATGTTGACATTCACTCTTGCCATCTCTTATCTGACCACTTCCAATTTGCCTTGATTCATGGACCTGACATTCCAGGTTCCTATGCAATATTGCTCTTTACAGCATCAGACCTTGTTTCTATCACAGTCACATCCACAACTGGGTATTGTTTTTGCTTTGGTTCCATCCCTTCATTCTTTCTGGAGTTATTTCTCCAATGATTTCCAGTAGCATATTGGGCACCTACCGACCTGGGGAGTTCCTCTTTCAGTATCCTATCAGTTTGCCTTCTCATACTGCTCATGGGGTTTTCAAGGCAAGAATTCTGAAGTGGTTTGCCATTCCCTTCTCCAGTGGACCACATTCTGTCAGATCTCTCCACCATGACCCACCCTTCTTGGGTGGCCCCACGGGCATGGCTTAGTTTCATTGAGTTAGACAAGGCTGTGGTCCTAGTGTGATTAGATTGACTAGTTTTCTGTGGTTATGGTTTCAGTGTGTCTGCCCTCTGATGCCCTCTTGCAACACCTACTGTCTTACTTGGGTTTCTCTTACCTTGGGCGTGGGGTATCTCTTCACAGCTGCTCCAGCAAAGCACAGCTGCTGCTCCTTACCTTGGACAAGGGGTATCTCCTCGCCACCGCCCCTCCTCTTGGTCTCCCTTACTACAGTCAAACCTCTGTCCCAGGAAAGGGGCAGGCTCTCTGGCCTTATTCATCTACATCTGAGACAAGTCCGCCCTGGACTTCTGTCATAGACACGGTTTCTGGAAACCTTCATTTGGAGGTACATGAGACACTTTGGGTCCTAGGTTTGTATTTGAGGAATAAACTCAGAAGTCTAGGCCAGCATAGATCTAAAAAGAGTGTAGCAGAGTTTTGAGGCCTATGAAGATGAAAGTAAGAGTGTCTCTAAGAGCAGTGGAGCTGGGCAGAATTTAAGTGAAGATACATTTAACTTCTGTGAAAAATGAACTGTAGCAAATTCAGAAATTCCATAGGAAAATAGTTAGGTTCAAGGTAGAGGTAAAATTTTCTGATGGCCATGAAATGATAGAATAACACTGAGGTACAGATAGCTTTCCTGGTGGTAAAGTATCTGCCTGCAATACGCGAGACCGGGATTCGATCCCTGGGTTGGGAAGGTACTCTGGAGAAGGTAATGGCAACCCACTCCAATATTCTTGCCTGGAGAATCCCCATGGACAGAGGAGCCTGGCAGGCTACAGTCCAAGGGATCAATGACTGAGCGACTAAGCACGCACAGGTAATAACCCTGTGGCCCTCATATAAAGTGATAGTCCTGATTGCATTCTGCCCCACCAGGCTTCCCTGGTGGTTCAGACAGAAAAGAATCTGCCTGTAATGCAGGAGACCCAGGTTTGAACACTGGTTTGGGAAGATCTCCTAGAGAAGGGAATGGCTACCCACTCCAGTAATCTTGCCTGGAGAATTCCAAGTCAAAAGGGGTCTGGCAGACTGTAGTCCAAGGGATTGCAAAGAGTTGGACATGACTGAGTGACTAACACCACCACCACCTGTAAAGTGTACATCAATCAGGGCAGGCACATCTTCTTGGCCCCAGGGAGCCATGAGATGCACTGTGGACCAAAATGCAGTTATAACCAATGATCAGGGAGCTGAGTGTCCCTCTGGTAGGGAGAGATTTAGCCAGTTAGGTTGACCACAAGCCAGTGGCTTCAATGGTACCATTCTGTAACCAGAGACATTTTGTAAAATGAAAAGAAACTATCATTGGAACAAGGGAATTGGTAAGCATATGGATTCTTGAGAAAGATAGCCTGGTGGGTTCATTTCCTGCTTGCACCATCATGTGACTGAGGCAAAGTCCTCAACATGTCTGGGTTCTGGGATCCTCATTTCTCAAATGGGGCCACATCACACCCTCCTTTCACAGTTGATATGAGAAATATCAAATTATGATATGAGAAATATATGAAATTATGTATATGAAGACCTTGGTGCAGTGATTGGCATTTGACAAATACTCTTTAGGTATAAGCCACCACCATATATAATTAATCATAACATTAGAGAAGAATGGATGCTTTTCTGCTAAGCCCAGGGACTGCACCTATATGGTATCTCAGATACTTATGATAATCAAGTTCCTTCCTGGAATTATAAGAAAGCGCTTTGGCCCTTCTGTGGGCACAGTTTAACTCTCTGCTTTTATGACTTGAGATGTCATCAGCCTGCCTCCAGAGAAATTTAGTAGGGAGACCTTTATTAACACAGGGAATTTTCCATGGTTCCAGGTCTAGCCCAAACCTAGGCAGAGACACCTGATTTTGTAAAGACTGTGATCATGTATTCACCTCTTTGGGGCAAAATCACCTGAAACAAGATAAGACTGATCTAAATATCAGAATGTCACGGAGAGAGGTACTCAGAATGAATCTCTCTATTTATCTAACTGTAATCACACAGCAATTTGAAGAGAATGCCAACATAGTGATCTGCAATGCAAATGACGCCACAAACATTTGCATGTTCAAAGTCTGTAGGGCCAGTGCCCAGTGACACTGTGGGCTGAGTTTCACAGGGAAAAAGGGAAATCATCAGAGGGAGATTTGGGATGAGCATGGAACTAAAGAAAGAAGAGTAATTTGAATGGAATGTTTGAAAGGATCAAGCTAATCCATTTCACCACAGGGCTGGACTTCCCCGAGGCACAGTGATTATTGGTTACAGTGCTCTGCTTCTATCCCACATGAAGGGTCATCTTGCCAATAGGTCTGAAATCTTTGAAATCCTTTGGTTACTACTCCCTGCCCCCACACATTCCTCCAGTGGGCGCTGGATGTGTTTTCTAGTAACTCATTCTTTCTTGGCTAGTCAGTTCCCTCATCACCCCCTTTGGATGGACTTGTCTTCTCTTTGTTGTTATTGTTCGGTCGCCAAGTCGTATCCAACTCTTTGTGACCCCAGGGACTGTAGCACACCATGCTTCTCTGTCCCTCACCATCTCCTGGAATTTACCCAGGTTCATGTCCACTGAATCGGTGATGCCATCCAACCATCTCATCCTCTGTTGTCTTCTTCCAATATCATGAGTCAGGTGAAGAGTTCATGAGGATGAGGGCATGCAACATCTTTTTCTTTAAGATATTTATATCATCTCTGAATTATTCTACATTCTTAATTCCAATGATTTCCAAGTTATTACAAGAAAATCTGTAGAACCCTTCAAGTGCTGACAATAAAAACTAATCTCTTTGGAGTCTTCATTCATTTTTCCCCTATTTGTTTTCTCATTTCCTCTCAATTTCCTCTTTATTGTTTGTTCAAATCTCATGTACCACAAGGTCACATTTCTCAACAGAGCAACTTTGGGCTAGAAGTGGAAACGAAATCTTTGCCCTTCCTTAAACCCTTTCTCACCCAACATGGGCTGCAATGACTCCCAAGGGGATCTGATGCAGAAAAAAGCAGATAATATTCCTCAAAGCAGCAAATATCGTTTAAAGTTTTGTTTTTGAAAAGAGTTAACATAGAACTGAGACACTAGCCTTATGCTAACACGCTTTAAATTTTATCAAGTTAATAAATGAACTTGTCATGTAAAAGTCAGTCTTGGCTCAGACGGTAAAGAGTCTGCCTGCAATGTGGGAAACCAGGATTTGATCCCTGGGTTGGGAAGATCCCTTGGAGAAGGAAATGGCAACCTACTCCCGTATTCTTGCCTGAAGAATTCCATGGGCAGAGGAGCCTGGTAGGCTACAATCCTTGGGGTTGCAAAGAGTTGGACATGACTGAGCCACTAACATTTTGTCATGGAAGAATGGAAGAATGTAACAAAGGTATCTGTCCATGTCAGTAAAGGTTCTGCTGATCTCAAAAGAGAATGTGGTTCCTGTCAGAGGACATGCAAAGTCATCACAAATATGCTTCACATTTGTGTTTCTAGCTTAATTGCTCATGGTTAAATTGAAAATAATAGAAATGAGGTTTTGTTTACATAAAGCATGAAACTTTGTCCTGGGAACTTTTGTCCTCCAAAGAATTCCCAGCAATGTAGACTTTGGAAGGTGCCCGACTATGTGGAGTTTTAACAGAAAGAGCAAAGAGAATCAATGCAGAGGTTAAGAAAATGTCACAATGCCAGTGGGTATGAGTGATTTCCGCTATATAATATCAAAGGGGAGGAGATGTAACTGCTCCAGTGAAGAAACAGATGCACTTGTCACATTATTAATATCTTTCCTTTTGAAAGACTTTGTTGTTCTGGTAAATCCAGTCAAAGACTCCATTGCTCAACACTATAGTTTCAAGGACCACTGTCTGCTGAAAAACAGGGTCTTCCAGAAAACTCCGTTTCACAGTACTGTACTATTAGTTTTGAAATTGATGTAATAAATCTACTGAAAAAAACACTCTCTGCCTAAGTAATTGTGTCTATAAAATCATCTAACTGTGCTTTTCTTACTAATGAACATAAACTTTGGGTCATGCTCATTAAAGGCAAAGTTACCAGGAGGGTATCTAGAGCTGTCTTCAGGTCAGACCCATGGCTGCCTGTTCTCCTCATTTTCCTCTGACGTACTGGATCACTTTCTCTCCCATATATTCTTAATTGTCTTGGCTGTCTTTAGGTTCTGCTTCCAACTTGCTTGAAACTGCTTGGGACATTTTCACGTCCTCTCTTTCTCAATAAACCTCCCCAAGCTCCTTTCCCCATTGCTTCTCTCTCAGTTAACCCCTTGTCCACTTTCCTCTTCCACCAATTACCACAATTTTCTGCCCTCCCAGTAACCCAGATTGACTATCTTCTAATCACTAGGGCACAAAAGTGCTTTCCTCATGTTGTCAGAGATTTAGCTTCCCAGGCAATCCCACCCTTCCTCATCTACCTAGAGTTCACAAAAAAGGATTTCAAAATAAGGCTTTAGAATCTAAGCACAGTAAGATGTACAGGGGGTTGAGATCAGTCAGAAATGTCTTCTTAAAAGGAACAGAGGCAAAATAAAGATTTGAAGAATTTATGAATGAGTCGATAAAGAATGTGGTACATATATACAGTGGAATATTACTCAGATGTAAAAGGAAAGAAGTTGGGTCATTTGTAGTGATGTGGATGAACCTAGACTCTGTCATACAGAATGAAGTACGTGAGAAAGAAAAACAAATATCATATTTTAATGCATATACATGGCACCTAGAAAAATGGTACTGATGAACCTATTTGCAGGGCAGGAATAGAGACACAGATGTAAAGAGGAAGGGGGGAAGAGGACGGTGGGGCAAATTAAAGAGTAGCATTGTCTTATGTACACTACCATGAGTAACCAACCCTATCTAGTGTGACACTGCTGTGTAACACAGAGGGGTCAGTTTGGTATACTTATAGCTGATTCACTTTGTTGTATGGCAGAAACTAACACAATGTGATGGAGCAACTATACCCCAATTTTTGTTTATTTGAGCAACAAACTAGATGTTGGTAAGTGTTCCATTGACAGGAGCTGGGGAAACACTTTTATAGAGAAGAGGCAAAAGCAAAATGAAGAAATTATGTGATTGGCTATAGCTGAAACGTCACTCTCTTTAGGAAAGCTTAATTGGATATTTGTGATTGGTAGTCTTAGGGTTTTGATTTCTTAATCCTGAAGCATTCAAACTTAGTTTTGGATTTGCCTGCTTGCTCCCAGGGCATTAAAGCCACCTCAGTTTCATGGCCTCCATGTTTAAGTAACTTAACAATTCACCTCTTTTTGTCATCCAATCACATGTAACAGAGAGAAAAGGCAAGTAGTGAAAAGGCAAAAGAAAATAAAGCTTTCATATTGTGGTAAAGAACCCCTCTGCCAATGCAAGAGACGTAAGAGATGCAGGTTTGATCCCTGGGTCTGGAAGATCCCCTGGAGGAGGAAATGGAAACCAGTCCCAATAATCTTGCTTGGAAAATTCCATGGACAGAAGAGCTTGGTGGGCAACAGTCCATGGGGCTGCTAAGAGTCAGGCAAAACTGAACAACTGAGCACACGCACACACACACGTTATTGAAGGTGAGGCTCTTGGTCTGTGATCTTGGGGGTGCTGTCCCCTTCAAGAAGTCATTTGCTTTGGAGGAGCAACCTCCTTAGTCCATTTTAATTTTAGATCTCCATCTGGTGTGCAGTTCCAAGACTGTGGAGGAGAACTTTTTGGCAAGCATATGTGGATGAAGGTTCAAGGTCCTCAAAGTTTGGCTGCCATCTGAGTAGTCCCCTTGGTATGGTCCCTTCCAGTGAGGTTCAAGAGCAGTCTTTGTTCTTTGTGATTCCAAGTCAGAAGGGTGGGAGAAATTTGGATATATTATTATAGAGAGTTGCAGCCAGATATTTGAGAAAACAAGAAGATTTCAAGATTCAGTCCAATTTACAAGCAGATAACAAAAATCTCAAGTCCTCAGTGAATAGGACTTGAATTTAATACCCACAAGAGTTGCTATATTCTTCCATCAAAATACAATGTTTTTCTCGATAGTTTCTTCTATTTTTATAAAGGTTAATTGAAGTTAGACTAGTTTGTTTGCAAAATAAGTCTAGTTTTATTAAACTTGATTATTTACACAAGTGCAGCAAGAACAGCAATTGACCATACAGGCTCTTTTAAAGTTAGTTTTGCTGGACCTTTTCATAAGGAATCCCTCATGGGCTTTCAAAGGGTTCTCTAGGCTAGGGAGCCAAGCTGAAAACACCATCAGATTTTGCGAGGAATTTCTATAGATCTGGGTGAATTCCTTTCTTTTGGAGGGCTCCAAATTTCCTCATGCTCCTCAAGGTGTCAGGAAGTGACCTTGTCACCTGGTAAGGCTTGGAAACTTTTCAACAAGGTATCAGGTGATTTTTCCAAGAGGCTTTATTGATTCTGTAAAGTCAACCTTAGCACTTTTAAAACTATCTGATTCTTATTGAACTTATGCCAACAATTATATTGCCATGAAAATAAGAATGCTCAATAGGTTTTCAAATTCTGGAGGGATCAGGTAGGGAGAAAAAGAAAATGTTTCAATTCTGTTTACAAAGACATACTTTATTAAAATACCGTAGGTCACAGATAGCTTCAGGGAAAATTTCCTTAAACATGGAAAATCAAAATGTTAAAGAATCAGCAAAAAAGTCATTAAAAACTACAATTATTCTCATCAGTTTATTCAATCTCACATTATTAGTTCTTATTTTGCTTGAATCCAGATTTTCCATTAGAGCTTTGAAAATTCTTACCCAGTTTAGGGATCCAATCTAAAATTATCAGAAAGCTATATTCTAGAGTACTTGTCACAGTCTTTTCCATGATTCTCTCTGAAAACACTTTTGCAAGCATCAAAGTAAAACAGCAATTGTCTATGAATTACAAAAAGAGTTTAAAAATGGCTGCAAAGATTTGATGAAAGTTTATTTGATAAGAAAATTTAGTTTCTGTGGCATATACTAAGTTAAGATAATAATTGGACAATAAAGAAACTGATAAATGTACATTAGCTTCAATTTCTGGAATAACTATATAAGTAACATATCCACCTATATAACCTAAGAAGATTTTATCATCACTTCTTATTTGATAATGCTTCCCACATAATTTAGCATGAATATCTATCATGTAACTTAATTTACTAGAACTGTATGCTTTCAAGTTACCAAAAAGATTTTGGTGACTATTTTTAAGGTAACATAAAACATAATTATTGTTGAAGTTTATAAACTTTTATCTTGCTTACAACTATTTGTTCTTAAAAATTATATTTAGCTAATTCATGAAGATTTCCCTATACATTACCTAGCCCACCATCATCTTAACTTCTTTTTCTTGCTGACAGATTTTGAAATAGAGATTACATGAGTTTACTCGACTTCTAGTAAACCCAGAAGAATAAAATGTGTATGTCTGAATTATGTAATATTGATAAATTTAAAGTGCTTATTTTAACTAAACCAACAAATCTTGCACTGTTTTTATTTACCAAATATTATCCAAGACCATCTGAACTTGAAAAACATTTGGGTTAGTTTCTATATTTTCTGAAAGAATATATAACTTACTTAAGCACTTATTTTTCTTTCAGCCATTTAAAAAGAGTTCTTTTACAAATTAAGTTTGGCAATACCATTTGGTGGTAGAAAAAGTCACACATCTATAACACACATATATAGACATACATAAACGTACAGACAGATGCAAGCAAATATAATAGCTTTCATTTTTTAAAATTTTAGCCATGAGACTGACAAGATAGTACAAAACTTACTAGGGTATAAAAGAACAGATGGATCCAAACTGTGTTTCTGGCAAATGAGTTCTGGAATAAGTTAAGTTTACCTGTGTAGATGACTTAAAACTTTTACTGATTGTATAGAAGACCCCCCGCCCATCTTCTAATAAGAATTATCTCCCTGAAGTTTGCATTTCAAAGAGATTGTCTCTGGGTTCCAGGAGAAAACCAGGAAAGCGTATTTATATCTCAAAGTCACAGGATGTAAGTTTTCTCCCAAGTTTTGTTTCCACTGTCCTGATCTTTTATAGTATCTGCAAGCATTTGAGATGGTATAGGAGTTCTGGGGATTAATTAAAAAAAAAAAAAAAGAGAGTGAGCTTTGAGTTGCTTCTGGAGCCACATATCTGTTCTTATAAGGACTAGATTTCTTAAGCCACTACAAAATGACAAGTGTTAGTCGCTCAGTTGTGCCCAACTCTTTTCGATCCCATGGACCAGCCCACCAGGCTCCTCTGTCCGTGAGATTTTTCCAGGCAAGGATACTGGAGTGGGTTGCCATTTCCTTCTCCAGGAAGGAGAAGATCCAGATTCTTGGATCTTCCTGATCCAGGAATTGAACCTGGGTCCCCTGCACTGCAAGCAGATTCTTTACCATCTGAGCTACCAGGGAAGCCACCAAGACACTACTGTTATTTTTAATTCCTCAAAGGATTGGGTTGAAACCAGAATGCTATCCAGAGGCTAACTCATCCATCTGACTTTGTTGCAGGAAGGGGGACCCCTTCCAGGGCCCGAAACTGGGCTCTTGTCTAACACTTGGAAATTAATTGTCTGAGGAGACACATGTGCTGGCAAAGCAAGAGATTTTATTGGGAAAGGGCACCTGGGTGGAGAGCAGTAGGGTAAGGGAACCCAGGAGAACTGCTCTGTCATATGGCTTGCAGTCTCGGGTTTTATGGTGATGGGATTAGTTTCCGGGTTGTCTTTAGCCAATCATTCTGACTCAGAGTCCTTCCTGGTGGTGCACACCTTGATCAACCAAGATGGATGCCAGAGAGAAGGATTCTGGGAGGTGGTCGGACAGGTAGTGTCTCCTTTTGACCTTTCCCGAACTCTTCTGGTTGGTGGAGGCTTATTAGTTCCATGTTCCTTACCAGGACCTCCTGTCATAAAACAACTCATGCAAATGGTTACTATGGTCCCTGGCCAGGGCGGGCGGTTTCAATCAGTGTGCTTCCCCTAACATGACTACACTGTATTCAGTTTGCTTCTTCATATCAGGGAGAAGATTTCCAGTGAAGATGGAAATCAATAGATTCTTATGTCCATTTTATTTTAGGGGAGGAGACCTAAATTTTTTTTTTTTTCTATCAGGTTCTCAATAATAATTTCCAATTTAGTCAACTTTTGACCACAGAGCTCATTTTAAAAAATCTTTTCAGGGATTCCCCCTAGTGGTTTAGTATTTAAGACTCCTGAGCTTCCATTGCTGGGATGTGGGGGACTCAGGATCAGGGAACTAAGCTCCCAAGAGTCCCGTGCAGCCAAAAAGTAAAAAAAAAAAAAAGGGGGGGGGGGAAAATGAAAGCTAAAATAATCCTTTCAAATATCTTATTATCAGAGTTTAGCCTGAACAAAAATAATATAGGTATTGCCCACTTTTCAAAAGTTCACCTCACACCATTCTGCTTTTACAAAAGACTGACGTTAGTACCTGTTTTTGCTAGCTAAAAGAAATATGAAGAAGAGTTTCACTTTTATGAAAAAAAAGCAAAAAGCAGAAATAATGTCCAGCATGTGTTTTGCATCTAGCCAGTACAGAGGCAGCACACACCCTGATCAGTGAGAGTGGCACGGCCAAGTTCTTCCCCCAGAACTACACTCAGCATCTCAGCGTCAAGCCGCCATAACTCAAAACTGTGTCTGTGAACTTCAGTGGCTTTATCTAGATGGATTTTGGGCAGCCATTAGCAAGTTGCAGCTTAAGGTAATTACTACTTCACCTTCGGCCATTTTAGCTTATGAAAGGTTTCCTAGAAAAACCTCTACTTTCAGATACCAGGGGAAAGCTGTATTCCTGCCAGTATTGAACTCCTTCCCGCCCCCCCGCCCCTTTTAAACCAAAGAAATGCCTATGAAATGACTCAAACCCAAAAAGCCTTTTATGGCTTACAGACACGAGAGGCATCCCCAGGAAGGGTGCATAAGATGCAGCCCTGCCAAGATCCAGAGCAACTCCTAAAGAGAGCCAACAGAAAGAAAGATTTAGACAATTCCCATGGGAGCTGCCAACCTTCAGCAGCTGCTAGCTGAAAATGGGTGCAACTCACGTTTCTATCCGGTCATATTTCAGGGTCTCCAGCATGATGGTTGAGATGCCTGGACTTGTAAGAACTGACAGCCAGTGTGCTCCAAGCCGGCAGAGAGTCAAGCCAATCCCCAGGACATGCAATGAGACAAACAAGGAAACAATAGCTGTCTCTGGGAGGGGAAGATCCACAATCAGTGAGTATCCCAGAACCAAACTCACAGTCTTCACTGGGAAAGGAAAGGATAATGTGAAATTTTACCTTTGTCTCTTGACTGGGCACAACAGATACAAATCTTTTTTTAAAAAAAACTCTCACCCTTCCCCAGCTTCTACCAGTTTTCCCAGTATCCTTACTGCAGGCTCCAGTGTGAGCAGGGTATCCCAATGGGTCCCATCTGTATTACCAGAAATTGTGAGAGGAAAAATTATTTTCCCTTTACATAACTGGGACTTTTTTCTCTCTCTAGGGCACCTCTCATCAATGGATAAGCTTATCAGGGCTAAACATCTCCCACTGTGGCCTCTGTAATTCAAGATTATCTTTGGTAAAGTTAATCTAATTATTCAGACAAAGGTCTGGGCCCATAAATGTTACACAACTAGTTAGCCAGAGTCCAAGATGGAAGACTCCCAGCTCTTTGCACTCAGAGGAACCCATTTCTCTTTCTCTCTTTTTTTTTAAATTTTTTTAACAAAAATTTAACTGAGATCTCACCCTGGACCCCATCCAGTTTGTCAGACTCGGTTCAGCTCTGGACTGAGATAAAATGAATGCTCAAATAAAATCTAAGAATGCATAAATGCAAAACCTGTGGAACTGGGACATTTGAGAAGGGTTTACCTGGGACTTCTAGATGCAGTGAAAATCATGAGTACAATAGATCGGAAGGTACCTTTTGTTTGCTCATTGCTTGCTATTCCCAGGGGCCATCAGGGTTTCCTTTGGATCCCTCTTCTGACACTAGAACTGTTATATGATAAATAGAGACATATTAATATGTTTAAGCTTTTTGGAGACAAAATTGATTTGAATTGGGCAGTGCCTAACCAGAAGTGGTTAGGAACACTCAACCAGCAGGAGTGAGGGGAAAGACTTTTAGAGAAGATGAAGTAAAGCAAGGAAATTGTTTGACTGATTTAGCATAAGGGGTTGACTTACTTAGGAAAGCCAAGTTGGTTGTTGGTGATGGGAGGTCCTCGCGTTTTTTTTGTTTTAGTATAATTGCTTTAGAATGTTGTGCTAGTTTCTGATATACAACCAAGTGAATCAGCTATATGTTTACGTATATTCCCTCTCTCTTGGACCCCCACCCCATCCCACCCATCTAGGTCATCACAGAGCACTGAGCTGAGTTTCTTGTACTATACAGCAGGTTCCCACTAGCTAGCTATTTTACACATGATAGTGTATGTGTGGGGCTTCCCAGGTAACTCAAATGGTAAAGAATCTGCCTGCAACGTAAGAGATCTGGGTTCGATCCCTGGGTCTGGAAGATCCCTTGGAGAAGAGCATGGCTACCCACTTCAGTATTCTTGCTTGGAGAATTCTATGGACAGAAGAGCCTGGTGGGTTACAGCTCATGGACTCACAAAGAGGCAGACATGATTGAGCAGCTAACACACAATCCTAGCCATTTGCTACTTTCTAGTTTGCCTCTCTCTCCCCTTCCTCCACTGTGCCCACAAGTCTGATGTCTACCACTGCATTCCTCCCCTGGAAATAAGTCCATCTGTACCAATTTTTTAGATTCCACATACCTGTGCCAATATATATTTGTTTTTCTCTTTCTGACTTATTTCACTCTATTTGAGGGACTTTAGGTCCATCTACATCTCTACAAATGACCCAATTTTGTTTCTTTTTATGGCTGACTAATATTCCATTGTTTTGATTTATTAGCCTTGAGAGTTCAGGCTTAGACTTTAGCTTGCTTATATAGGCTGATAAGGTATTAGAATAGCTTCAGTCCAATGTCCTCTTTTAAATCAATTTAACATTCTGAATCTTTGGTAAATCTGTTCCTTCATAAAAACGAAAACAATAAAGGTGAAAAGGAAAAAATGGGTTTGGCAATAAGGACCTCAGAGCGGTGATGGTTAACACTACATTTATAAACTTGTCTAGTTCGTCCTAGACACTCAGCAAATGCTCAGCAAATATTTATTTTCTCCCTTTTAATGTCAGTCACTAAACTTCGAAGTAGACCTTTGCTTCTTCTCATTTATTATAACTGTTTCATCTCCTGCTACTGTGTATCTACATCTTTTCAGTTCATTTCAGTTGCTCAGTCATGTCCGACTCCTTGCGGCCCCATGAATTGCAGCATGCCAGGCCTAGACTCATGTGCATCGAGTCAGTGATGCCACCCAGCCATCTCATCCTCTGTCGTCCCCTTCTCCTCCTGCCCCCAATCCCTCCCAGCATCAGAGTCTTTTCCAATGAGTCAACTCTTCGCATGAGGTGGACAAAGTACTAGAGTTTCAGCTTTGGCATCATTCCTTTCAAAGAACACGCAGGACTGATCTCCTTTAGAATGGACTGGTTGGATCTCCTTGCAGTCCAAGGGACTCTCAAGAGTCTTCTCCAACACCACAGTTCAAAAGCATCAATTCTTCGGCGCTCAGCTTTCTTCACAGTCCAACTCTCACATCCATACATGACTACTGGAAAAACCATAGCCTTGACTAGATGGACCTTTGTTGGCAAAGTAATGTCTCTGCTTTTGAATATGCTATCTAGGTTGGTCATAACTTTCCTTGCAAGGAGTAAGCATCTTTTACAAATCCATTTTTCCTTATTTTAAAGAGTTTTGTGCCCTCTCCCAAGTATCCACTCATTGTGCAGTGCATTCAACAAATATTTCACATGTCTAAACTGCTGAGTATATGACTCATAAATCCTTTTTGGTATTTCTTGGTCCAACACATGCATAAAATTAGTCATATTGTTTCAAAGAAAGCTGTAACTTCCTAGGAAAAGCAGTGAGAGCCCTGTGCCTGGGCTGAGTGGAAACATACCTGGCATCCTCTCCCATTGGTGCTCACCCCCATCTCTAGCTCCCACTGCATCTGGCTTTATTCAGGGGAAAAATGGGTTGGAGAGATTAGGAGTTTCTAGATTAAGTCATTCACTTACTCCTGCCAGGCCTTCTTCCAAGACTGTAATGGTCCATTTCATCTTGTGACCACCACCACCTGAGAGACAGGTACTCCAAGATTATTAGGTAGAAAATGGAAGCAAATCAGACAAAGTGGCCCTTGGTGGGACTTAAGCTCAGGCAGTCAAGGTTGAGAGTTCCTGCCTTACTCTCTTTCATTGCTGTTAATTTTTATTTTATATTGGACTATGGTTGATTTAGAACGTAGTGTTAGTTTCAGGTGTACAACAAAGTAATTCAGTTATACATATACATGTATCTATCCTTTCACAAATCCTTTTCCCATTTAGGCTATTATAGGATATTGAGCAGCATTCCCTGTGCTGTATAGTAGATCCTTACATACAGCAGAATATTACTCAGCCAGTAAAATGAATGAATAATGCCATTGGCAACAACATATATGGACCTGGAGATTATCAGATTATCAAACTAAGTGAAGGCAGACAGGGAAAGACAACTATTAGATGATATCACTTATATACAGAGTCTAAAAGAAAATAATACAAATGCACTTATTTGCATAACAGAAACAGACTCACAGGCCTAGTAAACAAACTTACGGTTACAAAAGGAAAAAGGTGGGGGTGAGGGAGAATGAACTGAGGGCTTCAGAATTTACATATACACACTACAGTGTATAAAATAGATAACAAACAAGGAGCCACTGCCTTTCTCTCTTGAACTGTCAGGGAAGGAGTGTCATAGAGAGGTGCACAGAAGCTAAATCATGAAGGACTCCAAAGGAATCTGGAGATCAATTCTATCCTGGGGGGAAGGAATGAGGAGTGATTAGCTATGGCCAGCAGGGCTTAAGGTTGAGAGGAGAGCAGGTGTCCCAGTTGGTATAGGGATGTTTGATATCTGCCTTTACACAGATCCAGGCTCACTGCCCCCCCACCTGCCACAGTGCAAAGCCCCAGCCTGGCAGGGGACATGGATATGGGAGGAGCTGTGACTCCATGGCCAGTTGGCTTTCTAGGTCCTTGGGGGTCATATTTAAAATGCAGCATCTTGTCTAGCTGTGCTCCTACCAGGAGGGTTTGAGAAAACCTTCTTTCTTCTATCTACCCTAGAGACCATTAAGCGTTTTCATTTCTGACAAGTTAGTGTAGGAAATTTTTGGAGAAAGGAATGGTAACCCACTCCAGTATTCTTGCCTGGAGAATCCCATGGACAAAGGGGCCTTGGGCTACAGTCCATGGGGTTGCAAAGAGTCGGACACAACTGAGCAACTAACACACACACACACAGTGTAGGAAAAGTGTTCTCTTATGGTTTGACTTTGTAGATCCCTTTTTTGCTGGGAAGGGAGAATATTTTTCTATATGATCACTGACCTTTTTTTCCCTCTTCTCTGAATTGCCTTTCCACAATCTCTGCCCATTTGCCTCCCCTTTATTCTCTTGTCCTTTTGCCTTTTCCTTGTCATTCTGGAGGAGTTCTTTATATAATTCTGGGTCATAATCCAGAAACATGCCGTATGTTGCACCTTGTTATATATGTTGCAAGGATTTTCTCCCCGATGATCATTTATATTTCAGTTCAAGGTGTCCTGTGGTGGGGGGAGGTGGTCAAACAACTTAAACTTTTCCTTCAGCAAAGAGAGGAGAGTCCAAATAAATTGCAGGACCTGCATTCTGTAGGCTGCTCAGCAGTGGATTCAAGGAGTGAAGTGGGTCTATTTTTGCGAATATGGAAGCATACCTAAAATTTATTATTGCTTGAGAAAGCAGGTTACAGAATGAGAGCTCAATATTTACTGTTTATTAAAAATATATATGGACCTTCCCTGGTAGCACAGCTGGTAAAGATATCCACCTGCAATACAGGAGACCCTGGTTTGATTCCTGGGTTGAGAAGATCCCCTGGAGAAGGGATGATCTACTCACTCCAGTATTCATGGGCTTTCCTGGTGGCTCAGACAGTAAAGAATCCACCTGCAATGCAGGAGCCCTGGATTCGATCCCTGGGTTGGGAAGATCCACTGGAGGTAAGGCATGGCACCCACTCTTAGTATTCCTGCCTGGAGAATCCCCAGGGACAGAGGAGCCTGGCAGGCTACAGTCCATGGGGTCACAAAGAGTAAGACAGGATTGAGTGACTCAGCACAGCACACCAAAAATACATATACACAAATAACAATATCACACATTTCCTATGAGTGTGTGTTTATATAGAGAGACAAAGAGTCAGATATAGACACAGAGAGTCACATTGTATAAGTTAGAGCTCTCTTAGATGACAGACTTACTTCCTTGGGCTCCAAAATCACTGCAGATGGTAACTGCAGTCATGAAATTAAAAGACACTTGATCCTTGGAAGAAAAGCTATGACAAACCTAGACAGTGTATTAAAAAGCAGAGGTATTACTTTGTCAATGAAGCTATGGTTTTTCCAGTAGTCATGTATGGGTGTGAGAGTTGGACTATAAAGAAAACTGAGTGTCAAAGAATTGATGTTTTTGAACTGTGGTGTTGGAGAAGACTCTTGAGAGTCCCTTGGAATGCAAGATCAAGTTAGTCAATCCGAAAGGAAATCAATTCTGAATATTCATTGGAAGGACTGATACTGAAGCTGAAGCTCCAATACTTTGGCCCCCTGGTGCCAAGAGCCAACTCATTAGAAAAGACCCTGATGCTGGAAAAGACTGAAGGCAGGAGAAGAGGATGATGGAGGATGAGATGGTTGGATGGCATCACCTACTCAGTGGACATGAGTTTGAGCAAGCTCTCAGAGATGGTGAAGGACAGGGAAGCCTGGCGTGCTGCAGTCCATGGGATCTTAAAGAGCCAGACACAACTGAGTGACTGAACAACAACAACTAATAGTCTCTACTCTTGGTTTCCAGATGATGAAGTTAGGGGGAAATGACTTAAATTACATTCCCACTATTCATGATGCATCACCTGTTATGGATCCTTGCCTCCCTCTGTTGGTATTGCCAAGGGTCTGGGTTTTAAAATTTCCTTTGTGGACCTTCCTTAGTTCGGGGAGCAAAGTGACTGCTGGAGAGTTGATAGCTACCTTGTTTCCAACTAGGAGTACCCTGATCAACTTCTTTAGATCTTCTTTGGTAGATAGAACTCTATTTGCATCACTGTGTTTTAAATACCACAGGTTACAGAAATGAAGGGAAGGAAAAGAATATTTCCAAGGTTGTCTTCCAGGATTGGAGGAACAGCAGAAATGAGAGTAACAAAGAGAGAAAGGATGTGTCTGGCTGTGGGTGCCTGATGACTAAGATGACAATGGGGCTGAAGATCTGTGGAAGGAACAGTCTGTGAATTAAGAAAGGCTTAGTTCACAAAAACCAGCTCTTCAACGAGCTGTCTGAGTGTTCTTAGGTGAGTTATTTCACCTTTCTGAACTTTTGCTTCCTCATTTGAAAGATGGTGATGATATTAACCCAAAGCACAGACTTGTAAGAGTTTTACATGAGATGCCTGCATATGAAACCTTGTTCTGTTCTGCCAGGAAGCAGGATCTCAGTAAGTATCTTCCACTATTTCCTCCCCACAGAAGTTTGAAAACTGATAAGAAGTCTTATGAAGAAAGTGATCACAGAGTCTGTCATCCAAGCCAATATTTTTGAGACTAAAAGGGACCACTGTAACCACATTAGGACAATAGGCATAAACGGAAATTGTCCCTGGAGAACAAGTCACTCTTCTAATAGAAGTGTATGGGAAACAGGGAAACCTCTGGTCCAGGAAAACCATATAGCCATGCTGCCATATACATCCAGGAGCTTCTAAGAGAGGATTTGGAAGGGAAATGAAGTTCACAGACTCAGAAAAACAGATAGGCTTCCTTAGAGCTAAATAGAGGCTAAACAAGAAAATAATTGACTTTGGGCCTGAGCACTCACTGAATTCACACTAAGAAGAGATACTGGAGACAGAGAGAAGGAAAGGCCTGAAGGACAAAAATTCGAACGGAAAGTACGTAGCTCCCATCTTCCTCTCTGCGTCTTGGAGCTCATCATAATATAATAATTCGTGTTCTTACATTCCAGACAGCTGGTTATATTTTATTCTGTGGATGACTCATTTTTAAAGGGGAGTGGGGGATGTGAGGCAGAATCATTATGAAATCAAGGTCTGCAAACCCAGGATAAGTTCAAGAAGCCCCACTCACTCAGCAGCAAGTAGCAGGCTCTGTTAAGATCCACGAAACTTTTGTCCTAGAGATTCTTGCAATGTGGCACAGAGAGGGTGAGCAACGGGGGGCCGGGGCGTTGCTCTTGACATTGTAATATGGCAATCCTCCACCATCAGTGGTTTTCCCTGGCAGCTTGCGGTCTAGCAGTTTTATATTTGAGCACTCTTTGCATGATGCAGTCCAGTCCTCTTAACCAAAAGGAGCGTTCAATAACCATCCCCCCTACAGTGCCTATGTGGGCAGATGGAGGGCTTAGAGGGAGAAGAAAGCAGAGCAGGCTCTACCCTCTCAGCAAAGAGGGCCCTGAAGTATGCCCATAATTTTTGGAAAGGTCAGAGAGACAGAACTCACTTTATATGCAATCTTTTTTTTTTTTTCCAAGACAAGGCACAATGGAGCAAGGGAAAATACAATCTAAAACACACTCAGTTTCAAGTAGTTGGGGCCAGTTCAGAAAACTAAAATGAGGTATCAGCTAAATAAAGAAAAATTATGGAGGAGAATCTTCCCCAGCCAACCTTGGTGTCAATGCAGTTAGATTTTCTAAAAATAGAAAGGTTGATTTTTGGTGGATTGTCTATTGGGGTAACATTTTATCATCAATATATTTGGTTTAAAAGTCAGTTCCTTCTAAAAGTTTTGTTTAATGTCTTTTAAAAATGTCTTTTTAAAATCCTGTGTATCCAATGCCATATTTATTATTTTTATTCCAAATTTTCTTCAGTCTAATTTGTTGTTTTGTCAAGCATGGAGCTTTTCTGGGAAAAAAAAAAAAAAAAAAACCCTCCCGTATTGTCGAGAGCCGACATCAGTATTGTTAAAATAAGCCTTTTGTGGTTTTAATGCTGAATCCTTGGTGCCATTTTTCACTGATATACAAATGTGCACTCATATACCCAGGAGTCCTTCTTTCTAATAATTCTTATTCACTGTTTGGTTTCTTCCTTTATATTTACCTACAACTACAGTTCACTGGGTCCCTGCTATGCCAGGCAGTGTGCTAGGGATCTCATATATATTCTTCACTTTTTAATAAGAATTCTAAAAGTTATTATAAACCATTTTCCAGTTGGAAAAACCCAAATTTTGAGATTTTCCTTTATGTTCACACTCTCTTCCATGCTCCTGACCCACCCAGTTATCACATTTTATTGGTTCATTTTCCAAATCATTTTGTACATCCATCCCATCCTCTCCATCTCATCCTCTCTCTCAACCACTCTACCCTTGAAGTAGGAAGCCCCACATGGGCTGTCACAGTTGCAGTGAGCTTCTAACTGGTCTGGGCCTTACCTTTCTCAGGAACCTTACCGACCTTAGGAACCGCTAACCTAAATCTATAGACAACTATCACTTTCTGCTCGAGCCATCTGATAGTGTCCCAGCAGTAGAAGAACAGCTATAGATACCACTTCAGCTTCCAGCACTTACTCTTCATCTGACTGTGAAAGAAATCTTCAATCTCTGTTGCCTTGTCTGTAAACTGGGGATAAAGAGTGAGGATGACACTTCCACAGAGGAGAAATCTGTGTCATTAAGAGGTGAAGTAATATCCCCAGTTCACGCATCTTTTTCCAGGTGGTCCTGCTCTAGAACTTGTAAGCTTACCCGCTACACTATGCTATTCTCCGTAAGCACATCTTACATCATGCACTTCTTGGAGTTGTGATGAACACTAGAAAAGCTAATATATGTGAAAATTTAACCAGAATCTGCAATATAATCTTTACTTAACCAAAGTCCGTGTTTTCTCTGTTTATTGAACCCAATAGGTAATCCCCAGCCCTGGAAACCATGTGGTTCTGAGCTACCTCCTAGGATCAGGGAGGGTGGTAGACCGCTCGGCTTTGACTGTATGGGAAAGGTAAAGGTTAATTAAGACAGGGTGATGAATAGAGACAAAGTGGTACCTTCTTCTTCAGAGTTCTTTTCCACTTCACATATTCAAGCTCTCCATCTTTGGAAGTGTCCTCAAAGCCCTACAACTTCAGAATCCTTTCTACCACAGCAATTCCCTCCAAACTAGGTACCAGTTCAACCAGAAGGGGGAGCCACCTGTGTTGTCTCCCAGCGAAGGAAGCCTGAGGATGGAATGAGAAATGATTTTGTGAAAAGCAAAACTAGAAAGCAGAATATAGGGACATCTATGCTGAACACAGGAAATGTTTTATGCAAGTTTGACTTTGGTTAAATTGCTCAACACAGGCAGTCGATGTTGATAACTGACCAAGTGAAAAATATTTCAGCGTAACTTTAGAAACCTTGTCAGTATTTTAACCTCGCTCCAAATTTGTTTTTCGCTAATCTTTTTCTTCTAATTTACTGTGATGCTGTGGCAAAGAGTTCCAGTTTTGACATACAGAAAACTACGTGTGCATTTTAAATGCTCATATTGTGTTACTCATTATAGATGAGACATTGTGTCCCTTTGTCACAGAGCTACTTCTTCAACAAGATGGTTTCTGGCCTGGAAGGGGGAGGGATGGAGGTTCGGATGTCTGGAGCCAATAGATGTCTCTGGAATTAGCCAAACTTGCAGACAATCATACGCTTCTTGGATTTCGTTATTTGGGGACATGTTATCTAGTTCTGCCATTCATGGGACTGTGGATGTAGAATTATGAAAGGCAGGCATCTGAAGGTGCTACTGAAGACTTAGAGGAATTACAGAATGACCTCAAATGATGGCAGCAATTTCCATTCAGAGGTTTTAGAATTACCACATGGTGTGATCTCGGAAATAAGTGACAATTGCAAAAGTGAGATGGTTTAACTGCTCTTTCACTCACTGAAGGTTCTCAGTAAAAGACTTTAGTTGTCACCCTAGGGGGAAATATGGTTCCAGAACAGTCAGCTTTTGACATGCTGAGGAAACTGTTTACTTCTCTTTCCCTTCCTTTGTGTCTCAAAGCTCACAAATTCCACAGAGACTCAAGAAAGAATGGTTAAAATGAAAGTAAATATTTTCACACATGTGGACCTTTGGGAAAAAAGCAGTAATACACTGTTCAGCTGCTACTATACTCATGGTCTTTTAAACTGTTTAATGTCATTCCAGTGTTTGATTAGTTCAAAATATCCCCATCTGCGATGCTAAAAGGAGTTTCAATGGTTATATTGTGAAAGGCAAAAATCCCTACTTTGAAAATTCTAAAATATACTGATTTATTTATTTTCGATGAAGCTCATAACTGTAAAGACAAAACATCTTTAAACAGGTTCAAGACTGTTCCACAATGCTGGCTTGATAACCAAGTGTTTGTGGCCAGGAAAGCCCCATTGGTCAGTGAAACTTTTAGTGACAAAATTTAGCCCTGATATGATTTCCAAGGGTGAAGATCTCCAACAGTTAGTAGGACTAATGGGCCTCCTTGGTCATAATTAGGGAAGCAAATAGACAATATGTGGTGGTTTAGTTGCTAAGCCATGTCCAATTCTTGCTACCCTTTCTCCAGAGGATCTTCCCAGGGATCGAACCTGGGTCCCTAATATTGAAGTGGGTTGCCATTTCCTTCTCAAGAGGATCTTCCCAGGGATCAAACTTGGATCTCTTGCTTTGCAGGCAATCGCCTGCATCACAGGTGGACTCTTAACCAGGAAAGGCTAAATAGACAGTATTGGGGGAATTAAAATAGAGCAAAAGAATAAATAAAGAAAATGGGGGCGGGCAAAGTGAACAGGTAAGAAATTTTATAGCATCATTCCTTGGTAACATGCTCTAATGGTAATTTTAGGCTTTCCATGCTTAGTAACAAGCCATAACCCAGTGTATTATTTATGGAACCACTTTCAGAGTAGAACCTGACTCTAAACTATAGTAAGTTGCCTTAGTATATGATCCTTCAGTCAGTTCAGTCTCTCAGTCATGTCCAACTCTTTGTGACTCCATGGACTGCAGCACACCAGGCTTCCCTGTCCATCACCAACTCCTTGAGCCTACTCAAAATCATGTCTATCACATCAGTAATGCCATCCAACCATCTCATGCTCTGTCATCCCTTCTCCTCCCGTCTTCAATCTTTCCCAGCATCAGGGTCTTTTCCAATGAGTCAGTTCTTCGCATTAGGTGGCTAAAGTATTGGAGTTTCAGCTTCCGCCTCAATCCTTCCAATGAATATTCAGGACTGATTTCCTTTAGGATGGACTGTTTGGATCTCCTTGCAGTCCAAGGGACTCTCAAGAGTCTTCTGCAACACCACAGTTCAAAAAAGCATCAAATTCTTTGGCACTCAGCTTTCTTTATAATCCAACTCTCACATCCATACATGACTACTGGAAAAATGATAGCTTTGACCTGATGGACCTTTGTTGGTAAAATAATGTCTCTGCTTTTTAATATGCTGACTATGTTGGTCATAGCTTTTCTTCCAAGGAGCAAGAGTCTTAATTTCATGGCTGCAGTCACCATCTGCAGTGATTTTGGAGCCCCCGCAAATAAAGTCTGTCACTGTTTCCACATCTATTTGCCATGATCTAGAAGCTTAACTTTGTGGGCAGCACATGGTCTAAGAAGACCAAATCAGAAGCATTAGATTCATGTCTGGGGAGTCCCCAGTTTTAGGAAGGATATTGACAAGTAATAGTTAATCTTACAGAAGGTAGCTAGCATAATTAGGAGGGTGGAAAAAACTGAAGGAAGCTAGAAATATTTGTAGTGGAGAGGGTATAGAGAGGCACCATGAGAGCTGTCCATACAGGGCAACTGCAGTGGGCAAAAGAGAAGAGCCCGGGTTTATGTTGCTCAGAATGAAAGAACTAGAAACAGTAATCTATACTACAGGGACTGAGTTTTCAGCTCCACCCAAAGAGTCATTTTCAGACAATCAAAATGGTCTTTGGACCCTTTGTGTTAATATATTTTCTGTAAGCATACAACCTTAGTTTATCAACGTTATAATAATAGCTGAAAACTGTAAAATATTTTATACTTCTTTTTAAACTACAGTTTAAGTTTTTTTGCATAGAAAGTATCTTCAGAGTACATTCTCTGGTATGAAGGTTAGGTATTTTGAGACTTTCTGGAATCTGGATTTTTCACAAGAATGTCTCACAATTTTCAAGAGATTTGGTAGGCTGGTGGACTTTTGCTATCAGAATTTCAGCTTTTGGCCTTCAAGTCAAGCCCTGTTTTTAATTCATAACAATATTCCATTAACTACAGTGGTGTCACTGAAACAAAACAAAGCAAAACTTGGCAGAACTTTTAAAAGGCGGCCAGAAACATTGTGTAAAATGATTGTGCCATTGACACCTTGGGAATATTTGAACTCTCATTCCAAATAGATCAGAGAAAGATAAGAGGCTGCTTTTTGTATATCCAGTATACAGTCCAGAACTCATTCTTGGCAAAACCTGAGCCGAATAACCAGTGACCAGTTGTCATCATGGAGTGATTCTTTACCAGTGGGCAATGAGCTGTGCCAATCCACTGTGAGACAGATATTACAGAAAAAGCAAACTTTGAACTGATCTACTTTGCATTGTCTTGGCTGTGACATTTTCTTCATAATATCCAAGGACTTAAAAGGAAATGTTGTACAAAGATCAAATGCATGTATGTGTCCTAGGTCATGTCAAACTTTTTGTGATCCCATGGACTATAACCTGCTGGGTTCCTCTGTCCATGGGATTGTCCAGGCAAGAATACTGGAGTCGGTTGTCATTTCTTCCTCCGGGGGCATCTTCCTGACCCAGGGATTGAACCTGCATCTCCTCTGTCTCCTACTTTGGCAGACAGATTCTTTATCACCAAGCCACCTGGGAAACCCTACAAAGATCAAATAGATGGCTGCAAAATTGGATGACATTTAACCTTTTCCTTCCTTATCCCAAAATAAACCATTTCCCAAAGAGCTTTTACAATGAGGGAAAAGTAAAACCATCATCGTTAACATCATCATAGCTGTTTCGGTGTTGTAAATTATGTGAGTCCCTCCAACTGATGGAACATTCCATGAACTTCTACTAGATGTCTTACAGGTGGGATCAAGTTTCGAAAGGATACACAAGGCTGATACAAAACACCTCCCCCAGAAAGCCAAGAAAAGCAAAGAGGCTTGTCAAGAAAATGGCTGAGAAAATCATGGACCCTACGGCTAGCTTAAAGTTTAAAGACTTTGATATGGTATTGGGGTCAGATAGTGACAGAATCCCATGGACAGAGGAGCTGGCAGGCTACAGTCCAAAGGGTTATGCAGAGTTGGACATGACTGAAGTGACTTAGCACACACACAGTGATATATATATTTAGAAATATACATATGAGTGTATCTTAGTAATAGTAGTTGAAAGTTGGCCTGTGTGCATTCTTATTGATAGGCAATGGATTCTTTAAGTATTCAAATTCAGGTCCTTCTCTAGGGCAGGAGAGTGCTTTTTCTTTGGTACCTCTGCTTTATTTCTGTTCTATTTTATATGGGTCTTTTTTTCCCCATGAGATCTCTCCTGCCTATCCTTTTAAATAGTCAACTTCTCTTAGTTTTTCAGCTTGGTCCTCCACATTACTGATTATATTTTCCAATACCACTGATATTCTAAAGACCTTCCATATGGGTTCACTTGGTCAAGTCTCAAGCTTCCTAGAACAGTTTCTCCCCCAATCTAGCTGGTTCCTTCTAAGTGATGTTGTGTCAAGAAAGTTTCTGTCCTTCCTCATCCTCTGTCAAAGAAATGCTGCCAAAGCCCTTCTGTTCCATTCAATGGGTGAATACTGAATTCTGACCCTATTGTCATCAGCTCTTCCAGCTATGTAGAAAATCCAAAAGATTGGCCAAAGAGCTCCTGCTGTTACACATGATTATAGCACCATTGCAGTATACAAAACTAATATTAAAATATCTTCTCTTTCCTATGTACCAGCAAGGAACACATGGAATTTAAAATTAAAAAGTTCAGTACCATTTACCTCAGCACCTCCCTTCCAAAATGAAACACTTATGTATAGGTCTAACAGAATATGTGCCAGACCTATGAGAAAACCTCAAAATTCTGATGATAAAAAACTAAATAGAAAGATATTGCATGTTTATGAATAGGATGCCTCCATATTATCAAAATATTAGTTCTTCACAAGTTGATCTATAGGTTCAATATTTCGCTTAAAATCCCAGCAAATTATTCTGTGGATATTGATAAATTGATTCTAAAATTTTTGTGAAGACACAAAAGCCTCAGAATAGTCAATACCTGTTGAGGGAGAAATAGTAGGGCTGACACTACTCAAATTTAAGATTCACTATAAACAGTAATCAAGACAGTGCCTGAAACAATATTTCTTTTTATTCTTACTCTTTTATAAGGGTAAGTCTCTAAACTCCTCATGAATGGAAAATTTCTCATTATGACTATTTAAAGGAGCCCAAATCACAATTTCCCACTGTACTTCTTCCCTGCTTTCTATCTTTTGTCAACATCTATTGTCACTCTGCTTCAGCCCCCAAAACAATTACTGACTTCTAAGTCAAGGTCAACAGTATCTCTTTTGTTGCTCGTGTGGTCCCACTGTTTTGTGTCTATGTATTTGGCTGCACAGAAATCTTTGCATCACAGTAATGGCCTGTGACGGCTATGTGGCTAGCTGTAACTCTTTATACTGTACAAACATCATGTACTGAAAGGACTGTTCCACACTGATAATGACTTATTGGTTGGAAAGATGGATAGATATTCCATGTTCCTGGGTAGGAAGAATCAATACTGTGAAAATGACTATACTATCAAATGCAATCTACAGATTCAGTGCAATCCCTATCAAACTACCAATGACATTTTTCACAGAACTAGAACAAAAAATTTCACAATTCATATGGAAACACAAAGACTCTGAATAGCTAAAACAGTCTTGAGAAAGAAGAATGGAGCTGAAGGAATCAACCTTCCTGACTTCAGATTATACTGCAAAGCTACAGTCATCAAGACAGTATGGTACTGTTATAAAAACAGAAATATAGACCAATGGAACAAGATAGAAAACTCAGAAATAAACCCATGCACCTATGGGTACCTTATTTTTGACAAATGAGGCAAGAATATACAGTGGGGCAAAGACAGTCTCTTCAATAAATGGTGCTGGGAAAACTGGACAGCTACATACAAAAGAATAAAATTAGAACACTTCCTAACACCATACACAAAGATAAACTCAAGATGGATTAGAGATCTAAATGTAAGACAAGAAACTATAAAACTATTAGAGGAAAACATAGGCAGACCACTCAATGACATAAATCAAAGCAAAATCCTCTATGACCCACCTCCTAGAGTAATGGAAATAAAAACAAAAATAAACAAGTGGGACTTAATTAAACTTAAAAGCTTTTGCACAGCAAAGGAAACTATAAGCAAGGTGAAAATACAACCATCAGAATGGGAGAAGACAATAGCAAATGAAACAACTGACAAAGGATTAATTCCCAACATATACAAGCAGCTCAGACAATTCAATATCAGAAAAACAAATAAACCAATCAAAAAGGACCTAAACAAACATTTAGGGAAAAAGACCTAAACAGATGTTTCTCCAAAGAAGACATGCAGATGGCTAACAAACACATGAAAAGGTGCTCAATATCACTCATTATTAAAGAAATGCAAATCAAAATTACAATGAGATATCATCTCACACTGGTCAGAATGGTAATCATTAAAAAGTCTACAAAAATAAATGCTGGAGAGAGTGTGGAGAAAAGGGAACACTCTTGTACTGTTGGTAGGAATGTAAATTGATACAGCTACTATGAAAGAATGTATGGAGCTTCCTTAAAAAACTAGGAATAAAACCACCATATGACCCAGCAATCCTTCTCCTAGGCATATTACCCTGAGGAAACCAAAACTGAAAAAGACACATGTATCCCATTGTTCATTGAAGCACTCTTTACAATATCTAGAACATGGAAACAACCTAGATGTCCATCAACAAATGAATGTATAAAGACGTTGTGGTGTATATATACAATGTAATATTACTCAGCCATAAAAAGGAATGCCTTTGAGCCAGTTCTAATGAGGTGGATGAACCTAGAACCCATTATACAGAGTGAAGTAAGTCAGAAAAAGAAAGATAAATATTATATTCTAATGCATATATAGACTCTAGAAAAATGGTACTGAAGAATTTACTCATAGCACAGCAATAGAGAAACACAGAGAGAATAAACTTATGGACATGGGGAGAGGGGAGGAGAGGGTGAGATGTATGGAAAGAGTAACTTGGAAACTTACATTACCATGTGTAAAATAGATGCCAATGAGAATTTGCTGTATGCCTCAGGAAATTCAAACAGGGGTCTGCGTCAGCTTGGAGAGGTGATATGAGGAGGGAGATGGGAGTGGGGTTCAGGAAGGAGGGGATATATGTATTCTTATGGCTGATTCATGTTGAGGTTTGATAAAAAACAACAAAATTCTGTAAAGCAATTATCCTTCAATAAAAATATAAATAAATTTTTAAAAATAAAAAATAAACCATATATATGATAATGTGAATAATGGCACTCCTCCTTTTCACATAGATCTATAAATCTATACCACCTTGCTTACTTCTGGATTTAGTTATACGATTGGTCAACACCAGACTGGTAAATCTTCAAAATAGGTTATATTAAAATTTCATTATTTATCACAAGTGATAAAAGCAGGCTAATTTTAAGAGCTACCTAAATTAAAATTAGACTTAGCATTTATGTGTTTAACTGATAAAATCTATTTGGGGCATGTGTCTCCTGTGATGAGATTCAAATGTAGGTTTCCTATGTCGGCAATTTACTGATTAACCAATTAGAAGTTTTTAAAATCCACTATCTATAGCAAATAGGAGTGATTGGAAATGCTGATTAATGTCTGACTTATCTTCAAAATAATTGCTCTTTATTCCAGTGTATCCTTTCTGGCAATATGGTGGAGAATTTCTGAAGAGAAAATCTCAAGTTATGCCACTGTTAAGCAGGTTTTGGACCGATGCTAATGCCCAACTTTTATTGCACTGTCAGACAGTAACAGTTACACTGTCTGAGAACATTGTGAACTTGCTCTTTTAGCCTTTGGAGAGCTTTCTGTGCTGCAGACACCATTTATAGGGTTTTCCTTTGGTAAGGCTTGGTTTAGCTAATTTTCAACCACAAGTAAGGAGGAATTTTTAGTAATAATGCAGTATAAATGGCATGACTTATGTTCCCTATTTCAATACGGTAGGAACTAGTCGTAGGTCAGGCCAGCCTTGTCCTTGGATCGCTCAAATATCTTGAACTGCTGCTCAAATGTGTTGGGTTTGGCACAACCTGCAAGACCCTGGGCCAGGCACTGTTTCCTCTTTGATTTTTAAGCCCCTGTGTATTTCAAGGGAAACTTAATCCATATGTTTCTGATTCATTTACACTTAACTCATCAAAATGTTGTCTTGAAGGAGCTATTTGATATCCAACAAATCTTTGGAGCCCTTTTCTAGAGGACTTTGAAAATCTTTATTTTGATCCCCATAGAACAGAAAGTTAGAGTTACTCTTTTGGTGTGTGCGTGTGCATGAGTGTGCTTCAGCAAGCAAATTCAGCCACCCTCAGGCATGAGTTCAATCTAAAACTAACAAATAAGATGTCAGCCAGAATTTTAACATGGTCTAATGTCCTACCTACTAATTAGAGCCTCTTGTTGGGGGAGGGAAAGATTCTCACTCTGATCTAAACTGGTCCCAAGTCCATGAAAACGTTCACCATCTGTTAGCAATACAGGACCTAGCCGTGGCTGACAGTCATTGCCCTGTTCTTGGGTTCCAATCCATACTGAACTAGTTAGAATTATTTTATTGTTATCATGGGTTCTGTTTTAAACTTCTAAAGTCTTGGTTAAATTTTTATTTCTTAACCTTAGAGGAGGATAAAGAAATGAAACTGCCAGAGTCTGATAGTTATCTTGCCAATATCCTGGGTTAAGGCTGCTTAACTAGCTTAATTTATACCCTTAGAATCGACCAGATTGTTGGTTTTAAATTCTTTCACTAAACCCTTTCGCTGTTCATGGAAGTGGTTCATTTTTCCTTTCTCCAAAAATATACAGTATGACAAGTTGAGATGGTATTTTCTGCCATTCAAATCAGCCAAAGGGAGGCTGATGTCAGAAAGGAAAAAGCACTTATGTTACAATCTCCTAAGTGACAAGCACTTTATGGATTTATTCATTTAATATTCAACAAGATTTTAATAAGGACCCATTAAATCTCAGTGTTGGAGGCACTGTGATAGGTGAGGGGGAAACAGATGAATGAGATGAAGGTCTCCATGTGCCAGAGACCTGTGAGAGGATGGTGTTGCTGATAAGCACAGTGAAAGGGAAACAGAAAGGGTGGTACCACCTAGTAATGATACCTGCCAGTTACTGGATGTGAACTTTGCATGAGATACTGTAGGGAGTACTTCATAAGCATAATCTCAGTATTCTTTACAAGAATACTGTTACTTGCCCTGTTTTAAAGGTGAGAAAGCTGGCCACCCCAGGCTTTGGGCACAGGCCTGTGAGCCTGTGCTCTTATTCTTCATATGTGACTGCCATGCCCATGTTACTTATTGAGTCAACTCTATTAAGTCAGCCACAGTACTTGTCCATCTTTACTCATCATACTTATATTTTCTCATTATCTGTTCTATTATCTGTGAGCTAAGTTAATTCTCAATAGGTTAAAAAGGCTGAGATTCAACGGTTAATAAACTTGTTCAGGGTCATCTAGGTGGGTGGCAGAACCAACATTTTAACCCTCATCTGCCAGGCTGTAAATCTGGGAAACTTTCTCTACTACATCATGTTATCTTGCCTACTGTACTCAAATCACTATCAAATGTATTAATTTTGCTCTTGAAAGGAGTGATTTCCAGCCATAATGGGTGGGTAAACATACCCTTCCTTTTGCTAGCCAGTTTCACAATTCACAAAATAAAAGACAAGCTGTTGCAAACATTTTCATCTTTTGTTTTCATTTAACTCACTTGCCAAGACCTCAAGAGGGACTCGCACAGCGCTTCTAAGGACCCGTTCTTTCTGAGGCTGTTAGTCATCTGTCTGGTGTCCCTGGTCAGCCTTGTTTGGATTGGGAGGTGTCTTTTTTGGTTCATTTCATTTTGCATTCCTATCACCTGAACACAGAACTTTCCAGAGTCCCTTAAAAAATGCACATCAGTATGTCTTGAGACCTCATGGAGGTTATTAAATAGCAGAAGTGCAATTCTGCCTTCAGGGTATGGGGTCTGTCAAGGGGGACATGGTAAGCTGAGGTACCTGAGCAAGGGCGATGACAAGCTCTGGGGGAAAGCCCAGTATTTCATCCCATCCAGTCTTGAGTAATCCTGGAGTGCTTTGACGTATTCCTGGCTCCAGCTCAGGGAACCTTCCCCCCTACCTTGACATGCTTATGTGCAAATAAATGCAAGCATTGCCCAAGTATAATAATCACAGAGAGTTCTGTGTAATGAGGAAAATTGCCTGTAAATATCTGACAGCTGATTTAGGCTCCATTTGAAGTGTATGAAAATCAACATGTTCCATGAACTTAGCCTTGCGTCAGAATCTCCTAGAGTAAAAGCTATTCCCTAGGTAGAAGCGAGGCACTTTTGGGAAACTCTGTTAACCACTTCAGGGCCCAGAGATGAATGAAAAAGTTAGCTAGATACACAGGGACGTGCATTCCAGGGGCTCCCTCCAGGGCACCTTTTCAAGGCACCAGGCTATCATATTCTCTTTTCCTGCGGGCCACAGAGTCACTAATAAAAATGAAGCCTTTTCAATAAAACTCCTCTGATGGTAGGAATGAGTCAAATATAGCCTTTTTCTTTTCCTCCCCAGACACTCCTCAGGCTGTCTAGAAGCTTGTCCAGAAGCAACAAGGAGCACGCTTTAAAAGCAATAATTAGCAATAATTGCAGCGCATCTTTCAGAGAAGGCAATGACACCCCACTCCAGTATTCTTGCCTGGAAAGTCCCATGGACAGAGGAACTTGGTGGGGTACAGTCCATGGGGTCGCTAGGAGTCGGATACAACTGAGCGACTTACCTTTCACTTTTCACTTTCACGTATTGGAGAAGGAAATGACAACCCACTCCAGTGTTCTTGCTTGGAGAATCCCAGGGATGGAGGAGCCTGGTGGGCTGCCGTCTATGGGGTCACACAGAGTCGGACACGACTGAAGTGACTTAGCAGCAGCAGCAGCAGCCACACATCTTTACATTTTGAGCCTCAGAGCCTATTCTCTTTTCCCTAAAGTTTTCAGAAGGCTGGAGGAAATTGCTCCTTTTCTTGTCCATCCTTTCTCCCCACCATGGTACAGACACTCCTTCCTGCCTCAGTTCTTCTTCACGAAAGAGCTTTGCATCTTTGCCCCGCCCCCGTCTGTGTGCTCTTGACTCTGAAGTTTGAAACTTTTCAGGCACATTGTTTAAACCCTTCATTTTTTACCACCTTTCATGGAAAAACAAAAACCATTGATCTCAATCCTTTCCTTCCTCCCATCTAGCTGTTCTTATTTTTGCCTTATCTCTGCTTTTTCTTTCAGACCTGCTTCTTGGAATGATCAGAACATTAAATGAGTTCTCTGCTCCCTCCCCTCCCCCAGCCCCCACTGCTCAGCTGAACCTGCATGGCCAAAGTTACTGTGAATCTCTCTCTAGCTGAATCCAAGGAAACATTTTCCCCTTAAAAAAATTAATCTGTTCTGGAATATAGTTGCTTTACAATGTTGTGTTAGTTTCTGTTATATATATATATATATATATATATATATATATCCCCTATTTTCTGGGTTTCCTTCTCATTTAGGTCACCATAGAGCACTGAGTAGAGTTCCTTGTGCTATACAGTAGATTCTCATTAGTTATCCGTTTTAGACATAGTATCAATAGCGCATAAATATCGATCCCAATGTCCCAGTTTATCCCATCCAGCTTTTCCCTCCTTGGTGTCCATCCATACATTTGTTCTCTACATCCGTGTCTCTTGTCTGCTTTGCAAATATGCTCATCTTTATCATTTCTCTATATTCCACACATAAGCAATATTATTCAATGTTTCTTTGTCTTTCTGACTTAACTTCACTCTGTATGACAGTTTCTAGGTCCATTCATCTCTCTGAAAATGACACTGTTTTGTTCCTTTTTATGGCTGAGTAATAGTCCCTGGTGACTTAGTGGTAGAGAATCTGCCTGTCAGTACAGGAGACACAAGTTTGATCCCTGGGTCAGGAAGATCCCCTGGAGAAGGAAATGGCAACCCACTCCACTGCTCTTGCCTGTGAAATCCCATGGACAGAGGAGCCTGGTGGGCTACAGTCCATGGGGACACAAAAGAACTGGACATGACTTAGCGACTAAACAACAGCAGTGTCCCATTGTATATATGTACTACGTCTTCTTTATCCATGCATCTGTTGATTTAGGACATTTAGGTTGTTACCATGTCCTGGCTATTGCAAATAATGCTACAATGAACATAGGGGGGCATATATCTTTTTGAATGATGGTTTTATCTGGATATATGCTCAGGAATGGGACTGAAGGATCCTCTAGTAGCTCTATTTTTAGTTTTTTAAGGAGCCTCCATACTGTTCATCATAGTGACTGTACCCACCTTTCCAGCTTTGATTGCCATCCTGGTGGCGTGTCATCCTCCCACCCACTCCCCTGAGAAAGGTCTGATTCAATGACTTCTGTCCCACTCACTCTCCTTGTTTTTCCTTCATCCTTCTAGACATGTTTTCCATATTTCTTCTGTGGATATGAAACCCCTTCTTAAGGGGCCTCCATCATTGGTGCTTTGGGTCTTGTAAACCCCCCAGGTACAGATTCTCTGTCTTTCTCTCAGACTCTTACTGGATATATCTGGACTTAAGCATTATATATACAATCAAATGTATATTTGGAAAGATAAATACACCCACACAATTTTGGAGGCTTGCCCAGGACCATGCTTTCTAAACAAGCACTCTAGTTAATTGTGATACTGGTGACCTGAGGGTCACATTTAAGCAAACTCTGCTTCAAAACTGAATTCCCTTATTTCATCTTTGGTCCATGCTCCTCCTGGGAGTAACTGACCAATGGATTAAACACCTACCTACCCACTGATGCCTCTTCAATCTTTATTTAGACCTCTCTGTCTCTCCACCTCTCTCTTTCTCAATTTATAGATTCAACTTCCTACTTGGTATTTCTAAATGGATGTTACACAAGATACTGAAACTTAATATAACCAAAACTGGTTTCATTGCCTTTCGACCCAAACAACCAAAATAAACACACACACACACACACAGAAATAAAACCAAAGACTGTGTTCCTAACTTTCATTAATGCTTCAACCATTGGTCAATGACCATCTTCACTCTATGACCCTATGAACTAAACATGGAGACTTTCAGTCCCACAGCCAGTGGATTTCAAGACCTCTTGATTCTATTTCTGTGTTAACTCTAAAATCAACCTCCTATGCTACTGTATTTATACCTCATTTTTAGGTAATTGTATATTTATAGTGCTTTCCCCATTTTCTGCTCTACCTTGGCCCTTCAATCCATTCTTCATGGTTCATCAAAGTGACACTTCTAAATGGAAATCTGATCACATCATACCTTTACTAAAACAGAGGCTGCTGCAGGTTGATGGTAACGTTCCTTAGGTACCTGGGGTCCTTTCTGATGGACGCAGCCTTGTCCTAGTTCCCCTTTCTCAATCCTATCACACACTCCAAAACTTAGAACTTGCAGTTCCTTTGGAGCACTCTTACCTTTCCCTATTTTCCTCACATCTGTTTCCTTAAGTTATTGAATAAGATGGCATTTTCTACTATTTCCCCCTCCCCAGGACCTCTCTTGTTAACTAGTAATAATAATGATGAAATAACATCATTTCATAACAATGAAATAATAAGTAACATTTAATGATTGCTTACTCAGTGAAAATCAATATTCTATACATACATACATCTTACTTACCCCTCACCATCTTTGAGTTAAAAATTACTACTATCCTGCTTTTACTGTAAGGACATTTATCACTGAGAAACCAATTAATTAGCCTAAAATCACACAATTGATAAATGGTGAAGCAAGAGTTAAAACCCCAGTAGATAAATCTGGAGCCCATCCACTTAACTATGGCTTTAGATCTGGGATCATTTCCTCCAAGGAGTTTTTTCTTATTATTTTCCTGTCCTAGCCCCAAAGTACCTTTCTCTCTGTCTCTCTGCTCCTGTGATACTCTGCTGTTAGCTAGTAGACAAATCCACCTTCTCCTATTAATTTCCTTGAAAGCAGAGCCTCTGTCATTTATTTTTATATCCCTAAAGCCTAGCACAGTTTGCATGTATCACAGACCCTTAAATAAAAATTATGGGGTGGAAGAGAGATAAATTAAGACTATTAACCTACACACGCTACTGTTTATAAAATAGATAAACAAGCACCTACTGTATAGTGCAGGGAACTATATTCAATATCCTGTAATAACCTATAATGATAAAAATAAGTTAAAATGAAAAAGTATATATATATATGTCTGTGTGTATGTATGTATATATATATATATTTTTATATATGTGTGTATATACACACACATATATATAATTGAATCATTTTGCTGTACACCTGAAACTAACACATTTTAAATCAACTTTATTTCAGTTCAGTTCAGTTCAATTAGTCGCTCAGTTGTGTCCAGCTCTTTGCGACCCCATGAATTGCAGCACACCAGGCCTCCCTGTCCATCACCAACTCCCGGAGTTCACTCAAACTCAAATCTATTGAGTTAGTGATGCCATCCAGCCATCTCATCCTCTATCATTCCCTTCTCCTCCTGCCCCCAATCCCTCCCAGCATCAGAGTCTTTTCATGAGTCAACTCTTCTCATGAGGTGGCCAAAGTACTGGAGTTTCAGTTTTAGCATCATTCCTTCCAAAGAACACCCAGGACTGATCTCCTTTAGAGTGGACTGGTTGGATCTCCTTGCAGTCCAAGGGACTCTCAAGACTCTTCTCCAGCACCACAGTTCGAAAGCATCAATTCTTCAGGACTCAGCTTTATTCACAGTCCAACTCTCACATCCATACATGACTACTGGAAAAATCATAGCCTTGACTAGATGGACCTTTGCTGGCAAAGTAATGTCTCTGCTTTTCAATATGCTATGTAGGTTGGTCATAACTTTCCTTCCAAGGAGTAAGCGTCTTTTAAGTTCATGGCTGCAATCACCATCTGCAGTGATTTTGGAGCCCCCAAAAATAAAGTCTGACACTATTTTCCATGAAGTGATGGAACCAAATGCCATGATCTTAGTTTTCTAAATGTTGAGCTTTAAGCCAACTTTTTCACTCTCCTCTTTCACTTTCATCAAGAGGCTTTTGAGTTTCTCTTCACTTTCTGCCATAAGGGTGGTGTCATCTGCATATCTGAGGTTATTGATATTTCTCCTGGCAATCTTGATTCCAGCTTGTGCTTCTTCCAGCCCAGCATTTCTCATGATGTATTCTGCGTATTAGTTAAATAAGCAGGGTGACAATATACAGTCTTGATGTACTCCTTTTCCTATTTGGAACCAGTCTGTTGTTCCATGTCCAGTTCTAACTGTTGCTTCCTGACCTGCATATAGGTTTCTCAAGGGTCAAGTTAGGTGGTCTGGTATTGCCATCTCTTTCAAAATTTTCCACAGTTTATTGTGATCCACATGGTCAAAGGCTTTGGCATAGTCAATAAAGCAGAAATAGATGTTTTTCTGGAACTCTCTTACTTTTTCCATGATCCAGCAGATGTTGGCAATTTGATCTCTGGTTCCTCTGCCTTTTCTAAAACCAGCTTGAGCCTCTGGAACTTCACGATTCATGTGTTGCTGAAGCCTGGCTTGGAGAATTTTGAGCATTACTTTACTAGCATGTGAGATGAGTGCAATTGTGTGGTAGTTTGAGCATTCTTTGTCATTGCCTTTCTTTGGGATTGGAATGAAAACTGACCCTTTCCAGTCCTGTGGCCACTGCTGAGTTTTCCAAATTTGCTGGCATATTGAGTGTAGCACTTTCACAAGCGTTATCTTTCAGGATTTGAAATAGCTCAACTGGAATTCCATCACCTCCCTTAGCTTTGTTCGTAGTGATGTTTTCTAAGGCCCACTTGACTTCACATTCCAGGATGTCTGGCTCTAGGTGAGTGATCACACCATTGTGATTATCTTGGTCATGAAGATCTTTTTGTACAGTTCTTCTGTGTATTCCTTCCACCTCTTCTTAATATCTTCTGCTTCTGTTAGGTCCATACCATTTCTGTCCTTTATCGAGTCCATCTTTGCATGAAATGTTCCTTTGGTATCTCTAATTTTCTTGAAGAGATCTCTAGTCTTTCCCATTCTGTTGTTTTCTTCCATTTCTTTGCATTGATCGCTGAGGAAGGCTTTCTTATCTCTTCTTGCTATTCTTTGGAACTCTGCATTCAGATGCTTATATCTTTCCTTTTCTCCTTTGCTTTTTGCTTCTCTTCTTTTCACAGCTATTTGTAAGGCCTCCCCAGACAGACATTTTGCTTTTTTGCATTTCTTTTCCATGAGGATGGTCTTGATCCCCGTCTCCTGTACAATGTCACAAACTTCCGTCCATAGTTCATCAGGCACTCTATCAGATCTAGTCCCTTAAATCTATTTCTCACTTCCACTGTATAATCATAAGGGATTTGATTTAGGTCATACCTGAATGGTCTAGTGGTTTCCCTACTTTCTTCAATTTATGTCTGAATTTGGCAAGAAGGTATTCATGATCTGAGCCATAGTCAGCTCCTGGTCTTGTTTTTGCTGGCTATATAGAGCTTCTCCATCTTTGGCTGCAAAGAATATAATCAATCTGATTTAAGTAAAAATTAAAAGTTGTTTTAAAAATTGAAAAATATATTGGATTAAAAAAGACTATGACTGAACATATAAGATTGAGAAAGAAATAGAGGAGAGAAAGAGTATTTGAGAGAGATCTATTCATCTTCACACCCTCACAGTGCTCCATGCACAATGTTGCTTTGCAAAAATATACACAAGTCTCTTGACTTCTTGCAATAGGATGATGCTGATAATTTGATTTTGTTTCAGTGATTCCCTTCCTTAGATCTTCCCTAAGGAAAGACAGAAAGTAGGGAGCAAGGCCTCATGCCTTATTTATCTTCCTACCTGCACAGTATTTCTCACTAAGCTGCATACAATATCTCCTCAAACAATTGAAAATAACTTTAAAAACATTGTGCTTACATCTAAATGCACTATATTAACTACACACAAATGTTCTTTTTAGTGGGAGTTCATTTATTCAAACATGATTTTTTTGGAGGGGGCAAATACCTTTATTTAAAAATCACTCCTAAAGTAGATGTATATATATGGAATGGAAAAGTTGAAATATATGGCAAAGTATATGAGGCAAAATGTATCTATCTATCTATCTATATATATATGTATATGATGAATGTTCCAGAAAACAGTGGCTTATATAAAATTTTTCTTCTATGGGAGACATGGAAAATCTTCAACCAAAAGCATGATGTTTCTTATGCTGAAGCTCTATGCTTTCACCATGTATTTTTGATTACCACTTCCATTTTTAAACATCTCTTCCATTAGTTAACTAAATCTTTTATCTATTTCATCAATAAACATGTGCTGAGTACCCCCTCTAGGCCAAGTATCATGAATACATTGTTGAGTAAACTAGGTTTGATATCTTCAAAGGGTTTCCACTTTATGATATACTAAGGGAGGAACATAAAAAGCAGACAATAAATAAATATCTCAATATACATAATTTGCCTTTCTCTGATTTACTTCATTTAATATGACTATCTCAAGGTCCATCCATTTGCTACAAAAGGCATTATTTTGTTTCTCTTATGGCTGAGTAACATCCCACGCTATATATGCACAGCATCTTCTTTCTCTATTCATCTGTTGATGGACATTTAGGTTGCTTCAATGTCTTGGATGTTGTACATAGTACAAGAATGAATATTGGGGTGCATGTATCTTTTCAAACTATTGTTTTTATCTTTTCCAGATATATTCCCAGACAAATACGAATATCATATAATATAACTTCAGTCAGTTCAGTCGCTCAGTCGTGTCCGACTCTTCGCGATCCAATGAATCGCAGCAGGCCAGGCCTCCCTGTCCATCACCAACTCTGGGAGTTCACTCAGACTCATGTCCATTGAGTCGGTAATGCCATCCAGCCATCTCATCCTCTGTCGTCCCCTTTTCTTCCTGCCCCCAATCTCTCCCAGCATCAGAGTCTTTTCCAGTGAGTCAGCTCTTTGCACAAGGTGGCCAAAATACTGGAGTTTCAGTTTTAGCATCATTCCTTCCAAAGAACACCTGGGGCTGATCTACTTTAGAGTGGGCTGGTTGGATCTCCTTGCAGTCCAAGGGACTCTCAAGAGTCTTCTCCAACACCACAGTTCAAAGGCATCTATTCTTCGGTGCTCAGTTTTATTCACAGTCCAACTCTCACATCCATGCATGACCACTGGAAAAACCATAGCCTTGACTAGATGGACCTTTGTTGGCAAAGTAATGTCTCTGCTTTTCAATATGCTGTCTAGGTTGGTCATAACTTTTCTTCCAAGGAATAAGTGTCTTTTAATTTCATGGCTGCAGTCGCCATCTGCAGTGGTTTTGGAGCCCCCAAAAATAAAGTCTGACATGGTTTCCACTGTTTCCCCATCCATTTCCTATGAAGTGATGGGACCAGATCCCATGATCTTAGTTTTCTGAATGTTGAGCTTTAAGCCAACTTTTTCACTCTCCTCTTTCACTTTCATCAAGAGGCTTCTTAGTTCCTCTTCACTTTCTGCCGTAAGGGTGATGTCATCTGCATATCTGAGGTTATTGATATTTCTCCCAGCAATCTTGATTCACGACCAAAATAATCATGATGGTATGATCACTCACCTAGAGCCAGACATCCTGGAATGTGAAGTCAAGTGGGCCTTAGAAAGCATCACTACGAACAAAGCTAGTGGAGGTGATGGAATTCCAGTTGAGCTATTTCAAATCCTGAAAGATGATGCTGTGAAAGTGCTGCACTCAATATGCCAGCAAATCTGGAAAACTCAGCCGTGGCCACAGGACTGGAAAGGGTCAGTTTTCATTCCAATCCCAAAGAAAGGCAATGACAAAGAATGCTCAGACTATCACACAATTGCACTCATCTCACACACTAGTAAAGTAATGCTCAGAATTCTCCAAGCCAGGCTTCAACACTACATGAACCAACTTCCAGATGTTCAAGCTGGTTTTAGAAAAGGCAGAGGAACCAGAGATCAAATTACCAACATCCACTGGATCATGGAAAAAGCAAGAGAGTTCCAGAAAAACATCTATTTCTGCTTTATTGACTATGCCAAAGCCTGTGACTGTGGGGTCACAATAAACTGTGCAAAATTCTGAAAGAGATGGGAATACCAGACCACCTGACCTGCCTCTTGAGAAACCTATATGCAGGTCAGGAAGCAACAGTTAGAACTGGACATGGACCAACAGACTGGTTCCAAATAGGAAAAGGAGTACGTCAGGCTGTATATTGTCACCCTGCTTATTTAACTTATATTTAATATAACTTATATGTGGAACATTAAAACTAATACAAATGAACATAGTTATAAGACAGAAAGACTCACAGACATGGAAAACAAACTTATGGTTACCAAAGGGGAAAGTGGGGAGAGGGGTAAATAAGGAATGTGGGATTAACAGATACATACTACTATATGTGAAATAGACAAACATGGAAGTACTGTACAGCACAGGGAACTGTATTCAGTATTTTGTGATAATCTCTAATGGAAAAGAATCTGAAAAGTATATATATGTATATATATATATAATCAGCAGCAGCTCGAAAAGCCCCCCTGGAAGCCAAGTCAGAGCTGACCCCAGCAACTGAAATACTCCCCTTTCACCAAATTTCACTCTTAAGTCTTTGGGCCACTCCCACACAATTCAAGTCCTCATGCTCTAATACTTTTCAAAAGGGTTTAATGTTCAGTATATACAAAAAGTTTCATAAATGAATTTAAACATGAGTCTGACACAGAATAGGCAGGTATTTACTCAGATGGATATTTGGGTTCATCTCTATGGCACAGAAACTTAAAGAGAGTTCCTTAATGTAAGGACATAATAAGATTAGGATTGACATCCTTGGGTTGGTGCTATGGCTCTGTGGTGTCATCAGGGTCCCCAGTTCCTTCTATCATTCTGCGACCTCATCCTTAGCACGAAGTTATCATCGACACGCTTGTGGCCCCATGTTTATATCATCACTGGATCATTGTTCCGTGCCCAGCTTCCCATCTGCACTACAGAAAGAAAAAGAAGAGAAAACAGAACCCTGAATGAGACTCTAAGGACACTCTAGCTGCCATGGAATCGGAGAAGTTACACATTGCCTGGGCACATTGCCTCACCAAATAAAACTGAATTTCTGTTACTAAAAACTAAAACATTAGATATTGAGTAAACAACTAAGAGAGTCTAGGAGAGACCCATTCATTCATTTACTCAACATGGGGATATGATGGCAGGCAAAACAGACATGATGCTTATTTTCAAGAGGCAAACTCCTGGGGGAAAGCTAAGTGCATTAATGAATACAGAATAATTTACTGAAAGAAATGTCCCAGGGAAAGAATATGGTCATATAAGTGTGCATTTTCATAGGGTTATTAAGAAATTTCATTGAGAATGGATTTAATAAACTGAAATCTAAGAAATCGGAGAAGTTGGAATATATGGCAAAGTATATGAGGCAAAGTATATATATATATATGTGTGTGTGTGTATCATATATATATATGATAAATGTTTCAGAAAAGGGTGGGTTATGTAAAAGTTTTCTTATATGGGAGACATGGCAAATGTAAGAAATGAAATATATTTATATATATAGATACAGGTCAGAGGAGGAGTGGACAATGGTATGAGAAGGTGTTATAAGGCCTCACAGGTGAAACTAGAGGTATGGAGCGTCATCATGTTTGTGTGAAAGATCACTCTGCCTGTGGAGCAAAGGATGCATCAATGACCGATACTGGGGAGTTATGGGGTCCAGGTGAGAGGAAATGGTGACTTGGACTAAGGTGCTGGCGGTAGAGAAAGGGAAAAGTTATATAGAGCTTTATGAGGTATCAGGAGGCAAAATGAGTAGAATATGTTGACAATTACAAAAGAAAACTTCAAAAGAAAAATATCATAGAAAATATTGGGATCCATGGAACATGAAGGGAGTTTATTTTTTAAAGGAAGAGAAAAAGATTCAGAAAATAAGAAAGCTCTTGGAGCTTGAAAATATGATAACAGATATTAAAACATTCAAAGGAAGTATCAAAGATAAAGTTGAGAAAATCTCTGCAAAAAGGTAGCAATACAAAGCAGGAGAGAAAAGGAGAAAAGAAAAAGAGGCTGTGATGGTTAATTTTAGGTGTTAACATAACTGGACCACAGGATACCCAGATATTGGGTCAAATATTATTTTGAGTATGTCTGCAAAAGTACTTCTGAATGAAATTAATATTTGAACGCGTAGACTGAGGAAATCAGATTGTCCTCCATAATGTGGGTGGGACCCACTCAACCAATTAAAGATATAAGTAGAACCAAAAGGCTGTGTAAGAGAGAACTTGTCTTGCTTGACTACTTTGAGCTGGGACATTGGTATTTTCTTGCATTCAGATTCCAAATGAAATATCGGCTGTTCTTGAATTTTGAGATTACCTGTTTTTGGATTAATACTTACATCATTTGATTTCCTGGTTCTCAGGCTTCTGGACTTGGACTGGAACCACACCATTCATCAACCCTCCTGAGTCTACAGTTTGCTGACTATAAGTCTTGGAACTTCTCAGCCTCCATAATCACTAAAGCCAATTCCTTATTATATATGTGTGTGCGTGAGTGTGTGCATGCGTGCGTGTATATGTGAACATCTGTACATAATCTTTATTATCCTATTGGTTTTGTTTCTGTGGAGAATGCTGACTAACACAGAGGCCATAGTTGCATCATCTGAATAGCAAAAGGTCTAAAAAAAGAGAGACTATAAACATATTCAGAAGAAAATTGTCGAAGAAGTTAATATAAGAAAAATTCCCAGAAACCAAACATGAGTTTCTAAATTTAAAGAACCCAATGGAGACCAACAATATGAATGAAAACAAAATCACACTAAGACCTTTTGGGAATATTCAAAACACCAGGAATTAAGAGACGATCTTAAAGCTTCCAGAGAGGCGGAAAAAAAAAAAAAAAAAAAAAAGATAAGAAAAAAAAAAGGCCCCATACAAGGAATCAGAATGATGCCAGATTTGTCAGCAGTCAGCATAAATTTGAAATCAGTGTATCTGTACCTTATAAAAATGGTGCTTTCTAGGACAAGTTGACATTTAAAGCAGACTTGCTTTGAGAATTGCTTTGAGAATTTTTTTTAAATAAATAAATTGAAACAATTGTATCATTATTGGAATCAGGGACATGGATATCATACATGTCCTCAGCAAGAGCTGTTTCACCAGTGTTGGATGGGACTAATCCAGATTAGAATGAGTTGAGAAATGAGTAGGAGGTGAGGAAATATAACCCACAATTATAGACAAGGGAGGGTAAATTAATTAGCTATTAAGTAGGGAACTAATGAAAAACATTTTAACTAATAAGAAAACAAATCTGAGCATGTTTCGTGCTAATAGAAATAACCTAGTGGAGAATGGCAGTTGAACACACTGGAGGGAGCAGAAGTTATTGAGTAGCATCCAGGTAGAATCAATGGCATTGGCTAAGACAAATGATAGTCCCACCTAAGAGAGAAGGGAAAACATGGAGTCCAGAACAGACCTTGATTGATTTCAGTTTGGGCAACATACTGAAGCATTTCTACTGGAGTAAGAAAAGTTTGAAATACTCCTGTAAAAGTGAGGGAACAAGACTAAGAAAGAGCAGGTGAACATCTTTCCAAAGGCTTTACTTCACTCTTGAACTTGGCCTATTGCCATAAGGCAATAATTTTTTCCCACTAACCTTTTGTGAGCAGGATTTAAAGCCAGGGCCTCCTCTTAATAGAGCAGAAAGTGAAGTGAAAGTCTTTCAGTTGTTTCTGACTCTTTGTAACCCCATGAACTATGCAGTCCATGGAATTCTCCAGGCCAGAATATTGGAGTGGGTAGCCTTTCTCTTCTCCAGGGGATCTTTCCGATCCAGGAATTGAACCGGTATCTCCTTCATTGAAGGTGGATTGTTCACCAACTGAGCTATCAGGGAAGCTGCAAAGCAGAAAAGAATTATCTAAAAAGCTGAGCCTTTCTCTATTTTGATTCATGAGAGAGAATTTGAGCATATACAGCAAACTTTGAATGATGGTGAGCTTTTTCAGGGCAAGTACCATGTCCTGTATTTCTGTGTATTGAACACCTACTGTTCTATAAGGTAACTGCTTAATTTATCTTGAATGAATAAGGAAATGAATGATTAGATAATAGCTTTTTTATCTCCTTTTTGGCAAAGTCTCAGGGTCTTTCTTAATTTGGATAACTGAACATTTGGCTAAGTATTACTAAAGGCAGTGGGTAAATGGAGACTTGGAGATAAATACCTCTACAAATTTAAGACAGAGACAGAGATTTTCAGCATGCAAAGAGAGATTCCTTGTCACACTAAACACATATCAAACACATTAACCATGCTGCTGAGCGTCCCAGAGTCACAACTGCTTTTGTTTAGTCCTGTTCATTTAGTTTTCAGTTAAACAGGGTAAAAATATTTATTACAGCAGCTAAAGATTTAGTAAGCAGACATTTCCGGGTTTTTTAAGGCAACAGAATAGAGTAATGGTGCAAATATTTAAATAGATAATTTATTTTTAAAAAATCACTATAATCTTGATTTAGAAAGTATTACTGGTTATTCTACTGATTTCCTCCCAAGTTGAAATTAACCTATATTCTCCTACCCACCACCACTGAAAGTACACTGAATGTCAAGAAGAATCCAGGCTGGAAGTAGATACACCTTTTGAAATATATATTGTAGGATTCCAAACCAACATCCTTAGCTAAGTGATTCCAACAGTTCAAAGAATTCAGTTGACTTTTTTATTTTCTCTCACATCCAACTTTCTGTAGCAAACTGTTGTCAAACATCTGAACTGAAACAAGTTTGAGTTCCTCATCAAAAGGAAGTATCTCTCAAAAGGGGTCACTAAAATTAAGAAAGAGGTATGTGGGGCATGGTAGGAGTGAGAGGGAGAAGAGACAAGCAAGAAGGAGAAGACTCAGATGCTTCTAACACCACAGGGATGGGAGAAGATACCTGAGGATGGCCTCAAAAGGCCAGTGAAGAATGAGCAAAAGTCTGGTCTGGCATGGGGGCTGAAGGAGATTCTTGTCTAAGTCTTTGCCCGATACTAAGAGAAGTGAAAGTGAAACTGTTCATTGCTTGGTCAGATCTGACTCTTTGTGAACCCATGGACTATAGCCCACCAGGCTCCTCTCTCAGTGGAATTCTCCAGGCAATAATACTGGGGTAGGTACCTAATACCTCCTCCAGGGGATCTTTCTGACCAAGGGCTTGAACTCAGGTCTCCCGCATTGCTGGCAGATTCTTTGCCATCAGAGCCACCAGAGAGGCATGCCTGATACAGAAGTACCAGTTAAATCTCACTAACAATTCTCTGAAGATATTTCAACATGATGGAGGGAGAGGGAAAGTGTTGTTCCAGGGCGTTGACATCAGGGTGAGGCTAGCGTTGGGAGAATGTGATGTGAGCGAGTGAAGCTGAAATGGGAAGCACAAGCCGAATGGAACATGACTGTCCAGTTACTGGCTTTGGGGACAATTCCATGGAATGCAAGGCGGGTGGTCATAAGAAACCCAAGCTAAATAGACTCCAGAGACTTTCAGTGGAAGGAGAGAACCTGGCAAGCCTGAAACCCACGTTGTCACATTCACCCTCTGGCATTAATTACCATCAAAGAAGTGTGTCTGCAAGAGTGGCACTAGTTTTACACTTGCCATAGTTACCGCAGTGCCTCGCCATGGGTCGTGGGGCTGGGGCTCTGAAGGAGATTCCTGTCTAAGTCTTTGAGCTTTAATGTTCTTTGCTTTATTTCTTGCCAGCCTGGGACTGAAGATGTGTTGAAGATGACTGTCTTGCTACAGAAAAATGACTCTGTGAAGAGGAATTCACTGCTCTGGGCCAAACCCAAAAGGCCATTAATTTATACCATAAAATGGACAGCCAGAGAAGGCAAGAAGTGGCACTGTTCTGCTCAGAAGCTTCTCGCAAGTATAAACAAAACCCTGGGTTGTTGCTGGTGACTGCCTTTTTTTTTTTTTTTTTTTTTTTTTAGAATCTGACCATGTTTTAGAATGGAAAAAATTGAACAGTGCAGTCAATGTCCCCATGGGGTCTAAACATCTTTTCTAACCTCGTTTCCACCGATCGCTTGGCTCTATCTATATAACGGAGTATAGCTTGATTTCTGAGAAAACAAGTGAAACAAAGTTCAAAGGCATTTGCACCCTAATTGATAAAAAATGGTGTAAATAGTTGGTATATGTGTGTGTCTTAACTCTCTACTATGCTGCAAAGGCCCATGCCTTGGTGGAAATTTTTCAGAAATAATCCTTGCTTTGTGTCCCATGATCTCACAAAGGTCCTCCAGAGCCACCCATACTCATGAAGCTTACAACCCATAGCCCTTTTTCCAGAGTTCTCTGCCATGACTTCTCATCACTGACCATGAAGCCTGTATTACAGAAAACTAAAATTGTGGCTATTTTCATGTGTCATTAGAAAGAAAATGGAAAAATAGCTCTTGACCTTTAAATAGAAAGTTATACACACAAACCTAAGAGAGAGTATGATAGTGGAATATTCTTGAAAGGAATGGTATCCTAGAAACCAATAACCACTTTAAAAGCCATCAAGAAGGGCAAATTATTGCAACTGAATTTCCTTAGTGTTCAAAGATCTCCACTGGCTAATTTCTCCTTCTTTGATTGTTGTACCCTTCAGTGGGATGGCATTTTGTAGGAACCCTCATGCAGCTGCAAGAAGCAGAGAACATGCTAGACACATGAGCAGATGTACATCTTTATATTGGGTTGACCAAAAAGTTCATTCAGATTTTTCCATAAGCTGTTAATGGAAAAACCCAAGTGAACTTTTTGACCAACACAATATTTCAAACAGAGCACACTCGATGTCATGGGGGTGACCAGACATCTCAGTTTTACTCCATCAGTCCCACTTAATATCTTTTGTCCCAGGATCCCAGGCACCTGGATTTCCCAGGCAAGAATACTGGAATGGGTTGCCATTTCCTTCTCCAGGGGATCGTCCTGACCCAGGGATTGAAACCACGGCTCCTGCCGCATCTCCTGCATTCTAGGCAGACTCTTGACCGCTGAGCCACTGGGGAAGTCTGTGTATCCTGCTGCTGCTGCTGCTGCTGCTGCTGCTAAGCTGCTTCAGTCATGTCCAACTCTGTGTTACCCGATAGACAGCAGCCCACCAGACTCCTCCGTCCCTAGGATTCTCCAGGCAAGGACACTGGAATGGGTCGCCATTTTCTTCTCCACCTGTGTATCCTGGTTTAGATAATAAATAATATAGGCACTCTCCTTCATCACCACACTGATTTTCTTCCAAAGCCTCAAGTCTCTGTGTTCTGGAGAAGGATATCATGGTGCAAGACAACATGAGCTGCCCATGAACTGTCCCAAATGCCTGAATACTATAGTAGCACTCAATCATGAGAAGTAGATCCCAGTTTGCTATCAGGAAAAGAAAAGTGGTATCAATAAGACCTGATCCAAAACCGAAAAAGGCTACCCTGTGAGGCAGTGAAGGAGCATCTCACTTGAAAGCATTCAAGCAGGAGGCTATCTGTTGGGGATGCCTTTGAGGGATGCCCAGCAGTGGTTGAGAGTTTGCGGCACATCATTGGCTACCAAATTATTTTAAGTCTATAAGAATCCATCGAAGGGCTTAAATAAACAGGCCTCATATACAGAGATTCTGCCTTGCTGGGGTAGTGTGGGGACAGGAATATGCATTTTCCCCACAGTCATAAAAATCAAATATGGAAAATATTTTAAAATACAAGGAAGCAACATGATCTGAAATCTCATATACCATCAGTGTTCAGGGGCCACCCTGTCATATATTGCTACACATATATTTATGTTTTACACTATTTATAATACTTTTACATCAACTAAATCATACCAAGGGAAATGGGTTTACTGTCATTGATATTAATATATATGCTTTTTTTTTTCACTTCCTTCTTCCTCTTTCTACCTAAGTGTAATCAGGATTGCCCACCTGATATATATTCTTTTATAAATCTACATCCATGTACTCATACACAAAAGTATACACATATATATGTGTATGAATAATGGGTTTGTCTATTTTTCAAAATGGAATCATATTATACACACTTCTTAGCTTTTTGCTTTTTCTTCACTTATGTATGGAAAGCTGCCAGATCAACTGGTATTGATCTCACTCAATTTAATGTCTTAAAAGTGTTCTCTGGTGTGAATATCCCCAAATTATTTATTTATATCCTATTTTTGAGCACTCACTTCGAAGTTTTTTAGCGTTACCCACAATTCTGCAATTAATGTCTTTGTAACTAATTTTTTAAATATCTACATTAGTTTCCATGGAATAGAGTGTCAGGGTTGGAATTACTGGGTCAAAGACTGCATGTGCTTTTACCCATAGTAGATTTTTATCAACCATCAGTGTATGAATGGGCCCCCTTCTCTACATCCCAATCAGTACTATGGGTTCCCACCCTTCTTCATGTTTTCCAGTTTGGTAGATGAGCAATGGTGTTTTAGTGTTATCCTAATTTCCATTTTTCTGACCTGCAAAGAAGTTGAGCATCTTTTCGTATGTTTATTGACACTTAGATTTGCTATTTGTAAAGAGCCTATCTATATTCTTTGCCTACTTTGGGGTTGTTTGTAAGAGTTCTTTGTATATTATAGACATAAATCCTTTATCTGCCATATGTTTGGAAAATAATTTTCTCAGTTTATAGTTTATATTTTAACTTTGTTTATGGTTTCTTTTAAAATTTATTTATATTTAACTATGTTTACCTTTTTAAAAATGGACTCTGTTTGCTTTCTTAGTCATAACTTGACAGAGAGTTTTGTCACTGTGATGGAGGACCATTCGTCTAGATGATCTCAAAGTTCCCTTCACACTCTTACGATGGTCAGTCTGAGACACCATGGAGTTTTTCCATCTCTCAAATTCAAGTGCTGTGGAGTGAGATCTGCTGTCATATTTTAAGGTAGACAATTAAAGTCTAACGAGAAGGTACTTAACTCATGAATTAGCAGGATATCTGTAAAACTTTAATATAATTTTCAGAGCCTAGTTATGTACTATATTATCATAATTCTATGGGACATTTGAGCTATAGAGTTGCCTTACATTCTTGGGGGTATTCATGACCTGGCACTCTATTTTCTAGAACTTTCTTTAGGCCTGTTAGGGCCAAGTTGGTAACCAAAGAGGTGGGGTTTCTTTGGCTCATAGCACCCAATACTCAGCCAAGAGGGTGTTTACCTCCAAAGGAAAGTCTGATGTGAACCAACAACCAGCAAATGAAATCCTGGTTCAGGATATGATTTTTTTTTTCCTTAAAGAAGTCTAAAAGATTATTTCTTGCTAGTTTTTCACCTCTGGCAGAAAATATATAGAGCTTAATTGATTCCTGCAGAATCTCTTAAGCTGATGAAAGGAATACATCTCAGAGAAACGAACTTGTTGGCTGTTTGACATGCATGTGCCCACACACACACACAGGGCCACATCTCTGCCCAAGACTTAACAGCCAGGCTCCCAAGCACATGGATTTACTAAACCAAGTATGAGTCATCAGTTTTCCAGACTCTGGTCCCTCAGGGTAATTGAGATACCAGTTGGCCACCTCCTTGGCTATCTGTCTAGCCTATCCTCAAAGTGATCTGTTTACTTTAACAAGTGCAGTGAAATTGAAAAGCAAGACTCTTCTGCTAAAGTTATTTAGTGGTTTGCTTTGGGAACCTGATTTTTCTCTCTCTCCCTCTTTTTTTTTTTTTCCTTAAGTGTGAATTTGCCTACAGGAACTTACACGGGGTAAAGACTTTCTAAACACTGTGCCAATGTCTGCTCCCAGTTCATGAACTTTTATCTGATGTATCCCCATATCTAAATCTGTGTTTCCTACAAACAGATAGTAAGGCCTCACTCCATAAGGTGCCCCAGTCTCAGAGTTCCTGAATACAGAAGAAATTCCACTCAGTTTGAAATAGTCCAAACCCCTGCCTTGCTTGCTCTCCTAAGGAAGCAACTAAATATTTTCCTAGGAATTTACAACCCCGTGCTCATCGAAGTCACTACAGCCTCAGGATTCTCTGGGTCTGCAGTCCTTCTCAGCCATCCTCTTCCACAATCAACTTTATATTTCATACTCACATCCCCCTTTCCAAGGGTCCAGCACTGTGCTCAATTTACCTCTCAGACATGGACATGCTCAGGGTTATGACCCCCACAAATTATAAACAAATCAATAACTTCATTGAATGCTTTCCTCACTGCCTCAAGGAAGGATGTACCCCATCTCTTCACCAAAACTCTTCACTCTGTCTGTGCTCTAGACTTCCCATCACCACCACTACCATAACGTAGTAACTGATTTAATATCTTTACTGCTCCTATATCTTGAATCTGTCCAGTCCCCTATCACTCCTTTTCAATCACTGATTAACAAGGGCTGGTCTCTCCCATGTGTTGAAAGCTCATTTTGTTTCCCTCTTGCATCCCCCCTCTGTTTACCTTGGAAGAACAGATTGCTCCTGCTACTGCCCTTTTATCTCCCCATTAACAGTCCCTCCTTATTCATTTCTGTCCTTAGGAGAGTAATTTGTTTACTTAAGAACTTTTGTCACATCTCGAGTATTTTTCTGGTCCTTATCTTACTTGACCCATCTCACCATTTTATTCAGGAATTGCTTTTTTGTTTTTCTCTTCTAGGATATCTTTCTTTCCCTTGGATTCCCTGCTAGCACTCTTTTTTTTTTTTTTTTTTTTAGGATCCTGCCTAGAGGCTTCTTTCCTTAACAGCCCTAAAGCATAGTATCTCATAGAGTTCTGTCTTCAGACTTGAATCCTAGTTTTTCTCTGGGTAACTTAGTTCAATACACAAGTTGTCAACTGTTACATGTATGTTTGATTTCCAAATGTATGCCACGTAAGTGCATGTATGTGTATATGTGCTAAGTTGCTTTGTGTCCAACTCTTCGCTACCCTATGAACTGTAACCCCCAGATTCTGTCCATGGGATTCTCCAGGTAAGGATACTGGAATGGGTAGCCATGCCCTCCTCCAGGGATCTTCCTGACCCAAGGACTGAGCCTGCATCTCTTATGTCTCCTGCACTGGCAGGCAGGTTCTTTACCACTAGCGCCACTTGGAAAGCCCACTTAAGTGCGTAGGTTACTTCGAAGTTCCCGTCCAGGAAGGAATTATTCTTTCTCCTCTGTCAAAATGGACATCTCCCTATATTTTTCCCATTTGATCAGTCGGTAGTATAGTTTGGCTAGTTATCCCAAGAGTCAACCTGGACAGCTCCTGCTTTCTCAGCCACCACCCTCACATAGCTCTTACTCTCCCCCCGACCTCTGTTTGGTCACTACATCCAAATCCCTCCTACTGTTGCCACGTTGGTTAAGATTGAATGGTCCGTTCCTGACTCTGTAAAGGACCTCCATGTCTCCATAGTCAGCACCCTCCAAGCATGCCCAGCTCCCTGCATAAGGTCATCATCTTAAAACAGAGATCTTATCATGTGACCTGGCCTCTTGGATGCCTTCAGGAAAACCTGACTCTACAGGGTCTTCTTTTGAGGTAATAGACCTGAGAGAAGACTCACTCCGTGTCCCTTGCTGGCCTGTCCCTTATGCTTCAGCCACAAAAATCTGCTGCTAATTTATAACCATTCATGATCTTTCTCCTCTATGTGACTTTGAATAGAATATTCTAAACCCTGGTATATCCTCTGAATTTTTTTCGCAGAGTGATTGAATGAACGTGAAAGTGAAAGTCACTCAGTCGCATCCGACTCATTGTGACCCCATGGAATTCTCCAGGCTAGTATCCTGCCTTTCTCTTCTAGAACCAGGGGATCTTCCCAACCCAGGGATTGAACCCAGGTCCCCTACATTGCAGGTGGATTCTTTACCAGCTGAGCCACAAGGGGAAGCCCTGAATGAATGTATACATAAGCAATTGTGTATTTATGTATACAAAGGAGATTTATTTTCCCTTCAGACCTTTGTTATTTCTCTTCCCATAGGTAGAAGTAGGTTTTCTGGACCTCTGAGACCTTGAAATTCTGATCATGCTTAGAGATCAGTGTCATCAAAGCAGATTTTGGGCTCTTGAAATTCTGATCATGCTTAAGGATCAGTGTCATTGAAGCAGATTTTTTTTTAATTTATCATCTAGTCTTTTTTCTTACATATGTATATTGTTAGATATGGATGTGGTGAATTTACGTACAATTTTGGAACTTTCTCCTCTATCATGGTGTTAAAAGATGACATAAATGGATAGTTCTATGAGGTACTTTTGTGTGTAGTGGCAGGACATGAAGGAGAAAAGGGACATACCTGTTACTCCCATTTTATATTTTTATTTATTTTTTTTGGTTCTCACTAGTTATCCATTTTATTCGTAGTGCTTTATATGTCAGTCCCAGTCTCCCGATTTATCCCACCTTCCTTCCCCTAATTAGTGTCCATACGTTTGTTTTCTATGTTCTGTCTCTATTTCTGCTTTGCAAATAGGTTAATCTGTACCAGCAGTTTTTATTTTTTTCCCCTAAGAAGCTTGAAAAGATGTACAAAATGGTAAGTTATAGTGAGTCACTTAGAGTGCTTTTTAAAATATTGACCGTCCAGGAAACCCATCTCTCTTCTCCTACTCTCTGTGTCATCCTCTGTCCCGCTTTGGGTTTCTGTCTTCCTCTCCTCTTCCTCCCTCCTTCTTTCCTCCTATCACCGCCCAATCTTAGCTGGAAGATGTATTCAGTTTGTAAGTAAATTTAGCTGTTTCACATTTTCCAAATAAACTTTAGAAATTTTTTTCGTGTATTGTCATGAAGAGATGCCCTTTAAAAGTACTTTGCTCGCTTGCACAACATCCCCATCTTTAGCAAATGACAGCGTACCTTCCCTGCCTCTGCCGAATTTTCTCATCTTCCTTTGCCCACTCAGCCACCCCCACCATACAGCTCCTCACCCGTCCTCCCAAGATGTAAAAGGAAAGATTTCCAGCTCCTGACAATAAGATCAGTGATTTGCAAGGTTTTAAAGCTCCCTGTAAATGCAGGACTTAGAAAGCTGCCTTGGGTGATACTCCTATTCAGCTCCCCAGGAAACAGAGTCCAAGGGAGGTTCTACGGGACAGATGGACAAGCGTAAGCATGGCTTAGAGCCAGAACAAGGACCAGTAAGAAGGAAAAAGCTTTGGCTTTCCTAAAAAGTTGAATGGGCTCCAAGAAAACCTGGAGGGGCTCTGCAACTCCTGTGCCCTGATTATAAATAAGAGCTGCTAAAATGTGTGTACCCCCAATGTGCCAGGTAGTGGTCAGAATCATATATACACTGTAGGATTTAGCATACCAGCTTCCTTGGAAAAAAAAAAAAAGTAATATTCGAGTAAGAAAGAAACTGAAAGTGACTGTGGAAATCCTTCAATAGGACCCCACCATCTCCAAGACACAGGCCAAATTCTCATCTCTTCAAATTACCCCTCTCAGATACCCAGATCCTCATTACAGTGAGTCATTGGCACCTGTACTCACCTCATATTTCTGGATCTTTTCACATACCTTTCTCAATGCCTGGAATTCCCTACCAATGCCTATTCATCCTCCAAGACAAGAAAAAAAATTGTCCCTTATTTTGAAGCATAGACTCACTCTGCAGTTGAACTTTTGTCCTCCCTCCCTGTGGACTTCACTCTGTTCCTAGCTCTATACTGTCAGTGGCCCTATTGCACGGTACTCAGATCACTGCCTTCATATCTTCCCAGCCAGGTCTCATGCTCATTAAGTCCAGGAATGTGTCTTCTTACCTAGTAGGCAAGTGTCCAATAAATATTTATTGAAAGAATGAACAAACAAGTGAATAAACAGATGTTCCTTGGGAGCAGAGGGGACCAGAGCTTTTCGCACACAGCTCTCATTTTTGTGTCCCACAGTGGGTGTTCCGTTCTGGTCCTGTCCTCTGGAGGGATTTCCAGCTGGACTTGTACTAAGCAAACCTGAGGTGTCGTGACCACCTTAGATCAAGCTTGCTGTTGACATACAAGGCTATGGCAGCTTGTTCCATTCCCAAGAGCAAGAGATGGCAAGACTGATCGATGTCTTCGTCAAGGGAAACTGCTGAAGGGGAAAGATTGGATCAGTGGGAACACACCCCTAGACCACAGACTCGGCTGCATTTCACCTGCTGGAGAGAGTGAAGTCTGATGGACCCTAATGAAGAATGGAACTATACCCTATTTATTTTAAAACTACAGAAAATATTTACCAATGGGGAATCCCCAGTTCTCAGTTTCATGGGGAAACTAACCAAGAGAAAATTTTACTGAAAGGATATTGTGTGCCTCCCAGAAACATTGGAAAAATCAAAGAACAGCCTCAAAAACCTGGACACTAAGAAAGAACAGTTAGGCGCTGGAACTAGAAAAGGCCACTGAACTGCGACGGCTTCCTCAAAATGCGGGCAGTTATAGCTTGCACCATCCCCATCCCTGATGACTGACCCCACAGACTGCTTCTGCTCCTGGAAACTGGAAGTGGCTGCTACACTGTTGCTCCCTCATTGTGTCAAAATACTAGAGGTGTGTCCAGTTTGCATACCCATGTCCTGATTGCAAGGCAAAGTGAGAGAGGGTCAGGCTGCCCTTGCAGCTTCTAGAGCAGAAGGTCAATTCAGCTTTATAAATTAGGTGTCTCTCACAAAAAAAGGGAGAGCCAAAATGATGACAAATAACCATGAGACACGCCAAGCCTGTCTTCCCATGTTAATGATTTCATGAAAGAAGTAAGATTATTTCCTGTTTACATTGTTTCATGTCATCTCACATCATAAAAATAAAACATAGACCATTAAAAATTATGAGATGATTTTATGGAGCATATATTTCTGTAAAGCACAGGATGGGTTAGACTTCAACCCTGCGTACTAAAATCTTATTGAAGCAAGAAAATTAAAGACTTACACAAAAAATTAGGAATCCATTGTGAAGTGCCATTGGAGTGGGGCAGCTTAGAGCAAAAAGCCATCTTCCTGGTGAAGAATGATCAGGGAAGACATAGCAAGATACAGTAGCTAGAGGAAGTAATAACTAGGAAGGAGGAAGACATAGCTAGAGGAAGTAATGCGAGCTGGATTTCCAGTTATTTTTCTGTTTTCTTTATTTTACCTTTCTTCTCCTTATTTTGTGAACTTCAGATCTTTGTTGATGTCAGCCACTGTACTTAAGAGTGTCCTCCATGACTTCTCTGCTTCTGAATTCTAATACACTTTTGGTTTTTATATTTGTTTGTTTCTTTCTTGTTTTTTAAATTTTTATTGAAGTATAGTTGGCTTACAATGTTGTGTCAGTTTCTGCTGTATAGCAGAAGTGAATAAGCCATCCATACATATACATATATCCCCTATTTTTTGGATTTCCTTCCCATTTAGGTCACCCCAGAACACTGAGTTCCTGAGCTATACAGTAAGTTCTCATTAGTTATCTATTTTATGCATAGTATCAGTAGTATATATATGTCAACTCTGTTCTCCCAATTAATCCCACCCTCTTTCTCCCTTGATATCCATACATTTGTCTTTACTTCTGTCTCTATTTATGCTTTGCAAATAGGTTCATCTGTACCATTTTTCTAGATTCCACATATATGTGTTAATATATGATATTTGTTTTTCTCTTTCTGACTTGCTTCACTCTTCTTGACAGTCTCTAGGTCCATGCATATCCCTACAAATGGCACAATTTTGTCCTTTATATGGCTGAGTAATATTCCATTGTATATATATGTGCCAATAGACACTGCATAAAGGAGTGTGTGTCTATGTGGCTTTGTACCTGTTAGGAAACAAATAGGAAGGATTTTTATGCAAAACATAAATATCTTAATTCCAAGGGAAGCCTTCTAGCAGGGAGGGGTTTATCTATACATGCAAGCAGGTAATGATAAACCTGAAACACTTTGAACTATTACTAGAATTATAATTCCACATTGCCAATGATTTACTGTGACTTTTAAATCAATTTCCTTAAACTTATGATACCATATTCATCATCTTCCTTGCTTTGCAATTACCTGTTAATTGAAGCTCCTGCCCTTAGTCTTAAAACCTTTAAATGATCCTTGACTTACTCTCCCCACCAGTTCCCTGGGACTACTGAGTTATCACATTCTACTTTCTTCATGACACTTCATGTCCTTCCTCTCTCTCCCTCCCACCTCCATTGTGCATTCATGGTCCACACTAGGAAGCTCAAACTGGTTTGTAGTGGCTTCCCTGATTCCCAGTCTCTGTTTTCTTGTACACACTTCACAGGATTTCACAGGTTAATCTTCCCTAAATATTTATTTCAAAGACTTACTCTTCTGCTGAAGGAACCTACTGACTTGCTATTTCCTGCCTAATTAGGCTGAATTCCTTGGCCATGCTTCTAGAGAGTCGCTGTTGTGAAATCACGCAAACCCTCCAATGTCAAGGTCATGAAACTCTCCAAATGCCAATTCTAATGGAGTTCTGCTGATCTCATCATGCTCTTGTTTAATTTTCCTTTTAGGATTGAGAGTACTTAATGACCAAAAATTCAGCCTGTATCTCATTTCTACTCATCTAGGTCATTCTCAAAGCCTCTCTTCACAGTGCACTTTCCTCCACTTGGAATAATTTCCCATCTCTGTGGATGCTGAAGCATACCCATCCTGGAAGGTTCTGAATCAGGGCCTACTCACTGATAACTTCCTTCTTGGAATGACTATAACATTGACAATTTATACTACAGAGTTGAGCATTTCAATATTTTTCTACTTTATCAATCTGGTTATCAACTCAAAACATGTTAGTCTTGGCTCCCCTACCTAAAATTTATATTGCTTGAGTGTAGAGATCATGCCTTCTATTTGAATATCACTTCCAGTGTTCCATTTAGCACCAACTGAGAACATTATAGATGATCAAGAAATATCAGTGTCAGATTCTATATAGAGCTCAGTTTTTATAGTAAGTGTCTAAATTATAAGAGACTGAATCAATTCACCTTTTAAGTGATCATGAGTGTAGGGGTCTTTAATATTAATACGTTCTGATACATTCCTGGATTTTGCAGGAGCACTGACAGCAGCAGGTGTCCTGCCATAAGTTCTCTTATGAGGAGGTCAGCATTATCTTAACATAAAGCTGATATCTTACCATAGAGATTGCAGACTCTAGGACCAGGCTGCCTCAGGCTAAACTACAGGAAGGGAGCACAGCCCCACCCATCGGCATAAATTTGGATTAAAGATTTAATGAGCATGCCCCCACCCACCAGAGAAAGACCCATTTCTCCCCACAGCCAGTCCTCCCATCAGGAATCTTGCATGAACCTCTTATCCTCATCTATCAGCGGGCAGAAAGAATGAAAACCACAATCACAGAAAACTAACCAAAGTGATGACATGGATCAAAGTCCTGTGTAACTCAGTGAAACTGTGAGCCATGCTGTGTAGGGCCACCCAAGAGGGACAAGTCATGGTGGAGAGTTCTGACAAAATGTAGTCCAATGAGGAAGGGAATAGCAACCACTTTTCTTGCCCTGAGAACCCCATGAACAGTATAAAAAGGCAAAAAGATATCACACTGAAAGATGAACCCCCCCAGGTTGGTAGGTATCCAATATGCCACTGGAAAAGAGCAGAGAAATAGCTGCAGAAGGAATGAAGAGGCTGAGGCAAAGTGGAAATGATGCCCAATTGTGGCTGTGTCTGGTGGTAAAAATAAAGACCAATGCTTCAAAGAACAATGTTGCACAGGAACCTTGAATGTTAGGTCCATGAATCATGTTAGGTCCACTTCCATAAATAGGACGTGGTCAAACAGAAGATGACAAGAGTGAACATCAACATTTTAGGAATCAGTTAACTAAAATTGTTGGGAAAGGGCAAATCTAATTCAGATGACTATTACATCTACTACTGTGGTCAAGAATCCCTTAGAAGAAATGGAGTAGCCCTCATAGTTAACAAGAGTCCAGAATGTAGTACTTGGGTGCAATATCGAAAACAACAGAATGAACTTGGTTCATTTTCAAGGCAAACCATTCAACATCACAGCAATCCAAGTCTATGCCCCAACTATCATTGATGAAGAAGATGAAGTTGAACAACTCTATGAAGACCTGCAAGATCTAGAACTAACACCAAAAACAGATGTCCTCCTCATCGTAGGGGACTGGAATGCAAAAGTAGGTAGTCAAGAGATACCTAGAGTAACAGGCAAGTTTGGCCTTAGAGCACAAACTGAAGCAGGGCAAAGGCTAACAGAGTTTTTCCAAGAGAACAAATTGATCATCACAAATACCCTCTTCCAACAACACATGAGATAACTCTACACATGAACAGTACCAAATGATCAATACTGAAATCAGATTGATTATATTATTTGCAGCTAAAGATAGAGAAGCTCTATAGAATCAGCCAAAAAAGACCGGGAGCTGACTGTGGCTCCGATCGTGAACCCCTTATTGGCAAATTCAGATTTAAATTGAAGAAAGTAGGGAAAACCACTAGACCATTCAGGTATGACCTAAATCAAATCCTTTACAATTATACAGTGGAAGTGACAAATAGATCTGATAGACAGAGTGCCTGAAGAACTATGGACGGAGGTTCATAACATTGTACAGGAGACCATGACCAAAACAATCCCTAAGAAAAAGAAATGAAAGAAGACAAAGTGGTTGTCTGAGGAAGCCTTACAAATAGTTGAGAAAAGAAGAGAAGTGAAAGGCAAAGGAGAAAAGGAAAGATATACCCATCTGAATGCAGAGTTCCAAAGAATAGCAGGCAGAGATAAGAAAGCCTTAAGTGAACAATGCAAAGAAATAGAGGAAAACAATAGACTGGGAAAGACTAGAAATCTCTTCAAGAAAATTAGAGATACCAAAGGGACATTTCATGCAAAGATGGGCACAGTAAAGGAGAGAAATGGTAAAGACCTAACAAAGCAGAAGAGATTAAGAAGAGGTAGCAAGGATATACAGAAGAACTGTTCAAAAAAGATCTTAATGACCCAGATAACCACGGTGGTGTGATCACTCACCGAGAGCCAGACATCCTGGAGTGTGAAGTTAAGTGGGCCTTAGGAAGCTTTGTTACAAACAAAGCTAGTGGACTTAATGGAATTTTAGCTGAGCTATTTCAAATCCTAAAAGATGATGCTATGAAAGTGTTGCACTCAATATACCAGCAATTTGGAAAACTGAGCAGTGGCCACAGGACTGGAAAAGGTCAGTTTTCATTCCAATCCCAAAGTAAAGCAATGCCAAATAACGTTCAAATTACTATACAATTGCACTCATTTCACATGCTATCAAGGTTATGCACAAAATCCTTCAATCAAGTCTTCAACAGTATGTGAACCAAGAGCTTCCACATGTACAAGTTGGATTTAGAAAAGGCAGAGGAACAAAAGATCAAATTGCCAACATCTGTTGGATCATAGAAAAAGCAAGAGAATTCCAGAAAATCTTCTACTTCTGCTTCATTGACTATGCTGAAGCCTTTGATAGCGTGAATTACAACAAACTGTGGAAAAATCTTAAAGAGATGGGAATACCAAACCACCTTAACTGCCTCCTGAGAAACTTGTATGCAGGTCATGAAGCAACAATTAGAATAGGACATGAAACAACAGACTGGTTCAAAATTGGGAAAGAGTATGTCAAGGCTGTATATTGTCATCCTGCTTATTTAACTTACATGGAGAGTAGATCATGAGAAATGCCAGGCTGGATGAAGCACAAACTGGACTCAAGATTTCCAGGAGAAATATCAGTAACCCCAGATATGCAGATGATACCACCCTACTGGCAGAAAGTGAAGAGGAACTAAAAAAGCTCTTGATGAAGGTGAAAAAAGGGAATGAAAAAGCTGGCTTAAAGCTCAATATTCAAAAAGTTAAGATAATGGCATCAGGTCCCATCACTTCATGGCAAATAGATGGAGAAAAACATGGAAACAGTGACAGATTCTTTTTTTTTTTCCCTTGGGCTCCAAGTTATTGCAGGCAGTGATTGCAGGCATATAATTAAAAGACGTTGCTCCTGGGAAGGAAAGCTATGACAAACCTAGACAGCGTATTAAAAAGCAGAGACATCACTTTGCTGACAATGTCCATATAGTCAAAGCTATGATTTTTCCTATAGTCATGTATGAATGTGAGAGTTGAACCGTAAAGCAGGCTGAGTGCCAAAGAATTGATCCTTTTGAACTTTGGTGTTGGAGAATACTCGAGTGTCCCTTGGACAGCAAGGAGATCAAACCAATCAACCCTAAAGTAAATCAATTTTCATTGGAAAATTGGAATTTTCATTGGAAGAACTGATACTGAAGCTGAAGCTCCATACTTTGGATACTTGATGAGAAGAGCTGACTCACTGGAAAAGACCCTAATATTGGGAGATATTGAGGTCAGGAGGAGAAGTGGGTGACAGAGGATTATATGGTTGGATGGTATCATCAACTCAATGGACATGAGTTTGAGCAAACTCCTGGAGATAGTGTAGGACAGAGAAGCGTGGTGTGTTGTAGTCCATGAGGCTGCAAAGAATTGGACATGACTCAGTGGCTGCTCAACAACAAGAACAAGATTAAGATTTTTTCCCCCTTGTTTTCTATCACTAATGGCATTTGTCATTTTAGTTTTCACAAAGTTCAGTTCAGTCACTCAGTCATGTCCGACTCCTTGTGACCCCATGAATCGCAGCATGCCAGGCCTCCCTGTCCATCACCAACTCCCGGAGTTCACCCAAACTCATGTCCATCGAGTTGGTGGTGCCATCCAGCCATCTCATCCTCTGTCGTCCCCTTCTCCTCCTGCCCCCAATCCCTCCCAGCATCAGAGTCTTTTCCAGTGAGTCAACTCTTCTCATGAGGTGGCCAAACATTGGAGTTTCAGCTTCAGCATCAGTCCTTCCAATGAACACCCAGGACTGGTCTCTTTTAGGATGGACTGGTTGGCTCTCCTTGCAGTCCAAGAGACTCTCAAGAGTCTTCTCCAACACCACAGTTCAAAAGCATCGATTCTTCAGAACTCAGCTTTCTTCACAGTCCAACTCTCACATCCATACATGACGACTGGAAAGACCATAGCCTTGACTAGATGGACCTTTGTTGGCAAAGTAATGTCTCTGTTTTTGAATATGCTGTCTAAGTTGGTCATAACTTCCCTTCCAAGGAGTAAGCGTCTTTTAAGTTCATGGCTGCAATCACCATCTGCAGTGATTTTGGAGCCCAGAAAAATAAAGTCTGACACTGTTTCCACTGTTTCCCCATCTATTTGCCATGAAGTGATGGGACCAGATGCCATGATCTTTGTTTTCTAAATGTTGAGCTCTAAGCCAACTTTTTCACTCTTCACTTTCACTTTCATCAAGAGGCTTTTTAGTTCCTCTTTACTTTCTGCCATAAGGGTCGTGTCATCTACATATCTGAGGTTATTGATATTTTTCCCGGCAATCTTGATTCCAGCTTGTGCTTCTTCCAGCACAGCGTTTCTCATGATGTACTCTGCATATAAGTTAAATAAGCAGGGTGATAATATACAGCCTCGACATACTCCTTTTCCTATTTGGAACCAGGCATCCCTAATTATTTATTGGCAGTCTAATTATTTAGTGCTTAAATGGTGTCTAGGAAAAATTTAGTCAATTGCTACTGTTTCTTAACAATTTCATGGTAGTTGCTGAGAGAAAAAAATACATGATTTTATACCCCACTAATCAGAGTATATTAGATACATAGAGAGGCCATTGTTCTGTTGGACTCAGAACTGTCAAATCTATAATTCTAATCCATTAATCTTATAAATAGTCACAAAGTGAAAGAAAGGAAGAAACAAGATGGCAGAATTGTTGAACTATTGGATGAGACACAAAGAAGGGACCTTTTAAGGAGGAGATGGAAAATGGCCAAAGATAATTTTCTGCCAAAGACGATTTTAAGTCTTCCATAGGGAAAAGGGACTAGACATTTCTGATGTGGATCCAAAGGTACTCAATATTGGAATGAGCTATGTAAGCCAGAGAGATTCAAGGGACAATGAATCAGTCTTCACAAGAAATATTGGAAAGAATTTTCACACTGTCTCTGTGGAAGGATAAGTGGCCACCAGGTTATCCTCAATCAAATCCTTCTTTAGAGGGAGGATTTTGCAAAGCTGTGGGTAGTTGACAGAAGTTACTTCTTAGTATTTATAGTAGCCTTTACAAGTGCTGAATTTACTTTGAAACTCTAGGTGAAAGAGCTGAAATTCTAGAGGGAAAAAAAAAAAGGAAAGAAAGACACCTCATTTTAGGATAGCAGCACAGGAAAGCAAGGAGAATCATTTAGCCAAGATCTCGCAGAGCTGGGCTGGCTAGAAAAGAAAAGGCAGATTTTTCAGTGTGTCGGTGATGCATCCATTTTCCTCACATATTTGAATAATGGTGAGTCCATTTCCCAGCCAGTTGTACATTTTCATGAGATTTCAGAAAAGCACAACTGGTTCTGCTTTTGCATGAGTATAGTTTTATTCCACCAGCAGATAAATAAGAGACTCTTAGACCAGTGCTTACCATAGTAGTATAAGCACAAAGACTCTTCCAAATACTTTGCACATACAATAAAATTTAATCAGTGCTCCAGTGTTCATTGTAGCACTATTTACAATTGCCAAGACATGGAAACAACCTAAATGTTCATTGACCAATAAATGGATAAAGAAGATGTGGTATGTATACACAATGGAATATTACTCAGTCATAAAAAAAATAAAAGAATGCCATCTACAGTCACATGAATGGACCTAGAAATTATCATACTAAGTGAAGGGAATCAGAAAATGACAAATATCTTATGATATAGCTTATATGTGCAATCTAAAAATATATAAGTGAACTTATATGCAAAACAGAAATAGACCCACAGACACAGAAAACAAACTTAGTTACCAAAGGGCAAAGGTGAAAGAAAGGGATACCTTAGGAGTTTGGCATTAATTGATACACACTGCTGCTGCTGCTGCTGCTGCTGCTGCTGCTAAGTCGCTTCAGTTGTGTCTGACTCTGTGTGACCCCATAGACGGCAGCCCACCAGACTCCCCCATCCCTGGGATTCTCCAGGCAAGAACACTGGAGTTGGTTGCCACCTCCTTCTCCCACACCTGAAAGTGAAAAGTGAAAATGAAGTCGCTCAGTCGTGTCCGACTCTTCGCGACCCCATGGACTGCAGCCTACCAGGCTCCCCCGTCCATGGGAGTCTCCAGGCAGAGTACCGGAGTGGGATGCCATTGCCTTCTCCTACACACTATTATATATAAAACAGATAACCAACAAAGACCTATGGTGTAACACAGGGTACCATACTGAATATTTTGTAATGACCTACAAAAGAAATGAATCTGAACATACACACACACACATGCACACACACAAATATACACACACACATATAATTAAATCACTTTGCTGTACAACTGAGACTAACACAACTTTGAAAGTCAGCATACTTCAGTTAAAATTTTTAATCAGAAGCCCTCAGAATTGTTTTTCTTAAAACAAAAGGAAAATCAAGGCAAAGCAATTATTAATAAAGAAAATTCAATGCAGCCACATTAAAATAGTTATATCTAAACATAAAAACCTTATATTTCTTTAATATTGGTATATTTACAAGTAGTATAAAACAGGCATATCAACTCTTTAAGCCCTGTAGTGCATGCCCTGGATCAACCAAAGGAGATAACATTCTAATGACTAGTGGGCTTTCGCAGTAGCTCAGAAGCAAGGAATCTGCCTGAAATGCAGGAGACGTGGGTTGAACCCTTGGTAGAGAAGATCCCCTGGAGGAGGGCATGGCAAGCCACTCCAGTATTCTTGGCTGGAAAATCCCATGGACAGAGGAGACAATGGGCTATGGCCTCAAAGAGTCAGACATGACTGAAACGACTGAACACAGCATTCTGCTATAGATCCGAGGAACTGGGGTCAGACAGTCAGAGAGGTCAAAGAGTTCAAGCAAGGTCACATACCTGAGTGGCAGGCTTGGACTCTATACCCAAGGCTGCTGCTCTCTTGTCCCAACCTCACCCACCGCCATATTGCTTTTGAGGGCATCTCCACATATAGGGATGTGATGCAGTGACGACAAGTGGAGGAACCACTTGGCATTTCCAGACCTGCTCCTGACGTTAGCCCTGTTTTCCACAAGGTGAGATGGTTTTCAAAGGTGCCAGAGCCAGTCAGCTCCCCAAGGTCTTTTGCCCCTCACATATGTTGGAGATCCACGTATATTCCTTTTGTCCACCAGAGAGGACTGCCAAGCTGTCTCTCTATATTCCCCTGGCAGAATGATAACAATTTATTTTCCAAACCAGCACACTTTTCAAAGGGCTAGAATAAGAGGTTGAAACACAGAACCATCTCAGGTATATGGGAATATACAGTCACAATACCACTGGCTTTGGTTTGTCCTCCTGATGTTGGGATCATCTTTTCTGAACAGTTTTGCATCAAAGAGCTACTCACAAGCACATCAATCATATTTGATTATTCAGCTTTATTTTAAAAAATACAAAATTGAACTGCCCTTTAAAAAAATTTTTTTTCTGGAAAATTGTTTTGAAGTATTCTGTTTCTATAGTATTTATTCACATTTCCCCCTGAGTTTAATAGATGTTATCACATTGATTTATTAGAGATTTAAACATTGTATTTTTCCATCCTTTTTTTTTTTATTTCAAATGATCTTTTACATTTGGGGGAAATCTGGGTTGTTGAAACAAATTATTTTGTGCCTGCTTTCAGTATGCAGATTTCTCAGATTCTCCAGTTGATCCAATTCCTATGGTTTGATTTTCTTAAAGGATTCATTTCCTCCTGCATAATCAGATCCTGAGTTTCACTTTGGATATCCTAACACGGCAATATATTAAATATGAAAATAAAGTATGAGGAGCAGTAGTTATAAGAAGTAATAGTAGTCCTGGAATGGAGATGATACCTATGGTACTAGGGTAGCTGACATGGTTGGTTACTTCCCAGCACCCATATCCCTTCATCCTTTCCTCCTTCTAACTCTGTGCCTACTGGAAATCATTCTTGAGTCCTCGATCCTGCTCATCCCACCATCCAGTGGGTAAATCATATTTTCCGGTTGACTTTCTAAATATCTCTCAAATCTATTGCCTCCCTCCAGCTTTCCTGCTGCTATTTTGGTTCATCTGGACTGTTACATTACCTCTTAAAAGATCTTACTGACAAACACATAAATCCCCCACACTAGAACACACCTTCTAAAACCTGTATCTAATTACATTATTCCTCAGATAAGCCTCTTTATTAACCTTCTGTGGCCAGCACAAGCCATTTTTAAACCTTGAGTCTCACGCAAGAAGCCCTGCTTACCTCAGCCCCCTACACCTCTGGTCTCCTTTCCCACCTTCCTGGTCACTCATAAGGCTGCAGGAATGCATAATCTTTCATTGTCTTGCTTCTGTGTGTACCATCCATTCTGTCTGAAATTCCCTCCCGTCTTGTCCATTCACATGGGGCTTCCCACCTCTCCATCGACAGTCAGCTACCCAAGGCTGAGTTCCCCTCTCCCTGGCAAGCTGATCACACTCACTACAATCCTGTTTCACTTCCTGTGGCCTCTTGTCAGTCTCTTTAATAGGACAAGCATTCCATGAAGCCAAAAGTCATCTTTTATTTTTATTTCTTTTATATTGATCTTTTTTTACATGTTTTTGGTGTGGACTATTTTTAAAGTCTTTATTGAATTTGTTATAACATTGCTTCTGTTTTATGTTTTAGATTTTCTTTTTTTTTTTTGACCACGAGGCAGGTGAAACCCTCAATACTTACCTTTTAGGATCCTACATGTGACTCCCTTCCTTAACACTGCAACCAGCCCTCTATCCTCTTTCTCTTGTCTGATAACGCTTAGCACCTTCTCACATCCTACATAATTTTATTATGTCTTACATTTAGTGTTTATGGTTTGTCTCCTTCATGAGAACAGTGATCTTTGTTTATTTCATCCACTACTGTATCTCAAGTCCCTAGATGAGTGTCTGGCACAAGTATGTGCTCAGTAAACCTCTGTTGAGTAAAAGAACACACGTTTGTATCTTTGAAATGTGGCATAGTTCCTGGAAAATACCAAGTTCTCAAATAAATATTTAATACTATCCTATAGGGATAGGTGGAGAAGGAAATGGCAACCCACTCCAGTATTCTTGCCTGGAGAACCCCATGGACAGAAGAGCCCGGTGGGCTAGAGTCCATGTGGTTGCAAAGAGTCGGACACAACTGAGCAACTACAATTAATTACTCACTCACTCACTTATAGGGATAGGTAATATTTACTGAGCTCTTGCCATGTGTTAAATGATTTAAACACTTCATCTCATTAAATCTTCACCACACCGCATCAGATAGGTTACTCTATTTAAGAGAAATTTGAGGCTTTGGGGAACTAAGGAAACTTGTCCAAGGTAAATAAGCAGTAAAGCTGAGATTCAAATACAAAGTGTGATGCCAGTGCCCACAATCTTAACAAGTATATTGTTCCACCTCAAATAATCAATCACATGTTTATTTTTATTGCCATTATATACACTTCCAGTCTAGTACCATTTTAACTTCAAACCTCAGGTATATAAGATAATAACAAGGCGATTTGTGTTGGAACTGTGTTGTTAGACATATTTTATAGTTTAATATTTTGGATGAAAGTATGTTGGTGGACAGGGTGTTTACTTGTCTGGAAGGAGTAAAACTCTTAGGTGGACATTACCCTCACAGGCCCAGCACCATCCCTAAAATAATGTTCAACACAGATGTTGAGTTGAACATTCATGTTCTCTTCAGGAGCATGTTGCAGAGAACAAGTATGATTATATATCATTATATATTATGCCTATTATATATCAGCAGTTGGCAGAGTTAGCAACAACTCCATACTCCTACACACACACACACACACATAATGCATAACTGCACAGTTACTAGGGTTTCATATTCTACCCCAAAAATCCTGCAGAAGCAAATTTCATCTCCCAACATTATTTATTTTATTTTTTAGTCTCTCTGCACTCACCTTACTGCAATAATTTGTACCCTTCTTGGGTCTAGTGAGTTTTTGCAGGGGATGAGTGACCAAATCCAGAATCATGAATGCAGTTAAATATTTTGCTATCCTAGTTATCTTTGCCTTTTTATCCTGTTCATGCCTTTTTACATTGTCCAAAAGGAGAAGAGAGCAGCAAAGGATGAGATGGTTGGATGACACCATCAATTCAGTGGCCATGAACTTGGGTGAACTCTGGGAGATGGTGAAGGACAGGAAAGCCTGGCAGAGAGTTGGACACAATTTAGTAACTGAACAACAACAAAGTCATCTTTGATTTCACAGAATGTTCTCAAAAATAAAATTTGGACTATACATCTTTCATAGAAAATAAAATGCATTTTACATATTAATAACATCATATTTTCTCTTAACACATCATTAGGATTTTTTCCATCTTAGTCACTGTCCTTCAAAAATTCCAGCTTTGATGGGTACTCTATGTGTCATCTTAAGGATTTACCATTTAATCATTTTTTGTGTATTGGAATTTGAAGTTGTTCCATCTTTTTTATTATAAATAATTTTCTAATGAATATCTTTGCATATAAATTTTTCCTGTGCTGTTTCTTAGAAGAGATTTCCAGAAAGGCAATGGGTCTAAGAGCAGGGTTTTTTTAAGACTTATAAATAACATATTGCCAAATGCTTTCCAAAACATTTATGTTAATCTAAATTCCCACCAACTGACATGAGAAAGATCATTGCAAGACCCTCTTACAAACACTGAACAGTAACATTTCAAAAAAGAAATTCTAGATAATAGATGAGAGAAATCTGATTATAGTTTTATTTGCATTTTTGTCATTAATGATGGGCTTGAAGTTGTTGTCTGTGTGTAAATCATTTGTATTTTATGTTTGATATATCATTAGTTTATGTATTTTACTCAATTTTAGCAGCATTTGTATGAGTATTTTTTAATTAAAGATATCTTTGTGTAATTGAAATGTCAGCTCTTATATTTGCTGCCAGTGTTCTTTTTTTCTCAGTTTGCATTTAATATTTAATTGAATTTATGGGGTTTTTTGTCATAAAAATCATTTAAGTTCATGTCATTAAACACACTGATTTTCTGATTTGAGAGTATTATTTAAACATATAGATCCTTTTTTCTTTCCAAGATCAGTATTTGGATTTTTAAGAACATTGAGAAGTAGTATATAATCTGTGAATTATAGTGAATCATTTTGGAGTAGTTTCCAAATTACTGATCATCTAAAACCCAAACTGATATCTTTTCCATAATTGTAAGTTGAATATAGCTATTTATTTTGCAGGCATTGAAAGCAGATTTACTACATCCCTTATGCCCATTAGTGACATTACTCTTGCTGCGAATCAAAACAGGAAGGGACCATGGATTCTGAGGTGCCAGCCTCAGCTTCTAGTGAGCCCTCTCTGGGGCTGCCCCCTCCCTCCCTTTCACTTTTAAAGATGTTGGATGTGAAGTGACCTTCAAGGCTCTGGCTTCCATCCCACCAGAGCCCTTAAGCCTTTTTTAATAGCACAGGTCACAACATCACAGTCTCCTGAGATCTGAAACTCTCGTGATTGGGTTGAATCATTTTCAGAGTTATCAGAAAGAAAAGGTCTAATTAGCTGGCAGAGCCTGCTGCGAAGCTCCTGCTAACCAGCTGTGAAATTCTGCACAGGCGGTGTCAGAGCCCCAAAAGCAGGGCTGATGTCCCCAGTAGGACTTCTGTTCAGCATGTCAGCCCCCAGATGGGTCAAGGTCAGGTAGAGTGGGCTTCCAGAGGAGATGTTGGATCAGGCCTGTTTGCAGATTACAGTTTTGAGGGTTCATGGGAGTGTGGTTATATAAATGCACACATGCAGATAGCCAGACAAACTAGAGAAGTATGTTTACTTCCAATGCAGGGCTTGCAGGTTCGATCCCTGGTTGGGGAGCTAAGATCCCATACGCCACAGAGTCAAAAAACCCAAAACATGAAACAGAAGCAATATTGCAACAAATTCAGTAAAGACTTTAAAAATGGTCCACACTAAAAAATCTTTTAAAAAAAACAAGTAAAAGGAAGAGCTCACTCTTGTGGCAATTTGGTTTGAACACATAACAGCTGCTCATTTTAAATATCTACATGCCTTGCCACTTTGGAATGTGGACAAATGGGGCTCAGCTTTCATAGATGAGAGTAATTAAAGAGCCCAAGAATCAGGCATTTTTGTACTTTGCCCTTCTTAGCTTCAAGGTCATGCACTCACACATAGAACCTTGGGCAAGATGATGCCTGACACTGGGAACAGGCAGGGCAATGCAGACATGCATTTATATCTGTGCCCTCCACCTGGCTGGTATGTTCTCCTAGGTGAGCATTTAATCTCTCAGTCCAGAAGCTTCCTTATCTACTTAAAACAGAATGATCACACCCACATTTAAATCATATGAGGATGAATTTAGATCAATAAGATGTCTATCACATACTTAATATGAGTTGATTGGTCCTTAATAAATATTAGTTTCTCTAATATTCTTAGCCCTTTCTAAAGACCAGTTCTTCTGCTTTGTTTTGACTTTATCTGGTGAGTGGCTCTGGCAGATGGAGAGGTGAGAAGGATTTTGGGAGTCTTGTCCAGTTGAGTCCCACTAAAGAGAAGAATAGAACCCTGTAGTGGCACCGGCTGACTTCACATTCTGATCAAGAGCAGAGCTACCACTTGTGGCCAGGGTTTTGGCTTTGTGTCAACCTGGGTTTGGAGCCTGCTCCCCAAGCAAACCCTTTACAATCTCTTAAAAGATGGATAAAAGTCCTCTCCTGAGATCCATCAAAAATAGTGAGCTCCCTTTGAGATTAACAGGAAAAATTTTGTTACTAGATTTCTGGTGAACACTTCCCGCTCTGGAAGCCTCTGCCCACATTTTACGAGGTGGGCACAGCAAAGAAGAAATTCGAGAGCCTTTGAAGTCTTAAGTGGGCGCTTCTTGAAACCCTGAGCTCCCAAGAACTTTCTCAGACTCAGTGCCTAATATGGCATGCTCATTGTATGAGCTCGAGAAAGTATGACAAAGGAATGAAGCAAAGGGAAAATCGGGGAGGGAGGAAGAGAGGAAAGGTTAAATGGGTGATAGAGAGGAGAAGAAAAGGAGCAGGAAGGGGAAGAGGATGGGGGAGGGACAGAAGAGATGAGGGAGGAAGGAGCAGGGAGGAAAGGAAGGAGAAAACTAAACAGTAGATGCTTGCTCTCAAGAACAGTCTTACACTGAAATGAAGCTGGAGTGTGACAAAATTAACTAAATTCTATAGCAAAGCCTCTTGAATGTCCCTGAAAAATGATGTTTACCCCAGGGATTGAATTTCTCAGTTTCAGAAGAGGGATATGAGGAAAGGGAAAAGCAACACAGCTAGACTAAGGGGTGTCTTTTATAGATAATTCAAACTCAGCAGATATAGAATCTGATCTTTCCCCCCACCCAACAAACCCATAATTATTCCCAGCAATTGATCCTTTCAATACATCCATCACTCTTCTCTGATGAGGTTTTTTAGTTTGTCTCCTTTAATGTCTTCACTGGGTCCTCCACTGAAAGCATTACAAATTTTCCTTGCCCTCTCAGTGCCACAGAGGAGCAGAGGAAGTTAGAAAAGGAAGACATGGAACAGGTTCAAGGGAACTGAAAATGAGGAAAGAAAGTGCAGAAAGTGTTCTCTGAAGAATGCCCTGTCGTATAGGAGGCATCTGTCACCTTGGCAACCCCAGGCAGGCATAAACATAGGGGTACCCTCTGTGGGGTTATTAAATGTGAGACCTTCCAACCAGGACTTCTTTCCAAAGATACTGCAGATGGAGAGTCCCTCAGAATGTTCTAGGATAATACTGGGCTCACAACAATGCTCAGTAAATACTGACTGCATTTGCACTTTTCACAATAGCCAAGACCAGAAAGCAACCTAAGGGTCCATCAACCAATGAATGGTTAAAGAAGAGGTAGTACATATATACAATAGAATATTACTAAGTTATACAAAAATGAAATAATGCCATTTGCAGCAAAGTGGATGGCCTTAGAGATGATCATATTGAGTGAAATAAGTCAGACAAAGAAAGACAAATATTATATGATATCACATGTAAAATCTTAAAAAAATAGTACAAATGAATTTAGAAGTAACATAAATGAATTTACAAAACAGAAACAGACTCACTGATGTAGAAAATGAATTTAAGATTACCAAAAGGGAAAGGGGAGAAGGATAAATTAGGATTATGGAATAAATAGATACCCCAGTATATATAAAAAAAGGTAAACAACAAGGATTTACTGTATAGCACAGGGAACAATATTCAATATGTTGTAATACCTATAATGAAAAATAATCTGAAAGAGTATAGCTAGCTAGATAGACGGGCTTCCCTGATGGCTCAGGGATAAAGAAGCCGCCTGCAATGCAGGAGGTGCAGACTTGATTCCTGGGTCAGGAAGAGCCCCTCGAAAAGGAAATGGCAACCCACTCCAGTGTTCTTTCCCGGGAAACTGCATGGACAGAGGAGCCTGGCAGGCTATAGTCCATGGGGTCGCAAAAGAGTTGGACACGACTTAGTGACTAAACAGCAACAACAAGATAGATAGATATCTATCACTTTGCTGTACACCTGAAACAGATCAATATTGTAAATGAACTGTACTTCCGTTTTGTTTTGTTTTGTTTTAAATAGTGGGACACAAATCCATTATAAACAATAGTGACTGCTTTTGAAGGCATGCTCTCCCTTTCTGCCTGGCTCCAAATCTCCAGAAGGTAAACAGAGGAGAGTTCCTAAGACTGTGAGTTCACAATCTCTGGAGAATTAACTTGCTTCTTTGAAACCTTGAGTCCTCATCTCTAAAATGGGGCTACTCATTGTCCTCCCCTCTCGGAGGTGGCCTTGACTGTTGCATGAGGCCAGACAGGCAAGGCCTTTAGTCTGGAGCCTGGAACACCCTGTCACTGAGTTGTCACCAGCTTTGTTCCCATCTACCTTCTCAAACCCACACAAATCTCTCCCTCCCAGAAAACTGCCCACAGCCCCAGAGCCTGGCTTCCTGGGCATCACCGTTTGACCCTAAGTTACTCTTTCACTTATTTTTTCCTGACTTGATGCCCTTGGGATAAGTCACAGCCTCTCAGCATTCTAATCATACTTCTTGGTGAGCCCATGACAGATTTCCAACCAGAGTTTTCAGAATTGGCTTGTTACAGCTCGTGGCCCAGAAACGAAACATCCAGGTGGCCCCTGACCTCCTTCCCATATCTGTACTCTGGTACCATGTGCATCCTCTCCCACGGATCCCGCTTTAACCAAAACCAAGATTTTCCCTAAGAGGATTTTTGTGACAATCTTGGCTTCCACCCCCATACTCTTTTTCTTCAGTAATTGCCAAATTGTGCAGGCTAGAGTGGGCCACCCTGCTCTCTCCATTGTTTTCACTATGGCATGATTTGAGGGTGGACCAATTTCAGAAAATTATTCCTTTTTCTACCCTAAAGCCTCTGAAACAGTAATGTAAACAAGGGATTTTATTTATATACAAAAATAACAACGTTCAAAAGAACAAAGAACCGTATAGAATAGCTGAGAACATTCAGAACAATTTGTATACAGGAAACGTGACGCAAATATTATTTTTGCTATAGCAAAAAAAATAACCCTGCACCTACTTTTTGGCAGTAATAGATAATTAAATTTTCTTGTAAGGTTGGTTCAGCTAGTTTTCACTTTTCCGATTTATGATTTCTGACACTTCCTGCGTTCCCGTAAGTCACGCATTCACAAGCAGCAGGAACTAGCGTTCTTGGCTTGAAACCCATCTTGAAAGTGAAAGTGAAGTCACTCAATCGTGTCCGACTCCTTGCGACTCATGAACTGTAGTTTACCAGGCTCCTCCATCCATGGAATTTTCCAGGCAAGAGTCCTGGAGTGGGTTGCCATTTCCTTCTCCAGGGGATCTTCCCAACCCAGGGATCGAATCGAGTGCAGGCACACACTTTACCATCTGAGCCACCAGGGATTCTTGAAAAATTCTAGGATAAATTTTGTGATGACATCTTGAAAAGAAAACCTATTCTAGTAGCATGTCTTGTTGGGCCAAGGTTGCAATGCATCATTTAGAGCAGGAAGATCTGAGATCAAGCCTCAGATTTTCATTCCTAGACCCTGGGAAAGATGTTTATTTCTCTAAATTTTGGTTTCCTCATCAAAATACAAAGCATACCTACCTACTTTGAAGAGTTCTATGGAAATTGAATAACATCATATAGGTAAAGCATTTATCTTAGACCCAGGACATACTAACCATAAAATTACTGCTAGTTGTTATTTTTAAGTCTGTGCAGTATAATTTTTGCATGGAGACCTTGCTAAATAAGACAAAGATAGTAGGGATAATTTATCTTAAGTTTGATGAGCATCCTTTTGTAGGTAACATTCATCACCACCTCCAATGGATTTACTCTCTTTGTCTTTGACATTGTGGTATATGTTCCACAGGGTAAAAGAAGATTCTTTTTACCTTTACCTACATATATGTGCCCAGGAAGCCCTGGGCTCCACTAACATGAAATATGTCTCATGGCTCTTTCTAATTGGAAATTCTGCCATCTTCCTCATTTCATCCTGGGGCACCTGCCTTGGAGGAAGCTGGTCATCTCATGCCAGCCTAAACTGTGTCAGAAGCATTACTAGGGTTGCCCTTATGCATTTTTACAATAATGTTCCTTTCTAGCTGAGGTTACCACATACCACATCTCAGAACTTGGCCAGATTAACTAGAAGAGACAGTGTAGGTCAGGTGGGTCACAATATAGTCTCTGAGTTAGAACAGTACTGATCTGAATGAAGCCACAACATAGATCCTAGGAGGAAGTCCCCTGTAAAAGGCAGAAGCAAGCATATAAAGGAAATGGCCATAGGAAGCAGGCAAAACAGTGTTATCTAGCCTGTTGGAGAAAAGGGGTGTCCTTAGAGGTTGGACATACCCAGAATCAAGAGTCTGGGAGTAGGTGGCACTCAGAAAAATGGGCAACCTCAGCAGGTTCTATGATGGGAAGTACAGCCCAAAGCATGGTAATGGGGACTCAGGGGCAGACCTCCAGTCTGGCAAGGTCTGTGGTTCTTTCCACTTGGCAAGGATCATCAATCATCAGGACCCAAGTCATAGAAGGCCTTGACATGAGCATAGGTGTATATTTACTACCAGGATTGGGAAAATAGGTGGTGACCAGGTCTCAAGAATCAAGGCAAAAGGCCAGAAATCAATACACAGACTGAATGTCCAATGTTGGCTAAGTTTCTCTAAATCCATTTCACTGAGGTTAAGGTTTTGTCTTAAAGGTAGGGTGATGTCTAGCTTCCAGGCTAAAAGTCTTGGCAAGACAGACAGGAAGATAGTGGAAAGGGAGAAAAGCAAGATCTGATGGGTGGAAATCGTTGGGCATTCAACTATTCTATAGTGGTGAATAACTAACTCAAATGACAAAGTGAAATCAATATCAATATGATTGTTAAAAGTGAATGAGTCTATGTGTTCTGTTTTTCTGAATATATGAAAAAATTAGGTTGGTGCAAAAGTAATTGTGGTTTTGCATTGTTGAACTTTGCCTTTTGATATTGGAATACATTCTCAAATAAAAGTGGTCATGATATACTTCATTTTAATGCACGTTTCTTGCTTTATATATTTTCTGCTAATTATTTATTACTTGCTATTTATTTTATATGTATTTTAGACTATGGAAATGATATTAGACAAAAAGCAAATTTGAGCAATTTTCATATTCAAGTTCAAAATGGGTCATAAATCAGTGAAGACAACTCACAACATCAACAACACATTTGGCTTGGGAACTGCTGACAAATGTACAGTGCAGTGGTGGTTCAAGAAGTTTTATGAAGGAGACAAGAGCCTTGTAGATGAGGAGCGTAGTGACCTGCCATCAGAAATTGACAATGATCAATTGAGACCCATCATCGAAGTTGATCCTCTTACAACTACACGAGAAGTTCCAAAGAACTCAACATCGACTCTTCTAGTCATTTGGCATTTGAAGCATATTGGAAAGGTGAAAAAGCTCAATAAGTGGGTGCTTCATGAGCTGACCAAAAAAAATCAAATAAAATTGTCATTTTGAAGTGTTGCTGTCTCTTATTCTATGCAACAACAGTTGATCATTTCTTGATGGGACTCTGATATGCAATGAAAAGTGGATTGTATATGCCAACCGGTGATGACTAGCTCAGTGGCTGGACCAAGAAGAAGCTCCAAAGCATTTCCCAAAGGCAAATGTGCACCTAAAAAATGTCACGGTCGCAGTTCGGTGGCCTGCTGCCAGTCTTATCCACTACAGCTTTCTGAATCCCAGAAGATTCATTAGATCTGAGAAGTAAAATTGAAGCAATGCACTGAGAACTGCAGTGTCTGCAACTGGCATTGGTCAACAGAAATGGCACATTTCTCCACGACAATGCCTAACTGCACACTGCACAATCAATGATTTGAAAGTTGAATGAATCAGGCTATGAAGTTTTGTCTCTTCCTCTATCTTCATCTGATCTCTCACTAACCAACTACCACTTCTTCAAGCATCTCCACAAGTTTTTGCCAGGAAAATGCTTCCACAACCAGTAAGATGCAAAAAAAAAGCTTTCAAAAGTTTGTCAAATCCCTCCCAAGGCATGGATATTTATGCTACAGGAATAAACAAACTTCCTGGAGAAGGGAGTGGCTACCCACTCTAGTACTCTTGCCTGGAGAATCCCATGGACAGAGGAGCCTGGCAGGTTGCAGTCCACAGGGTCACATAGAGTTGGACGCAACTGGGCAACTAACACACCGCACAGTAAACAAACTTACTTCTCATTAGCACAATTGTGTTGATTGTAATGGTTTCTGTTTTGAGTAATAAAGACGTGTTTGAGCCTAGTTATAATGATTTAAAATTCATGGTCCGAAACCACAATTACATTTGCATAAACCTAATGCTTATTAGGTTCATGATAATCTAAACTCTCTTCCTTCTGTATGGTATTATTCAGGGCAGTTAAGCCAAAGAGCCTATTTCAGTTGGGAACTGTGTTCTGACAACCATGTATCCCCAAACATTCTTTTCTTATACTGTGGACCAAGGGAAAAACCAAACACCTGTCGTGCTGTGAGGCTCTTAGGTACCACCTTATTTGGTGACTATTGGGAATCATATCTTCAGGGAATTCCCTCCCCAACTAACAGTGAGAGAATAGTTTCTTAACATGAATCCAAAGGATTCCCTGACCTCAGAAAGCCTAGAACACAGCCTCCAAGGACACACAGAAATCCTAAGCCTTCCAATAAGGAACAAAAGCTTTCTACTAAGGCATTTCTGTTTGGCATCGGTTCATGGTTTTGGTTTTTTTTTTTTTTTGCGGGAGGGGGAGGGCTACATGATGAAATTTAACCCATTTCACTTGTGGAATCTTTCACAGAAGTAGACAAGACCATAAATGGAACCACCGGCAGTGATAATTAAACTCTTCCCTATGGAAGGCTGTTCTCTCACACATTTTGCTGGCCACGAGACCTCTTTGACAAATGGGTAGAGAAAACCTCTTCTGCGTGAGTGGCTGGCTGAACAAGCCTCCTATCACGAATCATGCATCTGTGTCTGCATCTCTGGGGACACTGGTGTTCCCCTCTGTGGTCAGGAAGGAGGGGGGCAGGATGAAGCCTTTGGAAGCTAACTGCCATCCCTCACCTCTGGTTCATCAGGGGTGAATTCCATTTCAGACCATACCCAGATGGCATAGCTGAGTGCTTGCTGGCATCTTATTTTACATTCTTTCAGAAAAAAAAAAAAAACCAAAGGCTGTACATAAAAAGAAGGAGAAAAGAAGCAACAGAAGAATAAACCAGGGACCGATGGGACATGAGGTAAGCCTTGCATTTATGATGAGTAGATTGAATAAGACGTGAGCAATTACCAAGTTGCGATCAGCAAAATGTTTTTGAAAAGTTCCAGCAAAGCTGTGTGTGAGAGAAAGCAACTAATGCTACTCAGCTAAACATGCCCACGTGAACTATAATTGGGCAATAAATGGAGTCACACAACATGCTATTATGCTCAGTTTATAAGACATAGTCTCCACAAAAAGTAGCACAAATTACCATGATTTCTATTCTACCAGACCCTTGGGTGGGTAAGTTATGAGAAGAGCTTAATATACAGCACTACTAAGCAAAGCATTGAAAAAGACTGATTGAATTTTACTCAGCGCTCCTAGATTTGGGATAATTCTTTCCTTTAGGAGAAAATGAATGGGTATATGCTGGTTCTTTTGCCTGGAGCTGGAATAGAGGACATTATTTGGGGATTTTACCAACCCTTCGGTTCTTAGACCTTCTACATCTGCCTTCTGCCGTCAATCCCAAACCACAAGCTTTTAATTTTCCCTGAAGATTAAACCAATATTTACTAGTAAGCCTGCATTTATCCTAAAAACTCTTTACTGGAAACTATTGGTTTCAAGTAAATGTTAGATCTTGTTTAAGAATAGTTGCTCCTCCTTAGTGAGAAAGGCAACAGGAAAATGTTTGATGAGAAAATGAATAAGAAAATGTCCTTTCACTTCTCTCAATGGAGCAGACTTTTCCATTGGTTCATTTGTCACTTGTTTTTCAGGATCTCTCACTAGTTATCTAATCCAGGAAGGCCTAAATGTTGGCAAAGACTCACTTCTGGTGGAGGACTGGCAGTAGCATCAGATATAAAGTTGCAAGGAGTTCAAGAAAAAATTAAAAAGACACACAAAAGAGTGGATATACTTTGTTGCATAGTAGAAACTAACATAATATTGTAAATCAGCTATGTTTTAATAATTTTTTTAGCAAGCTAATTCTGATGTAGATATGGAAATAAATGAGGTTTAATAGAAATGCAGTACTTCGATGCAATCTAAAAAAATGACAGAATGATCTCTGTTCATTTCCAAGGCAAACCATTCAATATCACAGTAATCCAACTCTATGCCCCGACCAGTAATGCTAAAGAAGTTGAAGTTGAACGGTTCTATGAAGACCTACAAGATCTTCTAGAACTAACACCCCCAAAAATGCCCTTTTCATTGTAGGGGGCTGGAATGCAAAAGTAGGAAGTCAAGAAATACCTGGAGTACCAGGCATTTTGGCCTTGCAGTACAGAATGAAGCAGGGCAAAGGCTAATAGTGTTTTGCCAAGAGAACACACTGGTCATAGCAAACACCCTCTTCCAACAACACAAGAGAAAACTACACATGGACATCAACAGATGGTCAATATTGAAATCAGATTGATTATATTCTTTGCAGCCAATGATGGAGAAGCTCTATACAGTCAGCAAAAACAAGAACCAGAGCTGACTGTGGCTCAGATCATGAACTCCTTCCTGTTCAATTCAGACTTAAACTGAAAAAAGTAGGGAAAACCACTAGACCATTCAGGTATGACCAAATCAAATTCCTTATGATTATACAGTGGAAGTGACAAATAGATTCAAGGGATTAGATCTGATAGACAGAGTGTCTGAAGAATTATGGATGGAGGTTTGTGATCTTGTATAGGAGGCAGTGATCAAGATCATCCCCAAGAAAAAGAAATGCAAAAAGGCAAGACGGTTGTCAGAGGAGGCCTTACAAATAGCTGCGAAGAGAAGAGAAGCAAAAGGCAAAGGAGAAAAGGAAAAATATACCCATCTGAATGCAGAATTCCAAAGAATAGCAAGGAGAGATAAGAAAGCCTATCTCAGTGATCAGTGTAAAGAAATAGAGGAAAACAGTAGAATGGGAAAAACTAGAGATCTCTTCAAGAAAATTAGAGATATCCAGGGAATATTTAATGCAAAGATGGGCTCAATAAAGGACAGAAATGGTATGGACCTAACAGAAGCAGAAGATATTAAGAAGAGGTGGCAAGAATACACAGAAGAACTATAAAAAAAAAGATGTTTGTGATCCAGATAATCACGATTGCATGATCACTCACCTAGAGCCAGACATCCTGGAATGTGAAGTCAAGTAGGCCTTAGGAAGCATCACTACAAACAAAGATAGTGGAGGTGATGGAATTCCAGTTGAGCTATTTCAAATCCTGAAAGATGATGCTGTGAAAGTGCTGCACTCAATATGCCAGCAAATTTGGAAAACTCAGCAGTGGCTACAGGACTGGAAAAGGTCAGTTTTCATTCCAATCCCAAAGAAAGACAATGTCAAAGAATGCTCAAACCACTGCACAATTGCACTCATCTCACACACTAGCAAGTAAAGCTCAAAATTCTCCAAGTCAGGCTTCAACAGTACGTGAACTATGAAATTCCAGATGTTCAAGCTGGAAAAGGCAGCAGAACTAGAGATCAAATTGACAACATCCGTTAGATCATCTAAAAAGCAAGAGAGTTCCAGAAAAACATCTATTTCTGCTTTATTGACTATGCCAAAGCCTTTGACTGTGTGGATCACAACAAACTGTGGAAAATTCTCAAGAGATGGGAATACCAGACCACCTGACCTGCCTCCAGAGAAATCTGTATGCAGGTCAAGAAGCAACAGTTTGAGCTGGACATGGAACAACAGACTGGTTCCAAATCAGGAAAGGAGTATGTAAAGGTTGTATATTGTCACCCTGCTTATTTAACATATATGCAGAGTGCATCATGAGAAATACTGGACTGTATGAAGCACAAGTTGGAATCAAGATTGCTGGGAGAAATATCGATAACCTCAGATATGTAGATGACACTACCCTTATGGCAGAAAGTGAAGAGGAACTAAAAAGCCTCTTGATGAAAGTGAAAGAGAAGAGTGAAAATGTTGGCTTAAAACTCAACATTCAGAAAACTAAGATCATGGCATCAGGTCCCATCACTTCATGGCAAATAGATGGGGAAATAATGGAAACAGTGACAGGCTTTATTTTGGGGGGCTCCAAAATCACTGCAGATGGTGACTGCAGCCATGAAATTAAAAGACACTTGCTCCTTTTAAGAAAAGTTATGACCAACCTAGACAGCATATTAAAAAGCAGAGACTTTACTTTGCCCAACAAATGTCTGCCTAGACAAATGTCTGTCAAAGCTTTGGTTTTTCCAGTAGTCATGTATGGATGTGATAGTTGGACTGTAAAGAAAGCTGAATGCTGAAGAACTGATGCTTTTGTACTGTGGTGTTGGAGAAGACTCTTGAGAGTCCCTTGGACTGCAAAGAGATCCAACCAGTCCAATCCTAAAGGAAATCAGTCCTGAATATTCATTAGAAGGACTGATGCTAAAGCTGAAACTCCAATACTTTGGCCACCTGATGGGAAAAGACCCTGATGCTAGGAAAGATTGAAGGCGGGAAGAAAAGGGGAAGACAGAGGATGAGATTTTTGGATGGCATCACCGACTTCATGAACATGAGTTTGAGTAAACTCTGGGAGTTGGTGATGGACAGGGAAGCCAGGCATGCTGTAGTCCATGGTGTCTCAAACAGCTGGACATGAAAGAGTGACTGAACTGAACTGAATAGAAAGTAACCTCAGTATCAAAATGCATATTGTTTCCAAGACAACTTGCTAGAAATTTTGTGCTTGCTTTTTATTGCTCATCATTGGAGTAAACCGATGTTCTTCATCTCTTTCAGGCTAGCATCCTTCAACTCCCAATCACAGAAATATTGCAGAATATCCTCACTAATTCTTAATGAGGTTTTATCTCTTATTTGGTAAGAAATTTTGATAACCAGTGGAGTCTTTCATTGGTATAATCCAAATAATTTCAATAGGTAGAAATTATAGACAATATAGAAATAGGTAGAAATATAGGTAGAAAGAAATAGGTAGAAATCAATAGACTATATATGATGTCTAAGATGTATGGGAAAAAACCATGTGATGGATTATCAATACAGATCATGCTAAGACAGTCCAAATGAGACCATATGAAGTCATTAAGGTTTCTTTAACATTTCTCAGAAGAGGTGGAGTATATTAGCCAAATTCTAAGTGAGCAGCATACATGAGGCCTACCATAATAAAAGCTGCCCGCTCTATTGCTGGGCCTTTCTTTTCCTTAAGGTAGCTATAAAACAACCCTTCAGAATGAGGAAGCAGGGTGGAGAAGTGTCTGTTCTCTTTGCTGATCTCTTGGTGCAGTTCTAAAACTAGCTAGCAATAATGATAAATTATGGGGCACAGAGAAGACCAATTAAAGTATTTTGATTGGAAAGTGAAGTCACTCAGTCATGTCTGACTCTGCAACCCCATGGATTGTAGCCTACCACGCTCCTCCGTCCATGGGATTTTCCAAGCAAGAATACTGGAGTGGGTTGCCATTTCCTTCTCCAGGAGATCTTCCCAACCCAAGGATTGAACTTGATTGGAAGGCTGCACAATTAATGAAATAAGGTTAACCCCATAAATCAAAAAAAGCCTAGTTTAAGGAAATGGAAGGAAAACTCTGCAGAGCTTCCAACAGACTTCACTGTCTACTTTTCTGGGTAAAAATCAGCCAAGCCTAACATTGAAGATTGGGCCAGAATACACAGACTCCAGCGGCCAATATGACACTCTGTCTCTCAACCAGGCCTAATGCTTCTAGACTGTGGGTAGGAATAAGTAAAAGGCAATTAGTAAGACCTCGTCCACTGACCTTGGGGACCCATTCCCTAAGGGCGTAAGAGGCCTGGTAGACCATGTAGTGAGGTCTTGGAGGGCAGAGTCTGAGCTTCAGTCCTGACTCTGCTCAGATGCACTGTGTTAGATTTGAAGTTGGGTATGTGGATTTCCCTCGTGGCTCAGACAATAAAGAATCTGCCTGGAATGTGGGAGATCTGGGTTCAATCCCTGGATTTGCAAGATCCCCTGGAAGAGAGCATGGCACTCACTCTAGGATTCTTGCCTGGAGAATCCCCATAGACAGAGGAGCCGGGCGGATTATAGTCCAAAGAGTGGCAAACGGTCGGACCTGACTGAGCAACTAAGCATACGTGTGGGTTTCAGATTATCTGATTGTGTTGTATTTTGTTTTGTTTGTATTGTGAGAGTTGGCTCTTTTCTTGAAATAAGGCTTTAGGAGGATCCATGTGATACAAAAGAGATAAAGTCAATACAGTTTTGGATGAAATTGGGAGAAGGACCCACATCCATCCATTCCAGTGGTTCCAGTGTTCCTTTGCAGCCACTAGAGGTGATTTCTCACAAGCCTCAAACCAGAACCAGCTGATCTTCAAACATCCTTTATCCTCTACTCTGTTTTTCCAACTTTATTACCTTCTGAATTTCCATGCAATGAACTGCCTCTCAGAATTTATTTCCTCATGAGCAAAAATGAGGTCCCTCATGCCAATAGGAAAAACTGATAATAAAAAATAAACATGAAGTTATAAGAACTGTTCCAATCCCAAGATTGCCATTTAATGAGTGTGAGACCTGGAGAAAGTCACTTACTGTCTCTAAAGCTGAATTTTATTTATCCTACGATGTGAACTTGACAAGGCACTAGTAAAGCGCTAGATAAGGTAATGCAGTTATCTCTCACTAGCCAAACTCTCACTCACGAATCTCGGGAGCAAACAAATTTGGAGAGATATTTATAATCCAAAGATTCCTTGTAAAATTTGAGGAGATAATTTTATTTTGTAATAGCAAAGAATTATTATACTGCCTCAAACAATTTTTACAATGGTTTGATGAACAAAAAGATGTGAATGTGTTTACTAAGTTGAATTCTATCCAAAAGTTAATTATATTGTATGCCATTATTGAAGGAAGCTGATACAAAATTACAACCTCTAAGCTACTCTGTTGTAACTTCTGTTGTAATAGAGGTCAAGCTCTGTTATAAAATCACACCAGTTTATCAAATGGCCCTGACTCCAAGTCTTGGTAATTTTTTTTCAAATGACCTATGGCCTTTCATGAGAATTGGCTTTGTATTCAGGGAATAATTCATGAAAACCAATTGCCTGCAATCAAACATTTAATTAATTATCAAGCAAAACCAAAACCAAACAAACAAAAATCTTAGAGCTAACCCAAGGAAATACAGGGGCTTCCCTGGTGGCTCAATGCTGGAGACATGTGTTCAGTCCCTGGGTTGGGAAGATACCCTGGAGAGGGAAAGGGCAACCCACTCCAGTATTCTTGTCTGGAAAATCCCATGGACAGAGGGGCCTACAGTCCACGGGGCCGCAAAGAATAAGACACAACTGAGTGACAACGCACATAGGCACACACAAGGCAAAACAGAGAAGAATAAACTATGATTCTCTGTAGTCAAGGAGCTTAAAATGCAATGTTGCAAAACAAGATTAATATAGTATCTATGAGGTACCATAACAAGAAAACTTCCCAGGTGGCTCAATGGTAAAGAATCTGTCCACCAATGCAGGAGACTCAGAAGATGTGGGGGTTCAATCTGTGGGTCAGGAAGAGCCCCTGGAGTAGGAAATGGCAACCCAGTCCAATATTCTTGCCTGGAAAATTCCATGGACAGAGGAAGCTGTCAAGCTACAGTCCATGAGTTTGCAGAGAGTTGGACACAACTGAGCCTGGCAGCACCAGAATGAGAGGACAGTAGAAGCTGCTATGAAATGTGCTGTGTAACACTTTCTTCAAGCTTATGTGTCTGGAGAATCATCTTTCCAATTACATAGGTTACCCTTGAACTCACATGTGTGTACATGTAGCTGAGAATCAGCCATCTAATTTGTCAGTGATTCCCAAGTTGCTTATCATGCAGCAGTCTCAGTAATCAGCCTCCTGATGCTTATAGTTTAACAGGGAAGATATAGCCTTCTGGCTGTATTGGCTTCCTAGGGCTGCCATGGAACAAATTACCACATACTCAGAGGCTCAAAAGCAATATAAATTATTCTCTCAGTTTTGGAGACCAAAAGTCCAAAACCACGGGCTCAACAGAGCTGCACCCTCTGCAGGCTCCAGAGAAGACTCCTTCACAGCCTCTTCCAGCTTCTGGTGACCCATGAACCTTCCCTAGCTTGGACTACATCACTCTAATCTCTGCCTCTGCTTCCATGTGACCTTATGCTTTGTGTCTTTGGCTCAAATCTTTCTCCGCTTCTCTTTTTTAAGGACTCTTGTCATTGGACTTATGGAAACCCCTGCTGTCCAAAAGACAGCAAGGAAATCAAACCAGTCCATCTTAAGGGAAATCAACTCTGAATACTAGTTGGAAGGACTGATGCTGAAGTTGAAACTCCAGTATTTTGGTCATCTCATGCAAACAGCTGGCTCACTGGAAAAGTCCCTGATGCTGGAAAAGATTGAGGGAAGAAGGAGAAGAGGGCAATCAGAGGATGAGATGGCTGGATGGCATCATTGATGTAATAGACATGAACTTGGGCAAACTTAGGGAGACGATGAGAGACAGAGGCCTGGAATGCTGCAGTCCATGGGCTTGCAAAGGCACAACTGCACGACTGAACAACAGCAACAATTTCAGGATGACCTCATCTTGAGATCTTTTTTAACTTTAGGTCTACAAAGACTGTTCTTCCAAATAAGGTCACATTCACAGATTCTGGGAACTAAGACTTAGGCATATCTTTTGGGGGGCCACCATTCAACCCATCACACTTGTCTTGAAAGAAGTAAGTACAGTTGTGCTGAGGACTGAGATGAAGTATGGAATATGGAAGCATCTCAGGAAGTGACTGGCCTGGAGTTGGGGATCAAGGGAAACTTTTTGAGGTCATTGTGGTTAAGACCTGAAGGAAGGCAAAAGGGAGAAGGGGAGGGAAAATCACCCCAGGCTTAAGGAGAGTAATGGGCTCAGGTAGAGCAGGGAGATGTGAGGGATGAAGGAATTTAGAAGAATCTAGGGTCAATGGAACAGAGAGAGTAGAGCAAGTAGATTCTAAAATTTTTCTGAAGCACAATGTGAGTTCAATATAACATTTTGATAAGGGAATTTGTGTTGTTTAAAGATTATTCTTTGCTAAAGAATAATATATAAGGAATAATCTTTGCTAAGTTGTTTCTATGTCACAATCTTTTTCTCATATCTGCATTTTGAGCTGTTTCCTGTTGCTACCTCTTCAATTCATTCTAAGAACTGTTACTTGATCATTCAGTTGTAAAACTTCTCTTGATATTTTACCAATTCTCTTCACTGAATATCAGATCAACATCTTCTATTAAAAAAAAAAAAAGACAATAACAGTATCCAATTCATCTTCAAAATATATGGGGCTCTGGATCAAGGAAATGACATTTTGAAGTCGATTCTTAGCCAGTGAAAGCAAATCTATTTCTAATTCTTCTCTCCCAATAGGTCTAATCATAATCTTATCCTGAAGTGACAAAATTTCTAAAAAGTGTTACCATTCTTCATTTTTCTGTCTGGGGCCTGCCGTAGTTCTTACACACCAATGATTTTTATAACAAAACGTGTTTATCCTCTAAGATTCCGTCATAAAGAATACTCTGCTTGCAAATATTACCAGAATTAGAAAAAAAAAAAAAAAAAACAGGGGTTAGGGAGGGTTTACAGGCTAAATTTAAGGAAGTATTACTTTATCTTCAGAGAAAGGTTTGATTACTCAGCTAGTTATTGTTGCCGTGCTTTAAAATCATTTGTCTTGCTATTTGGTGCTAAGCTTTGTTTTAAGAGGGCTCTGCTAAGAATCTGGGTGGTAGTGACTCTGTCCAGAACACCAAGACTTATAATTTTGTAAATTCCTGAAGCCACGGCTATATAAAAATACGTCTTGTATTTAGATTCATATCTTGATGGCCTTTATAACTTTAGTAATACAGTTTCTTGGTTTCCATAATATAAGGCGGGCAAGGGTAAGATGACCTAGAACAGCTTTTAAACCAAATTGTTTGGATTGCCAGATCATTACCAAAAACACAGGAAGATTTTAAAATTATACAGTGCCTTACAAGCTGTGGGCTATGAGCTCTGCCTTCACTTGGCCTGTACAGTCAGGGAGCATTACTAATACATAAACCAGACATAGGACTGCTCCAGGCTATAAATTTCCCTCCATCCCAGCCGGAGCAGTGGGAGAACACTAGGATGAAGGGAAGGGAATTACTATACAACTCACATGCTTTGAAATAAGCTCACTTATGCTAACATTACTTCCTCCTACACAAAATCAAACAAACAAACAAAAAGTCTTGGGGAGAGAATGAGGTAGAATTTTCTGTTTTGGTTTATTACAGAACGAGCAGGATTCCCGTAAGCTACATATGGCAAAAGAATAAATACGATCTTTGAAATAACAGTATAGAGTAATATCAAAGATTCTAACTGGAACTATTTCTTGACCTAATGCCAATTATATTTCTGTCCTCATAGCCTACCTCATCACTGAACTAGAGTTAAAATGTGCTGCAGCGACTTTAGACATGTTCCCCCTAATGACCACGTCTCCTCCATGGCACCACGTAAGGCTGCCACACTCACATTTTTTCTAGGTTCCCTGACTTCAGTTCCCTGCTCCCTACCAAGACAGATAGGATGCCAAGATGGAAAGTGAAATAAAGCCCGTTTCACTTTCTTCTCTTACAGATTGGAAGCTATTTTGACCTTAAGGCCTATTCTTTCATTGTATTCTTACTATTATAAATTACAAGAGTTAAGCCAGAAATTAACTAGCCACTAGGCCCCAACTTTGATGGACTAGAAAAGACCCTTTGTAGGAGCCAGTCTTGTGGGGAGGGTGTGGGGAGGGGGAGGAAAGGGGAGGATGAAGATATAAACATACACTGGTTGATGGCCTCGTTTTACCCTCTATGTCCTTTCTATTATGACATCTCGCATGAAAGTCATGGAAAAAAGGACAGTGTGGAAAGAGTTTTTGTTAGTACTTGGCCCCCTGCTTAGTTGCAAGATACATAAGAAGACACTGGAGCCAGGCTGTAATATTATCTCACTTGCAATGGCTTGGATTCATGCAAATGGGTCTAGATATCAGTTCAGAATGTGCAAAAAGGTCTGAAACCCCTGTAAAGGCAGGAAGAGAAACAGAAGCTTCTGGAGGAGCATGCTGGTAGAGCTTTTCCCCAGAGCCTGCTTGGTCCAGGTTTATAATGTCAACCATTTGCAGGTTGAGGGGGCTGGAGAAGGCAGTCTAAAGGTACACTCGTCCAGTCATAAGATAAACAAATACTAGGGATGTATTGTACAACCTGATAAATCTAATCAACACTGCTGCATGTTATCTTGTTCAAGGAGTAAATCCTGAGTGTCTTATCACAAGAAAAAACTTTTTTTATTTCTTTAATTTTGTATCAGTATGAGATGATGGTTGTTCACAAAACTTACTGTGATAATCATTTTACAATGTCCATAAGTCAAATCACCTTAAACTTACACAGCTCTGTATAACAATTTGTCTCAGTATAAGTGGAGAAAAAAAAAACTGATGCATAGAAAAACCAAGAAAGCCCCAGAATTAGCAATTAGAGCCAGGATTTGAACCTGACTGAATGAATTATGTCGTGCTCTTAAATGTTGATATAGCATCGTCTTCTTCACAAAAATAATTATTGAATGATATCAAAAATATATTTTTCTAAACATGCCAAATCAGACACTGTCTAATCTGTTTAACTATTTATACCCCAAGATGGCCAGTGTACAAATGAAAAAGCAGTGTGTAACCAGAGCCTGTGTTGCCCTCAACAGCTTGCTTTACATGATGATGTGAAATTAAATAAGTGCAAGATTTCTTTTTTTTTAAAGAGAGAGTGCCAACTCAGGTAACTTCCCAGGACAGTAGTCTCAAAATGTGGCTGCCCAATGAACAGCATCAGCAGCACTTGGACATTTATTGGAAATGCAAATTCTCAGGCTCCACCCCAGACCTACTAAAGGAGCAGCCCAGAGTGGGGTTAGCAATCTATGTTGAAACCAGTCTCCCAGGACATTCTGATACACACACAATTCTGGTACCCTGGACCAGAAAATTAAACTAGGGATTCTGCTTTTCATTCTCTCTCTCCCTGTCCACCTCCCATCTTTCACCCATCATCACCTAATCCCAGTGACTAGAGCTTCTAAAGCTTATCCGGGGAGCAGCATGCAAGGCATTTTACCTCTCTGCACATGTTTCCTCTTCTGTGACATAAGGAGAAAAATACATCACCTCATGGGGTCATCTTAAGGATTAAATGTCTAAATAGATGGGAAGTTTTTAGAACAGTGCCTAACATGTAAACACATCAGATTGTTATTACAGTTGGCCCTCAGTATTTACATCTTCCCTATCCATAGATCTGACCAACCGAAGATCAAAAATATTCTGTAAAAATGATTCCATAAATTTCCAAAAATCAGCACTTGAATTTGCCATATGTTGGCAACTACTGACATAGCACTTACACTGTACTAGGTATTATAAATAATCTACAGATGATTTAAAGCATATGAGAGGAGACACACAAGTTAGCTGCAAATGCATCATCTTATATAAGGCACTTGGGCATCCATAGATTTGGGTATCTGCAGGAGTCTTGGAACAAATTCCCCTCAGATACCGAGGGACAACTGTACCAAGATCTAAGAGCATCATCGTTTAAAATCAGGCAACATCATTAACTGACATCATCCACTCAATATCTACCTAGTTATATATAGTAGGTATCCAAGATCCTTCTTACAATTTCCCTAAGGTTCTCTTTGGAGAGCAGTGGCACTCCGTGCCCAGCAAGCACAAAGGAGGAAACAAAAATCATAGGGCAGCCATTTAGGGTGAGGATAGGGAAGCTAGGTGACCAAAGTTTGTGTGGCCCTGGGAAGTCCTCTGCCAGGCTGCCCATTTCTAAGTGTTTCACTCAAGAAATGCAGAAGGGGAGGGGCTGAAGGAAGAAACAGGAGGAAGCTAGAGCTTGGGGTAGAGTGGCTGTGGTCCAGGCAGTCTTCAGAGGGGAGCCGGTGCTTTTTTGTCTGGACAATGCCAATTGCAGGGCTGTAACCTGAGTGGGGACAGGGCAGGGGTGGGGTGGGGGGACACAATCAAAGGACTGAGGCTCTGCTAGGTCTGTTCCTTTCAGCATCAGTTTACCATGTGGATCTCTTGGGCCCTGCCAGAGGAGTCAGATGGAAGGAAAAGAGGCAATGGAGACAGATTTTTGGAGACTTAGGTTTCTAGTCAATTGTTTAAACTACCTGACTAGGACTCAGAATTTGCTCTGACATCCTAAATTTCCTTAAAAAATGCAAGAATGTCTTCTCAGTGGAGATTTCTCCTTAGGCCTTTGCTTCTTCCTCCCTGTCTTTCTGGTTGCCTTGTCCATTCAGCTTGAGATTTGGACTTCGGGACAAGTTCCATTTTAGACAAACTCAGCAGCAAACCCAACACTTTTGGTTTCCTCTCCATGGAGATATACGTTGCAGAAATATTTTATTTTATTCTTCCTCTTCAAATAGTTCTTTCAAGATTTTTGAGACATCTTAATTGAATAAGAGCAAAGAGTTGAAATGGAATAAAGAGTTTTGTGAAAAGGCTACAAACATGAATTCTGGATTTCCAGAATAGTCTGAGGCAAACCATGCATTATACACTCTGACTGGCAAACACATCACTAAGTATCTCGGTTGGGCTTCCTTTGTATCAGATTTTCTTGGCATATATACCAAACTACACCTTTTTAGCTAAAACTGTTTAATAAATGGAAAGGCGGTTGGCTCCCCTTTCTCCAATCCTCTACTAAATATACATTTTATAGCCTGCCTAATTTCATTTATTTTGTTATGGTTCTGGCAGGGGTTATTAGTGTCTGGAAAAATAAATAAAGATAAGTCTAAGATGGACTGATTCAAAATTGGGAAAGGAGTATGTCAAAGCTGTATATTGTCATCCTGCTTATTTAAGCTATATGCAGAGTACATCATGCAAAATGCCAGGCTGGATGAAGCATAAACTGGAGTCAAGATTTCAAGGAGAAATATCAATAATCTCAGATATGCAGATGACACCATCCTTATTGCAGAAAGCAAAGAGGAACTAAAGAGCCTCTTGATGAAGGTGAAAGAGAAGAGTGAAAAAGCTGGCTTAAAACTCAGCATTCAAAAAACTAAGATCATGGTATCCAGTCGCATCGCTTCATGGCAAATAGATGGCGAAACAATGGAAACAGTGACTGACTTTATTTTGGGGGGCTCCAAAATCACTACAGATGGTGACTGCAGACATGAAATTAAAAGACACTTGCTCCTTGGAAGAAAAGCTATGACCAACCTAGACAGCATATTAAAAAGCAGAGACTTTACTTTGCCCAACAAAGGTCCATTTAGTCAAGGCTATGGTTTTTCCAATAGTCATGTATGGATGTGAGAGTTGGACTATAAAGAAAGCCAAGCCCTGAAGAATTGATGCTTTTGAACTGTGGTGTTGGAAAAGCTCTTGAGAGCCCCTTGCACTGCAAGAAGATCAAGCCAGACAATCCTAAAAGAAATCAGTCCTGAATAACCTGATGCTGAAGCTGAAACTCCAATACCTTGGCCACGTTACGCAGAGCCAACTCATTAGAAAAGACCCTGATGCTGGGGAAGATTGAAGGCAGGAGGAGAAGGGGACAACAGAGGATGAGATGATTTGACGGCATTGCCGACTCAATGGACATGAGTTTGAGAAAGTTCCAGGAGATGGTGAAGGACAGGGAAGCCTGTCATGCTACAGTCCATGGGGTTGCAAAGATTCAGACATGGCTGGGCGACTGAAGAACAAGATGAAGACTGAATCACTGCAGTGTCCAAATCACCTATAAGCATGTCACTGTTTTTGCACAGTTTAAACAATTTGCTTAGAATTGTAAATGTCAAACAACTCAATTTCCCTCTCATTTCTATACGTTGATAGGTGGATCAATTTACCTTATCTCACTTTGGTTCTGAAAATGAATGTCGTGAGAACTTTGAAGCCCATTAGAAGTCTCTAGGATATCAGTGAATTGGTGCAATAGTTCTCCCCAAAGATAGAAGCAAGTCTCTTTAGTTGTGTCCGACTCTGTACGACCCTATGGACAGCAGCCCACCAGGTTCCTCTGTCCATGGGATTCTCTAGGCAAGAAGGAAGTATCTCAGAAGCGGCTATATCATCTGTACACCAGAGTGGAAAATGCCCTCTCATTATTGATTCTTTCTTCTGCCTCTCTCCCCTTTCCTCTCCCCCACCATTTCCCTGACAAGGCAGATGAATTTTACTGCCAAATTTCTCCACAGTCCAGTGGTTTCTCATCTTACCCACTGGACCACCATCTTCTCTCTCTGGAATCACTGCTTAATTATTTGTGTGTCCAGCTGGAGCATGAACTCTATGTAAGCTGGGCCCATATTTTTCTTATGGATTTTTGTTTCCCTCCCTCCAAGTCTCCACAAGGGCCTTTTAGAAATGTGCTACACACCAGGGGAACCAGTCAAGTGCACAGCAAGTTGTTGAAGTCACTATCTGTGATGTCTCAGCCCAGCTTTTCCTTATTACTGAATCTGGAGACAAATGTATCACCTTCTGGCTCCAGAACAGCCTATATTCAACATGTCTTCAGTGTCTGCTGCAGAAAGGGGGCTTAAGACAATCCCAGAACTATTATTACAGCTCCCTTGAATCCCCAAAGGGGGCCAAGATTGGATGACAGATTTTATGGTCACCATATGTATAGTTCAGGTATGTTCCTCAAATATTCAGGCAAGTTTCAACCTTCCCATGAAGCAGTGATATGAAGGAAATCAGTTAAAGAAATGTGTGCATGCTAAGTCGCTTCAGTCATGTCCAACTCTTTGCAACCCCATGGACCATATCCTGTCAGGCTCCTCTATCCATGGAATTCTCCAAGCAAGAATACTGTAGAGGTTGCCAAGCCCTTCTCCAAAGGATCTTCCAGATCCAGGGATCAAGCCCATGTCTTTTAAGTCTCCTACATTGGCAGACAGATTCTTTACCACAGCACCATCTGGGAATCTGAAACAATTAAGCTTCTTAAATTACTTAATTTTCTAGGGCACCCCTCAGAATAGCCTTCTGAGGGGCAGTTTACACACTTATCTTTTGATTAAATGTGCATATTTCAGTCTAACTATCAATGCATATTTCAAACTCTTTTTCAATTGCCTTGGATCTTTTAAAGAACATAGAACAACCTAGTGAAATGAGCATAGGATCAGAATATGCTGACCGTACAAATGCATATCCAAAAGATTTCAGAATTGTCCTAACACTCAGTTCCTCTTACTTACCTTTGATGCAGGGCCCAGGAGACTTTTGGTTTTGTGTTTGTGAGTTTTGTTATTGTTACTCTTGTTTCAGGAGATTTTCCCCTTTGTTTTAGCTCCCCTGACACCACAACCTTTGTCCAAGAAACCCACTCCAACCACTACCCCACCCTCATAGACTGCAACTGAGGGAAAAATCTTTTAAAACAATTATCAAGATTGGCTGCTTACTGTGATCAAATTCATTTAGATAATAGCTAAATGCTACATTTCACTTGGTGCACAATGTTTTACTCTTTTCCCCTCTGCCTTTCTTTCTCCAGTATTCACATGGAAATAATGCCATAGTTGTCTGGGGATAAATTTGAGGTGCTCTCTGAGGACCTGACTTGTTTTGGCAAGCACAGGCAGGGGGTGGATAGGTGTCTGGCTGCAAAAGAGATAGGAAAGAAGAAGACAGTAACTCTTTTTAAAAAAATCTTTAAAAAAATGAATATTACCACTAGTGATTATTACTAAGGACTATTCATAAAGAAGACTTGGAAATACTGACAAAGTATAAACAGCATTTAAAAAATAAATATACATATTATACCATATGTTTTACAAAATTAAAATTCCAGCAAGTAAATACATTTGTATTTTAAATTTCACAGTACACTGAGAGTAATTTCCAATGGTGTTGAATATTATTTTAAAACAGTGTTTTGAAAGAGAGAGTTTTCACCAGCTTTCACTGGAGATTTATGTAAAAACTTTGACTTCCAAGTCTTGTACCGGATTTGAAAATTCAGAGAGATTCTTTGGGACATAAGTAGAGGAACACAAAGAGTTGTGTATTTTTAAAGATCATCTTGGGTCTCAGACTGTAAATAATCTGCCTGCAATGCGGGAGATTCAATTTCAATCCCTGGGTCGTGAAGATTCCCTGGAGAAGGAATGGCTACGCACTCCAATATTCTTGCCTGGAAAATTCTATGGAAAGAGTTGACTGGTGGGTACAGTCCATGGGGTCACAAAGAGTTGGACATGACTTAGCCACCAAAAAGAAAGCTGAGTGCCGAAGAATTGATGCTGTTGAATTGTGGTATTAGAGAAGACTCTTGAAAGTCCCTGGGACTGCAAGGAGATCCAACCAGTCCATCCTAAAGGAAATCAGTCCTGAATATTCATTGGAAGGACTGATGCTGAAGCTGAAACTCCAATACTCTGGCCACCTGATGTGAAGAACGGACTCATTGGAAAAGACCCTGTTGCTGGGAAAGATTGAAGGCAGGAGGAGAAGGGGAAGACAGAGGATGAGATGGCTGGATGGCATCACTGACTCGAAGGACATGAGTTTGAGTGAGCTCCGGGAGTTGGTGATGGACAGGAAGCCTGGTGTGCTGCCGTGCATGGGGTCACAAGAAGTGGGACATGACTGAGCAACTGAACTGGCTGACTGAGCCACTAACACTTCCACTCGATGGATGACACATTTTCCCATTTTAAGAACTGTTAGAAGCCATGCCTGATAGTGACATAATATTTCACGCATGATACAAAAATTTAACTAATTTCCTACTGCTAGTCATTTGGGTTGTTGTATTTACTGGGCTTTAGAATTTCAGAATTTTTAAAGCTACTGATTTACTGCATTCCAGATTTCAATGAGTTAAACAGTGTATGGGACTATCCATCTCATTAACTTCTTTATACTTTTAAACTATGAAAAACTTTTGTCAATACAAAAGATGAATAATGATTTTTCACTCTCTATTTTAAGTGATTTTTTTTGTTTTCCAGTAAGTTATTTAATTTCCAAGTGTTTATTGAACATTCATGTTTTAACCTCTCGTTCTGTTGAGAGTTCATGCTTATAAGATCTCTACATTTGTTGAAAGTATTAACATTCATTTTTTTCACATTTTGGTGAAAAAAAAATTTTTTTAACCTTTTAATTTTGTCAGCTTGTTTTGATGTGAGGAAGTATAGATTGCATACAATCAGATATAACACTACTCTTTTCATACTCTTTTCATTATTTCTTCCTTATGATCATCTCCTCTTGTAAGAGTCAGTTAAAACTCCTTTTTTTTCCTTCTCACTTCTATAGATTAATTCTATAATCCATCTGAAATCTACTTTCATGTATAACTTGAGCTAAGAGTTCTTGCTTATTTTCTTCCAAAATATTTATCAACTTTTCTAGCAGCACATTAATAAATAACCCATTTTATTCTCATTACTTTAAAATGCCACAATTACCATAATAGAATGTTTAGATACAGAAGTCTCTTTTCATTGTTTTCTGTTCCTTTGAAACTTTATGCCACATTTTATATTTTAAAAATGCACCATTTTACTATTAGTTTTGTTACTCAAAAATTTCTCAGAATCACTTGTTAAATTTCAAGTACATTTTGATTCCAATTCCAGTTGAAATTGTGTGAAATTTACAAGAAATTTAAGGAGAAATCATATTTTTCAATAACTGGTATTCCTATCAAGGAAATTGTATGTTTTCATTTAGTTTAAATCATGCATTATGCCACTAAGTAAGTTTTTTTTGTTTTTTTAACATCAGTCAGTTCAGTTCAGTTCAGTCGCTCAGTCGCGTCCGACTGTTTGCGACCCCATGAATCGCAGCACGCCAGGCCTCCCTGTCCATCACCAACTCCCGGAGTTCACTCAGACTCACGTCCATCGAGTCAGTGATGCCATCCAGCCATCTCATCTTCTGTTGTCCCCTGCTCCTCCTGCCCCCAATCCCTCCCAGCATCAGAGTCTTTTCCAATGAATCAACTCTTCGCATGAGGTGGCCAAAGCACTGGAGTTTCAGCTTCAGCATCATTCCTTCCAAAGAAATCCCAGGGCTGATCTCCTTCAGAATGGACTGGTTGGATCTCCTTGCAGTCCAAGGGACTCTCAAGAGTCTTCTCCAACACCACAGTTCAAAAGCATCAATTCTTTGGTGCTCAGCCTTCTTCACACTCCAACTCTCACAGCCATACATGACCACAGGAAAAACCATAGCCTTGACTAGACGGACCTTAGTTGGCAAAGATTAGTCTCTGCTTTTCAATATGCTATCTAGGTTGGTCATAACTTTCTTTCCAAGGAGTAAGCGTCTTTTAATTTCATGGCTGCAGTCGCCATCTGCAGTGATTTTGGAGCCCATAAAAATAAAGTCTGACACTGTTTCTACTGTTTCCCCATCCATTTCCTATGAAGTGATAGGACCAGGTCCCATGATCTTAGTTTTCTGAATGTTGAGCTTTAAGCCAACTTTTTCACTCTCCTCTTTCACTTTCATCAAGAGGCTTTTGAGTTCCTCTTCACTTTCTGCCATAAGGGTGGTGTCATCTGCATATCTGAGGTTATTGATATTTCTCCCGGCAATCTTGATTCTAGCTTGTGTTTCTTCCAGTCCAGCGTTTCTTATGATGTACTCTGCGTAGAAGTTAAATAAGCAGGGTGACAATATACAGCCTTGACGTACTCCTTTTCCTATTTGAAACCAGTCTGTTGTTCCATGTCCAGTTCTAAGTGTTGCTTCCTGACCTGCATACAGATTTCTCAAGAGGCAGGTCAGGTGGTCTGGTATTCCCATCTCTTTCATAATTTTCCACAGTTTATTGTGATCCACAGAGTCAAAGGCTTTGGTGTAGTCAATAAAGCAGAAATAGGTGTTTTTCTGAAACTATCTTGCCTTTTCCATGATCCAGTGGATGTTGGTAAATAACTTTATTAATCATTGATATATGGTTTATATTTTGTCCAATACTACTAAGTTCATTTCATTCAATACAATTTTGAAGTGAAGAATAGAAAAATAATTGATTTTTGTGTGTTTCTTTTGTACCTCACCACCTACCTAAATCATTATTTATTCTAATACTTTTCTATTTACTTACTTATATTTTAGAGGTTGCAAACTATATCTTCTATGAAGTGAAGTGAAGTGAAAGTCACTCAATCATGTCTGACTCTGCGACCCCATGGACTATACAGTCCCTAACAACAATTTATCTCCTCCTTCCAAAGATTTATATTTCTTAGGACTTTTTAGTGGTTCACAATCATTAGATCTTTTATAAAAACTATGAGTAATAGTGGTGATGGAAGATGTCCTTTTCTGAATTTTAATGTCTTTGGTGTTTCACCATAAGCACGTGATTGGCCTTTGGTTTGTGTTAGCTATAGTATTTTTAAAAATCTGATTAAGGAAATACCCCTTATCAAACTGAGGAAATCACTATATTAAAAAAAACCCTCACCCTTCATTTCTTTCGTAACTGTATTTTGAACTACTTTTAGGCTTAATAGAAAAGCTGAAAAATAGCACAGACTTTCCATATATTCCTCTCGCAGTCTCCTTCAATGTTAACATGTTACAAAACCATAAAACACTGATCAGAGCCAGGAAATTAATATTGGCACAAAAAATGCCAGGAACTCAAGACTTATACAGATTCCATCAGTTTTGTTTTGTTTAACTAATGTCGTTGTTGTTGCTGTTGTTCCATGATCCAATTCAGAATTTTATGTTACTTTAATCTCAAGCAGTTTGTAATAGTTTCTCAATCTTTCTTTGGCTTTCTTAACCATGACATCATCGAGAATCCATTGAAGAATCTGTCTACTATTAGAGGAGCTAAATGTTGTTCCTCTTGAGTTTGTCTAGCATTCTCACATAATTGTGATTACCTATGTTCGGTGAGAATTTCACAGGAATGATGCGGTGTCCTCCATACCTTGTATCATTTCGCATCACAGGGATCACAAGGGCTCACAAAGCTTGTGCCAGGCTTTCTCCACTAGAAACTATCTTTCCTTCTATAGCTAGCATAACTTGGGGAAGCTACCGTGAGACTGTACATCCTTTTCTCCTCAACCTTTCTCCCACTAATGCTAGCCTCCATCAGTGAATTTTGACTATTTTTAATTAGAAATGAATTTTGAACTTTGCCAAATGCCTTTTGGAGATTGATCAAGATAAGCATGTGCTTTGTCAAGTGTAAAACATGTTGCCATTGGAATTTGTATTAGAATTGCATTACATTTTAGGAAGACTTTTTATTAATTTGTGGTTGGGAGTAATCGATTTCTTCTTTTTAAATTATTCCTTAAATACACTCTACTAGTTAGTTTTCCTTGAAGATTCTGTTGATCTAATTTGTCAGCATTTATTTTGACCTGTAGAATTGTGGTTTTGTGTTATTTATTTATTTCAAATTGCTAAATGCTTCATTCTCAATAAGCCAAAAGCTTGAAAATTGGAAGAAATTATGATAATGCAGGGAGTGTATGAAGATTTTCCAAGGGCTTCCCAGACTTTTGGCAAGTGGAAACTTTTGAATGGATTCAATGCAATCAATGGTTACATTCTTAATTTCTCTATGATATTTTTCCTAAAATTGATCTACCTGAGAATGGGTCTGGGGTCGAGGTCAACTTTCATACTAACTCCTTCCTTACCTAGCTTTCACAATTGCCCTTTTCTCACTTTGCATAAGAAAGTTCTCCCACCCCAGCTGGAATCTTACTAATCCCATTGCCTCAAGGAATAGGAATCTCTAAAGAAATTCAAATCTTTAATTTCTAAGTAAGATTCAAAATATTGCTGTAGGTGTTGAGAAAATTAATAAACCTGATGACTGAGTAACAAATTTCTGTACATGTCAGGTGGCTTCCAAGTCTTTGCTGTCAACAGAATTGAAGGAGAATCTAAAGCAATTATTGATATTAAATCATTAAAAATATAACTTGGAAGGCCTTCAAAAATTAAGTGACATTTCCACAACAAAACTCCTTCCATTCTGAAATACGCTTTCTGTGATCCAAGTTTGTCAGAAATACTAACTATCACAAAAGAAAATCAGGAATAGAAATTACAGTCAACCCTTGTCACATTCTAATAATAAGTATTACTCATCCACAGGCACATGAACTCATAATTCCATCCATCTGCTTAAAAGAGGGAACTTCAATAAGATTCTGTTTTTTTATACTTAATAATTATCAAGATGTCTTTGTGATTGTTCATCTACTATTGACTATAATTTTAATTGCAGAATTTTTACATTCAAAATAGCATTTAAAAATATTAAATAATAGGCATTTTTTGCAATGATGTATGACGAAAGTAAAAGCCAGCAAATTTGGACAACTCAGCAGTGGCCACAGGACTGGAAAAGGTCAGTTTTCATTCCAATCCCAAAGAAAGACAAGGCCAAAGAATGCTCAAACTACTGCACAATTGCACTCATCTCACACGCTAGTCAAGTAATGCTCAAAATTCTCCAAGCCAGGCTTCAGCAATATGTGAACCGTGAACTTCCAGATGTTTGGGCTGGTTTTAGAAAAGGCAGAAGAACCAGAGATCAAATTGCCAACATCTGCTGGATCATCAAAAAAGCAAGAGAGTTCCAGAAAAACACCTATTTCTGCTTTATTAACCATGCCAAAGCCTTTGACTGTGTGGATCACAATAAATTGTGGAAAATCATGAGAGATGGGAATACCAGACCACCTGACCTGCCTGTTCAGAAACCTATATGCAGGCCAGGAAGCAACAGTTAGAACTGGACATGGAACAACAGACTGATTTCAAATAGGAAAAGGAGTACATCAAGGCTGTATATTGTCACCCTGCTTATTTAACTTATATGCAGAGAACATCATGAGAAACGCTGGACAGGAAGAAGCACAAGCTGGAATCAAGATTGCCGGGAGAAATATCAATAACCTCAGATATGCAGATGACACCACCCTTATGGCAGAAAATGAAGAGGAACTAAAAACCCTCTTGATGAAAGTGAAAACGGAGATGGAAAAATTGGCTTAAAGCTTAACAATCAGAAAACGAAGATCATGGCATCTGGTCCCATCACTTCATGGGAAATAGATGGGGAAACAGTGGAAACAGTGGAAACAGTGTCAGACTTTATTTGAGGGGCTCCAAAATCACTGCAGATGGTGATTGCAGCCATGAAATTAAGACACTTGCTCCTTGGAAAGGAAGTTATGACCAACCTAGATAGCATATTAAAAAGCAGAGACATTACTTTGCCAACAAAGGTTCATCTAGTCAAGGCTATGGTTTTTCCAGTGGTCATGTATGGATGCAAGAGTTGGACTGTGAAGAAGGCTGAGTGCCAAAAAATTGATGCTTTTGAACTGTGGTGTTGGAGAAGACTCTTGAGAGTCTCTTGGACTACAAGGAGATCCAACCAGTCCATTCTAAAAGAGATCAGTCCTGGGTGTTCTTTGGAAGGAATGATGCTAAAGCTGAAACTCCAGTGCTTTGGCCACCTCATGCGAAGAGTTGACTCATTGGAAAAGACTCTGATGCTGGGAGGGGTTGGGGGCAGGAGGAGAAGGGGACGACAGAGGATGAGATGGCTGGATGGCATCACCAACTCGATGGACATGAGTTTGGGTGAACTCTGGGAGTTGGTGATAGACAGGGAGGCCTGGTGTGCTGCAATTAATGAGGTAGCAAAGAGTTGGACACGACTGAGCAACTGAACTGACTGATGATGAAAGTGAAAGTCACTCTGTCGTGTCCAGCTCTCTGCGACCCCATGGACTATACTGTCCATGGAATTCTCCAGGCCAGAATACCTGGCCTTCTCCAGGGAACTTCCCAACTCAGGCATCGAACCAGGTCTCCCACATTGCAGGTGGATTCTTTACCAGCGAACTGCAAGGGAAGCCCAATGATAGGCGATGAATAAAAACTTTCAAACATGAGAAACTGTATATTGCAATAAAACATATAAGGAACAGAAATATACAATTAGAGGGAAAAAGGAAAGATGTAGAATTTTGAAATTTACAATAAAAGTTATATTTCTTTATTTTTAAATGATTGATAATGGTTATCAAATTGCCATGATACTTCATTGAATAATCTCAATGGTAATTTTGTTTTAGAATTACAGCATTTCAGAAATTAGATTTTTTAAATTATATCAAGCTTGATGAAAATCATCTAATTTGAATTTAGATGTCAACTTTGAAATATATAAAGATGTATAATCATATATATACATTTCTTTTATGGGCATACAAGCAAAAATTTGATAACCATTGAAAATCATGTACACTGTAAAGATTAAAATTTATTCAAATGTGAAACACTCTATCAGTTCACTAGAAATACTAATCAAATGGGTTGCTTGCAAAGATTATTTAAATGAACAAATCCATCTATTCAGGGAAAAGTGTTTATCTATACCCCACATACCAGCCTAATTTTAATTTGTTTAAACTATTGCAAAGGCTGCCTGTGTATAAACCATGGCTCAATTCATGTAAGCTATATTTAATGCATGTCATTACGTGAGCTATAAGCTCTGATTTCTGTAAAAAGAAAAAAAATCTATGTTTCTCAATTACAAGGTATTGAATAACCTCAGCTAATGAGCAGGAGCCTGAGATGTTTAGTTAGCATTTTATTCTGGAAGGCAGTTTTCATGATGTACATTTTGATTTGTGTTATAAATTTTCAACCACGAATATGAAATCTTGGATTTACTTTGCATCCATAGAAAAGAAGATATCAGCACTTATTTTTTTTAAAGTAGTTTTGCAAAAATAAAATAACAATATTAAAAATACACAATGGACTTCTGGTCCAGCATATAAAGAGCTTATAAGGCATCACTCCCATCTTCACCCTGGTGGCTCAGATGGTAAAGCATCTGCCTGCTATGTGGGAGACCCGGGTTCAATCTCTGGGTCAGGAAGATCCCCTGTAGAAGGAAATGGCAACCCATTCCAGTACTCTTGCCTGGAAAATTCCACGGATGGAGAAGCCTGGTGGGCTATAGTCCATGGGGTCACAAAGAGTCAGACACGACTGAATGACTTCACTTTCACTTTTCACTTTCCCATCTTCACAACAAGAAAAAGGCTGAAAAAATGAAATCCAACAGCTCCTTCTAGATCCCTCATAGAATTGAGGTCATAGGATGAACTGCTGCCCTCAAACTTGGAGAACATACAGGTGAATCACAACTTACTTGAGCAGTGGCCTGGGAGCCATTATAGCTGGCATGTGAGTAGGGAAACTTTGTCAACTGCAGTTGACAAATTACTACCAATGTGGTGTGGACAGACTTAACAGTTAAAAACTCCAGAGAGGGGCCAGTCCTAAGGGGATTCTCAAAATATCATGAGAGTCACCCCCAGAAGCTCCACCGGGTTCCAACAGTGAAAATCAGAGAAAAATCTCCTTGTGTTTCTGGCAAGGGAGGGTGAAAAGTGCCATTTCAAATATATCCTGAGTGTTCTGTTCTCCTTAACAAGACCTACCCTCAGGAAAGTAGTAGTAGTAGGCTAGTCACTAAGTCGTGTCCAACTCTTGCGACCCCCATGGACAGTAGCTTGCCAGGCTCCTCTGTCTGTGGGATTTTACAGGCAAGAATATTGGAGTGGCTTTCCATTTCCTTCTCCAACCCTTGGGAAAACCAGACCCTAATCCACTACGGCTTTGCCAGAGACTAATGGGAAATAGATGGGGAAGCAGTGGAAAACAGTGTCAGACTTTATTTTGGGGGGGCTCCAAAATCACTGCAGATGGTGATTGCAGCCATGAAATTAAAAGACACTTACTCCTTGGAAGAAAAGTTATGACCAACCTAGATAGCATATTGAAAAGCAGAGACATTACTTTGCCAACAAAAGTCTGTTTAGTCAAGGCTATGGTTTTTCCAGTGGTCATGTATGGATGCGAGAGTTGGACTGTGAAGAAAGCTGAGTGCCGAAGAATTGATGCTTTTGAACTGTGGTGTTGGAGAAGCCTCTTGAGAGTCCCTTGGACTGCAAGGAGATCCAACCAGTCCATCCTAAAGGAGATCAGCCCTGGGTGTTCTTTGGAAGGAATGATGCTAAAGCTGAAACTCCAGTATTTTGGCCACCTCATGCGAAGAGTTGACTCATTGGAAAAGACTCTGATGCTGGGAGGGATTGGGGGCAGGAGGAGAAAGGGACAACAGAGGATGAGATGGCTGGATGGCATCACCGACTCGATAGACACGAGTTTGGGTGAACTCCGGGAGATGGTGATGGACAGGGAGGCCTGGTGTGCTGCAATTCATGGGGTCACAAAGAGTCGGACGTGACTGAGTGACTGAACTGAACTGAACTGAATGGACCTGTGGGAAAGGAAATACTCAAGTCCAACTTCTTCTAGACTTCCTGTCTCACCAAGGAGGAAAACAAAAAACCTGAGGAGCACTTGTGAAAGTCACAGTCCAGTGACACAGATGCAGTAAAAATCTGAGACTGAATCTTGGGACTATACAATTCTTACCCTCCTCACACGCAACTTACCACCATGTCAATGGGGTTCCTGTATAATTGTAGGGATTACAACTGAAGTGCCTGCCTTAAACTACCTAACAAGTCTCTAAGGAAACTAAAAACAAGAGGAGAACCAAACAATGGAGACCAATGGAGATTTTAGTCTCTGGCAATTACCATCTACAGCATATAATGAACACTGTCTAACTCACAGCCGGATAAACATAAAACCTCATATGAAAGCCCTATTTACCTCTGTTCTTACTAACCAGGATGTCATATCAAGCATCTAGCAATATATTACAAGACATACTAAAGATGAAAAATACAATTTGAAGAAACAAGAGTCTTTTGTAGAGACATGGATAGACCTAGAGACTGTCATACAGACTAAAGTAAGTCAGAAAGAGAAAAACAAATAGAGTCTATTAACATGTATATGTGGAATCTAGAAAAATGATACAGATGAACTTGTTTGCAAGGCAGAAATAGAGACACAGACAGAACAAAATGCATAGACACTAAGGAGGGGAGGAGGGTGGGATCAACTGGGAGACCAGGATTGACACGTATACACTAATATGTTTAAAATAGATAATTAATGAGAGTCTGCTGTATAATACAGGGAACTTTACTTAATGCTCTATGGTGACCTAAAATGGGAAGGGAATCCAAAAAACAGGGGATATATGTACACATATAGCTGATTCACTTTGCTATACAGCAGAAACTAACGCAACATTATAAAACAACTATAGCCCAATTTTTAAAAATCCTTCAAAAGTGAAGAAGAAATAAAGACTTTCTTAGATAAAAGTGGAGGGAATGTGTTTCCAAGAAACCTGACTTATAAGAAATGTTAGAAGTCTCTCAGAAGAAATGTGGTAGAGGTCAGAAAATTAGACCTACTTACAAAAAGGAACAGTTTTATATAAGAAATAAATGAATGCAAAATAGAATCTTGTAGTTTTAAAAATTCTTAATTGGCTTAACCAGTAACGGTTTGTTCTACATAATAGTTGCAACCTGTATTTAGCAGTTGTCAGTTCAGTTCAGTCATTCAGTCATGCCCGACTCTTTGCCACCCCATGGACTGCAGCACGCCAGGCTTCCTTGTCCATTACCAAATCCCGGAGCTTGCTCAGATTCGTGTCCATCAAGTCGATGATGCTATCCAACCATTTCATTCTCTGTCATCTCCTTCTCCTGCCTTCAATCTTTCCCAGCATCAGGGTCTTTTCAAATGAGTCAGTTCTTCGCATCAGGTGGCCAAAGTATTGGAGTTTCAGCTTCAGCATCAGGCTGGTTTGATCTCCTTGCAGTCTAAGGGACTCTCAAGAGCCTTCTCCAACACCGCAGTTTAAAAGCATCAGTTCTTTGGCACTCAGCTATCTTTATGGCCTAACTTTCACATCCGTACATGACTACTGGAAAAACCATAGCTTTGACTATATGGAGCATAGGTAAAAGTGAAATGAGTAATGTTATAAAAAATGGATGGGAGGAATTTGAATTATTCTGTTATAGGTATCTGTGAAGCTACTATTGAAAGTGGATTTGGCTTAGTTGTAAATATATATTGTAAATTCTAGGGCAATCACTTTAAAAGTCTTTTAAGTATATATAACATGGAAAGAGAGGAGAAAAAATGAATTATATAAAACACTGAAGAGCAGAAAAGGCCAAAAAAGAATGGAAAACAACAATAACAAAAGAAAGACAAAGAGATAAAGAATAGGGTAACTAACAGAAAACAGTAATAAATAAACCAGATATGAGTTCAACTATATCAATAGTCACTTTAAACATTAGTGGTCTGAAGAGGTCAGTTAAAAAGCTGGAGATTGTCAGACTAGACCAAAAAGCAAAATGCAATTATGAGTTATCTACAAAAAAGCCATTTTAAATATAGAGATATATAGATTCAAACTAAAGTTCCACAAAAGATGTACTGTGCTAATGCTAATGAAAAGAAAGCTGGAGTTAGAGAGTCAGACACAATTGACCAACTAAGCATGAGCACAGCTACAGCTAAAAGTAAGAAAATGGAAACTCTAAAGCCAAATCATTATAATTTATAGTCACCTTTCACTAAAACACCTAGTCGGTCTTTTTGGTCTTTTTCTTCATCAAACTAAGCATTTTTATGCCCTTTATGATTTAATCTATCAATAGTTATGATACAGTGTTTAGAATGTTCTAGAGTTATAAGTACATGCTATAGGTGAGGAAAGTATCTGATAGGAGGGTAGTCAAGATCAGGAGGGCTGAATGAGCAGATAAATGAAGTAAAACCTGATCAGTAAGTATAGACAGTTTTCTGTTTCAGTTATCATGGGCCAGTCAATATATTAACTAGAAGGCATTTCTTAAAAAATAAAATGAAATAAAAATTTTATCAATTGCATGTCAAAAATTACAACTTTTACCTTTGGGAAATATTTTTGGATTTGGATTTGATTGAAGAAACAGTTTTGCTCTTCAGTTTCCTTTAGTTAGTTTATGAGAAGCAGTGTTTTTGCCAACTGGAAGGAATTAAAGGTACTGGTAAGTCCCCCAGTACTTCTGAGCTCCCTCTAAAAGATGCACGTGAGGGATCTAGATTATCCCAAGAGTTGGGGAACCACCGCTCAAGATTTGAGCTCTCTATTTAGAATGAATGCCCACGACTTTCAGTTCAGGGAATGGATCTCTAAACATCATACGTAAATAATCAGGGCTTGACAAAATCAAATGTCAAACACATTTTTCTTTGATTTTTCAATTCATGAGTATTTTGATATAAATAAATTAATTATAATCTATGTGCTTTTAATTAATTTATAAATAATTCATCCAAAGGCTATGAGCAAGACAAACTTTAAGTCCAAGAAACTTATTTGGCTTTTTGGTCTGTTAAAGTTTTCAAATTATCTTTTTTTTTTTTTTTAAATTTTGCTTTTGGAACAAAAAGTTGGCCAAGGCTAAAAGGCTAAACTCTAACTTCAAAGGGTTGGAATTGTGTTTAAAACCCAGACTCTTAGAAACATTTTCTCTCTCGTTTGAGTCCTAGTGTCCATCCTCTTTTTTGTTATAATGTCTGATCCTGGTCAGGGAGGCAGACAGGGAGTCTTTGATCAACTCCTATATCAGGATTGGAGGCTCGACTGCAGGCGCTCCGTTGAATTTCATTCATGTTGTGGCTTCTGAACAGAATTAAGCCTGAGAATGTGATCAAGAGACCTAGGGTTGGAACAACTGTTTTTCTCCCCAAGCACTGGAGACAGAAATTATTTCTCTTGCATCCTAAAACTACAGTTAGCAGTGGTTGACTTTCAGTAAAAATCCATAACTATTTCATCAGAGAAGTAATTGACAAGGCCCCAATCAGTGTTGGTTTAGGAATCGTCTTTGTGGTCTTTACCTTCCTGTTGCTGCAGCATTTAAACACTAGGATCCCTCAAGCTTATGCACTGCCTGTCCTTCTTCCCAATCTATAGCTTGTAAATTCTGCCTCAACATTTATATTTCAGTTCAAAGGGTACTTCCTCCTGGAAACAGGCTTGGTGCCTTCTGCCACATGACTATTCTCAGTCAATACCAATAGCTTCTCATTGTACTTGTTTGCCTCTCTCTTCTCTAAAATGTAAGTCCTTGAGACTTTTGCCTCTTATGTCTCCAAGGCCTCTCAACATGTTTGGGATAAATATATGAGTAATCATGTCCATATACTAATAAATGAAAAAAATGAAGATTTATACCTTATACAACTCATCGCTTTCTTCACACACACACAAACACAATCTCAGATGTGGCCACCAAAATCTCCCAATATATTTCTTCTGAAACCATACCAAGGAACAAATCACTTATCTACTAAACAGTTTTTATTAAGCACCTCCTTGGTGCTGCTGATGTTATACTATAGAAGACAGGTGTGACTCTCATGTCAAAGACCACATTCTTGGCCATATCTTCCTGGGAAACTCAGGAATTTTCTGGGTGTCTGGAATTCTTAAGATGAAAATGTTTCTTGTAATTTTCCACGTAACTTTCCTGTAGTCATCTCGTTCTATTATGGTTCAATTATTCCTGACATAACTTGAGCACACTTTAGATTTTCCTGGCAACTGCCTGGCATTGATATTTTGATAGCAAGATTGAGCACTCCACATCTGAGGAAAAGTGGAAGAGGTTCATAGCTGGCCATGAGCTAGGAAATCCCTGCTACTGGCTTTTGACTTTGTTGGCTCAGAATTTACCTCTTCCTTCCCTGAAACGATGGATCATCCTCTTGCAGTGCTGCTTCTGAGCTGTTTGTAGGAGGAAAGAAGAGTCTGGGAAAGCAAATACTGACTCCTCAGATGATGCCTAGACCCATTTCAATCAGCCAGTGAGGCCGCTGGGTCACACAACAGTGGTACTGAGACAGCCAAGTAGGATGTGTCTGGCTCTTGGACTTTGCAACAGGTTATGGATGGACTGCTTCCTCTTGTCTGGGAATTTTAAGTAAAGCCTCAAGCTTAGTTTAATGGCTTTTTAAGTACCACTGCATTCCAAAGGGAGGCACTAGATTAGCTACTCCCCACAGGGCTTGCTAAACAGTATCTAAACTATCCTAAATCACCCTGATAGTCTCTTAAAGAAAACAGTAGAGTTTCAGTAGAGAGGAGGAGAAGCCATTTCTTTGAAGAGAATCCAGAAGAATGCAGAGCACTCTGACATCTTGCTTTTCCCCCTTGCATCCTATGTGCTTTAATCCGAGCAGCAGACTCCTAGAGGTACAGCCATTGGGTGGTCTGTGAGAGCAGAGATTTGTTTCTCTTGTTGGCTAGATATCAGTTTAGCACTGATATCTATAGGTCTTCTGCCAGAGCAGTGTGAGATTAAAGAGAGATGGACTCCTACCCCAGGATTGGGTGTCTATGTGAGGATAAAGACTGGTCTCTCTCTCTCCTTTATGGACGGTGAGTCAGAGGTGAGTTATACCTTTCTTGGGAGCAGTGGATGGCAGAGTTTGGTGGGGTGAGGATTCCCCTAGACATAGATGGTGTAGGCTCAAGGCATCTTGGGAAATGTTCAAGAAGGCTTTCTGCTGAAAACCAAGGATGCCCTGAGGAAGGCATGACTTCAGAAGTCAATAGCAGCTAAGTGTGTGGGAGGTAGTAGAAGGAGCAGATCAGAGGAAACTACCAATAAACCTCTGTAAAAAAAATGGTGCCATCATCCCAGTAGCATTCAAAGGCCTCCTCCTCAAGGGAGGAGGACAGAGAATCCTGAGTAATTAAAAAAAAAAAGAAAGTACTTTGGCCCATTTGCTTTAACTACCCTCCTTCTCTCTCCCTTCCTCTACCTCAGAAGGGTAGTGATTGAAGTCAAGAACCACAGGTGAAAAGAATTTCAACTCAAGCCTGAATCATGGAGACAGATGACATTTGAAATGGAATGTGAGGTTAATTTATAAAATTTTAGTTTGTACTGGATTTATAAAACCTGAAAGTAACTGGCAAGTGTCAACTTTCTACAATGCTGCCAAATTGACATGAACAACTAGGGGCTGAGGGAAGCAGGCTTTGTAGTATCAAGAGGGTGAAGTGTCCCCTGGTTCCCACAGAATTATGCAATTGGCCTGTTTGGATAATTCTGTAGACTGACATGCAGTTGAAACCCACTCCTTAGGGTAAAGTAGAAATCATCCCTGGTCCCCTCTACTTTACCCTGGGTGGGTTTCAGTTCTTTGCCAGTCTATAGAAGTATCCAAAAGGCTCTGTGGGAAGCAGGGTGTACTGCACCCTCTTGATACTACAAAGCCTGCTTCCCACAGCCTGTGGTTGTTCACTTGTTACTGAGGGCAAACCTTGTGTGGCCCAGTGTGCTGTGCAGTGTCCTCCCCTGGGCTGAGTATATGTGATGAATAAACTGCTACGAATCTTATCTGCCTAGAGTCCATCCTTACAGCTCTAGAGTAAGAATCACTTCCTCACCTATAGGGTGAACAGGAAGTGATTAAAACAGCGAGATGTACAATCCACAGACAATATTTGAAACTCAATAAGAAGGCATTCCTATAATTCAAAGAATAAAACATAAGTTTGTTTCAACAACTTAGAATAGTGCATACTTCATAGTCTAGCTTTAGTAAACTAAAGAGGACTGCACAAATTGCACCCAAGCAGAATGATTTAAACTATGTGTTTTGGTGTCAGACTGAAAGGAAGTGACATCTCAACTATGTCACTAAGTAATTGTATGGATTCTGACAAGTTATTTAAGCTCTCTCAGCCTCACTTTCAACAACTGTACAATGGGAGAAGTAATAACACCCATGTCACAGAGGTATTATGAAGAATAAACAATGCCAGGTAAAGCACCTAGCAAGTAACACAGCACATAATGATAAAAGCTCAGTAAATGATAACTGGCTGTTGTTTTTCTTTCTAAATGTTAAAAAATATATATTCTTATAGAAAAAAGAATATCTCTGTAAGAAGTAACCATGATACCATCATTTGTTTTAAATCAACACGTGAATTAATTCATCAAAGCTCTCGCCTATGGTTGGCACACCTAATAAGCATGGATTCTTTCATCTGGGGAAGAGAACAACAAATAAGGAGGAGTGATATGCCTCTATATGAAAGCATATTCCACCTACTGATACAGATATAAACATAGACTTGCAAATAAATGTGTGTATAAAGATAGAGATTAGTTGTTCCATGTGGGACCTAAATGAACTCTTGTTGTTCGAGTTCTTGTAGGATAGTGATTTCACTGGCATCTTCAGGGCAAAGAGACTAGAAGCCTAGGTGTTAGTTCACTGTGTGAAAGAAAGCAGAGCTGTGAGAAAGAGGATGGGAAAATATCCAGGTGCTAGCAGAAAGATCTTCAGAAATCATGTTAATGAGTGTAAGGGGATAAAACTAATCCAGCTTATGCTACCCCTTAGGAAGTTTTTAGAATTGGAATACGGGTTCCAGAAGCAGAGGGTTGTGAAGGTAAAAAGGGGCAAATATGACAGGATCAGATACATTCCTGGTGGATACTTTAGAATGGACAGCACTGGCTTACTTGAGCATGTTCAGGGTCAAGACTTCAAAAGAGTGAGACGGTAACTACAGTTTGAGAATGAATAGAAACATGAAAGGTAGCCAAGGTAGGAAAATGAATTTTCTTTTTAACTAAGAATCACCATTTGATAAAATAAACAGAACTTTATGAAAGAAAGAGATAAATAATACCACTTCCAAGAGAGATGGGAGGGAAGGTGAAATTGGAATGACATGGGGGAATATTAGGAACTATTGTGATCTAATAAAAAAGAATTAATAAAATTATTTCCAGTGTTCAAACAATCTTTCTAACTGATGGAGCTCAGATTTGCTCATCTCAAAGTTCTCTTGTTTAATTATAGGACATCTGGACTGGTCACACTGCTCTCCTTTAATAGTTAATGATGTTATTAGATAAATAGAACTGAAGTTTAAGATGGCTATGAGAAATTTCTGTCTGCCTTTATACAGAACGTCCATGTGAGATTTGCTATTCAAATCACAAGTAGTTTTCTGTAGGGCAAACCAAACCCTGTATTTCTGAACTATTGATCTGCTTGGTTTGTTAGTTTTCTGGAAAAAGGCAGAGCTGTTTCTTTATAGAATACATTTATCAGCTGCGTTCCCTATAATATATTCAGAATAGGACAGTGGAAACTAACATGTTCTTGGGTCACTGGTATACTGATTGTGATAAATGTTAGAGTTTTGTAATTCCTTCTGTTTTGTTATTATATCAGCTTTTCGGTATTCATTTGCGTATTTTTTTTTTAATTATGACAGTCATAAAAAGAAATCATTTCTCATAGCAGATGAAAATTAAGAAGTGAAAAGAGTAGTTTTGTAATGTTTTTCTAAATTTTTTTGTAATTCCTTTTATGGAGATTAATTCATACCAGCTTTTATCTCATTATTAAAGACTTATTAAGTACAATAAAACAGAGTTTGAACACATTACAAATTTTAAGAGTTCTGGAATCCCTACAGACTTCAAAATCTGGTATATTAAATAAAATCTGATCATTGAAGTTAGACTATTTCTTTAAAATTACATACCTTGAGTTTAAAATCTTGTCATGAGACTTCCAACTTTAGACTTGGGTAATGATGCATTTGTTAATAATTCACAAAATGGTGACTTAGAAACTTTGGAGGAATTGATTTATCTTTCAGAACACAAAACACAATCTGAACAATAACCTGGCTGTGATGTTTCCCTAATCCGAAGTGTTCATATTTATACAATATTATACATTATATCATTCCTCATCTCCTTTTTCATCAAGGATCCAAAGGAGTAAGAGGTCATTCATTTGATCATTCTTTCACTCAACAGACATCTATCAAAGACCTACTGGATACAGGGCATAGGAATAGGTATAGGTATCTGATACCCCTCTCACCCCAGCAAAGTATTCTCATTGACCTGAGATAGTCACTATTTCATTAGGAAAGACAATTCAGTGTGATGGGTATACGATTAGGAACCCAGGAAAAGAATGGTTAACTCTGTGTAGAAGAACCTAAGAGGATGGCTCAGAGGGGACAGCATCTAAATTGGAGGAGAAATTCACTTGTCAGCAAACAAGGGAAAAACTACCCATTCCAAGCAGAGAAATCTGCATGTATACTGCCCAGAAGTTTGAAGAGCCAAACATTTCAGAGTGAATGGAACACAGGGTGCTTGTGAAAAGAGGGAGGTGGAAAAAAAGGTGGCGGGTATATTGCAAATGATTTGCAACAGATTTCCTCTCAAGGATTTTAAGCACGGAAGTGACAAGATTAGATTTGTCTTTTGGAAAGATAATATTTGAAGGAAGTTGAAGTACAGACTAACATAGTAGCAAGTAGAAATAGGAAGGCGAAGAGGCTGTTACAATATTCTAGATTAAAGATAGAAAGTATTGCTGAACTAAGCTCTGGCAGGGGGATAGAGAGGAGGGAATGTACTTAAAAGTTTCAGGACATAGACTTATGTCTTAATGAGCTATTGGATGTGGGGGCTGAGGGATGGTAATTTTGACAGCTGTGAAAATATGAATGTCCTTAATGGCACCCCACTCCAGTACTCTTGCCTGGAAGGTCCCATGGATGGGGGAGCCTGGTGGGCTGCAGTCCATGGGATCACTAAGTCAGACATGACTGAGCGACTTCACTTTCACTTTTCACTTTCATGCATTGGAGAAGGAAATGGCAACCCACTCCAGTGTTCTTGCCTGGAAAATCCCAGGGACGGGGGAGCCTGGTGGGCTGCCATCTATGGGGTCGCACAGAGTCGGACACGACTGAAGCGACTTAGTAGCAGAAGCAACTACATATATATTATCAGAAAAACAGATTAGGGGAGAACCAAAAGTTTGCAAACTGAGGAGAGCTTTATTGGACTTGAAATTCAGGTGATAAGTTGAGTTTCAGATGATAAAAATTACATCCAATAGCTCTGTGCAATGAAGAAGAAGATCCAGGAACAGAAAGAATTATGGATGCCGAATTAGGGCTTCATTCAGACCAATAGAAACTGACGTACTGATGAGGTCACCCATAATGAGTCCATCATGTTTGAAGATGGTAGGGCCAAGGATGAAACTCATCAATTCTAAAATCTAGACCATCTGGTTTACAATCATGAATTTGGGGGCAAGTTATATTTCAATGGTCTAAACCATTGTTTAGTCAATCATTGATACTGATATTACTATTCACAAGATTGATATCACTAATTCTAATGAAATATGTTCATAATAGCTTCATTAAAGATAACCTAATTCTCTTCTCTTTATAACAGGCATTTCGTTAATGTCAGTTAAATTTTCAAATGATGTGTTAATGGCAGAAACAATAAAATCTAGCAAAATGAACAGAGAGATATAGATACAGCAGACATGAGTATGTACACTCAGATATAGGTGTAATGTAGAGATAAAATCCAACGTTTGTATCCATGAAGTGTATCCCCCTTCTAAGGTCTTAGCTCACCTTTCAGTCTTTGTGCTTTTAACCCAAAGGGATGAAGTTTACCACCATCAGGTAAGTCCCTTACACATTCACCTCAGAATTTCTAGCTTTGTTTATCCAGTGAGTGTGACTCATGCAATTGACAGAATCTTTTAGTTGCAAGTGTGTGTGGGCACCGTAACAATGTCATTTTGACAAAATGTGCTAAAAATGACCCATAGCAGAATTCCCAAATGCATCTGAGACTAGAACATGGAAAACCTTTCAGCATCATTCTTTGGTTAGACGTATGCCAAATTAGAGTTAACGTGGGTCTCCACAGTCGGTTGCCCTGCAGTTTCCATTAACTGTGCCATTTTGGATGATTTTATAGCTCTGACCCCAAACTGAAAATGGAACAGATTTTATTTTACTTCTCTCTTTGCCCTACAGTGCAGTACAAGTTCATGCAATGACATCCCCATGCACACAGCCTAGGCAGATGTATATATGAGCCGTCACATAAAATCCCTGCACATTTACACAATGTAGTTGGATAACATACACACATAATAAAGCTTTCCATAGATACTTTTTCATTCGACGTTCTCACTTGTAAGTGAAATGAAAATCAATGTGAGCGATCACTAGAATGTTTCAGCTAGATGACATTATTGTCATATGTGCCATACCATCATTCATACATTAATATGTAAAAATGACACTTTTTTAATAAAATGTGTCACTTTAATTTAGAGCTGAAGGAGAAGACATAGGAAAATATTTTCCAATTCATTAGGCCACAGGCCCAAAGAAATAAATCCTTCTGATGAATCCTGTCATCACATTGTAATTCCAACACTTCAATATTCTGAAATTAACCAGACCCATGCCACCCTCGACTTTACTATTTCAGCCTAAAATGCTTCCAGAAAGTTCCCCAAGCGCTAGCTGTGAAATTACATTGTATACTAATGGAAGTCACCAGGCAGGGGGTAAAAGAGGGTGTTTTGCAGTGTGTAACAGATTTCAGATAAGTGGTGAGCTCATGTATCAGGAAAATGACTTGTTTCCTTTTCCCATTTTACATTGTGAAGCAGCCAAGGTAATTTTACAAGCAAGGAATTTGCTTTAGCTGTTGTGACAATAAATGTGCATAAGCAAAGGTCCGAGGATTTATTTGTTGTCTTTGGTGGGGTTCTTCTCCCTTAGGATGCCTTCTGGCAGAGGTGTTTAAGAAAGCTGTGGATCCAGTTTCCATTGCAAGAAAACAATGAATCAGTCAGGTGGCTGCCATTTTTCTGAAATTTTGATTCCTCATCACTTCCGATTCTATCTGTCTCCTCTTTGGCTCAGTGGTAAAGAATCCATCTGCAACGCAGAAGACCAATGTTCGATCCCTGAGTCAGGAAGATCCCCTGATGGAAGGCATGGCTATCCACTCCATTATTCTTGCCTGGACATTCCCATGGATAGAGGAGCCTGGCAGTCTACAGCCCATAGGGTCACAAAGAGTCAGACACGACTGAAACAACTGAGCAAGTACATCTGCTCTGGCCAGCAAAATGCTGTAAGAGACTTAAGGACTTTTCGTATAAAGCACTGGACTTCTGGAACCTGCCTGCTAACGATGTTCAAGACAGTGTCAGCTTCTTAAAACTAAAGAACGCTTGATCCTGCTATGTGTCAGAGAATGTTCATTATTGACAGAATATGTTCTTCCAAACATCTTACAAACATGGGGCTTGGTCCAAAATTTGATTCATTTGTAAAGCTTTGGTTTCTGCTCAGTTGCGTCCAACTCTTTGCGACCTCATGGACTATAGACCACCAGGCTCCTCTGTGCATGGGATTTGACAGGCTTGAATACTAGAATGGGTTACTATTTCCTCCTCCAGGCAATCTTCCCAACCCAGGGACCAGACTGTGTCTCCTATGTCTCCCGCACTGGCAGGTGGATTCTTTACCACTGAGCTTCCTGAGAGGCCCTGGTTTGATTTCTATAGAAAATCAAAGTCAGCACAAGCATGCTTTCATCTCCTGAACACTCTCCTAGGTATTCTTCCTAAAGACATCCAACAATATTTCCAGAGCATCTGCTATATTCTAGTGATTGGGTTATATCTGTGAATCAAATGAATATCCTCCTTATTCTCAGATTGTATGATGAAATAGGTTGAGAAACCCAATGTGGAAACACCTAGAAATATTTCTTCTCTACAGAGAATTATCAGAGGTGTTAATATGTTAATGAGCATTGTCTATATCTAAAAGAAGAAAGATTTTCCTACATTAATCTTATCAAGGAGACTTTTTTTATTTGTTTTGTTTTCTTTTAATGGGAGCATCCATCAGAACTAGTCCTTTGGAACAAATTGCTCAGTGTTGATAATGGTTTTCATTCCAATATATCTCTAGGTCTTTACCTTGTCCCTTTAACTGATTATTCTACATTAAATCCATCAACCCAGAGGCTAAGATGTTGTCTGACATTAATATTTAAGAGGCTTAATTAACAATGGGCATTCTGAATTTCACATAGCATAAAACAGACTAAAACTGTCATTTGCATTTTCAATGCTTCACTATTACAAAAATAAAATGAGATGATATTGGCCTTGAGATGTGTCTTAACACATATGTTAGACACTCTGATGAGTACTTTTTGTGAATGGCCAGATTCAAATCTTAAAACAACCATGAGGGCAGCAACTACTATTATCTTCACTTTTTTAGACAAGGAAAGTGTAATACAGCTAAGTAACATGCCCAAGGCCACATAGCTATGAAAAAGTGGAGCTGAGATTCCCCCACACTTAGGCTTCCTGGTGTCCTGATTCTCCCAATGAGAAAAAGTCCCCTTCCAAGACACCGTGTTTGCTGTTTGTTGGTGTTCAGTCGCCAAGTTGTGTCCGACCTTTCATGACCCCATGGACTGTCCTTCACCATCTCCCAGAATGTGCCCAAGTTCATGTCCATTGAGTCGATGATGCCATACAACCATCTCATCCTCTGTCACCCTCTTCTCCTTCTGCCTTCTATCTTTCCCAGAATCAGGGTCTTTTTCAATGAGTAAGCTGTTCACATCAGGTGGCCAAAGTATTGGAGCTTCAGCTTTAGCATCAGTCCTTCCAAAGAGTATTCAGGGTTGATTTCCTTTTAGATTGACTGGTTTGATCTCCTTTCTTTCCAAGAGACTCTCAAGAGTCTTCTACAGCACCAGAGTTTGAAAACATCAATTCTTTGGTTTGCTGTTTATTCCATAAGTTTGTAGATAACTCCCCACCCTACCCCACCCTTCCAGTCAATTAAATTGTTCTCATTTGGTCAAAGACATTCTTGTCTTTTAGGAATAGGCTGTTCCCTGTGTTTTTCTAGTATTAAATTAGTGAGTATATAAACACTTCTATGTTTATCAATGATATAGCATACATAGCTCTTACTCTCCTGGACTTTATTCCTTTTTATTTATTATATCTATGAAAGCAGACAGCTGAGTAAAAAAGATGGCAGAGATCATAGCAGAGAAAGGTGAGTGCACAGATGGAGGCTAAAATTGAGTTCTTGTTTGTTTTGTTTTTAAATATAGTGATTGAGGATGGAATGCATAGATATATTAAGGACTGAGAGAAGGAGATACCACAAGGCATCAACAAGGGCAGGAGAAAAACATGCTCCCAAGTATCTATGTGCTCACCTTTCCTTCCCAGCATCCCTTATGTTTAAGTTAGAGCCACGTGACCAGTGTCAGCAGGTGAACTGTGAGAAGCCAGAAGTGTAGCTTTAAGCCCCAAGAAGTGTGTCTGCTCCGTATTTCTGTTTCCCTCTTGTGACAACCTCAGGAGCCATGTGCTCCAGAACTGTCACTACAAGGTGGAGGCAAGACCACCGGGCCTCACATGGGACTTAATGAGAGCAAGCCGCTGGTTGAGCTAAGTCACTATAATTTAGAGAGTGATCTGTTATGGCCACTGGTATTATTTATGGCAAGTCACATACTAGCCTAGAGGATCCTGATGTTTGAGAATGAATGAGCTGTTCTTGAGAAGTTAAGAGAGCGTTGACAAGCAGGGCAAAGTTTCCATAAGGGAGGACAATCTGCATTGCCTCAACCCCAAACGTGCTCCCTCAAAATTGGTATCTTGTTGGGCCTTCACCCTCAAGTCATGAAGATACCTTGAAATACTTTAATAAATATGTTTCTTTTTTTTAAGGTATGTTATCTTTGGAACACAAGATGGGGCAATCTAGGCAGGGACAGGGTACTGCCCCAGCTCATGCCCCGCTAACCCTCCCCTTGCAGTAAGAAAACAGTGGATATTTCTTGTTTCAAATTCTGCTATGCTTTTTGAAATACATGTAACAACACTGAAGAAATTTTACCTGCAAATATTATTTTGAGGGTCTCATGTTGGATTGCAATGTACGTGCATACTACAACAGTAATTATGTTTTTCCATTCCATTATATGGACACCAAATACTTCTCAGATAAAAGTCAATACTTAAGTATGTGGAGGACTTCTTTTGTTTTAAATGCTACTTTTTTTTTTGATGGTAAGTTATTGATGGAGATTTTTCTATGCATACATGTGTTCTCCATAGAAACAGTTCTTTTCTTAAGGGGAGTAAATATTGAGGAGAGAGGAATTATTTAGAGGTTTGAAGTCAGGAATGTCTGTTTGGAGTTAATCATATTTTCTTTCCCAACCCCCATAAATAGCTGAGGTTGCATAAGCAATGTGTGGTGTGATTAGGGTTTACTGAGCAAAAGGCATAAGATATTTACAAAGTTTTGGCATGAAATATACTCTATGCTAACATTCTATACTTTTTCCCACACAAATCTGGGGGAAATGGCATCTGGTTCCTTGTTTTGTTTGTGGATGGGCCATTTGCTAGTCTGTGGAATTCTTACTCTGTTACAAGTCAGAGTTCAAAGATACAACACACAAAAAGCTCAATTCTTTCCATATTTAAGATTGATCACAACACCACATCTACCCAATCATACCATTAGAGTGGCTAAGTCAGCTCTTCAATTCTCAGAATCATCTAATAAAATCATCTCTGTGGTTCAGATGATTGAGGGATCATCCTTTGAGAAGATAACTGAAAACAAGGGTCACTTGAGATACAATTGATTTAGTCTCTGAAGGTAAACATGCAAGAAGCCCATGATTTTGGAAGCTAGTGAATTTAATTAGCTACCATAGTTGGTAGGGGGAAGAAGTTAGGGAACAGAATACCAGAAACACCATAGTGCTCTAGCAGCAAGCAAGTGTTTGAAACATCAATTTTATTCTAAAATGACCTGTTTGATTGTTAAAAAGAAAAGTCAAGAATTATCAAAATGAGTAAGGTTCAAATGTAACACAGTGGCAATGTGGTAGTTATTTAACTAGGAAAAATGAGTAAAAGCTTCTTTAAAAAATTGACGCAGGAGGAGTAAAAGGGGTTTTACTTTATAGTTTTCAATGATAATGATTTGAAAAACACATACCCACTTACCCTCCGGGGGTTCACTCTTCTGTAGAGCAGAGATCTGGCCAGATGTGTTTCACTATCTTCCCAGCTATCTTAGTGCTCCAAAGCCATGTATCTACTAATGCCCCCCAAACAGCTCCTGAGCTAATGCTCATGGGGACAAAAGGGACTAGGTTCAGGATAAAATTTCATAGATAATGGTGGTTTGGTGAAGGGAGGAATGGAAAGACAGAGGCCAATGATGTTTAGGCAAAGTTCAGTTCTGTTTAGTTGTTGAGTTGTGTCTGACTCTTTGTGACCCCATGGGCTGCAGCACGCCAGGCTTCCCTGTTCATCAGTAACTCCTGGAGCTTACTTAAACTCATGTCCATTGAGTCAATGATGCCATCCACCATCCCATTCTCTGTCATCCACTTCTCCTCTCACCATCAATCTTTCCCAGCATCAGGGTCTTTTCAAATGAGTCAGTTCTTCACATCAGGTGGCTAAAGGATTGGAGTTTCAGCTTCAGCATCAGTCCTTCCAATGAATACTCAGGACTGATTTCCTTTAGGATGGATCTCCTTGCAATCCAAGGGACTCTCAAGAGTCTTCTCCAACACCACAGTTCAAAAGCATCAATTCTTTGGTGCTCAGCTTTCTTTATAGTCCAACTCTCACATCCATGCATGACTACTGGAAAAACCAAAGGTTTGACTAGACAGACCTTTGTTGGCAAAGTAATGTCTCTGCTTTTTAATATGTTGTCTAGGTTGGTCATAGCTTTTCTTCCAAGGAGCAAGTGTCTTTTAATTTCATGGCTGCAGTCACCACCTGCAGTAATTTTAGAGCCCAAGAAAATCAAGTCTGTCACTGTTTCCATTGTTTCCCTATCTATTTGCCATGAAGTGTTGGGACCAATGCCATGATCTTAGTTTTCTGAATGTTGAGTTTTAAGCCAATGTTTTCACTCTCCTCTTTCACTTTCATCAAGAGGATCTTTAGCTCTTCTTTGCTTTCTTCCATAAGGATAGTGTCATCTGCATATTATTGATATTTCTCCCAGCAATCTTGATTCCAGCTTGTGTTTCATCCAGTCCAGTATTTCTCATAATGCACTTTGCATATAAGTTAAATAAGCAGGGTGACAATATACAGTCTTGATGTACTCCTTTCCCAATTTAGAACCAGTCTGTTGTTCCATGTCCAGTTCTAACTCTTGTTTCTTGACATGCATACAGATTTCTCCAGAGGCAGGTCAGGTGGTCTGGTATTCCCATCCATTTAAGAATTTGCCACAGTTTGCATAGTCAATAAAGCAGAAGTAGATGTTTTTCTGGAACTCTCTTGCTTTTTTGATGATCCAACAAATGTTAGCAATTTGAGCTCTGGTTCCTTTGGCTTTTCTAAATCCAGCTTGAACATCTGCAAGTTCAGGTTTCACGTATGGTTGAAGTGTGGCTTGGAGAATTTTTAGCATTACTTTGCTAGCGTGTGAAATCAGTGCAATCGTGTGATAGTTTGAGCACTCTTTGGCATTGTCTTTCTTTGGGGTTGGAATGAAAACTGACCTCTTCCAGTCCTGTGGCCACTGCTGAGTTTTCCAAATTTGCTGGCATATTGATTGCAGCACTTCCACAGGCACAGTTTGTGCCAAGAAATTATATAAATCTTAGCTCCCTACTATTCTAAAAATTCCCATAAGAAGAGATGTCTCCCTTTTACTGATGATGGTCAGGGTCTTTGAGGGTTAATTAACTTCATCCTTAAAGAGAAGTGATAGGACATGACTGGACTTATCAGGCTCCAGGCTGGCTCCCTTCCCACCTCTGTGTTTCCCTGGACACCCAAGTCTAGCTACAGCCCCTAGTCACCTGCATGCTAATTCCCCACACCTTGCATCCCTCCAGTCACCTACACACACACACACACACACACACACACACACACACAATTTTTGAAAGACTCAGAGACTCGAAATCCAGGCAAAGGCATATTCATTTCTTACTCTTGGCCTAATTAACTTCAGTATCCTCTAAGTCTTGGTCAGTTGTGTATGACTCGTTGTGACCCCATGACTGTGGTCCATGGAATTCTCCAGGACAGAATTCTGGAGTAGGTAGCCTTTCCTTTCTCCAGGGGATCTTCCCAACCCCACATTGAAGATGGATTCTTTACCAGCTAAGCCACAAGGGAAGCCCAAGAATACTGCAATTGGTAGCCTATCCTTTCTCCAGCAGATCTTCCTGACCCAGGAATCAAACTGTAGCCTCCTGCCTTGCAAGCAGATTCTTTACCAACTGAGCTACGAGGGAAGCCCTGAGCTATCAGGGAAGCCCCTAAGTCTTGCGCCCTGCCAGAAGTCTAAGCAGCAATGGAGGCTCAGCCATGCAGTTGTGGCTCCTGTTACCTATTCTTCACCCGTAGTCTATCCTTACACCTCAACCACTAGCTAGAGACATGCATAATGGAAAGACTCCAACAGCCTCTATTGCCCTCACCTGTCTTTATGATGACACCCTTGCTTTCCATATCCTATCTGTCAAATTGGGCTTCCAGACATTGGTAAGGATTAGAAACTTTCATGAGCTTGAAGGGGAGCCTACAAGGATCACAAAGTCTCCCTCACTGGAGGCTACTTCTGTAATTAAGATAATTCCCCTCAAGTCTACCCATGGCCTAAGTAGCATATTCCCACACACGCCTTGCTCCCTTCCACCTTCTGACTTTTGCAGTATGCCTCACCACTAAGCAAACCATGTTTTATCAACCCAAGAGCACCAGCAAGTACTGCCCAGCAGCAAGTATGGAGGTGTTGGTGTATATGTACAAGGGTGTGGTCTCTACCCTGGAAAAATCCAGCATTTCCTTTTAGGCCATTGGAAAGTATATGAAAACAGGATAGCTTTCATTTATTTAACCAATACGTAGTTCCTTACAGACTGGCTGTAAAAATGGCCACCAACAATCTCTTCCCTGCCTCTCCTCCTCCTTAGAGATGGAGTCTATTTCTTCTTCCCTTGACTTTAGAGTGGCCTTTTGATGTACTTTGATCAATAGACTCTGTACCAATTTGGGGCCTAGCTGTTAAGAGAACTAGCAGTTTTCTCTTCACTCTTTTGGAGCCTGGAACCACAGTATAAGAAGGGCAACTACCTTAATAGAGAGAGACAGACAGATAGGCAGAGAGAGAGATACCCAGCCAGCCTGTACCTATTTCAGTCACCCTAGATAAGGTGTCAGACGTATAAATGAAACCATCTTGGACCTTCTGACCTCAGCTGACCTCCTTACTGAATTTGATGTGACCCCCTGCTGACACCACAAGGAGCAGAAGGACCACACAGCTGAGCCCTGCCAAGCCATGGAGTGATAAATGTTAAATCATTGCTGTTTTGAGCTGTTATGTGTTGGAGTGATTTGAAATAGAAAAAATGTAACTGAGACAAGTACATAGCATGTACCTGGTGTCCTGTAGGCACTCAACACATACTGATTTCAATCAATACTGGTAAAGATTTTGACTCTCATTGCTGAGGGTAAGAGTTTCAGAGTAAATACTGCTAGGAGAAGATGTCCTGAATTCTTTAATTAACACTCCCCACCCCTCATCCTTGGAGCAGTTTCAGGAAGTAGCTGAGATGGATTAGGAAGGGTCAGGGCCAGACATGAACTTCTTCTTGGAGATGACTTCTGGGATTGGGGAGAGGTGACTATCAATCCAGCTCTTGACAGAATAATTGCCACTCAAGAGTGGATTCAAGAGTGAAGCTGTCTCTGTGTTTTTTATCTAATGACCTAACTCCATGTTCTGTCTGAAGTGCCATTATGTACATCCTGTTTTCAGGTCAAGTACTTCCCATAACTAGTTGCCTGCCTTCAAATATTTATAAAAACTCCACAATAGCCTGGCAGGACTTGGACATGGCAATGACTCTTGCTGGTGGTTAATATTCTCCATTCTCAACTCTGCATTAGTCTATAGATTTTAATAACAACAAAAAAGACAAACATTCCCCAGGGAGGTTGTTGAAAAACGAACCTCCAAATAGGATAATTGCATGTGCTTTCAGAGAGAACAACCAACAGACATGTTTTATAGTGTCATTTTATTTGGGAAGTTTCTCATTAAAAGGTATGTTTATTCTTTCTTTTGAAACAACAAAGCCCTTCAGTGGGTACATGAAGGAGGCCTTTGGATAGTCCTTTCAGGCCTTCAGGAAGGGTTAGGATAAATTGCTAAGTCACTATTCAGTATATGATGTTTTGATGGCCTAGAGATCATTTGAGTTCCTACAGGTAGACAGCTGTTAACTATCCCTGAGCTCTTCTGGCTCCTGGAAATAAACTGAAGATGAAGCTGTTTGCAGCTGCAGTTGACAGAGCTGCCATCTGCCTTGCTCCCTGGAAGCTCTGAGCCAAGGACTTTGCATCTAACTGCTTCACAGCAGCGCAGGCAGTTTTCTGTAGGGAGCTGACTTGAAGGTCACCTCTTCCCATCTCCATAAGGCACTTCCAGAAAGAAGCATGCAGAATCCCTGACCCTTTGTCATCTGTCTCAGCCACTGTTCTGAAACTGCTCCCAATACAGGGGAAAGCAGAGAACTCAAGAGAACTTCTCTTTGGCACTTGGGCAATGTGACCACTTACGCCTACATAAAACTCTTTCCTTTGAAGTCTACACATTCTGTGTCCTTTTTGAGCTCTTCCCTTCAGGCAAACACCTCTCATAGCAATATTTCTTTTTTTAACCTTCAAACATAGTAGTACCATGGTGCTGTCCAACCTGAGTTCATGAGCTCAGTGCACAGTAAAGTCAAACAAATGGGAAAAACAGAGTTTGGAGCAAAGAAAAGTTTATTGCAAAGGCCAAGCAAGGAGAATGGAAGAGGGGCTCTTGCTCAAAAGACCCAAACTAAATTGGATGGGGAGAGGGCTATAGGATGTGTGAACCTCTTCTGATTGGTTGATGGTAGCAGGGTGGTATTTCTGGAATTTCAATCATCAACCCTCTGGTTCCAACTAGTCTGGGGTCCTGGGCTTGTGCTCAGCCTAAAGTTACCACTCTCCACCTGGGTGGGGGGTGGGTCTTAATTCCTGCAGATGAACTCAGAGATGTGTGTCGGATTGTTAGGAACATCCCCTAGGAGGAAACACTGTGCCATCTCCGCAGCTGTTTCTGTCTGCATTCCCTCTCTCCCTATTAGCAAGAGTTTGAATCTGCCCTTTGGAGTTCAGGGAAGGTCTAGGGGACTGAAACCTTTTTCCTACAAGCCAGAAATGGGGAATATGGAAGAGCATTTGTACCTGAAAGAGCCCTCAGGATCCTCAATCTCCTTTTTTCTTTGATACTGAAGAAAAGAACAAAGTGTTGTTCAAGAAAGGTGTTGGACAAGAAAAGGGATAACATTTTGGATAAGGAGGTCAATTATAAATTCAGCAGAAAATCTCAGTTTTAGTGGGACTCAGTTTCGGTAAGACAGTCCTCCACTGTTCTACTTTTTTGCCTAAATCTTCATTGTTTGATATACCCTTTCCAATCCCGGCACTCCATCTTCAGCCCAGGCAAACACACCCATATTTTTATAATGTATCTCCAATATATCTGCCAAATGAATGTCTCCCACTAAACTTCCTACATTTCCCAAATTAGCATTTCTAAAGCAAAAACAATCATGTCTACATAAATGATGGCCAGCTTTGAATGTCCCTACCTGCTGACTGAAGTTTTTGAGTTTTGACCTTAGACATCTATAGGCTATTGACCTACTTACTTCCCAAGCCTAATATTACAACCATAGACCAAAAACTTTACTATCTAAAAGCTGAGTCCTTGACATAATTTTCTAGTTCTTCTTCCTGTCTCTATTATTTTGACCTTCTAAGATATCCTATGCCCTGCTCCCTGAAGGAATATTTCTATTGCAATTCTTCCCATTGTATGGCTCTGTTCAAAAATCTCTAATTGTTCTTCATGTTCAGTGTAAATGCCTTCAACTTGACATTCGAGGTGTTTTTCATATGGCCCCAACCAATCTATCTGACCTCATCTCCAGTCAATGTCTAGTATTAACATAGATACTGACTGAACAGTTGTATTGAAAATTCCAGAGGGCACAATTGATATCAACTCTAGTGTGATGTGGTGTTGTGCAATGCAGAAGACATGGTAAGAAAATGCCACATACACTTTTTCCTCTGAGCTTTTGCCTACTCTGTACATCCCCTTTCTTTTGCTTCCTCCTTGTCTTCATTTTTCCTTTATCTTCTCAAACTATGCCTAGTGTTCTCTCCTCTGGGAAGACCTCTCCCATTTGCCCCCAGCTCAAAGATCTGGAGCAAGGTATTGCTTAAATCATCCTTTGGCACTTACCCTCTATCCAACAGTTGTTTCAGTTTGGCCATTCTTCCTATGTCTGATCTATTTCTGGGACTAGAATAAAAGTTCCTAGATAACAAGAACTTCTCTGAAATTATGTGTAGCTTCAATGTTTATTGATAATGATGGTTGTGATGACAGTTCCTAATGTTTTCTCACACATAGACCATAGCTGTAAGAAAGCTTTCTTTGTAATGTCTGAAGGAAAGACTTGAAAAAAGAATAGATAACTATGTTCTCCATAATTATACACCCCCTTTCTTTTACTACTAATATCTAATTTCATATTCTAATCCATTGATTCACATAAGTTATAAAGCAAATGCTACTATCAGCCAGCCAATTTAGGACTGTGGAAAATCACTTATGGCATATGTTGCTGTCCAGCTTGTTGAAACTCTCTCCTCTCTTGGCACTGCCTTTACCTGCTTATTCTGTTTCCATCCTTCCCTCTTCATCTCCTTGTTTGGATAATCTTTCTCATCTTGAATTTTACCCTCAGACTTTTCCTTTGGCCTTCTTATTTTCTCACTCCACTCGCTCAAGGAAGGATGGTTCCCAAGCCTGTCTCCTGCAATGACACATTTCCTAAATGCCAGACACACATCCTCAACCGCCAGTTGGAAACTTCTTCTTGGATATTCTTTAGACAGGTCAAACTCACCACCTCTTCCTTTCTCCCCCTTCCTTCACATCTGTTTTGGTTAAAGACATTGCCATCCTCTTACGCTCAGAGCTCAGAGCCATCCTCTTCTCACTGTTTCTCATTCCCAACACACTAGTCTTAGTCTCCTACAGTTTCGGATTTTTTATCTTTTAATACATTTTTTCTCCTTCTAATTCCTGCTGTTATGTTTTGATCCAGGTCTTTTGTATTCATCAGGATAATTAACACTACCTGCTATGGCTGTCAAACTTCGAAGTCTTAGTGTCTTAAAGGAACAAAGGCTTAATGTTATGAATTCATTCAAATCTGATACAGATTGAGTGGTCTCCAAAGAGGCTCTCCTCCAGGTGGTGGTGGTTCAGGATTCATTCTGCTTTCATCCTATGACGCTGCCGTCTCAACACATTCTTCTGTGACCTCTGAACTTAAGTGACGTAACTTAGAAGTGAAAGGATAAGAAGTGGCAGATCATTGGTCAGAACTAGTCATATAATCGAATGAAACTATAAGAAAGGCTATGGAGACACATGGAATTTGTGGGGAGCAGTAAGTATCTGCTATACTCTTTTCATTTCTCATGTGAACAATGGCTACTTCTCCTAACTAGCTGCCTTAGTTTTAGTTTTCTGTTCTACTCTATCTATACACTTTCAATAGAGAGATTTTATGTATTAAATTTTATTATTACTATTATTACTAATTTTTTTGTAAAATACAAACTCATCATGCCACTTTCCATTCAAAATCCATTTATGGCTCTCCACTATTCATGGACTAAATTTTATAGTCCCACAAAATCTGGCTTCAATCTACTTTTCCAACTATACCTCCACATCTATAAACCCTCAGCTAGAACCACACCAGACAAAATATTTCCTGAACATTCTGTTCATTCTCTCACTTTCATGCTTTAGTGCATATGGTACCCTCTTCCTGGAATATGTGAAAAATGTAATTTAAATGTGTTTTGACGTTGCTTGGAATTGTTATGTTAATGTAAATATTGAATGTGTATCTATACAGAAAAAATATCTATATGAGTAAGCAAACTCAATCTTACAGCTCCCCTTATCTTAGGAAAACAGACTTAGGGTTTAGTTTACTTCTTTTCTCCTTAAATTAAGAATGTAACTGCACTTGGCTATAATTCCTACTCTATGTATACACTAATCCCTCAAAAAGCCAGTGGTGAATGATGCTGCTTCTTTGAAGACAGGTTCCAGATCCCTAATGAGACTATTAGAGGGAAGTTTGGAGACACTTAACAGCTGATGAATTTCATATAAGAACTGGAGTATTTCCCTTCTGGTTTAATCCATGACCACACCAGCCAGCTTTCTCTGCCAGGAATTACCTCTGGGACCAGGTTTATATCTGAATGTAGAGATCTTTGCTGCTGACAGCCTAAGCCACTAGGAGCTATGATTATTCAAACACAGAATGAGGAAAGTTCCCTTGGGAGGCCAGGCTGCATTAGCAATAGTCCAAGGAATTAGTGAGAAGGTAGTATAACCTATTGGAAGAAGCCAGGTGTCTGAAGGCAGAAAAATCCAAGGTCAAATCTACTAAGAGTTCCTGTAACCACCAGAGGTTACTTAATTCCTCTAAACTGTAGGCTTCTCATCTACCTCTTTTTCCTGGGGTGTTAATTTCAGAAAACAACAAATGTGGGACAGATTAATTTTTGAGATGTTAATTTGTATTTCTCTCTGCATTTCCCCCACACATATACACTATTCACACACAATCTAGTCTTTAGACTGAAGGACATTTTGCTGCTCGGAGAGCTGATTGTCTCAGTAGGAATACCCTTTTCTTTCCTCACTACTGAAGTTCACAGAAGAGATACCACTTCAGGAGAGGTGAATAAGAAGAACTCAGGAGGGCAGAGAAAACTGGAGGCCAGAAGATGAAAGAGAAATTAATCATGGACTTTTATATGGCGGTATCCTGAAAAGTGGGAAAACCTCAGAGGGTGCCCAAAGGAAGTCTGAACAAAAGAGTATATCTGGGCCTCAAGCATACTACCAGAAGCCAGAGATACAGGAATTGGAGGTCTCCAGTTTAACTTGAAGACAGAGAGCTGAAGGCATCTTTTATTATACAGGATAACCACAGTCATGACTGAGAATGAATTTCCCTACCAAGCAGGTAGTGTGGAGGTTCGAAATCTAATTTCAACTGTTTTAAAAAAATTCTGAAATACAGTGTTTCTTATGCCCCCATGATTTAGGCGAAAGAGTTTATTTGCTACTAGGATAAAGCCCCTTGCACTGGGTCAGCTTTCAGTGAATGTTCAGGCCCTCCCCTTCCATCACCTTTTTCCTGCTGCTCTGGACATGATGACCAGTGCTCACATGGGTCCTCATATACCACCACATTAGCCCAGATCTGTTCCCCTGAAATGCCAGTTCTTATCACAGACAAAAATCTTTCTATCCAAATCACAGTGAAAGCTTATGGTGCCACATGTCTAAGACAGTGCAACAATTCAAAGCTCTCAGAAAGATAAAACTAAAGAATACACATTCGATTCTCAGGTTCACTATTAGGGAGAACTTGGCAAGTTTCTTTGGAGTGAAGAGATTTAAATTTCTGTTTACTTACTTTGGCATTTTGCCCAAGGTTTGTCTTTAAGGCAGTGCTCATGAAGACCAGACTTGGAGGAGAGAGGTAGAACAACCCCCAGGTTGTCATTACCTGCACTGTCCATTTTAGTTCTAGATCAGAGGTTAGCAGACCATAGCCTATGGGTCAAATCCAGTCCAATGAAAAGTTTTGTAGCCCTCTGTTAACCTCTATTAACACTCCTCTCTGTTAACCCCATCTCTAGCCCTTTACCCTACAAAACTCATTCCCAAAGATCCATGATATGTCCCTCCTTAATTTGATCAGCATTGTCTGGGTACACACTGTCCCATTAAGTTCCAGTAGGTATAATTGACACTGAAGTTAGTAAGTATGAGACTGACCCTGTTCTCAAGGGGTTTACAGTGACTGTCAGGAGATAAACACCAAAGAGATCATGTGTTCTGTGATAATCCAGGACCCTGGACCCCATCACTGCAAGGACTTAGCCTGGAAGGTCTACATTTCCACACTTCTAAATTAGAATGGAGAGTAACTTGAAAGTAGAAATCCTCTAATGTGAGCTGATAATTCTCTTCTAACCTAGATGATGCCAAGAGAGGAAAGTAGATCTCCTGTCTCTTTGTCCAGGGTTTTTTCTCTCTTGTATATTTCTCATTGTGACATGAATAAACACAGTTTATTCCAGTTTATTATTTATAAACACAGAAATCCCAGTCACATGTGGAGTGGATAAAGAAGACAGAAATTTAAAGTTCGAGGTGTATAACACGATAATTTCATATTTGTTTATATCACAAAATGAAACTATCTATTATTTTTAACTGATAAAAATGAAGACCCAAGAAAATAGTCCTTGCATTATAATCTGCAATAATAATTGGACGGCACAGTCTTCTTTGGAAAGCCTTGTCTAATTCAATAACAGGAGCCTTTTATGGCTTGTTACATTCCTGACTTACTTGTTTCTTCTCTGCCTGCGCTGGGGACCTTGAACTTCTGGTTAGCTGTAATAACCCCAGAGTTAATACAATGTCTCCCTCATAAGTAAGTTCATTGGAATTTCTCATAGAATATTTGCTGTCTGTTGACAAATTCCTGAGATATAAATTAGCAATAATGTCTCACCAAATAAGCCAGAAAAAAACTCCTATCACTGTTGTTATTATGATTATTGCTGAAGCTTTTTTCTTCCATAGATGATATTTGTGCATAATCATGGCCCCTTAGAGAAAGATGTGCTCTAGACAACTCACTGTTGGAAGGGAGCACAAAAATTGCGATTGGAATCAACCAGGAACCAAATATTTGACAAACAGGAAAAGAATCAGACCTGATTTCTCCTTAGAAAGGAAATATGGTACAAATCAACTGATGACTGGTTATAAATTAGACAGGATGGGGCAAATAACAACAAAGGTCCGTCTAGTCAGGGCTATGGTTTTTCCAGTGGTCATGTATGGATGTGAGAGTTGGACTGTGAAAAAGCTGAGCACGAAAAAATTGATGCTTTTGAACTGTGGTGTTGGAGAAGACTCTTGAGAGTCCCTTGGACTGCCAGGAGATCCAACCAGTCCATCCTAAAAGAGATCAGTCCTGGGTGTTCATTGGAAGGACTGATGTTGAAGCTGAAACTCCAGTAGTTTGGCCACCTGATGCGAAGAGTTGACTCATTTGAAAAAACCCTGATGCTGGGAAAGATTGAGGGCAGGAGGAGAAGGGGACAATAGAGGATGAGATGGTTGGATGGCATCACCAACTCAATGGACATGGGTTTGGGTGGACTCCAGGAGTTGGTGATGGACAGGGAGGCATGGTGTGCTGCAGTTCAGGGGGTCACAAAGACACGACTGAGCAACTGAACTGAACTGAAAGGTGAATTGCAGCTATTTTGCTTGCCCTCCTGAGATCCCGCACCAAAGCCCTGTCCTGTTACTGAAGATTTCCCAAGTAAGAGCCATGGAGGTAATAAGTTCTTGTCCGGACATCATTATGATCCCTTAGTGGCAATGAGTGTGAGACATTTGGCATCTCCTATGAACAGACACCCTGGAATTAAAACTGGGATCCACCAGCCTCTCCTCTCTGGAGAGAAAAGAATCTGTTGGAGGAATCTGAGACAGGATTGGCCCATATCCTGCCAAAAGGCATACAGCACAGAGGATGGATCAACTTCCAGGATGAATTTTCTTAACCAGAAACAGCTGCCAATAGAATGAAAATGGCCCATCCAGCTTTAATTAATGGGAAAGTGGTCAATGTTGGAAAGAATTTCGCTAGAAACCCAGAGTGAGTGGAGAGAGAAGGAGAATTGTTACAAAAAATGTTACATAGGCAGGGGTAATTTTCAGAGACCTATAAACCCATATTGGAACAGGCAAGAAAGGAACATATTTTCCATAAGAAGATTAATGGCAAACTATGAAATAAAACCATAAGTTAAAAGGAAATGTTAAATCAGAAGAGACCCAATGGTGGGCATTTACACAGGGTTAGAAAAAAAGTCATAAATTGAATGATTCTTCCCAAGCACTTAAAATGTTTGCTATACACATGCTGGCCACCCCCACTCACAAAGCCCAGAGACTTTTGTTGACTTTGTGGTTCAAGGTTAACATGCCCACTTTTCAAAGGCCGTGCATTTCAAACTATCTGTATCATCACGACTAGGTTCAACAATTAGAAAATTTTGTGTGATTTAAGCAAGTTATAAATCTGTGTGTTTGGGTCACATCAAAGGAGAGACACAAGGCTGCAGGACAAGGCTGGATTTTGCTCCATGAAGTCCTCAGGAACTCAGCATCCTACCAGCTTACCTCTCTGCTGTCTTTAGTATAGGGTTCCCATCCCTTCATCTGACATGGCAACTAGAGCCACATTTCTAGCAGCAGGATTAGGGAAAAGAAGAAAAAGAAATACTTGTCATAATGGAGTCCAGCCCCGCCACCATCCTATGTATGACGGTTCAGGCCCAGATCCAGCAATGACCAGGCTAGACTTGGCTGGCCTCAGAGGAGAAAGTTTCTCTCTCACACAAGACTTAGTGCACAGTTCATTCTTTAGCTCTCAAAGAGTGGTGGTCAAGGACTCAGCCACCCCTGTCCCTGCCCCCGTCCCTCCATCAGGCAGGCCAGGCTCAAACTGCATCAGAACTCAGGTGCCTCCATTCAGAAGACCCTTCTTTAGCTGAGACTCAGTAAGATGTCATTCATTATCAGCCAACTGCCTTGGCTGAAGCTATCTTCCCACAGTGACTCAATGCTTTCCAACTCTTTATGTTTTCTCCCGCTCTGTGTCCCTGGCTCCATGAAAAGGCAGGAGCAGGTAGCTCAGTGGTAAAGAATCCGCCTGCAATGCAGGAGATGAGGATTCCATCCCTGGCTTGGGAAGATCCTCTGGAGAAGAAATGGCAACCCACTCCAGTATTTTTGCCTGGAAAATCCCATGGACAGAGAAGCCTGGTGAAGAACAGTTCATGGGGTTGCAAACGAGTCAGATACGACTTAGCAACTAAACAAAACTTTGTTCAGGGATCCTGGTCAGCGTGCCAGTGGCCCTTTTGCACTGCATACCATCCCTCACTGATCTGTGGGGAAAGTGCAGCACTGCAGAACTGGTGCCAGGGCCTTTCTCCTCTTACGTGCACAGTTGCATTACATGCAAGAGGCTTGATCAGCACTTTCAATATGGCTCTATGGCTCAATGTCCTACCTGAACACCCTGATACCTGGCAGTCAGTTAAGTGTCTTTACTGAGGCTCCAAGATTGCCTTAAAACTGTTTTCATTAATCTCATTGGTCAGAACTTAGTCACATGGCCATTGCCAGCAACCAGGTTGGCTGGAGAATCCATCCTATCACTTATTACTATGGAAGAAGAAGATAAAAACACTATATCAGAGGGAAGCCAGCAGTCTTCGTCATACCCTTGTATGTCAGTGACTTATAAAATTAGGTGCAAATAAATGTTGTATAACTCACATGTGGGGGATCTTTAAAAATACAATAAACTCACAGACCAGTGGTCCCCAACCTCCTTGGCACTAGAGATAGGTTCCAGGGTAGACAATTTTTCCATGGACTGGTAGGGGGGGAGAGGGAGTGGGTGGGAGGATGGTTTTGAGATGATTCAAGTGCATTACATTTCTTGTGTACTTTATTTCTATTTTTATTACATCAGCTTCATTCAGACCATCAGGCATTAGATTCCAGAGGTTGGGAACCCTTGTCAAAGAGAACAGATGGGCATTTCCAGAGGCAGTAGCTGGAGATGATGGAGGAGTTGGGGGAAGGTGATCAAAAGGTACAAACTTCCAATTATAAGATAAATAAGTTCTAGGGATGTCATGTACCACATGATGACTATAGTTAACAATACTGTCATGTATCTTTGACAGATGTTCAGAGAGTAGAAAAAAAATCTTAATTTTTTTTAAATTAAAAAAAAAATCTTAAAAGTTTTCATCACAAGAAAAAATTTGTAGCTATGTGTGGTGATGAATGTTAAATATTAGTGGTAATCATGTTGCAATATATATATATCAAGCATTATATATGTGTATATATAGTATGTCAAATATTGATACAATGTTATATATGAATCATATCTCAATTAAAAAGAAAAAGAAAAAAGAGTAGGTGCTGCTGCTGCTGCTGTTGCTAAGTCGCTTCAGTTGTGTCCTACTCCGTGCGACCCCATAGACGGCAGCCCACCAGGCTCCCCCATCCCTGGGATTCTCCAGGCAAGAACACTGGAGTAGGTTGCCATTTCCTTCTCCAATGCATGAAAGTGAAAAGTGAAAGTGAAGTCGCTCAGTCATGTCCGACTCTTCATGACCCCATGGACTGCAGCCTACCAGGCTCCTCCGCCCATGGGATTT